>NW_023144624.1:6589248-7789248 GCF_012932325.1 Thrips palmi | reverse complement strand
CGTTTATAGAATTTATCTTTCCTGACAAATCAAGATCAGGTGATTCATTATACCATGAAGAGGAAAGATTGCGTGTTACTGAAAGAGTAAAACTGATAGGCTGGAGCAGCATTCGCTCATTCAGGACCTCGTGATTCTCTTTGTGAAGGCGGACTCTACAAGTAGACAAACATTATTTGCAGATAATCTTCTGAATTAAAAAAAACAAAAAACTATTTCATAAAATGAAGCATTTCTTTAAGAATTACCTGGACATTTTGACGTTTACTAGTCCCAGCTGTATTTTATCAAGCACAGCAGGATATTGTTTCTGTACTTCAACATTTTGGAAAGAGTTCTTGATGGTGAGACGACCAAAGTCCATCAGTAAGGCATCAAAACTTTGAGAATTCACAGGAACAACTACTATAGGAGCCTATACAAGGGGAAAACAAAGAAAGGAGTTAAATAAAGTCATGAGAAAAAAGGAGCAACAAAGATTAAGTACCGCTCTACTTGCCTTCAATTCAATATCTAAAGACATTCTTGTGGCCTTTGTGTAAGCTTCCTTGGCATTTTGTTTAGCAACAGCTGCCGCAGCAGCTGATGCTTCGTAAACAGCTGCTTGAGCAGCTTGAAAGTTATTCAGAAATGACTGTGAAAAAATAATAATAATAATAATAATAAGACAAGCTGACAACAGATGCATTAATAGGCAGAAAACTCCTTCAAGAAAAAACACCCACAAAAATTTAAAAAGAGCAAACTAAAACTGAAAATAAAGAGGAAGTAGGGATAAAGTTACTTACCAACAAGGAGGACACAAACCAATTGAGGAAAACCACGTGCAGACAGGCCATTTGAACCTTCACTGTCATATCTATAGCATCAATGTCATCTGCTTTAGAAGTATCATACATAACAACATGAGCTGACAGAGCTTCTTCATCAACGATAGACAGAATCTACAAGGTAAATGATGCAAGATGAAAAATAAGTTGAGACGCTTACTAACAAAATAACATCCACAGAATAGGAAGTACTGTTCTTACCTTTTTATGTAATGTGGCTGGGTTGAGATCCAGCATAACAAAGTCTTTGATGCTTGTTGAAATTTCAGTTTGAGTTTTCCGCATTTCTGCCCCAAACACTAAGCCTTGAACCATCATGGAAGTTAATGGTCTTGCTTTAGTTTCAATTTGAATGCAGACACTTTGCATTTCAGCAACTATTTTTAAATCGATAGTTGACGAGACTTGACGTTTTTTCTTGCGTTTAGCCACTGCATTAAAATTTGTTTCATTAAAAAAGATACAAGACAATGAAGTACTCCTTCAAAGAAAGAAAAACAAACAGTACCTGGCTTAGATTTTGTTGGAGCACCACCTTCCTCTTCCATAATGGTAGGAAGATTTTTTTCTTTGCGCCCAGCTGTTGCAGTGCGAGAGCCTTGAGGGGAGACTGCAGAATCCAATGAGCTCTGTGTGTGTGTGAAAATAAGAGGGAAGGATTTGCATTAAACCAGATAATCATAAAAAAGTGAAGCCTGAGTAGAAGATGACATACCTGTACATGGTTGGCAAATGCTATGAGTTGTAAAGTCGCTTCTTGGTGAATGAGGACATTAAGCTTTGAAAAATTGGCTTGTAGCAGTTTTAGCACAGATTGATGTGTTGTTCGGAGTTCAGGAGACTTCTTATCAACCTGAATAAGAGAAATCGTTAACAATACAATTATGTCTGATTGAGTAGGCACAAGTACATGTTTTGTAGCATACTCCTGGAGTCTTGCAGAGCACATACCTGAGTAAAACGTACTGTGAACAAGTACTGATCCTGGCCTGAAGTCATTGGAGTACCGATGGCATCAATGTCAGCACCATCATAGCGTTGCTTCAGATCAATTCCGCCAATTGAAAGGTACAGATTGGTATCAAATGTACGCTGAACACATTCAGTTTCTAAGGAAAGCAAACGGAATGTAATCAGGGGATCAAAGTTATCCAAATCGTCTCTGGCTTTGTCCTTTGAGGAGCCCTTCTTCTGCTCATAAACTGTCACTTTGAGCACTGCAAACAAAAGGAAAACAAGTCCATGGATGTAAAGATACAAAATAAAAAATGAATTAACTTTGTTTTAAAATATAAAGAACCTACTATCCAACACAAATTTGGCCTCAAGCTCAATTACTTGCATAATTGGTTGAGATTCAATAGGTTTCTCTAATTTTGGTAGCTGTAAACCCTTAGCACGAGCAGTATCCACATCCATGGCACGGAACAAAGACAATTGTGAACTGTGGGAAGCATTATCCTGGAACAAACAATTTATTTTTTAAAATTCCAAACCTAGTAACAAGTGAAGAAGTAATATTCAGCTTACAGTAGCTCCTAGTGGGCTGGGCTCGGCATCGTTGAATGGTATTGAGTTTGGTAAATTTATTAAACATAACATTCTGTCCTCTGGAACAAAATAGGATAAAATCAGAAACAAGGTCTAATCAATGTATAAAATTGCTCATGAGGAAGATGATTCTTACCGGGAAGTTGAATATCAATCTGTCCAAGTTCCGCACACAATTTCATTTTCGGTAACCTTGGATCATCAGTCACCATACATTTATGCAAATTTACAGTGAGGGTGATAGGCATGACAACATGCATAGCAGATCGTTTGCGCTCTTGGATAATACTCTTCCAGTTCTCCCCAGCATAGGCAAGTAACACCTGCAACATTTCATCCCATTTGTAAGAGAGACAAACGATCAAAGGAAATTAAATTTAATTCTACATCTAAATCAAACCTGGACGTCTTCTAGCATGAAAGTAAATTTAGTGTATGATCTTGAAATCATTTCCTGCAAAATATCATCTTCTGATCTGCCATGAAGGTGCATCTTCCTGACATCCATAGCTAACGTATCCCTTGAGGCAGTGCTTACTGACATTCGACCCAAGTTAATGACGAGCAAGTTCTCATTCCTGGAAACAGAGCATTCTTATCAAATAATGACTCGAATATGAAGAGGAAAGTAGTAAAGAAACACAAATATGTATAGAACGAACCCCAGATAAATGCCATTTTGAGGAATCAAAATTTGTGAGGGCATAATATCCATAACCACATCAAGAACAGTGTGTTGCTCAACAGCGTACTGCAAACCCAAAACTGACATCTCTTTTAAAGCTGGCATTGCTACAGGGATTGCAGCCTGAATCCTGGGGAAGAAATGCATAATTAGAATTTTCCAACAAACCATGATTAATTAGGAGGTAGGCACAAGTTTAAGTGAGACATGTACACAAAGCTGTCACTGAGTCGGACAGGAGTGGAGAGAGCAGGAGAAACTGATGGTGAGGGATAAAGGGGGTCCAAGACATAAGGGAAGATCATCAATAAATCTGACACCCTGGTGGAATATACCAGGTTTATCAGGAATGGACAGGAAGAGGCAAGGTCAGCTGGCATTCTATCTTAGACCACTGTGCAGAAGTCCTTACTTGTTCTGAAGAGCAGGAGTTTCTGGAGGCTTAAACAAATCCATTAAACTGTTGACTGTTGCAGCATCATAAATCACCCGGAGAGGTCTTGCATTAACTCTGAGCCTTTGATCACAAGACTCATCCAATGGTTTAGTTTCAAACATCACATCCAAAAGAACTGAATCAGACTCATGCAACTTTGAAGAAACAAGCTGAGGTGTAAGAGTGCCTTGAGTCAGGCCTAACATGTCAAACTTTGATATTTTGACAATTGCTCTGAGAGAGGAATGAATAAGAGAGATTAAGCACACTGGAATGATTAAATTGTTCAGATAGACTAACATTGTGATACTAACTTCAATGCTTGCCCACTCATACGTTGCTCAACTTGTGCAGTGACTTCTTGAAGACTAGAGGAGAGTATGGTACGTACTTTGTCCTCACCATCACGCACCTCGATCTCAAGTGAACGCAGTTTAAAGGAAAAGACATTTTCAACAAAGTGAGGGGGATAAATTGCAGGTGTAGTATTTTCTTGATAGTCAATGGCACGATACAGTTTGGCCTTTTCATCAGGGGTCATCACAGCTTCAATTTTTTTGGCTGAAGAGGAAGGAGAACATTATGGAAATTAAAATAGTCCAACTTCAGAGTAGTAAAAAGTTTAGATGAATGAAAGTCTCACCAAGTTCTGCGGCTGAACCAGGTTGAACTGCCTCAGCTTCAGCTGCACCGCCCCACCATGAACTGAACCAGCCCTTGCGCTGCTGCTTCTGTCTGGCCTCCTCAGCCTGGTCCCTTTCCACCTCAACTTCAATTCGCTGTCTGATGAGAACAATGTTAAATACATCCAACTTGTTTTCCATTTCCTGCAGCTGAATTGTTAATTCAGCAGGAACTTTCTTCATTGTCAGCTTCTGCTTGTAGGCTGAAGCATAGGATTTGCACAGGCTGCGATGCTCTCGCATGAAGTTCCAGTTCCAGTTTCGCTGTTTTCTTTTCACTTCATCTTCCAATATGCACTTGAATGCAAAGTGCCACCTAGATAAGATAAATATTGTTGATGATTAAGACAAATGTGTTAAGGAGAAAACAATTTTTCTGAAGTGATCAATCAATCTCACCATTCTTTATAGTGTCCTGCATAGCTGGGCACAAAAGGTCGGTACTTTCGGTAAGGAGCAGCTCTTGTCATCCAGTCCATCGACTCCAGCAACAGCATGACATCACGGTACTGGCTTTTACTGATACCTGAAAACCATATTGCAAGGTAAATGTTTAAATAAATTTTGGTGAAAAAATAAATTAAGAGACAAAAATTGCTTACATATGGCCAATTTCTCCAATTCAAGACTAAGCTGCAGCTTTGGGATGGTATAATTAGAGCCATCCTGTTCTGGTTTTTGGTTAATTTGAAGCTTGGCTGATGAGTTAATGGGTCCAAGCACTGCAAAATAAAAATAACAAAAGATAATAGAATAGAAACATAATTAACATTCAGTTTCTGGGGACAAGTTCTGCATGAATGAGGTACTAACAGTATTCATAGCCTTTAGGTTTCCTTTCTTTAGCAGCAATTCCATCTTTAAACAACTGCAACATCTCTGTTACTGGCTTATCAGAGTATAAAATTGTATCACAGTTCCAGTACACAGCTAATCCTTCCAAATTAAGTTCTTTGAATATGAATTTGCTAGCTTCATCTTTGATTGCCTTGGTCCAATTGGCATCAGTCGTTTGCACAGACAAATTGTGCAAAGTGACACCAAGAGCAAATGGTCTTCCTAAGCTTGAAACTCTGTCTTCATATCGAATGTGAATTTCTCCTATCTTCACTTGAACATTTTTAACAATTTGAGTAGACAGTTTTTCCACAAATGAATCATCTTGTTTGAGTAAGTCTGAAATCAAAGAATATTTTAGACATAGCTATGGAAAATAAATTTGAATAAAACAATTACAGCCTGACGAGACTCATTCTACCTTTTTCGGCCTCCCACTTCTTTGCTGCTTCCACTTTGTTGAGTTGGTTCTGCTTTGCATCCTGAGCCCAGCGTTCCTCTTTGACAGGGTCGTACTTTACCTCTTGGTTTGGAACAGCCAGCAAGTACAATCGTTCCACAGTAGCCTCCACAGGGTCCCGATACAAATTCTTCCATGGTATTTTCAGAACCAACTTCTCTGTAAAAGTAAAATGAGAGGGGATTCATTTTTCTGTGTGCTTTGTTGTGCGTGTCATGGGAATGGAAAAGAGAGAAAAAGAAAAGGTGAGAGTGAGTGAGAGTGTGAGTGTGGAAGAGGAGGGGGAGGGTAAAGTAGACGGCTATATGGAGAAACAGCTGCCCCAGGGGAAAGGGGCCCGGGGCGGGGGGGAAATCCTTTAAGCTCCGCTTCCTGGCGAAAACCGCAAAGTGCATGGCATGCCACACAACGCGACACCAGCAGGACCTCACACTGCTTGCATGCAATCTCTCGCACGGACAGGGAAGCCGCACCCACCTCGCGATAAGGGCTGCTACGTCGTACTTTCCAATCATTTTTCCCCATCCCCGCGTTCATATCTTTTCAGGCCGACTGGCACTTGCGACTAGAATTGGGGGCCATGAACTTATGAAGCGACGCGACAGGCCTATTGGTCGACCGGTGTCGTGTGGTGATTCGATTGGGCCAGGGAAGGCCCCAGCCCAGCTGGAGACAACTAGGGGCAACTAGATGCACGAGGGAGAGTCCCGCCTCGCCACCTCAACTCCTCGACCACGCCCCAGGTGCAAGGAGGACCGATCCTCGCACCTAAATTAGCCCTAGCCCGCACCATCAGGTGTTAATGTGACAGGTACCACGGCCCCGCCCCGCCCCCTTCGGACCCAGCCCCGCGAGCCCCGCGAGGCCTGCGCGGCACCACTGTTGCGTGGAGTGCACCCAGTGCCATCCCGCAGGCGCATCCTAGCGGCTCATCTCTTCCGCGTTCTCCACCGACACCACCCTTTAAACTACCCACCAAACCCCTTCCGCGCTCCGCGCCAACGCCGCACGCCCGACGGCCGCTTGGCGCGACGCCCTGCCACGGCCCGGCCACGCGGGTAGCCAGCCGCAAGCCGCAGCGGGAGCGGGCAGTGGCGTCCGAGCCAGTGGCGTAGCTTGCGTAGCCCCGCGTGGCCCACAGTGTGGGCCCCACACCCAGCACGGGGATGACATCACGCCTGGCCGGGCGCCGGCCGACCGACCGACGACACCGCTACGCGTCAAGGACGCAGTGGATGGACAGCGGTGGGCAAGTGGTGGGCAAACGGTGCCACACCAAATAAAAACATGCAAAACAAGGGAAGGAGTGGGAGTCCCGCACAGCTTCCTTCCAAATTGGTTGAGTGCCTTCGAAAATCATTCTAAAAGCGCCTGTACTTTCCTTGGTGTGATAGCAGAAACACATTAGACTAACGAGCTCATAATCTATAAGAGTTTGATCGATATCAACACACCGAGCACAGCTAAATTTTCCCAATGCTTTACGACCTTCTTTGAGCTGACACCACACAAAAGCAGGCATTACATCTACTTACCAAGAACACCATAAACTGTGCGCACTGGAAGATCTAGCTCATCTAGGGCACTTTGCTTCAGAACGAGGTTCTGAAGTACGATGTCACCTAAGAAAATGACAAAGAGAAATAAGAAAAGGCTCATTATCTGTATAAACAATATCGTTACATCCAAGTGAAAAATACAGAATGTAATAAACAGGATTTGTAAAATCATAAAACCGTAAGACACACTCTGACATGATCGTTATAAAGATAAGAAATGTATCAACAAACAACCGCAAAACTAACTGAAAACTATTGAAAGACAGCTAAGTACTGATAGTAAACAGGTGCTTACCTCCCCATATGCCAATCTGCAGTTGGGACCGGTCCAAGTTCTCGACATATTCTCCCAGATACTTGTTGAGAAGATCCGCTACGATTGATTCGAAAACCATTTTACCGCGACTTTGCAGGAGACGAGACTCCGAATCGCATTAGTTTCTAACCCTCGCCCTGTCAAATGCCTCCTTCACCATTCACAACAATCGGCAAGGGGTGTGCCAAACCCCATTTATGAGGGTGACAAGGCCATCCAACGATGGTTACGATGGCCCGGTGTTAATGGCCAAACCATTGACGTTGAATTCACCATTCAACGCACTTGGCAGGGGTAAATCAAAAGGGTATGCAACACGATAAAGTCCTTGCGGAGCACGGCATGAATGCAAAAACACTCGTTTTGTCCGACTGTCGAAAACAGCTGCCCATCAAGACAATATTCCGCCGCTGTCCGAAAGATGGCGCTGATATCGAAAGTTTTCTGCTGGAGCAGTCTCACCACTGGATCCACTTAAAAAAAGTTTCCGGTAGTTTTAGTTTGAGACAGCAATGCAGGAGCAGTCAACAATTGTTTTATACACAAAGTTTTTTTATTTCATTTAAATCATAATTCTTTAAATCATTCAAATCCGATTTATCTGACAAAGTGAGAGTAAGAGAGAACGTGGGACGTTGTGGGTTGGTTGGTATTGGCATGGGCAGTCACCTGACAAGTATTTGTCAGCTGATGCTCAAAAGCTGACTTAATTTTTCTCTTTAACTGAGCACTTCTTTTCACATTTGTCGTTACAATGGCACATTTACATTCAGCAGCCAAAGGAAAGCTTTTAGCCGTCATCGGTGATGAGGTCAGTATAGATAACTCGTAAAATAAACGCGATTTGTGCCTTGCCACTGGAGTTGGGGTTATGTTCCTTCGACTTGGCCTTCTTAACATTCTGAGTTTTCCTCAGCAGGAGTGAAGGCCGGGAATTCTTTTCGTAACAATATACAGCTATGTCCTTATCGCTGCGTCTAAGTACTGTCCTTTGCACTGGTTGTGATTGGTGGGGCCTCATGCACACTATGCATGAGACATTTTCTTTCTGTTGGGGGAAGGTCTTTTTTGTTGTAAACAATTCCCATATTGCTGTTGTTTCCTGCCTCCTTAGTGTGTTTTCTGTGAAATTCTTTTTAAGGTTTTAGCAGCCCAGCAATTCTTAATGCCACTGTTTTAGTTGAATGTCACTTACATATAACTTTCTGTCTGCAGGATACGTGTGTTGGGTTCCTCTTAGGAGGGGTTGGTGAAATCAACAAGAACCGTCAGCCTAATTTCTTGGTTGTGGACAGAAGTGAGTGTAGAGCAGATCCATTTTCATATTTATAGTGTATTTGGGTTTTTGTTTTATTTCAACTTTTGTTTTCTTACAGATACCAGCGTAAGTGAAATTGAGGAGTGCTTCAAACGTTTTGTCAAGAGGGATGATATTGACATCATTCTCATTAACCAAAATGTGAGTTTAACATACCAGTTTAAGTATTACTGATCAATTTCAATCTGTTTGTTATGCGACAAATTTTATTACTTTTTGCTCTTGCAGGTTGCTGAGATGGTAAGGCACTGCATTGACAGCCACACTCAGCCCGTGCCTGCTGTTCTTGAGATTCCTTCCAAGGATCATCCCTATGATGCAAGCAAGGACTCCATCTTGCGCAGGGCCAAGGTATGTTCTTGAGCTGTTTGTTAGGTTCAAAACTTGGTCGTTATTACTGTCAGCCACTACACTTTTACATTTTCTCTACAGGGTATGTTCAACCCAGATGAGGTTTGAAGACCGCACACACACTGCCAACATTCCATTTGATCAGAGAAAGAATTCTTCAATGTGAGTTTTGCTTTTACATGTGTATTATATATCCCTTCGTAGTTGCATTTCTATTTTCAAAAGTGTTTCATAGTATCATCGGAAATTTTAATTTTAAGTGCAGATTTGCTGTCAACACATGAATTCATGATATAACGTTAATACATAAAGTTTATCATATAACTGTTATCTTCTGTGTGTAGTGAGTGCCATGAGGTCCCATAATTATTAAGTTACTAGTTTGGCTTTTTTTTTCTTCTGGAAATTCTGAAGTGATGAACTTTTTTTTTATGGTGCAACCAAGAGGATGTTTTCATCATCCGTTGTTAGTCTGTTTCTGTCCAGATTTGTGTTGTATGTAAATACATCAAATTTTATTGTTATCATTGTGGTAGAGAAATTAAAGGAATAAAAAAATTTATGAACTTGAAATAATTAAGATAATTGCTTGTACAACAATTTAATTTTTTCCAATGATCTACAACTTTGGTGAATGCTATTCATGCTCTTTAGAACTATGACATAATAGATGGGTTCTATTCAAGACCTAAGTGCTATTTCTAATTATGACAGCAATGTTTTTTTTTTCTAAATTGCTACGTAACACAGCTAATTTTAGTTACTACTAAAGCCACGCCATTTTGCTTTGGTTTTGGTCACTTGTTCACTTCAAAACTAATTTTACAAACTAATAACACAGAATTCCAATTATTGAATACAAATTGATGTAGCAAGCATGTATCTTCAGAGCCAAAGATGCACAACACACATTTATAAAAACATACGCGTTTCAGGAAGTGAATTGTCATTTTATAAAAATCAAAGCATAATGCACATTTGAGATAAATAAATTTGAGGCACGACAGTTCTAACACTACTTAAAACTACATGCATCACACTGTCTATACTAATATCACAAGAAAGTGGGAATTCATACAAGTTGTAACACAATCAAACCTTACATGGCAAGAAACACATTAAATTTTTCAAAGCCAATTGCTGCCAAAAAATATCAGCCATTGGTAAGCTAGAATTGAAAAATAGGATTTGAATTCATGCAATTTCTCCCTCTTTGTTTCCTTTTTCAAGAAGTTTGTGAAAGGTGAAGACCACAAAGAACCTCTTTAACACTGGACTTATCTTATGAGGGTTCAAATATTTCAAAACTAACTAATTATCACACCAAACCCTACAACACATGTATACTACTTACAATTAATGAAAAAATATCAATATTTAATTGATCTTGGTTAACTGAGGCATTAACTGAAAAGAAAAAACTAACAAGATAGATTCTCAGTTTTGTATCCAGCTTTAGCAGAAGGCACTTCTTTGACTACTTGGTAGGGAACAAACAAAACAAAAATGTACAATAAGTTTTGAGTGATTTAGAACACATTGCTAGCTGGAAAATATTCTAATGTGGCACAAATATTGAAAGAAACCTGGCACACTTTGCACAAACATTTTTTTTTGTTTCATGAGCTTTAAGCTGAAGATTTCTTTAAAAACATCTCAATGAGTTATTGCATTATTGTGAGTGAATATTTAAATCAAAGCAAGAGGGGCTTTCTTTTTAATTCAATGAACAGTTGATTTTTGCCACATCCCAAATCTACAAAAATAAAGTTTGTCCTGTCATTGAGTATGGATGAGTTTGTATAAGTGTCGTCACAAGGCGTACTAAATTGCCAGAGTCAGCCTCATTATCAAGGCAATGAATCACTACTACGCCCTTCTTCAGCTTGTGATACTGACGAGCCATTTTCCGTCCAGATGATTGTAAATCGTATACATTCATATTTTGTAATTCCTCAGCATTCTCTTGCTCCAGGATATGAATAATCAAGCCCTGAAAATAATTTAAAAGTGAGTTTTTGGTATAGTTTTCACAGAAATACCAATTATTAATCCATGATATGTACCTGATTGTCGAGATCAAATAGAGCAGCAAAGTTCAACAATGATCTTTCCATATCAATCTGATTTGTATGGAAGAAAACAACATTGTTGAATCGAAGTCCTGATGAACGTTGTACGTCTTCCTCGTTGCTCATCACAACACGTTCCACTGTCTTGACACATGACATCAAACTCTGAGCCAGCAATCTTGCTGGTTCACAGTCAACAGTACCCATGATGCATACTGAATTGTTGCGCTCTAGAAGTAAAAACAACAGTTAGATAAAGTGATGTTATTAATAAGAACTTAAGTCAAAATTTTATGATCTTACTGACCTCTTAAACATTGCGATGCAGTGTACAAATCACGGCTGATGGTTACCTTCCATAGGTCATTAGGAGAACCTTCAACTAGACGTGCATGAATCCCACCATAGGTCAGAGCAAGTTGCAAACATTCAGTCCCGCAATCTAAATCCTCTTCTGAGCACTGGTTCAGCAGAGTATAAACATAAAAATTAGTTATAAATTTTTAATATGAAAGGAGGGAAGAAATGATAGAAGTATGTGTCTACCTTATTGTAGGATGAAACCAATACATTTGTCTGGAAAGCTTGGGGTGTTTCACTTGCAAGATGAGATTTTCTATCAAGAGCTGTTTTGAGTGAGCCATCACTTTCAGCACTTAAAACAGTTGAAACGAGGGGGCAAACAGACCCTGCTGCTCCAGTCTCATCGGCAGCTTTAACCAGCAGCTCAATCAAATCTTCTGGTACAATTGGTCGAACAGCATCATGGACTATCACAATGCGAAGATCGCACTCTATAAAATTTGCAAAAGTTTTTTTTTAAAAGAGAGCAAGAAATGCTAGTGATCTGAAAAGAAGAGGAGAAAAGACAAACCTTGTTTTGTTAGTGCCTGAAGGCCTGCTCGAATGGAACGATGGCGTGTGCTTTCACCTTGCACGACCAAAACTTTATGACAGTTCGACTCTTGTAGAAGTGCCTCCACATGTCCTGGATCATCAACCACCAATGCTATGCGGCGTATATAAGAAATTTTCTCAAATGCTTCAAGAGCATAAAGAAAAAGTGGTTTGTCCTGGGTAAAAAAAATTGAAATCAAAGAAAACATTTTTATTCTAATAGCATAGGCTGGCAGAAAATACCAATGATTCAATAAGTAATGTCCAAGAATGACAGAAAAATTTCCTTTTTGTACAGCTGTGACTGTCATAATGGTTATTGGAAAAGGCATTTAATACATGAAACTTCAACTTACAAGTATTTTGCAGTATTGCTTTGGCGTCGATCCTCCCAATCGTTCACCCGAACCAGCCGCTGGAAGGATCACTCCTACGTCAAAGTCAATCATTTTCGAACTCAGCTTTGACAGGCAAGTGACAGCTAGCAGACTACACAGAGCGGTATTTGTTTTCACTGGAATGCAGTTAGTCATAGGGGTGGCAACTCACTGTCCGATGTCCGATCGGCGGGGCGGGCACTGCTTTCGTCGCGAATCCTGGCAGCTTTCGGAGAGCCGAATGCCCGCCGGAGCGACCCGAACAGCCCGAACATCTCCGACAGTGACGCGGGTTCGATTTGAAGACACCATAAGGCGGACCAAGGGTACCTTCTGGTTTCGAAACGTGTTGATCAGCGGAGCAGATCGAACACGGGTAGGTAATTTATACGGGAGGGTAGATGCGTTAGGGACTGCGTTGGACACGGTATGAAACTCACCAACCAACCGCCCTTCCTCCCTCGCCCGCCCTCAGCCTGCTTCCCCCACCCCCTTCCATTTCCCCTCCGAAAGGCAGCGGCCGGGGCCGGGCGAAACACGAGAGTTCATCGCTCTCCGTCGCACCCATTGTACAACGCGAGAGGAACAGAGACAGACAATAGAACCCGCCGACTCGCTTTGGTTGCATCTGCCCCCTCCTCTCCTCGCCTGCCGCTCCTGCCTGCCTGCCGCCAGCCCCGCCTCGCCCCTCCTCCCTCCTCCAAGCTGCTAAGTTTTCATTTCATGATCAGTTGACTAAGGCAAGCCCCCCGAGGCAGACCTGGTTGCGCGTCCGTTGCCCTGCCCACCTTTTTCGGTTTTCATGCGGAGCCGGCGGGCCGGGCATCACGTATGTGTGTGTTTGGTGTTGGATCTTGGCCGCTTGGCGCCTCCTGAAGAGCCGTCTTCGTGTGTTGTCTCGGCCTTACGCTCGGCGTGACGGTGTGACGGTGCGAGTGTCATTCATTGGCGCAGCTCGTGACATCTGTGTTATCTGCTGGGTGCGTTTTCACATTCGTCGGCTGCTTGACCCGAATGTCACCGTAAGTTCACTTTGCCTACATTCGTCAAAATTCGTGTCTACCGTGTCGTCTTGATAGAGCTTACTTAGCCAGTCGCGAGGGCTTTTTTTTTGTGTTCCGGGGTACCGGTAAGGCTTAAAAACGGCAGTTGTTGTGCAAAATGACAAATAAGTACATACAAACTACTAAAAACTGCTTAGTCGGTGTGCTAAGTCTGTGCAGGTGCTAAGAAGTATCACGAGAAAGAGTTGACAATAAACATCAATTAATTTTCTACCCTTCTAAAATAATTTCTGGTACCGCTGTGATTTATACCTTTGATTCCTACGAGTTGGTTCAAAGAAAATTGATGCCAGCCTTTACTTTTCCGTGTTATTTGTCTCGCTTGATGAACAATGGGGCAGTCAGTTTGTGTTTTTGAAAAGGTTATTTCACTCCAGCGGAAGGGCGGCTGGAGAAGAGAAGCGACTGGATTAGTGGGCTGTGAGCGGGGCTACCGAGCCGGCCTCAAGGGGAGGGGAGGCGGGGCGGGGCGGCGACGCGACGACTGGCTTGGGGAGCGGGGAGCTTGAGGAAGGTTGAGGAAGGGGAGGGGAGACTCAAAGCGCGGGAAACGCCAGAAGGGGGCCGCAACAAATGTGGTCGCGAGTAAAATACTTTAGGGGGCCGTCCATAAATTGTGTGCCCTTAATGTGTTTTTTTGGGGGGGATGGGAGGTTGGCGAGACTAGCTGCCTTCAGCACCTTTTGCCCTTTTTGGCCCGTCCCGTGTATTTTTCTTAATTTCGTTAACAATATAGGGTTCTTGTTCTTCGCTCTTCCGTGCAGTTCCTGACCATACTTTTCTTCCTTTCTTTCTACAGGTGGCGTAAGAAAGGTTGAAGTAGGCCATTAGACAATGTCATTTTCTCCCCGTGGGTGTGCGCCTAGACATGCCGAAAGGCAAACTGAAGACTCTCCGGCTTTAAAGCCTGGTTCGTTCGAGAGGCCCTACCCACCTCATAACATGTGGAATCCAAGCAATTCAGACCTGAGTGATGGGATAAGGCCGTTTAAATTTGAATCACCTAGCCCAACGAAGTTTCGGAGATTTAGTAGAAGATTAAGTGGCGAAGAGTCTTGTGAAAGTGATTTGATTTCGTTAGATGGAGAGTCTCGGTTCAGAAATTACACCAGACAGAGCGCCTTGAGTTCCTATTCATCAGATTTTGCTCGAAATGAGCAGTTTGCTGAATACAGTCAGAATCATGACCCTCGGTTTCCTCGCGATACCACTTACTCATCTGGATTTAATAATCAACACATTAAGGAGCCTCTTCATAGAAATTCACGAAGTTGCGGTGTCATCAATCAAGACCATTTCTATGGATCTCATTGCACAAAGAACCATCAAAAAGCATTGCATGCCTGGTCTCCTCATGGCTCTTCGACACTCAGATCTTCGCGATCTGAAAAACAAAGCCACCGCAAGGAGCATCACCGACTAAGCGAGCCCCCCTCGTATCGGTCTGATGTTCGGGTTGACATGAATTCACCTGGAAAGCCTCTAGAAAGCATTCAAAACGGCTCACCTGCGAAAAGATTTTCGTCGCCGGTAAAACCTCTCCAAGCATCAAAATGCAACAAGACCTCGATTCTCGGAAAGCTACTGGCTGAATCGCCTACAAAGACTTCTAGTTCATATAAGAAAAGAGACCACTTGAAATATTTTAGCTGTCAAGGAATGGAAGAGGATAGATTATTCAAGAAATTGAGTCCAAATACGCGAAAAAATGAAGGTAATGCATTGATAAAAATACTTGATCGGAAGTATCGTAAGAAGAGGAAAAAGAAGAAAAACAAAGACAAAAGGAAGTCGAGGTCGCGTTCAGAAGAAAGACAGAGAGGCATCCCGGACAAGGTATACAAAAAGGAAGAATCTCAAGTAGGTAATGCACACCTAACTGCACTATCACCATCCAAAGTAAATTCCACCACAGCATCCTGTTCAAGTGGCGTCAAGAGGGGCAGAGAAGCACAAACATTGGACTCCCATATTGTTCCTAGGTCTAACAAGTTAGTGAGTACGGAAACACCAGATTCTTACATTTGTGCGATAGTGAAGAAGAGAAGGACGTCAACACAAGACGACGAGGGAAGTGCCGTCTTAAAGTTTACGCGTGTTGAAGGCCGATGTAGAAAACCTGCTTCGCCCAGAAAGTCTGGGTTGGCGGGTTCAATGGAACAAGGGCAGGACTCGACTCCAACCAGTGCCAAAAAGACTGAGCGCTCCAGTGCAAGTATTGAGGCAGTAACGCCCCCATCAGAATCCGAGGTTGTTGTAAAGCAGAACGCTACGAGGTCTAGCCCTACGAAGGGCGACTTGAAACCGAAGGCTATAATAAAACCTGGCTTGAGAAGTGCAAAAAAGGAAACCAAATCGGTCCACGAGCCGAAGCGTCGCAGCAAATCTCCACAGAAGCCAGAGAAAGAAGACTCAGGCCCGAGGATGGTGCAAAAAACTCTGGAGTCCTATTTTCGCAAGAGTGTATCAGAAGCTAAAACAAAAGTGCAAGCGGAGGAGACGGAGCCAACGGAGGCCGTTTGCAGCGTGGACATAACGAAGAGTGCAGACCAAGGGAATTCCAAAAGCCACGGTGACGAGGCCGAGTCCACCTCGCGGGCCGTTGTTCAACTCACTCCTATTTCAGAAGTCGTCATAAGCAAGCTCCGATCTCCCAAAACTGCAGCCGATTCTGCACCTCGGCGCTGGGGCAGCACACCCCGCCTGGCAGAGGTGCGCCCTATCCTCAGTCCGGCGAAGAAACGGCCCGAGTCCCCGCCACCAGCAGATCTGGCCAAAGGGGCTAGTAGGGCTCTGAGGGTCACCCGGACCGCGTCCATGGAGAGTGCGGCCCCCGACCAGCCCGACCAGCCGCTGGGTGATCAGCCGCTGGACGTGCTGCTGCCCGAGGAGGACCTGGCGCAGGCCGAGCGGGACCAGGCTGCGAGGGAGGCCGAGGTAACCAAGGCGGCACAGAGGAACAGGAAACGGCACACCAGGGGACACAAAGTGTTCGCCTTCTGCGACGTGTTACAGGAGCACATCGAAAGACGTGAGTAAAATTGTCCTACAGTCTGAAAAAAAAATAATCCAGAACTGAAAGAGTTATTTTGTATTCGATTAAACTCTGTCTCTATTTGCAGACCCTGTTCAAAATGAAATTCCAGGTAAGATTTAAAAATTGTTGGTCAGAGTCGAATTAAATTTTTGTTATATATTACGATATTTAGTGGAGATTTCCTTTTGCAGCGAATAAATGGAGCAAATGGCTGAACCCAGCGCAATCGCGCTGTCTTGTCAGCGCCATGCTTGACAATACAGACCTGTGCCTAAACTTCTCTTTGGATGCAGAACGCAATGAGGAGTGGGAAGAATATTGGGTGAAGCTTGCTCGGCGATTGAACAATGTCTGCTTCAATGACCTGACAAATCTGAATACTGGACTCCGGATGACGGTGTTCGAGTGGAAGACAGTGAGTATTCTAGTAACGTTCAATTGGGATCTTACTCGTGGTCAGCTTTGCACGGCTTTGCACCGTGGAAGTCGGCAACCCATGCACAAACCGTGCTAGGTTCTCCGTGAAATATTGAGGATATGTTAGGCAGGCCTCTACTCTACCCGGCAATCCATAAAAATAAAACCAAAAATCCTCTATTTTGTTTACAGTGTTGGCTAGATTTAAAGAAGACTGTAAAAACCAGAGTGGATGCCATGACAGCAAAGGAGCGAAACCATAATTTAGGGTCTTTGGACTGCCTGCTCTTCAGCAAGGACTTGTTCACAAAATTGATTAATGTAAGAACTATTCCCCTCTGAATTTATTTTCACCATAGTTTTTGGCACAAGTCAAGGATATTGTTTTTTATTGTTTTGTTTTTCTAGTCCAATGGTGATTGCCTGGGAGAAGGGTGTCCTAAAATATGGTGCCCTGGAGCGTGTAAGTACACATCTTCGCCCTTCAAAAATGTTGTAAAATTTAACTGTGCGGGTTCTTGTAACGAACGTTGTTTCGTATTTAGGTGTTGGAGTGTTCTGCCCTGAGCCGGTCAGAATTCGCTCGACGGAGGAGTGAGCTCAACAACAAGCAGTTATGAGATAAGCGTGGTTGTGTTATCTTACTAGAACTTTTTTTGTTTTAATTTTTATCTAACTTATTTTAATGTGACTTTAGTTGATTGTAAGAATGTATTTACCTGTTGCTGTGAACATATCTTTGACTCAAAACCATGAAATTAAATTATTTTTTTAAATATTTATTTTAAAACAAAGTATACACTTGTCTATTTTTTCCTTATACGACACGAGGGTAGTTAGAAAAATAAGAACGGAGCAAAGTAACGATTTAACTTAAACACACATAAACATTACTCAGGTTTCAAATCACAGTCTTAACATTTTCATACCCTACGCAAGCCCGCAAAAAAGGCTGTAAAAGTATTTTCCTGAGCACAGCCAGATTGATTGATTGTTGATTTCATTAAGAAAATACTGTACATACCGATGACAAATTAAATGCTTTCGGTCTATATACAAAGAGACAACAGAGGGATGAAAACTACACATCTAATAATACGTAAGCGATTATTCCCGCATTCCGTTCCTTTAGATGGGCGACACCGTCTTGGCCAGTCTTGAGAGAAAGTCGCTAAAAAGTGAATCACAAACGGGGAGAAGAAGCCTACTGCCTGTAGAGGCCCCTCATGCGGTCGTTCTCGGGGTCGAAGGGGCTGCGCAGGTGCAGCTTGGCGTCGTGTCGCTGGCCCATCACCTCGAGCTGGTACTTGCCTTCCGAGAGGAACTCGTCCGTCACGTTCTGGCCGTCGGGGTGACTCACATACCTGCACAGATCAGTCGGCCAATTCAAGGAACTTCCATCGTCTTCCGCCGCCAGCGACCGTTCCAATGAGTGGTACTCACCCGGTACCGATGGGGCAGTCCAGTGAGAAGCCGTAGTCTCCTCGCCGCAGGTAACCGACGACCTGGCCGTCCCTGACAATGGCCTCCAGACCGTTAAGGCGCACTTTGCTGCAAGAGAAAGAGCATGGACATGAAGGAAGCTGCCGTGATGATTTTGAGATAGGTTCTCTAACCAGGAACGGATCGCCTGCGGGTTGTACGTACTCGTCGAGCGTGAAGAAGGCCAGCTTCTTGCGCAGCCCGCTGTTCCTGGCGGCCTCCACGGCCTGCTTGCCCTGGTAGTCCCCTTTGCTCCTGCAGGTGAAGCCCAGGTTGGCCTCCAGGGGGCTGTCGTCCGCTCGCAGGTCGGAGTGCCACAGGTGGTAGCCCTGCGGAGAAAAGCACCCGGTCAGAAGACGAAGCAAACGCGGGGATGGACGGGCGGGGCGGGGAAGTCCCAACCTTTTCCGCGGACAGGGAGTACATGGCGCGGTAGCCGGCCATGCGGAGGTCGTAGCGCTGGCCCGCGGCGCGCACCGCCTTGTACACGGCCTCGCAGGACTCGACGGGGATGTGCAGCTCCCAGCCGAGCTCGCCGACGAACGAGAGTCGGACGGCGCGCACGCGGTGCCCGGCGATCTTGACCATCTGCGTGGTGGACATGGGGAAGGAGCCGTCGTCCAGGTCCACGTCCACGAGGCCCTGCAGCAGCTCGCGGCTGTTGGGGCCCTGCACGGACAGCACGCCGATGCGGTTCGTCACGTCCGTCACGTCCACGCGGAAGCCGCGCTCGTGCAGCGCCTGCAGCACGTGCGCGTGCGTGTGCTGCGAGGTGGCGCCGCCCGAGACCACGTAGAAGCCGCGGCCCTGCAACCAGCGAACAGGTAAATCAGCACCGCCAACGTCAGCGCCGCCGGGACTCGAACCCGCGCACCCTCGCGCCACCACTCACCCGGAAGATGGGGTCCGAGGGGCTGCCCTGGCCAGTCTCCACCACACTGACGGTCAGGTCTCCCTCCACCTTGCCCAGCTTGTTGAGGATGCAGGTGTACACCGTGCTGCCCAGGGACCGGTTCGTGTTGGCCGAGAACACCCAGTCGGCGGCAGCCTGCGCGTCGGGGCCCGTCAGGTAGAGCTTGCCGAAGTACGACATCTCGAACAGCGCGGCCGTCTCTCGGCAGGCCAGCGCCTCCTCCTTGATCTGCAACAGGACATTCGTCAAGGTAAGTAAAGGTAGGGCGGTAAGGTAAGCAGGCAGGTCCTTGCGGCGGGTAAGCTCACCGTCTCGTGGTGCCGGGGGAAGTCGAAGGTGTAGTCGGCCTTGAGCAGCTTCTCGTAGCGAGTGACCTTGTGGCGGGTGGAGCCGTAGGCGCCGTACCAGTCGTACTTGGGCAGGGGCGCGGGGGTGCCGCAGAACCAGCCGGGCCGCTCCCAGCCCTGGCGCTCCTCGAACACGGCGCCGGCCGCCAGCAGCTCCTCGTTGAAGGGGTTGCGGATGAGGTTGCGGCCCGCCAGTGGCTCGTCGTGCGGGAACACGATGCTGTAGTTCTTGCAGTACGCCTCGTGCGCGCGCTCCTTGATCCAGTCGCGGTCCGTGCGCTGCACGTCGGCGAAGCGCCGGATGTCGTAGGCCTGCATGTGCAGGTCCGGCCGGCCGTTGAGCACCCAGAGGGCGAGCTGCTCGCCGCAGCCGCCGCCCAGCATCATGCCCGCCGAGTTGAAGCCGCAGCCGTGGAACAGGCCGCGCTTCAGCGGGTCCTCGCCGATCAGCGGCTTGTGGTCGGGGGTGAAGGACTCGGGCCCGCACACCGTGGACTTGATGCCCGCCGTCTCGAAGGCCGGGCAGAGGTTCACCGCGCCCTGCGACCGCCAAACGAAGCAATGGAATTTGAGTCATTTGTCGAATCACCTTTCGCGGCCTTTTCTGGCTAACCTTTCCCAGGGACTTACCGTTACGTGCGAGCCGAAGATGTTCCAGTCGAGCTCGTACAGGCCGAACGAGAACTCGGGGGACACGTTGTCCAGCATGTCGGGGTTGCTCTCGTAGCCGCCCACGCACAGCGAGTCGCCCTGCACGCGGAAGTAGAGCGACCAGTCGTGGTCGCGGACGTTGGGCATGCCGCGGACGCCCATGGCCTCGGACACCACGTAGGCGTGCTTCATGGGCACGATGGGCAGCGACACGCCGGCCATCTTGGCCACCTCGCGAGACCACACTCCTGAAAGCGTCAGAGTTGGAATCATTTTCTTGCACGAGCGCGCAAAGCAGCCGTCAGACTCACGGTCAGGGGGTTCGCGTCTCACCGGCACAGTTGACGACGCAGTCGGTGCGGATGGTGCCCATGTTGGTGACGAGCCCCGTCACCTTCTTGGGGCCCAGGTCCTGCTCCTTCATGAGGATCTGCGTCACGGTGCAGTTCTCGATGACCTGGGCGCCGTTGGCGGTGGCGGCCTTGACGAGCGCGGAGCACACGCCCGCGGGGTCGACGACGCCGTCGCCAGGGGTGTGCAGGCCGCCCAGGACCTGCTTCTCGTCGATCAGCGGGAACACCTCCTTCACCCCGCTGGGGTCCAGCACCGAGGCCTCGATGCCGAAGCTGTGCGCCACCGACGCCAGACGCTTGTACTCCATCATGCGCTCCTGTACAGTCACACAAAGCAGTGAGGGGAGTGCCGCTGCCGTCCGGAGGGGCCGAACCATCGAGGCCAGGACCACTCACCTCAGTGTGCGCGATGTACAGGCCGCCGTTGTTGATCCAGCCGGGGTTGATGCCGGTCTCGGCCTCCAGGGACATGAGCAGGTCGCGGGTGGTGTTAAGCAGCTGCACCTCCACGTCGGAGGGCCGCAGCCGCCAGATGAGTCCCGCGGTGTGCCAGGTGGTGCCGGACGTGAGGCGCGACCGCTCCAGCAGCACGGCCTTGACGCCGCGCTTGGCGAGCTGGTACAGGGTGTGGCAGCCGGCAGAGCCGCCGCCGATGATCACCACCTCGGCGTCCGTGGGCAGCGTGGCTGGCGGGGGCGGCGGCAGGGTGGGCGGCTCCACGCTGCTGGCGCCGGCGCCGATGGTGGAGTCGCTGGCCCAGCGTCGCGGCGCCGGCGCCACCATCTGCGGCACCTGGGGCGCCGCCGCGGCGTGGCGCGCCTGTGGGCAGGGGGACGGTGAGCACGCGAGGAGCCCCAAGCCTGTTCCGGGCGCCGGGCGCCGAGTCCGGGAGAGAGACTCACCTTGCTCGTGAGCAGTCGCAGCATGTTGGGGCTTGGTTGCGGCCTCGGGGTCTAGGGCCTCGGGGTCTAGGGCCTAGACGGGGCGAAGTGGCGAGTGCCGGCGAATGGCCAGCGCGGCGCTCTGCGCTCTGCGGACAGGACAGGAGATAACATTAGTCCCCATCCCTGCGGCCTGTGGGAAGCACGCCACTGCTTGCCTCTGCTTTCCGCGTCACGTTGTCCTAATTTTATCCGTCCGCTTGATAGCGGCCGTAGTGCCCCTGCGCGGCCCGCGGGGTCGACCTCGGCGCCTACCATTCCCTCAGCGATACCCCTGTCCCTGCCCCGCGAGGGCCGCGGGGGGCCGCCTCTTCGGGCAGTAAGTAGGCCCGCGCGCCACACCGTCACCGGGCACATTTTCCGTGAACCTCCCCTGGAGTCGGTCGCTGTCCTTCCTCTAAGGCTGGAGGTCGCTCTACGCTCTACCGCCGCCGACGCACGCATCAGGGCCAGGGCCTAGGCCGCCAGGACGCCCCTTTTTAATTGGACAGTTGGGCCGAAGCTGGAAGAGCGGCCCGATGACGGCATGCCGCCATGGCGACATGACATGGCGCTGTTTACGAGTGCCGAAAGCCGCAGCGCCGCAGCGGTCGCGCTGGCAAAGTGGCAAACATGCGGGCGTGCGGCCAGGCAGGCAGCCAGGCGGGCACCCTTCCTTTCAAATCGATGTTTTCACATCGGCCCGTTATCAACGCCGGCCTGCGGTGTCTCAACGTCCCAGCGTCTCAACCGGCGACATACTACCCCTCCCCTGCCTCCTCCCACCGGCCCCACCGGCCCCCACTCCCACACGCCTCGGTTCATTGGCGCGCCGAGGTTTTCACACAACAGGTTTTTTCTGGATCGAGACTCTGTTGAGTCTGATACGGGGGTGCGAATCATTCCCATCGGGCATTCCCCCAGGTGGCAATAAGGATCCTGTTCGGGCTGTTTGTATCTCATCCTCCGTCGACGAGTTGGCACTTTTGGTGTGGGAGCGGGATCCCGTCGGTCGACTCGAAGCAGCGACCACTACTGCCCTAGAGAGGACGCCTGCTCCGAAAGGTCACGGTTGAAATGAAAATAGGAAATGGCGCTGAAGGTCCCAAGCGACGGGGCGCGCACTGTGGGTGATTATCTTCTTGTTTTCATAACACGGAACGGAACAACTTGTTGGAGGCGGCAGCTGCCGGCCGGCGGCGCGGACGGGGCGCGGGGGCGGGGCAGGGCGGGGCCCGCGACCAAGGCGGCAATGATAGCAGCGAAAAGCAGATAGAAATCTATGCTCGGGATAGCGGAGACCGCCGGCTGGACATGGACAGCCCAGAAGGAGTCAGCAAATAAACAATGCCGGGTTTTACCTTTCCCTCTCTCCCTCCGCGAGACTACCTCGCATCTTTCTGCTCGCCACGTTCGCAAGACAGCCTCATTTTTGCGTTTCCAAGTCGAATAATCACCCGGTTTCTGAGACGACACTCGCTGATCGGCTGTGGACGGTTCCATTCCGTCGTTTCTGTTTTCTTCTAAATCGTTTGCTGCGATTGACTGCAGGGCAGATGGCACCCAGCGTATCGTAGTATCGTCTGGGTTGGCCGGCTGCCCGGCCCGCCGCTAGCCGCCACGCTCCCTGTGGCGTTTCCCATCTCAGCGCGGCCCGTGCCGCACGGCCCCACGCGGCAGGTGTCTGCCGGAACGGTTTCACGTGCGCCTGGACACGTAACCACTGCACGGGCCACCAGGCGGCCAGCGGCCCTTGGTGTCCTAGCGACCGGCGAGGCTGCGGCGGCGCGTCCTACCTGCCTCCTGGCCTAGCGAGCGCGGAGCGCCTGCGAGACGCAGCCAGGCAACACGCGCTACAGCGGCGCTCGACGGGCGGGCCCAGCCGCGCCCGGATCGCCACCGTGAGCACTTACTTGTTGAACCGCTTGCTGAACTCGCTGGCGCTGCGGCGGTGCGGGCGGTCTTCTTCTTGGACTCGTAGCGTGGCGGCGAGTGTGCGAGTGTGTGCTCCCGCCTCCGTGTCGCGATGTTGTGGCGGCCGCCGCGGGTCTGGTGTAGAGCGGAGGGAATGCCTGCCGGCCTGCCGATGAGCTCGCCGGGCCCGGGTCTGGCTCGGGGTGGAGGTGGGAGGGCACGGACAAGTTATTGACACTCCGCCGTCCCGCTCCCTCGCGCTCCCTCCGCGCAGTGGCGACCGCCCCCTGACGTTGGCGATGACCCCTCCCCTCCCCGACGACGTCCTTATCGCCGGGCCGGCCGGGCCGTTTGCGTCCGGAGCATGCTGAGCCGATCAGGGAGGCTGCTGACGGTGAGCTAGAGCAGCCCGAGTGCACGCGCTGCAATGCGCTGCGTCGGGCTGGCGCCGCCCTCACCGTCCGCCGTACGCGGTCGACGCGGTGCAGCCACGACGCCGCGGGGCTGCGAAAGGGCGCCCTTCCCAGCGAGCTCCACGTCTTGCTACGCGGTGGGGCTCGGAGGCTGGGGAGGGCGGCGGGCGCAGCGAGCAGGGAAGGCTGGCGGTGGCCTACCGCCGCCCAGCCCCCGCTGCGTATGCAATTTAAATTCCAAGTCGTAAAGAAAGTAACACGAGGTTCGGAAAGGCTCTGCAAGCGACGGGGCGACGGGGCGACGGGGGCCGCCGGGCCGGGACGCCCTTGATAACGCCCTTCTGGCGGGTGCAGCGCGCCGTCCGTCCCTGTCCCCTTCGGTCCCCTTGCTCCGCGTGCTTCGCGTCCCGCGACCGGGAGGGACGCAGCCACGCAGCAAACTTGCCGGCCGCACGGCACACCGTATCAAGCCAGCCCGCAGGCCGCAGTAGGGAGCCGAGCCGAGCCGAGGGGCAGAAAGGCAGAAATGCCGGGCCGTGACCCCGCCCACTATCACAAATCCGAGTGTTTTTCAAATGTTCAAATCAAATGGCAAGTTCACAAATAACAACAGCCAGCGCTGACGACATGCGCGCCGTTGTCGCGCCTCGTAAGGTGCTGCGAGTAAGGACTCTTGCGACGACAGGCGTCGATAAGCAGAAGTTTGGCACGGCAGCCCAAAGCCAAATATTTATGTTCACATATTCTGCCATCTTCACATTCCGCAGATGATTGTCTCATCATCTTTCTGCGAGGGAGAGGAGGCGTAAGCTGATCAGTCGTTGATTGGAAAATTAATTGAAAAGAAATAAAATTTTTGTTTGTCAGTTTATTTTTTTTTATGTGCATGTGCTTTACATAGACAAAATTTTTGGGCTATAGTACATAAAATATACAAGAGATGCAGTCAAGCGTATCAGGTTATTGCTTACAATCTACAAAGAGCAAGTTCTAGATTATAAACATGTATATATAACTCCTTATTCGCCCATCAACATAACACAAAAATAGAAAAGATTAGTTTCCAAGGTTTCACAACTTGCAAAAATATATGATTCTCAAATCTTCAACAATACCCAGTTGAGGGGGTCTTATCTTTGGTGCTAAAGTTGTCTTGAATTAAAAATAATACACATAAGTGTCACTCCATTCCTACAACAAGATGAAGTATGAGATTAAATAAAAATATACAATCGTCCAAAAATTTCAGAATGTTTAATAACCTACCATTAATTTTGATCATCTAGCTGCGGACAGGGGAAGCCAAGCGTGGTGGGGTTGGCATGTTTCGAGAGACTCTGGCTTTCTGTTCTTGCTTACACTCATCCACCTGCTTCTCAAGCTGCTCTTTGAGCACCAATAACTCTCGTATTCTTTGATATACAGGATCCTGAAATTTAGAAAAAATGTTAAACCTGAGGCCAGCATTGGAACAGCCATCACAAAAGTTCTCTCAAAATCTTACTTGGGGACGCATTCCTGGGTTCCAACGACAGTAGAGGCCTTTCCACAATGATATGAGACGTATACTCGCAACTGGTTCCAAAACACCATGGTGAGGAAGGAACAGTGGATTACGGTAGTTGTCAATACTGCTATTTATGTATGACCAGAGTGACACAGAACGCTGTTTGACGTTTTCTTGTACCCGCTCTCGATCACTGAGCACAAAACAATGGGTAATTCACATTTTAAAAAACCTTTCAAATTGTTTTTAAAATTGAGATCATTACAAATCAAAGTCTACCTGTTGTAGAGGAAGGTGCCAAAACGACAAGAATAGAGATGATCAAGAATAGTAATTAAAAAGGTTTCATTAAATTGAAAAGCATTAGGGAAAAGTTGTGTTAGCTGCCATACGCAATCCATAAATTGCAAGAAGACAGGAGATCTGTCTGCATCAGAGTGGTGATCATCACCATGGCCTATCCTCTGCAAAGTTACAAAGATACAAAATTAAAAATATGGCTAGCAAATAAGGAAACGAATGATGAGCCCAGTTAGGTGTAGTTACCTGTTGGAATTTATGACCAAAACTTAACCACTCCTTTTCTATAAGCACTTCAAATCCTTTAATTGTTCGGTAGTATGGATCAAGAAGCAGCATAGCAAGAGCAGTGAGCTAAGAAAAACATATATCAATGACTATTAGTTTTACAGGATTGTAAAAAATTTGAAAAGAAGTAAAAGTGATTCTGAACCCACCTGTGCAGTGCGGTCCCACCCATCAGAACAATGGACAAGTACAGATGTTTTGTGGGTCTCTACTCTATTGGCAATGCGGCATGCACCAGTAAGCACATACTTGATGTGCTTAAGCCAGTATGTTCCCTCTATACCAGACAGCCAACGAGATTCTTCAATGTTTGGGAAGCAGAGTTCTAGAAAAAAGAGTTAAAAGGAACCAGGTAAGAGGAAAATCAACAAAAATATGGTCAAAATTGAAGAACAAAACAAGAAGAATGACACTTCACTCACCCTTCAGTTTTCTGAGGGATTCTCGCATTACATGAATATTGTGTATGTCCAGGAAAAACAGTTCAGCATTTTGGTAGGCATCTTCTGATTCATATCCTCCTCCCTTGGCTTTGTTGGCAATAGCATTGGCACTGAGACAAGAAAAAAAAAAGATACTGAATTGATTGCACTAGACACATAATTTGACGTGTTCAAAAGGGGGTAAAGCAAGTACCTTGGTCTGGCATCCATTATATACAATTTATGAGACTGGGCATTAGCATCCATTATAAGCTGAATGTATCGCTCATCTTCTCTGCATCTTTTACCACCAACACCAACCAGTGGTTGAGAGCAACTGCTTAGAAATAAAAAGTTTTATTTATTGTATAAAAAAAGAACTTAGGCAAATTACCTTTTTTTTTTTTTTTTTTTTAAAAAAAAAAAGGCCATTAATAATAAAATTTAACAGACCGGCAAATAGTTGCTTGACTTTCTGGGTGAATCCATGAAAGAACGGGAATGCGTGCTCGTGACCGAAAAGCGGCCACTGCCCGTACATCATCGTCCGTGGCTGCAGCAGGTATAGCCCACACAGCTGGATAACTATCACAAATCTCATAATGTTCATTAATTTTCGTGATCTTCCACATGTCATTAGGGACACCCTGGAAATAAAGAATACAAGAACAAGAATAAAAGTTTGCTTTTTTTGGTAACTCTATAATGAAGCACCCTACCAAGTGCCTAACTCACCATTCGTTTAAATTCAGCAATAGGCTCAAGTGCATTCCATCCATTCTCAGGAAATGTTTCAGAATAATCAAAAGCAAATAGAGGAAGTTTGTGTGAAAGAGGGAAAGCGTATTGTTGTAGTTTTTCAAACACATTTCGCCTAGAATGATTTTCCTGAAAAACAAAAGAAAAAAGATATACAAAGTACAGTAATTTTATCAAGTTACGAAATTCACAGTGAATTGCAAACTTAATTTTACATACCTGTTTATGACCAAACCTTAAATTCCTCATGTCCTTGCAAAATAGTTCTATTCCATATGAATTTTCTCCTCGGCTTGACTGACCTCCCACTTTCTCAACTCTGCTTACCTGGAATAATAGTAATAATAAGTTTATGACCTCTTCTAAAATTATTTTAAGAACACCAGTGAATACTCACAACTCCAAGTGGAACTTCCACCACATATGGTGTATCCCTGTCCATACTGCGGAAGTGCAATTTGTAGTTTGTGACGGACAACACACCTCGAGCAGGACCACTGTATGGACAGAGGTATGTAACTTCCCTAGCTACTCCCATAACTTTCTCTCCAGGAAGGAGAGGAGGGTCATCAGGTCTACTAGTTGATTGGCCTGGCTCAACAATACTCGGCTGCTGCTGCTGCAACCACAAAGAAAAAAAAACAGTCAAGGAACAAGTTTTTATAAGCACTTCTGACATTTTTTCCAAAAGATATCCTACATCCTTTCAACAGGAAAACTAAAAAAACAAAAAAAAAAAAACATGAAACACCCCTTTTCTAGCACTTAACTCACTTTGGGTCGTAGTTTATTATCAGTTGGAGGCATCATGTTTCCAATTGATGCTGTGCTGGCTGAAGTATAAGAGACTTTACCAGAACTGGCCTGTGGGCAACCATGCAATACCATACAATCATACAAACACTGAACAGAACATGCCTCATGCCTGACATGCAAAATGAAACTAAAGAGTAGTTATACAAGAGAGACAATATTACAAATATGAAAATGACATGCAGCCTGAGCTTAAAATGTTGCTCTTAACCAGTACCATGGATCAATGACATTTAAAAGATCCCCCCAAAACATTGAAAGACAACAACAACAACAAAAACACATTAAATGGAACTTGTAAGGCACATACCGATTCTTGTCCCAATTTTGAATTCAGGGAACTAGACTTAGAATCAGAGACCAGCGAATCTGAACTTGCATCTTTTGAACGTCCAGCTTCAAAGTCCACTGATTTACGATCCATGTTAAGAGGTTTCTTGTAAGGCTGAAACGATTAAAACAAGAAAAGAAACTGGTAAGATATTGAACATAAAGATATCCTAAATATACCCCTAAAAAATGTACAACAGTTAATTTCAAGACAAGGAAAACATTGCATGAGGAAAACCTAGACATAAATAATAGAGTCAAAAGAAATTGTCAGACAAAATATGAATTCGGTATAGCTTTGACTACAAATATGTGTAGACCTGTCATCATGACAGGGCCCTGTCAACACAGTGCGGAAAAATTGGCCCAAGGCAAGGAACAGTCTCCTAGTGCTAGTCTGAATTCGCCTCCACATGGGCACCTTTCCGGACGCACGAACGAACAACTATTTCGACTTGAAATAAAAGAACAGAACAGAAATGGTACACGAAATATAAACATAACCTCTGAAAGTACCTGGTTGGATTTTAGGGACAGTTATCAGAAGTCAGTCTCTTTCCCATAGTTAAAAATACATTAGTTCAGTCACGTTCCAGTAATTAAAGTAGCATGTTCGAGAGGTGATTTTTGAACTAATGAACTGAAGGAGCAACAACCGCTTAACCGCAAAATAAAACAAAGTGTGAAACCACTCCCTCCTGATGAAAGACTAAACAATTTCTCATGAACAAATTTTTCTTTCACACGAATGCGAAATTTCTCATAGCGTAGCCTCGCGCGACGCTCGGTTCTGTATCCGCGGGGTTATTTGAAGCGGTCGGACTAGTGTACAGAGAGGGCGGCTGTCGGTCGCGGGGCTTGCCGCCGCCGCCTGCCGCCTGTCACAGCACAGGCCTTGTGCAGGCGTAGTAGGGGAGGGTGTCAACTGGGGGGCCCTCCTGCCCTTCTCTCTTCTCGGCCGTTTCCCCCAAGAGAGTCGCCATTCGCAAGGCCTCGTACCAAAATAAAGCGAGGTCAAACACTTCCCCTCCACAAAAAAATAAAAATAAAAAGAGGGTTCTTCCGAAGGAACGAGGGGCCGTTCCTCCGATCGAGGACGCCGCCGATGACAAAAACAGCGGTAAATCTAGGCGACGCGCGGCGCTTGCTTGAATGGAGTGGAATGGAGAGGGAAGGCAAGAGAAGGGGGACTGCAACTGTCCGCGTCCGCGGGCCGCTCAGCTGGGAGTGCTGGCTCGGTGGCACCGGTGCAGCTCGCGGTGGTGGGGCCGAAGCCTGGCCGGGGCAGTCAGCTGTTGCCCGTCCTGGCTGGCGGTGCTGGCGGTCTTGTGTCGTGCTGCTGCTGCACGCCGCGTAGTGCTAGCTAGTGTTCGGCGGGGCTCGGGGCGCGCTGTCCGCTGTGGGCGAGCCGTAGGCGTGTGCGCGTGAGCGCGGCGAGGACGCGCGCGTGCTTTGCCAGGGTCTGCCCTGGGTCTGCCAGGCTCTGCCAGGCTTTGCCAACACAGGCCCGTGTGCGATGCCACTGTAAGGGCGCCAGATCGTGCCGGCCTGTTTGCCTCGCGTCTCGCAGACACCTGACTCGCGCATAAACTGCAGGTAAGAACGTGACCAGCGAAAACATCGAGAACGACGAGGTGGTCGCTCTGCTCAACTCGAAGCAGGGCTTGCGCGAGGATGGCTGCCAACAATGCCTGCTATCACAGGACCCGCCCATGCCGATGCAGGGATTTTGTTATCAAGCAGACCTAGACGCGGCGATCGACGGGCAGACCGGGCAGACCAGCCGCACTCCATTGCGCAACTTGTTCTTCCCTCCACAGTGCTCCACAGCGGGGCGCCATCCGTCACGCCGCGCGGCACTGCCGCAGCACTGCCGCTGCACTGCCGAGGTGCCGAAGAGTGCAACGACGGCCGCGGGATACTCCAGTCTTTAGTCGGCCGCGCTCTCGTAAACCAGCAGCCCGACCTGGAGCCTGGAACTCTGGAACGCGACGTGCCGCGTGGCCGCAGTGTGCTCGGCACGCCGCGCCAGTCCCGCTTTCTCCCTCCCCCTCCTCCGCGTCCGCGCCCCGCGACCGGTACCCGGTACCCATGGCGGCGGGGCCCATGGCGGCGGGGCCCGGCCCCGCCACTCGGTGCAGTCGAACCGAACCCGACACGGCTGGACGCGTCTGGAGGGCGCGACGCGGCGGCGCGGCGTTGGCAGCAGTAGTGCCTCGTTGCACCTCAAGTCCCATTTCCAGCGTGCACGGCCACCAGTCACCGTCGCCCGGAAGGACCAGAGAGGTTCTGGACCGGCGCTAGCGGGTGGCGCCAGTCTGTCACGCCCCCCGAGTCCCCGAGCCGAGCGAGCACCTGCAGTGCGGCCGCTGATCCCTGATAAGCGCCACTTGGAGGAAATCGTCAACGCGGTCCTCCGATGCCCACACTGATCGGGGGCCTCCCTCCCCTCCGTCCCGCGGACGTGGACGTGTCACTCCGTGTCACTGGCCGGGCAGGCCGCGGCCAGAGCCGGCCACTTATTCAATGGGCAGCTGATTGCCGGGTCGAGGAACAAGTGTCGCAGTGTCGACGGCCGGGGTATCGCACTACGTCACTCCAGCCACCCAGCCGGGCTGCCAAGACTCAGAGGCGCTGAAACGTGGAAAGACCGCTGCCGCCGCCAAAACCTAACCGACTGACCGGCCTTCCGCATCGGCAGGTGTTTGTTATTGACGCAGGGCACACGGCACGCGGCACGCGGTGAGTGATAAGCCGCGCACTCTTCACCGCCGTCGCCGTCCGATTGTCGTCCCAGCCGTTCTCCCGGGCTGGACTCGGGCACGGCTTGCTTCGAGTTCGCGGCGCCGAGTCCCTCGCGCGGGGGCGGCCGGGCCGGCGGCCGGTTGCGTCGCACCGCGAGACGCGGCCCCCGCTGCGCATTGTCATTGTCATTGTCCGCGCCGTGCCGCCGTGCCCAGGGCACACGGTGTAGGCGGCCCGCGCAGGACACGCCCGGAGGCTCAAGGGCAGGCTCCAGGGGTCGAGCCTGGAGTCACTCAAGCCTGGACTTCAAACCCGACTCGAGGTTTTCACGCGGCTGTGTGTTGCAGGACACCGGGGCTGCAGGATGGGGCTGTTCGCGGGCAAGTGCCGCAGCACGGCGCGGCTGGACGGCAAGACGGCCGTCATCACGGGCTGCAACACGGGCATCGGCAAGGTGACCGCCATGCACCTCTGCAAGATAGGTGCGTACGCCGCCCCGTCCGATGCTGTCGTCTGCTTGGAACCTTTTGTCACGTGTCTTTAACTCTGTCTGTCCAGGCGCCCGCGTCGTCATGGCGTGCCGCGACGTGCAGAAGGCCGAGGAGGCCGCGGCCGAGATCCGCGCGGGGATCGCGGACACCGCGGGGGCGGGGCAGCTGGTGGTGCGCAGGCTGGACCTCGCGCACCTGCAGTCGGTGCGCGAGTGCGCCAGGGACATCCTGGAGACCGAGGCCAAGATCCACATCCTCATCAACAACGCCGGCATCATGGCGTGCCCGCGCATGGAGACTGAGGACGGCCTGGAGATGCAGCTGGGCGTCAACCACTTCGGCCACTTCCTCTTCACGTGCCTGCTGCTGCCGCGACTCATCCAGTCCGCCCCGGCCCGCGTCGTCACCTTGTCCTCCCTGGCGCACACCTCGGGTAGGCCACGAACCAGCGAACCAGCGCGGCGAAGGCACCTCCTTCTCCCTCCAGTCTAACTTGTTCTTCTTTCTCGTGGCGCAGGTCGCATTGACTTCGACGACCTCAACTCGACGCGCTCCTACCAGCCGTTCAAGGCGTACCAGCAGAGCAAGCTGGCCAACGTGCTCTTCTCCAAGGAGCTGGCCAGGCGGCTCGAGGGGGTGCGGGGGCCCAACGGCGGCCCCGCCGTCACCACGTACGCCGTGCACCCCGGCGTGGTGAGGACGGAGCTGGGCCGCCACCTGGACGGGCTGTACTTCAAGGGGGCGCGCGTCGCCATCGGCATGCTGTTCAGGCCCATCTTCAAGAACCCCGTGCAGGGCGCGCAGACCACCATCCACTGCAGCATCGACGAGGAGGCCGCCAACGAGACCGGCCTGTACTACAGGTGCGTGTGCCTAGCGGACTAGCCCTGCCCTACCGGGTCACTCTGGTTCCCTTTTTCACAGTTTTCACCTCCGATTTACATTGTGTGTTCCAGCGACTGCAAAGTGAAGCAGCCGTCTTCCAGGGCAGAGGATCTGGAGGTGGCCAAACGCTTGTGGGATGAGAGTGTCAAGATTGTGAATCTGGGGGACTTTGACCCGTTCAAGCCGGCCTGAAGAGGGGAAGGAACCCGTATTGCGAGTCACGGGTTTCTGGATTTGCGATGTGGGGTCCGGGCTGGCCCGACGGGCCCCACGACCCTTCTTCTGAACACTATTCTGTTCGCATTACTCGCCGGCAAGTCCAAAAGTGGTGCAAGCAATCTGACGGAAAGATGGGCTCGGTGCGCTGCGGTGTGCTGTTACCGCACATGGGTACGGGGCTGGGCTACCACAACCACTGACCACCAAAAAAAAGTCGCGACGACGACGGGGTCAAATCAGTCGAACTGCAGTTAGTCTCATTGATTTCCATAAGTGAGATTGGATAAATAAATGAACTGACATGTTATATATCTCTGTAAATACATATTTTTGTAATTTATTTGTAATTAAAATAAAATGCAGAGAAATGATCTTCTTTGACAAATTTGAAATGTTGTTATTTATAAGTTTATGTTACAATGCATTCACTTAAAATGAAGAAAAGAGCACATTTTATTCTGTGTGCAATTTACTGAAGTCTTCATACTCCACATTTGAGATGACTCTTCCACTCAGAGGACCCTTAAAAATAAAATAAATTAGTATACATGTTCTACATATAAATAAGTCAGAAGAACAGCAGTATTCTAACTTGTACTCACTGAACTTATTTTAACTGAAGCACAGAAGTTATCTGTATCAATAGTCTCTAGTGTGGCAATATTCCCTCTATATGCACCATTAACAATTAATACTTGCCGACCTGTAAATCATAAATCAAGAAGTTAGAGGGTTTCAAAATGAAAGGTGCTTTAAAGGGATAACTAAACCAAAAATCAGCTTACCTTTAGCAGGAACTACAGTTTCTAAATGTGTTTGGTCGAGCTTCAATTTAGTATTTGAATCGAAAAGACGTACAATGGCAGAAAATTTATCTTGAACAGCAACAATGACACCTTTTTGTTTGTAATACTTCTCTCCAAGGGATTTTGTAACTACTTTCACAACTATGTTCTGAAAAATGAAACAAATACAAATTTATACCAAACAATAAAAAATAATTAAGTTCTTGCCCAGAGAAGAGTGCAGTAGTAGTACCTCTGTTAGCCAGTTAGGTTTTCGTCGGGCAGTTTCTTTCCTGTTTTCTTCTTCTTTGATGAGTTCATCAAGAGCAGATGCCTTCCTTTTCTCTCCTTTCTTCTCACCACCATAAGTGCTTCCACTACTTGATGGTGCTTTCTTGGTTGGTACTCTAAATTCCCCTGGGGTAATGGGCTTGCGCTTCTCATCTTCTTCTTTTTTCTTTAGAGCAATATTCAGTTTAATTTGTTCAGATTCATTTGCCCTTACCAATTCTGTTGCAACATGTTCGTGAGAGGGACCAGCTCCTTTACCTCTCTCAATTTGTTTTTCAAGAAATTGCATCATTCTGTCTTGGTCATCACGATCCATTTTCTCTTTCTTAGCCATGGCTTCTTGGAATGCAATTGTTGCAGGATCTCTTTAAACACAAACAAAAAAAAACAAAACAAAAGAAAGCCAAGTTAGTTGAATTTGTACAAAAAAATTTGTTCCGTTTTGAAGTTGGAATAAGTTTACTGACCTGTCAATGTAAGTCACAAACCACCCTTTCTCTGTTTCGTCTACAACACATTTTCCTTCTCTACCAAGATACTTCACAAAGTCTGTTAGTGTTTCCCATTCTGTAGCATTCATGTGCACATGCTCCCGGTGAGCTATGTAGTCCTGGTATACACGGTTAGCAGGAACGCGCTTTGTACCAAATTGGCGACTTAAAAGTTCCAGGTAACCATCACAAAATTCCCTGAAAAACATTTTAAGGAAATAAATTGTGAGGATTACTGGACATTACAGGAAAATCAGAAGTAAATGTAAGGAAATACTAACTTTGAAAACGTGTTGAGGTATTTTGATGCATTATCTGCAAAAAGGAGAAGCTGCCTTTGGTGCGACTCTGAAGTCATGTGACACTTGAAACCGTTTTCATCTCGACACTGCTTTTCGCACATCTGGCAGTACCATCTAAGTTTCTGCAAGCCTTTGGCTTTAATTTTGTTGGCAATATATTTAGGCGTTCCAACTTCATGTTTACCCATTCTGAAAATGAAAGAACAGGGTTAGACACTACCACGTGACAGTCATTGAAATTAATGAAAGTTGAAATTGGGCTTCGGAATTGAGTGTTATCTTTTATTCCAGAAAGAGACAAGCAAAGATAAAATTACAGAAACGAAAATAATTTTCAATGTAACCTCCAAAACAATGCAGCCAGTTTCAGACAGGAGAACGATCATTAAACCAAATAGCGCAGTAAGGTTACATAATAAATTTCAACAAAGATCATGAAACATAGATCATCGATAGTACTCACTTTTATTACAGCCTCTAGAAAACTTTTCTATTCACACAAACAACCATACAAAAGTGGTTTACATCCACAACATTAACGGATGTACTATTTCTCATACATGGACTAGTGCTGTAAAATTCTAATAAGCATTGCAATTCACTGCTGAGGTCTTATAACATTCTAATTCGATATTGTTCACTTAAAAATATTGTTCCTCCAAAGCCTCAAAAAAAGAATGTTTGTGTGGTTTTGCTATTTTTACTCGCTTTTCGGGCCATGCAATTCCTCATAGTTCTTGGAAAGTAGGTTCCAAAAGTAGAAATGGGGGTTGAATAGAAATAAAAGAAGAAAAGAAATCTGTAGGGTGACTTGTTTGCAAGCAGCAAGCAGTAGTCAACCGTGGCAGTATTGCTTCACTCAGCACGCAATTTCTTTGTATTGTGTGATGCCATTCAATTTCTAACTATCGCCTTTTCAACGTAGTTATTTAAGGTTTGTTCTTTGCGAGGTTTTATGTTTCTCTTTAATCGTTTCCTGTTATTTCTCGCGAAGCCTCTTGCTCTTCCTTTTGTTGCCACTCTATCTGCCAATAGGCCACAAAGACTATTTTAGTTTTAGTTCAGTTATTTTGTTGTGGCTGTTTTATGACAACAGCTTTCCATCCCTGTGCTGTATGTGTTCAGTCAATTTCTTTTGTAAACTATTTTCCCCCTTGTTGTGGCCTAATGTTTTGAAGTTTCATGGGTGCGAAAAATGATTTTTTTCCTGTGATTTTTCTTTTAATTTACTCTGAAAATTATTTTTCTCTTAGCTAACAATGGCATCCAGCTCTGTAAGTCAGGAGGATGTGGAAAATGATTTTGAACTATCATCCAGACGGTCTAGGATTAGGACCGCTCGAGCGAGAACTGTTAATCCCACCACGAGAGTTGGTTTGTACTTCTTTGATCCTTCTTACTAAAGTTGCACATCATCATTTGATGATTGTCTTCCTCTGCTTAACTCATCACTTTTTGTTTTTTGTGCAGGTGAAATTGATGACAGCCTCAGTGAGATGAAAGTGTCGGAGTCTTTGAATATTGGGGGCCCCAATTGTGGTGAACATGACGCTAGCCCAAAGCCCCTAAGTAGAACCAAAGAAAAACGAGTGAATAGAAATGTTCCTGTGAGACAGCCTCTTGCTGATCATCTAAACAGGTAGAGTTTTTTGTGTTTTATTCTTGTTGAGGACGTTCTTTTGAGGGTATCAGTGATAGTAGGAATCATTGCAAAAACTGTTTCTCACATAAAGGTGTCTGTTTTAGGCCTAATCATCTTAACAAAGGAAAGCAACCACGGGACAGACGAAAACTCCGTGAAAAGCGCCGCAGCACTGGGGTTGTTCATCTACCATCAACTGAGGTTTGTATATTCCTTAAAACAATTTTTTTTTTTTAAACATTGTTGTATTGTGTATCTATTGTTTCTGATCCTTTTGAATTAGGAAATATTCTTCTTTAATGCTTTCCTTTTGTTTAGTCTACTGGAGGCAGCACAGGAGAAGATGAAGGTGATGTTCTCTCAATTACTGCTGAAACTCGCCGCAACACAATTCAAAATGAGCATCTGACGCATGAATCAGTTCCTGAGGTAAATTTCATCAAGTTGAAGTTTTGCTTGCCACAAGGTGTCCTCCCTTTATTTTTGCCTCCTTTCATTTGCCCTTACTTTTCTCATTACAGGAAAGAGCAGTTTGCAAAACCTTTCCTCAGAGAAGGAGCAAAAGGTAAGATTCTTATTAAAGTGTTTACTTTCTAGAATCAGTGTACCTTTATTTAGGTATTCCATTCGGTGGGTTTGATGTCTTATAGAAATAGCTCTAGGGCATTGAGAATGTACAAAGTACTTTCACTTGATTATTTTCTTTCAATCAAATTCATGCACAAGGAAACACCCAAACTTGTGAAAAGACAAAAGTTTATTACTCAATTTGTGATATGCAAAAGAATTTTTTCAGTATCTTTCAATTTAAGTTTCATCTTAAATTTTTCTCTACATTTTTATATTGCCTACAGATATAACAATCCCTTCACAGTGAGTTCTAATGCCCAATATTTGTTGATGCATTCTGAAATTCCACTGCTGTCTGTTTTCAAGTGAGGATCTTACTTTATTAATTAAATTATGCATGGCGTGTTCATGTGAACAACACATTTCAAAGAAAAACCTTGTGAACCTTAGCATGGAATGAGAATATACAGACTTCATTGTGGTGTCTATAATTGAATGTTTTGTATTCTGCCTGACCCCTTCAACAAATGTAGGTTTTATTTCACACCAATATAATGATAGTGTATTGTGATCGTCTCCCAAAATGAGCACCAGAGCTTTCCTTCCTTTCTTCAGTTTTCTGGACCTCTGTTTTAATTGATAATCCTCTGCCCATCTTATTCTTTCCCAATATCTTGCGTTACCCGTATTGGTAGCCATTTCCTGTAAGATGAAACATTATCTGTAGAGAAGTTAAATAGTGCATACTCTAAATCTTTTCATCCCATCTTTCCTTTTGCATGAATAAAACATAGATGCAAATGTCCATAGATTTAATCTTATTTTTAACAATGAAACATTATTTCTCCACCAGCCCATCAGATTTAGAGGCAGATGATGAAGACAACCAGGATCTGGATAGTCTGAACCAGTCAGACTCCACTGTAAGCAGTGTCCCTCAATGTCGAAGACCAGGTACTCCCACAGGAGAAAACCCAGAAGAGGTAAAGTCTTTAATAATGTTTGCTATTTCATTTTTTTTTTCAAGTTTTAACTAGATGATTACTTTGGATCCTATATACATGTGCTTTTGACTTCATTTCAGTTACTAGAGCGAGCCCAGGAAGAGAACCGCCGTCTTCTGAGCCTACTAGAAGATCGCGACCACAAAATCAATGTTCTGGAGCAGCGTATTACACAGCTCCAACGTGATATGGCAGCTGAACGAGAGAGGTTGCGGGATGAAAATGCTGCTCTTATTCGGGCTATGGCATCTCTTGCAGCAAATTGATATGTCTGTAAATTTTCACACAGATTAAAACCTTAGGTTAAATTTGAGTTTGAACTGTTAAACTGTACTCTGAAAATTACAGAGATGGTACCCATCTCAAGCTACTACACAAAAGCTTCATTGTAATGAGAGATGCTCTGTGTATGTTCTTCATGCTCATATTTATTACAAGACATATGTAGTACTGTAAATAATCTGGCTTCGCAGTGTAGGTTTTGTCCTAAATGTGAAAGTGTCATTAATTTAATCATAACATCCTTTGGATCAGTCAATCATGTTATGAAGTGCACATTGAATAATTGTGTGGATAATTTTGGGGTTGTGCACAAGATTTCATTGATCAATTTATAAGTGTTTCTTTTTGTTTTCTATAATTTTGTGGGCATGGGGCTTCAATAGTAAATACTTGCTTTTTGTTTTATTTTAGCAAGTAATGAAAGCATAACTTCTCTGCAAAGGAGAAACAAAGTTTTGTACATAATTGTATGTATCAACTTTGAGCTTCAGCAGCCATTTCATTATGTTGTGTATCTCATTCAGAGTGGTAAAGAAATCCAGCGTTGTCATTTTAAAAAGAGCCCCCAAAACTATCGTATTGTTCTCCAACATTATAAAGAAGACTGGAATAGTGAGGAAATTCTCCAGCTTCTTTTTTCCTAACTATATAGGTAAAATTAAAACTATTATTTAAGGACTAGGCTAAGACACGTTTTAAAAACATTAATGTGTCAGATAGTTGCTATTCTCGAAACTGCATTTATTATATTTTCTTGTCTAAACAAAATTCTGGTTTCCTGTTTTTTTATTATGAGCCTGTGAAAAATGTCTAGCTGTAATTTTACACATACAAGTTGTCTGTATCAATGATCTAGCAGAACCCCTCATTTTCTTTATGGGTGTATGTACTTTAACTTCAAACGGTGTTGGTGAGGTGCCTTTCAGTTTGCCGTTGGCTGTGATTAGTTGGATTATATTTGCTTTGTGATTTTATGTATCTGCTCGTTGATGAAAAATTACGGCCATCTTGCTCTAATATGTATTTAGGTTGGTTGATTTGCTTATGTCCTTTACCTAGAAACTTTTTTCTAGGATGGGAGCATGTGTGGTGTGACCTTTGTACTGCTGCTTATTACCCTTGACACATGTTTGCAGTGAAATAGAGATAACTGCAGAAGTTTTGTAGAAAAGGCAGTCATATCTCCAGAAAAAGAGGTGAAACAGTTTTACTTGCATACATTTATTTCAGTTGTATTTACTTGTTAATAATCATTTGTTAAAAACTAGACTTTGAGCAGTATTTTGTCCTGGTTTTCACAGATTCCATTATGTATACTCTTATTGTTAGTACTGTATATTGCAGTCTCTTTGTAGACATTCTTTTTGATCATATTTGACTAGCTAGCAAGCATTCCTACCAAATGACTCATTGAAATTATGTATAGAAGAATTAAAGAGCCATGCAAGATTTTTAGTTGTGACAATATTATAAAGCTATTTATAACACAATTTGCTGAGAGGTGTGTTACTTGCATAAGTTTATCAAAACTCATTAAAATGAATAAAAACAAGATGATGAACAGAGGCAATAGGCAATGATTTGGCAGAAAGAAAAGAATGCTGGAAAATGTGCTCACTTAACATTTTTTTGTGCGATTCCACTGTTTATTCTATAAATTGTATGCTTCAAGCTGTGTCATTATTTATTGATTGTATCACATCACAATTCTCACATTATTTATAGTTTAATAAATCTCAAATCAACAAATATATTTATCTGATTGCTCATTTCAGTTGACAGCGACCCAAAGCACTTCTGTCTCAAAGGCCCAGTTTCTCTGAGCTCCTAGCATACAGCTAATGAGATTTGAGTAATTTGCATCGGTAATGTCCCTCTGGCCCGAAGACTGGCCACACAAAAGATTTGTCGGACTGCTTAGCCTATCGAACCTGAAATGCAAAAGAGGGAGAAACAAATTAGAAACAACGCTTCAAGTGGCGGGGAAGGGAAGGGCGTTGACGCGGGCGCTGGGGTGTCGGCGTCCTCAAAGTGGCGGGGCGGGGGCGGGGCGACGGGGAGCGAAGTTGAACGTCCCGTGCATTTATTTCCCTCAGTTGGCCGCTCCGGGACAATCTGACGCAGACAAACACCGCTCGCCCGTTTTTCGAAAAACTTGAATGATGCACTCACCGCCCGGGTCCACCCGGCCAGCCAACCGAAGGGCTGCGCAACCGCTGCAGTGGGCGCAGCGCAGTAAACCCAGTAAACCCAAACGACGGAACAGGGAGAGCGTCCGCTCGGCAGGGGCAACGCGACCTGGAAGTATCAAAGTGGGGCTGGCCGCGTAGCCAGTAGCCATGGCGTGGCCGCGGTCCTGCCGTAACTTAACCCGTGCCTGCCTGCGTCTAGCCGCAAGGAAGGCAAGCAAGCCCGCGGCGGGCAGCCGTTCCGTGCAGCCTTCCGCCCTCCACCGCGAGGCGCCGACCGCCCAACTTTTTTAATATCCCGCTGTCTGCTTCTGCTTTCGTCGAGCGCGTCATAATAACAATAATAAGGCGCTGCGCCTCACGCTCGTGCCTGGATGCTGATGCCCGGCTCGGCCTGGCTCGGCACGCGCACGTACAGTACCGGCTGTGTGCTTGCCTGGGGGTGGGTACGCAAAGGCTTGGACGAGGGCGACGAGGGCGCGCCGCGATAGTGCGGAAATTTTCACTCTCGGGGTCCGGCGTGGCCGGGCGTGGCCGGGCGTGGCCGGCGTGCACTCACCCCGCCCTCGTCTCGAGCACGTTAGGGCGCAAGACTATCTGCGGCCGCGACAAAGAAAATGCTGGGGCGGCACTGCCGTGGCAGCGAGGCGGCGAGGCGGCGAGGCAGATGGGCCGAAAGATGAAAGGCGCGCGCGAATAAAGAGGCTGGGGAGGATCGGGGGAGGCGGAGGGAGCGGGAGGCGTCGGGGCGTCGCGGGGTAAAGTACATAAAACTGGCAAAGACCCGAGGCGCGTGGCGTGTCGCGTCCACGGGGCACGCGGCGAGGCGTCGCAGTCAAGGGCCTCTTATCACATATTGCAACGCCAAGCCCTCTGCCGGCCAGGGCAGGGCAGGCCAGGGCAGGGCCAGGCCTGACCCTTCCGGACCACCCTACTAGCCCTCGCCGCCCTCCACACCTCCGGGCCGGGCCGTTACGTTTAATATGGGAACACGGAATTAGCAGTGGCGCCGACCGCAGGCTTGCCGCCGCAGCCTCGGCAGCAGCAGCAGCCCAGCAGGCAGAGGGATGAAATGTTTCTGCTGGTTCCTGCGGGCCAGAGGTCGGCCAGGCTGGCATGCAGTCCTGGCCAGGCCCAGGGCCCGGGTGAGCTTGTCGGCGAGCCCCTCGCGACCCTCGTCTTTCTGGCCTTTTAGCGTGGGCCGACCAGGGCCGACCAGGGCCGACTCGGTCGGCATCGCGGAGGGCGGAGAGCAAGGCGAGGCGAGGTCGTTGTCCAGGTGGAGGCGCATCCCCGTTCCCCCTTCCTCGTTCCCCATTTCACCATTTCACCGGCCGGCTCGGAGTAATGGAGTTGCGAATCCTCGCAGGAGACTGATTCCGAGAGTCGCCTTCGTCGCTCGGTCTCTCTCGCACCCACGGGGCGTCCCGTGCAGGTGCGAGAGAGACAGGGCGACGTAGACGACTCTCGGAATCAGTCCGCAGGTCGTCGTCACCCCGCTGCCCCGCCGCGCCCCTAATGAACGAATTGTATTCATCTTGGTCCGAAGCCATCTCCGCGACGCCGAGACGCCGCCGGGGCCCGCAACAAGACCCGGGCGACCCGGGCCCGGCCCGGCACCGAATAAAAGGAGTCGCATGACTTGCGCGGGGCGGCGAGGCGAGGCGAGGCGCGGCGACAGGGCACGTTGCGCGGGCAGATGAAGACAACCGCCGAAATGCAGCGACGGCGGCACGGCGGCACGGCGGCACGGCGGCGGGGCCGGCCAGAGAGCGAGGGAGGCGCGGCGCGGCGCGGCGGCGTGGGCGAGGGGGCTGGTGCCGATGCGGCGCGGCGGGCGAGGCGAAGCGAAGCGACGGCCGCCCAGTCTCCCAGTCTCTGGCGAGCAGTCGGGGCGTTCACATCGCAGCCACGCCGCAGCTCCGCCGCCCCTCTCGACGCGCGGCCCCCACGACGTGTGCGGACGCGACCGGCCGGCCGGTGCGCGCCGCCACCACAGTCACCACACCACCCCCGCGCAGTGTGCCAGTCTGTCCGTTCCGTTCGTCGCTCGTCTGTGCGACCGAGTGTCTGCCGATCTGTGTGACTGGGTGGCGCTGTGCTCGGCATACGGCGCACGCCAAGCCCGGCCAAGCCGCAACGCACACCGTAACCTGTGGGTGAGCTGGCTCACTGTCGCGAGGGAAGCCCACATTCCGCCCGCGTTCAAGCAGAAGCAGTGCCCCGCGGTGGAGCCTGTGGAGCCAGTAGAGCCAGTGGACCTTACGGTCGGAACGAAGCCCTCGAACGAACGCTGCGAGGTGTCCGTGCGTCCGTGCGAGCACAGGTGCAGCAGCAGTGCTAGCAGTACGAGCAGCAGGTGCAGTGCAACAAAGTAGCCATCGAGTGCGTCAGTGCGTCGCCCCCGAAGCGGCCCGGCGACCCGCCGGCACCCGGCACCACCAAAGTCGTTGCGCCGGCCGCCGGCCTGCCGCCTCCCAGGTGCTTCCAGGCTTTGGTTGCCTCGGCAGGCGCAGCTAGGCGCAGCCACTGCAGCACAACCTCAGCCCAGGTGATTACATTTTCCCCTCCGGCCCCTTTCTTCCGAGTTCCCCAGTCCCCCGGTCCCCCGCAGACCGCAGGCCGGCAGCGCGGCATGGCGGCATGCAGCTCAGTGCACTCATTGAGGAGAGGACTGAGCCGGAAAAAGGGAAAAAGGGAACAAGGAGGAGAGAGAGGAACAAGGCCGTCATGGCCTGCCCCGCTGCGCCGTGCTGCGCGGCATGCTGTTGGTCGACTTATCGCCCCCTCCCCCCGGTTTTGCAGCACGTTTAATTTCTGCACTTTTGTTGCTCTGCGCGCTCTGCGCCTACCGTAATCCCTGGGCGCTCGTTACCGCGCGCTACTCTGTCAGAAAGGCGGCCCGCCCACACCATGCCGCGACCCCCCGACCGCGACCCCGAACCCCCGACCCCGCGACCCCGCGACCCCCGCAACCCCCGCACCCTTCGCGACCCCCGCAACCCCCTCGCAACCCCCGCGACCCCTCGCGATCCCCCGCGATCGCCCCGCGACCCCTCGCGACCCCTCGCGACCCCGCGGCGACCCGGCGGCGACCCGGCGGCGCCTCGGCGGCGTGCTGCGTGGCGTTCGGGGTCCGCGGTTCGGGTTCGGGTTCGGCGCCGACGTTGACGTTGACGAACTGCCCCGGGCTGCCGGGGTGGCCGGCGCGGCTGGCGTGGACGGCGTGCAGTCCGGCTCACAATCAGGCGAACGGCGACCCTCGCCAAGCTCTGGCCAAGCTCTGCCGGCTAGGAGGTCCTGCCGGCCAAAGTGTACTGTACTCCTCCTCCCCCTCCCCCAACATGTTTTCCCATTATCATCATCTCCTCCTGAGCTCGCCCTGAATCATTTAGCCGCCCGGCCCGCCCGGCCTGGTTGGCCTGGTCCCTCTCGTAAACTTGCCCTCTGCGATGTCGCCTTGACGACCTACCCTCGCCTGATAGGACCCGGCAGCACGAGAGAAGGGGGCGGGGGGATATCACTTGTGTAGAGCGTCAGCCACATTTCCCCCTCTTTTTCGAGACGTCCTCGACCTGGCCGACGTCGGCGAGCTCGTCTTCGGCGTCCTCGTCCCTCCGCCACTAAAATAGCGATCCCTGCACCACTCGCGCCACTCGAACCACTCCCATAGCGCCGCCAGCGCCGCCACGCCAGTTTGCTTCGCGGAGTTACGGTGCAGTTCCCCGATGACGCTCCCTGCAGAGTGACGAGACGAGGGAGAGAGAGGGGTGAATATAGTCCGCGTGAAAGGAAACAACATGGCAAGTGTCGGGCGCGAAGAAAACACATCTTCGGATCCTTATTTCCGGGCGTAACGCTGCCCTGAAAAATGAGAAGAGAAAAGAAGGGGTGGGGGTGAGCGGGGGGGGGGGGGGGGGGCAGGGTAGTTGGCGAGCTCAGTGCATTCTTGAGTTGAGTTGTAAATTTTCATGACACTATCGCTGGAGGAGGAGGAGGGCGAGGAGAGGAAGGGGAGAAGTTTTGGACGAGTCGAGGCGACGCGCAAGTGCTCTCAATATTTGAACGACAGCGTAAAACGCACGTCGTTGTCCTGTTAGTGGAATGACCTCTCCCCTCCCACTGTCTTCGCCTATCTCTCTCTCTTCTCTCTCTCTCTCTCTCGCTCGCTCGCTCCCAGCCTCCCGACCAACGCGTCTTCGCAGTCCCACAGCGCTCAGCATCGACTCTCACCGAGTTCATTCACATCGGCTGTTTACATGTATGTTAAGTGTCCAACTGTCGTATGTGTATGTGAATGTGTGTGATGTGTGTGTATGTGTGTGGGCGCGCGTGAATACATCATGTGCATGTGTGTACAGAGAGGCCCACTTGAGGGCGCCGTCTCTTTCTTTGGGTAGGCAGTCCGGCCGACAGTGGAGCTTCCGCGATGCCCACCCAGCAGGCGTCATGGCCCGGCTATGCGGCCAGTGCCATTGCTATTGCCATTGATGGCTGGACCACAAATGACCGTTCGTGATGATGTCTCGGGCGCGACCAGTCACGCAGCCTCTCGTGTGTGCGAGAGAGAGGGAGAGAGAGAGGGAGAGAGAGAGAGAGAGAGAGTGAGAGAGAGGGAGAGCCGCTCCATTTTTGGCACACTTATGACGACCGCACTCTTGGCCTGAGATAAGACAGGCTGCGTGGCGCGGCGTGGCGCCGTGACGTACTGCGGTCCGTAACCCCGCGGACGGCGCACAGCTTTTTCTTTCTTTCTTTCTCCCTTTCTCTCTCTCTCTTTTTGTTCCTTCCTTTTTCACTTATCTCCATTTTGCGCGCCCGTCTTTTCCGTGACAAATTGCCGCGGACGTGTTGACGTGCAGTTATTCCTGAGGAGTCGCGTCGCCACGGCGTGCGGGCTATCTATCGGCGCGGCCACTGCGGCGTAAAATTAAAAATTAAACTTTCCATCAGAAATGGTGCAAAAACAACAACAAAAGACGTAAACACGCACCCATTTCCTTGTTTGGAGCGGGTCGGGTGGCAGCAACCTTTCCCGCGTCACCAAACCACACCCCGCCACACCGCCGCCTCTCCCCGCGACCCTTTTAGCCCCCTCTTCGTTCAATACATCCTTACGCGGCCGCCAGCCCCCCCCCCCCCTTTTTCCTGCCCCGCCCCCGCTATCCTGCTTCGTTTCGCAAACTTTCCCGTTCGACAGCCATGAATCATGCTGTGATGTGGGGCAGGGCGCGCGGCCCTGTCGTGGTTGCGCAGCATGTGAGGTACCCCACGGCCAACCCACGGCGGAATGGGCCGAAGGAAAGACCAACCGTGGGACCGGGAGCGGCACCAATCACAGGACCAACCACAGGACCAAACGCAGGACCGAACGCAGGACCAAACGTGGGAGCGACGGCAGGTGGAACAAAGGCATGGGGCACGGGTAGGCACGGGTATGCATTGCAACCTGCAGACGCGGCCCCGCGCGGCCCCGGTGCTGTGCTGCTCCGCCACCAGGTGCTCGGCGTTGTTCCCCGCCGCGGCGCGCCCCCTTGCGCGCCCCCGGGGCCCCGTGCCTTGTGCCTCGGCCTGTCTGCGAAGTGGGGATGTTATCTGGCCTTATGTACACCCCCGGAACGCGAGTCAAGACTCAAGTGCGAGGCGGGGCGGGGCGCGGGGCGCGCGGGGCAGGGAGGACAGGACGCGGTGCCAACAATCTGTCGCCCCGTCGCCCCGTCTCACCGCGCCGGGGTGGCGGCCGAGGCCCCCGCCGCACCGCGCCGCACTTGTCGAGGTCGTGGAGCAGGGACTCGAGCAGGGCAGCGCTAGGCACCGCGAGCTCCGCCAGGGCGTCTGGCGCCTGGCCGCGCCTGGAGCTCGGATTTAGAGGGGTTCCCAGTCCAGTAGGGGTACTGGAGGCGACCCCGTGGCTCTGGAAGTCCGGAAGTCTGGACGGCGGCTCGACGAAACAGCAAAGCGTCGACGGACCGTCGCTAATTGACTCAACCGAGGGCCGAGGAGGGCCGAATGGGACCATCATCCTCCTGACAAGCCGAGGGCCGGAATCGGAGTGGGCGTGTGTGCGTGTGTGTGTGTGTTGACACGGCCTGCCCCTTCCTCCCCGTGACCTCGCCTCGCCCCGCCTTGACAGTCCTGGACCCTCATTGCCATGCGGGCTAATGTTTGCGATACGTGCAGCACATGTGAAACCCACACCCGGCGTGGCACGGCAGGGCAGGGCACGCCACGCCACGCCACTGCGTGCCACTGCGTGCCACGTGACCGCTGCCGGCCTCGGTACACGTGTGCCGTGTGGCCGCGTCTCCAAATAGACCCGCAACGCCGAGGCCGTGCGGCCGTGCCGCGCTCGCGTTGCAGCGCACGCCAAGCGCCGCGCCGTGGCTGGTCGCTGCCGCCTCTCCAAATATGATTTGGTTTTCTTTATGAAAGGGATTGCTCGGCGAGGCGAGGCGACCCTCGATGTATTTCATCCCGCCACCGTCGCTGCAACTGCAGCCCGCGCGAGTTACGGCACGGCTCGAATCGGAGAGAGCGAGAGAGAGAGAGAGAGAGAGAGAGAGAGAGAAAGAGAGAGACAAAGAGGGAGAGGAGAGAGAGAGAAAGAGAGGGAGAGAGAGAGGCCGCGAGAGGGTCGCCCGGTTCGCATGATGTAAGGGCGGGCCCTTTCTCATGAAGGGAAGCTTCGCGGCCCCGGCCTGGGCCTGGGCCCGCGTCGCAGCCTTGCGTCCTACGTCGACTTACGTTGTCACATTAGAGTGACTTCTCCATCACGGGCCGAGGCCCCAGCAGCCCAGCAGCCCAGAGCCCTGCCTGCCTGCCGCGCAATGCTCGGCATTGCTTCGCGGCGCTCTGCCACTCTGCCTGCGCGCGCCTCAGACAGACGACGGGTCGCCCCGCCCCGCCCCGCCCCGCCCCGCCCCGCCCCGCCCCGATCTGCTCGGCGTGAAATCAGGCAGGCGCAGCGACTCGGTGGCGGACGGGGAAATTCAAACGAGGTCTGCAGGCTGATTCCGAACGGAACTTTGTCGCTCTGTCTCTCTCGCACTCCGCCGGGACGCCCCACGAGTGGGACAAAGACAGAGCGACGAAACGATCCCTCGGCGTGAGGCGGCTGCGCGCGGCTCGAGTTTGATTCGCCCGCTCGCTCGGCAGGCCTGGGCCCGTCTGGGCCCGTCTGGCCGCCTGGGCCTGGCTCTCCCCGGAAAGCCCCCGCGCTGTACAAATTTCACGATTCTCATTGCTAGGCCTACGCGCCCCGCTCGGCGACGCGCCGCCCAGCCTCGCCGCGCCCTGCCTCGCCGCGCCCTGCCACGCCCGCCAGCCTGTGCCTTCGCGTCACCCGCCGAGGACTAACGTCAGAACTGTCCCTCCTCTCTGCTCGAAAAAAGTATGAAGGCGCGGCGGTCCTCCGCGCCGACTCGTCTCCGAATGCTCCCCCCCACCCCCCCTCCCCACAGCGACATTTGGGAGGCTGGGACTGCGGATGCTCCGGCGGGGCCGCGGGGGAGGAAAGGGGGGGGGGGGCCGGGGGAATGGCGAGTCATTTATCTCCCGCTAAATATTTGATGGTGATCACACCGACCCCCCGCGGGGCCCACGGGGCTGTCCTGTCGCCCGCCTTGGGGTTTGGGGCCGCAGGGCCGCGCTGGGCCTCAGGCGGCCTCCAGGACGGGCCCGAAATACACCCGGATTTTGCCACATTTGCATATGCACTACGCCGACACCGAAGAACAAGCTTCATCGCGGGAAATTGAACGCTTTCTCGTCATTCGGTTTACGTGCAGGTGCACACAAACTTGCAAACAAAATCCGTGTTTACCTCGCACAGTCACCCCCAGTTTGCGTTCTGTTTTTTCCGCGGCGAGAGTTTGCCCGGTAAGTTACTGGCTTTAACGACAGTGGAGTGCAAGCAGAGTCGCCGGGCCTCCGAAATGAAAATGAAAATGAGCAAATACGGTACAGTAAGGAAGACAAGCCGAAAAAAAGTTGGCTTACTCTTTCAATTAAATTTTGCTGCCGTCGCTGGCCTCGTGCTTGGGACGGGCCCAGACTCGGGCCCAGATGGAAAAAGAGGGGCGCGACGCCATGATCGTGCAGGTGGCCGCCGGGGCGGGGCGGGGCGGGGCGGGGCGGCCAGGGTGACGCACCGCAAACTGTTCTAATTACTGGACCGAGGTGTGCCAGCGAAAAGGGAGGCGGCAGGCCGAGTCCGAACGGTGTTGTCCCTCTCGCACTTACGGCGCATCCGGCACCTCCCGCTGGAGTGCGAGAGGGACAACGCGACGCCACGCTGTTGGCGGAATCAGTCTGCAGGTCGCGCTTCCGCCGAAAGGGCGTTGATTAGAGAGCACCGTGTGCTGCTACGGCCTGTTGTTGCAGGCCGATTGATGCAGCCGCGCTGCGGCGGCCAGCGCCACGGCCAGCGCCACGGCCAGCGCCACGGCCACTACCAGGAACCAGGGCCAGCTCGGCCGGACAGTTCGCTGCCAGCGCCGGCAGCCGTCGGGCCGCGCGACGCCCGGCCCGCCGCACTCGGCCGCACTGCCCCGTTTTATATATTTAATTTGGGCGCGCGGCGGCCGCACTTGTAGCGTAGCACAGCACGCCGAGCCCCAGCCCCCCGGCCCCCGGCCCCCCGCACTCGGCAGTCCACTCGCATGGTAATGCAGACTGCACCGCGCGGCCTGGCGCGGCGCGGCGTGGCGTGGCGGGGCGCTTTCCATTTCAGCGGAGCTTTGCTTTAATCAAGCTCCACCCCGCCCCACCCCGCCCCGCCCCGCCCCGCCCCTCTGTTTGTCGGCCCGGAGATTGGCGGCATGGCATCGGCAGCCGCAAGTTCCACACTTTGGCCCGAATTAAGGCCCCTTCCATGCAGACGGATTGCGGACATCGGCGCGATGTCGAACGGGAACCGACGGCAACCCACGCGTTGAGGGTTCGCGCGGAGGGAAAGGGGGGGGGGGCTGATGCGCTCCCGAAATACCGCGAGAAGGGGATCCCGCCTGGCACTGCTGCTCTGCATACGTCACGGCACACACACAGACACACTCACACTCACACTCTCTCTCACACACACACGCACACACGCGGGCACGGCCCCACCCAGGCACACTGCGAGGCGCGGCCGAGGGGACCCATCCGCTCCGCTGAGGTCTAGCGGGTGCCACCCCGATCGAAAGGCCATCCAGGCTACAGCCAGAGCATCCTGGCTGGTCTCAAAACGATGGGTCGAGTCCGCGGCGGTCGGCGGAGCAGAGCGCCTCGAGCGCGAGGTAAGTTTCCCTACGGGAAGCGCGAAAAGCACTTGACCTGCCCCACCGTCTAGATTGGGCAATCCAACAGCCAGCCGACCGCGGAGCCGCGGAGCCGCGGAGCCCCCGCATTCCCCGCGGTGGCTGGGGATGTCGGCGTGGAAAGTAGCGGAAAGTCTCCCTTTGACGCACCCCCCCCCCCTTTCCCCCACACCACCAAGGCGGGGCGGGGCGAGCGGGGCGGACCCCAAAGCCACTGACTAGTCAATAAGTATGTGAAATGTGACCCTATTTACGGGCGCACCTCGACGACTGTCTGACGCAGTGGGCGCCTCGTAAAGAAGGGGAGGGGGAGGGGGAGGGGAGGGGGCTGCGGAGCCGGCGAGTAAATCATCCTCCTTAGTGAGGAGGGCCGAGGGCCCCATCGCCCCGCGTCGCCCGGCGTCGCCTGGAACCCGGCCACATGCATGGCTGCACCCGCCTCGTGCTTCTTCTTGCTCTGCTCCGCCTCCGCCCGCACCGGCCGCCCCCGTGACGCCCGCGTCCGCCCGTCTGTCCTCGATGATGACGACGAAGACGACGAAGACGACGAAGACGTCTCCTCTAATCCACACGCACTCGTACTTCCCGCAGCGTGATCCCGTGTGTCAAACCCACCGCACGGCGCGCGGCCCGGCCCCCGCGGCCCCCGCGGCACGCGGCAGTGTCTCGAGTCTCTCTCGCCTTCCTTCCCATTCCCACGGCAGCTCGGGTTTCTCTCTCTCTCTCTCCCTCTGCTCAGCGCACCGCCGAAGCAGCCGAAGCCGTTTGATGTCGCGCTGGCAGCACTGGCAGCACTGCTGGCTTCGGTTTCTTTGCTCGATCCGGTTGCTGCATCGCTTCGGTCTTCGGCGTGCACCCCCTCCCCCTCCCCTCGGCGCACAATTAGACTAAACACAAATTGTGGCGCTTTCGTTCCGCCTCGGCTCGCCTCGGCCGTCATTGGCGTTGTTCCTTGTTCTTTCTTCGCGACGCGAGGCCAGCGGCCCGTGGCGATTAGCGACCAGTTTATCATGGCCGCCAGCCGCCAGTCGAGAGTCCATTGTCGCCCTGGCTCGGCTTGGCACGGCGTCGCGACGCAGGATTGCCTTTTCCAAAAATTACATTTTTCTCCTGCCCTATTTTTTGGAGCCAGGGAGCCTCCAGGGAGCGGAGGCCGAGGGAGGCGCGGCGCGGGGACTCCAGCGTGTTGTCGATCCGCGTGGCTTTGTTCCAGGGCGCGGGCGCTCCAGCGTGGTTCCAGTGTGCCCATGGGCGGCCTTGGCGCACTTGGCACCCCCGGCGCGAGGGGAGGGGGGCGGACGGAAGTTGAAAAGTTGACGGGGCGATTTGAAAGAGAGGGTCCGGCGACCCGGAACGCGCACCCGCCTGCCCTGCCTCCGCGTCGAGGTCCGCGTCGTCCGCCCTCCCGGACAGCAGCGCCGACGTCGGGCCGCCGCCCTTTATTCGTCTCTGGCGCGGTCGTAGCGTTTGATCGCCGATCGGCAGTGATTTGGCCGGCTTGTGCCGCCCGCCGCCCGTGAGCCTTGCATCAAATTTTACGAGTGTGCCGGTCGCAGTGTCGCACAGTCGCCGCGGCGGCAGCTTTCTTCTCTCTCCCCCGCCTCCCCGCACAGGTGGCGCCCCCTCGAGGCAGTGCGGCACAGCCAGGCACAGCCCGCCACCAAATGAATGGTGGAGGTGCCGCCGCCCCGCCCCGCCCCGTGATGCATCGCACGGATTGCGTTTGTTTTCTCCTTTTGTCAGTTCTTTTAAATAATGGCCGTCTCGGCTCGCCTCGCGCGGCCTGCGCGGCCTGCTGGGGTGTGAAATTACTCGGCTGCCTGCCGCCACTGCCGCCGCGACGCCGTGCAGACTCCGAGACTCCGGCCGCCCCGACGGCGACGGTGACGGCCACGGCGACGTGCGCGCGGTCCCGCCGCTCCGCCACCCTCCTACTGCGCCACTGCAGCATCGCACCGCGGAAGGCCTGCGGGAATATTAAAATAATGATTTGCGAACGGCGACGCTGCGGACGCTGCCGTTCGGGCTCCGCGCACCGCGCGCCGCCGCCGTCGACCGGACGTGCCGGGGGCGTTGCCGACGTTGCCGGCGTTGGCGCCGTGGCCGTTGTTCCCGCCACCACCCCGCGCACGCCGCGCACAGTGTACACGCTAGCCACAAAATGTAATTAAAACGCCCGGAACCTTTGAAGGGTGGTCGCGGACAACCGTCGCGTCCCCCCTCCCCCTGTCCTGCCCCCGGCCGGCACTCGACTTGCTGCGGTGCTTATTTATACATTAGCGGAAGTGGGGCGGCCTGTTCGTCAGGCAAATTGGAGGAGCCCGGCTAAAGCGGTCGGCCGACTGGGCGGGGCGGGGCGGGGCACGGTCAGCGCCTAATGCTGGGCAGGGCCTTCTCGTCGGCGTCGGTGGCACTGCGGCCGAGCCAGCCTTGCGTGCCGGTCCCCGTAAGCCGGTTGAGTGTGGTGCGGGGCCCGTGCTGTGTCGTGCCGTGCCGGCCGCGCGAGTGAACAGAAAGTAAAGTCTACAGAGGACGAGCCTGACCGGCCGGCCGGCCAGGCGCTGGTCTGGCTGCCGCCCCGCCGCCCGGCTGCCGTATGGCCCTGTATGCCACCAAGCGGCTTACGTAACTTTGTCCCCGTGCAGGGCTGCAGGCCTAAGCCGCCCAGCCTCCCCCTCTCCCCGCTCATCCCGTCGTTCTTTCCCTCTCCGTCGGCGATCCGCGCGCCACCTGGGCCTGACGGGCGGACAGACGGACGGACGGACAGGCAGACGGACAGACAGACACACGGGCGGACGGCGTGATGGCTGCCATCGAGTCGCTAACGACTTGCACTTGTGCCTGCGTGGCACTGCGTGGCACTGCGTGGCCTGTGGCCCGTGAGGCCCGTGGCTCTGCGCGCTCTGCGCCACTGGGCCGGAGTACAGAAAAGCGTTGCGGCGAGTACCGGCCCCGCTGAATAGCGCCTGAATGGCGTGTTCATAGTGGCGCACCACCCACCCCGCCCCGCCCCGCCCCGCCCCGCCCCGCCCCGCCAGCACGGCAACCCCCGCCCAGCGCAGCCGGGATGTTTCAGCGGGCAGATTCACAACGATAGCCGCGTATCCGCGCTGTCGGGGCTGGATGCTGGATGCTGGAGCCTGAAGCCCGAAGCGCACTGGAGCTGGAATTCGACTTATCAATAGCCACGCTAGCGTCGCTAGCCTCGCTGGCCTGGCCCCGGGGCCCGGCCGACTTGAGTCTGACTGGGGACGGGGCCCTGGCCGCCCTGGCCGCCCTGGCCATGGCCTGGCCCGCGGGGCCCAATGGTCCGATGGCCGGACTCCGTACTCCGTGTTGCGGACCCTCCGGCCGGGGGTGGGGCGGGTATTGTTTGTGACACACAATTTGGACCGTGGCCAGCCAGCCAGCCAGCCAGCCAGCCAGCGCCCGCTTTCTCTAGCTTAGCGCTCGAATGCTGCCGAGGGCCGAGCAGGGCCGAGCAGGGCCCAGGCCGAGGGCCGGGCTGGGCGCTGCCGAACGGCGAAGCGAGCGAAGCTGCACCAATTGTCGTCGATCAGGAAATACTCCTCCCTCCCGCGGCATTGTTCCCCTCGGCCGCCTCCCCCTCTCTCTCTCTTGCTCTCGCAATCCTGGTCCACACTAAATAATTTCCGCGACGCTGCGACGCAGTGCTCGGCAGTGGCGGTGCGAGGAGCTGGACGCCTTGCCGGCCTTGCCGCGGTGCAGACGTCAGGCAGAGGGACAGGCAGACAGGCAGGCAGACGGACAGACGGGCTGGCAGACAGGCGGCCCTTGACAAGAGCGACTGTCTGTGTAAATAAGTCGTGTCGCGGGCCCCCCACCCCGCCCCCCTCGATCGGGCCGCGTTTCGCTGCGACACGCGGGGGCCCACTCGGGCGGAGGCTGAGAGGGGGAGTGCCCCGGGCAGCCCCAGGCAGCCCCAGGCGCGGGGCCTCTCCGCTGCTGAATTGTCAACAAGCCCTGAAAGGCCCAACCGCCCGGAAGAATCGTGGCGCTGTCTTTTTTTAGACGCGTGTTTTATGTGATTTCTACGATTCAGCTGCCGCCGGGAGAGGCACCCTCTTAGCAGGTACACGGCCGTGCCCCAGATCTCCCCGCCCCTCTTCGCCTGGCCTAGCGGGCGCCGACCTGCCTGAAGGCTTGCCTGAAGGCTTGCCTGAAGGCTTGCCTGAAGGCTGGCTTGACGCGGGAACAAGTGTTTCCCACACGTAGGGCGTAGGGGCATTTTCGGCAATTTGTCTCCTTCTTCCGGGAGGCTCCGGAATCTGGGGCGCCAAGCCGCCGCAAGGCACGCCAGGGCACGCCAGGGTATTGGGGGAGCACGAGGAAGGGGCTCCGGGGCTCACCGCCGCCATGGCCGCCATGGCCGCCATGCCCGCCATGGCCTCAGGCTGAGCGGATTTCGGGGCGAAGTGGGGCGGGCCGGGCGGCGAGGCGCGGCGCGGCGGGGAGAGGTCGCAGAAACGCCGTGCAGGTTGGCTGGCCCGCAACACAGCCGCGCGCCGCGGGCTGGCCTACCCGCACGGCGCTCTCGCCCGCCGCCGCCACCGTAAGCCCGCAGGAGCGATTCATTGTCCCTCTCTCTCTTACTCATGGGTGGTTACGTCTAGGCGCGTGAGAGGAGAGAGATAGAGTGACGAAAGGACTTGCGGAATCAGTCAGTCGGCCGTCTGGCCCGCGCAAGGATCTCACTAATTTGCGTTCCTGGACGCGAAGCAAAAAAAGGAAGTGAGCGTCGGGCAGCGTGCTCGTGTTCCTGCGGGAGACAGCCGTCCGCCCCGCCCCGCCCCGCCCCGCCCCGCCCCGCCCCGCCCCGCCCCGCCCGCTGCAGGTGCAGCCCGAGCACGCTCCCCTCCTCGTCTTCCGCGGCGCCCGAGCCTCGAGCCTCAAGCCCCCGGGCCAAGCATCCCGAACTTGGTAATTTGTCGGACATAGCCAAGTACATTACGAGATAATCCCTGCTGCTCCAGAGGTTCCCCTCAGAATTTAATTAAATTCCTGGATGGCAGTACGGCTGCGGGGCGGGGCGGCGGGGCGGCGCGCTGTAGTTAGCGAGACGCCGTGCGCACCGTATCACGAACTGACGTTGCGTTGACGCACTCAGCTGGAAGTTTTGACGCTACGAGTCGCCACGCCACCCCCCGCCCCACCCCGCCCCGCCTTGCTCGAGGACACAATGAGCAGTATGACGAGTCTGCTCGGCGACTGCCGCGGGCGCTGTCCGTTAGTCGTTTTCGCCGCGTCGTCTCTCTCGTGGGTGCGAGAGAGACGGGACGATGGAAATGACCGTCGAAATCAGTCTGCTGGCTGCGAGTTGCGCGAATGAAAGCCCAGCCGCTCTCGTCCGGTCCGGCCGGTTCTGGCGCGGTGCGGTCTCCTCGCTCCCGCCACATTTCGAGCGTGTGTTCGTGTGTGTGTTCGTGTGTGTGTTCGTGTGTGTGTTCGTGTGTGTGTGCGTGTGTTTGTGTGTGCACGCCGCGGTGCACGCACGAGCGGCGTAGGTCAGGGAGGCCGTCGGCCAGGCCGGGCCGGGGTGCTCGAGAGCGTAGTAGGTTATGTTGGACAGGTCGTACCCTGGCAGCCCCTACCTGTGCCCCCTCCTCCCCGTCCTCCCCTTCCCCGTCCCCGGCGCGTCGTCCGCACCGTTCTCCGGCAGCCTGGGCAAAAAGCTTGAGCCAAGGCAAGCCATGGCGAGCCAAGGCCGGGCTCTCGAATGGAAGCAAAAAGCAGGAGGTGCTGCGTTTCCTGCTCCCGGCTTCCAACGGCAGGGCGGCCAGGCTGGGCGGCCAGGCAGGGCCGCCTCGCCTCTTTTTCGTCCGCATAAACCGCTCCTCTCCCGGCCTTCCCCCGTCGGGGCCCCGGCGGCCCCGGCCGGATGTATTCGGCCAAATGAAGGCGGCCCGGCGGGGCGGGCAGGCGGGCGGGCTGGCGGGCAGGCTGGCGGGCAGGTGCGTGGTGCCGGGAGACACGGCCCCGGAGACGCAGCGACGCGGCCCAGAGACACGGCAGGGCCCCGAGGCAGGGCGGGCTCGACGCTCGACGCCCTCACGAGACGCGCCGGTGTGCCGCACTCCCCGGCTGCCGTGCCGTGGCGTGCCGTGCCGTGCCGTGCCGTGCCGTGCCGTGGCGGTGGCCCACCGCTAAACATTTTGGGAATTTCAAGGCGAGCGCTTCCAATTTAGCCGGGGGCGCGGCGACCCGGGGCGGCCCGAGTCTTGCGGCCGGCGGCAGCGGCGGCGCGGGCGGCGTGGTGACTAAATTGGTCTATTTCCAAGTTAACAACATGCCCATGAAAGAAATCACCGCTTTGCTGCTAACGATCCGATCCGGTCAAAGGTCAATTAGAGTTTAAACCCCAAAAAGAGTCCGCGGGGGACGGCTCGTCGGGTTGCCTATCCCGGGCGCTCGCTGCTGGGAAAGCAATTTTTGGGCATTTAGGTCGCGCGCGCCGCCGCGGTAAATCATCCGATACGGCCGGCGGCGCGCCGCCAAATTTGGCCACTGCGGCGCCGTGCAAAATTCTGCAGGGGCGCAGCGGGCGCGGCGCACATGTCTAGCCACACCGCAGTTAAATGGCTTGTGAAATAAGGGCGTAATGCGGACCCTCTCCAGCACGCTCCAGCAGGACTCCAGGGGGACGGCCCAGACGGCCTCGCGTGTCCGTACATCACTCGGGGGAGCGGTACGGTACGGCACTGTGGCGGCACACGGCAGCGGACGGTAGCGAATGGGTGTCTAATGCGAATCGACTCGCTTCTGCTTGCGCAAACCGCAATTCCCGATCCGGCATGCATTGGACTCGATTGGGGTTGGGCCACCGCGGGCCTCGGGGGCTCGGGGGCCTCGCCTCGGGGCCCCGCGATTGTCGCCGCGCTTTATCCCTCTGTTTCCGATACTCCTTCGCAGCGCCGCCATGCCGCCATGCCGCCCCCATTCGCCCAAGCACCTTACAGCCGCTGCCAAAGTACACGCACTGCAGCCCCTCCCCGCCGCCAGCCTCCGCTCCAGCGCCCCCGGTCCTGGTTCCCCGCCAAATCGGAATATATTCGCCCCGTTCATAAATACCGCGTCGCGGCGGTGCAACAAAGAGGTGTCGGCGCGGGACGGGCCGGGACGAGCCGGGACGTCGCGGGATGTTCAATTTCCCTGCAGCGAGTCAAGGGCGGGGCGGGGCGGGGCGCTTTGCCTTTCATTTCCGCCCTTCGGACGGACGGGCGCCGCGCCACGCAGGGCCAGCCAGGGCCAGCCAGACCCACTCCGGGTGACAACGACAACGCTGTAAACGGGTCTCGAGTGGCGCCTCTAGAAAGTCATGAGGAAATCTCTCTTTCTGTCCCTCTCTCTCCTGCCTCCCCTCCCCCTTCTCGTCTCTCTCGGGATGATCTGGCCTTTGTGTCGCGGCCTGAGAGGATGGGGAGAGAGAGAGAGAGAGAGACAGAGAGAGAGAGGGAGGGAGAGAAAGAGAGAGAGAGAGAGGGGGGTGAAGAGACGAATGGGGAAGGGGCGGGGGCGGCACAATCAGGGCTGCCAACCGTTTATTGTGTTAATCATTTGGCAGGGCGACAAGGAAACTCCGCCGACAAAGTGGGGGCCAGGATGTTGTGGCGGAACGAGGAACAGGAGCGGCAACTTGGAAAGGCGGGGCGAGGCGGCGAGGCGGCGAGACGCGGTACCCGGCCGCCATGCCGCCAGGGCGGCGCGCTGGAGGAGGCGAAGGCGGTCGCGGGGAAGCCTCGGTGATGAGGGCTACACTGTTTCGTGGCCACACGACGGGCTTCCCCCGATGGACGCCCCGACGCCCCGACGCCCCGACGGCCCGGCGGGGCCTTTGACGTGGGCTGCCCGACCGCCCGCCGTCCGCCCCTTGGCCCGCCGGGGATGAAGACCCGCCTGTTTAAAACTAAGGGCCGGGCTGACCGCTGGCCCACTGTGGGATCAAACAAGCGAGTGGGAGCGAGACCGCCGACTCGCCCTGTGTGGGCGTAGGGTCCGCAGTCCGCACCATTGTCGGCGCGACGGTTCCAAACGGACGCGGGGCGACGCGGGGGGGGGGGGGCAGCGGGGACGCCGCGGTGGAAAGCGAAGCGCCGTTTGCCGTTTGGGACTGGAGCACTGAGTGGAGCACTGAGCGAAGCCTAACGCTGCTATCTCACTTACAGCTGACAAGATTCAGACAGCTTACTGCTGGCCCGCTCGTAAACATGGGATGCGGCCAAGACTGGTCCGGCCGGCCCTGGGCCTCGCTCGGCCCTCACAGCACAGCGGGGCGCGGCGGGACGCGGCGGGACGCGGCGGGACGCGGCGGGACGCGGCGGGACGCTGGAATCCGACTAATAGTGGAAGGGACGGCATGGTTATGGCTTGCGAGCCCGGCCCAGCCCGGCCCTGAGGCTCTGCTGGAGGCGGCCGTGGGCTTTGAGATGGATAGTTGGATGCAGGGACGAGGAGGACGACAAGGGTTGGGGGCTGCCGAGGGGCTGCTCGGAGACACCCAGACACGCGCACAGTAGTTATGTCCGTCCCGGCGCTCCCCGCCCCCTTCTAATCATCGTGGACCGTCGTGGACCACCGTCGTGGCCCTGCCACAATCCAGGCGAACACGACCACGGTCCGCACGGCGCGCAAGGCGCCAGACTCTGCCCGGCAGGCACTGCCAGGCACTGCACATGACGGCGCGGGAAAGCGGGAACGTGCCCACCATTCCGCGAGCCCTTCCGAGAGGGCTTATGTTTGAGCCGCTCTGCGCGCTCTGCGCCAACTGCAGGGGCTGCTCTTGCCCCTCTTTGCTGAGCCGTCCCCGCTAGTGCCCCCCCCCCTCCCCACTTCAGGTCGCTGCAGCCGCCGCCGTCGTCTGCGCCGCGCATCTCGGCAGGTCACGCTTTTCTTTGAGACCTGGCAGGTCATGCCTTTCGTTTTCGTCGAGACCCGGCAGGTTGAGGCCTGGCAGGTCTCGGCTTTCCTTGAGACCCGGCAGGTCACAGCCGACCGCCGCGGCCCCCACCGCCCCTCCGGCCGACCACTTCACAGCCTCCGTCGGCGTCCACTTTCCCTCTGAGGACGTGGAGGTTATAAAAGGCGCCCTTCCCGGACAAGTAAGACAGGGCGGCGCCCGTCGGCAACAAACGCTGTGCAGAGCGACAGCGAAGCCGGGGCCTCAAAAGTCACAGAGGACGAAAACGGCCCTCGGGAGCGAGCGGCGAGCCCACCGTCAAAGCGGAGCGTTAACTGAAGGAAAAGGAGCAAGAGAGAGCGAGTTTTTGCCTCGGTTTAAGTCGCAGAGCAAAGCTCCCCCGCCATGCATGGCGGTTCTAAAGACAAGCCGGACGCCTCCTCCTTTTCCCGCCACGACGTACTGATTCGCCCCATTCTCCGGATAACACGTCTCGTCCGCCGCGGCCGCGTTTCGCTTTTCCTTCCGAGGGTCACTCCTCGTGGCCGAGAGGGGGGCGCTTTTGGGACCCTCCGGCCGGGCCGAGTGCGTCCCGATACACAACAAAATAAACGTTCCGAAAGCGGCATCGGTCCTTGTGTAAGCTTGGGTGCCGCGGTGCCGCGGTGCGGGGTGCACGTGTTCGAGGGCCGCGGGGCTGTTGGGCTTGTCGCTGGCGATGCGATCGATCTCCGATACACCGATAGCCTCCGGGGCGGGGCGGGCCGGGCCGCCGGCGAGGTGGCAAAAAAGGGGCGCCGTGATGGAACGAGCCGCCGCGACCGACGCCGACCGCCAGCACCGCCCAAAGAAACCCCGCGAAAAACGCAACCGCGGTCACGCGCACTGCAGGTCGCTCCTTTCACGACAATTATACACACAGGAAGAGGCAGTGGCCGTTGGGTCGAGGGACGAGGCACGGGCAGAGGCAGCAACAACAGTCGACTTGATGCTGATCCAGCTCGCGTGCGGCCCGCCCGATAAGGACAAAGGCTGGCCGGTCTGCCCAAGGCTGTCCCTGGGGCTCAGCCCCTGGGCCCCCGCAGTGTGAGGCGGCCAGCCAGCCGGCAGCCAGCAGCCAGCCAGTCCGGCCCAGCGCCCCCGCACGGTGCCCTATCGAGCCGGACCTGCCGGGCCTGCCGGGCCGGACCCCTAATGCCCCACTGGACTAGTGTAGAGGAACTCCCCGAGGAGGCTTAGGGTCCGGCACCACGCCACCGCCAGCCCGTTTCATTAAAAGCGGGAGTTTACACGGATTCCTTGTGGGTTTTTCGCTCCTGGAGATGTCGGAGAAATGGATGGATGGATGAATAATTGGCGGGTGGATGGATGGACGGAGCCCAAATGAGGGGAGCTTACTAATGTACTCTCGAACTCGTAAATGTCCTGCACGGCAGTTTGCTCGCGTGTGCGTGTGTGTCGATGGTCCCTGGAAAGTTAGTTTCCGTCCGTGTGCCGATATCGCACGGTGGCTGCCATTGGCCTGTGTGTGTGTGTGTGTGTGTGTGTGTGTACGTGTATGCGTGTGCGAGAGAGAGAGAAAAGGGGGGGGGGGGAGGGCAGTAATTGGTTGTGACAACACGTCGTGCTGCGCTTGTTCAAACACATCAGTCACGCTTGGTGATTGTAGCACATCTCGGGCAGGGCAAGGGGCAAGGGAGGGCGGGGAGAGAGGAGTGGAAGTCCATTGTTGCTGAATCGCACCAACAACAGGAAATAAAATTAACGAAACGCTCAGCTTGTTCCGCTGGGTCGCCATCGCGCAGTGCAGTGCCCCGGGTATTTAAGCAGCCACTTTCGGCCGAAAATTGAGGCCAGAGCGGGTAACACGCTCCGCCCTGCGCGTGGAGAATGAGCGACTACTTGGCGGGGGCTGGAACACATGCAGTAACGCTGCACTGTAAAAAAAATTTTGTAGTCAAATTCCTATACATGTATATGAAACAATTCACATATACATGTATAGGAATATTACCACACACTTGTATGGCAATTTCCTATACATCGGTATGGCATTATGACCATACGTGTATAGGCGTTGTCCTATCTGTTGTACAGGATTTTTCCTATACATCGGTATAGCAGAATTGCAATGCATGTATAGAATTTCTCCGATTGAGGGAAAAAAATGCAAATTTTGCAGGCCCCAAAACTGAATCGTGGCAGATATTGTACGCGAAGGTTCTCGCGGTTAGTCCTAATGCCTGTCGTCCGGTGAACCCGGGTTTACCAATATGGCGAAGTCCGTCGCCTCCAACTATCCTCTTCAAAAGAGCGAGGACTAGTCTTGGTCAAAAATTGTGGGTAAGGTCTGAACGATGTCCGACTTCCTTCTATGTCGGGAGAGCGCCTGCCTCGTCACCCAACGAAATTCCCAACCGTAGCACCCACCGAGAAGTAAGTCCGTGAAAACGACACTAGCGCCATCTAGCGGATAATCCGGATTATAGGCAAAGAAGGAGCTTCGCGACTTTTGTGACAAGTGAATTTATTACTCGCACTGATTACCAATATTTGTACGGGTCACAAGGATTTCAATCGTATTTTTAACTGTTTCTAACAAAGCTCCCCTGATCAGTTGGCCTTTGCTATACACGTATTGAAAAAATTCCATACATGGATAGGATTTATGGCAGTTGCTATCCATGTATAGGAATTTTCCTATAAAATTTTGGGTTTGTCTAGAAAAAAACCCAATACAAATCGGAAAAATCCTAGCATGTATCGGAATATTGGTATTTCCTATACATGTGTAGGAATTTTGCTAGACCACTGTATGGTAAAATTCCGATCACTTTTTACAGTGTGTGAATGGACTGACTCTCCGCGCGCCGCTCTGCAGAAGGGCTCTCTCTCTCTCTCTCTCTCTCTCTCTCTCTCTTCTTTTTTTGTGTGTGTGTGTGTGTGTGTGTGTGTGTGTGTGTGCGTGTGCGCGCGTGATGGGCGAAAAGGGGGTGCAGACAGCAGCGCCAGCGTGTATGGGTCACGGCAGGGCACGGCACGGCACGGCGCAGGTGCCTGCCGCGTGGCCGCGTGGCCACGGTGCGCCCCGTTCGCCCTGCTGCTCCTGTTTGTTTGAGGAGCCCTTGTGTGTCAATCGAGCAGGCACCTGGGGCACGCACGCGCTGGCGGATGCGCGTGTGTGTGCGTGCGTGTGTGTGCAGTGCGACATGGCCGCTGCGTGTTTCGAGGCAGCCAGAGGCAGCTCATTAGGCGTCAAGGGCTGAGCGAGAGAGAGAGGGAGAGAGAGAGAGAGAGAGAGAGAGAGAGAGAGAGAGAGAGAGAGAGAGAGAGAGAGAGAGAGAGAGAGAGAGAGGCCGCGGATTCGATGACACCCTCGACGTGCAGCACATTAGTGTCAATCCCCCTCCCCCCTCCTCCCCGTTAGTGCCGGCAGATGCAGGTTATGGACGCCTCTCGCGATCACGTAGCGCGCGGTGGCGAGACGGGAGCGGTGAGCCCCCTCCGACTATCCGTCTAAAAAAAGAAACAAAAACAAAAACGAGAGACAGAAAAAATGCATTTGGGTACAAGCGCGCCGCGCAAGCGGCGGGAATCGACGATCGCGGAAAGGAAACTTATTCCGGCAGTGATATTCTATTTTTCTGGTGGAGGCGGCATGGGAAGGGAAGGGAGGGGAAAGGGGGGGGGCAGACAGTTGACATCGACGCAGGCCTGTACGTGTTGGAGGCGGGTAGCAGTGAGGGAGGGGGGAGATAGGGAGAGAGAGACAGTGAGGCTGTCTTTGAGCATACCCGTAGTCAAAGGACCCCATTCTACGCACCAGCCCCCTCCCCCTCCTCCCCTCCTCCCCTCCTCCCCACCCCTACCCGCGCCTTGCCTTTTACAGCGCCACAACTCCTCGGACAAATTTCCGAACCGCGGGGAATTGGCGGCGCCCCATCAGTTTATCGCTGTACTATAGGGTATCGATGGGGCAAAGTGAATGCACGCCTGCCCCGCCCCGCCCCGCCCTGTCCCGCGGTATTGGCTTCGCGCGGACGCCCTATTTCCTCCTCCCGTTCCACCTCGCTCGGCTCCTGTGCCGTGACGCGATCCTTGTCCGAGTCGAAAAGAATATAAATCCCGCATGGAAGTTTGTCACCGCGCCGGGCGTCCCCCCTCTCCCTCCCTCTCGCTCTCTCTCTCTTGCTCCCACGCGGTAATACCACCAATGAGAGACGGAGAAGTTGAGCCTTTTGTCCGCCGGGCTATTTATTATCTGTGTCTATGTGAGGGGGAGGGGTGGCCGTGTGTGGGTGTGTGTTTTCTAGTGGCGGGCCAGCGACCCATCCTGGGCGCGTTGCTGCGCGTTGGGCGCGTTGGCGCGGAGGGTTCTGTATCGACGTTTAAACGGCGCGCGCCGCGTTTCTCTCTCCCGCGCGTTCTCTCTGGCGTTTGTGTTTTGTGGCACACAGGCTTATCGGCGGCCGCCGGGTATCGAACCTCGAACCTCGAACCGCGTCCCGGCCGATGCGGCGGCCCGATGCGGCGGCACAGTGTGCGGTTCGAAAGCGCGCGCGTGTTTGTGCAGTGTGGTGTCCGGGGTGGTGTCCTCGCGGTCCTGGCAGCGGCAGGCAGTGGCGGCACACAAACCAACGAGCTGGGAACGAATGGCAAAGTCACGTGACACCGTCCGACTTTCAATTTCGCCATTTCTGAACTGACAGACCCGGCCCAGGTGGCTTAACGCGCGGGGGTGGGGCTGCCCGCCCCCGGGGCTCGCGGGCGGGGGCGGAGGAGGGCGCCAACAGCTTGCTTTTTTCTCGCCTCCGGAGGTTTTTTGTGATCGGAGAGTAATTTCCTGGACGGCGTGGTTTCGGCGCCAAGGGTGAGAGGTAAGAGGGCCGGGCGAGCGGAGAGGGGCGGGGGTTGGCTCTTCACTGGTGCCTCGGCGCGGCGCGGCGAGCGTTCCGTATTCCAATGCTGCCGGTAAATACCGAATTACGCAATTCAATGAGTGCGGCCAGGCGCCAGGCGGGCCAGGTCCTTTCCGGCTAAAGTGCCGACAAGCTCGCCGCTCCGAGTCGCGAGGCTCTGCGTCGTCCCGTCCGAGTCCCGGACGCCCGGACTGGCACCCTGTAATTCGCCCGACGCCGCCGGCCTCCAGGGCCGCCCCGTGCTGCGCCGGTGCTTCCGGGCGAAGAGGCGGCGGATGTGGCGGTGGCCGGGTGGTGCCCGGCCGGCCAGTGTCACGGGGCTCCTCGGGGGAGGTCTGGGCCGCGCTGCCGCCCTGCGCTGCCGCCCTGCGCTGCCGCCCTGCGCCGCGTCACTCAGGGCCTCGACGTTAGGGCCTCGACGTTAGGGCCTCGACGTTTGGGCCTCCTCCAGGGATACAGCGCGCCGTGCCGGCGTGCCGGCCTCGGCCTCGGCCGGGGCAGCGCAGTCCTTGTGCCGCCCCCTTCTTTCCGGGGCCGCCTCGGCCTCGGCCTGCCGGTGTGGGTGCACCCTCGTTTGTTTCCACAGCTGTCAGCCGCTTCGGGGGCGCCGACCGGAGGCCCGGAGGGGACAGGCTGTCCGGGCGGACGGGCAGACGGATGGCCGACGGACGGACAGACGGACGGCCGGACAGACGGAAGGACACCGAGAGCAGACAGAGAGGCTATCCGGCGACGCGAATGGGCACGCCTTGCTCGTCTTAATTGGAACGCAAAAGACTTATTGCGATTCAGATTCAGGGGGCGCCCGCTTGCCCACCGCGCCCCACCCCACCGCACCCCACCCCGCCTCACCCCGCCCCGCCCTCGCCTCGAAATCCGCGCTAATTAGCCGCCGCTCTTCTTGTCGCCGCCTTCCTCTTTTTTGACGCTGCGTCGCTGCGTCAGCTCGACCTTGCCCCCTTGGCCTCGGGGTGGCGCCGAGGTCCCGGAGCAAACCGTCGGGTCGCGGGTTCGAATCCCGGTCGGCCCGGCCCCGGAGGTCGGGCCCTGGGCCTGGGTCCGCCGCGGTCCATCCGATATGGGTTGCGGTGCGGTCCGCGCCACGCCGCACGAGGGGACGTAGGCCCGACGGCACGACGGCACGACGCCATGCCCGACGCGGACTGGGTCAACTTGCGGCGCCATCAAAGCCGCCGCCCTCCGCCCCGCTCATCCCGCGCCGCCAAGGGGCGGCGGAACCGGGCCGAACCGGGCGGGACGGGTCTGGGGTTTCACGGTCGACAACACTGCGGGCCTCAGCGGATTGTATCCTGGACGTCGATCCCGCACCGCACCGCACCGCCGTCACGGAGTCGGACAAGGCGCGGAGATTGCGGGGGCAGCCGGGGCGGCCCGGGGGCATCCAGCCCCCAGGCGGGGGCAGGTAGAGCAAATGTTGACGGTGAGGGCGTGGGGGTGGGGGGACACCTATCACGGGAAGAATCGGTGGCCCCCGCGCCAGCCGACATTACAGCCCTAAGCTGACACGAGCTGACCCTTTGAGCTGACGCCTAGGAGGCTGACCCTTGAGCTGACGTCAGGGCTGACGCTTCGGTTGACGCCTGGGCTGACGCTTCGGTTGACGCTAAGGTAGACGCTTGGGTTGACGCTTCGGTTGACGCTTTGGCTGACGCTTTGGCTGACGCTTTGGCTGACGCTTTGGCTGACGCTTGGGCTGCCGCTCGAGCACGCTGGCGTCACGTGCCGTGGCACTGGATTCCGCTGCACTAAGTCCTTTGGCGTCCTTTGGTCTGGATAAAGGCTGGGCGTGCTCCAGGCAGGCAGGCAGGCAGACTGGGAAGGGGTGGCGAGAAGAATTAACGGGTGGGGGATGGGCGTAATCCGGCGGCAACCTCAGCTGGCGCTGCTGTGCTGCCGCTGCGGCTGTCGCGAGAATGTTTGCCGCTGTAACTCAATTGGAATGCGCCGCGCCGTGCCATCCGTTGTGCGCGCCGAAATGAGAAACCGAAGCGGATGCTTACTTCGGCCTGCGCCGCTTGCGCAGTGGCGGGGCGCATTGCGCGCAAACCGAGTTTCTGCTTGCCTTTTTTTTTGTCATTTTGTCCGTTTCTAGAAAAGTGCGCCCGCCGAGGTTATTTATTTCTTGAGTCGGCCGGAATGAGGCTGCGATGGTTTGGCAGCGTTGCCGGCGTTGCCCTGCGCCGTGACACTGGAACTGAATAACGGCCGCTGGCGCGCTGGCGCCGGGTTCAAATACCGACCGCGCCTACTTTTTCTTTTTTTTTCTCGCCGCCGTCCTTTCCGAATCATGTGCCAAAGCTGCTTTTGAATCCCGCGGGCAACGCAACGACGCTTGACGCTATCCTGTGAAAGAGGGAGGGTGAGAGGGAGAGGAGGGGGGGGGGGTTGCTTTCAGAGCGCTGGAAAACGTGTCCGACGGACACTCCTCTTTCGCTAGAAAAGGAGTTGTGTAAATAAATGTAAGTGAGGGGTCACGGCTCTGCAGTGTGTGTGGGACTCTAGTGCTGCGCAGAGCGACGCCAAGCCGCGCGGAGTGGCGAAAATAAACTCGGGAAACTTTTAACGTGATCCGCTTAAGGGACCCGAATACCGTGGCGATACAACGGCGACCTCGCTCGCTCTCTCTCTCTCACTCCCGGCAAACTCCATCCCCGTCTCGCTCTGCAGTCAATATAAAAAGAGAGGCGGCTTGTGCTGTCTGCGATGCTTTCGAGGTTTGCCTCCACATCTCTCTTCGTCGCGTCTCTCTCCCTCCGCCGCCGCTCCGACGCTCCGCCTCTCTCCCGCGCCGCTGGCCGGGCGGACTTCGGCCTGTCAATGCGTCCAGATAATGACGCCAAGGGGGCTCTAGGGGGCTCTCTAGCGCGCCGGAGGGGAGGACTCTCTAAACGAATCTTTCCGCGATTACTCTGTGGGAGTGAAACGGCGTGAAAGGCAGTAGGCAGCGCACCGTAGCGCAGCGCGTCGCGGCGCACGCCCTAACGACTCGCCAAACAAAGTGGGGATAATCGAGCAAACGAAACTATCACGGCGGAGCGCGGCGAAGGGGGCGGCGGCGGGGAGGCGAGATTGTGTCTGAGGGTGGACATGGGCTGCAATTAATAACCAGCTTCTGAGCGCGCTGTCGTCGCGCCGGGCCAGGGCGGCCCCCTCTTTCTTCCAGGCCAAGCAGTGCGTGGCCGTGGCGCCGTGCCGCCTCTGGGGCGCTGCAGGCTGCAGTGGGCGCCATGAATATTCACCGGGCCGGTCCGCTCCGCCGCGCTGCGCCCCGCCGCCTCCAGGTCGCCGACGGGCCGGGGGCCAGGCCGTCGGGGCTGTTTACTTCATCGCGCGGATTAGTGGGCCCGGTGGCGGTGATGAGGATGGCGAGCCGGCCCTGCCGGCGCCCTGCCGGCGCCCAGCGGCCCAGTGACCCGGGGCCAGCCTAGGCCGGCCCGGGGGAGAAGAAGCAGGCCGTGTTTGCCAATATACGGAGGGTTGCCCCGGGGCGCGGTGTGAATGCTAAGCGGCCGCTCGGCCACCTTTGATTGATGGCGCGGCACTCCCGCCCCGCCCCGCCCCGCCCCGCCCGCCCCGCCCCGCCCCCCGCCCCGCCCCGCCCCGCCCCGCCCCGCCCCGCCTTGGCGCGCTTTGCGCTTTCCCTGCGGCGGTTATCCCGGAGCGGGTCCGATTTCCCGCGCGGGCGGCGGGTGACGCACCCTCGGGGACGCGCCGCCGACGCCGACGCCGACGCCGCCGCCGCCTCCAGGCCGCGGGGAAGCCTGGAGCCTGCCTTGCCTTTCACAGCGCGCCAGGCACGGCTGTTGAGGTTGCTTTCGGAACGCAGCGCGCCACCGTTACCCGTTACCACGTCAATGTTGGATTCTAAAACTTTTATTTTGGAGTGGACTGGGGGCTTGTGCCAGTGCCCGAATCGGACGCTCGTTCCGCCTCTTTCTCGCAAACATTTGGTTTTCCTCTCCCCTCCCCCTCTGCCGACGCCGCCCCCGCCGCCGGCGGTACCGACTGTGTCCCGTGCCCATTTCATCATCCATCGGACGCCCGGCTGGCTGGACCCGCCCCGCCCCGCCCCGCCCCACCCACCCCACCCCACCCCACCCCACCGCGCCACCGTCTTATTGCGACTCTTGCAAGGTGTGGCGCTGCCTGCCTGCCCCGTCTGCCCTGCCTGCCAGCCCCGCCAGCCCCGCTTTGATTTCTTGCCAAGACCGCCGGCTCCTCAGCCCAGCCCCCCCGGCCGGCGCTGCTCTGTGTTGTGCTCCGCGCCGCTTCCCTCCACTCTTCTCCGCAGAATCTATTTTTTCGCACTTCTCCTGCCGCTGCTTCTGCGGTCCGATTCCAAGCAGTTTTTCGTCGCTCGCCTCCCTTGCACTCCGTGAGTGCGAGAGAGACAGAGCGCCGCCCGCCGGCCGTGCCGTTTGCGGCCGCTCCCCCGGAACCCGCGCCGCCCGTTTAGCGGTGACGGATAGATGGATGGGTAGATGGCCTGTTGTGATGGCGCGGGGCCGGCGGGGCGGGCGGGGTGCGGTGACGCAGAATATCCGGATTGGAGAAGGGGGAGGAAACGGAAATAAAATTATTGGTGATGATAGTCGTGTGGTATGATGGCGATCCGCGTCCCCCACCCCTCCCCCACCCCCCCACCCCTTCCGCCGGAAAGCTGAGCAGGCAGTGCAGGGACGGGGCCTGGATGGCGGCCTGGATGGCCTGGATGGCCTGGATGGCGGCCGGGATGGCCTGGGTGGCGGCCTGCACGGCCTGGGTGGGGCGCGGCGGCTCGGGGCCGCGTGGAGAGGGCCGGCAGAACTAATATTCGCACGTGTCAGCGATTTGAGCGTGCGAGCGGTGCGGGCGCGGCGGGGCGGCGGCTGGCGCCCGGCTTTGAAGGCCGTGCGTTGGACCAAAGTGGCGGTCGGACAGGCAGACAGACAGACAGGCAACACGTCCAGCCTGTTGAGTTTATTGGTCGTGTACGGGGTTTAGGTACCTGTCCGGGGAAGAACGAGGCCGCGCGGAATGAAGGGCTGCATGAATGCATGATGAACGGCGATGCATAATGCATGGAGCGCGCCACGGCGGAGCGAATGCAGGGGACGGAGTGAGCGAGGCGACGGTGAAAGATTGAACAATGACCGATCGCGATGACCCCGTCGTCGGCGTGCTCGGCAGTGCTTGGCGGTGCTCGGCAGTGCCTCCACGGCAGTCACGTCGCCGCGGCCGAGTGGCGCAGCGCGCAGCCAGGCGCCGCTTGCCGGATTTGCATGACAATTAAGATAATTTCTTCTGCTCACAGGCCAAGGCGGCCAAGGCGGGGCGGGGCGGGGCGGGGCGGGGCAAGCGGCCGCCCTGATGCGTTCCCCGAGCTGCAAAGTCTCTCGCCGCCCTCTGGGACTGCGGACCTGCGGGCCAGCGGACCGCGCGCGCTGCCCGCCAAGACGGAGAGAGTGCGGACGAGGGGGAGGGGGAGGGGGAGGGGGAATGACCCGCGGTAATACGATATGAGCCTGGCGGCGAGTCGTACCGTTAGCACCAATGGCCTGACCGGAAGACGAGGACGGAAAAGAAGGGAAATGCAATGAAAGAGAGAGAGACAGAGAGAGGGAGAAAAATAAAAGTACGGAAGTAAAAAAAGTCTGGCAATTTTACGTCTCGTCTGACCTAGATTTTTGTCATCTGGTGCGGCGTCGGGTCGGGGTCGGGGGTACAGTGGCTCGCTACCGGTTCGTTCCCGGACTCTCTTGTTTATTCTCGGCCATGACGGTCGCCATGAACGTCGCCATGACCGCCCTCACCGCCCTCCATAAGCGCTCCTCCGCGCCCCCGAGCACCGCGATGACAGCCTGGAACGAGGGGCGTCTGTCTGCCCGCCTTCCAGGTTCCAGGCTCATTCCAGGCTGATTCGCGCCGGAGTCGCTTCTCTGCAGCGCTCTGCAGCCATTGGGCCGCGACTAGTAATCTGCCCGAATCATCCGATTGCCTTCCACTCGGCGGAGCGTCCAATCCGGCCAATGTTGAGACTCGAGGCAGGATTGGCTTTGCTACACTTCTCTGCATTTTCCCCCATTAGAAACTTTTGTAAATTAAAAAAAAATCCTGGTGGTTTGGAGGTTGATCCAGTTGTCGCGCGTTCCAGTTTCACCAAATGGTTTACTATCGGCATTTTCTCGCCAAGTTGATTTCTCGGGAGGGCCCGCAAGGTGCATCCAGGGCGGCCCCTCCGGCAGCGCGTCGCTTCGCGTCGCCTCGGCCGTCGTCGCCCGCACCGCCGCCACGTCGGAGAAGCATATTAGTCGGAAAGCAACCGCCGCGCGCCTCGGAATGGAAGTGAACCAAAGCCGTGCCAAGTTTCCTCGCAAACAGCCCCCGCCGCCCCACCCCACCCCGCCCCGCCACGCCTCCATGTACACTGCACACTAGCGCTGCTCGAGGACAACAGCGGAAGCTACTCAGCGGATGAAACGAAACTCCTCAAGAGTCCAAGGAGCCATAAGAACGGCCGCTTGCCGCGCCTGTCTTCTAAATAACGCCCCCCCCCACTTCGCTTGGCCGCCATGCCAGCCTCGCCAGCCTCGCCAGCCGCCAACGATGGTCCCCGTCGTCCCCGGCGCGGTGCCGCACGGAGAGTGAGAGAACCGACCGCGTACCTCTGTACTTGCCCTGATGGCCATCCGTAAACACGAAAAGCGCACAAAACGTCGCGAAAATGAAGTCCATTTGAACCCGGGCCGGAACCGAACGTCATCAAAGTCGGCGCCCGGCTCGCTAACCGCGCGGCCACGGCGCGTCCCGCTGCCCATTGCGCATTCCGTCTGTCCATTCTGGACGCAGCGCCGCATCGCCGCATCGCCGCAGCGCGCCGAAAGGCCGACGGGAAGGAACGGCCAGGAAGCCGGTCAGCAGTTTCGTTCTGGCGATGGCGCGCCGTGGTGGCCGTGGCGGCCATGGCGGCCATGGCGGTGCAGGGGGCCTTCCTGGAACTGCACACTGCACCGCTCGCTGCAGCCAATGGCTGTCGCACAGACGGCAGGCAGACGGACAGACAGACAGACAGGCAGACAGACAGACAGACAGACAGACAGACAGGCTGGCTGGCAGACAGACAGACAGGCTGGCAGACAGACAGACAGACAGACAGGACAGACAGACAGACAGACAGACAGACAGGCAGGCAGACAGACAGACAGAGGCAGGCAGGCAGACAGACAGACAGACAGACAGGCAGGCAGACAGCGACAGGAGCACAGGCAGGCAGGCAACAGACAGCAGGCAAGGGCAGGCAGAGCAGGCAGGCAGGCAGGCAGGCAGGCGGTCTGGCGCGGCGGGTGGCCAGAGTGGCCGGCTAAACTGTTGTGGGGCCTCGATGGCGACGTCTAGGGTGACCAGGGCGGCTTGACGTCCAGTCGCGGCGGGGGGCGCGATGGACAAGGTGGCCGCGACGGCGGTGGTCTGCGGAAGCGGCCAGGTCGGCACCGCTCCGTCCCGCTCCGCCCCGCTCCGCACTGCTCGGGCAGACGAAATGAAAAGGAGGCGGAAATAGGCCATTGCCGGCGCCGCTGTGGCTCTGCGGCGCTCTGCGGCGCTCTGCGGCGGTCTACGAACCGAAGCCTATGACAAGGAGATAGGGGAGCGAGAGAGAGACGCAGCCAGCAGCGCGCCGTGTTGGTGAGGTGATAAATGTGCGGGGCTTCGTATTTCTCGTATTTCTCCCGGCGGGCGGACAGGCGGGCGCAAAGGGCGGGCGGGTGGCGGACGCACGGGCGGCGATCATCGGTTTGAGATTGATAGATTGCCGAGTGACGCCGCCTGGACCTGGACGCGGCGTGCGGTCTCGGGCAGGGCCTCGGGCAGGGCCTCGGGCTGGCCAGGAGAAGGAGAGAGTACCGGCTCGCCTCTAAAGGCCCCATTGTTTTCTGTTCCAGATGGGCCACTGCACGACGTCGACCCGCTGAGCGCAGCACCGCGGCACCGCCATGGCGACCTCGCTGACGGGCGTGGGTGTGCTGTGGGCGTGCCTGTCGCTCACGGCCGCGCTGCTCTCCTGCAGCGGCTACTACATCCCCTGCTGGATCAAGGTACGGAGCCCGCAGCCAGCGGAGCTGAGCACCGAGCGCCTGCCGACCCGAGGGTAGGCCGCGCGAGCGCGCGCGTGTCGGCGTGCGGCCTACCCAGCGCGGCGGCCGGCCCCAGGGTGCGCTGCGCGTGGCGGTCCAGGCCGAGAGGCTGGCGACAGCGACAACGGCGTGGAGGGCGCGCGCATGAATACGTGGCAACGGAACAAAAACGAACCCGAAAAACATCAACATAAAAAAAGCAGGCCGTGACACAGCGGCGCATAAATCCGGCACAGAGGGGCGTAATAGTTGTGATGGCCGTGCTGGTTGTCGCTGGCGTGGCGCGGCGGCGCGGCGAGCGGCCGGCCATCACTTAGGCATGAGCAACACGTACTGCACTGCGCTGCGAGCCACTGCCACCGTGCCCTGTGCCCTGCAGCTGATTAATGGTGGCGGGGCGGGTCAGGCTGACGGTCAGCTGCCTGCCTGCCTGTCCGCCTGCTCGCCTCACGGCGGTGTAATCCTCCGTAAAGCGGAGCCAAGCAGAGGTGCAGGCCAGGCGGGCCACTTTTTCTGGTTCTCATCCTCCACTTTTTTGTCCACTTTCCGCGGCGCCGGGCAGAAAGCATACATTACACATACATTACCAATGACGCGGAGAAATCGCGGCCAGTCGCTCTCCTCCCCGCCACCGCGTCGCTTCGTGGCCGAGCAGGGATTTGTTTCGGCACTAACGTCGATTTCGTGCCGCCACACTTCTACATGTAATTTTAAAACTAAATAAATTTTCACCGCCGTGCCGCCCTCAATAGTGAGACGCAGCTTCCCCCAATTTAACCGAAACAGCTGGTACGGCGTGGCGTACCCCGAGGCGCTCCCTGCTGCTTTGCCGTCGCCCCGCCCCGCCCCGCCCCGCCCCCCCCCCGCCCCCCCGCCCCGCCCCGCCGCTGTGAACGAGCGGGTGGCGCCCCACTGTGGCGTGGGCCCACGCTGTGAAGAGTTGCACTGTGGGGGTGGAACGTGCCTCATAAACAGCCTGGCGTTACGCCGCGGGCGTGGCGCGCCCCTGTTTGTGTGTGTGTGTGTGTGTGTGTGTGTGTGTGTGTGGTGGCGCCTCCAGCGATGCCCTGCCACGCGTGGGTAATATTGGCAAGCTAGCAGCAACACGCTTAGTGGCCGGGCCGTCTGGGGCAGACCGTAGCAGACCAGGCAAACCGGGGAAGGCGCGCCGGCCCCAGGCCCCAGGCCCCAGGCAGGAGGGTCACCCAGGTCAGGGCGCCGCCACGCCTTCTCCCTCTTCTTTCTGGTTTTTCCCTCCTCTTCATCCTCCCCTTCGCCTTCTCCTTCTCCCTCTCCTTCTCTTTCTCTTTCTCTTTCTCTTTCTCTTTCTCTTTCTCTTTCTCTTTCTCTTTCTCTTTCTTCTCTTTCTCTTCTCCTCTTCCTCCTCTCCTCTTCTCCTCCTCCTCCTCCTCCTCCTCCTCCTCCTCCTCCTCCTCCTCCTCCTCCTCCTCCTCCTCCTCCCCTCTCCCCTCCTCCTCCTTCCCCTCCTCCTTTCCCCTCCCCTTTCCCCCTCCCCCTTTGTGCGGGACAATCGGGCGGAGTGATTCAGGCCATATCGTTACGTCCCGCGTGGCTGGCCCGATGGGCCCGATGCAGGCGGTGCAGGCGGTGCAGCGCGTTGTGGCTGCGTCGTGTTTACGATACCGCCCCCTCCCCTCCCCCTAGATCCGATCCGCCCCGATTCCGGCGCGATGGCTGCGAATAAGTATCGCGGCGAGTGAATCGTTTCCCCTTTCACCTGCGGCTCGCCGTGGATGGCTTGCCTGCCTGCCTCCCTTTTGTCTCGCGTGCTGCCTGTCGCGGCGGATGCACTCGTGTGTGGACGAGTGCGAGCAAGCGAGTGTTTTTGTGTGTGTTCGTGTGTGTGTGTGTGCGTGTGTGCGTGCGTGTGCGTGTGCGTGTGTGTGTGTGTGTGTTGTGTCTGTTCATGCGCGCGCGTGAGTCTGTGCGCGAAAAGTTGGATTTTGTGTGCTGTTTGCCGTTTTCAATATTGGATGTGGCTGAGGCCTCCACGGATTGCCCCGCCCCGCCCCGCCCCGGTCGGCCGTGCGCCCCGCAAGCGTTGCGTTGGAGCTGGTTGGGGCGGAGCGAGTGAGCAGTAGACGAGGACGGCGGCGGCCGGCGCCGAAAGAGAGCTCAGTTGTTTCAGGTGCGGGGCTGGGGAGGGGCGGGGGATGCCAGTGGATGCGAAACACAGCCCCCTTTTCTCTTCCTCTCCCGCTCTCTCTCTCGGCAGTCGCGCGGACGTAATCCGGAGGAAGCTTTTCCAGGGGATTTGTGATGAAAACGCGGAACTGAACGACCCGAAGGCGAGGCAAGGACAGGGGCTGGGGAGGGGTAGGGGGATGCATATCACTGCTTGTAAATATGGCACGGTGTTTGAGTGCCCTTCAACGCGCCGGTAATGGCGCGGCACACACACACACACACACATCAACACACACATACACATATACTCACCCTCATTCAACTAGGCTCCAAGCCCTTTAGACTGAGGAAATCCTGCCTCCGTCCAGCGGGTCGCGCTGGTTTCTGGACGAGGCCTGGCCTGCGGGTCCTTGGTCCTGGTCCTTGGTCCTTGGTCCTGGTCCTCGGACTTGGCCGTACGTCAGCACGCGTGTATTCAGGTCCTGCGGCCTGCCCGGCCTGCCCGGCCTGCCCGGGCTATTCGCGTTGTTTGAGTTTTTATTCATGAGACCCGGCCGCGCTGCCGCGCGTTGAAGCCACTGCCACTGCCTCTGCCCCCTTCCTTGCCCCTTCCGCCCTGCCGGCTGCTTTGCTCCCACTCTGCAAGTTGAACTCCGCGCCTCTCACACCGGGGCCGCGGCGTGGCGGGGCGTGGCGGGGCGTGGCGGGGCGTGGCGCGGCGTGGCCTTTCCTTTGTGCCCCCTGGCCTCCTTCCCTCTCCACATTCACACACACCCACTCGCGTGCACACACACGCACACACACACACACACACGCACACACAAACGCTCGGGGAACAACTCTCCCTGGAGGGGGGAGGAATGCGGAAGGCCAGGCTGCGGGGAGACGTGAGGCGTGAAATATATTCTTCATAAATCGTGTTCCGCATAACGGATTTTTTTTCCACGTTTTTCTTTTATTTATATATATTTTTTGGTTACCGATTATTAGTATATTTTCATTGAAAGGAAAATCTTTGTCCATGCCTCCCTCTTTTTCCTCGTCTGTTGGGCATTTCGCTGCTAAAATGGCGAATGGTTATTCACTTTTTGTCTTTACCGTTTGGAATTTCCCTCGGGACGGCATCGGCGTGCGTGCGTGAGTGGCGGGGCGGGGCGGGGCGGGGCGGGGCGGGGCGGGGCGGGGCGTGGGGCAGGCCGGGCTGTTGCGCCGAGGTCGCCGCGGCCCAAAAGTTGGCCAGGATTACGGTGTAACCGTTTTTGCGGAGCGCGTCGTGTCGCCGTGTTTCAAACGAATCCACCTCTCTCTCTCCCTCCCTCAGCGAGCCCGTTGAGTGTACGAGTGTAGGCGGATGATAAATGGCGAGGCTGGGCCGAGGGTCAAAGGCCGCCGTCGGCTCGGGCTCCAGGCCTGCAGGCCTCTCCAGGCCGCTCCAGGCCGCTCCAGGCCTGCAGGCCTCTCCAGGCCGCTCCAGGCCGCTTCGGGCTGATGGAGCGCCCTATTTCTGTTATTACTTTGATGGCGTCGGAACGCGTCGGAGAGGGCCGGGTCGGGAAGTAAAGTGCCGCCCAGAAGACCGGAAGAGCTCCACCGTGCGATTTCTCCGAGGGTTCCTTCCGCGGAAACACAGGCACCGAAACGGCGGCGGCGCTTTTGGGAGGGTGCCGCCCGCCGCCTGCCGTCCGCCGCGGCCCGACGCGGCCAGTCGCCCGAAACAGATTGCGGCGATTCCCGACTCGAACAGGTTGGCCTGGCCCGGCGGGCGGGGCGGGGCGGGGCGGCCGGTCCCGGAACCCCAATTGCTTGGCGGCCCGCTCCATGACGCCCCCGACTGCCGCCCGCCGCGCTGGGGCTGCATGGCAAGTGCAGCCTATTGGAGGCCGGCCGCCGCTGCCGCCGGCCAGCCAGACTCTGGGCCGCCCGCTGGCTCGGTACCTAGCTGGGGGCCTGCGTGGCCTGCGTGGCCCGGGGGCGGCCCGGGGGCGGGGCGCGCTGGACAAACAAATTCCCCGCACGTCTGCGGCGAGCCTCAGGCCGCCTCAGGCCGCCTCAGGCTCAGGGCTCCCCTCAGGGCTCCCCTCAGGGCCCCCCTCAGGGCCCCCCTCAGGGCCTGCCTGCCAGCGTGCCGGACACTCCCGGGGAAGGGGAGGGGCGGGGCGGCCTCGCCCTCAGGGCCCTAACGCGCCAGTCTAAGGCCGCTCCGACCGTCCTGCAGTATTTAGTAGGCCTGCTGTTTTGAGCGAGTGCGGCGTCGCCCTGGCGACACTCACGACCGCGCCGTGCGTACTCGCAGTCTCTTTAGATCGGGATTAATGGGTTTCGCGTTTTCCGCCGCTCGCCTCGCGCGCAGCCCTGGCTCTGCCCGTGCTCGAGATGTAGGGCGTGGCGGCGCGGGGCGGGCGAGGGGGGCACCACTGCCGGCCGGGCAGGGCGAGCTGCTGTCGCTGATAGTCTGCATCGACAGCTTGGGCAGGGCGGCGGGCCGAGCCGAGGGCCTCGCTGTTCGGCCGGGATAACACGAGACCACGGGGGAGCAAGCTCGTTAGTAGGCCACGCTGGAGTGGGAGCCTGGAACCCGCCTGGAGCCCGGAACCCGGAGAAGGAGTCTGGAGGAGGTACATGGCTGTTGACAAGGGGCGGAAAGGCGATCGGACCGTGTTTGTGGTGGGAGCACTGCAGCGCCCTGCCGAGCGCCGAGCACGGGGGCACGGACAGCCAAGCGCCGAGTCGCTGAATCCCCGGTGCTAACTCACCCACCGCGGGTACTGCCTTGCTCTAGCAGGCTGGCGCGGCTGCGTGACAGGATTTGCACGGCGTCGTCTGAGCCCCGTCTGGCACTCCGCCCTGCGCGGTGCCGCGATGCTTACGCCCCCGTAAAGGCCTCGGAGACGCCCATAAAGGCCTCCAGCGCCGTCGGCCAACCGGCATTAGCTGCCTGGATGTGGACGGTCTCGCCAGAAACCGATGCACCCAGGAACGGAAACCATATCGGCAGACAATAAGATTGCACATTGTTGTTGTTTTTGTTGTCGCCTTGCTTCGAGTGTGCCATCATCGATGTGTGGATCGAGACGGGGCCGCGCCGTGCCGTTTCTCGGAGCATCCTGAGCGTTTTGAGCCGGCCGATGTATCGCCGGGCGATGCATAAATGCAGGAGGCGGGGATTATCCAGGGGGCATGAAAGGTGCGGAAATACCTCATGAATAACATTAGGATTGGCGCCTTCGCCCTTTTGTTCCGCACACGTCTCGGGGCGGCTCTGCAAAAAAGGGAAAAATAAAAAAAAGAAGAAGAGTGATGCAGTCCAACGTTATGACTTGAGTGCTACTAGACTTAATGTTGCTCACTGCCGCCAGTGAGGCACATCTGCGGCGCGCGGGTGCGGGTGGCAACACAACAACACGAAAGAGAGAGAGAGACGGCGGTGCAGCGAGCGCGAGAGAGACGGAGGGAGCGAGGGCGCGCGCAGGGTGGTGGAAAAAATGAAAAAAAGGGGGGCGGGGGCAAAAAAGATAAGCAGCCTGTCAGTCCGAGCACTAGTTTTTGCGTGGTGCCGTGTCGGACCGGAGGGACGGTCGCCTCCCCTCTTTTTTCGCCCCCCCTCCACGCCCCCCTCCACGCCCCCCCGGCCGGGCCGGCGCTCCTCACGCCTGCTGCCAGCCCCAATATCCAGCAAATATCTACCACCCCGCCCAGCCACCCAGGCCGCCCAGCACGCCCACCAGCACCACTTCTGGAGGAGCACATCACTCGGAATGTTCTCCAGACGCCTCCCTTCACTCGCTGCCGCCCTGCCGCGCCGCCGCCGCGACTCCAGCGTGATATTCTCACCTGCCCGCCTTGCCTCGACTTTACCGCTTCCTTGACGGCGTCCTCTCTGCCGGGGAAGCATCCCCCGGGGACGGGGCGCGCTGGCCGGCTGCCTGGTTTGGATTGGAGCATTAGCAGCAAAGTTTTCCGCCCCGAACACCTCGATTGCTTTCAATTGTTTTCCCGGCAACCCTTCTATCGTCGTTGTTTTTTTCTGCCGACCGAGCCGGCGTCATTTTATGGCGTATTTTCTCAATCCATCATCCGGCCGCCTCCTTCTTGTTCAGCTGGCGTGTACTTCACCCCGCTCGGCTCGGCCAGGCTCGGCCCGCTCCAAATGCCATTGTTATGAACCCCCTCCCCTCTGTCTCGGTGGATTCATGTTTTGTGTGACTGTACTGGGAGCCACACACGCGCACACACGCCCGGCCGCATTGACCAGCCCTCCGCCGCTGTGTGGCGCTGGAACGGGTGGCCCCTCTCTCTCCCACTCACGCCGTGTGGCGTCCGAAAGGATTGTCCGCTCATTCGGGGGAACGATTTCAATTTGCGGAATTCGCGTGTGGTTTGCGGTCGGGGATACCTCAGAGGAACGCGCGACGGCGATCGGAGCGACCGCTTTCGGTTTATGATTTAAACGATTTAGAAAAAAGTCCGGAGATTTTTTTCCAGCGGGGCAACATCGGGACCGAGCGACTGTTGTTGTGGTGCCGCCATTCCATCCAGTACGAGCGTCGGCCTCGCAAAGTTTGTCGACGTGCCGACGGATCTTTGAATGTTGCGAAATTCGCCGACTTCGGGCGTCTGCCTGTCGGTCTGCCTATCTGTATCTCTGTCTGTCGGCCTATTTGTCTGCCTATCCGTCTATCTGTCTCTCCGCCTGGCGGGCTGGCGGGCTGGCGGGCCCATCTCATCGACTTAGTGCCCCGGTGCAGCTGGAGTACGGCTCCACCTACGCACTCACTCAGCACTTCCTTGTGGACATGCAAATTGCACCCGGCCGATTGTGCGAGCGAGAGAGACAGAGCGAGCGCGGCCCCATCCTCGGTCCTCGATGGCCCGATTGGGCTCAAAGCGATGCGCCTAATTGGCGAGCTTTGGAGCACGCGTGTCTCGGGGCCCACTCGCATTCGTATTCCTATTGGCATTCGCATTCGTATTCGTGTTCGACAAGGCTTTCGTTTCGGTGCCCCGCCCGGCCCCGCCCCCTGAAACTTGCGCACCATGATGGGCGCCCCATGAAGCACCGCCTTGTCCGAAGCAGCGAGCCCGAGCGCATTTCCAGAATGGGAGGTTCTTAGAATCAGAATAACGGAACCAATATTGAGAATGCTGGGGGGGGGGGGGAGAAAGGGGGATAACCTGTCCACTAACAGCGCAGCGAAACAGAAATTTTATATTTAAGGCTGTGACACGAACACACATTTTTTGAAAACGGGGTTAGTTCTCAGTGTGCAAAACCAGTGCCTCGCCTTCATCGACGAAAACAATAAAAAGCGCAATCGGGTCCCGCTCGTCTACCAGGTTAGCGACGCATCGCTTCCCCCGGTGTGCCAGTTTGCAGGCAACGCGGTGAACGAGGAACGGAAAAATATAAATAACACAAAACGCTTCCCCTTCGCACGTCGCGTACTTCGTTTCTTTACGTTGGCACGCGTTCCTTCATATACGCGCGGGGGCTGGGGTGGCCGGAAGTGTAATACAATGCCTTTATATTTATTGCCGCCCATCCGTCTGCTCGCGTTCGTCACTTTGGGCGTCACGTCGCCTCCGCGTCACTTTGGGCGTCACCTCGTCGCTTCGTCAGTCACGCCCTTTCATTTCGAACATCGGGACGTCACGCGTCGTCGGTTCGCGAAGCGCGGCGAGGCCCGAGGTGCGCGTCGGGCTAATTGCACCGCCAGCCTGTCCTTTGTTGGCGGCTGGGTCCATGGCGGGTCCATGGTGGGGGCGGGTCCATGGCGGTGGGTCCATGGTGGCGGGTCCATGGCGGTGTGTCCATGGCGGTGGGTCCGTGGCGGTGGGTCCGTGGCGGTGGGTCCGTGGCGGTGGGTCCATGGTGGGGGCGGGTCCATGGCGGTGGGTCCATGGCGGTGGGTCCATGGTGGGGGCGGGTCCATGGCGGTGGGTCCATGGCGGTGGGTCCGTGGCGGTGGGTCCATGGTGGGGGCGGGTCCATGGCGGTGGGTCCATGGTGGGTCACGGTGGGGATCAGGTGCGCGGCGCGCCGACATTTGCAAAGGCAGTCGGCGAAGTTGGAAAAAGGGGGAAAGGAGGAGGGGGAGGTGGGGGAGGGACTGGTGCCGGACAAAGTTTGGAGGCCGCCTCGTGTCCCTGTCGCATCAATCCAGCAGACGGCGCGCGCGGCTAAAAATGACGCCGACGTCGACTCGTTCTGCCCGGAGTCCCGGCATGGAGTCTCGGCATGGAGATGCACTTTGCGAACCTGTTGAGGCGGCGAACGGGCGGCCGGGCGGCCGGGGGGCCGGGGTCGGCCATCGCCAAAGTTTTGAATCGGACCGGGCTGGGCGCTGCTGGTGGTGGTCTTGGAGGGCGAGTCGCGTGGTGAGGGAACGCCGTCGCGCCTCGGCCACGCCGCGGTCTGCGGTCGCAGGCGCTTCGCCGCCGCAGTGCTACCAACGCCACCGCCGAAACGCGCTGCGCGCTCCGCCCCAGACTTATTATCGCCAAGTTGGCGAGCCCGCCGTTTATCACAATACCTGAACGACCCCCAATGAAGGCGCGGAGAACGCGGGGGCGCCGCCAAGTGACTCGGAACGTTTCCTCGCAGAGAGTGCGGCCGAATCTAAATATTATCTCAGCGAAGGTGAGCGCGGCCGGCTCGCCTCGCCGCGGCACGCCTCGCCACGCCACGCCACTGCGAGTCCAAGCAAGCCGCTCCGCACTCGCAGCCCGGCCATTCATTCCGCAACTTTCTTTTGTTACTTCGTTTTGCGTTTTCGAAGTGGGGTTGAGTGCGGCTCACAATTTATCTTCCACGCAGCGGGCCGTATTATTTCTCGGGCCGCGCGCCGTGGCCGCCGAGGCTGCCGAGGCCTGGCGCGCCCCGGCCGCCAAGGAAGAGATAAATATAATTTTAACCGTTGTTGGAACAGCCCCCGAAATTGGCCAACCGGCCGACGCCGGCCGCCGCGCTGTTTTTTATTTTATTTGCGTATTGTTACCGACCGCGGCACCGCGAGGCGAGGCTGCGCCGAGGCTGCGCGCCAACCTGCTTTATTCGCAGGTCAATTAACGCGGGGCGATAAGGACCCATTTGGAGGAGGAAATAAAAACAAACGAAAAAAACAAACCGGTTTTGTTGGTTTTCTTCCACTTGAACGGCGTTTGAACGATCGAGCGCGTTATGGTGCAGAGCCTCTGCCTCGCACAGCACGCAGCCCGCACGCAGCCCGCACGGCCACCGCCGAGCAAGCGGCCGCTCCGCTCCCCGGGGGGAAATCTAGCTGGATTCCCGCAAGAAGAGAGAGGGAGGGGGGGAGGAGGAAAAAAATTACGGAGGGAGACACGGATTGGAAAGCGGCGCGGCCTAACGCGCGCGGGGGAAGGGGGAGGGGTGGGGGAGGGGGCTTACTGCCGGACCGAGTGTGACGTTAATACTCGAGCGAGAGTGTGCCGGGGCGCTTCCCTTCCCCTGCCCTGGCCAAGGCTCTGGCCTTACTCGCTGGCAGGCGGAGCTACGCGGAGCTACGCGGAGCCGGGACGAGCCAGAGGTTGCGCTGCCGGAGTAACTGGGATCAGATCGAGGCCGAGATGCACTCGGAGCCTTTCTAGGGGAGGAGGGGGATGCACGCCAGCAAGCCAGCACGCCCCGGCAGGGGGCCGTCGAGTCTCTCTTAAGGAGAGTGCAAGTCTTATCAGCGCCAGCGCCCCGGATCGGGGGGCCTCCCCGCCCCGCCCCGCCCCGCTCGGCACCTTGCGTCAGGTTCGCCGGGTCGGGGAAAGGGAAGTGGGAGAAAGAGAGGAGCGCGTTGCTGGCTTTCGACCCACTAGCGCCCCGCACACTCGGAAAGGAAATCGGTAATCTGAAAATGCTGCGCGCCTCGGTTTTCTTCTGATGCCGGAAAAAAATAAAATAAAAATCGGATCTTGATCCACACGATTGCAGTGTGGACGCGGTCCGGACGACGGCCTCCCCGTGGAGCGCCGTCAGCCCGCGCGGTAGGCAGCGGTGTGGCGCGGCTGCGTGGCGGGCCGGCCTAACCGGCCGTCCGCAGGGGCTTGGCCTGGCCATGGCCTGGCCGCCTCCAAGCCCACCGTGATCCCGGCCGGCCGCCTCGACGCCGTGCCCGCCGTGCCGCCACCACGACGTCCGATGCCCCGCGATGCTCCGCGATATATTCCGCCGCGGGCCGTCCATATGTTTACGCGGCGGGGAGGGACGGGATTTTTATGGCGGCGTGGCGATTTATAGCGCCGACGGGCCGAAGGGGCCGACGGGGCCGAGGAGGGTTTGTTCCTGCAGGGCCGCCAACACGCGAACACGCGCTCGCCGCGCAACAAGGAGCGCGCCGTGATTCAGACCGCCAAAGGGCCGCGGACCGCGGAGACCGCGAAAGGGCCGCGGAACCGCTACTCTGTCAACCCGACGACGCCAAGCTTTGACGCACGGCACTACTCGACTCGGGCACTCCAGCGTTTGGAAGCTGCGGCTGATGTTACATCCCCCCGTTCTTGTTCCTGCTGCCTGGGTAGGGCATGCCTGGGCTGTGTGGGTGGCTGCGGGCCTACACTGCCGCACCGCTTTTTTCACCTGGCCGCACCCAGCCCTTCAGCGCACACACACACACACACACGCGCGCGCGCGCACGCACGCATCCATACACACGCACGCGGCCAGGCACGCGAGGGCTGGAGGCCGGGCGTGTTTTGGGTGGCCGTGTTGTTTCTGTTTGACAGGGACATGGCCGCAGGCCGTACCGCCGTACCGCCGTACCGGTCGGCGGTTCTTTGTTTGCTTTTCCTTTACGTATCCACGAGCCAAAACGCGAGCCGTTGTCGGTGGTGGGTACCGCGGTGGGGCGGGGTGGGGCGGGGCGGAGCGGGGCGGGGCAGGTGAATGCCGCGCCAACTTGGCGGCAGACTCATCGACGCGCTGGAAGCTCGCCCGCCGCGCCTTCCTGACCGATGCAAAGTTTTGGTTCGCTGGCTCGACACTCGGGCAATCGCAGCGCCACGCGGCTCCGCGTCGTCGGGCTCCGCGCTCTGCGCTCCGCAATCGGAAACGGCCCCTCGCTGTTTCGACTGAAAAGTGTCGACGCGGCACGAGGCGGGGCGGGGCGGGGCGGGGCTTCTCGGGTGTCACTCAGCCCCGCTGCGTGGTCCTGACTCGCTCCCTGACGTTTCCGCGCGGGCTGCCTGGCCGTGCCTGGCCGTGCCGCACCGCGCAGGAGAGCATTGTTGTTGTGTCTCACGCACAGATACACACGCACCCTTCCTTTTATTACGTTATCATTTCGCCGTTTTGCCTATAACAATACGTCACGGCGAATAAAAGGGGCATCTGCCTGCCTGCCTGCCCGCCTGCTGCCTGCCTGCTCGTCGCCGCGTCCCGCCGCAGCGATCCCCCCGGATTCGCGGGAGGCAATGTGGCGTGAGGTTGCATACGCTGCAAGTCGAGCGGCTTTCACAAACCGATGGGCAAGTGACGGCCGAGCGCGCGCATCGGCGACGGCGCTCTCGGTTCGAGGTTCGATTCCAAGGATGTCGCTGCATCGCCGCATGCACTCCGGGGTCGCTCTGCCGACTGCGCCCCTGCGCCGCCCTGCGCCATAAAATACTACGAATACTCAGTGAGTTTTCTTTTATTTTTGCAGTGTCAGCTTTTTACTCGTCTACGACGGCTCTGCGTGTGCTGCCTGGTGCTGCCATCCGCCCAGATTCCCTCTCTCTCTCTCCGTCCCTCATTTTTATCTCCAGAAAAGCCCCTTCCTTCTGAAACAGTGCGAGGCCGGGGCCGGACCATTCCGCATCCTGCTGCCGGTTTTACTGCAGGCCCATGGCGGGGCATGGCGGGGCGTGGTGGGGCATGGTGGGCCTCGGCGGACGGGCCGGTCCGCCGTGGTGGCCCCTCGGTGGCCCCGCCCCCCGTCCTTGATGGGCCCTTGGCAGGAGTCTGATAGACTATCGGACGCGCCCTTGATGGACTATAAGGTGGACCCTTGACGGCGCCCTGGGAAGGGCGAGGCCGAGGGCAAGGGCCAAGGGCCACCCAGGCCACGCTCGCGGGGCAGGGCACGCCACGGCACGCCACGCCACGGCAGGGCAGACCTCCGGAAGAAAGTCGTGGCATGTTTTGTCGTTACGATTGCAGACGGTGCTGCAACCCGACCCGTTCGGGCCGGGTCCCCCTCGGGGGCGGCAGTGGGGCGGCACCGCCATCAGTATGCTCAAACAGGCGGCCCGGCGGCGCGGGGCGGCGCGGGGGCGGCGTGGGGCCATCACCCAGCGGTCATTTCCTGGGGCGGACCCGGGCGGACCCCCGGAACGTCTGCCCGCTCGTGTGGCGGTCTTGTCTGGAAGAGTTGCATGCGCGGGGGGTGGGGTGGGGGCGGCGGTGGTGGATGACGAGGGCCTCGCGGTGGGGGCGGGGAGGACGACGCCGACCGGACGGCGGCCCAGATCAGGAGACGACAACAATGTAGCATTATCGAGGTGACCGCAGGGGGGCGGCTCAAGACTCAAGACGCCCAGCGGCCCCGGCCCGGCGGGTAGAGTGAGGGGCTGAGTGTCACCAGGCACGCTCTGCTGCACTGCCAGCCTGCCCTGGCCGAGCCAGCAGCCTGGCTTTGTGGAGGGGCCCTTAAATTAAGCAATCGGGGCCCCTTGTTGGCGTCCGGCGGCGGCGGCGGCAGCGCGCCCCAATGAAACGGCCTCCCTGATGAAGGTGATAGTTGCAGACGTCGTTATAGGATGGGGGCTGATTTGGGAGCGCGGCAGCCGTGTACACACAGCAGCACAAAGGCGGCCTGGAATTAAATGGGCACGGAACTTGAAGTGGGGATTAGGTGGAGAGAAAGGAATGTCTCTGCGCGCCGCGCCGCGCCGAGTCGGAAGGAGGCGGAGCGGCCCCGGCGCTGCGGGCTTTTTCCAATTTCTGAGTGGTCGGCCCGCGAGCTATATCAGATTTTAATACGTCTCCCGTTTCGGCGCGGACGTCCCCGGCGGCTCGGCTGGCCGGGCTGGCCGTGCTGGAGGCACCGGGGCACTGGAGGGCCCCAGCCCGGTCCCGACCCGAGTCTCCGAGTCGTCGGGTCGGAATGCCGCTATAAAGACGGAGGGCCGGTGTCGAGGATGGAAATACACCGCCCGGCATGCCTCCTCGAACCTAATAATCCTTGTTTTAAAAAACAAATTAATGTCAGCAGTGCAGGCCGAGGAATTGGCATTCTTGACATTGACGAACAGCGTCGCTTCGCTCGCCTCATGAAAATCGTTCCAGTGCCGTTAATGAAATGACGAAGGCCCCAACCCCAAACCCTCACCGAAGTAGTTGGCCAGCATTATCCACTGACGTGATCGGTAGGGGCAAAAATGAACCCTCCGCTGGCGCCGCTGGCGGTGGTGTGAACCAGTGTGAACAGTGGCGGTGGGTCGATCGCACGTAATCACTGGGCTATAACGCCCCCGCATCAACAGCCTGTCACCTGGGGCGTAATTGGGGCTATCGCAGCCCCGAGGCCCCCGAGCCCCCGGGGGCGGGGGGCCCTGCGCCTGCTCCGCCCCGCCCCAACTTGCCGCCCCACCACCGCCGTAGTGCTCTCCTGTGAATATCATGATGCATCGCCCAGTGTCTGGGGGCCGGGCCGCGCCGCCTCAGGGCCGTGCCGTGTCGTGCCGTGCCGTGCCGCGGCCCAGCAGCGTTGTTCTTCCGCGTGGCGCTCGGCCGCGCTCTTTCGCCCGTTTTACTCGTTTTACTGCACGTGAGTGGTATTGCGGTCCGATGATCGCCGCGCGATGCAGCGGCGCCATCGCGCGGCGTTTCGCGGCGTTTCGCGGCGTTTCGCTTTATCGCCGCGCTGCTTTATGGCATCTTGATACGGCTGGCTCCAGTCGCGGCGAGGGAGTGGCCGCCGAATTGCCGGAGCCCCGACTCGAGCCTGGAAGAGCCCCGAAGAGCGAAGAGTGGTTTATTGGTCGGAACGGGCCGCGGTCCGGCCGACGGGGCCCTGTGCGGGGCCCTGTGCGGGGCCCTGTGCGAGCCAGGCCGCGGACCAGCCGGCCGGCCACGCCGAGGGACGCCCTGCACCGGATCCCCTCCCCTCCCCTCCCCAGCCCCCGGCCGCGCCGAGCGATGCCGAGCGATGCCGCGCGGTGCCGCGCACCGGGGGAACTTGTAAGCGGCTCGTGTTTCACGTTTGTGTTCCTCCCTTTATTCTCTCTTTCTTTTATTTCTCTTCTCGCCGCGCTCCGCGGTGGACTCGGAGAGCCGGGCCGCCGAACGGGCGAGGCAAAGAGCGGGGCGGCCCGTCGACGCGGCCCGTCGGCCCGGCAGCGCGGCGAGCGGCAAGACACATGTGGGGCGACAGGGTTCTCGCATTACTGTCCCGCAGACCTTGAGGCCCGCGGGGCCGCAGGGCCGCAGAGGAAGAGCGGGGCCCTCCGCCGCTGCGCCGCTCCGCCGCGAACCGCCAACCGCCGCGGCACTCAAAGGCTTGCGCGCCTCACCTGCGCGCCGCGCCTCACTGCCTCATTATTCAGGCGGCGTGGGCCCGCGAGGACCGCGAGGACCGCGAGGACCGCGACCCGCGAGGAGTGGAGCGGGCGGCGACGCTGCGGCCGAGCCGCGGCCGGCCCCGCTGGTCCCCCGCTCGGCTCCGATCATTATTAATTGTTGTCGAAATCCCGGACCTGGACGTGGACGCCTCCTCCAGCCCTCCACAATTTGTAGAGGCCGCCGCTCATCTTGTCGAGTCTCCTCCTCCTCCTCCTCCTCCTCCTCCTTTTTCTTTTAAATGGTAAAGTTTTACGGGGCCCGCTTTGTTTCTGATCGCGGTGGTGGTGGCGGTGGCGGGAATCTAGATGGTGTTGAAGAGGACGACGGCGTCTGGCGGCCCGCGTCGCCGCCGCGCCTATCCAAAATCTCTGGAGGGAACTTCTTGAGCCCCCCGATACATGCAAACTTTATGACTGGCGCCTGTTTTATTAATACCTCCCCCCCCCTTTGTGCGTGTAGTCATTAGCCTTATCGCGCACTGCCCGGGGCGTCGGGGATACACTCTGCGCCGCGCGGCGACGAGGACGGAGAGGGGAAGCAAGCAGTGCATCGGAGCGCCGTGCGGCGGCCAGCCCGCCACGCAGCCCAGCGCGCCGGGGTGCCTACCCGGCCTTTCGCGGGCGCTGAGCCGCGGAGTCGCTGCGCTGCTACGCGGTGAAGTGGAACTCGCTTGCCGAGTGTGCTCGCTGGGAGTGTACTGTATACCCACTGGCTGTACCCGTCCCCACTGAGTGTAGAGTGTACCTGCCGCGGCGGGGTGGCTCTGTCGGTGTGCCGCCGGTCTTTCTGTTCTGGTTTGTTTGGCGTGGCGTGGCCTGGCCTGGCCTCACCCTGGCCGCTTGATGCGCGGGAAGGCTTTGCCAGGCTTTGCCGTCCCCGAAAAGTGTCCCCGGCATGTGGGGAACTTCTCTTCTTCGGCGACGGCTCACTGCAAACACACTCACACCATCTCAAACACACACACAGGCGGCGGGCAGACGGTGGCCACTTCCGCCCGCGGTGTCATGCTGCAAAAGTTCTACTGCCTACGTTCTGTAGTTTTTTTTTTTTTTTTTTTATTTTTTTTTTTGTGGTGCGAGTCGGTGCTGCCCGCACGCGACAGAGAGTGCAGTGGCTGCGGCGGCGGACTGCGCAGTGCGGACGGAACGCGAGCGAAACGGGACGCCGTGTGACACGAGGGCAAATTCGGTGACGTCCTGACGGCAAGGTGACACCGGCCGGTGGTCGCCGCTGTCGGGGCGAGGATATTCGCGGTGCAGGCTCTGTCTCCGGTCGGACTGCCCGGTCGGACAGTTTTCGTTTTCGCGTTTTCGTTTTCACGTTTTCGTTTTTGTATTCGCGTTTTCATTTTCGTTTTCGTGTTTTTGTTTTCGTTTTCGCGTTTTCGTTTTCGCGTTTTCGTTTTCGCGTTTTCGTTTTTGTTATCGCGTTTTCGTTTTCGTTTCCACGTTTCCACGTTGCACTGCCCGGCCGCACTGTCTGGTGGGGCCGTCCGTCCGTGCCCGGCGCCGGTCGGGCGGTCGGCCGGTCGGAAAGCAAACACGCGGCAGGATATTGCCTGCTGCCCCGGCGCCGCAGCCCGGCAGTGGCTTGCAGTGGCGCGGCGTGGCGTGGCCCAATTACTACTTCTTTGCTCGCCGCCTCGCCGCGCTGCTGCACTGTGGGCCGTCTTGCACTGCTCCGTGCTGCGGGGCCGCTTTACGGTGCAGGGCCCCGAGGCCCGATCCACCAATTCAATCTATTTTTCGTTTCCGTGGCGCGCCGCCCCTAAAACCAGCGGTCATAAACCGAGAGGCGGGCTGCAGTCTGCTGCACTGTGGTTCGCTAGTGCTGCGGGGCGGGGCGGGGCGGGCAGCAGTCCGGCTAGTCGGAGCGACATGACGATTTAATGAAATACCACTGCCCCCTCGCCGCCCCCTCGCCGCCCCAGCCGTCCCCGTCCCCGGCCCCACCACGGCGACGGAGCAGTGTACTGGCTCGTCATTCCCAAAAGCTATTATTCCAAATTCCTGCGCACATCTCCTCGTGAGGAGTCTTTCTGCCGCTCTAATCCGTCGGGGGCGGTGCGGGGGCGGTGCGGGGGCGGTGCGTGGGCGGTGCGGGGGCGGGCCGCCGCCCGAGATGGAATTTGCGGCTCTCGCTTGCATCCGAGTACATTGTGTTATGGAGTGGTGCGCTCCACACCGCGGAGAGGAGCGGCCCGCGCTCTCGAAATTCTACTCGTTTAGTTGGAAAGTGAGCCCCAGGGGCACAGGCCCCACAGGCCCCACAAGGGCCCACAGGGGGCGCGAGGGGCGGACCACGCGTCCCAGGCTGGCGTCCTCTCCTTTTTGCATGAGGCCGCCTCCTCCGTCGCCGTCCGCCGTCGCCTTGGATTTTTCCCCGGGGACCTTTCCAGCCGATGACCGGGTCGTGTTATATTTACTCGACGAATCTGGATATGCGAGCGGCGCCAGCGGCACGCCCCGGGGTGGCCGCCAGCGTGTACTGTCTAATTCGAGCCCCCCCCTCTCTGCTCTTTGACAGGTGCGCGCGTAATGCCTGCGTGACAGGCTGTGACGGGAGGGTAATGCCTCTACCAATCCGTTCATTACACTCCTAGAAGGCTGTCAAGTATTGTACGTTTGCCAAGCCATACCACGCCAAGCACACTGGAACTCGTGTTATGATACCGTACCTCCCTCTTTTCGCGCCAGCCCAACTTAAAACCGTTTTTTTTCCGCTGCGGCCGAACTTACCTCGTAATTTTCGTTTATTTTTTGGCCGTAAATTTGCCCGGCAAATTACCGGGAACACACTACTGCCCCAGGTTGTCGACGGCCGCGTCGCGGCGGCAGCAGCCGGCAGGTAAACTTTGGGGGTCGGAACGGCGGAACTGGCAGGGCCGCCCTCCCCCACCCCCGGCACCCACGGCGCCCCACCCAACTTACAAGAGACTCAATGTACCCGGCGGAAATTTAGTGCCCTGCTCGCGAGCGTGTGTGTGAGTGAGTGTGTGTGTGTGTGCGGGTGGCTCCGTGTGCGAGAGAGGGAGAGAGACAAGCAGCAGCGCGGCCTTGCCCGCCCGACGCGATATTTATCAAGCGATTAGCTCGGGAACGCTCAAACGCTGCGATGCGAGTGATTCTTCCGGTAGCTAGCGTGCTGAAGGGTGCGGGGCGCGGGCGCGCGGGGGCGCAGGGGCCGCCGCAGTAATGTACTGTTATGTCGAGAGCAGGTGGTTCTCCGTCCCCGCGGACGTTCCGGCGGCCGAGTAGCCGAGGACGTCGTGGAGGGAAAGGGGGGGGGGCTTGAGATACGGCAAGACAATTATTGCTTTCCGGCAATGGAAGCGCGGCCCGGCCGCCCGACGCAAGGCCCGGCGGGAGGGGGGAAGTGCTTTGTGTCACTTACGTGGAGTGCAGTCACAAAGTGGACTTGGGTTGGCGGCGGTGGTGGAGTCACTCAGGTGCGGTCCCCTCCCCCCTCTTTCTCTCACACACGACGTACGCGCTCACACGCACACACACGTCGCCGCCACCACGGCCTGCAGCCCTGCGTGAGGGTGGCTACAGTGTACCCGCTGCACCGCGCCCCGCGCGTCTCGGCCTCTGGCGGCGTCTGCCCGTTCCGGTGGGATTCCAGGCGAATCCAGGGCGCGGCGGCCGCCGCCTCAGTAGACCGATTCCGAGAGCCGTTTTTCGTCGCCCTGTCTCTCTCGCTCCCACAGGGATCGCCCGTGAGTGCGAGAGAGACAGGGCGACGAGGCTGCAGCCTTGGCGGCGCGGCTTCCAATTACGGCAAGTCAATAGCATTTTAATGGAGAGCGAGGGAGACATGATGAAGATGAACAGAGAGGAATAACAAATGAAGTCGACAACCTGGCCGGGCCGGGCAGGCTGGACAGCCCTGCTGCGGACCCAGCCAGCCGAGCAAGGGCCGGGCCGAGCGGGGAGGCCGGCCAGGGCGACGAGGACGAGTCCCAGCTGGTCAAAGGAGAACGAAATAAACTTGTTTGGTGGCCAGTGGGCAGGCCAGTGGCCAGGCGGAGACCGAGCCTCCTGCACGAGTAGAGGCCGTGGCGCGCCGAGCCTGCCTTGCCTGCCTCCTTGTCGGGCTTCTCGGCCTCTTCCTCGGCCCCAGCCTCGGCCTGTAATTCCCCCAGCGTCGCATAATGCGCCCTCGGAACGCCCAGGACGCCCCGAACGCCCCGAACGCCCCGAACGCCCCGAACGCCCCGCGCGTCCCCATCCGCTTTCGCTTTACCCCCTTTCAGGGTTGTACGAGCGTGTGTGTGCGTTTGGGGGGGATGCGTGGGAGAGAGAGAGAGAGAGAGAGAGAGAGAGAGAGAGAGAGAGAGAGAGAGAGAGAGAGAGAGAGAGAGACTGAAGGGAGTGAGTCACTGGTGCTGGGACGAGTTCCCTTTCAAACAGCGGCTTTGCCGACTACTCGCCGCCAACCAGTCCGTCATGTCCCCGTCCAGGCAGCCCGGCAGCGCGGCAGCCAGGGCGTCCCATCCAGGCCATCGGAAAGTAATTCCAAGTTTAATTGGTTCACCGGGAAAGCAAATCCGCGCCGCGTGTGCCTCCGCACCGTGCGGCACCGTGCCGTGCAGTGGCGTGCCGTGCCGTGCCGCGCCCTGCCCTGCCCGGATGAGGCTGCCGGGGAGGCCAACCCGAGGCTGTCCGGGTCGGATAGACGTCGTACTTGTGTGAGGTGGGGTGGGGCCTCCGGGTGTGCCCAAGTTGGCCCGCGCCCTCATCCGCGTTCATCCCCTTAGCATGGATTGAGCCTGTATCCACCTGCGCCTCCACACTGCCAGGAGCCAGGAGGCAGGGTAAGGTCTCCTCCTTGGTCTCCTCCCGGCCGCTCCAGGCGCTCTTCAACTTGTCGTCATGTGACCGGTGCACGGCGCGGCCCGGCGCGGCCGAACTGGGAGTGTACATTCTGTTTGCTCTGGGATGGATTCCATGGGCGGGCCCTCGCTCGCGAGGCATTCGGCCTGCCCTCGACCACCGCCCCTGCCAGTCGACGGCGTCGACGTCGTATTTTTGCGCACCCCGTCTCACCGAGGCCCCTTTTGTGTGTGTTTCAGGTGAGGATCCGGCCGCGGTCGGGACGGCTGGGACCGAGCGGGATGAGAGCTGAGCTGCCGGCCTGGGGTCCAGCTTCGAGCCCCGCGCCGCCCCGCCCCGCCCCGCCCCGCCCCGCCCCGCCCAGTCCGCTGATGCTGACCGTGCTGCCACAGCGGGCCGGCGGGCCGGCGGGCCGGCGAGCCTCAAGCCCGTGTGATTGGACCTGCTAACCCCATTAACGCGTGTTTCAACTAACTTGAAGCCGGGCCGTCCCGGACGCCCGGGCCGCCGACATGTAGGCCAGCCATCCCGCCTTCCCCCTTACTTCGCCCGCCCTTTCACTCTCCGCTGTCCTCCCTCTCCCTCCCTCCCTCCCTCCCTCCCTCCCTCCCTGGAGGACAAAACGCGCGTTAATCACAAATTCCATCCCGCTTCATTTCCCCCTGGTGTGCATCTCCCCTTCCCCTCCTCACGTCGCTCTTCCCCGGGGACGCGGTGCCCCGGGTGTCCTGAAATAACAAGGAGGTCACCGCAGGTATTGGGACGACGGCGTAGCGTAGCGTAGAGGGAACGGGACTCGAACCCCCCACACTGTGAGTCCACGTGGTTGGGACACGCCAGAGGAGGCAACTCCGGCACTGCCGAGTCAAAACAAACAAAAATGGCTTTTTTGCTCTGGCCGCGGAACCGCGTGCCAAAAAAGATGATATCCCAGTTTGGCGATTGGGCGCTCGTCTGTAGCGAGGCTGGCAGTCAGTCAGCCCGACGGGCAAGGCAGCGGCGAGGCACAGCGCGACATCAAAGCCGCGCCGCCTCATCAGCAGGACGTCCAGGACGTCCAGGCCGTCGCCGCAGAGCCACGCAGAGCTCCTTGAGGCGAGCCGGGCTGCTTCGTGATTGGCTACGCAAGCAGCCAATCAGGCGCACTCTCGACCGGGCCCTCCGCCGGGCCAACGCGTGCAAGCACCCGGATAGCCACCGCCTTTCACGGCACCTCTAACGGCCACCGTGCCCGGCAACCGGATCACCGGCGGATTAAAGCAAGGCGGTGGCATTGCGCGACTGTACAGCGACTATCGCCTCTAATCGCCGCCCGTCTGCCTGCCTGCCTGCCTGTCTGTCCGGCCGGCCGTCCGCGTGAAGCGCCATGCGCACCTACTACAGGGGATTATTGGGTCGTTCCGGAAAGCCGTTGCCTCCGCTCATTGACTGCCAACCTAACCCAGCCCAACCCAGCCCAGCCCAACGGCCCCAAGATAAACTTTTTACAGAGTCGCTGCGATTTATCCGGCCGGGCGCCACCTTTGACCTCGGCCAACGAGAGCGACGAGGAGCGGGCGAAGAAAAGAGGTGGAGGAAGAGGAGAAGGAGAGACAGAGAGAGAGAGAGGGTTGGGGAGTGGCCGCTCGGGGTGGGCGTCTTGCGGGGGTATTCATTTTCATTCAATTTGGTGCAGAGAGCGGCGGCCCGCCTCGGTGCGCGGGGTCGCCTTGCCCGCCCCGCCCCGCCCCGCCCGCCCCGCCCCGCCCCGCCCCGCCCCGCCCAGTCCGCGCAGTAATGCAATCAATATAGGAGCGCGACCTCAGACATAATTCACTTGGAAGCGCTGCGCGACGCTGGGTCTCCACTCACTCCGCACTTACCCGGCCGATGTATGCCCCTAATGCGGTCGGAGAGCCGGAGAGAGAGAGAGAGACGGAGAGAGTCGCAGAGAGAGAGAGAGAGCGAAAGAGACGCGTCGTTTGCTCGAGAAACCAAAGCTAATTTGCAAAAGTGCAACACGTTAAGGTTAGTGGTCCTCATTCGTGTTGCCGTTAAATCTTTTCATCGTGCCGCCGGAAAAAAGCAAAGAAAAAACACAACAAAAAAAGCGTTTATCATCCGCCTTTGCACGTAGATGCGGCGAGGACGCCCCTCCCCCTTCCCCTTCCCAGGGCGGCCGGCCGACCTGTTTGTGGCGAGGCACGGCGAGGCGCATCGCCGCCAAAACATTCTCGCCGAAATTAATTTGCGCGGCCGAGACTTTTTCCCCTTTCCCCTTTTCCTCTTTGTGGCTGAGGTTTCTTTCAGGCGTCTTTCAAGTCGCTGGGAAAGGACTCCGAAGTGAGAGAAGGGGGCTGGGCTGCCGCCGCGCCCCGCCGCGCCCCGCCCCGCCCCGCCCCGCGCCGTCGGGGAAGTCGTTGCGGCATCGTAAAACGTTTGATTATAATATTCATTCTATCGAGATAGCAACAGCGAGGCGGCGGGGAAAAGGGGGGGGACCCCGTGGGAGTCGCGGGCAGCCGTCGCGGCGCGGCGTCTGGGTCGCGGCGGAGCGACAACTCGGCGACAAGTCGGATAGCAGGCCGCTTGTGTCACTGACTGAGCCGCGGCGTGGCCCCGCGGTGGACGCCATGGTGGTGCGAGCGAAAACCCGTCACGACCGTAAACCGGTCGTACGAGCGAAAACCAGCCGTACGAGCGAAAACCAGTCGTACGAGCGAAAACCAGCGTGGCCAGGCCAGCCAGGCGGCCTTGCGAGGGATAAGGGAAGGCGGTCCGAATCCTGGCACGGCGTGCGGCGCGCGCTGCGCGCTTCTCTGCTCCCAAAGCCCCAAGCCCCGCCGGCAGCGGCGAGCAGGGCGAACGGGCCGGAGATACGACCGCCATTCCCCATATCGGCCGCTAGTCCCCACCAGTCGGAGACTTTGTGACCGATTTTGGAGGGCTGTGGAATTTTACTGCACATATCCCCATCCGTGTGCGCGCTTGGCGGGGCGTGGCGGGGCGGGGCGGGGCGGGGCGGGGCGGGGCGGGGCGGGCAGCAGCAAGCCGATCAGAATATGGCGAGGATGCCGCCGCCGTGCTGACCGGGGGACTGGAAGGGACCGGCTGCGACTCGAGACCGCCACAACCGCCAGTACCCGGCAAGGAGGATTCGGGAAAAGGCAAGCTGTGAATTCCGAGGGGGCATTCACTCAAAGTTTGCTGTGTACGCACCCGCCCAGATATTCATGATCATATTCTTAGGTATTTATCAATCCTCCATTATTTACAAATATGATCCATGTTTACACGTAATTTAAACATTTACAACTGTTCGTAAATATTCACGGTTATTCTCTGGTATTCTCTATTTTGACCTCTGGGGGCATACACCGTTTAAGCGCCCGAGGTTTTTTCTTTTCCTTTTGCGAAAGGAACCAAGAGCAGCTCTTGCTGGGTGGACAGCCAGCCGCCACCTCCGGCGTCGTACATTTCGCAAAGACCCCCAGTGGCCGAAAAGAATCCCCCCGGAGGCCGGAATGGGGAAACTGATCACAGCGACATCCTCCCAGCAGTCCACTGGAAAAAAACAGCACAAAAAACATAAGAAGGACCGTTGGGGTCTGGCGTCGAGGCTCTGAGGCAGGCCGCACAGCGGGCCAGAAGACCGGCGGAGGCGGTCAAAATCCCGGACGCGTTTCGAGCTCCAGAATCGCTAAATGGCACTCGAACCGAACGTGGTGGCCCCTCCAATGGGTTGTTCTCCGAACGAGGAATCCGTTGGTGGGGTCATACGTCCGGTTTGAGTCCTTTTTAGCGACTCTGGAGCTCAAAACACGTCTCGAATCTTGTCCGCCTTCACCGGTCTTCTGGCCCACTGCGGGCCGCACCCTGGCCGCACCACCACAAGCATGTCGTAACGAAGCACGACGCCAGGCTCAGCCCCCCCGCCTCGCGGCCTCGCGGCTCAGGGCGCGTCGTTTTCAGAAACTAATATTTGACGACCCACCCCTTGCTTTTGTAAACTTTGGCCAAATGACGAGCTCGCGCGGTCGCGCCCGGCGGTCGAGGCCGCGTCGTCGGCGGGGCGTCGTCGCCGCCAGGGCGATGCAGAGCCTTGCCTCGGCCGCCGCCTGCTTTGCCTCGGGTGACGCGGCCAGCAGGGCGGGCAGGGCGGGCAGCGTGCCTCTGCCTGCGTGTCCCTCGGGGCTCGCCAACCCGCCGCCCCGCCCCGCCCCGCCCCGCCCCGCGCCGTTCCGCTATACACGCAGTTTGTCGGCGCGCTGTTTCGCGATAGTCTGCCAATAGGCGTTTGATGGCCGTGCCGCGGCATGCCGCGGCCCGTGAATTCGTGATCACCCCTTGGGCCGCTGTGTCGGCATGCCGCCCCACCGCGCCACCCCTCCACCCTCCAGAGGCACTTGAGGAATAAGAATAAAACACGGCAAGTGTAAGAGCCACGCGGGCGACGTTAGGCCACCCCGGGGACCGCGGTGGGGGGCGAGGAGGGCTGGAGGAATCAAAGTGGGTCACCGGTGGCTTTGGGCGAATGGGTAGTCGGGGTAGCTGCGGGGGTAGCTGCGGGTGCGTGTGGAGACGAGGATGGGAGAGGCTGGTCCCAAAGCAGCAGCCGCGCCTACTCGTCGAGGGTAAGGACTCGTCTGCCGCGTCCGCCGCCTCGCCAGGCCGTTTTGTTTCTTTCCGTCTTTGTTTCACTTCTTTCCGCAGCTTACACCGCTTTTCGCGCTGGTTTCTACCCGGCGCCCCCACTGGCCCCAGCGCCCCCACCCCACGGCGCCCCGGGCTCCGTGCGGGCTCACGACCAGCCCCGCCTTGTAAACTATTCATGAATTAATTAACGTTTTGACATGGACACAGTTAGCAAGTTTTGCTTTACGATGCACCCCCCGTCGATGGCACACAGCGAGCTGCCCCCCTCCCACTGGCCGTGCCGCTGCGCTGCGCCCTCCAGTGTGCGACCAGGCCGGTCCTAATGGTTGTCGATTTCGCTCAGGCGGACTGGCCAGGCCGCACTTTGCCGCGGATTGGACATCCCCGGGCGCTGGCCTGGCCCCGGCCCGGCCCCGCTCCTGTGGAGCCCTTTGGACGGCGGAGCCCTTTGGACTCGGGATCGGGTCCGGGATGAAAACTGCGGCCGGCGGGCGGATTAAGACGGCGCGTTACCTGGCCAGCCCGCCCGACCCGCCGGACCGCCGGGCCGCCGGCCTGCCTCGCCTGCCTCTCCGTTTCCGGGCAATTACCCGCCGCCCGGAAACGGACCGGAAACGGACCGGAAACAGGCCGGGCCGCTCGGCCGGATCATTTGCTGCCCACTCTGCGCCCCGCATTCCGCACCCAATTGGCCTGAATTAATTTTTATTTAAATTGTTTTTATCGGCCGGTCGGTCGGGGAACCGATATATTTTATGGCAAGTGGCGCGGGGGCTGGGGTGCCTCATTAAGGCGCGACTCTATGAACGTCCCCGCCCCGCCCCGCCCCGCCGCGCCCCGCCCCGCCGCGCCCCGCCCCGCCCCGCCGCGCCCCGCCCCACCACGCTTCGCCACGTCGTACCAATCACACGGGCGGATAGGCTGACGAATAGCCGGGCGCCGAGGCCGGCATATGTGAGGCTAGAGATGCCTGTCGGTTTTTCGGTCGGACTGGGACGCCCCTGGGGCCTCAGGGCGCTCCGCGGGTTCAAAGCGTCGCCGGGGCCGAGGTTCTAATCCAGTCCCAACAAGCTTAGCGAGTAACCCCGACGCGGCCGAGAAGAAATAAAATGAAGGGCATGAAACTTGACGAAGCGTGTCCATTTTTCCCCCCAGTTCCTTCTGGCGAGCTGTAAAAGCGACGCGGTTATGCCGTCGGAATGCTCTCATCGCGCGCAGCCACACTGCGGGCGGGCATGTCGCGGCCACGTCGGCGGCCAGGCCAGGCCACCGGCCCGCCCGGACTTGCTATCTTGCCTGCGAACATACGCAAAACAAACCACCAAGGCACAAGTTATAAACTGGCCGGCCGGCCGGCCGCTGGAGCGGGGAGGGGGAGGGGAAGGGCGCTACATTCCCCGAGCTAAATTGTCCGCGGGAGGAAACAGGGGCTGCGGCGGTCAAGGGACGACAGCAGAGACCCCGGCCTGGCGGGCCTGGCGGGCAGGAGCGGTCGCCAGGGAGCACCCCCCCCCTCCTCGGCCCGCCCCTCACAAGCTGCTGCTGCCCGGCTGGCGAGCAGGCTGGCTAGCTGGCCGGCTGCGAGAGCCACTAGATCGGTCGCGATAAAACTCGATGAATTCCACTTCCACCTCCAACAGCTTGGCCAGCTTGCCCTGCTCCGTGTGGGGTCCTACCCTAACCCCCTTCCTCCCTTCCCGCCTGCCGCGCCGCGCCGCCGCGCCACCGCACCTGCCCCGCCGAGCGTTTAACTCGTGGTTTCTGCCTTCCTCAAGACTTACCGCTGACAACTCCCTCCGTCCCGCGCAGCTCGGCGCGGCCCACCCGTCCAACTTGCCTAATTACCGCAGTGTTCTCGGTGCCGGTCGGTAATTTAGCGCCAGGATTTACGAAAAAAAAGTGCCAAAAAGAAAGCGGATTACGTTAGATTCGCGCGTTGAGAGTGTGACATTCCCTGTCAAAATGAAAGGAGAAAAAGAAATCTGCTTTCATTTTTTTTCGGGGTCCGTGTTTTGGGGTTACCCTTAGTACCTCACTGGAAACACTTCTATCCCAGCTCAGTACAAAATATGCAGTTGACCTCATCAAAAATAGTGGCACTGGTACTTGAACACTGGTCTCAGTGCTCTAGCCTCAGTTTATTTTTATTTTGAAGTAACTGCCCTTCATTCCCCCCTCTCCCATGCAGCCCCCATCACCCCTCAAGTTTCGCGTGAGTTCTTTTTATTTCTTTTCATTCCTTTGTCATCTACATAAACGTACTGGGAATGACACAAATTTGAATTTGCGGTTAAAACCGCGAGCCGCTTTTGGCGCCCTCCACCCAGCAGCAGCAGCGAAGGCAAAGCGGCCCAGAAATGGGTCCTGCTGTTATTGCGCGTTGGAATTGACGCGGAGCCTGGCGAAGCCAGCGAGGCCAGCGAGGCCAGCGAGGCCAGCGAGGCCTGAGCCCCCCGCGGGGCCCGTGGGGACGTCCGCGTCCGGTCACGTCGCCGTACGTGGCGGATCTGTGCTCGCCGTGGGGCCCTACCGGCCAGGGGCCCATGCGACGCGCCCCAGCACCGTCAATGCGTCGGAAGCCGTCCGGACAGTGGCGCGTATACGTCAGGATCTTTGCAAATGTGGGACGGTGGTGGGTGGCGGGGGGCGCGGCGGACCGGGAGGGTCACTTTCCGAAACGGCCGCCCCGCCCCGCCGCGCCCCGCAACGGTCCAATTTGCATCTTACAGCCTCATCCGACCGCCTGCCGGCCCTTTCGTTTTACTCCGAACGGCCGCATCGCCGCACCGCCATGTCCGCGCCCCGATGGCCCCGTCCGATGTTACGACGCGCTGTCGCTCGTCCATACGTGTGTCATGCGCACCCCGCTTGTTGTTGTTGTTGTTGTTGATGTTGCGCAAGAGGAAATCTCTCGCGCGGAAAGTTGAGCAGCGTTTCGGCTGTCTTGATGCCGGGGGACTTTCGCCCCGGGGACCGCGTTCTTGTTTGCTTTCGCATCCGTACGGTCGTAGGCATCGCCGTGCCGTGCCGTGCCGTGCCGCGCCGAGCCGCCCCAGACGGCTCCGGCCAGCCAGGCTGGCAGCCGGGGAGCCGCTGAGACGTGATAGGTGAGAATGATGAAGTCAGGTGGTAGCATGAGAAGTTGGTGACGGCCTCGCCTAGCTGCAGCGAACACAACTCTGGCGTGTAAATCACCCCGCCAGGGGAGGCCGTAAGGCGCCCTGAGAGACGACGCGAGCCCCGGCTGGTGTTTGTGTGTGTGAGCGGGCGTTTGTGTCTGTGTGAGGAAGGGTGACACCACCTGCGTCGTTTGTCAGGCACTAAAGGGAGAGAAAGAGGGGAGGGCGCCGCGACCCGTGACACCGTTGCGGCCCGGGACGCTCTTCTTGCCGCACAAGCAGTGCGTCTCCACGATTGGCTCGGAACGCGCTGTCCCCGCCCCGCCCCGCACCGCCCCGCCCCGCCGCCGAAGGCTCCGAGACCGCCAAGTAGTTGGTCTGGACGGCGCCGTGCTGCTGGCTGCAGCTGCTTCTTGGCAACTTTGGGCTCGTTAATCATGCACAGGCCGTGCTTGTTGTGATCGCCGCCGTCGCGCTGGACGTGGTGGACGTGGTGGACGCGGTGGACGCGCTGACCCTCCCCGACGGGCCGGCCGCGGTGCCGCCAGGCGTTCGCGTCGATTGCGGACGCACCTGGGGGCAGTGCGCAGCGCACCTGGCCCGTCGACGCGACCTCGGCGGCCAGACACAGGAGATCGACAGTGGGTCGGAAAACTCCCACGGCGCCAAACCGGAAGTGACGGGGAGTCGAACTCGGTGAGCGCGGCCACCAGTAGCAAATCCCCGATCCGATAAGAGGGAAGCGGGGGAACCGAACCTGCCGCCGAAATTCAGCGACGCCCATAAAGTGCGGCGAAGATTATCTAGCCAACATTTTTTTTCTCTCTATTGCTTCTCGCCGCGACGATTCTCGCACTCATCGTCCGCCCGTCCATCAAGTAGCCCAGCCCGCCCCGCCCCGCCCCCTGACTACCCCCCGCCACGCCGTCGCACCATCAGCGATAACTGTTTTAGCGCAGCTGACGGCCTCAATCACTCAAAGGAAATTAATGTTTCTCCGACATCACTTTTTCAGCCGAAGCAGCAGGAACAGCAACTTTTCCGCCTTCCCGCTCCACTCGATGACCCCCGCCTCCTTATTTGGCCGTCTTCTGGCCAGCCGGCCCAGCAGGCTGATTCCGAGAGTGACTTTCGTCGCTCTGTCTCTGTCGCACTTATAGGGCGTCCGGTGCAGGTGCGAGAGAGACAGAGAGAGACTCTCGGAATCAGTCTGCAGGGCCGCACGGCGCACGGGGGTGCTGTAACGCGGCAGCGCGGCAGCGCGCTCCCTGATTGCCGGAGCGTTCCCACCGATCGCCGCCAGCCCGCCAGCCCGAGCAGGCAGGCAGCCGGCCGCTACGCCGTCGAAATAACGCGGTTCTGTTTCCGGTTCGCGGTTGGGCCGCGGGCTGGGCGTTGATGAAGCGGACGGGGTGGCGAAGCGAGGTGCGTAGTGCCCGCGGCGACGCTGGCCGAACGGCCGAACCTCGCTGCTCGTGCCGTAATTGCCAACTTAATCTGCATCTTAGCGAATCTTTAAGTTATCGCCCGGCGGGTGTAAAAGGCAGCGCCGACCCACTTTGAGATGAAAGGATGCGGTCGGAGGTGCGGGGGAGGAGAAGAGCGAGAGGGAAAATGAGAGAGAGAGAGAGAGAGAGAGAGAGAGAGAGAGAGAGAGAGAGAGGGGGGGGGGGGGTAGGGAGAGGTAATGGACCATGGCACCGCGGCACCGCCAAGGGCCAGCCTTATTTTCGGAGGATTTCGCAGCGATAGGAAAAGTTTTTCATTACCTGCGCGCCCAGATTAATCCAGCGGCGCGTTGACTCGGCGCCAAACCGGCCGGATTAGTCCGTCTCCCGTTGGCCGCGCGATCTGCGCGTCCGGCCCGCGAGTTGGCAGGTCGCGGGTTCGACTCCCCGCGAGTGAGGGACGTTTCTTCGCTGAACGTTTATTTTTATTTTACTTGCCGTGTCTCCAGAGTAGGCTTCTGACGAATCGGTACACGTTTAACTGGTCGTCCCCCGGTCCCCAGGCTGGCCGAGCGGGTCCACTCGTGTTTCATGCGCAATATTTCAAGCCCGCCCCCGCCCCCGGCCGCTCCTCACCGCTCCCCGGTGACTCCCCTGATGGAATATGATATCCTTCCTAAGGTGGCGCCGAACGCAAAGTTTGTTCGGAGCTGTATAAATCACTGCGCCGGACCGTCACTTGAGTCCCAAATTGTTTTCCGTAGAGCCTGCCAGGCTGCCAGGCCCGAGCCCAACCGGCCGAATAAAGAATCGACTGAAAGACACACACAGGCAACAAGCAGTACACACACACTCACACATGCACACGGACACGGGCTAACGTATGCCCGGCCTAATTACTATCGACCTACATTTTCCCGATCCGTGAAAATAAAAATGGACCTACAGTGTCGTCATGGATAGCGGTTCGGAGCGAGAGCGAGGGGGGAGGCAGGGCTTAAATACGAGAGGGGTTGGAGAATGGCCGAAAGAAAACGAAGAAAAACAGCGGCAACCGAGCGAAAATGAGCGGCCGAATTACTGGCGGCTTTAGCCGTGAAACACCGAGCATGGCGGCGGTCCGGGCAGCCTGGGGCAGCCTGGGGCAGCCTGGGGCAGCCTGGGGCAGCCCGGCCTCGTCCTCATCGTCCGCAGGCCTCGTCGCCGTCCTCGCCCCGTCCCTGTATTAGCGAGGGGACATTTATTTGGCTGCGCCGCATTTTATTCTATGAGCCAGGGCCTCGGCCTCGGCGTCGGCCAGCCTTTCTGCCGCCGCCCTGCGAGCGAGTGTCTTCGCTTGAAAAGCGCGGTCACGCCATTCCCGTGTTAGGGGCCCGGCCGCTCCGGCCCCAGCACAGCGCGCAGCACAGCGCGCACCACACGCCGAGGCCTGCGAGGGATCTCCGCCGCAAAATAACGACGCGGCGAGGTGCCACTCCTCAACGCCCTGGCCGTGGCGGAGGCCGTGCCGGAGGCCGTGGCCCGGGTCGTGCGGGCGGCGGTCGCCCCCGGGCCTCCCTCGCGCCACCCCAGCCGCAGTTACAGGCCGCACTGATTTAGGGCCTAGTTTGCCAGCCGCGAAGAAGGCACCGGAAAAACGGAACGCGAACCGCCCCGGCTGGTGTTCGAACCCGCGTGCTTGGCATTCGATTCGGGCGGCAGAGCCACCTGGCACCTTGGCGGTGGTGAGGCCCAGGCCAGGCCCTTCAGGGCCACCACGGGGACGCCGCACCGCCACCGGGGGAGGCTGGAACTTGGATATGAATGGCTGAGGGCGGTTGATTGGATCACTGTACGCACGGTCCACAAGGCCCACAAGGCCCACGAGGCCCACGACGACCACGACGGCGCCCCCACGGGCCGAAGACGCCCCAAGCCCCACGCCACGCGAGGTCGACACGGCCGCCGAGCCACGGCACGGCCACGGCACAGCCCGCCAAATGGCACTTAGCAGTTCATCAGCAAGTCTCTTGCGGGGGCCCTGCCGGCCCTGCCCTGCCGGCCCTGCCCGGCCCTGCCCTGCCTGCCCTCGGCTAAGGCGGGGGCGGGCGGAGCAGGACGGCGAGGCGAGGCTGGGCTGGTCTGACCGGCCAGTCGCTCACGGCGCTGAATCGCAAGTGGCTCATTATTTGGAGGCGAGTGCCCGAAGTGCCCATTGGCCTCGGCCCGCTCCTCGGCGCGCTGCTTCGTGCCGTTCGGGCCCACTTCGGCCTCACTTCGGACCCACTTCGGGCCGCGGACCAACGACAATCGCCGGGCGGCACACACGATTTAGCTAAGCACACTGGCACACATTGGGCCTTGCCGGAAACCAATCGTGACTGGAATGGACTTGCCTGGGCGGCGCTGCCTGGGCCTCGGCTCGGCATCGCCTTGTCGGGCGGCGATTCACGGCGCCACTACATCCCGATCCATCCCGGGGAGGAGAGGAGGGCCCTAAGTAACGGCGCCGCATGTGCTGCTTATCGTATCGCCCCGGCCGTGTCGCAGTCCAAACGGCCTCATGAAGGCCGAATAATAGTGCTGTTAAGATAAGGAATTCATGTTCTAAGCGGCCTTCATTAAGGCGCCCCGGCGGCAGGTGCGTCTCGCGCTCACAAAACCAACGTACCGGCCGGCCGGGCCCGGGTTCGAATCCCCGCAAAGTGGCGGCGTATTTTCCTTCCTCCTCCGGTTTTGGTTGCAGTGCAAATAATTACGCCCCATTCGGTTTCGTATTAGCCCCCCCCCCCAAGCGGGCGAAACGCCGCGCCTTCTTTCCGGCACCCCGCAGCGAGAGGGTGTAATTCACACGGAGAGCATCTGGTCGTCTGTCGTGCCGCGGGACCTTAACCCTCTTTCTTAGAGAGCTTACGGCGGGGTGCGGCGCCGGGGGAGGGGACATGTTTTGTTGCGGTAATATTGCTTAGATTGCCCGCAGGATTGCTTTAGTGCCTCAGTGAGAGCAGCAGCAGCACCAAGTGCCTGCAAGGCAATTTTTTTTTCTCCTCTCTTTTTTCTCGGCTCACCGCGCACTACGCGTGTTCGTCCCCCCCCCCCTCTCCCCCCTCCCTTCCCCAGCGTTGGTAATTTCGCGCGGAGATTCCCGGGGCGGCTTCTCTGGAACAGCTTCCCGAAAATGATTCTTATGCGATTTTTGTGGGCCGGATTTACGACGCGGACGCGCCGCCCAACTGCATTTTGTAAATGAATTCCTCTGTCTCTCTTTCTCTCTCTCCCTCTCCCGCCTTTTGTGCCGCCCAATGAAAACGTAATAGTCCTCTTGCTTCCTCTTTTATTTCTAAGGAAGTGCGTCCCATTATTGGCTTATCTAGTCAATGTCTTGTAACGGGCGAGCCGCAGAGCGAGGGGGAGTTCGCTCTGCGTGCGTGCGTTTGTGTGTTTGTTGGTGCGCTTGTATGTGTGTGGGTGTGTTGGTGGGAAGGGGCTGCTTCTGAGGGTCGGTGATCATGGCGAAGTACACTAACGTTTATTTGTGACACAGTGGTCCACTAAAGCCCCCTCCCCCACACTGGATTATCGCGGCGACCTGCATCTCGGCCTCCTCGTCGCCTCATCGCCCAAATTGCCAAGTTGTTGGCCATATTTCGTGGGCCCACTTGGTCGGTTGACAATCAGTATCGGCCCGCCGGTTCCGGCCCGGCATGTTTTCACCGACCGGCAAACAAATGCACATAACTCATGTACTGGCCGATACACGCACACACACACGGGCACCGTCACGCACACACACACACACACTCACGCACACGCACGCTAAAGCGGCAAAGTTTGCGGCAATAACTCTGCGCTTATCGACCTTACCTGCCTCGCTCGCGCGCCTGGGAGAGAGCGCCCCGTGGGTAGGCAACCCTGCGCCGTCCGCGCGCGGCTGTGCGCCGGGCTGGCCTACCCAGCCGTCTGCGGGCGGCGGGGCGGCTAGGCTCGCAGCACCATTCATCCGGCCTGCCTGCCTGCCTGCCTGCCTGCCTGCCTGCCTTCCTCGCTGCCTGGCTGCCTGGCTGCCTGCCTGCCCGCCTGCCCGCCTGCCTGGCTGCCTCGCTGCCTGCCTGCCTGCCTTCCTGCCCGGGTCTTCCTGGCGCGGCTCGGCACGGCGCGCCACTGATCGGCCGAACCTAATGGACCAAGTTAAAATGGACGGAGCAGGTCAGGCGCGCCATAGGTGTAGTGGCAAAAAGCCGCCGCCCCTTCCCCGCCCCCTTTTCCCAGTGTCCCCGATCATTACGGGCCTCGCTCTCCCTCAGCCTGCCCAGCGACCGCCTCGGCAGAGCTAAACTTTGCTAATTGTGCGCGCTGCTGCCTGTTTTTGTTTTTGTTTATGCTGGCCGCAGCGCCGCCGCCATGGTCCATTATTTCCGAATGTTCGGCCCGCGAGAACGTCGATGGGGCAGCGCGCCGCCCGCTGTTGGCAGCACTGACTGGCCGTCCGGTGCGCAGACTGCAGCGCGCCAACCCGGAGGGAAGAAAACCCAGGGCCCTTTCGAGGAGCGAAAGCAGAAAGCAACGCCTCGCGGAATGAATGGTTGAAAGCGCGTTATTAACCGCGGTAACGGCAACGCCGCAACGCCGCAACGCGGGCCGAGGCGCTGACCCTGGAGCGGTGCAGGCGGGGAAGGGAAATCGTTCGGCCGGCATCATCGCGCCGCGGCACCGCGGCAGCACCGCGGCGAAACCTTTACGCTCCGCGGCGTTCTTTGTTGCTCCCTTCCTCCATTTTTCTTTCTTTCTCTTTCTCTCTCCCTGGCGAGGCGGCGTTGCGCGGCTTGTCCAAATGAATGCCGCCTTTTGTTAAGTTGGCAGCCGAATTAGTGACCGGCGATGCGATGGCAGCGGCTCGCCGTGCAGCCGCCGAGCCCTAGCCGCCCCGTCGACCTGCGCCGAGACCTGCGCGCAGTCAGGCCGAACGCGGCGCGTTTTCCTCGTTGCTCTGTCCCCATCGCACCCCGCCAGAGCGACAGAGACAGCGAGCGCGACGCGCGAAATGTGTGGCAACTGTTCGGAATCTGCCTGCCTGTCAGCCTGTCTGCGCGTTTACACGTTTCGATTTTTCGACCAATTACCCCGCATGCGGCCGCACCGCCGCTCCTCGCCCCGCCCCGCCCCGCCCCGCCCCGCGTCGCGCGGATATTGCTTCATTTGCGACGATCAGCGCCGCCAGCGCCGCCAGCGCGGCCACCGGATGGCGTCACGCGTGGGGCCCTGCCGCCCTGCCGCCCTGCCGCTGTGAGGCGTCGCGGGGCGTCGCGGGGCGTCGCGGGGCGTCGCGGGCGTCGCGGGCGTCGCGGGGCGTCGCCCTGTCGCGCGGTTTCACCGACAAAATTGAGCGCCGCGCGGGGCTTTGAGGGCGGAGGGGGAGGGGGAGGGGAAATCGAATAGGCGCGCCTTCAAGTCGCCCGCTTTGCCGCGCCGACCAAATCGCGGCCAGAAATAGCGGAGCGGGGCCGAGGGGGCCATTTACCCCGCCATTTGTTTTTTGTACTCTATTTAATTGCATTCCAGTGTGGGCGTGCGCGTGTGAGTGTGTCTGTACAGTACGGATAGTAAGACCTTATCTAATTATTTGATGGCGCCGCTGCCGCGGGTGCCGCTGCGCCGCACCGCGCCCTGTGAACCTGCCCGGCGCCACGTACGTGTCGTGTTTGCATGTGGCTGTGTGTGCAGTGGCGTGCGTGCGTGTGTGCGTTCGGCGACGTGAGCCAGAGCGTGAGGGTGGCTCAAATCATCCATCAGGAAGGGTATGCAGGCAAGCCCCTGGGTGCGCGCTGTGTGTCTCGGGGCCGCCCGGGGCCGCTCGGGGGCCCCCGCAATATTCCGGTCATATTCTCATAATTAAAACGGAGCCGTTACGGTTTACGGCCCGAGACGCTCAGCACTTTGGGAGGGCGGCGCGACGCGACGGCCGGGGCGGGGTGGGGCGGGGCGGGGCGGGGCTGGGCGGGGCGGCGGCGCTGAGTTAGTGGAGACAGTGGAGACAGTGGCAGAGCGAAGCGCTGAAGTGAGACAGTCTTAAGCCCGCCGCCTTTTATTATTGCCCGTTGGTGGCCCTGGGCCGAGCCGGGCCGAGCCGAGCCCCTTGTAGGGCTGCTTGTCTCGCCCTTGTAGCCTCGCGCAGGGCTGCGAAGGGTTGCGCGAGGGGCTGCGAGGGGCCGCGGAGGGCGCCGGCAAGAGTGGCCCACTTGTAGCTCAATCTAGCAGTATAGGCACAGTCGCCTACTCGTCGCCGCGTCGCCTCCTCCACGTCGAGCTTGTCGTGCTGCTCCAAGTCGCCCGCGCCCTTAGGGGGCTGCTTGTTGCCTCGCGCGATTTGCTTACAAAATGCCACCGCCAACAACAACAACAACAACAACAACAACAACAACAACAACAACAACAACAACAAAAACAAAAACAACAAAGACTACAGCACCAGCAGCGCTGAATTTATTTCCGGCCGCCTGAAAAATCCCTGTGCCGTTTGTCGGCCGGAGGACGAGATAGCCATCCGCTGACCGTGGCGGGGTGGAGTGGGGCGGGGCGGGGCGGGGCGGTCTTGATGAGCGCGCGGCTCGTTGCACGGCTGAGCGAGTGCGGCAGTGCGCCGCGGCCTGCCCGCAACTTGGGGGAACTCCCACTCATAACTAAGGGGGTGTAAGCAGTAACTCTGGCGGGGCGGCGAGTCGTCCGCGCGGGGCTCCGGGCTCCAGACTCCAGGCTCTGGACTCCGGCGGCGGGCATCGGGCTGGATGACGCGCGGCCCGATGCGCGTGCGCGGCACGGCGCGGCACGGCGCGGCACGGCGCGGACGGGGAGACACAAAAGAACGTCGCGCTCGGCACGGCTCGGCACATAATCGCATCGAACGACCGGAGCCGCTAATGGCTGTCGATGGCCCTTTGGAGACACGTCTCGGCGGGGCGGGGCGCGCCGGGGTGGGGCGGGGCGGGGCGGGGCGTGCCCGACACGACGACCTTGTCGACAATAACCGTTCCTGATAACCGTCCGATGCTCGTCCACATAATCGTTGCCCCGGTTACACCGCGCAAACAAGGCCACTCCGTCGACTAGTACGTTGGAGCCCAACCCCGCGCGCCCCACCACGCCCCGGCAGGCCACGCCCCGCCACGCCCCGCCGCCCGAAACCTGAGAGGAGAGGCCCCGGTGATGGCTGTCACTCTGTGCGGGCCAAGGAGCCGTGACTTGAAGCAACAACAGCCCTAAACTCCAGCGAACTGTAACTGTAGCGGCGGCTCTCTTAGCCGTGCGCGCCGCGCGCCAGCGGTGCGGATCTTGGACTCCGATGCCCAAGGTGTTGGGGTTGTTCGCGTCTGCTCCCCTCACAATGCTTGTCGGCGTGTTTGCTCGACTAAATCTCAGTCATCGTTTTCGCGAGGTCTGTGCACTCTTTCAAGGTCTCCGCATCAGGCGGTTGCTCAGGGCCGCAGCGAAATACAAACTCAATTCTTCAAATGGTGTTTCCCCTGGCCGCGCTGGCTTGCACTCCACTCGACTGCGGGTTCGGCGTCCGAGCGAACCGACGCGGGCCTCCGCCGCGCCGGCCGCCGCAGTTTCGCAGCGACTGGTAATGTGGGAAGTGGGCAGATGTCACCGCGGCGGGGCGGCGGGGTGCCGGGGCGGCGGGTCTTCAGCGGGGCCTTGGTGACCGCGACGGGCCACGGCCTCCACCACGGCCACCACCGCGGCGACCTCGGTGCGGGCTTTGCAAACTTTGGCCCAACTGTTGGCAAAGCCTTCTTGTCGCCGACTGGCCACCCCGGCGTCGTGGAGGCGGTCGCGTCCCCGGCTGTCCCCGCCTGCCCCGGGCTGTCCCAGGATGTCCCAGGCTGTCCCAGGATGTCCCAGGCTGTCCGCCGTGAGTAATCTTGGCCTTCCGGTCCTCGCCGCGCCGCCTTTGTATCGAAACCCAACCCGGCCGGCCGGGCGACGCGGCGTGGCCGTGGCCGGCGTGGCGGCGGCCAACAACAAAAGAAATATCGGCTTTCAAGCCGCCCGGCCGGCCCACCGCGACCAACGGCCTGCGCAGATAGTGGCGCCATAAAGAGGCTTCCGCGCCGTAAAGCAGCCGATGCACGCCGCGATGCACGCCGATGAGTCGATGGCCGACCAGTGCGAAGTGCCCTGGGTACGCCCCGGCCGGCCAGGTGCCCTGGGCTTGCCCCGCCACACGCGCTGTGCGTTGTTCAGGGGAGCAGAGAATATTTCTTTCTTTTTCCTTCTTTTTTTTCGAATTTATTTTTGACCCGCCCAAGATGTATGCGTTGCGCGATGTCACGTGACTGCGACCCTCGCCCCCCCGGGCCACGTGACCGACTGTTCCAGCCAGCCGGCCGGAGGTCAGGCCCGTCAGGACCCCGATACAGCGGGCCACCCCGTCCCGCCCCGCCCCGTCGTATCTCTGCCATTTGTCAAACTTGGCCGGCGATACATACGTCTGCCCCGTTATGCACGGCCTCCCCCTCCCCCTCCCCTCCCACCTCGACGGCCGGGCCGGGCGGCCGGACCGACGAGGCTGGCGGCCAGCATTGGGGGTCCACCCCGCAAGTTTGGCAGGCAACCGTATAGGCCACTGAACCGCCGCGGCGCAGCAGCCCTCCCCGTTCCGCGCCGCCTCGCGCGATCGCGGCCGACTAGGCCGTGTTTGTGTTCGGCGCGGCCGCAGCGTGCCCTTCCGGGCATGCCGCATTCTAATAGAGAAAGTGAAACGCGCGCACACACACACACCACACACACGCACGCACGCGCGCACGCACACACACGCGCGCGCGCGCCCCGGTCCGCGCACGTCCCCCTGGAGACGGGCTCCGGACACGGCCGCCATTTTTCACCGAATCGTTTGCATAAAGCCTATATTTCCCGTTGCTGCTGCCATCTTCCTCCCCTTGGGCCATTCGCCCTGAGTAATGTCTCCGTCGACTAGACAGTGTTTTGTTTGTAAAACTCGACCTCCATCATCAAGATGCGACATTGTTTTGACAGAACCCCTGGGCGTATCCGCCCCCTCCCCCTCCCCCTGCCCGTCCCTCGGCCCGCCCCCCACGCGGTCCACAGCCCTGTTTCGTCCCCCAAGCCTTAAGACTGATATTTGTTCGGGAAATCGCGAAATTCGGCGCGTGTGTCGTGAGGGGTGCGAAGCCCGGCGAAGCCCCCGCGTCATCGCCCACCCCGGCGGGGCGTGGCGGGGCGTGGCGGGGCGTGGCGGGGCGTGCCGGGGTGTGGCGTGACACCCCGGGCCGGCATACAAACGAGATCATTGAGCCAATGCACCGTCCGCCCCGCCCCGCCCCGCCCCGCCCCGCCTGCACGCCGCGGGGAACGGCGCACACCGCACCGCGTGAGGCGTGTGCGTGTTGGGGACAACACCCTGCGCTGCGCGCCCTGCGCCGGTCGCTGCCCGGGGTTCAACACCGGCCGTCGCGAGATGCGAGGGGCGAAAACGAAAATAGTAAAAGCAAGCATAAAGTAAAACGGGGGTGTGCCTTAAAGTCGAAAAAAAAAAGCAGACGAAAAGTGGGAACGTAAAAGCGACGCCAACTATTGCTCAGAGCGGCGAAGTGCCGCAACAGCTTCACCGTCGGAACGGTGTTTTGGTGTGTGGTGCCGTCGGTACCGCGTCTGGTGAACTTGGCCTGCCGTGCCGCGCCGTGCCGTGCCGTGCCGTGCCCCGCCGTGACGAGCCGGGGCGTCCTCATCGAAGTTGGCGGTATGAAGGCGCGTGGCTTTGGCAGGTCCGCATCAGCGGAACAGGAAAGGAATCGGCTTGGAGTCGGGGCGGCGAGGGCGAGGCGGCGAGGGAGAGCGAGGGAGGGGTGAAAGGGGCGGGGGAAGGGACGGACACGTCTCAGACCATTTGTCGCTGGCCCGAAAACGACCCGGACACTCCGCAGACGTGTCGCAGACGTGTCGCGACGCCCTTCGCCGCAACACTCACATAACAATCTCCCGCTCGCCGCGAGGGGAGGGGGCGATCGCCCTGCGTGTCGCGAGGAGGGAGGGGAGGGGAGGGGAGGGGAGGGGAGGGGGAAGGCGGCACCGAGAACGCGGGCCAAATTAGTTTAAGAGGGAAAATGGACACCGGGGGCATTGTGCTCGCCGACGACGCCGACGACGCCGATTGGTCAGAGAAACGAGCGGCACTCCCGGGCCGATAAATCCAGGCTGCCGCCGCTGCCGCCGCACTGGAAGTCCGATTCCGACTGCCGCGTTCCGTCGTGCTGTCTCTCTCGCACTCGCGGGGCGCGCCGCGGCGGTGCGAGAGGGGCGGACGCGGCGCGGCGTTCCGAGCCAGCCAGCTGGGGCACACCGCCTGGCTGTCGCCGCGCTGTCGCCGCGCTGTCGCCGCGCTGTCGCCAATGAAAAGCAAAGCAATCAGACCTCGGCTCGGCCGTGCCTGCTCGCCTCCATCTCCGTCGGGCTGCTCTCCGAGGCTCTCCGAGGGGCTGGCCGCGAGGGCCGCGAGGTGGCGCGCCCACTGGGCCGTCCACCGCGGTGCACTGCATCACGGCGGGGAGGGGGAGGAGGGCGAGGCGGCGCCGCTAGCGGAGCTCCTCGCTTTCCGACTGGATGCCTCAGCCTCAGCGCTCAACTTAGCGCGGGAACAACTTTCGCAATTAAAATATAGCTCGAGACACAACGCGCGCCCCGGCGGCGGCCCGGCGGCCCCTGTGATAGACGGCGAGGTATTTTACCGCCGCCAACTGCCTAGCTGTCTGCCTGGCTGCCTGGCTGCCTGCCTGCCGCCTGACTGCTTGGACGCTCGTCATCGGCAGCCGAGAGTGTCGACGCCATTAGTCGCCTCATCCCTGTCGACTTTTTTCCCCTCCAGTGATGTGGCAACGCCACGCCCCGCCCTGCCACGCGGATGCAGCAGCGGGCCATCAATGTGTGATTTGCCGTCTGCCAGTATGTTCCATCTTCACACGCCCCATTCCCCATTCCCCCTCCCCCTCCCCCTCCGCGGATCCACGCCGCCGATTTCTCACCGTCCGCCCGTCCGTCCGAGAGTGTGGCACAGTGGGCCAGAAGACCGGTGGAGGCGGCCGAAACTCTAGACTTGTTTTGAGCTCCAGAGTCGCTAAACGGGACTCGAACCGAACGTGTGGAACCAATGGATTGCTCTTCGAACGAGGAATCCATTGGTGGGGTCACACGTTCGGTTCGAGTCCTTTCGAGACTCTGGAGCTCCAAAACGCGTCTAGACTTTTGGCGGCCTGCACCGGTCTTCTGGCCCATTGCGCGTGGTCTTCCCCTGGTCTTTACCGTCTCCGCAACCCAAAGCCACCTTATACTTCAAATTTGCCGCGCCATGAACCGAGGCCGGCCGCGCCGGAGCCGGAATTCATTAAATGGAAATCGGCGCGTCGCCGCGTCCTGCCTGCCGCCTTATTTCTGCCCAGTAATATATTTGCGTAGTGTATTGACTTTTTCTGCGGCCGCCGCAATTTAAATCGAGATTATTTTTTCACCCCCCGAAGCCGCGATCTGATCGGCGCGACGTCGCGACCCCCGGACCCGACCGCCTCTTTTGCTCGAATGCATTAACAGTGTACACTGGAGAGCGATGGGGACAGGGGGCAGGCCGGGCCCCGTCGGGGGCTCGCATCCTCTCTGGTCGGATGACAGATTAGGTTGGGCCGATTGATGAATCGAATTGAGGAGGGGTGTGGGATGGTGTAGGAACGCGGGGGCGGAGTCATCAGATGCCCTGCGGCTCCCTGATTCTATCTGACCACAGCCCTGCAGCCAGCCGTGCAGCCAGGCAGGCAGGCAGGCAGCCAGGCAGCAGGCAGGCAGGCAGACAGCCAGGCAGGCAGGCAGGCAGGCAGGCAGGCAGGCAGCAGGCAGCCGTGCAGGCCAGCCAGGCAGGCAGGCAGGCAGGCAGGCAGCCAGGCAGGCAGCCAGGCAGGCAGGCAGCCAGGCAGGCAGGCAGGCAGCCAGACAGGCAGGCAGGCAGGCAGCCAGGCAGGCAGGCAGCAGGCAGCCAGGCAGGCAGGCAGCCAGCAGGCAGGCAGGCCAGGCAGGCAGGCAGGCAGGCAGCCAGCCAGGCAGGCAGGCAGCCAGGCAGGCAGGCAGCCAGGCAGGCAGGCAGCCAGGCAGGCAGGCAGGCAGGCAGGCAGGCAGGCAGCCAGCAGGCAGGCAGGCAGGCAGGCAGGCAGGCAGGCAGGCAGGCAGGCAGGCAGACAGCCAGGCAGACAGCCAGGCAGGCAGGCAGGCAGGCAGCCAGGCAGGCAGGCAGGCAGGCAGCCAGGCAGGCAGGCAGGCAGGCAGGCAGGCAGGCAGGCAGGCAGGCAGGCAAATGACGCCTTTTTGGCAACACGGCCTAATGACGGACGCTAATAACGCGCTGGCGTGCCGGGGCGCTGGACGTGAAAGGGACTCGAGCGGATCGCCACTCCATCACGACCACGCATGCACTGCATACAGAGCACCGCAGCCTTGTTGTTGCGGGTTCGATTCCCACCCCCTCCTCGTTTCGAAAATCCGTGGCGGCTGTCCGCTGTGGCCGTCAGGCACCATCAGGTGCAGCGACTGGACGACTGTGGCTGCCTGCACGCGCGTTGCGGCGGCATGCTGATCCGTGTCACTCGACTCTCTAATCTGACAGTGGCGTGGTTGTTGCAGGGCCGGCTGCTGGACAGGGTGGACGCGTACTTCGGCAGCTTCCGGCGCTGCACCTACCCGCAGGTCTCGGCGGGCGAGATCCGGATCGTCGAGGAGTGCGGCAGATACTCGAGGTAAGTGTCCGTTTTTATTTTTATTTTTCCCCTCCCGGGTTTTTGTGCTGTTTTAATTTTTCGCCGTTCCATTGGCAACGCGTCGCGTCATTCCGGCTCCACACGGCGCCTGCTCTGATTTCTCCGTCGGCCGCGCGCGGCGGTCGGTCCGAATAATTGGCTGAGCGAACCGAACACGCCGTTTCGCCCGTGTTTTACGGTGCATGAACGTAGTGTTGTTGTCAACACTATTGCTCGCTCACCGTTGCGCCGTTGCGCACCTGAGTTCTCGCTCGCCCCGCCGGTGTCACTCGCAGCACCGCGGCGCCTCGAAGCAGGCCGTCATGCTGCAGGGAGGCCCCGCCGGGCGCGCCGTGCATGGTCACTCTTTTTTTCATCGCCAGTCGCAAATTTAACGCCCCTGCGACGTCGTGTGGGGTGGGGGCGGGGCGGGGCGGGCGCTCCGTATATGACGGCGCTGCACGTGACGTCGTAACGACACACACCAGGGAGAGCGGAGGAGAGGAGAGGGCCGTCGCCTCCACCCTTGCCGTCTTGAATTTATAATCAAACAAACAGAAAAATCTGCGGGCGGAGAGCGTCGGCCGCGACGCCTCATTTGCAAGTTTAAACTTTGTAATCGTTACGGCCAGGAGGATGGCCCCGCCCCGCCCCGCCCCGCCCGCCCGCCCCGCCCCGCCCGCCCCGCCCCGCCCCGCCCCGCCCCGCGAGGGGGCCGGGCCAAGGCAGGAGCGCAGCCCAAGGCGCCTGCAGCAGCGTTATTGTGGGTTCGTCGCTTTCCCCCGTCTGGGCCGTGCTGGGCCGTGCTGGCCGGCTGGGCCGGGCTGGGCCCTGAGCCCCGGGCTGGACCCGCTGGACCCGCCGGCACTGCCCATACTTCGCTGGGGGCGGGCGCAGCACGCAGCATACACTGTCCGGAGAAATTAAAAATTAATTCCGAAGGCAAATAAATAAATCGATAGAGAGTGACGTGTTTGTATGTTTTCCCGCGGGCGAAATGTTTCGGACGACACGTTCACGTTCCCCGGGCGGGCGAAGGCGGGCGAAGCGAGCGGGCGCACTCCTGTAATAATCGCACTGCCTTTTGTAACATGTTTCATTTTTTTTCAATAACTGTTACAGAAATTGTATCACGGGGGAAACGAATTTTTATTGCTATTGGCAGATTTCGTAACCGACGGACTTTTTACATTTTGAATCGGCGGGACAAGCTTAAAATGAAAATAATAAAGAACAGCCTCCGTGGGACAGTTGCCTTGCCAGTCTGCCCGCGCGGACCTTTCCAGCGTACCTGGCAACAGAACGACCCCACTCTCAAATCAACGGGCCGGTACGGCTCCATTCGCGGACGCCTTGGGGCGGCCCTTTTTTCCGGGGACCTCATGCCGCGCCCCGCTAAGGCCCGCGCACTTGCCGGACAGATACGAGACGAGCATGACAGAGCCGAAAATGAAAGCATTACTCAAAGTCGAGATCCTACGCACTGGCAATTGGCCCGAAAACATCTGGTTTTTCTCGATACGAATTGTACCGTTACAATTTTCTGTATCAGTTTGTCAAACATAATTGTAACCTTCATGTAACAAATTCTTCATGGTCCAAAGATTCATTTTTCTGTCACCGGCCCCTTTTACAATTCCTGCCATCACCCACATTTGTCAACCCACGCCGGTGATACAATCCTGCATCAAAATGATACCAATTCTGTAACTTTTTTTAGAGTGTGGGACAGCTTCCCTGTATTTTTGTCGCACTGCCTTTTTTTATTTGTTTCATTTTTTGTTCAGTTTTTATACTCGCGCGCTGAAGGGAGAAAAGGGGGGAAAAGGCGAAATGATAATCATTCGCTCATTCGGCGGCCCGCGGCCCACGGCAGCTCTTTTGCATTTTGAATGGCAGGCGGGACAAATAATAATAAAAATAATAACAAAAACAGACCGTGCGAGGCACAGTCTGCCTGCCAGCCTGCCAGCCTGCCCGCGCGCGGAGCCTGTTACCAGCGTTACCTGGCGCAACAAAACGAGTTTCCGCCTCTTCAAATCAACGACGGCGGTAACGAGGTTCCATTACCGCGGCTCGCATTTGCACACACTCTTTTTTACGTCACCTCACTGCCGCGCATCCACGCCACGCACGCTCTCGCGCACAGTCGGCCGGACAGAACGTGGCAGAGCGAGCAGATGACAGCGCCGACTCAAATGAATCGCGTTTGTTGCCGCAGAAAACCCGCGAGAAATGCCAACAAATGGCGAAATGGCGCCGACCGCGCGGCGAGGCCGGCCGGACCGTGGCCGACTTTTTCACGTGTGTTGTCCCCCCCCCTCCCCCTTCCTCTCGGTCGTCGGCACGGCCGCTACCCCCCTCCCTCTTTCTCTCTCGGCCCGGGGCCCATGCCAAGCCCCCTGCCCCCCCCCCCCCAGCCTCCTTTCCATTTCCTTCCCGCATTGTTGCAGCCGGTCAGAGTGCCGCTGCTTTTGTTAGCCTTAAGTATGTGGTCATTTTTCACGTTTGTCGTACTGCGTCAGGTCTATCTCTTTCCGCCCCCTCCCCCTTCCTCTTCCTCCCTCTCTGTCTCTTTCCCTCTCCTTTGCGTCTCCTTTCGCAGACTCCTTCTCCGCGGAGCCATACGCAATGCTGCCAACTCTCCGGCTGAATTTTCGTTTCCCGCCATTATTTTTGTTTTTTAAATGAAGTAAATTCGTAGAGGGCAAACAAATGTCTGGCTAAGTGTAGCGCGCCTTCCGCTGCGCCGAGGCTGGCTGGCTGGCTGGCTGGCTGGCCGGCCCATTGTGGACCAACCTTTGGCTAATTCTGCTCGTAACAATTCATGAATTTTCATGCCGCGGTTTGTGCGTCTCGCTGCCGGCCCTGCGGCCCCGCCGGCCCTGCCGCTGCCTGATGAGCAGATGGAGTGATAATTCGCTAATGGACGCGATCGCCGCGCCTTGTGTTCCTTCATCTCGCTGCTTCCTCTATGAAAAATTCAGCGCTAGACCTGCGCCAATGACTTGCAGATGCCCCGGCTGCTTAAATGATGAAATATGAAACTGGAACTGGCGAATATTTATGGAGAACAGCAGCCCTGCAAAGCACGCTCCAGATTAGCGTTATGAAAAGGCGGGCCTCCTTTAAAGCCTGAGGAGACCCCGGCCGGCGCGGGATGATTTTTCACTCTCTCTCTCTCTCTCTCTCTCTCTCTCTCTCTCTCTCTCTCTCTCTCTCTCTCTCCGTCCCTCCCCACCCCCCTTCCCCCCCAGGCAGTGACACCAACACTCGCAAACACGTGCGACATGATGAAGGACGCGTGTCGAAAAGAAAAGGAATGAAGAAGAGAATGACTCGCTGATGATGTCGGGTTCATGCCAAATTAAGGGACTTTGCTCGCGCACTTTGTCTGTTTGCTTTTGCGATGGTGCAGAGGGACGGAGCGAGAGAGAGAGAGACAGAGGGACGGAGAAAAAAAATTAAATCTGCGGCGCGCGGACGTGCCGAGCGCGTGAATAGTCGCCGACGCGAGCGTCACAGTGGTGCAGCACACGCCTCGCCTCGCCTCGCCACGCCGTGGACGATCGAAGCGCACGGCCACAGGCTGTGGTCCACAGCAGTGCCGCGGCCCTGCTGCCCAGCCGGTCCGCCTTCCGGCTTTCTTCAAATAAAGCGCGTTTCGCGGAAGCTCTGATATTGTTCCCCGCCCGAAAGGGGCAGCAAAAACATGGAGTAATGATCGGAATTCGCTGGTTGTTCTGCTCGTTCGGCGCTGCGCTGGCCGTGCTGCGTCGAGTGGCATTGCTGTCGAGGGCCACCTGACCCCCCCGCCCCGCCTCACCCCGCCACGCCCCGCCGCGCCCCGCGCACGACCTCTTCAGGAAGCGCACCAACCAGCGCTCGGAGCGCCCTGGCCTCTGTGAGGCGGCAGGGCTTGCAGGCTAGGCGCCCCAGCCAGCCTCACCACCCAGCGCTGCCGGTACGACCCGGAAGCTCCGGAGGCAGGTTGTGCATAGTTACCGTGCCTTGCGCCTTCCTCCGCGGCCCCGTCTCGGCCTCTCGTCCTCCGTGCACGTCGCAGTCAGTCTGCCGACGCCGCCAGGCGGCCAGGCTCCCACCTGCACCGGCATAGTTGGGGCTTAAGAGGGTCTTCGAGCACTGTTGTAAATCAGAGGTCTCCGTTTCACAGTGGGCCAGAAGACCGGTGAGGCGGCCAAAACTCTAGACGCGTTTTGAGCTCCAGAGTCGCTAAACAGGACTCGAACCGAACATGTGACCCCACCAATGGACTCCTTGTTCGGAGAGCAGTCCATTGGTGGGGTCACACGTTCGGTTTGAGCCCTATTTAGCGACTCTGGAGCTCAAAACGCGTCTGAGTATTGGCCGCCGCACCGGTCTTCTGGCCCACTGTGCGCTTGCCACCATGCCGCCACGGGCCGGGCCGGGTGGGCCGGCTGCCGCGAGACCAGTTCCAATGACCCTTGATTATGTGGACCGTGGCGCGCTGTCGCTGCGGCCAAGTGGATCCGGGAATCCGGGACGAGACTCGACTCGCTGCGCGCTCTGATCACTTCTCTGGGCCAATAAGGGCGCGCAATATCATGTTGCTGGGTTGGCTGGGCTGGGCTCGCCGGCGGCCCGCGTGGCATTGGCAGCACTGTGTTGCAGTGTGCTCGCACGCTGGCGCCTCCCCGATCCTTCACTGTCAATATGCGCCGCGCCGCCGCGCCGTGTCCTCCATCTCTGTCCTGGCGTCCGGGCCAGCCCCGCACGCCAGCCCCGCACGCCAGCCCCGCACGCCAGCCCCGCACGCCAGCCCCGCACGCCAGCCCCGCACGCCAGCCCCGCACGCCAGCCCCGCACGCCAGCCCCGCACGCCAGCCCCGCACGCCGGGCGGCCCCAGGTCCCACTTCGCGGCGCGCCACCATTACCCTTACGCCGCTCTTTTGTGAAGTCACGGGATCGAAACCCCGCATCGGCATCACCATTTTTTTCTTGCGCCAGCGTCTTATGTACCCCCTCTGTCGTCGTGCTCGTTGGCCTTTGCGCAGTGAAGTGGCTCTGTGTGTGTGTGTGTGTGCATGCGTTTGTGCCCGTGCGTGCTTGTGTGCGTCGTCCTGTCAATTTGCTTCGCCCCGCTCCCCCTTTTCGCCGCGCTGCCTCGCTGTTCAATCTGTCGGGCGAGGCGCGCCGCGGGTCACGTGCCCGCATTTGTATCTCGAGGAGGACGACGGCGTGGACGACGATGACGACGCGGCCCTGATGACAAACTCGTCGCCAAAGCCGTCCGCGTCGACGACACCGAGGCCAGCACGTCGGCGGCGGCGAGGCGGGAGGCACTACCCGGCCCGCGGCGCGGTCTGGCGGTTTGATGCACCTCGCGCGGAAGAGAGCGACCCCGTCGCCGCGGGGAGACACGATTGGCTTTCGGAAACGCGCCCCAGTTAGGAGGAGTTGGCGGGGCTGGCGGGGCTGGCGGGGCTGGCAGCACACAGCCAGTTAATTAATTCGGCCGCAGCCCCGCGCGCAGCGGCGCAGCCCCCGTCGTCTCCCTCGCACGTCTCCCTCCCCCCTCCTCCTCCCTCCGCTGATGGGTACGCACGGCGCCGCGGCGCCGCCTACCTCCTCACTGTAAATATTCATCGCGACACTCGCGCGTGTGGGGCCTCATTTATTTATAGGTAAGTGGCAATAAATTTGGCGCCGCGAGATGCGCCGCGGCCTGACGCCCGCCTGCCTCGCCCCCGCGCGACCCCCGCGTCGTCGCGGCTGTCTCGTCTGGTGGGCCGACTCGTCCATCCCCATCTTCCTGGCCCCTCGGCCCTGTGGCCTCACTGTGGCTGTGGCCCTGGTGTGGCCTTGCGAACGGCCTCCGCGGCTGCCTCGGTTGCCCGGCGCCGCGACGCCCCGCGACGCCCCGCGACGCCCCCAATCCCCAAATAATCACATCCCCGATGCGCGATGCGCGGACTGAAGGGATTCCGGAGACACGTCATTCCATGCCAAGGGAATTTTCCGCCGCCGCCGCGGATCTTCCTTTTCGTCTTCTTTTTCGTCTTCTTACTCTTTCTCTTTCTGTTCTCCTCCTCCTCCTCCTCCTCTTCTTCTTCTTCTTCTTCTTCTTCTTCTTCTTCTTCTTCTTCTTCTTCTTCTTCTTCTTCTTCTTCTTCTTCTTCTTCTTCTTCTTCTTCTTCTTCTTCTTCTTCTTCTCATTCTTATTCTTCTTATTCTTCCTCTCTTTTTTTGCAAGTGTTTGCCGAGCAGGGTCGGCGGCCTCCACTCTTCCCCGGCGAAGGTGGGCGTAAAGGGTGCGGCGGCCGCAAGACCGACGCAAGACACACAAAGGAGGCGCGGAGAGAAATGAAGAATGAGGGGCAGGGCGGCGAGTGGGCGAGTGCATCCAAACATTCAAACCGGCACGGCAGTGGAGGCGGCGCGGTTAGGTTCGCCGGGCGCGGCCAGCCTGGCGGGTAGGCCGCACGCGCACAGACCTGTCCTGCGGGCCTGCCTACCCGCCCGTTCGCAGGCGCCCGCGCTCGGTTCCCCTCCCGGTTTTCCCTCCCATTTCGCCGGCCCGGTTCAGTCACAGCCACCCTCGCCGCGCTCGGCGGCTCGGCCCTCCAACTTTCCTTTTGTTAAATTCGTTTCGCGTCGTTCCGCATTTCTCGACTTTACGGCGCGATAACTCGGAATACATAGGTACAAACACCAGGTGGGCCGGGCCCTGGGCTCCAGCCGAGGCTCCAGCCGGCTCGGCCCTGCCTGCTCCGGGCGGCTCCAGGCCCGCTCGGCCTCGCGGCACCGCGTCTAGTTTCCATGGAAAGTAGACCAAGTTGTGGAGATAACACTGTCCCCTGCCGACGTTGCCCGCGCTGGCTCTCTCTCGCTCGCTCCCACACGCACACTTTCACCCCCTCACTCACAAACTCGCGCGCAGTTTAGACGCCGCTGGAGCCCGCCCCCTTTTCCCTGCCCCCCTTTTTTTAAAAACGCGGGATTTGTATTTGTTTGCACGTAAATATAGATATTTACTCTGACGTTTTAAAAAGTAAAAGTTTCTCAGAGGCAGAGACCTTTATTTCAAACCCAAATTGACGGCGGTAAATATTGGAGTCCGATATATAGCGCCCTTTTTTTTCCCGTTTCACTCTCGGTGCCCACCCCACCTGGCCAGGCTCGGCCGGGCCCCGCCAGGCCTCCCAGCACGCTGTCGTCACCGAGTCGGAAAGTTGGTAGCCCCGGGGGGTGTTGACGAACGTGTCTGTGGCGGTTGGTACTCCTGCATGACCCCCTCCCTGCCCCTGCCGTCCAATCCTTTGCCGCCTTTCTCCCTCGCCTCGCTGGCTAGCTGGCTCAAGTTGCGACACTAAAACTTTGTTGAGTGTGGGGCGGCGCGGCGCGCGGAGCGGAGGGGAGGTGTACATTGGGAATGGATGGGGGCGGCCCCGGATAAAAAGCGGAACGTGACAATTATGTCCTCTAATGTGTGCCACCGGCCGGGCGGGCCGGGCAGACCGAGCAGCCAGGCTGGACTCTGGACCGGCAGCCCGAGCGGCCAGCCAGCGCGGCCAGCCAGCGCGGCCAGCGCCCCCTACGTGAGGGGCGTGGTGAACGTCCACGTCACAGGGCGCTGCGCCGCGCCGCCCCGCCCCGCTATCGGCTCCGGCTCGACAACCGCCGGCGCCCCGCCCGAGCAGGCAGCCTGTTCAAATAATCGCCTCGTCGAGTAAAAAACAAACAATGCGCAGACGGGCCTGACGGGTGGTGGGAAGGCAGGATGCAGGCGGGCCGCGCAATGGAGTCTAACTTGTTATCCCAGGAGGGGCATCTTGGCCTGTGGCTGCCGCGGTGGCGGGCGGGGCGGGGCGCCGAAATGGCGGTTGCGGTTCTGGTTTGAGGGCGCTGGCGGTCCGCAGCGCCACAACACGTGGCGGCGTGAAGCAGCCCCGCCCGCCTCCTCCAAGTCGCTGCAAGAATCCCAAACTTTGCTTGAGTCGCGCGTGATGAATTTCCCGGCCGCTGGAAAAGCGGAAAAGCGCCGCGATGAGTGAATCGCTCGCGGATTGGCGAGTTGGGGCGAGTTGGCGGTTCGCCGCGCGGTCAGCAGCCTCGTTCCGAGCAGTCTCTCTCGCACTCGTGCGGCGTCGCGAAGGCGAGCGAGAGGGACGGAGCGACAAAGGACTGCCTGCAGGCGAATCACGCTGCGACAAGGGGTAACCAACTCAAGATTTTCACGTACACTGATTATATTTAGAGTATGATTACATGTGATTTCTTTCGATTATTTCATTATTTATCACATTCTAGGAGGTTATTATGTTAATTATTGGGAAATATTGGGGATTATTTGAGCGCCGACCTCGGAAAGCTGTCAGAAAATCAATATTGGTGACTTCGGGCAGCCACTGCGTCAAATTTAATTGCGGTCATAGGCTTTCCTCGACGCCTAACTATTCTTAAGACCCTACTCTTTCATGCCCCGCCTCGGGAAGGCTTTGACCGCTGATGGTTTGGGAGCAGTGGTCTCGCAAAAATGACCAAAAAGTAAATGAATTTCAGAAAATTACCGTTTTTGCTAACTTTGAGCGGTCACTGCATCCAATTTAGTTGCGGTCAAAGGCCTCCCTCGACGCCTAACTATTCTGAAGACCCTACTCTTTCATGCCCCGCCTCGGGAAGGCTTTGACCGCTGATGGTTTGGGAGCAGTGGTCTCGCAAAAATGGTCAAACAGTGAATGAATTTCAGAAAATTACCGTTTTTGCTGACTTTAAGCGGTCACTGCATCCAATTTAATTGCGGTCAAAGGCCTCCCTCGACGCCTTACTATTCTGAAGACCCTACTCTTTCATGCCCCGCCTCGGGAAGGCTTTGACCGCTGATAGTTTGGGACCAGTGGTCTCGCAAAAATGGTCAAAAAGTGAATGAATTTCAGAAAATTACCGTTTTTGCTGACTTTAAGCGGTCACTGCATCCAATTTAGTTGCGGTCAAAGGCCTCCCTCGACGCCTTACTATTCTGAAGACCCTACTCTTTCATGCCCCGCCTCGGGAAGGCTTTGACCGCTGATAGTTTGGGACCAGTGGTCTCGCAAAAATGGTCAAAAAGTGAATGAATTTCAGAAAATTACCGTTTTTGCTGACTTTAAGCGGTCACTGCATCCAATTTAGTTGCGGTCAAAGGCCTCCCTCGACGCCTTACTATTCTGAAGACCCTACTCTTTCATGCCCCGCCTCGGGAAGGCGACCGCTGATAGTTTGGGACCAGTGGTCTCGCAAAAATGGCCAAAAAGTAAATGAATTTCAGAAAATTACCGTTTTTGCTGACTTTGAGCGGTCACTGCATCCAATGGTCAAAAAAATGGTCAAAAGTGATTGAATCCCCGAAAGTATGATTGTCATTGATGTTGATTATTTCACTGATTACCAACTAGACGTGCAATGATTATCTTGAGTTGGGTACCCCTTGCGCCGCGACGGCCTCGCGGCCAAAGCGGCGCTAAGAGGCCGGCTGGGCCGGAAATCAGGAGGGCGTCCGCGTCGCGTCGCACGGTGCTGCCTGCCAGGCGTGCCTCCCCTCCGGCCGCGCCCCTGGCCGCGCCCCTGGCCGCGCCCCTGGCCGCCTGGCGGGGCGACCCCTCGTTCTTTTCTTCAGCAACTTGTCTTGGATGCGGGGCGGCTCGAAGTTTGTACCTCGTTACGCCGGATCCCGTCCGGCAGGCCGGGGCCCGGTATCGACGGTCGCCTCCCCGCCGTCGAGGGCTTTCAGCTCGAGGGTGTCCGGGTGCACACTGCCACCAGGCCTGGTGCAGGCCTTGCTCGGGGCGCGGCAGGGCGTGGCCGACGACCTTTATCAAATGTCGGCATGGCGAGCACGTTCGCGCCGGCAGGGTCATGTATCTCTGTGTGGCCTGTAGCCTCGCTGGAGCCTCCGCGCCGCGTCTTCCGTTGCGCCGAGACTCAGTTACTCGACGCCGAGTGCGTGCCGCGTGCCACGCGCGGTACTCGCGGCCAAAAATAACCGACGATGTCGACGGCTCGTTGGTACCCCACACGCACTGCGGCTGCCCCCGGCAACTCTCGCCAGTTGGCCTGCCCCGCCCCGCCCCGCCCCGCCCCGCCCCGCCCCGCCCCGCCCCGCCCCGTGGCCGGGTGCTCTGTCAAAGCCAAGCTGTACACGTCCGCCTCTGAGATTTACTGCGAATGTTTGAGGCGTACTTCCCAAGTCTGCACCCACCCGGCCAGCCCCGGCCAGCCCGGGCCAGCGCTGCCCGCGTAGCCCTAGGCCCCCTCCTAGGCCCCCTCGCAGTCCACTGCAGACCTAACCGAGGCCCCCTCCCAAAGGCCCTGCCAAAGGACCCTGCAAAGGCCCCGGACCGCACAGCGCTGCAGGGTGGCCGCCCTGGCCGCCCCTGGCCGCGGCGGCCGTCGGGTCTGCCGTGCACGGCCCCCGGATCACCTTGCCGTCCAGACCCGGGCCAGGGGCAGCCAGGGGCCACCGGAGGGGCCACCCCACCGCTATTCACCGCCTCGGCAGCACGGCGCGGGGGTTGATGAAACCGGCCGTCCGCGCGCTCCGCACCGAGACCACCGAGACCGAGGTCCGCGCCACGGGGCGTCGGCCGCGCCCTGACCCCGCCGTCGACCTTGCAGTGCCCCACGGCCCCACGGCCAGCGCCGAAGCCCCCTGCAGTGACGAAATCCCCGCCATCAGCCCGCCCTGCTGACACAAAGCGGGACGGACAGCCGCCCGGCCAGCCCGCCCGCCAGCCAGCGAGTTCATTAGGGAATTGCCGGCAAATGACTCCGCTCCGCCCCACTGCGATGGCTCGGCTCGCGTCCGTCACCCCTCCCCTTCCCCTTCCCGATGCAGGTCCACATATTACGTGACACCGCGGGCGGCGCTATGTCGCGGCGCAGCGGCACAGCGCAGCAGGAACGGATGGCAGAGTAAACACAGCGAAGCCATTGCGCAGTCGCCACATGGCGGAATCAGCGTTGCGACAACACGACACCGAATTACTGGGGATTGTATTCGGAAGAAACAAACAAGTTCATAAATAAGGCATGCGAGATGGTTTGCGGCCGGGGCTGATCGCCCTATTCAGGAGCAGCCAGCGAATGAGGACTCGAAATGAGAGCATCCCCAAAACTTTACTCGTAAACCGGAATAAATGAGATCAGGTCAAAATCGAGCGCCGAGGGACGGGGGGGGGGACGCTGGGAGGGGCCAGTGCGGCGCTGTCTACACTTTGAATGGCGAAAACTATCCCAATGGATGGAGCCCCACGCGCCCGGCGTGGCCCGGCGTGGCCCGGCGTCGTCGCCCAGCGTCCTCGAAATGTTGTCTCGTCGTCCGCCCCAGTGTGCCCCAGTGCCGCTCCCGCATTACTGCCCGAATAACCAAGCCCAACCCTCGCCGGCCTTGCTGGCCCTGCCGAGGCGCCGCCGTCGATGAAGGAGAAGCAAACAAAGAATGATGACGTGCGAGCGAACCAATCGTAGCGTCCTCGGAGCGTGGAGCGGCCGGGTATCGAACCTGGAACCTCGCGGTCCGGCACGCGGCGACGCTATCCACTACACCACGTCGGCGGCGCCCACTGCGGTGCTAAGCGGCAATGGCCATTCCATGATCCGTTATGCCTTCTCAATGGAGCGTCATATTCGGAGCCATTCAGTCACACGGTGCCATAAACGGTGATATATATCTGCCTCCTGGAACGGCGCTGGGGGCGGCGCGGTGGCGGTGGGGGCGGCAGGGGCGGCACAGCCTCCGCCGTGGGCCTAATTGTGGCGTGCGCTGTAATCACGCGTGTCACGCGCGTCACTTATCAGCAGGCCTGTGATGTGACGGCGGGGGGCTTAGCGGCGGGGGGCGGCACGAGGACGCCCCTCGAGACTCGGGGGCGGCTCGGGGGCGGCGGCGCGGGGGCGGCGCAGTCCTAAGTGATTGGCGCGGCGGGTCAAAGCCAGTCAAAGCAGCGAAACGAATTCCATTATGGAACGTTCGAACGGCGGCATGAGTTGACACGAGTTTACACGAGTTGGCCGTCGCGGCCGTTACTCAGACCGGCAAGAACAACGAGGCGCGTCGTCTGCACGGCGTCTGCACGGCGTCTGCCGCGCGAGCGGCGTTCCAATTCGCATATTTCTCTCCGAAGTGGCTGGTGCCCGTTACGAGGCGGCCGCGATGAGGTACGGCGTGTTCACAGACCGCCCCGCCAGCCCCGCCCCCATGCATCACCGGCAGCAACACACAGCAGCTGCACCGCCACGCAGGCCGCGCCGGCCGCCGCAGGCAGCCGAGTGTGTTGAAACTGGCGCGAAATATCGCAAGGCCGCGCCACTCGAGACTCGGAGAAAAATCTTTTTCGACTCGAGCCAGCCAGAAAGCAGGAGTCGTGGCACATGGGATTCTTGAGGGGCTGCATGCGATGCGGACGCGGGGCCGAGCCGGCCAAGCCCAGCAAAGCTGCGCGTTCCGAGTCCGATCCGCCTCCGATTCATCCCTTCTTCTCGTATCTTCGCTCTTGATATTTGTTGCTGTTGCTTTTAGAATGGGATCCGGGATCCAGGTCACACGGTCTGAGCCGCGCCGAGGGCGGGTAGGGTAGGGTCTTCGGCAGGCCCTGGCCGCGCCCTGGCCGCGCCCTGGCCGCGCCATCGACGAGCACGCCGCGTTCGGTTTGGCCGAGTTCCTGCTTGTTGCGTGAGCGCGACGAAGAGGGAATCGTAGCCCCGGGTCGCGGGGGTGGCGCGGAGGCAGGGCGGAGGCGGCGCGGGGGCGGGCGGGGCTGGCGTGGGGCCCGGGGGTGGCGGTGGGGGCGGCGCGGAGGGTGGATCGCACATGAGCGCCACCCCCCGCGGGCTGCGGGGCTGCGGGGCCGCGCCGCACTGAGCGCGCCGTGTGTGTGGGGCCACCTCCTCGCCGGGCTGCGCGCCTGCCACCCTCCACACATGCTAGAGATGGTCTGGGCAACCCTTTCGGCGCCGCGCGGTGCCCTGGGGGCCGTGGGGGCCGGGGGCTCTGCCGCGCGCTCCACGCGTGTGTCTGCGTGTATGAGAGTGTCACCCGCTGGTCCATAAACTTCGCCACTTTAAAAAAAGCAAAAAATAAAATAAAAATTAACATTTTTAAACGGTATGTTTATTTTGTTTTAAAACAACGAAACAGCGAATCTGTGCACGAGTGCCTGTGCGCGGCGCGCCTGCACTCGAGTTTCGCCCATTCCGGAGTTACTCTGGTAAACTGTAGCACGCCCGGTACGCCCAGCACGTGTGTCGCCCTGTTTGCCAAACTTTGCGCCGTGCGCGATCTCATGTGTGAATCGTTGGTTACCAACATATGACTCCGCCAGCCTGCCATCCTTTTCTCTCCCCCACGAAGCCCAGCCCGGAAAGAGGGCTAGGCCCCGCCACTTCCCTTCCCCTCCCCTCCCTTCTTGCCACTTGCCGCAACCTGGCGCCTCGCCTCGCCGCGCCTCGCGCAATAACAGCCTGTTTAGCACTGGCGCCGTGACATCCACAAATGATTCCCGCAAAGGCTGCGGCTGCCTGCTTGGGCTGCCTGCCTGCCTGCCTGCCTGTGAGCGCACATGGACGGATACTTTTTTACAAGCACGCGGCAGGAATTTTCATTTTCGCGAAAATAAGACCGCTTACAAAATGGACAGCGTCGTTTAAGTGCAGTGGAGGGTAAAACTTCTTACGGCGTGCACCAAGGTCGAAATTTCCAACCTCAGCCAACTAGCCTACAACAAAGGCGTCTTCTCGGCTCGAGAGCCCAGTCCAGATACTGCATTTATTCTGTGGCGACACTGTTTCCGCGTGGGCGTCGTGGACGTCGCCGAGGACGGCGGGGCCGCCCCGCGCCGCCCCCGCGCCGCCCCCGCACCGCCCCCGCACCGCCCCCGCGCCGCCCCCGCGCGCCGCTGCCCTCGGACACCGTCCTGGTAATGGCAGCGATCGGGTTCCCTCGCGCACTGTGATGGCCCGTCGCCCGCCACGTCCATTAGACAAGGAGGAAAGATTTTTTCGCTCTTCATTTTCTTGCCTTGCGGCAGGGCGCGGGCAGAACGGCCTCGCGATGTGAAGTTATTGCCCCGTCCCGCCAGGAACGCCCGATTAAGCCACCAGAAAATGGAGGAGTCCCTGGGAGGATGATTAAAACAAGCGGCGGCGCGCCCGGCGTGGCGGCGCTCCAGCGGTTTTAGCGCACCGCGGCGCCGCGGCCGCGAGTCGTAAAGACGTGTCGGCGGCTCATCAGCATGGCGGCGGCCTCGGCGGCCTTCCCGCCCGTGGCGCCCTCAGCGGCCCGACGGCGGCCCCGCAAACAACTTTTCATATTTGCCAAATGCCAACGCGGCTGGCGGCGGCGGCGTCGTCGCCTCGGCCGTCTGTGTGCGTGTGTGGGTGTGTGTGGGTGTGTGCTTATTGTTAAGGCGTGCCAATGCCAGCGTGTGGTGCGCCCCGCCCCGCCCCGCCCCGCGCCTCGAGGGGCCTGCCTGGCTGCCTTGACTGCCCGCCTCCAGGAGGCTGCTTGCTCTGCTCGCTCTGCTTGCTCTGCTGGCTGTCAATGTCGCGGCCTGCAGGCCTGCCGCCGTCGACTCCGAAGGGTCGTCCCGTCGCTCTGTCTCTGTCGCACTCGCGGGGCGTGCCCTTGGGGAGCGAGAGAGACAGAGCGAGGAAGCGATCCTTCAGCATCGGGCGGCTGGCCGGCCCTGCCCGCCTCGTGAGTACCGGACAAGAGCGGAGTTGTGATGTGAGTGTCGCCGCCTCGCCTCGCCCACCTCGCCGCCTGCAGGATGAACTAATAGAACCAGCCGTCCATTCGCGCGGGTCGGGGATGGCGGCTGCAGAGTTTTGCGGTGTAGCGGCGCGGCCACGCCTGCGGTGGCCTTGCGTCATGGCAGGGCTGCGCCGAGCTGCGCCGCCAGACTGCAAGCACTCGCCGAGTGTGGGTATCGCATTAGTCGGGCTGACTAGGTTCCGTCGAGGGGTGGGGTGGCGCGGGGGGCACTGCCCTCTCTTGTGGTGCTATTGCCAATGTTGGCTAACTATCGGCTCCAGGAGTGTGGTCTGAGAGGAGCATTCCGAACGGGCCACCAAGCCAGTCGCCAAATCCCCCGAACCGCTAGACACACACACACACACACACACGCTCTCTGCGCAGCACAGCCGCATGCTGCGCGATGCTGCGTGGCCGCGCCGTTGTCGAGAGGGTGGTTTGGTTCGCCCGTTAGGCCCGCTGCTGCACTGCGCCGCGTCGGGGACCGCGCCGTGACGTGGAGTTTATTCAAAATCAACAGCTCTTCTTTCTCGCGCGGCAAGGCCGCGAGCTGCTTCGGCTGCTTCGGCTGCTTCGGCTGCTTCGGCTGCTTCGGCTGCTTCGGCTGCTTCGGCTGCTTCGGCGCTGGCGGGGCGTTCCGTCGAGTCACGGCGCGCCGCCGCGCTGCCGCCATGTGACGGCCTTTCACGGCACTTCTTCGGTGCCCTGTCTCACGGTGACGCCGTCCCGTCGCGTCCCGTCGCGGTGGCGGGGATGGGGCCGATGTGGCGGGGACGCGGTGGCGGGGACGCGGTGGCGGGGACGCTGACAGGCCCCGCACCGCCACCAAGCAATGCGTCAAGCCTGTCAGGGGTCCTCTCTCCCTAATCACTCCTGATGGAAGGCTTGGAAACAAGGATCAAGATGTGCCCCTTCTCCCTCGCTCCCCGTCTCGCCCTCTCGCTCTTTCATCCCCTGGATATGGCGGGCGTATTGGGGCGGCCCCGATGGATCGCGCGAGCGAGACAGAGCGCGAGAGGGAGATGGCGGCCGCGCGTGTGCGTTGAATCCAATCCGGCTAACACCTGCTGACGAAGAGATTCCTCTCAGATAACTCGGGAATATTTTTCTCACGCCCCGCCCCGCCCCGCTCGAGTCGCTCTCGCCTTATTAGAGAATGGAAATCGGAACGGGATTCGATCGAACGCGCCGAGCCGGGCCGCAGCCTTGGCCGCAGCCTTTGCCGCAGCTCACCCTTTGGGCGTTGCGGTGCGGCGCGGCGTGGCGTGTTGATGCCGGCCCCCAAGAACACGACAGGCCGCGGCCGGCGGCTGCAGCGCCGTAACCCCGCCGCCGCGGCGCGCAGTTACGCCGCCACGCCCCTCTGCGCGCCCCGCCCCGCCCCGCCCCGCCCCGCCCCGCCCCGGCCCGGCTCGGCTCCCCACGCAAAATGTAAATGACTAAATTGGCTTCCAGGAACAAGGATTGCCGTCCGGGCCGGGGGAATCAGCACGGGGGACGTCCGAGGGCGCGGCGGGGCGCGGCGGGGCGCGGCGGGGTGTGGTTTGCGAGTTTTCTCTGGAGACACCTTCCACCCCGCCCCGCCCCGCCCCGCCCCGCCGATCGGGACGTGACTGCATTAAAGGTTCGGGCCTATCGCCCGCCGCCGCCCGCTCAACGTCTCACGCGCGCCACCGCGCAACGGACGGTCGGCACACTGCGAAAAAAAATTGCATGCCGGACTAATTTTGTGTTTTTTCTCGTGTGTTGGCAGGTACTGGACGCTATGCAGGGTGTGGCGAGGAGCGAGGCGGAGAGCGCACTGTTAAAACGGGGAGGGGCCGGCCTTCCCGAGCAGCCACCCTGGCTCCTGCACATAGGTCACCTCGACACGGCCAAGTGAACGCTCTCGCGTCGTGCGTGTGTGAGTGTGTGTCTGTGTGAGTGGTCGCGTAGGAGAGAGAAAGAAAAGCCAGCAATGGGAAGTGACCTCGTTGGAGTTGAGTTACAGCGTGGAATTCACTGCAGGCTTCCTGTGGACAAGTGCAGCCGTAGCAAGGGACGCGGCAGTGGCCGAAGCAGTGGCCGAGGCAGTGGCCGTAGTAGTTGTCCGTGCTCTCTGCTGGCTCTGCTATTGGCACGCACACTCTCACACAGACACACAGGGTCTTACTGCAGTTTTGTTTAGAACGAGTGTGTTAAGGCAATCTGTCCGGCTCTGCTCGCCCTGCTGTGTACGCAGCTCGTAAATCCGGCCCCGGATAGCCGCCCCGTATATTTTTATTTTTCTTTCTTTATTTCCTTCTTTTGGAGGTGAAAGAGAGGTTGCAGCTGGGTTGATGGAGGGATTCGCGCCGTGGTGGTGGTGGCGCCCGGGGGACCGAGCGGAGCGACTATAGACCGGGACAGCGCCGGGGCGGCGGCGCTCCGTCCGTGGCGTGTCCAGGACACGCACGCCAGCGCTGCCAGCGCTGCCAACGCTGCCACGACCAGGACGCGCAGCACTTACTAAAATTGGGAGACAAGGAGCAAGCTCGCATCTTGACTCCGCGGAGGCCAAAAGCGTATCGCGGCTCGCACCTGGCGGGGGGAGGGGGAGGGGGCACTGCTTCTCCTTAATGAATTGGCGTACACCTGGGCGAAGTGGCTGCGGCGGGGCGGGGCGGGGCCACGTGTGGAAAGGGGGCGGGGACTTCCGCGGTACCAGCGCCACCGTCATTCCCTTACCGCACCGCTTTTTCGCTTCCTTCTTGCTTACCCCCTCCTCTCTCTCCCCGTCTCTCCCCCTCTCTCTCTCTCTTCCATTTCCAAGCGACCTCGGCGAGGAGAGACGGCACTTTCCCGACTGACGCGAGGAGTACGGCGAAAGCGGGCGTCAACTGATTTTGCAGCAGCCCGCAATTGCTCCCGGCGGGTCTGAGGGGCTGGGCGGGCTGGGCCGGGCCGGGCCTGGCGGGGTGCGGAGCAGTGCGGAGGCTCGCCCTGATTCTCTTCGAGAAACTAATTTCATCTCGCGAGACTTCCGTCGGTGGCCGTTGAGGCCGTCACACGCAAGGGGAGTGGGACGGCCCGGCCCGGCCCGGCCACCCACACCGCGCGGCGCAGGGGATTGTTCATGACACCTAGCTTTTCTGTTCCCCCTGTTTTTTTCTGTCTTTTTTTCCCTTTCCCGGTGACGACTTTTTTCCCCTTTCTTTTAAAATGAAAGAAAGAAAAAAGAAAAAAAGGAAGGTCGCTCCTGGGGAGTCGCCATTGCCGTCGCCGCCTCGTCGGAGGCCTCGTCCCGCCCTGACTCAGTGCCAATTATCCCAGCGGTGTCTTGCAATGTTAATTTAATTTCGGATAAAGTTTGGCCGGTTTGGCGTTTCAGTGCGGCCCGCAAAGTAGGCGGGCGCCCTGGAGAAAGTGCTCTTTTTTTTCAAGTTGTTTTTTTTTCCTTTCCGGCAGGGCAAAACACAGTGTGGCCGTCCCAAAGTCGCCCGGCCCGCGATTCGAATTAATTTGAGCCGCACTGATGGGATGCGGCGGGCCGGATGGGCCGACCGAGCCGAGCCGTCCGGGCGACGAATCCCTCGAACGCAAATAAATATATGATGGCATGTGCGAGCTGCGCGCTGTGCGCGCTGTGCGAGGGCCACCCAGTAATGAGACCCATAATGCATACGCCTGTCCATCCGTCCGTCCGTCTGGCCGTCCGATTTTGCTGCGGCTTTGCTACTTATCGTTTTCTGGCGGTCGGGGTGAAATTTAAAGTGGTTATTACGCGCGACATATTGCCGATGAAAAAGGCTTTTTCTTTGGGAAGCGAACCGTCACCGTCCCTGGTGCTCCCTCTACTCCTCCGGCGCAGGCTGGGCCACATCGCCGGGCCACATCGCCGGGCCACATCGCCGTGCACAGACGCTGGCGTCGATCTGGTCGAGCCATCAATTTTCGCCTTGCGATTACGCAGCCGTGCCGAACCGTGCCGAACCGTGCCGTGCCGAGTCGAGTCCGGGCCCCCGCCCATGTCCGCAGCGCTTCTTCAAAAGACTGCTTGGTTGGTAAGAGCGGCCGTTCACGGGGGCAGCGTCCATGGCGGTGATGGAGAGGGGCCGCGCCTGCTTGGGTCAGCACCCAGACCCAGCTGCAGTCTGGCATCAGCAAAAAATAAAGAAAAAATAGGAAAAACGGGCACGAAATTGCGTTGGCCGCGGCGCGCCACCAGCCGCCCGGTCATTCTTCGGGCAATGATAGGTTTCTGGCGGCGAATCGTCACGAGGAGCCCCGAGCCAGCCAAGTGGAACCGAGTGGAGCCGAGCGGGGTCTCGAGCGGAGTCAAGCGGAGCACGGAGCAACAACAAATAGCTGGGAGGGCGATGATTGGCGCGTGAGAGATTTCCCGTGCGTAGCCAAAGCACAGCCAAGCACAGCCAAGCACAGCTAAAGCGCGGCAACAAAATGACGGAGAGGATGATAGCAATCCCAGTGATGGCGCCAGTCCCCCAGTCGCAGTCAAAGGCCTCGCAAAGGTAGAATAAACAAGGAGGCCAACTTTGCTCTCCCGCTCCACTCCGCTCCGTCCCCCGACATATTTTCAATAACAGGGGAAGATTGACAGCGCCTGTGCCGAAGCCTGCCGAAGCTCTCCGAGTCCCGAGGGAGCCGCCCGCCGCCCTCCCCCCCCCCCCCCCCCCGAACATTCCGCAGGGCTGCTCTCTTTTCCGCGGCTCCCTGATTCCCACGATTCCCGTGTCAATTCGTATGGATGATTTTTCGGATTGTAATTTTCCGCCCCGCCGTGTCGGCACCGTCACGCCGCCCGCCGTGGTCCTAGTTTACTGTCAAGTCTAAAAAATTAAAACAAAACTTTTTTTTTCAGAAAAATTAAGGAATACATAATGAGGCCTTGGCTCGCTTGCCGCATCTCTGCGCGAGTAACATGGCCCCACACTGGCGGCGCCGCGACTCGCCGGGTAATTTGGTTTACTACTTTTAAACTCGGGGCGCGTATCCGCGGTCCCGATCCTTTGCTTCCGGCCTGGAGGCCCTCTGGGCTCGGCGCTCCAGGCTCGGCCTCCAGGCCTGAAGGCCGGGCCCTCGCATGGCGCAAGGCTTGGCGCAAGGCGCGACGACCCCTGCCTAGACTTCGCCGTGCTCGCTGCGATCTCGGCGCTGCCGCCGCCAAAGTACTTTACGCCGGCAGCCTATCTTGTTATTTTCTATTTATCTTGTAACCCCTTCCCCCCCCCCTTCTCCCCAGAGCGCCAATCTTGGAAGCCGCCGCACCCTCCGCACTCCCTTGCTCACTTGCGCCCCGGCATTCACCTATACGCCCCGGACTCGGTGGGCCGGAAGGCGGGGCGGGGCGGGGCGGGGCGGGGCGGGGCGCCCGGGAGACCTGAGCCGAGAGTCCCCTTTGACGGATCCACAATACCGTCTTAGGGCGGCGAAGAGGTGAGGTGTCTCGCTGCGCGGTTGAACGCCCGCCCGCGCCGAGTCGCCCCCCGGACCCGGAGCCGACCGGGATGGGACCGTGGGATGGGACCCCGGCTTTAAATCGCTCAACGTCCTCATCCGCGCCACGCCTCGCCACGCCACGCCACGCCACGCCTCGCCCTCCACAGAGCCGCGGCGGGTAGCGGCGTAGCGGCGCGACGCGGCGGCGTATCGCGTATCCCAGGCAGCGGAGGAGCAAGTTTCCGCTCGGGCCCGGTTAGTCGATACAGTGCTCCGCCACTAGAGGGTGTCAGACTAAGCCCCCGGCCCCATGCGGCAGTCGGGGCGCCCCACCGCGGCCCCACCGCGGCCCCACCGCGGCCCGACCTGGAGCCCAGCGGCCTGGCTGGGCGGCGCTAGGCGGCCTGGCTGGCGGGGCAGATGCCACTAACTGCGCGTGTGTTTGCATTCCGAATGCTCGCATTACCGCCGCCCCAGCTGGTGACCCGGCCAGGCAGGCTCTCCGGGCAGGGCGGGCAGGGCCGGCAGGGCTCCACCCTCGCCGGAAGGCCGGAAAAAAGGAACGTAATCGGAGCGCTCCTCCGGCAAATATCGAGATGATCGGGTCGATCAGTGATTCCCGCCTGGCTGCCGCCCCTCCGAGCCCCTCCCGGCCGCCATGCCGCCCCTCGCCGCGAGCTCGCCACAGCCCGGGGGGGCGCATGGCCAGCGCGTCGCGCAGATGTTCCCTATATATTGATCTCGCCTGATTTCATCTTGATTTTTGCCATTTCGGCGACGTATCAAGGCGCCGGCCCGGCGGATTAGAGGCAAGGGATGAGTGGTCCGGGGCGGGGCGGGGCGGGGCGGTGACCCCGGCTGAACACGTTCCCTCTGCACGGCTTCGGCGGGGCCGGCGGGGCCACGCGCCCCACTGAGTGATTGAATTCGCAGCGCAGTTTACCGGTCCCCCCCCGCCTTTTCCTCGAGACGGCACGGCGCTCTCACACGTGCTTCGGCATGCCTCGCCCCTTCGCCATGTTTTGGGCTTTGCTCTGGCCGTGCTTTGGCCGACCCTCCTGCAAGAACACCGTTTGATTCCTCAAGTTCTGCAGGAAAGAGCAACGCCGCGGACTTCCCTCCACTCGTTGGAGGCGGCAAGGCGAGCCCTGGGCAAGCCCCGCCGAGCCCCCTCGCCCGCCTCGCCGCAGCGCGCTCGGCTGGCCGACTGCTCGCCGCCGGAACTCTCCGGGGACTTAGTTTTCGCAAGGACTAAAGGGCGGTGACGGGGGAGGGGAGGGAGGGGGCATCCCGGAATCAGGAAACGCAGCCAGGATCTGTTGAGAGTGCGGTGAATTTTTCATGGCCGCCCGCCCGCGGCCCACACGACGGTCTCGAGGGTGGTGACGACGCAGCGACGCGGCCGAGGATGATGTGGTGGTGGTGGAGGGACAGCCCGGCCCGGACGTCCTCCGCGTCCAAATCTCATAATTCTTGGCGGCGGCCCCCTCTCAAAGGGCTCGCCATACCGGCCATGCCGGCCGTACCAGGGCCGTACCAGGGCCGTACCAGGGCCGTACTCTGCGTCGTCGGCGCGCTCGTGTGTGAGTGAGCGACCTGCCAAAGGGCTGCATCACATATGGCGCCCCCTTGCCCTCTGGCTGCGTCTGGCTGCCTCTGGCTGCCTCTGGCTCTAGCCGCTCGCAGTCGCTGGCCGGCAGCCCCGCTGCCCTGCCGCCACGGTACGTAATACGTCTTTAATGTGAAGGATGCGGTCTGTGGTCCTCGCGCTGACTGGGGCGGGGCTGTTTAATATTCCAGTAGTTGCGGTGCCGCCCCCAGCCCCTCTTCCGGCGCGCGCGGCCCGAGCCCGTCGGGATGACCCTTTCCACACCATCAATACCCAGTTGAAACTCGCGCGTGTGTACAGTGTGCCCTGCACGGCCTGCACAGCCTGCACGTAGTGCCGCGGTACTCACGAGTGCGTGTGGAGTTGGTGGAGGGCGGTGGCCCGCAAATTCCTCGGAGCCGCTTCATCGGGGGCCCGGGGCCTAGGGCCTGGGGCCTGGGGCCTCGGCAAGTTGAGAGCGGGGAGGTCAAACCCGATCAGTCTCCCCGGGAACGGGGGGCTGGCTGAGGCTGAAGTCTCAGTGAGTCTCGCTGTCTCGCTGAGTCGCACTCAGCCTGACTTTCACTGGAAAAGCGCGTACTGCAAGCCGGAGGCCGCTTTCCACAAACCAGAAGAACTCATGCCGATTGCCGCAACCACACTGCAAAAAAAAAAAATCCGTCGTAGTACAGAAAAGGTATGAAACCTCCGTGGTCAGCAAGGATACGGACGGTCAAGGTGAAAGAGAAATAGACCAGATATGTTCCGTACTTTTTCTGTACTTTGTACCAACGCATAGGCCGCTTCGCTTCTCGCAAAGCATACACCTTACACCACATCTCCCGATTACCACAAACCGCTGAACACACACATGCCGGCTGCCACAAACCACATGAAACAGGCGGCCTCCCTAAAACCTCTCTCGCCGATCGCCACAAACCACACGCCATTTAGTGTGCCGTCACTGGAGTTTGCCCGGAGTCTAGACTGGAGCCTCAAGTCTGCCGAGTGCCGTCGAGTCTGATTGGGCGCGAAGTCTGGCTGTGTGTGACGGCACGGATCGGAACCTGACTGGGTCCGGACGGTCCGGGCGCTTCACTCCAGTCGCTCCGGTCTCCGGTAACAGGGTTACATTAGCGCAGGGCCGCCCTGCGACAACGGACGGACGGACGGACGGACAGACCTGTCACTCCCACTCATTTCATTACGTTTATATGGCTGCCGCCATGAAAAATTCGGCGGCGCCGTGCTCCAGAGGGGCGGGCTGCGCCGCACCGATATCGGAAGTGTACCCGCGGTGCGAGTGGCGCCGGCCGCGTGGATTCGTGGATTCGGGCCGCTGCCTTGGGCCGGGCCGCTCCGTATGTAGCGTAATCCAATCGGAGAGTGATTGCTTTGTGATGGAAAATTAATAGGTTGGTGCCACTGGCTGCCACTGGCTGCCACCGGCACACGGCGAATAAACAGCAGGCACCCTTCTTTTTGCCCCCACTGGCTTTTCCGTTTATTTTCTTCTCTTTTTTTGGAATTTTTGGCAGGGTTGGCGGTGGGTCGAGGCGGTGCGGGGGCTTCGCCAGGCTTTGCTCCAGGACCGGGCACTGGAACCGGCCGCTGGAACCGCCCGCCACCAGGCACTTGGCACTGGGCCTAAAAGGGCCTCTCGTGGCGGTTTCCGCTTGTGTGTCAGTCACCGCTCCAGGAGGGGAAAGGGGAGGAGGATAGAATGAAACGACTTGAAAACACTGGGGGGAGATACGCATGCACGTAAGAATGGCCCCGGCGGCAGGTATAATTTCACTTGCTGTGGGACGGGGGACTTGTAGGCGGGGGAATGTGGCACGAGGAAGAATGCCCAGGACCTCATAACGCTGAGGAGGTGGCGGTGGTGTGCGGAACGCAACGCCCCGAAAAAAAAAGAGAAAAAACTTCCGCGCCAAAAACTTTTTCCGGCTGCCGCTTTCATTTCCGGCCGCTCTTTTTGTTGTTTTTGTTGTCATTGCACCGCCTTGGCGGCCGTTGGCGGCGACCCTATGCCTCGCGTGTGTTTCCCCGACGCTTTTATGAATCGCTTTCCCGGCTCGTTTGACAGGCACACCAAGGCAAGCACTTAGCGCGGCGCGTGTGTGGGTGTGTCTGTGTGTGCGCGCGCGAATGTTTGTTTGTGCGAATGTCAAAATGTGTTGGCATATGCGCTTGTGTATGTTTGTGCACGCGAGTGTGTGTGTGCGTGTGTGTGTGAGTAAACATTGCCGCGCTTTTCTTCCGCAGTGTCGCCACACACTCGCAACCAGCTACTTTGGAGACGCACACACTGTGGCGAAAAAAAATTGTAGCAAAGCGGGATATAAATAATAAGCACGCTTGTGTGTGTGTGCGTGTCGACTGAAGTGGGGCAGGAAAAGTGCGTATACGCGGAAGGGCGCGCGACGACTTGCCGCCAGCTGTTTACAGACTGGAGGGGAGGGGGAGGGGGAGGGGGCCGGCGTGCTCACCGCTGTGAAATCCACGTCTGTTGGTTAAAGCTATGAGCCAAAGTGGCTGTGAAGGGCTTGCCGGATGAAGGCACACACGCACACACAGACACAAGGCTGGCGCGTGTTACACCGACTCGCGTATCACGGGCCGCGGGCTATAATCGGATACGATGATTTCGCGTCGTGGTGCGCGGGGCGGGGCGGGGCGGGGCTCGGCAGCGCGGAGGGGGATTAATGTGTATCTTTCTGGCAGGTGATTCATTAGGAGTAAGTGAAAGGGTTAATCCCTTGCCGCGTCGCCGTGCTGCCGGGGGGAATCAGGTGGTCGGGACGTGAAGGGATCGGATGGCGCGAGGAGTCTTTGGCGCCCCGCCGGCCCGAGCCCCGCCCCACGCGGCTGGCGGCGTGGTCGCGGCAGCACCGCGCCGAACTTGCGACGCGAGGTTTCTGTGTTCGCGTCCACCTCAAGCAAAGCTCGGTGTTGGTTCCCTCTGGCCTCCCGTACCAACGCGTGACGACTGTTTGTTTCTGCTTGCAGGTTCTGGGACATCCCCAGCCCCTGGTGGCAGGCCACCACGGTGCTGGTCGGCCTGGGCGCGGGGCTGAGCCTCATGGTGGCCGTCTGGGCGGTGGCCTCCTGCTGCATCAACCACGTGGTGCACAAGGGGTCGGCCCGCATGCTCGGCTCGGCGCAGCTCCTCGCAGGTACGTCCCACCACCCGCAGCCAGCGCAGCAAGCGCATAGCAGCATCCGGCGCAGCCCGCGCAGCCCCAACCCCAATTGGCTTCGTTGCCGAGAGTGTCCCCCCCCCTCCCCTCCGCCAGCGCTCCAGCCTGCCTCCAGCCTGCCTCCAGCGCCCCCAGAGGGGCACAGGTGGGAATTAAACAAGCACTTCCGGATAGAGAGGGGATATAGAAAAAGAGGGCAGAGTGTTATGGCCCCGGCCCGGTGTACTCCGGTGTGGGATCCCACTGCCAGGAGGACGCCTCACTGCCCCGCCAAAAAAGGTAAAAAAAAAAAAAACAAATACTGTGTGGGGAAAGCGGAATAAAAAAAAGTTTTAGGTCGAATCTAAATTATGAATGAGTAAAATTTGCCCTACCGGCTGACCGCGCCTGGCCGGCCCACTGTATGACGACTGTTTCGGAAAGGGCACAGGGGGAGGGCGGCAAGTTGATGCAGCCATCTAGCGTGTCCCCCCCCCCTTTCCCCTTCCACACGCCACTCGACGTTTTTTCCCCTTGTCCGCTTTTTACGACGCCCGGGCCGGGACTCGGTCGGGCCGGTTTCGATGAACAGTCTGAATTAATTTGCCAGCGCCAGCGCGCCAGCCAGCAGACTGGGGGGTCGTTTTCGTCGCCCTGCGTCTCTCTCTCTCTCTCTCCTCGCCCTCGGGGCGTCGCGGCGTGGGTGCGAGAGGGACAGGGCGACGAGGGCGACTCTCGGAATCGGTGCGGCGTGGCGCGTTAGCGAGCCCCTCGTCTGCTTCATCGCTTCATCGACACGCAATCCGCTTCCGGTCCAGCTAGGCCGCTGCCGCGCTGCCGCTGTGAAAAAGCGGCTGTGAATTCACCGAGTGGTGCTAAACTTTACCCTCATGGCGTTTCTCCTCGCCGCCCACGCGTCTCGTCCTGGAAAAAGGGTTAATTCGCCCTTTTTCGGAAGGTGAATGTTACATCCAACAAGAGGTGCATTCAAGCGTTGACGGAGCCAAACGCGGAAATTTTTTTACGGTGTGGCTGCGTAGCTTTCGACAGGGGCGTAGGCTCTGTTCCAGGATACTCCAGGCTGTTCCAGGCAGGCGCGCGCTCGCTGCGACCGCGCCGCCCTGGACCTGATTTGGCCCGCTCCGGCGCCCCGACGCTGCCCGGCAGGTCGTTGGCACCTTTTCATGGCCCCCCGTGTGTATATTATGCATGTGCGCGGTCGAAACTGGTTTTAACGGGGATAAAAATGCCACCTCTGGCGGAGCGGCGTAGCACACGTGGAGTTTGAACCCGCGAGCGGGCGCGGCGCGTCCACGTCGCTCGTTCTGTTTGTCTTTTTCTTCCTCTTTTTCTTCAGTCGGGCCGCCTCTGCCGCACTCCTTGAATGCAACTGAATTTCAAGTAGTCCCGGCGGCATTCCTATCCCGCCCCGCCTCCCCGCGAGTCCGCGAGACCTCCGAGCCCGGCGGCGGCGCGGCGGCCCGGCGGCCCCAGAGCTGAAGCATGTGTCGCCCGGCGTCCCCTCTGCCCCCGTGTCCGAGCAGGCTGTCATTAATCAGAAGGCCTCCCCCTCCACATCCTCTCTACGTCTCCATCTATTTCACCTCGCTCCTCTTACCTGTGCCCTATTTCACCCCCACCCGCCTTTTCCCACACCAGTGCCTGTCCCTGCATGCGAAGCAGCGGCCCGGCCAGGCCCGGCCAGGCCCGCCCTCCCTCAAGGCGCGCGTCGCGGCCAAGGCGGCCAAGGCGGCCAAGGCGGCGCGGGGAAGCGTCGGTTGAATAATAAAAAGGTTTGTTTTTAACGAGTTTGTGTGGCTCATAATTGGCCTTTGTGATGACAAGCTTGCGCGGCGGCGGGACTTTAAGGCTTTAGGCGCGGGCCGAGTGGAATAGCAATGCCGACCGCTGTTGTCGGGACGGCGGCCCCGGAGTCCCGGACGAGGTCCTCTGGACCGGCGGCACGGCTGCCTCGTCTCCTTTTTACCTGCGGCGCTGGTAGGTCAGGGCGGTGGCGGTGGCGGTCTCGAGGCCGAGCCCGGCCGATCCGCGCGTGACCCTCCAGCCAATGAGTGGAAGGGAGAGGGGAATGGGCTGGAACAGCTTACCGGGGATTACGTCCCTCTGACCCTCGGGAGCGAAGCAGCGCCTGCCCTTTAATAACTCTCCACACGAGATTTGCATATTTCCCATCTTGTCATCCCCCGGCCTGCCCTGCCCCGCCTCGTCATGCCTCGTCCACCCGTCGAAGCCGCGTGTCGCCGCCTGTCGCCGCGTGTCGACAGCACGGCGAAAACGCCGCCGTCATCCGCGCGTCTGTCTCCGTCGTGTCCCTCCCACTCGCTCCCACGCACGGGCTAGGGGCCGCGCCGGCTCAAAGGACGGGGCTCTGGCAGGCACACTCGATTCCGAACGGCTCTCTCTCTCTCTCTCTCTCTCTCTCTCTCTCTCTCTCTCTCTCTCTCTCTCTCTCTCTCTCTCGCACTCGGCGGGCCGTCCGGCAGCACGTAGGGGTGCGACAGAGACAGAGCGCGCTGGTGTGCTCCGGCTGCGGATTAAGGCCCGCTAATCCGATTGCCCTGAGGATTGCATTAGCGAATGGCTGACTACGCATCGCGGCGCGCGCATCGCCTGCTCGTGTTTTATCACCGAACGGTGTAGGGTGCGAGGCGCGAGGCGAAGCAACGCGAGGCAGCGAGTTGCTCGGGAAGCCATCAGTGTAGTGGATGAGGCGCGGAGCGGGGTGCCGTGCCGCCACACTGCAGGTCCAGGCGAGGGGATGAAGACGGAGACGACACACTGGCTGCGCGGTATCTGCCACACCGTCCCTCGCACCTCGCACCGCCACAGCGCAAGCCCCAGGCAAATTGCTTGATCCCCGCCGGGCCCCGGCCGAGGCTGCTGGAGGCTGCTGGAGGCTGGCCGGGCCCCGTGCACCCGCTTCATGACTCGTGTTGCGCGACAACACCCTGTGCATAATGTGCAAGGGAGCGGTGCAGCCAGAGAGGCTCTCCCCCCCCCCTCCCCCGACCCCCTTTTGCACCGCCGCCCTGAATGGGTTAACACACAATTAGGGGAATGGAGTTAGCACCTGTAAAACGGCTCGGCTCGGCCTCCCCGGAGAGTTAATAAACAAAGAAAGGCCCAAGTTTGTGCCTTACCTCGGCATTCCTCCCTCCGCGAGTCAATAGCGCGGCGGGGTCTCGGGCGGGGTGGGGTGGGGCGGGGCGGGGCGGGCCTTTCCCCTAATTAGGAATTCGCATACGCGCTTGACGACCCGTGCGCGACGCGGCGCTGAATATTTGGCAGGCGCGAATTTCTGGCGCGCCGTCATGAAGTGCATCTTCATCTCCGGCGTCGTCGGCGCCGCGTCCCGCAGTGCCGTGGCAGTGCCGCGGTGGCGGTGCTGTTGTTGGTGCCGCGGGCCGCGCAGGGAGCAGGCAGCGGCGGCACCCGGCACCCCTTCCTCTCACCACCGCCCCGCCCCGCCCCGCCCCGGAGCCCCGCCTTGGGCGCTAAGCGAGTTGTCGGCCCATTTCGGAATCCGATTATTTCGCATTACACAAGGCCGTGACTCTGGCGGGGCGGGGCGGGGCGCTGCGCTTGCTGCGCCAGCAAAAGCGCCGGGCTTTACATCAAGGAGGACAAGGAAGACAAGGCGGCGGGGCGGCGAGCGCCTGGCGGGTAGGCAAGCCGCCCGGAGCGCGGCGCACCCGTGCCTCGGCGCGGCCTACCTCGCAGGCGTTGACGCCGACGGCTGCCGACGGCCAGGTCCTCTTGCTCCGCCCCGGCCGCTCTGCCCCGCCTGTGCCGGCCCAGCACGGTCCGCAAACTGGATAGCCTTCAAGTGCAACTATTCATGCCTCCATCATTACCCCTTTTCCCCTTATCACCCCCGCCAGCCTCGCCAGCACGGACCACGGGCCTGCCGACGTCGGCGCCCCTCCCCCTCCCCCCACCGCCACCACCCCGCCGCCGTCGCGTCGCCGTCCTGAAAGGAGAAAGGGTGCGTGACAAATGAAAGCCTCTCTGGCGCGGCGTGGCGCGGCGTGCCGCCAGTGTGCAAGGTGGGCCGCCGCCCCCGCCGCTGCCCTCCCACAAAGAGTCCACACGAGCGCCTCATAGGCGTGGAGCACAACTTCAAGGACCTGCCCCCCCCCCCCCCCATTCCCTCCGGCACGACGATATCGCCGCGTCCCAGAGGCGAGTCGCGGCCAAATTTTGCCGCCGGATTTTAAATCTTCGCGCGCGCCTGCCGAGCGCCGCTGCGTACTTCCCTTTCTTCTGGTTTATGGCTCATGAATAATTGATCGAATTACACAATTTTCCGTAACAGGCCGGACACGCCGGCGACTCGGTTTCCCGTGGCGCCTCCTCGAATGCGTGCTGTGTGCGGCGAGCGGCCCCACAGTGACCTTGCGTTTTAAAGCGCCGGGGAGGCCCACAGAGATGTGGGAGGGGAAGGGGAAGGGGGCTCCGCAAATCTCCCTCTATTATTCAGACCCCGCTTTGGGATCGTATAATACGCATCGCTGGAAGAGCACGCGAAAAAAATCCTTCGTCCGTAATGACACCGTGGGGGACTGGCTGGCACGCCGGGAAAGGCTTCACACACACACGCACACACACACACTCACGCGAACAAGCGCGCACACAGACAGGCACGGCCGCTCGCACAGTGTTTTCCCGGCCGTTCAGCCCAACCTCTGTCGGTCCCTCGCAGCCCCACTCTCTACAATGTTGCCTGTAACGCCTTTCCAAGTGTCGGGACGGTGTCCTCGCTGCGTCTGGCGCGCCACTCGCGGTCGCCCCGCCCCGCCCCGCCCCACCCCGCCCCGCCCCGCCCGGCGCTGAGCCTTGAAGGCGCCAGCGCGATGCTGGATGCTGGATTCTGAAACCGTGTAATAATTCATTTCGATTTTTTTCCCTCCCCCCGCAGTGGCTTTTGTGCGCCTCGGCGCCACGCTCTCTCCGCGGGAACCGAGTCGCCGTGTTATTGTTGATATTGTTGTTATTGTTGCGGTGGGAAACTAATACCTTCGGCATTTCCCGGCGGCAAACAAGGGAAGAAGGAAACGGAGGCCGCAAAAGTTGGCGCGAATTTTTCCGCGCGCGCGTCGAACTTTTCACCCTTTTCGCCCGATTTTACATTAAAATGCGGCGCTCCTTTCTCGGAAGGCGCGGCGCGCGGCGCAGTCGGCCAAGTTTTGGAATCTATAAAACGTGTGCAAAGTGCGAGGCGGCGGGCCAAAGGCGCCCAAAGGCGGCCAATAAGAAGGCCGGCCCGGCGCGGCCTGTGTGCTGTGCCGCTTCACCCGGCCCGCCGCAGCCGGCAAAAAAAAAGAGTTTTCTTTAAAACAAAAGCGGGGGCGTCTGTGTGTGTCGGCGCCGCACACCTTCACTGCTTTCACCGGCTTGGCGGGCTTGCCTTGCCTTCGCCCGCAGGGCCGCGGGGCCGCAGCCTCCTGATGCGTCTGACACCCCACCACCCCCAACCCGTCGCCCCGCTGGCGATATTAAACGATTTCCAATTCGAAGCAGTTGGCAGAACTGTGACATGGAGTCATAAATGAGCGGAGGTGCCAACGCAACGATGCCACCCCCTGTGTGTGAGCCAGCCAGCCCCCCCCCCCCCCCCCTCCGGCAGGCAGCAGTGCGCTCTTCTACTTTTTTGCACTCGTTCTCCCTTTTTTTTTATCCATTCGTCTTATTGGAGAAAAAGCGCGCGGTGCGAAAATTGAAACGGAATGGCGGCGAGTGCACACTCCTGGAAAAGGAAGAAACATCCGGCGCATTGTACGGCGCGCTCAAATTGAAATAAACTCGGTGCGCGCGTCTGAAAGGGAAATTTAAAAAAAGGGGGACATCGTTAGTATTGCTCACCTGGTTCACTTTTAGGCGCTTCCAGCAAGAGCTGCGTGCATACTAGTCGTCCGTTTCCGGCCGGGTTTGTGAAAAACAAAACTGCAGTTATTGGAAAGTGCATATGCCTCGCCAGCCCTGTGGAAAAAGAAAGCCAAACGAATGGTGGGAGATGAAAAACAGAAACAGTTCGGACGCACAAGAGGCCGGGCGCCGCTCTGCACTCTCCATACAGAGGCCTGTAAATCAAACAGCAAGCGGCCGACACAACAGGCATGCTATCGCATACAGGTAAAGCAGTGCACTCCTCTTTTTTTCCTTTTTTTCGCGTTTATAATATTGGCCGGGCCGTTACTCATCGCTAATGGTCGTCGGCAGCGCCTCGATTCGGCATTATTGCGCATTATTGTCGAATGACTCGAATGTGCCGCGGTCGCTACAAGGAGGGCCTCGGCCTCGGCCGGCCAATCAGGGACCGCCTCCCCCGCCCCCCCCCCTCCCCTTTTTGTCCCCTGTCCCCCCCTGGCCCTTGCCGGGCGCCCTCATTCTGAGACGCCACATTCGCAACGGCCCATTTAGTCGGTTAGGCCCCGGGCCGCCCCGGGCCGCCCCCGGCCGCCAGTGGTGCGCCGCGGTATTCAATTTCACATTGCCGACTAATTTTCACATATTTCCCCGCCCAGGACGTTTGCGTTGCCCGCGGTTACTTTCGGAAAGTAAAAGTGTTTTTTTTTTCCTCTGTTTTGACTGTTGTGTAGAACACACAGACAAGGTGGGGAAGCCGTTTTCGAGTGGCGCGCCCTCCTCCCCCTCGAGAGGATCCTCCTGGCAGTGTGGTGTGAATTGGACATGCATACCGGCAGCCACTCTCGCAGACCGTATCTCGCTCGAGTGCAGAAAAGGGTTGGAGGTGAGAGTGGGTTGGCGCGCTGGCGCGCTGGCGCGGGGGTCGCAGCTACCGTTACAGATAAGACCTTATTGTGGCCCCGCGGCCCGGCCCGGCCCGGCCCTGTGCACACAGCGCGCGCCAGACGCCGCCACGGCACGACGGGCACGTCACGGGGGATTCCAGCCGCCGACGAGGACCGCGGCGCCGCGCCACCAACCCGGAGGGGGCGAGGGGGCGGGGAATATTACGGCGGCGGTTTCACGTGGTTTATCGCGCGGAAAGGCCGTGGAATCGGAAGAAACAAATGCCGGCAACTTGTGGGGTGGGGCGCCGATGTCTTCATGAGCCACTCGGGGGGCGGGATCGGCGTCAATGCCTCCGCCGCCACGCCGCCCGGCTTCCCTTGCTTCGCTGGCTCCGATTCCGCGGGGGGGGGGGGGGGGGGCACCGACGAAGGGGGCATCAGTATGCTCGGTGCCCGGCCTGCCCGGCCCGCCTCATGCATAGTTGATTAAAGGGGCGTCCCCCTCCGGACAACTTTTCACCTTCCAACTTTAAAGACAGAGGCCCCCCGAATGGCATGCACGCTGTTTTTGCGATACAAATTCCGGCACTGCCGGCTTCCGCTGGCTGCCGCCGCCCTGGCCTGCCCTGGCCTCGCCGGCCTTGCCCAACGGGCCGCTTAGGCCGGGTCGGGTGGAGGGGAGGGGGGGTTCTAGTTGAACACGGAGGATATTCCGAGAGAAAGGCTGGTGCGCGGGCGGATGAGGGCGGCGAGATGTGATTCTTGTTTGCGTAGTATCGCCGGCTCGGCTCGGCGGGGAGGTCTCGTCCCCCGCCCTCGCCGCGAGCCGAGCCGGTCGCAAGGTTTGGGGAAGGTTTGGGACCACTTTGCTCCATTACGGAGCGCCAGAGTTTTCGGGAACAGGAAAAAGAACAACGAGAGCGACGGGAATCAAAATGTGATGGCGCGTGCGGCCTTTGAACGCGCCATCCATCCATCCATCCACCCCTTTGCGGCCGCCGCTGTCGCCCCTGCCTGGCGGATATTACACCGACAGAGCGGTCTGGAGGGTCACTGGCGCACTGCCGTCCGCCGTTCCAGCCAATCACATCGCGCGCGCCACGCCACTCGGCCGGCTGCCCCGCCGCCACTCCGCCGCCACTCCGCCGATGAGGAAAAAGCGGGAAAAAGTCACACACAGCAGCGAGGGGGTCGCGAATCGGGGAATCAGGTGAAAAGGGAAACGCCTCTTCTCAAATATTGTGTTTCCCAGCGTCTGCCGCGCCGGGCCACGCCAGCGAGCACGCCAGGCAGGCACGCCAGGCAGGCAGTCGGAAGCGAGGCGAATTGCACGACCAGCCAGTCAGGCGGGCGGCGGTGGAGGGGGGAGGGGCAGATTTCTGTGTATTTGTGCTCGGCAACGCGCGCGCGCGCGCGCCCTCCCGGCATCAGCATAAAAAGAAATAAATTATTTGGAAAGGTAAATAAAAGAGGCAAAAAAACGCACGAAGTGAGCAGACGTCGGTGTTTGATCGCGCGTCGCCGTCGTCATCGCGACTTGCTGGCCGGGCGAGGCTAGGCGACGCGTCGCGCTGCGTTGGCCTTTTAGGCACGCGGACCAAGCTCGTGGTGTTATTGTTGTTGTTTTGTTGTTGCTGTTATTGCTGTTTTCCTGCAGAGACGATTCGCGCGCTTTCGCAATCATCCAAATCGGATTCCATACCGGAAAAACATCCCCATGTCCGTTTGGCAGCACGGCCCGGTGTCCCCCCGGGGCTGCCAGCGGGGCTGGCGGGGCTGGCAGGCTGGCAGGCTGGCGGGGCTGGCAGGGCTGGCAGGCTGGCGGGGCTGGCGGGGCTGGCAGGCTGGCGGGGCTGGCAGGGCTGGCAGGCTGGCGGGGCTGGCAGGGCTGGCAGGCTGGCGGGGCTGGCGGGGCTGGCAGGCTGGCAGGCTGGCGGGGCTGGCAGGGCTGGCGGGGCTGGCAGGCTGGCGGGGCTGGCGGGGCTGGCGGGGCTGGCGGGGCTGGCAGGCTGGCGGGGCTGCCGCAAAGTGGCGGCCCAATATAAGTAGCCGTAGCGCGCGGAGCGGAGCACGGCCGCCCCTTTTGTCCGCACGCTCGTGTGTGCGGACGCGTAATGTACCGGTGTGTGTCTTGTGTGCGTGTGTGTGTGCGTGTGCCCGCGGGCGTGTGAGAGAGAGAGAGAGAGAGAGAGAGAGAGAGAGAGAGAGAGTCGGCAAATGAGGCAGTGAGGCCTGTGTAAATAGGGGCAGGAATACGTGTAATGCCCGTGTGCGCGCTGTGCGCGTACGCCGCCGATATGGTGTGGGACTTGTGGCATTTCAGGCGCCGGGGTGGGGGGGCTTGGAGGAGGAAGGTAAACGGAGAGGCAAAACGAATAAAAATTAATCTTCCGCGGCGCGTGAGAAAGCCCCCGCCATTTCACGCGTCCAAATGTGACGTCCTCTCCAATTTTGGTCGGAGAGTCGCAGAGGCGACTAAGGCCCGGGCCGGGGCAAGCCGGGGGGTCCGCCCGCGCGCCGCTCCGAAATAACAGGCTTGTTAATTTGCGTCGCGTGTCGGGGAAAAATAAAAATATTTGCGCCGCCGAGGATATTTACTCGATAAATTTATTTATCGTTCGCTGAAGTTGGCGTGTTCCCTCTGCCCTGCGGGCCCTGGCGCCCTGGCGCCCTGGCGCCCTGGCCTGGCGAGGCCTGCGAGGCGGGACGGGGGTTTCGCAGCGCGATCCCATTTTCTGGTCCACAGCTAGGGCACGGCCACGGCACGGCACGGCCAGGGCGCCGCCAGGGCGGGGGCTCCTAACTAGCAGCACGCCACGTTTATTTCGGAGCGGTGCAATTTCGGGCCGTGCGGTGGAGGGTCCCCGGCCGAGCCCCGGCCGAGCCGGGCCACATTTTCATAAAGTGGTGTGCGCAGTGTAGCTCGGCGGGGGAGCCGGCAGATGGACAGGGACGGGCCGCCGGGGCCTAGGAGCGAGGGCTCGACCGAGGGCTCGACCGAGGGCTCGACCGAGGGCCAGGACCTAATGCGGACTGGATTCCGAAAGCCCGTTGCCCGTTCGCATGGCGGCACGGCGTGGCCCGGGCGTGGCGGCCCCACGGCCGGAAGGTGGAGGGCCTTGGCGACCCCGCACTGCAATCGGTGTCGCCGCCGGTCCCACCCGCCCCGCCGCGCCCCGCCCCGCCCCGCCCCACCCCGCCGCAGTGCCGGCTGCTAATACGTGTCCACCATTTTCGGCCCCGCGTGTTGCTACACTGCGATAGCGCCGACGCTGTCCGCCGGTGTTTTTGGAAACGGCAAAGGGCTTTTTTTTTGCCCGGGACACAGTGGAAGAGTCAACCTTTTTCGACGCGCGCGACTACAGTCCACGCACGGCAATAACGGTTCCTGCTTTCCCCACAGGGACTTTTTGGAAATCGACTGTCTTCGTATAACATACCAGGGGATACCAGGGAACCGCTTTCGCCGTGCGTTTGCCATCGCACTTATTGTCCTTTCCTTGCCAGTTTTTCAGCCAGTGTTTTGTTTTTGTTGGTGTTGCAGCGTCGCTGACCTGCGCCGGCATGGCCGCGTACCCGATGGGCTGGGACAACAGAGAAGTCCGGGAAAGTTGCGGCGCCGAGGCTGAAGCGTATCGGTTAGGTGAGTGTACAACGCGTTGCATTTGTTTTTGTTTTGCTGCACGCCGTGCACGCCGTGTTGTTGCGGTCGTGTTGGAGCCCCTGCAATGCAGCACTCACGAGGGCCGATCCAACTACTACCTGAACCAGCCGAAGCCCCCTCTCTCTCTCTCTCTCTCTCTCTCTCTCTCTCTCTCTCTCTCTCTCTCTCTCTCTCTCTCTCTCTCTCTCTGTGCCGCCGAACGCCACAGAGAGTTTGCTCAACTGCGGTCCATACATTTCGCCTGCATTGATGAGAAACAATCACCATGTTTTATTGTGGGGGTGAAAAATTGAGCGCCCTTTTCCCTTTGCAGCCGCGCCGCCCCGCTGCGCCCTCAACAAGCAGGGCGGAGTGGTGGCATTGTGCGCGAGGCGATGAAGGCCTTTAAAGTGTCCGATGGCGCCTTGTCCGACAGCCACCCCGACCGGCCCGGCCGGCCCGGCCCGGCACCAGCCCCCTGCACCAACTTTTGCTCCTGTTCCGGGCCGGAAGGTTGGCCACACTGACCGCACGCCGTGCCGGCATGGTGCTGCCCCGCCCCGCCCCGCCCCGCCCCACCCCGCCCCGCCCCGCCCCGCCCCGCCGCACGCATCCCCTCGACTCAGACAAACGCCGCCCGGACTTCTTTTTTTCCCGCCTTCCTCGTGTGTTTTTATTCTTTGCGTCAAAAGTTTGTTCTCTGAGTGAAAAGAACATTGAGGAAGGATCGAGAAGTGATGGTCCACCCCGGCGGGGGGATGGCGAGGCCCGAAGCGCCCGAGGCGGGGCGGGGCGGGGCGGGGCGGGGCGGGGCGGGGCGGGGCGGGGCGGGGCGGGCCCAAGGCGCGGCGCTGGCGGCGCTAGCTCTCCCCCGGGAGGGGCAAGTCGCAGCACGCAGGCGGACGGGCGGACCGGAAGTCGGAACGACGGACTCTAAGGAATTAGCAACGAACAAGACACGCACAAGGGGATAGTAATAAACGGGGTACGGTACAGAGACGCCAAGAACAGCCCCCGTCTATCTCTCTCTCACGCACACACGCGCGCGCACACTGTCACACCCTCTCACTCCCTCACGCAGAGCGCGTGACTCCCGGCGTGACTCGTGTAGTAGTGTCAATGCGGAGACAACTTTGGCTGATTGGACACAGTTTGTTTCTGTGCCGGGATAAACTTTCAGACGCCCCTCGCCGCCCCTTTCTGTACCCCCTCCCCCTTCCCCTCCCCATCCCCAGCGCCCCGCCCCGCCTCGTCCCGACCTCGTCCGCCGGCCGCATGGCTCGGCCGCAGACGTGGCTTCTTCTCAAAAACGGCCCAAAACGTGCCGGGGTGCTGGCGAGCAGGGTGGCTGTGTGTAAGTTGACCCAGTCAACTTACACACAGTGGCTGTGTGGCTGCCGTCAGCCTCTGTCGGCGACCTCGCGAGGCTGCGACGCTGCGGGGCTCCTCCCGCGTCGTATTGCGCGTTGCTTCGAGTGAGGCGCAGCACAGCGCAGCACAGCGCCATGGGCATGGCGGCATGGCCGCGCCATCGAGTCGTTATTGCGACTATGGCGGCGTGTGGCGGGGCGGGGCGGGGCGGGGCGTACCTTTGGACGCGATGCAGCAGACCGAAAACGAGACTGGAGGGTAGATTTGTTAGCTAGCTGCAGCCAGTGCCTTGGAATCGCTCTACTGTATAAGCAATTTGTTTGGCGCGATTTCCACTTTCCTCGGCGCTCCCCTCCGGGCTTTGGTCGTTTCCTCACCCGTTTTCGCGACCTCTTTTTCGCGGCGAACTCCGCTGCCATTGTCCTCCACCTTCGCCTTTGGCGCAAACGCTATTCCTCAAACGCCATGCTGTTACACACTTCAGCGAGTGCAAGTGCAAAATCGACACGATCCGGACTTAGCCTCGCCTTCCTCCCACGTCCCCCGCACGCTCACACACACACACACACATCCTGGAAAGGCTGGATGATATTTGGCACCTCTCTATATACAGCACACGGATCGGAATGGGGAGAGGAGCCCCAGGAGGGGAGGGGTAGGGGGGCTGGATTTATGGATGGCTTCGGATTGGTGGCCGAAGCCGGGCGAAGGCCGGGCAGCCTCTGGGCTCTGAGCGGCCTCCTGGTGAGGTCGGGAGCCCCTCGCCGTGTCTCACAGCGCCCACAGTGCAGCAGTGTACGTACACAGTGTACACTACACCGCCTTGGCGTCCTTTGACGGCGGACGGCGGGTTCTTTTCATAGCCCGCCGTGGCTTAGTGCTTAATACAGACAGTCTTGGGCGCCACGGCCACGCCACGGCCGCGGCAGTGTGGCCGCTGCCTGCCGCCGCCCCGCCTCTGGACATTATTTTTTAATACTCCCTCGCCAGCCCCCTCCCCCGGCCGCCCGCCCCGGTCCGCCCCAGCCCGCCCTGGCCGGCCGGGTATTGCGGTTTCCGCAGGAATGTCCCTGCATTCCACGGGCGGGGCGGCGGGGCGGCGGGGCGGCCGGAGGGCGGGGCGCGCCCAGCCGGCGTTGAAGGACTGGCGGCGTCCTCGCCACCACCGCGGGGGGCTGGGCCGGCCGGGCTGCCCGGAACGTCGCGAACAGGTGTCCGTCATCCCGGGGCCGCAAATTCCGTCACTTTTTTCCGATTTGTTGTTTTGAGTTTGTACTTGCGATATGTCAGTGTGTGCGAATGGGCAGGCAGGGTAGCCTCGCCACGGGCAGCACGGCCGGCTGCGGCTCGCCGGGTTCAAAGAGAGGGTGAAGGGCGGTGAAGGGTCGAGAAGGGAATGCCAGTGTGGTGGAGGCCGGGCAGGCCGTGTGGGCCGTGCTAGAGACCGCCCCCACGTCATCGCGTTCTGCGAGGTGCTCCAAATGATTCCCCGCATGATGGCGTCCCGCTCGGCGCCCCCCCGGGTGCCCCACTCGGCGGCCCGGCGCCCCGTCTGCGGCCCTCTAATTGCGCCGCATTGCGATTCGCATTGCAGGCGGCGCGGCATTCGCATTGCGATTCACATTGCGCTTCGAGGGTCTTGGCGCGCGCCGCGCCGTATACCGGCATCGGCCCCATCGATTGCTCCCGCACGGTGTATGGAAAAGTTGCTGTGTTTGGCCGAATTTGCCCGAGGACCCGTGGCGCCGTGGCGACGCACATATCGGGACGAGACGAGGATGCGGGCCGCATTCGCCTCTCCCTGCGACAGAGAGAGGGAGAGAGAGAGAGAGAGAGAGAGAGAGAGAGAGAGAGAGAGAGAGAGAGAGAGAGAGAGAGAGAGAGAGACGAGGCAGTGTACCGCAGGCCGAGGGTGCTGCAGCGGGGCCGGCCGCAGAGCGCGCAGAGCCATCCATAGGTCCCAATTAAGGAGGAGCACGGGCGGAAACAGGAAAGTGGCCACTCCAGGGCATGCAGCCAGTATATTACGTAACGTGAGTTTAGGCCCTCACGCACACACACACACAGAGTGTCGGAGTGGCGCCAACGGCAGAGGCTCTCTGAGCCAAGTCGTGGCTGCAAGTGTATGGGTGGGTGAGTGTGTGTGAGTGTGGCTCTCATTGGGCCAACCCGAGGCCTGCAGCCTACAGCCGGGACTACAGCCCGGACTACAGGCAGGCAAGGCGCCAAGCGGAAGGCCGGGGAGCCGAGGCGCGCTAAGCCAGGTCAATGGAGGGGCAGCCAGGGCAGCATGCAGTGCCAACGAACGGCGGCATCGGGACTCGCAGTAACTTAACGAAATTCCAGGTCTCGTGGAGGCACACTGGCGCACAGCTCGTGCGGTAGGGGTGGCTGGGTCCTTCCCCTGTCACTCCGACGTTCCGATGTTGGAGCGGACGCGTCGCGCGCGTCGCGGCAAGGCGCTCCCTCGGCTCCTTCATCGAGCACAACAAAGAGCGACACGGCCACTTTGGCATGCGGGCGGGGCGGGGCGGGGCGGGGCGGGGCGGGGCGGGGCGCTGCAAGCTCGCCCGCCAGGTCGGCCAGTCGGCCTGCTGCAATCAAAAGTTTGCTTTGCGCGCCCCTGCCGCCGCCCGCCCGTCCGAACCGCGGTGCCCCCTCCCAACCACCCTCACCTCGCTGGCCGACCCGCAACCCCGGCAGAATCGGAAGCCAGAGTAGTCTCGCTGAAAAATACAAAGTTTAATCTGCAGTGTGAATAATATGTGCGTTGTGTTTCGTGTTGCAGGGAGCTGCGAGCTGTCGTGGTCGGTCTACCTGCTGGCGGGGGCCGTGCTGCTGCTGCTGCTCTGCTTCGGGCTCAGCTTCTGCTCCTCCAACGTGCGGCCGCCGACTTCCTTTCGTATCTGAGTGTACAGCGCCGGCATGCTCCCGGTCGCCCTCTAGTGGCCCCGGCCGAGGGCCCCGCCGAAGGCCCGGCCGGGGACGAGGTGTCGGCGCTAGCGTGTGGATCTCCATGGACGCGCTCGACTGCCCGCTGTGACGCGGCCCAGCCAGCCCTGCCAGCCCGGGACGGCTCGAGCCCCAATCAGCCCGGGGATCCGGCCGGCTTCCGAGCCGCTGCGGCAGCCTGCGGTGGACCGGAGTGACGGAGTGACAGAGTGACACCCCCGAGAAAGCGCGTCACTCGCGGACGGTCCCCTTCGGTCCCCCGGGCCTGCCGTGTTCCGCGAGAGTGCCGCGCCGATGTACGCGCAGCCCGCGGCTCGAGCGCGCAGGCCCAGCAGGCCCAGCGTTCAGTCTGAGCGGAGAGTCCTCCGAGGAAGGCGTGCGACGGTGCAGTGCATGGCGAATCGAAAAACAAAAACAAGACGAAACAGTGTTCTACGGAGGGGTTGCACGCACGGTGCAACTACCCGTCGACTGTCACAAGAACAGATGGAACAAAAACGCCTAAAAAAATGAAACTGAGGATGTTTTTTCTCTTCGACGCAAAATTGGAAGATCGCCCCGCCGCTCGGCCTTGCAAAGTGGAGCTATGCCGGTGAATTCATTGGACGATTGTTGTTATAAAAGTTGTTATGGACAATATTATTTATGATGCTGACGTCAGTCGGCTTATTTTTATCCAGTGCCCAGCAGCTGGCTTAACAGAGTGTTTATTGTAGTGTATTCGGAGTTGGCTCATGTGTTATACGTCAGAAATCGACTTCCGGACTCATCTTGTCGGAGTGATTTCAGGGTATACGTCTTCGAGGGATTAGTGTTACAGTAGGAAATTAAATCATCCCCATGTTTCCGGTGTGAATGTTGGCCTAATCCTTTCATTGTTTTCATTCTGTTATGTAAATTGTTTCCTAGGGCGCTGTGAATGTTTCGTAGGATGGGGTAAATGTGACTCAAGTAATGTTACAAGTTGATGTGCCGCGTGTTGTGAGCACTCAACAATCTCTTGTGTATTATTATGTCTCGTTGCACTATTCGTTGGTGTTGTCTAGCCTTTGTCCAAAGTCTATTCAGTCTTTTCCTGCGTCTTCTTGCATGTATACCATGAACTTTTCTGTGCCTGTCTTCCCTATGGTCTGAACCACTGCCCCGCAAAAGTGCTGCCTAGCTGGCCAAAAGCATAATACCTGTAAACTATGTGACTCTGCTGCATTCCTAGCACACCTTGTCGTCAAAGAAAGCAATGAATGAAAGCCATCGCTGCTGCTCCCCTTTTGTACTTTTCCATGAACGGCGTTCATATTGTAAGACAATGGATGAAATTAACTCACCAATGCTGTGTAATAAAGGGAGATGTTTGTAAGCGTGAACCCGTTCCTTGGCGGCCCACGGTGGCGCTACTCTCCTCACCTAACCTCGCCCCGCCCCGCCCCGCCCCACCCGGGACGGACAAAGAGTTTGGGGCGTTCTTATCTCGCAACGGCTCCCCCGGGCCAGACTCCTCATCGCCTCCTTTCAGCCTCGCAGCCGACACAAGCTTTGTTTTTCTCCCCTTTTTGACGACATTAATCACCGTCGTCGTCGCGGCCACGCGGCCACGCCGCCTTTCCCGCGCTGCGCCGGTTGCCAACCTAACGGCGCTAAAGCCCGCGACCGCAACCCGCCCCGACGGCCTCGCCTGGCCTCGCCTCGCTTGGCCCAGTCGTGCCAACATCGGCGTGTCGATTCCGCTCGCCGCCGCCTCGCCCAAGGCTGCCCAACGCCCCACAGACAATGGCCGCTCATTATTTCACTGACGCCCCCGCTTGTTTGGCCTCATGCCGGCCGGCCGGCCGTCGACACTCGGCACCCCTCCGCCCCCCGACTCCTACATCTTGCCTTTTTCTATCTGACTGGCAAGCACGAAGTCGGCCAACAGCCGCGAGACGAGTCTTAATCGAAAAACTTTCAAAATCGACATAGAAAAGGGGGCGGGCTGCGGGAGGAGCGTGCGCGCAGAGCGGAGAGCGAAGAGACCGGCAAAGTGCGGCGGCAAAGTGCGGGGGCAAAGTGCGAGGGCGGCCGCAAGGATGTGGGCTGCTTCACTGCTTCGGCCCTGGCTTGGCTTGGCTTGCCTTGGCTGCGCTCTCGCCGCCAGTGGCTGTGACTGCTGTGACGCCGAGTGCGTCGTGCTCAAGGAGGAAGACGAAGAGGGGCAAGAGCTGTTTCTATTTCGTTTATTTACTTACAAGCAGGCCGTCACCGGAATGCAGCCGAAAAGTGGAGGGGAGAGGTCCCGTTTCGTTTCTCTACGGCATAGTCTTGACGTACAATAAGTGTTTCTTATTTTAATGGCGCTCAAACGGGCCGGGCCTGGCCGGGCCGCGCCCACAAACTTTGGCCCGAGTTGCGACGGAGTGAAGTTAAAGGCAAAACAATACGCCTTTTGTCTGAAAGCGACAGCAGGGATAACTGAACAGGAAGTGAGGCGAGAGTGGGAGGACGGCGGCGCGGACGGCGCTGCAGAAAAGGAATTGGGGAGTGCGCCGCGCGCCGCGAAGGAAAAATGAGGAATGGCGGAGGGAAAAAACGGGTGCGGGGGCGGGGGCAGAGGATGCTCCCCTACAAGTAAATTATTCTCAGTGCATGGAGATGAATAAAACATGGCCGGGCAGATAGGGACCAGTTGGCGGCACTGGCGGAGGGGACGCGGCGAGACGGCCGAACCGTCAACACACCTCCGGGCCGTCAGGTGACCTGCGCCACTGCGCGGTGGACGCCGCCGGGGCTGGGCTTGCTGCCAGGCGTCAGGCACAGCCCGGTCGCTGTCAGACGGGCAGCCACAAGCACCCACTCATTGGGACCGGCCGACCGGCCCGCGAGCCACAGCCACAGCCGCCTTACGACGGCGGGATAGACCAGCCCGCCAAGCACCCCGGCGAAGCGGGCAAGGCCGCCGCGCAGCCCGCAGGCGCTATCCTCGGGCCCCCCGTGAAAAGAAGCATCCATTCAAGTAAAGGGTTCAAAATCTCAGCCTTGGGTTGGCTTCAAATCCGTATCTTGGATGGGTAAGTTAGGCTCAAATTCGGATGATGCAACAGTGGCGATGGGGTTGCCCACCTCAGACCTCTGGTTCCTCAGCCACAAGGCAACGTCAAGGCGTTGCTCTCGCGAATTATTGTCGTCAGTTCTGGACCGAAAAAGAGTGAGGCGTGTTAGCCTTTCTGGCGCATGATCCCTCGGAGGGCCCACTCAACGGTGAAACCATGGGATGTGTTTTGTCTAACGGCTCGCCCCTCCAAAAAAAAAAAATAGTTCCCCTCATCGATTCCGCATCTTTGAGCTGTCTAATGTGTCACCCTTTCCAGATTGGTCTGCATTTCATCAGTTAAGGAAAAGGAGGGCTGGCGCTGGCACCTCTGCGAGGATTGCATTTCTTTCTTTTTCCATTGCCTTCCGACTTGGACAGGAAAATAGGACAGGCTGAATAAATGTTGAACACTGCTTTGTTTATCCATTCCCCTTTATTCTTAATCAGTGATAGGACGCAATTAAAATAACACTTACATTTATGACACGATTTCAAATGAAACACACTAATTACCTATCTTAAGTTACAGAATGGTCCCACAATGGGATAGATCACGTCAGTAATTGCAATAACAGTACTGTACATAAAGAACAGAATATGTGGAAAGTGTCATGCAAAAGGTGCACACGTCAAGAAAATTCATGCATTATGGCTTTGACAACTTCAGTTTATAATATAGAATGTTGGCAGTATGGAACAGAAGCAATGACAATTTAATCATCAAAACTGACAGTAATCATTCTTTAAAAAGTTACAAATTTGATTTGTAAACAAGTATGGAAACAATCCTCAGCAACAATATTCTCTGATTCCATAGTGACTATAGAAATAATGAAAATGGCTACACAAAAACTTTAAAGGCTGAATCCATGGAAGTGAATCTAGTCTCTCAAAAGTTGATAACCCATGATCTTTGGTGTGTTACAAGCCAACATCAGTGAGAGAAAACCAATCAAATGAGACAAAACTAAATCTGTAGATAAAATTTTCACGTGCTAATCGATTTTAGAGGCCACAGAAAATAAACTGCCTCAATCCGCATCACCAGATAACCGTCTTCATCGTCTATCGTAGGATTCAGAGCGGCGGCTGCGGCTCTTGCTCAACGATCTGCTGCGGCTACGGTAGCGACGGCGCGGAGAGTACGATCTGCAAAGAGACAATCTGGTCCCGTGACAACGTCCTCCAAGCTAACATGGATGTTGTGGTGGCAGTGTACAAAATTGCATTCCATTCCAAACTAACAAATGAGTGATTTAAAAAAAAAGTGGCTTCACACTGATTGTTGGTGCAGAAAGCAGTACCATAAATAACCATTTAAAAACCATATTTTTAAATTCTTTTTTCAAGCAATTTGAACATTACATGCACCACCAGCAGACTAAGCTTTAACTAGATGCAACACTTAGGTCCCTGCAAGAAATCTGGCATAAATAACCCTGGAAAAAGCAATTAACCATTTACCTCATAACAAGATATTAGCTCATCAACATCTCCCTGAGAGACCAGACTGTGTGGTGAGAGTGCTAGGTAAACTACGCTACATTAACAAACTGATCAGGGTTCTTTGATTTATTAATGTCTGTAAATACAGTAAAATCTCACAGATAAAGGTTGTTTATACTGAGTCACATTGAGAACATAATTGTCAACATTGGTGAGAAGCATTTATAATTAATGTTGAGGCAAAATAATAGTCAGTTACACCAAAAATTATTTAAATATCAAATAATAGCACAAAATGAAAGATGGTCTCCTCAGGGTGAGAAGCAGGTATACGCTCATCTGAAACAAGAAAAATTGGCATTACTATCAGCCTCTAAAGCTAACTTCACACAGAAGATGTGCGTCTTAGTAAAGCTTCCCTTAACAAAGCTGACTAGGAGGGACAAAAACAATGACAAAACAGGAAAGGCAGAGCAAAGAGCTCTGTGGAAGCTGCAGTAAAGGCTGATGTAATGCTAATGACAGGATGGCAACTCGCTTTCTTCAAATTTAAAGCCATAGGCAACCCCTGATTTTTTTTTTTAAATCTTGAACTGGACTTATTTTAAACTGATATTGCATAAGTATTTTACAATGCACCTTTAAAACAAAGGAACTCAAAATATAAGAGATTGCCAAACCCATAAGACACACAGGTGCTCTCACACACGCACGCGCGCTCACACAAACACACACATGATGGACCCTCAATATGTGAACATGACAAAATCCTGTGATGTGTTCTAACTTTCAGGGCGAGGTCCGAAGCAGAGGACCTTCAGCATGAATTCAGTCCTAAGTGGGGCAAAGATATTTTACAGACTACTCACCGTCTATCCCTGGAGTCCGATCGTGATCTCCTCGGAGAACGGCTGCGGCTGCGAGAGTGAGACCGCCTGCGCGGAGAGCGGCGAGGAGAGGGAGACCTGGAAAGCCACAGGAACATATTAGTTGAGATAGAGAGTTGCAGAACCAAAACCACCTCGAGCCTCTGAACAGATGTACACCTCTCGATGTCTTGGAAGCTAGAAGTAAGAACATTTAAAATTAAAAAAAAAAAAAATGATGGAGATCAATTGCTTTGCTTGGCTTCCCCCACAGATTTTTAAAAGAATGACTGAACACGTAATAGAACCAAGATTCAAATACAAAAGGTTGAGCCAAAAATTCACCATTCTGAAAAGCTACTCTACAACTAAAAATGCACTAAAACAAATAATTCTGGCAATCCCCGAAGGAATACCACCTTTCTCATGAAAGAAAGTTTCTAAATAAATATTAAGTCAATCTAGACTCAAAACAAGTCTTACATCTGAATAAATTGCTATGATATCAAGTAAGCAGAAAACTACTTGAGTGGTTCATAAAGAAACAGCCATTGCAAATAAAATAGAAAACCAAACTCAAAATGAACAACTTATATTGATTGCTTGAATGTATAAAATTTAAGTAGGAAAAAGGTAAAAATCCAAAAAGAAAAATGATCACATAAACAAAGCAAATCTTATCAGGCAGCAAGACTGGTTAGCACACGGCAGCGACAAGCAATCTGTGGAAAAGAATCTCCACACCTCTCTGGTTCCTGTTAGGCAAAAAGTGGGGAGGGGAGGGGGTGGGGGACATTTTTATCTACAGTCAGTTAAACAAACAGTGGGGAAAGGGTATATCTCCCAGAGCACACTGGTTAACTTAACTATAAATGCTAAATTTGAACTTCTTTCTTTCTTTACAAAGAAAAAGAAAAATTATGTGCGTGTAGAATATACCATCTGGTTGGCTGAACGTTGGCAGAAGTAGCGAGCGAGGCGAATGTAGAATGGCCACTTGGGGTAGGAAGAAAGGCAGCCAATTGTGATCTGACAGGGGTGGTGGTGATGGAAGTAGTAGAAGTAGTAGTTGTTGCATGGTAGTGCAGCGGAATTAGACCGCGCTTGATGGCAGGACTATCGTTCAAGTTGATTGACCGTTCATTGCAGCCAGAATCATGTTGGATAGACTAATCGGAACGAGATGTCAGGCGAGTGATGAGGTAGTGTAGGAGTCAGTAGTGGCCTGCAAATTAACCATAATGATCGTAAGCCTACGAAATTATAGGAATTCTAGCCACAAACGTCACATACTGACACCACCCGGCCGCGACAACCTTTCACAACAAAGAAAGCTCTTTGTCATAAAAACCGAGAATTAAGAAGCTAGCTGAAATGAATCTGATCACTACTGCTTATTTTTTTCTTAAACTTTTTTTTGCAACAATGGTCTTCTACTGTAATTAATATTAAAAAATTTGAAAGGGGTGGAGCACAATAACCAACCAGGAGGTACAACAATTCCCCAATAATGTGTTCATCAAAGGGTGCAACTGAATCCTCATAAAATGAACACTCCTAACAAGCCATCAAAAATCTGAAACTCCAACCCCACTTCAAAGAAGGAAGAGGAAATTTCACAGGTGCATGACATTCTACTGTTACTTTAATCTAACAAAAACGTGAAGTCAAAATGAACTTAACCACTCAAGCTTCAAGCATGAAACTCACATCACAGTGCAAATGAACTGAAATTTAAGAAGTGAGAAAATACAAACAATGAACAAAAATGTGATCAGATGTTAATCTGAATCAGACAAAAGGGCAATCCAGCTCCCATCACAAATAAACAAAATAATATAAACCCAAATTATAAAATAAATTTTCTTAGAAACAAACAAGTGGCCTTACAATACTTTTTCAGAGTAAGTTCGTTGTAAGTCTTTAAAACTCTAATAATTACAAACTACATAATTTAATCTTTGAGATAGATTTCACTCAAAAATACCTGAGTGACAAGAATAAACCCAAACAAAATAAAAACAACCTGCATCTAGCAACACTTACAGGCACTCAAAAAGTGGCTGTTTATGAGAACCGTGAGATAATCAGCGCCTAAAGTAATTATCATCCAAGGTGGGTAAAAAAAGGCTCCTTACAACTTCGAAACTTACCTTGATCTGCCTTGTCTGCCACGGCCAAAGCCACCACCGCCGCCGCCGCCACCACCGAATCCACCACGGTTCCGACTGCGCCCATTAGACATCTCCACACGCATCCTTTCCCCACAACAACGGCTGAAGATGGGATAAATCATTGGTTAGTTGATGGCTCTTCCTTTACTGTCAAAAAAATCACATAAAATTGGGCAACTTACGTTCCGTCCAATCCTCTCACTGCATCCTCAGCATCCCTCGGGTCCTCGAACTCGACAAATGCAAAACCAGGTGGGTTCCTTGCCACCCACACATTGCGGAGTGGACCATATTTGCTGAAGGCAGATTCAAGCTCATGCTTGGAGGCGTTGTTGCCCAAGTTCCCAACGTACACCTTGCAGGAGAGCTCCCACTCACGATGGCGAGACATGGTTAGAACCTAAACATAAATAAAGAGTCAAAATCATAATCCTGTAACAAAAAAGTTAAGTTTCCTAGAAGCACTGGAACAAACCAGAGAAAAAAATACGAATACTAAAGAGTCAAATGCAATGAACCTAGTTCAAAAGTCAGAGAGACTTGTTAAGCCAGGGCCAATGATGGCCTTGGTAGAGCCTAAACCGTCACCTACGGGAAAGCCGGCAATGCGCGACTAAAACCGAGAGAGATAAGTTAAGCGGGTCCGGCAAAGCAAGAACGATAACGGGCAGAAGGGCTTTCACAGGAGTGGACCGAACAGAGGCCCACATCAGTAGTTTGCTGAAAAATCAATAACAGGGCTTTTCTGAACGATGCTCAGGGCGTTTTACGCAGATGCGCAGTCTTCGTCTACTAACGAATTCGGTACCAAACAAACCGATCAGTCGCCGGGTGGGTACCAAACCGCACACCATAAGCGACTGGTATACCCACAAAACAGGTACAAACAAAAAGGAGCCCTGCAGAACAATAAGTATCGTAAAACGTACAAAATTCGGCGGCTGCGGGACCCTGCCTAAACATGGCGGTGCGACCGAGAAATGTTGCGTTGAAGCCCCGAGGAACAGCCGCAACCAACAGATAAACATGCAGTATAGATAGATATTGTGCGTACCTTAAAATAACTTGAAAGCCGATGCTAATAAAAAGTGACGAAGCACAAGTAAAACTACAGAACCGACAACGGTCCAGCCACGGCAAGCTCCAGAATTTTAGATGACTTGCTTGCGCGTCTCCAAACCAACCAACCACAAATGAGAAAGATGGCGCAGGGAGGAAACAAGGCTAAACTTCACAACTTCCCGCGAGATGGCGCTAGGAGCGACGCCGGAAGTCTTGGGTTCGAAAGTAGCAGCAAAGAAAGTAGCCTTATTAAAGAGTGAAATCGACCAATTCAATCTGAAAAAAGTATATTTTCTGGTCAGCCCTGGCGGCTTCAAGGATTTATGGTTGCTTAGACAAGAAAAAGGCGGTTTTGATTTGGCCCAAATTGGCGGTATCTTGCGGAAGAAGAATCAACCTAGCAGTGAGCAATGGAAACGCGTCAGTTCTTTTGATGATGTTTCGAATTGATGGAATAAAAGTTAACGATCTCCTATTCTGAAATAATTAGAAAAGTAATGAGACTCGATCGATTTTCGAGTAATTCGTTCCGTGCACGACTTTGCTTGGAAATCCAACCAGCATAAATGTCAGCTAGCGCTCCCTGTCGGGCTTTCTCACAAACAGTTTCGCTTCGTGTTGTTTAGAATTATTTAGATCGAAGGTCAAGTAGGCTAGTGCCGTGACAACAAGTTTCGAGCTGGGGTTTTTATTAATTTGAGCACCATTCTGTGTCAATTTTCACTTCTACCCCACGTAGAATGTACCCCGCATATTCGACGATTTGATCAGTCCTTGAAGACTGAGGATACAACCTACTTCGAGAGGTGAGTGGTGTTTGTTTTGATAAGCGATTTTTTGGGGGGAAGTAGGTCTCGAGTCTCGAGCAGCTTAGCCTACACCATAATATTGAATTAGGCTTTAGCCTATTTCAGGATTTGAAACTTACTTCATTTTCGTCTTTCCCGTGTCTCACCATCAAGAGAAATTCATTCGCAGTGGTTTGCCTCCAACAAACATGCCCAAAAGTTGTCGGGTCTCTGGAAGTGTTGTGAATATGCTCTCATAATGTCATTATCTCATAGAAAGTTGGAAAACGTTATTCTGCGAATCTGTGATATCTCTTAGACGTAGCAAGAACGTGTGTGCATTCACTTGCACCTCATCTGTGTGAGTTCATGAAGTTTCTGTAGAATGCCACTTAAAGATATTATTGAATTTATATCTCCTATCCTGATGTCATGTTCTGCTGCCCCAAGTTGGAGATGAAACATAACCCTATCTCCGTTCTCACAATTCGCTCTTTTTCATAGGTCTTTGCCTGCTTTCTGTGAGTTTTACTTCCAGGAGATTTTAGTTTTTCGTGCAATATACTCACTTACGGTTACATTATATGAATTTTAGCGGTTATCTTGCAATTTTTTAAGGTCAGGTTATGATTTGGTAATGAGAAGTGTCTGACAAAATATGTCCTTTTAAAGATTCTCCTCTTCATTATCGGCTGATTATTCAGCTGACACAATTTTCAATGGCACTTTGAGTAATAATTTTCCCCAGGTATTTCCAGTTCTTACGTAAGGGGCATCTTGTTTTTACCTTTTTAATATTCTGCACAAATGTAGTCCTATCTCTAACTATTCTTTCTACTTCCTTCTTTTCTCATTCTAAACAATTTTACTCTCCATTTTATTTGAATCTTCAAATTTCTACATGTTTTGGTACATTCCCTATTGCGCTATTGCTATTTATTTTGATATCTGAAGTTTTTGTTATATATGCAATCTGTCTACCTGTGTCCAGTAACATATTAATCTTAGTTCTTGATTGTAATTTGGTTTGCTCCAATATTTGTCTTTCTCATGCTAATACGTTTGTTGTTTGATTTCCAGATTGCTTTGCTGTATTTGCCCTCTGCCAGTTAGGGGCATCCCGAAGTGGAAAACTAACCGTGAGTATGATTATAATCTTCCTAATCAGCAACTGTGATTGTGTTCAGCTACAGCAATAAATCTGTCAATGCCATTTTTATTTCAGCTTACTTCACCATGGGAACTAGCAGTTTTCTCCTCTGCCCGACATGGCCAGGCTGACAACAAAAGCCATGTAGGCAAAACAATAAGCGCTTCAGCGCCTTTGATCCGAAATGGATGATATTAATGGCGAATACCATGAGGACTTCTTCATGAAGGAGTTCCTCATGGAGCCTTCCAAACCAACAAGAAACATGTATAGCAACAATCTTGTGCATCAGCAACCCCAACAACAGCGGCAGCCTTCTCAGCTTCAGCCCAACTTGATGTACGGCTCCAGTTCTGGAATGTGTGCCGTGCCTAATGCTGCTACCTTCTCAAACTCCAACTGTTATGAGAGCAACGGGGCTCTTGATTCATTATCTATGCACAATGCCTCAAGTGTGGGCACTCCTATGGTTTCACCCCACTACCTGCCCAACCTTGCATCACACTTGCCAGGAATGTCTTCCTCAAGTCTAAATATGCCCAGCTCCTCTTCCCGTATGGGATTGCCAAGTAACAACGCTGGGCTGAGCAGCAACAACTTGGGCATGCCTGTTCAGGCACAAGCTGCTCTTGGTATGAGTTTGAGTGGGAATGGTCCTGGTGCCAACAGGGTTCCATATAACTCCTCATCTAGCCAATATGCTGCATCATCGTCTAGTGTCATGGGTATGCATCCCAGTGGCACTATGCATGGTAACAGCTCCAGCAACATCCCAATGCACAACCCATCACCAAACAGCATAGGTATGCATTCGAACTCATCGGCTGGACTGGGGCTGCATCAAGCTGCATCTACAAACAGTATGAGCATGCACTCATCCTCATCAAGTGCAATGGGTATTCACCCGTCGTCTGGGATGCATTCAACACCGTCCCCCAGTGGGATGGGCATGCACTCCAGCCCCTCCCCAGTCATGCATCCTGGTACCTCCCCCAGCAACAGGGGAATGCACTCCAGTGCCTCGCCAAGTGGAATGGGCATGCACTCCAGTGCGTCTCCCAGTGGTATGGGAATACGTTCCAATCCTTCCCCTGCTCTGCATTCTGGTGCTTCTCCTGGTGGCATGGGAATGCACTCCAGTGCATCACCAGCAGGCATGGGCATGCACTCGAATATGCCCAGCCCTGCCTCAAGTATGGGGAAACCTAGTGCCTCTCCGGGCAGACCCTCAATGCCCATTGCCTCCCCCAATGTGTTAAACATGCAATCAACCACAGCAAGAAGTCCCATGGCAGCATCAGCATCACGAAGTCCTTATCAGTCATCTCCAAGTCACTTTTCCAATACATCACCTGCAAACATACCAAGTGCATCTCCAGGTCGTCTTAGTAGGCCGAGCACTTCCCCAGGGAGAATGAATATGATGACTACTTCTCCACTCAGTGGTCAAGACATCAATGGTGCAAGTTACAGTGCGTCGTGTAGTGAAGGAAATTCCCCTGCTGGATTAGAGAGGCTCTCATCTGGTGTAACTGTTAGTGTGACTGAAAGGGGTGGGGAATCTTCAAATCAGATGAGACGGACTCCTCCTCTTCAGGATGTGTTAACCATCACTCCCGTGCAGGACCCCTATGGACAAGCTGGAACCTCTGGCAAAAAAGACCCAACACAAGTGAAGAAAGTCCGTCGGAAGAACACTGATGAACCGGGATCTAAGTCAAAGAAACGGAAAGCGGTCAGAGCTCAACTTGTTTCTTCTGATCCTCGAGGAGAGGCAGGTTTTGGTGCACCTAGTCTTTATGATTTATTAACTCAGGAAAATCCTTGTGGTGAAGGATCATTGCTCAGTGTGGGTGAGATTCCTAGTGGTACTGCACATTATGATATTACTACTGGTCAAGGTACAGTGAAACGCGGACGAAAAAGGAAATCTGGTGAAGGGGCTCCTAAACCCTCTACTAAACAGCGGACTACAGTAACCTACCAGAGCCAAATTTCAAGTCAAAATGGAATTAAACTTAAAATTAAAAAGTCAGAACCGGTGAAAAAGCCTGCAAAGCAGAGAGTCCGCAAAAAGAAAGGCAAGTCTGCAGACTCTGATTCTGATGGTGGTCATCACAGACGGGTCAATCACAAATCTGTTGTGGAATCAAGTGATGATGAGGGGAGAGAACAGAGCCCATGGGGCACTGAAAGTCTACCAAAGAATGTTCTGCACAAAATATTCAAATATGTTTCTCATGATGAGGGATGTGTACCTTTCCTTGTCAGGTAAGATTGTGATCTGGAATACTTTGCCATAGGCTGCTAACAGAACTGTATTGACCTGTGTTATGTTTGATTTACAGGATGCAACGAGTCTGCAAACAATGGAGAGAAGTAGCAATTACCCCAGATCTATGGCATACTATAGAACTTTGTAGTACATGGGTACGAGACAGGGCCAAAAATCATCACACTTTCCGCTGGCTGTGTGAAAATAGATTGACCAGTGTTCGTGAGCTCAATCTAGGTATAACCTCATAACATCTTGTCTCAAAATAAAAGTTCATGTTTGAAGCAATCACGCATTTGAGAGCTTGCTAATGTCTGCGTTGTACTTGTGTTTTGTTTTAGGTGGATGGAAATTTTCGGGTATTCCTTCTCTTCTAGATGTTATTGCCAATAATTGTGTGGAGCTCCGGGCTCTCAATTTAACAGGCTGGCAGGGGCTCCATATAGAACATATTTTATTCATTGTTACTAACTGTCATAAACTGAAGAAGTTGGACCTCTCTGGTGTCAATGTATGTGCTTATGCGTGCCTAGAAATTATTTTCTTCTTTTAACCATGTGTTTTGGTCTCAACCTTTATTTCCTTTTATTCTAGCCTGAGGCACACAATAACAAAGGTGCTGTGTCTTTGAGTTCAATGCAACATTTGACATCTGTCATGGGAGATCGTCTCACCCATCTTGTTTTGGCAAATAATAAACTAGCTGGTGTTCCGCAGATAATTCAAGCTATTGCTGTGAGTAAAATTTCAACAAACTTATTGTCTTCTTTTTATTTTCTATTTCATAATATTTGTTTTGTTTACTTTTTTTACTTGCTTAGAGAGCCATACAGCTCCACCTTAGGGCTGTATATTACACCCAAAATTGATGATAATTGTTAATGACATTACATCTTTCTTTACAGGGATCATGCTCGAACCTTGAGGTTTTAGATATGTCAAGTGTTCGTACAGTAGCTCATGCTACTGCCCAAATTCATATTGAAAAGCTTCAGGAAGGCTGTTCAAAACTTAGAGTCCTTAGAATAACTAATAGTCAGTTTGCACTTGCTCCTGTTACTATCAAAGAACAGGTAGGATATATATTACATTCTTATTTCATGTATTTAATTTTTTTGTTTAACTTTATCCTAATTAATTATTTAATCATTCAATGCAGGTCGAATCCCCAGGATTTCCTAATTTAGAAGAATTAAGTGTTGCATCTCCTCATGGTCGCATGGATAGCCTTGCAACTTCTCAACCTTTCATTGATGATGATGCCATTGGCAGAATTCTGAAGACCTCAAATAAATTGCGCTTGCTTGATGTGCGCGGATGCAGCAAAATCACAGATTCAAGTTTAGTTCGAATTCCTGCTTGGGACCTTGAGCATTTATATCTCTCTGGTATGTGTGATACATTTGTTATGTTCCCAATAGCAATTAACTGAGGTGTGAAAAGAAATCTGAAATATGCCTATTCATTCTATTTTAGGGTGCTATGCCACAAGAATATCAGGCTCAGGTCTGGAACTTATAACTCAAAAATGGGGTCACAGCCTTGTGGAACTTGATTTGGCCTGGAGTTCTGCAACCGAAGCATTAGACATGGCGGTCAGTGCTTTAGCTGAAGTGCCAGAAAAAGGAATTAGATCACCACTGAGGTTTGTATGAATAATGTAAATAAATCAGTCATGAAAGCTGCACTCTACCTCTACCACTGTTATTTTTCATTTCCAAATGTTGTTTCAGAATTTTGAATTTGTGCGGATCATCAGTCAGCCTTGAGCCAGTCAAGGCCGTTCTCATAAACTGTCTGAATCTTTTTTCCTTGAACTTGGCTTCATGTCGTGCGCTACCCCGTGGAATGAAACGACACTATGAAGGCATAGAACTTGTTGAACTCCGTTCCCAGTATGAAGACAAGCCTCGTAAACCTAAAGGTGAAGAATGCCACTCTCACAATGAGGAGGAAACTGCTGCCGGCGGTAGTGCTCACGTTGATACTGTAAACGAAGTGAAATCTGAGCCAGGACCTGATTCACCTGATCTTGAGATTCAACAGCAAATCAAAGAAGAATCTGATAATGATGGTGATGATCCTGAGGCTGAACTGAACCTTGACTCGGATCCAGAACAAGATCAAGCTTATCAAGATAATGACAATCATGACCTGGTGGGAGATCAAAGGCAAGATAGTTACTCTAAAGATTATGGGAAAGATTTAGAGACTTACAGAGTTAACAAGTCAGACGTTAAAGAAGAAGATTCCTTCTCTGGAACGAATTCACCTACCATGGGTTATGATGAACCTGACAGACTCAAGACTGACTCCTTCTTGCCAGAGGACCCTATACACCAAACCCAGCCCTCTGAACCGCCTCCCATGTTAGATGATGAAGTAATGACTCCTGAAGATTTGCAAATGGTGGCAGAGGCGCTAGCAAACACCCCTGATGCTGACCGCATTGCAGCAGCTGCTGAAGCTGAAGCGGGTATGACCCCCACAGGACGCTCTACTCCTATTGCTGCAAGCTCCACTCCCCATTCTGGAACTTACTCGGAAGCTGGTACTCCAGGACCGTCTGGAACATTGTCTGAGGCGGGAACCCCCGGCCCCGCTGGCACTTTCTCTGAAGCCGGTACGCCTGCACCTTCTGGAACCGAGTCCGGGACACCTGGCACCCCAGGGACAGCAACCACATCAGGTACCACTCCTCAGCAAGGAACTGATGGGGATGGAGAGCTTTTGGCATTAGCTCAAGATGTTAAGTACAGCTTAGACAACCACCTCAATTTCTCATTTTCGGAACTAGATTGTGGTACAACCCTCCAGTGACTTAACACAAAGTGGTCCCACCAGCTAGTGTTTTGGGTTATCCTCGGTGTCCATGTTAACCAATTCTTGGCCACACTGATAGAACCTGCATAGTGTGCCTGCACTTGCTTGTTCTAAGGCTGTGGCTTTATGGAGTGTATATCTGTGATCCTGTTTCTGGTTAGGAATGTTCTCCCAAGAGAAGGTTCCTTGTGCAATTATGGTATCGGATTCAAGAGAGTGTTAGCCCTTATTTAGTTCAATTTTGTTTTCCAATGTCTGTAGGTCAGTGGGCTTCGAGCTAATTTTGTTGTGATAAAATTTGTGTTCCAACCCACTCTTCACTGCCCATTACCCTGAAGTTTGTTGTTCCCAGGAGCTCTTGGGTAGCTCCATCATTATACAATTCTAGTATCGAAATTGAAACATCACTGATAGATAATTTTCTAATTCCAAGTTTCTCTTGTGTAACATAATGTACAGAAAGTTTTCCTTGTTTTGCAAAGATTTCCTTTGTTTTCCTTTTACAAGCTTACTGTGAAGAAATGGATGGAATAGTGTGATATTTGGTAATTTCTTTTAAGGGTGGTACATTTTTGTCTTAAATGCTGCTGTTTTGTGGTGAATGATGAATTTCTTCATCAACCCTGATGAAAGTTCATGTGATTTGTCTGGCGTGTTTGAATATATATTTATTTGGATGTAGAATATGTTTATGTTGGCATTATATATTTTTATATAATTTGTATATTTTTAATTGTTTTATAACTGTTCAGGTCTCTTTGACATAGTTATGTTTGATTGAATGTTACCCATACGAGCAATCTCTAGCTGTAAACAAAGCCTTCTCAATCTATTTTTATTGCAAAGTTATTTTGCATGTCCAAATGTTATGTTTCCGATTTGTTCAGTTTCTTCCCTTTCCTGTCATTAATCTCACTAAGGATGTTTAATGTTGTTTTTAGTTAATACTTTTTTAAGTGTGCAACTATTGCTTGTCGTGCCTGATTGCAAGTGATCTTACACCACTTAAAAAGGCTTTGATGAGCCTCTTCCAAACTTTTGTCCCTCAGGACACTGTTTTTCTGAGACAAGCAGGCTCAAGGTTGAGAGTCATATCATTTGTGTGAAGGTATGTCTCTTTCTCTTCTCATTTTCCATTCACCTGTAGTATTTTGATTTGTGCCCTATTTTATGTGCCATGTGGTTTTTAACCTGTGTCAAAAGCACACATTTCTTTTGCATTTTACAATGTTGAGGTTGTTCTTTCTTTTTAAAAAAATCTCTTGTTCCTCTCTTGTTTTCCTTTTTTTGAATTTCAAAAATCCAGGTTGGAATATTTCTTATCTGGAGTTAGGAAGCAAAGCTCATGATGTCGCCATGCTTTTGTGTATATTTTGGAGGAAATCCATTCATGCATTCATGAAAGAGTTGCTTTGAGAAGTCATTTTTAATGTGGGCCATACATTATGTTTTTAGGGAAGAGTTCCTCCTCTCCCCCCCCCCCCCCCCCATTTTTCCCTCCCCTTTCAGGAGTCTCATGTGTTCATGTTGTCTCATTAGTGCTCATCTCTTCTCCAAAGTGTGTCGAAGAAATGAGCTTCGCTAATGTGAAGTCAATTTAGTTTGTTTGCAGATCCCAGTGTGGTGTTGTAGTTTACATTGCACTGTTCATTTAATTTTTTTTTTTTTTCTGCTTTTCTTTATCCCATGAGTATTGGATTGTACTCACTCTCTGAAACATTGACCTTGCTTGTTGTATGTTTGTGATTTATCATGTAGTCTGTCCTTAATCCTGAAGTATTTACTTGTGTCATCAATGAACTGTTATTATCTGAAGTTCGATACTGTAGCTTTAGAAAGATTTGACCTCTCAGAGTTGCTCTTTGATGAAAATTGACCTCCTGTTAAACTTTTTAGTCTAACTTTAACTTGTATGAATTTGATTGCATTTATATTTGGTTGAGCCATTGATTGATTGCCTTTTGCTCACTTTGGTTTTTATGTAGATTGTGAGGCTTCACATGGATGCATGTGTTTTTTGTTGGGTTTTCTTTTCTTTTTTTTTTGCCATTAGACTTAAATTTTTACTGAAAGTGATATTGTTTTTGATTTGTCCGAAAAATAACCTGATATGTGAACTTTTGGATACATTGCTGGTAAATTTAACGGTACCTCCTTGGAACTTCTCACCTGTTGACTCCAGCCATTTACATTATTTCCCTTTTGTTTCAATCAATGGCCGTGGATAATTTATTGTTACTGTTCCGTTGATCCCTTTATTTGTCCTCCATATGGGAATTATTTGTATGGTGTCCACAGCACAATACATGTCTCATGTGTATTCCTGTAATAAAATTTTCTCTTGCTTCCTTCCCAAACATTTCATATTTGTCTTCTTTGCTGAATTTAATTTCTGTTGTTGATTTTGTTGTTGACTGATGTACAAATTTAATGCCAGCTTTTTCATTGTAGTCGGGCATTTCTGATTTTAACCTGATCTTAAAATTGTGTCATACTGTACTTTGAACTCAGCAGTTCTTCCATGCTGCTGGTAAATTGTTGAATTTCTAATTTTGCCTTTAAAAGTGAAGTGTGCGGTGTAGAAGCAATACGCTGTCATAACTTAGCAAACTGTAGGTAAATAATTTTGTTTTATAGATCAACCAAAATATAAAGTTAACATTGACGCATAAATGTACTGTAATGTACTGCTTTGCTTCCCTCTACAGATTAAGGATCACAAGTAGTGGAAGACCTTCATATTTTGGTGTGTCTCTAGAACGTAAATTAGATTTTATTAAATGAAACGTTGGCGTTGTTAAGAAACATTTGTTGCCTGACACATGTTGTTTGATGTACCAACACCACCTCAATAATAGAATTTAGTGACTGTTATAATGATGGGGTATAGTTGTGTTAAAGTTTCCGTTATGGAGAAGCATGTGAGAGAGTATATGCTGTACATGCATGTTGAATTGTTAATATTCACATACGTAACCAATTCAAGTACCTTACACATCTGTACATGTGTCAACTTATTTATTGTACTAATTAAGGAGAAAATGTTAAATGTATCATATTACATAATGTAAATATTGTTGTATTGCTTGCCAATATATATATGCCTTATTGTAAATTTTATTCAGATTTATAAACTTCAATAATATGTGTACATTTGTTAGTTGTTCAACTTTTACTCACATTTTTGTTTAAGAAATTGTACATTTGTCGTCTAAATCAATAAATGGAGGTCTTGTTATTTTTAAAACTGTGTTGTCATTTTATACTTCATTTTCTCAGAAGAAAAAAAAAACAGTTGCTCAGCTGAGCTTGTTTAATGTGTTAAACGATGGAAACTCAATGTGAAACATGTGAGTGCTCAGTTAGGAAGTGCAAAGAATGAAACGAAAAATCGTTTTTCAATATTGCATTATAATTCAAGATTTACCCCTGATGGGTAGGGTAAACTAATTAACATTTTCTAAAATTTTCTAATTTTCTACAACCAAGTCAAAAAGCTGTTTTGGTTACTTCACTAAATCATGGCCTTAAGACTTGGCTAAACCTATCAACAACCTTCGTATACATACAATAAATTAAAATTAACAGGGTACGAATCTAACTAAGACTACTGTACAGATAACCCCAGTGCATGGGAGCCTGACCTACAATCACACGAGCCCACTGACTGATTATAAATAAGGTCACTGGGTACCTGGAGTGTTAATATCACAGTTTTCCAGGGCATGATGAAAACAAAACAACCAAATAATAATTCTTCATAAATAGATGGGGTGATGAGAGTCCCTTTTTAAACAGAATAATGAAAAACATCTAGCAAATGCTGAAAGAGAATGAAGGATTCAAACAATAATTGTCTTTGAAGTCCCCTTTAGTTTGATGAGTTGATGAGATCTGATAGCAAAACATGACATGAAAAGCTAATTTATTTTAGTTCTTCACTACACTACTTCCTGGAAGGGCAGATCATACTAAAGTTGATGAAGTTAAATTACCACAAAGCTGTGTGTCACCTTCCAAAGACAGCAGCACACAAGTAGAGGTGACTTCTTGAGATGAAAAGTCTTATTTTCAATGAATATTTTAGTCTTAATTAAGAACATGTACTGTACACATACTTACAAAATAATTCAGTTCAATTTCATAGTAAATTACAACGCATCAGGATACTTTCAAACATTATTAACACATACAAAAACATACCTACATATATACATAAATGTACACACAGACACAGACATACATACACATTATCAAGAAAACTAAATTTGGTCTTTAATTAATATACAAATCTTTACACAAATACTTATTGCAGTAATCAAACCAAAATCTCCATACTATTGTTTAAGGATGTTGTATCATATGACGAAGATCTTCTTGATCTACTTGAAGTAGAGCTTGAAACTACGGTAGTAACCACACCCGACCCAAGATCTTTCCCTGGGCGCACAATAGCCACACTCCCAGTGGGGGATGAATGTTTTGACCGGAGAGGAGGCAAGCGGAGGCGCAGCAAGCTCCAATTCTTGAACCAAAGTGATCGCCTTTGGTGCCACTCAATAATCGGGGCTAATCTAATAAGATTTGATAGGCTTGCCTCACAGCCAGGAGGAAGTGCCTATAGATAAGAAACACAATACATAGGTCAGTAAAACTTAATTCTCTTGAAATTTGTGAGATTTGTTTGCACATCATTATTGTTTTACCTGTAGCGACACACACACTGGCTGCGGGTGCATCCTTGTTAATTGATTCAGAAGGGAGCCGAGGACACCAGAGTCCCAGTAATCAGCGTCATCTAATTCTTGAAGCGCACCCAGTCTGTGAGCAGGGAGCGCCGATCCACCAAGCGTGTTTGCTACAACTGAGCCGCTTAGGGCTTCAACCATTGATGGCCTGATGACAGCAATCAATCTACGGCATCGCCTCGCTGAGTCTCTCAAATCAGCAGCACCTAGGATCAATAATTATAAGTCACAAAAACCAGTAAAAATTTGCACTCAAAACACTTAATCACTGGAAATGGAACTTACAGTCATAATCAGCATTTTGACATATTTGGAAGGAGTTACAAGTATATCCATAACGATTCTTCAAAGTGTTCAATATTTCAAATGCAAAAGCATTGTCTTTTTCAAGGTAAGTGACAAGGACATCATAGTCTTTGCCATCTGCAGTAAACAAAACATTATTATTAAGTGCTAACACATACTAAAAATTCAGGCTTTGGTAAGGATAAAGTCAAGTTACCGTGCAAATCCGGCCGCACTAGTCGATACCGGCAGAACAACGCCAACAGTCCCAATCGATGCCTGAATGCAGTTGCAACAACGGCTATTGCCAAGAAAACAATAGCAGCCCAAGCAAGACGGCGCCATATTTTAGGGCTGTAGCCAAGGGGCTCTGTGGGTTCTTAAAGAATAAAAAGGAGAGAAAGAAGAAAATTGTAATAAAATGTCAATCAATTGTATCTTTTAAACAAAATTAATAAGGGATCTTATAATTTTTCATAACTCACCAGCTTCACGAAGCCATAGTTTAAGAAGTATAGCCTGGTCTCCTGCATTGGAAACCCTACATTCGTAAGGTCCTAGGTCTTCCTTCTTCACCCCTTTGATTGTCAAGTATGCCCCAAGAACTTGATTGTTCTCCCTGCAAGAAAAAAAAAACACGTTAGTTCCATAAATTGAGGTGGAAAAAATCCTCTTAATTATTGAAAAACTGTTTACCTGGCCACTGATCTTAGAACAAAACGTCTTTGCTCTTCTACAAAAGATGTATTCATTCCCACGCGATTCCAAGTGATTCACTTTGAGCATCGGGAAGGTCAATGCTCCCTGGACAAAGAGGAATAACAAATTTTAAAACAAACGTCGCAAAGGCTGAGAAACAAACAATTTTTTTAAAAATGCAACTCACCCACGAAGGCCTCGCAAAACAAGCGTGCAGTGGACCCTATTTGGACCAGCTGCTCGTCGGGCAGCTCGTAGGTGGGCAGCGGGGCGCCCATGTAGCTGGCCGCATCTGGAACATGACCACACGCCGAATCACACATCCGCACACATCCGTTCAGTCGCGTTGCTGCTTCTTTGCGTTCTCTGGCGTTCTCTTCTAGGAAGACGACTTGCGTCACGCCGTCACGCCCCCCGTTCCCTCCCGGCCCTACTCCTACCCTTCCCTGGCCGCCACCGCACGGCCAGTGAGTCATGCCACGACGCGCCCTCCAACCCCTGCGCGGGCCCCCGCCACGAGGCGCCACAAGGCGCCACCCTGCTGCGGAGGGAAGTCCGGGACCCGCAAGAGTCGCGTCGGCGTCCATGAGCACGTAGGTGGCGGAGGTGGCGGTCCCCGAGGATGGAATTCGAAAGGGGCAAGGGGGAGGGGGCAGCCGGCGGCCCTGCGAGCTTGGCCAGGCTTGCGGCGAGGCTCCGCTGGCGTTGGTCAGGCTCGGCCAGGCCGTATTTGAATATTGAATAATGCGGGGGAGCCAGAGGCTGCAAGCGGCAGGCGGCAGTGCAGGCGGCAGGCCGCTCTGCAGTGCTCTGCAGGGGCGGCGTCCGGAAAGTGCAGCAGGACTCTACGGCGCTGCAGCGCTGCAGGTTCCAGAGCGCGTCCCCGCCCCGTCTGTGGACTCCGGTGACTGGAGCGGCAGAGCGGCAGGGAAGGCAAGGCAGGGGCACGCCGGCACGCCGCGGAGACGGCCCGGGTCGTGCTCCGGTATCGTCGTGCTAAGGCTGTGCTGCAGGCCCTGCAATGGGCGATGCGGTCGGTATGCAATGTGGTGCGCTGCCGTCGCGGCGGGCGGGGGGGCGGGGCGGGGCGGGGGGCGGGGCGGGGCGGGGCGGGACGGGGGCCAACATCGAACAAGAGCATGAGGACCATCGAGGACCCTCGAGGACCGAGTGGCCCCCTGCCCGGCCGGCTCAGCGGCTCAGCCACACACAAAAGCACGGGCTCATTGGGTTCGCGCTGGTCGCTACATAGTTCGAATCGAACCGCCGCCACTGCCGGCGAAACGGCGCAAAATCACGCCAAGGTCAAGAATCAAGAGCACGCGTGTGCCGTGCGCGCTGCGCGCTCGCCTGGATTTGACATTGACGTCAGAACCGGCGGAGGGAAAATCAGTGGTCAAAGAGGAGGGGAGAGAATTACCCCGCGAACGGCGCTTTGAGTTGTGTATAATGAGTGCGGGTCTCGAAGCGAAGCCACGCGACCGAGAGGCAGGTCGCGGACTCGAGGTAAGGCAGCGCGGGGTCGTAACGACGAAGGTCATAAAGACTCCTTTTTCTAGCGCCAGTAAACAGGCGCGCCTCTCCGCGCGGCGCCGCGCCGCAGGGATTCGAACCCACGCCTCGCCTCGCCAGCGCCGTCACGGTAGCTCGCTACCCGTCCCACCCACTGCTCCCACTGGCCAGCGGCGCCTGCTCCGCCTCCGTTCCGGCGTTCCGGTCGGCGGAAAAATCAGATTAGCTTTCCCGGAACGACGCCGCTGCACGCCGCTCGCGGCGAGGACATCGTGCCCCCATTGATCTGCCTGCCTGCCTACCCTACCGCTAGCTGTTTTGTCCATGCTATGCCGGTCTACGCGGACAAATTATAGATTAGACAATATTCCCAGGTTAAGTAGACCTTGTACCATATGTACATTTGTACAAAGTCGTAGTACAACGGCCCCATGTGATGCTAAGTCCGATAAGCCCTAGCCTTACCCTGTACCCACGCGCGCGTGCACCCCGTCCGTGTAGGGGTGCTGGCAGTGTACCTACCGATGACGCTGAGGGCCACGTTGTGCATGTAGGCGTGGCTGTCGTTTCGCACGAGGCAGGAATAGTTCCCGCCGTCCTTCGGCGCCGTCATCTTCGAGTACACCGTCTGGTTGGCGGACTCCGGGTACAGGATGAAGTTGCTGACGTCGCCCGGCCAGGGGTAGGGGCGCCCGTCCTTGAACCTGGAACACAACAAGAAGGAGGGTGGTCAGGACAGTCAGGACAGCGTCGCACTGTAGTGCAAGGGGCACAAGGTGAGCGCGGTGACGCACGGCCCGGCACGCGCCGCGTCCTGCACTCTGCAGGGCACGGCAGGGCACCTGGTGGCACTTCGAGGAAGCGTTGCGACGCAGGTGGAGCGAGGCGGGGCGACTCGATCAAGCGTTCCCAGTGATTCACCTAAGCGTTGCGCGAGCCGGCGAGGCCGACCGCAACCAGCGACGCCGGCAAGCGGCAAACTGGCGGCCGCGGACGGGGATCGAACCCGCAACTGGTTGCACTGTCCCCGGGCCGGCCGTGTCCCGCTGTGCCCGCCAGGAGGGAGGACAGGGCAATCCGGGCCGCTGGCGCCGGCGCCGCGCGCGGTCAAGCTCTCTGGTTCTCACGCGGCTCCTTCGCGTGATCGGCTCAAAACACGGCAAAACAGAATCGACAGCCGACGCACAAAAACAGGAAAACTCCGGCAAAGCAAAGCGCCGCGTCACGTTGGACCGTGAATAATTTCACCACCTGCCCGCGGGCTGAGGCTGAGAGAGAGAGGAAGAGAGCCCCTCGACGCCGCACCAGGAAAACTGGAAAGCTCCGAGGAAAAAACGGAAGTTCCAGGAATATTTTGTCGATGCGGCCGAAGCCTACCGAAGCGAATCACGGTGGACCGGACCGGGGCGGACCGGGGCGGACCGGGCATGCCGGTGTCGGGGCAAGTGCCAGTGTATGCACGCCATGGCTAGCCACGGCCTGCATGGCCAGCGGGCAGATGCCCCGCCCCTACCCGGAGCGGACCGGACACGCCGGAGTAACAGCCGCCAATATCAGAACGCGGCCATGACGTCAGCGGCCACCACCAAAGAGCCCTCGGGGCCGAGGAAAGGACAGGGCTGCTTTGGTTGGAGTCCGCGAGCTCTTTTGCTTTCCTCGCTTTTTCCTCCAATTTTTTCGGCAACCCCCTCGGGCAGCGGCAGCGCGCTGAGCGCGCCACCGAGCAAACGCAATTCGCATCAGGGGCTTCCCGGAACGGGGCCGCGCTCCAGGTTCCAGGGGGGGGCGCCACTGGGAGAGGAAAACCTCGAGGGGGAAAGCACTCGCGTAATAGTCGGGTCACTGTGTCCGTAATAGCACACGTAGTAGTGTGCGTAATAGTAGCGTAATAGCCGAAATTCTCAAAATTTGATCTATTTTAGGGGTTTTTTGGTCTGTTTTCAGCTAAATCCCTATAATTTGAGGCGTAATAGAGCGTTATAGGCGTAATAGTCGGGTCGCAGGTTTTAGGAGTGATTTCCCCCTCGGAAAACCTGCGGCGGGCCGGCGGGGCGCTGGCGGAGCTTGCACAGCCGTCCGCCCCTGCGTCGTGCGTCGCGGCATCTCACGGGAACTTTGGAGCTGGCCGCAGCCGTACGAGGCAAGCCTTGGCCGAAAAGCAAAGCAGCAAACCGCACTGCGCCGACCCGCACACCACCGCACACCAATTGGTCCAGTTGTGCCGGCTCGGCCGCGGCTTCGCAGACTTTGCCGGCTTGGCCGGCTCGGCCACTCCACTTCGCTATTACAGCCCCTCGTTCTCGGAAAGCGCCTCGCCACGCCCTGCCAGCCCTGCCAGCCCTGCCTCCTTCCGACGCAAACCGTCCGGCCGGGTTGGTTGGTATCAGACGGACGGCCGGCCCGCCCAATGGGGTGGTCTGCCCCTCTCCCCGCCCGCCCCCCGTCGACTCGCTCTGTTATTTCCTGGCGTTGCCGTGCGTTTCCAACGACTCTGTACATATTCCTCTCGGGCCGATTACAGGGATTACGCGGCCCGGCGGTGCCCGGCGCTGGTCCGCGAGGCGCGAGGCGCGAGGCCTGCAAACCACCGGCCTGCCCGGCGCAGCGCGCAGCGCGCAGCGCGCAGCCAGTACCAAGTACTAGGCGTAAGGAGAAGACGCTGGCTGCCAGCACCGCCAGGCCGGCCGGGGGTTGGGCTCGGGGCGTCACGTCACATTCCTGGCGTCGCGTCGCGTCTTCTGGAAGTCCGCCCCGCCGCCCCCCGCGGGGTGCCTTACCCACGCACCCAGCACCTCATGAATGAGTCAGAAAAATAGTGTGGCGGGTACGAGAGTCCCCGAGCCCAGCTGCTGAAGAAGAGCACCGGGACAGCCCCTTGTGATTCATGGGCCCGGGCGAGCAGGACAGCGCGAACTGAATATTTCAGACACGTCGTCAAAAACACGCTCTGGCTGACACGCACGGGCCAGCAGCAGCACAAAGCAGCGCTCCATCTGTCTCCCTCGCACTCACGGGCCGGCAGGTAGGGGTGCGAGGGAGAGGCCGTGTCGCAGGGCGGCAGGGCATCATTACCGCGGGGACAGCGGCGCGGTAATTGCAGCGTCTTGCTACACGGCCTACAGTGTGGGCCCTGCCGGCCCTGCGCGCCCTGCACCGTCCACAGTCCCAAGTCCACACACACGACATCGCGTGTCGACTCAGCTGCTGGGCTGCCGCTGGGCTGAGCGGCCCTTTCCGGCCTTTTCTCCACAAAACAGCCAAACAGCCACTCTGCCCGTCGTCGTCTTCTCACGGGGCCCGGTCGGCGGGGACCTCCCGGAGGACGACATCGAGGGCGGCTCCCTGTACCGCAGCCTCCCGTAGCCCTCCGGCCGCTCCGGCCCCTCCGGCCCCTCCGGCAAGCCCCGCCAGGCAATCAGGCAATCGAGCAGTTGCACGGAGAAATCCGGCGCCGCCATCGACGTTGCACCTGGCAAAAAATAGCAATTTCCTCCAGCTTCCATTTTCTTCTTGCCCAGATTTTTGTCCAGATGGTGCGTCTGTTCACTCAGTGCGCGGCTCCACTTCGACACGACCGAGATCCCAGAGACGCGATCGGACCATCGGTCCCGAAAGGCCGGAACGCCGGAATCCCCTCCCCGCCCCTGGGCCTGGGACTCCAGGGCCGATGACTCCAGATTTTTTCTAACCCCAGCCTTGCGTTGGGCCTGGCCGCCTGGCGTTACGCACGCCGCGCTCGGCCCGGCTCGGCCGCAGCCCCGTGGCTTTACGAGTGCTAATGACAGCCCCTGTCGAACATCTCCAGCACGGCCATCCAGCACGCCCCCCTCCAGGACCGTCTCCAGCGCGTCCGCGCCCTGCCGTGCCCCTGGAGCCCTGGAGTCCCTCTGAATGCAAGGGAGCCACGGCCAGTTAAAGGTGTAGCAGACCCTAACCTGCCTGAATGAACGCACCAAGTGGCGTGGCGTGAGCGAGCACCCTAGCGCTAGCGCCACAGCGCCCGCATGCGGTACCAAGTTACAACCACTACACTGCTCGTCGGAATGCCTGAGGCAAGGGCAAGGGCAGCTAGGGCGCTCCGAGTGGAGCCCCGTCCGCCCTGTCCGTGATGCTGCCCGTTTCCTAATGGGCCGTGCAGTGCAGCCTCCACTCCGCCACGTCCTTTCTATTAAAGCCAGATCGATATAATAACTCGAGCGTGTGCTGAGTCAGCTGTACACAAAGAAGGGCCTCTCCCCCGGGGAAGCCCCCGCAACCGCCCCGCCCCGCCCGCCACCCAAACAAACTTCGCCAAAGGTGTTTTCACCTCGACGAAATCCCGCGAGTGCGCGCGGGGTGGAAAACAGGGAAAGAAAGTTGGGAACACGAGCAGATAAGGGGAAAAACAAGGCGGCAGCGGTGCCAGCAGTACACAGAGTCATTATCACACCTGTAACAAACACGCCAGGAGGGGTGGGGGGAACACTGGGACAGCGCACTGCAGCGCACCGGAACACTCACTTATCTCCTTCCGCTCCGAGTTCCACGAAGGACAGCGCGGCACCGGGAACTGGAGGGACTGGAAAGGCGCGTGGGGCACGTGGGGGTGCGCTGGAGTGGCGGACACCGGCCGGGGCGGGGCGGGGCGGGCGGGGCGGGGGGGGGCGGGGCGGGACGGCCGCGGCGTCGTGCGTGTTTGTCGCCGCTTTCGGGGCTGTCGGGCCGCGGACTGATTTCGTCCGTCGCTGTCTCTCTCGCACTCGTGGGGCGTTCCGCAGCGGCCCGAGAGAGACAGAGCGACGAAACACTTTGCGCGACCCTGGCCATGGGCAGGTCTAGGTCTGGATGCTCCCCAACGCCAACGGGACTCTGCGGCCCACCGCCGCCGCGCCCGCGGTCCAGAAATAGCCCAGCCCCCGGACAAAGGGTTGGCGTTGGCCAGCCTGCCGTCGCGGGCCGCGCTGCCCAGGCGGCCAAATCCGCGTCGCGGGGCCACGGCGGGGCCGGGGAACACGGGCCGCTCGAACCCAGCGCCTTTTCCAGTACCGCTTCCACAGCGAGCCTCAATGTGCAGTGAAACAAACCCACCGCGCCGAGCTCCGAAATCTTGAGGCACGCATACTAGAGCGAGGGCGCGGCCGACGCGGGGCGCGCGGGGCACGAGGACGGACCCGGGACCCGGCTTGCGCCGCTTGCGCAACACACACGCGGCCGCGGCGTCGCGGCCTCACCGCTATCGCGATCGCGTCTGTCAGTGCACCGAGTACAGAGTATAGTACAGTGCACGGCGGCACCGCGGCAACGCGGACAGGTGGTTTTGCACGGCGCGAAGCGTGGCGAGAAGTGCACACGCGGTTGCTTCACGTCGCGCTTCGCGCAGCTGCTCGGGAAGGCTGACAACTTGATCGACGGCCGCAGAGACCGCACGACAAGTTACAAGTACCCGTCAGTGGCCGTCAGTCCGCGGCGTCCGCGGCGGCCCCGCCTTCCCTGCGGCCGCACCCTGCTCCAAGGGCCGTACTCGGCCGCGCCGCAAACACGTGCACGCCGACCCGACCCCGACGACCCGACCGCCAAGTCGCCGCCAAATTGCGATTTCAGCGCCGAGCCGGGGGGCCACTATAAACGGAAAGGGGGAGCTCGAAACCCAAGTCACTGCGTCCCGCCGCCGTTTGCCAGGGATATGGACCTCTCGAGCACACCGGTCGGGTTACGGCCGTACGGCCGTAGGGCCCGACGGGTACCTCGGCGCCGGGGCGTGGCGGTGCGGGGTGGGGCGGTGCGGGGGCGACGGGCAGGAAAAAGTCATAAATCGACGCCGCTGTTGGCTTAGTTACGCGCACTTGCGTGTCACTGGCGTGTCACTTGCGTGTCACTGGCGTGTCGCTGGCGCGTCGCGGAGTGTGTCAACGTGCGACAGGCGTCCGCGGCGAGGCGCGGCGAGGCGTGGAGGAGGAAATTTGACTAATGACGTCGCGGTGGCGGCGCGGCGGCGCGGCCGGAGCGACACAAGCCACCTCGTGTCATTGCACTCTCACTCGCCGCGCGACGGAGCGACGGATCAAAAATAGGAAAGGGGAAAGAAAAAAGCAAACCGCAACGGTGAGGACAGGTCGCCGCCGCCGCGCTGCCTTCATAACACACAGTCAGACAAAAAGTAAAAAGAAAGGCGGGGGAGGGGGAACTGTCAACGAAATGATTGCCTCCTTTTGTGGTGTATTCCGGAAAGTTTTCGGGCGTCGCCAACTCAGAGCCCCCCCCCCTCCCTTCCCCGCCGGTTATCGCGACGCCCCCATCGGCCCACCGCGGCCACCACGGCCGAAGCAGCACCTCTCATAAATCCATAAGTTACCTGGCCGTCACGTCCCCGCCAGTGTGGTGTCCCCGCCGGCCAGGGCGGCCATAGGCTGCTGCCACGGCCACAAAGGCAGCCCGGGCCGGCCGGGGCCTCACAGAGCCTCACAGCCCCCGGCCAACACGGAAACACCGAGCCATGCGTGCGGTGGGTACTGCGTACATACTGCCTTTGTGCCAATGGCCGCCAATGGCGCGCTCTGCTGACGCCGACGCCCACCCCTTGATGCACCGGCGCACCGGCCCGCTGGAGCTCGAGCTGGCCGAGCTGCTGCAGTCATCAATAACGCCGGTGTGTCCGTCACGGACCGGGCTGGAGCGGGCTGGAGGCAGCGGGGTGCACTGGGTACCCACCCGGCCAGGGTTATAGGGTTCCCATCAGGCGCGCCCCCCGCCGCGCCGCCGCCCCACAGCACGCGGTAATCACGCACGTGACGCAATCAACGAGTGGTGGCAACCCCATTGTGGCGCGACTGGCGGCCCTTTCAGACGCCCGCGCCGCACCTGTGGCGTCCGGACACGGTCCCGAGGAGACGGTGCGAGGACGGCCTGGAGAGTCTGGAGGGCGCTGAGAGCCCAGGCTCCAGCGGAGGGCCTGGCCGCCTGCGCCTTCATTAGCGGCCAGCAGACGACAAAGCGGCGGGGCAGCACGGGGCAGGCGACGAGGGATGGCTTTGCGGACGACGTGTTCCAATTAACTCGTGGACACCCGGACGGACGGCCAGCAGGCGGACAGACAGACGGACAAGGGGTCAGGCGGGCGCCATTATTTCTGCATTAGAAGTTAATCGAGGCCTAAATGGGCGGACTTGAACCGCGGCCACCTTTCCCTTCCCCCTGCAGCCTACACTGCACTACACACGCCGGGCGGGGCGGGTCGAGTCCACCGCGGCGAGCCCACCGCGGCATCCATGATTAACGACCGTCCTGTGATTGATAGCCCCGCGGCCCCGCGGCCCCGCGGGTGGAGAGGAGATCGCTTCTCGGAAAAAAGCGACACAAAAAAAAACAACAAAAACCCCGCACTGCGCTGCGTGCATGGCCAGGCTCGGACTGGCCCCCAAAAGGCCCCGGCAGATAAGACGGCAAAAGGCCCCCGATCATCATAGTTTTTACCCTTCATGACCAACTTTGTGAGTCTACCGCTCCCACACAAGTTGCGGTCAATAGCCTAGGCAAAATCGTTGTGGTCAACGTCTTCCCGATACAGGGCATGAAAGAGTAGGGTCTTAAGAATACTAGGACGTCGAGGGAGGCCTTTTACGGCTACTAGATTGGACACAGTGGCCCCCCAAAGTCAGCAAAATCGGCAAATTTCCGAGATTCGACCACTTTTTGACCAACTTTGGTCCCAAAATCGTTGCGGTCAAAGGCAAAATCGTTGTGGTCAACGTCTTCCCGATACAGGGCATGAAAGAGTAGGGTCTTAAGAATACTAGGGCGTCGAGGGAGGCCTTTTACGGCTACTAGATTGGACACAGTGGCCCCCCAAAGTCAGCAAAATCAGCAAATTTCCGAGATTCGACCACTTTTTGACCAACTTTGGTCCCAAAATAGTTGCGGTCAAAGGCAAAATCGTTGTGGTCAACGTCTTCCCGATACAGGGCATGAAAGAGTAGGGTCTTAAGAATACTAGGACGTCGAGGGAGGCCTTTTACGGCTACTAGATTGGACACAGTGGCCCCCCAAAGTCAGCAAAATCAGCAAATTTCCGAGATTCGACCACTTTTTGACCAACTTTGGTCCCAAAATCGTTGCGGTCAAAGGCAAAATCGTTGTGGTCAACGTCTTCCCGATACAGGGCATGAAAGAGTAGGGTCTTAAGAATACTAGGACGTCGAGGGAGGCCTTTTACGGCTACTAGATTGGACACAGTGGCCCCCCAAAGTCAGCAAAATCAGCAAATTTCCGAGATTCGACCACTTTTTGACCAACTTTGGTCCCAAAATAGTTGCGGTCAAAGGCAAAATCGTTGTGGTCAACGTCTTCCCGATACAGGGCATGAAAGAGTAGGGTCTTAAGAATACTAGGACGTCGAGGGAGGCCTTTTACGGCTACTAGATTGGACACAGTGGCCCCCCAAAGTCAGCAAAATCAGCAAATTTCCGAGATTCGACCACTTTTTGACCAACTTTGGTCCCAAAATCGTTGCGGTCAAAGGCAAAATCGTTGTGGTCAACGTCTTCCCGATACAGGGCATGAAAGAGTAGGGTCTTAAGAATACTAGGACGTCGAGGGAGGCCTTTTACGGCTACTAGATTGGACACAGTGGCCGCTCAAATTCAGCGAAAACGGCCACTTTCGGAGATTCAATCACTTTTTGACCAACTTCGTGACGTTACTGGTCACAAATCCAAAGGCCCCGGCAGATTTTTCTGCCTGTCTGCCCTGGCCAGTCCGAGCCTGTGCATGGCGACCTAGAGCTAGAGCCGCACTGCGTGGAAAGGGTTTAAGTAAAGGCCGAGGGGCTTCAAGCCACACAGTGCCGTGCCGCAATCGGCGACAGCCTCAAATCCGCAGCACCGGGACTTGCGGGATTTTGACCGGCGAGGCGGCCGAGGGGAACTCGACACTCCACTCCGGCGGGCGTTACTGCCCGCGCCCAGCCCGAGGCCCCTCCGCCGCTCGGCTCGGCTTTCGCAGTGTTTCGCATGCAGGGTCAGGCCCCGGCCATAAAACCGCAGGGGATACATTTTGTTTTGGCTATGCTGCGCGGCACCGCCAGGGCACCGCGGCGGTACTCGGACCAGTGGCGTGCCACGCCGTGCCGGCCAGGGCACTGTATACAGTACCCGTTCCCCGCCCGGGTTCACCCGGGTTCGCTCGGGTCCCCGAGCACCACAAGCGCGGCGTCACAGAGGTGCTTTTACGGCGTGGGGTCTCCAGTGACTCACACAGCGGCGCTGGCGGCGCGGGCGGCGCGGGCGTCAGCCTGGGCGGTAGGCAACGGCGGCACGGCGCTGCGCTCGTCCCGGCCGGCTGCCTACCGCGCCATGGCGGATGCTCGCGGCTCGCGGCCGCGACGTCAACGGCAGCCTCGCCGCCGGCGACTCATCACCGTGCCGGATAATCCGTTTATGTCCGCCCGGGGCGGCACAAGCTGCACAAGCTGGACAAGCAGCGCGTTGTGCTGGCTGCTGCTTGGCCTCGCCGCGGAGCAGCGGCTTGCCGACTCAATCCTCTACTCGCTCTCGGGCGTCCCGCAGGGGTGCGAGAGAGGCAGAGCGACGAGGCACTGTTCGGAATCCGTCTCGGCCTACGCAGGCGGCCCAGTTGGTCGCGGAGTGCGCGGCCGGCCGCGGCCACACAGTCCATTAATACCACTTGCCGTGGCGCGGCGCCGGGCAAGCCGGGCAAGCCGGGCAAGCCGGGCCACGGTGCGCTGCAGTTCCTCGAAACGCCTCGATGCCACGATGATGACTTTACCCGCATGTCACTTCGCGGTACCGCCGGCGCGGCGTGGCGGCACGGCGGCACGGCGCCGAGTGCAGCACAGCACGTAGCGGAGCAAGAGCAAGCGGAGCGCCGCCAGCCAGGCGCGAACGGGGAACGGGGCGGACAAGACGGCGCCCTCCCCATCCACCCCGTACCACGAACCACCGCGAGCGTCATGGCGCGGGCCAGGGCCAGCTTCGCGGCGACCGCGACGGCCTGGTCGGGGGCGGCCGCCGGCGAGGGCGTCAATGGGTCGAGGTGACCGCGGGGGCCGCGCGGGTTGCCGCCGACGGCGTCGTCGTCCGCCATCGCGTGCGCGCCGCGCGTCGGCAACCTGCCTGATGGCGGCCGCGGCCCGGGCCGCCGCGGGCCGTCCGGAGTCACGTCACGGTATCATAGTCCCATTCCGGGAATCGCGCCGACGCGCCTCGTGCCCCCTCCCCTCCTCTCTGGGCCCCTCGCCGGGCCCCAACCGGACATCCACGGCACGCCCCGCACGCCCCGCCGATTTCCGAACCAAGCCCGACCAAGCCCCTACACTGGATTATGCTGCGCAAACGCGGCCCCGTTTCTAATTTCAATTTTTGCGGCACGCCGTCTGTCCGCAGCTTCGGTTTCTCTTCTTTCTCTCTCTCTCCTCTCGACGCACAGCGTGTTGTTGTACACACTGTAGCGCGGCGTCCCACTGAGGCCGAGGCCGCACTTTTGCCGGGCCGTCGTCGTTGCCGTCCTCGTCTCGAACCAACTCGCAGAAGTGTCCATCACGCGTCGCGCTCAAATAAGGGACCGCGTGCCGAAGGGAGGGGAAGGGGGGAAAGGGGGGCGGCTTCAATTCGAGGAACTGAACCTCGCCGTCACACGCTGCCCCCGCCTGACGGGATGGCACGGCGAGGCGGGGGGGGGGGGGCCGCAATATGGAAAACGAAGGGGGAAGGGGAGAGGAGGGTTGGCGAAAAAAGACCCTACAAAACACACAAGCACACATACACACACTCGCACTCACCGACGCGGTCGGCGTGGATGGACGTCATCGCCCGAGCGACGTCTATTAGACACCCATTAGCGCGAGCTAGAAGCGGCGGGAAATTTTCCCGCATGCCTCGAGTCAAGCCAAGCCAGCAAACGGGACAAAACGAGGCTAGCCTAGGCTGGGACGGGACGCCGGCATCACGAGACCGCGACTGGACGTCGCTCGACGCTGCTCGACGCCGTCGTGTACCCCGCGCTCATTGCACTTTCAGCCCCCCGGGGCTACCCAGGGCAACCCAGGGCGGGCTGGATCGTTTCACTTATCACATCGTGCATGAGTAATTACGGGGCTCACTCACACACTCACACGCACACACAGGCCGGTGTGTGTAACACTGTATAACCCCCGCGAGCAAGTCGGCCGGCGAATGTCATCAATCAACATTAAAATTAATTATTACACTCCGCGGCGACCGACTGCAGCAGCGCAGCGCCACTCACTGGAGCGCACCGAAATGAATTCCAGGAGGATGGTGATGGTCATGATGCGATCCTGGGTATCCTGCGCGGGTATCCTGCGAGTATCCTGCGGGTATCCTGCAAGGAGTACTGGAGCGGCGCGTCCTGTCCGTCTCGCACTCCGGCGGCACTGGCGGCACGCACGCCCGCTTGTTCAATACCTGGAACTCCTGGAAGCGAGTCCAGTTAGAAAAGGGCTCAAACCTCGTTCCGTGGCGCGGCGCGGCGCGGCGTGCCGAGCCGAATGGCGGCAACAGGCAAACAGCCGACCGGCACCGCGGCGGCGGCTCTCTTCGGCTCTCTTCCCGCGAAGTACTTATTTCACTTGGCGGAAAAGGGCCGGACGGGACGGCACGGGCGACTTATTGCAAAAACAATGGGAAAAAAAAATAAAAGCGCCGACACTGCGAAACGGCCGTAAAATGGCGCGCTTCGGAGACGGAAAAGTGCGAGGACTGTCCCGCAGCGCCGCAGCGTGATGCGAAAAACTCGAGGCGCAAACAACAGACTCGCGAAACGCACACACACTGGGAAAGGGGCGAGACTTAGCGCCGGCATTCAAACGAGTCGGAAACAAAAGCGGAGGCCGCCGTCATCAATCTGAAGGTGGGCGGACGCGGAGGGAGGCCGTGGACGTGGAGGCCGTGGAGGCCGAGGACGGGAAAGCGACGACGACGACGCGACGCGACGCGCTCAAAGGGCTTAGCGACGATTAATTAACGGCTTCGTGGAAGCGGGCCGAGGCGTGGCGTGCCGTGGCGCGGCAAAACAGCCACGTTATCACTGACGAAGAGAAGCGCCGCTTTTGAAGGGAACGCTCGATTCAGGGGGGCGTTCGGGGCGCCCCGCCCCGGCCCACCCCGGCCCCCTTGGCGCTGTTGCGACCATTGCGACGCTGCGCGCTGCGCGGTAGGCTGCAGGCAGTCCGCTCCCACCATTGTTCTGGCCGGCGTCGTCGTCAGCGACAGGCGTGCGCGCCGTCAGCGCCGTCAGCGCTCCAAACTTCCTCGCCTTTTCCCCGTTTTCGTTCCGTCAAACGCCTCGGCCACCACACGCGCGAGCCCCGCGTCAGCGACACGGCTCCGGTGGCACCGCCGCCACGCGCCCCTCGGCAGTAGACTGGTCTCTCTCGCACCTACACGGGACCCCCATGAGTGCGAGAGGGGCAGACCGACGAGAGCGACTCGGAATCAGTCTGCAGGGTGACGCCTGGGTGACGCTGGCCGCGTGCGCGGTGTGCCAGCCCCGCCAGCCCCGCGACACAGAAAGCCGGGGAAATGAAGAGACAGTTCGGGGCAGGGAGGGACTTGGGCAAGACTCCTCGCAGCGCAACTGCTGCTACAGTTTGGGCAAGATAATAAATGACGCGGCAGCGCGCTGCACGCTGCACAATGGTCAAGCCGGTCTCTTGGTAGTGGACTGGACTGGACCGTCCCTTGGGCCCGCGGTCGCATTCTTCGCACTGTCTCTGTCTCGTCTCCCCGTGGCACACTGCACTGTAAAAAAAAAATCGCGAATCCTCAGGTCCTTGGGGTACGTTATTTGTTCCGAAGGGTCTGATTTTTCACTTCTGAAACCCGGGGTCAAACAAATTTCGACCCATGGGTCAGATCGTAATGGCCACGGATCCATGATGGATCTTTCTCGCACCCACTGGATGCAACATTTTGTGTGCCGTGGACTCAGAATTGACGAACCCTTCAAGTCGCTGTTTTCTACGGCCCATGACGCACCTTTTTCAAACCCATGTGAACTAAAACTCGGCCCCTAGGCTCGTACAATTCGCGTGGCGCGTGGGTAGATAAGTCTCAGACCCCCTCCGCGCGGCTGCTCTGTGGCCCATCTCGGAGTTTTACAGACCCATGGGTCACAATCTTCCCTTCGTGTAGGAGTGGGGGGAGGAGGGACGGAGCGGGCAGGAGCGGGGCGGCGGCGGGCGGGGCCAGGTAGTTGGCGCGGTGACTGCAGCTATGTGCATCTTTTGTCCCGCCTCCAGACACGCGCTCAAGTAGTCGAGTGGTAAGGCGATGGCACTGTGATCGGGGGGCCCGGGTTCAATTCCGGGTCGCTGCTGATGCAGGGGGACCGGAGCAAGTCACTCGGAGAAGGGGCAAGTGAAAGGCGACGGGAAGGGAGAGAGGAAGAAGGCAGCATCAGCCAAGCCGTGAAAATTAGGGGAGTAGATCGAACGCGCGGATCGAAAAATATTTTCGATACTTTTGTCGTGCCCATAAAATACTTTTTTCTGACCCGCGGGGGGCCAGCATTTTCCTAACCATTGGTCCTAATTATTGACAGACCCTTGCCCGTCTATGCACGGCGCGGCCCGGCCATCCGCTGACCCGGGCTCGGCGTATACCTGGCACACGCGGCAGGCTACTTCCCCCACCCCTCCCCGCTGCTTCCCCGGCGCGGCCGCACCATTTTCGGAACCCATGGGTCTGAATCTTCCCCGGCGCGCGGAAGCAGAAGTGCCACCCAATGGGTCTCACTTTTGTCGACCCGTGCTTGGAAAGTGTGCTGCCAGACCCATGGGTCCGAGAATTGTTCGTCTTCTTTTTTACAGTGTGGTGGCACCACGGCACTGTGGCCGCGCGCTGGCCGCGCTGGCGTCAACACGGCGACCACCGTGACGAATCGTGTCACTGCGCACAGAGACTGTTTGCCGTCGCGCGTCGAGGCTTTCATACCTGCACTGCCCGGTACGTAGGTACTGACAGCACGACGGCGGTACGGATGCTCGCACCAATGTGACATTACTACAGTATACAAACGCACGAGATACGATTCGCGTTGAAACGAACATGAGGCCACATTTCTGGATTTCCTGTGATGCCACTATATAAATCCCATAAGCGACGCAACAAATATATACACACTCACATTCCTCGCAGCCAACCCCCCCCCCCTCTCTCTCTCTCTTTCATCATTTTCTTTCCCAGGACGGGACGGGACGCGGCGCGAGGGACGTCGGGACGCCGGGGACGCTACAAAGGGCCGCGTTAATCAAACCTTGTTTACCTGAGGGGCCTCGGCCGCCCCCCGGCTACGGGAGGCGGAGCGAGCGCACGTAATGTTACCGCGATGGCACGGTGTGTACACTCGAGTCAGCTCGACCCCGCCCCGCACTCCATCCCATCCGACAGGCCTAATCAAATTGAATCAAATCAAATTGAATCAAGGACGCAATAAAGCGAGCCCGGCGCCGTGGGCGGAGGTCCAGACGCGAATCCACTGCAGCATCCCCCCCCCCTCTCCCCTCTCCGTTTCCATGGAAACCGGCGGCAGCGGATTCAAGTCCAGCCATCTTACCTTACAATAATAAACTGCCAAAAAATGAGCAGTCGGCCGATCTGCCTGCCTCCCCCCCCCCTAACTTGTCGCACAATTGGAAGCCCTGCGATGGCCCTTGGTCCTTGGCCCCGGCCCTTAGTGTTGGCCCTCACAAGCGCGGCCCGTGCAGGCGTCCCCCTGAATAGCGTCCCGGTGAGGTGAGGACCGAGGACGGCGGCCACGGCGGCCCAGGTGTGGGGCCAAACTCCGCGGGGTGCCTATCCCCCCCCCTCCCCCCCCTCCGCCAATCTCATTCAATGCAGCCCGTGATGGCTTCTTCGCCGGGAGGGTCTTTTCTTCGGCGACACCACGCCGCTTTCGACGGAATAAAGCAGGAAATACACACACACACACACGTACACTCACACACGCGCGCTCGAGCAGGCCAACTAGACTGTAACGAGGTCGTGGTGCGTGCTGCACGGGCGCGCATGGGGTAAGGGGGACATCTGCAGGTGTTATGGAGAGCCGGCGGACTCAACAGACTTCTCGCGCGGCCGAGTCGGCACGGCAGTTCCTACAGTGTGCAGTCGGTGTAGCGTCCCTGGTTTGGTACCCGTCGGTCGGTCCCACGGGGTGGAAGAGAGGTGGGGGGATCTAGGGACGCCGTCGTCGGGTGCTGTCCGGGGAATTCGGTCGGCAAGTCCGCGCGCCCAAAGGCGCATAGCACCGCATAGCACCGGGAGGGATACCTTTGTGTGCACAAGGGTCCCGTGGGCCAGGGACCCCGCAGAGCGTCGCAGGGACAGCGGGGGTGCATCCGCCCGAGAAACGAGCGAGGGGGGGGGGGGGGAGGCGCCGCCCTTCGCACCTAGGGTGACCACCGCTCAGAACCACTTAGCGCGCGCGGCCCTGAAAGTGCACTCGTCATCCGCTTGCGCCAAACACACATCGGCCCATTCATGCTCCGGCCGGGACGCTCCGGGACGCCACACGCCACGCCCGCCGACGCCGTGTGCCAACAGTGGGCCAGCACCACCGTGAGCAGCGCACTCGCGCACACGACGCGCGGCGCGGCCGTCGACGAGGACGTCGTCCACGTCGCCCCCATTCAAGGCCCGGCCGCCACAGGCCCGCCGACGTCGAGCACGTCCAGCTCAACCCAATCGCACTCAATCAGCGGCCATTCATGCCTGCCCGGCCAGCCCGGCCCCCCGCGGGCCGCGGGTCTAGTCCACTCCACTCAAATCCCAAGCAGAAATAAAAGCGGGGTTCGCGCGGCCAGCATCGCGGCACCCCATCGCCTCGGAGCGCTTCGCCGCTTCCGGTGGAACACAACGGGTTGTGTGCTCGACGCGCTCGCCGCGCGCCAGCAGCGAGTGTTTGCAGAACGGTGATTTTCCGCCCTCGGCGCGCCGCGGCTAGGTGTGGGATAGAGAGAGAGAGCGAACGAAGGGGTGGATAAAATTAGACAAAGAGAGAGCGACAGAGGAGCGTGCTTCCGATTATTATCGATCTGCGGTAACGATTCGGAGCCAAAGCGACAAAGCCCAGCCCGGCCGGCAGGGAGCTTTCCGGGAAGCGGGAGCCCGCGGCCCGGACGAGGGCCCGCGTCGCCCCGCGTCGCCGTATCTGCATGTGCATCCCGCGATCTCTACAAATCCTGATGCATTTATTCGACGCGTGCTGCTGGCCTGCCAAGCGATTCGGAAGGACCGCTTCGTCGCCTTGTCTCACTCGCACAAACGAATAATCTTCAGAATCGAATCAGCCCGCCGCAAATGCACGATCAATCAATACACTACACAGGCGCCGAACCAAGGAACCAGCCTGTGAGTGTGTGCGTCCCGCCGGCTGCGAGGAATCAGCATCAGGAGAGAGAGAGAGTGAGTCACTATGGAGTGAGTTAGGACCCCCTCCCCGAGACGTGCGTCACCCAGAGGCAGGCCGCCGCCGTGCCGTGCCGTGCCGCCGTCCTGCAGGCAGGGACCTGTCCGAGCCTCCGCGTGGCTTATCCTCGCCGCGCCCGCGCAAACCATGCCATGGGGTACAGTGAAAGGAGAGGACCCAAGACGGCCACTGATTCCAGAGAGTCGTGTCTCTGTCACACTCATGGGGCGTGCCGCGTGCCGTCTGGGTGAGAGAGAGCGCGGCGGACGCGGCGCCCGGGCCAACTTTGGGGCGCCACCCTGTCGCGCCGCCGCGCCGCTGCGAGGACGTCTCCGCCCCCCGGCTGCTGCCCGGCCACCCGTTCGATACCGTGAAACATGTACTACTGCGGCGGTGCATCTGTGCAAACCGGCTCCGCCAATGCTCCGCCAATGCTGCGCCACGTCGCGGACTCTTGTTCGGCGGGGCTGTGTGGCTGTGGACGGTCCGGCCGGCGGCCAGCGGAGAGGCCAGCCATAAGGCATTTTGCTCCATTCCCAGCATTCTCGTCGTCCGCGCGTCTCGTCTCGTCTCGTCTCGTCCGCGTGTCTGCTCGTCCGGCCGGGCCGGCCGGGCCTTTCCAGCTTTTAATCGGTTCCCCCTCGAGAGCGGCATTCTGCACTGTCTGCCGGACTCTGTCCGCGAATTGAGACGGATCGCGGACTGCTTGAGATTCCTCCAGTCTGTTTCGCTGTTTCCAGGTCTGGTGGCTTACTCCCCGCTCGGCGCGCGGATGCGGCGGTCTCGACGGTCTCGACGACGGTCTCGGACAGAGAGAGGCATCCCTCTCTCTACCTCTCTCTCTCTCCCCCTCCGACTGCCGCTCACCACTCGCCTCACCCCCGGCGCGTGGTCCGGAGCGGCAACGTCGCGAGAGGCGGGGAAGGGTGGAGAGAACCTGCTGCAGCATCCCCATCACGGCCAAGAGGGAAACCACGAGCACCGCGAGGCGGGGGTCGGGGACCCGCCACTATTGGTTTTGGACTCTCTCTCTGTCTCCCTCGCTCTTTCCTTCTTTCTTTCTAATCTGGGCTCCAGCCAGCGAGCGGGAAGCTGTGCGTTTCCAGCGGGGCGGCGTCCAAACACTCCGCCGTCCACTCGACACACGTGGGTTGGTTCGCCGAGATGTGGGAATTTGAGGCACGGGATTTCCAAGATTTTAATGTGCGGCTTTTCGGATGAAATTTTGCAGGCTCATTCAAGATGGCTCTAGAATGGTCCCCAAGAAATATCAAAGCTTAATTCGTTCCAGTTTTGTTTCTAATGGCTTAAATGTTGAAAGCGTACTTTGGGTCGACGTTTGTTACACGCGCGTCGACGCTTGTTACATTTGCGTCGACGTTTGTTACATTTGCGTCGACGTTTGTTACACGCGCGTCGACGTTTGTTACACGCGCGTCGACGTTCGTTACATTCAAGTGGTTTGGGTGGAATTTCGAAGTGGACAAAACTGACATCTATTAATAGAAATCGATTCGTCTGATCAGGACAAACAAAAAATCCCAACATATGTAATAGGCTTGGATGCGAAATAAACAAGTATTTAAGCTTCAAAAGTGCAGTAACAGGCGTCGACGCCGGGGTCCTAGCTGATTACATCCGATTACATCATTACACTTTGTAAAACCCATCTATTTCGCAAGGAAATACCAAATTTGCTTGTACGTAACAGACGCTCTATGGTGTAAATAGGTCAAATGAAGCGGCAAACACGACCTTGTCCCAGTATTTGAAAATGTTTATCCGGGGGAGGTCGAAATTACGCGTTGGCGATTACAGGTTTATGATAGCGAGTTACGGCAAAGCGACCTATTATCCTTGTTTTGAACCTACCATACTCCTGTAGGAAGTATTTCCACCGTTGCAGTTTAGTTAAATATCAATTCCGAAGCCGAATATGGTTGGCGCTTGGTTCGGTGCAGGCACAAAACACGCTTAGAGCCGCCAAATAAAAATGCCGGTAGCAAGTGACGCAATTTGCGGACAAAACTTTTCTTCCACTTTACGAACGAACGAATCGACTCAAGGTTTCGGGACTTAGGTTAAAATGTAGACCAAAGTGTCCACTCTCGAAAACACACAAAACTTAGGGTGTTTTAACGGCGTTATAAGGAATTAGACTTCACATTGTGTTTCAATCGGGGATTCGGACACCGACAAAACGGGTATTTTTGTACCTTTCCGGCGCTATATGTGGTACAAGAAGTCAAAAATTTTGACTGAAAACATGTACATGCCTTTCTCTGAAGGTGTTTTGTTGTTACATAAGGGGTATTTGCTGATAGGAAGTCCGTGCAAGTGGTAATTGAGCTAAACATCTTTGATTTTAAAATTTCCACATTTTGACGAACCAACCCACGTCTCGCCGTGCCGCCGTCCCGCGCAAACGGCCAAACGGCCTCTCAGAGTCTCCGCACGCGCTCCACTTCCTTTCGAGTGTGTGTGTGTGCTTTGCTAAGCGGCAAGGAAACACACTCAGACACACGCAGCGCGGTCGCGGGCGGACAGCTCGTAGACCATGGACCGCCGCCGCCGTGCGCCGCGCCGACAGGCCAAAAGAGTGCCCCGGCCGCGGCCACTGCAGCCACCCACACCGGTGCTCCACTTTCCAGGTACCCGTGGAGGCAGGCAGGGTGCCCGGCGTACCCGGCCGGCCGGAGGTACCCGGAGGTACCCGCAAACAAACGAGAGGGGCGGAGGGCGGCTGCTTTGCCGCTGCTTTGCCGCTTTCGGCCCTGTAGCCTGGTTCCGAGTTGGGTGTCTCTCTCTCTCGCACTCATGGGGCGCTCCATGCCGTGCGAGAGAGACAGATCGACGGCCGCACAGTGTGCTGGCCGGCCCTTTGGTTGGCTGCGGGGCTGCGGGGCCGCGGCGAAGGGACGCGGCGCGCCGATGTGGGGGCCCTGATACCCACGTAATGACCCAGCGCGCCTTTGTCCGCGACTGGTCCAAGCCGGCTGAACCGAGCCCTGCTTTCGTAGCCCCGTCTCGCTCGCACTGGTGGGCTGTTCCGCTTGGAGTGCGAGAGAGAAGAGGAGGCCCTGTTCCGGAATCAGCCTGCTGCGGTCCACGGCTCGCGTTAGCCACCAGGAGACAATGCTAGACACGTTTTGAACCGCTCTTCGATCGAGCAAAGGGGAATGGGCTCGAGTCGCAGCCTCGGTCCCAGCGTCGTCGCGTCCGCCCGCCCGCTGGCCGGCCGCACGCCGCACGCCGCCCCAAAGGCACACAGCACACGGTGCGGGTCACGTGTCTCGTTGGTATGCACGTGTGTGCGGTGTGTGCCGGGGCCGCGGGGCCGCCTAGACAGGAAGTTTGGCCGCCCTTGCCCGATCCGAGGACAAGATAGTGGCGCTGTCGCGCTGCTGGGCTGGGCCCATGGCTGGGCCCATGGCTGGGCCCATGGCTGGGCCCGGGGCCGCATTCCGCTCCACTGGACAATGTGCGCCGTGTTTTGGCATCAGGTAGCACGGCGTGCGAGCGTGGTGCGCTGCTCGATGCGCTCGCAGTGCGCTAGCAGTGTCGACGCGGTGCCAAAGCAGCGCAGGCTGATCCGTACGGGGACACGAGGACACGGGGAATGGCCCAAAGCCGATGAGGCTTGTTGCTTGTGACACAGTGACAGCCAGCCCTTGCTCGCTCCGCGTAGCTTCGCGTTACAGGACGAAGAGGGGAGGGGTTCAGTAGCAGCAGGCGTCGGCGGCCATCCGCCCCCGCCTGGCCCAGGCGCCCGGAGGCCCGACCTGACCATCCCGTCCGCACCCATACGCCTCATGACCTCCAAACTATCAGAGCCCTCGCTGTCTGTACAAAGTTACGCCCGTCCGAAAATCTACTTCTCCGTCCGAGGATTACTTCCTCTTCCTTCCTTCGTGATGGCCGGCCGAGTCGGCAGTCAGCAAGCTTTGCGAAACTAGGTGATATTTGGGTCCGGGCCGGCGACGAAGGGAAAGTCCAGGCCTCCAGGCCTCCAGGACTCCAGGACCAGGGTGAGGTGCCGGTGCCGTCCCGCCCCTTGCATTCCCCACATTCAGGGGCATTGGCACACACTGCCGGGCTGGCAGGCTGGCACACTGTAGGCCTGTGGGCACGCCAGCCCTTTTGTCTGGGGATTAGCACAGGCGGGGGCGCTGAGCTCCGAAGAGTGCCACAGCCTACGGCAGCCTACGGCAGCCTACGGCAGCCCGGGCCATAAACTGGAGCCCACTTTGGAGCACACAAAGACACACACCTCCCGTCTCGTCTTGCGGTCAGCGTCAGGTATCACGGTGCTTAGTGGCAACTTCACTCCTTGCTCCGCGCTCCGCCCTGCTCACGGCACGACGCGCAGCATCTAGGGGGCGGTGAATCAGCGGAGCAGCGCGTCAGCGAGGCGACAGCCTGCACCAATCTGGGTCTCGTCCTCGCCCGGCCGCGCCATGACCTCCACGCGCGGCTAGGCCTCCCTCGCACTCCCCGCCACCCGCACTCCTCGCGTGCGTATTTCCACACTTTCCACCCACCTGCCCGGCCAGAGGCGGGCCTCAGGCCACGCCATCCTTTTCCACGAAGGACTGCACTGCCTTCCACCGGCCCGGTTCCAGCAGCACCGCCGCCAGCTCCGCCAGGGAAGTTCCCTCCACTGTTGCCTCCCACGAGCCCTGCGGACTGCGGCGGCCAGCCCTGCGGCCAGCCTGCCGGGCCGGCCCGCCCCGGAAATGCCGGAGGGGAGGGCTCCGGGTGAATCACAGCCCGGGCAGCCGGCGGGCCGGAGATTGGCTAGGAGTGGAGCAAATTGGCGGCCGCGCCGTCAGGGCCGTCGGGGCGCGCACCGGCAGCACGAGGAGCACGATGAAGACGATGAAGACGGCCTCGGCGACGACGTCGTGGGGGACGCGCGACGGCCCTGTGATGTCCGCCGCCGACAAGGTGCGCGCGCGGCTGACATGACAACGAACACACACGTACACGCGCGCGGGGGGACAACCGGTTCGACCACCGCCCTGCCCCGCCCCGCCCCGCCCCGCCGGGGAGGCGGGGTTGATGCACGGCACGCCCAGCAAGGGGCCCTTGATGACAAAGAGTCGGAAACGCAATGCCAAGTGCCAAACGCCTTTGAAACGAGGCGAACGACGCGGGAAACGCGGCCAACGAAACGCCAAACGCTCCGTCCGCCGGGCGCGGCTCTTCGCGTGCACACCTGCAGTCCTACAGTGTCCTGCACGCGGACGGCGACGGCGCGACAGCGGCGGCACGGCGAGCGCCGCGAAAGCCATTTCCCCCGTCGGGCTGCGCGGTGGCGCGACATCTGCCGGGATGAACGGACGGCGGGGCGGGGCGGGGCGATAGTGACGCGGTGCCAAACACCTGCCGCGCCGTCTGCACTGTGCCTGCACTGTCTTTCCGAGCATTCGCGATTCCCCGCAGGCCGCAGTGTGTCTGCAAATTGTAGCAATTAGACAGGCGGCCATCATCGGACAAGCACAAGAGGAACTACGTATGCTTTGGCACGACGTCGAAGCAATCTCGCCAGACGCACGCGAGGCCGATAGGCTTGCTACACAAAAATCTACACAAAATAATCGAGTCGCTTCGACTCGGCTTTGTGATTTTCGATGACGTTTCCGTGTTTATATGCCCCTCGGGGACATCATGTTTCCAGTGCAGTGCGCGACGCCGCCGTGCCGAACGGACGAACGGCAGGACGGCGAGGAACAAGAGCGAGCATCGCAAAAAAGGGAATAAAAAGTCGAGTTAAATCGGCGGCCGAGCAGAAGTCCTTTCGAGAAAACAAAGAAAAAGGGTGAACGAGACCCAGCCCAGCCCAGCCCAGCCCGGTACAGTCCACGACCGAGCGACCGAGCAGCCAAGCAGGCCGGCCGCAGCGCCGCAGCGAAACGTGTGCAAACATTCAGGGCCCGACTGCAAAATAAACGCAAAGCGGTTGGCGAAAATGAATAGAAACCGAAACCGTACGAACGCCGCGACCGCGTGAGTGCGTCCCCTTTCCGCCTTTCGCGCTGGCGCCTTGTGCAAATTGACTTTCCTGACACGGTCACTCCACGGCGCCCCGCCCCGCCCCGCCTGTCACATTCTTCCTTAATTCTTCGCGGCCAGCTGATAATCACTGTGGCGCCTACACTGTAAACACGGCAAGCATTCTAGCGCGACACTTGCGCGTCCTTCGCACGCCACTTTTTCTTGGAAAGGCAAAAGAAAGAGCGCCACGCGGGTTTTTCTTTTGCTCTCCGCTAAAGACGCCCTGGCTGCCCTGGCACTGCGCTGGCCCCTGGCCCCTCACGGCCCCTGGCACACACCCGTCAAGACTGCCATAAAATTGTGGCGGTCGTTCGAAAGGGGGTGGGGAGCAGAGAGGCAGGCCCTGGCAGGCCGGTGCCGGGAGTGCCAACAGAGTACTTGGGGTACCCATGGCACCCAGGCAGCCAGCCGGGCGGCCGGGCCGCCAGCGCAGCCAGCGCGTTCCCGGTTCCCACACGCCGCAAAGGGGCACCGCTGGCAGGACGGCAGGACGTAAGGCAGGACGCGGCGCAGCAGCCCATTCAGCCCAAAGGTACCAAAAAGGTTGCGCGAAAGGCCTGCAAGACCTGCACACAAAGGGACTGGACTCGGCTCCCATTAATTTGGGCCCCAGTCCGGCCCAGTCCGGCCCAGTCCGGCCCCGCCGGGCGCACCCGTTGTGAGCTCCAGAACAGTGTCGGACAGTGTACGCCACGGAGCAGGATCATGCTCATGATGGGGCTGAGCTGCAGGCTGAGCCGCCGCGGCTGAGCCGCCCCGTCCACACAGTGTCCACACCTCATCTAGACACGCTGACTCAGCACGCGCGCACTTAGGCCCGGCCGACGGAGAGCTTGGCCGCGGACGGGATGCATGACGGATTCGGGATCGAACGCGGGACCGCGCAGGCAGCGGCCTCGCCCCGCCCCGCCCCGCCGGGCCGTGCCGCCGCGTAATAGCCACCTTGGAGATGATCGGTCTAGAGGCAGCTCCCTTTTCCCTTCCCCATGCCTTTCCCCGGTCGCAAACAACGAGGGCGGACGGAGCATTGTGGCACTGCACTGCGGCATGACTGCAGTCGACTGCAGCACTGCTGGCCGTCGTAATGGAAGGGCACTGCGAGGAAGGGCTGTCCGGCATTCCAGCTCCAGCGGCTCCAGCGGCTCCAGGCAGTACGGCCCCGCATTCCGGCCGGGGGGCTTCCTACCCCCGCGCTCGCCACCCCTTAGCAGTGCAGCGGTGCGGCGCCAACCCTTGCGGCCCGAGTTCTGGATGATGGCCCTATCTCTGGATTGGCCCTTCCGGCCCAATGAACTCCGGAACGGCCGCAAACCACGCTGCCCCTTCGGCACAGCAACCAGAGGACCAGGCCAGACCAGCGCGGCCAGGAGCGCATGTGACGTTGCACCGCATTTCGCAGAATTCCGGCCGGCACGCCGGGACGGGAAGCGACGGGCAGGTTCAGTTGGCAACAGTGTGTACCGAGAGGAGGAGGAGGAGGAGGAGAGGGCCGTGGCGGTGGCCGTGCAGTTGCCTGCAGCGGACGCCCCCCGCGGCCCCTCCGCGCCCCTCCGCGCCCCGCCGGCGTTGCAGAGCTGTGCAGAGCAGCACCACTGCAGTGTGCAGTGTGGGAAGCGCAGCAGCCAGGCCAGCCAGGCCCACCTTGGCCTCCTCGCGGCGCTTATCGCCTCATTCATGCACCCTTTCACTTGGCGAGGGGTGCGTGGGGCGGCTCGGAGGGAGCCCCGCCGGGCCACTTTCTCTGGGCAGCCACCCGCCAGTGGCTGCGGCCCTGGGGCCCTGGGGCCCTGGCCGTCGGCCGTCCCTCCGCGACGTCCTCGTCGCCGGCGTCCTAAGGCAGCGCGGCGGTACTACTCGGAAACGGCGGCGATGACGGCGAGGCACGTCGGCACTCGGACTGGCTTGCCGTACTCGGCTTGCCGTACTGCACTGGTTGCGACACGGCCCGCCTGCCCGCCGCATTGAACCAACACGTGAGACCCCACAGCAATTAGCAGAGCCCAGGAATCTCCTAATAAATGCCCCGCCCCGCCGCGCCCCGCCGCGCCCCGCCGCGCCCCGCCCGCAATGACGTACAAAAACGCTTTAATTAGTGGAGTGTGGAGTGAGCGGGGCGGTGCGTCCCGTCTGCAGTTCTGCCCATCGTGCAGCGCCGTGCTCGCAGTGTGCGTGCTCTTGCGCAGCGCCGCGCATCGGCCCCGCCCCGCCCCGCGACGGGCAGCGCGTTCGGAACAAACCATTAGCGCGGCGTCCGCAGGCGTCGCGGCGGCAGCGACCCTTCCCGCAAGTGACGCCATCCGGGCCGCAGGTGAGGTCACGGGGCGGGCCTGACCGCGCGGCTGACTGGCTGACTCACGCACTCTCACTCGCTTTATTCGGCCATTCATTCTGATTCGCCGTCCGCGTGGCCGCGTGGCCGCTTGGCCCGAAGTACTCCGGACGACGGTCTCCGCACCTCCGGGCCGCGCGCCGCGCTGCCTGACCAGCACAACGGCGGAGGCAGGGGGTGCTTGGGCTGCTGAAGGCACCCACGACTTCCCCTCCCCCACTTCCGGTCCCCGCACGCACACCGCACACACCTACACACGCCACACACGGCACGGCGGTAGCAGTGCGGTAGCAGTGCGGTAGCAGTGCGGTAGCGAGGCCCGGTCTTCCACTTCCTCGACGCGGCTGGCTTTGATTGCGCCACGGTACGTACATCGCCCGATCGACGCATCAGCATCGGCCAATTCGAGGCTCGCGTCCGATTTCCGAACCGAGCACAGGCATCCTCTGCTCCTGCTCCGCCCTCTCCTCTCCCAGCGACGCACTCATGAATGGAATGAGGCAATATGACGCCCCGCCCCCTTCCCCCGAGGACCCCAGCCACCGGCTCCAGCCCGCGCGCGACAAGTCCGGACAGGTCTGCGCAGTCCGACGCCGTCTGCTCAGCGAGAGATACGCCTCTGACCCGCAAGGTCCGCGAGGCTGCCATCCGGGCTGGATCAAATTCGTCGCGTAGTGTTCTTTGGAAGACTCCCCCCCCCTCTTCCTCCCCGCGGCTCCGTTACCCCGTTCGCGACGACGCCTTATCGAGACGCGTCCGAGAACACCTCGATAACGAGGAGGATGTGGAGGTGACCGCGGGGCGCGGGGCACGTACTGCGCGAAGCGCCGAGCAAGACGCTGCAGATTCCACTCCGTCTCGCGGCGAGGCGCGGCGAAGCCCGGCAGGGCCACGCCAAGCCTAGCCAAGCCTAGCCAAGCCAAGCGATGGCGGTCATCATGTCCGCAGCGTCCGCACCGTCCGCAGTGGCTTTGGGGGAAACCCCACCCGCGGCCGGAGGCGCCACGCCCGCCTCGGCCGGCCCCCGGCTGATTCCAGCACGGCTTCGTTGCTCTCTCGCACCCCCACAGAACGCCACGAGAGCGAGAGAGAGAGAGACAGAGCCTGCAGCACCCGGCCGAGCTGCCCGAGCACACTCACGCGACAGGCACTTTGCACTTCGCCCACCAACCGTCGCCCCCGCGGGGAGGCAACGACCTGTAGCCTGCGGCCTGCGGGCCCGGCTTCGAATCCCACCGAAAACACCAAAAAACTCAAACTTACCATTCGATGCTGCGGTATCCGTGCGCGCAGCAGTGCAGGCTCTTGCCGCCGCCACCCAGCACGTACTCCTTGGAGGACAGCTCCTTGCTGAACGCCAGGTCGCCGTCGGGCAGCCCCACGGCGTTGCCCACGGCGGTCCCCACGGCGTTCGGGGTGGGCGTCGTCCACGTGTCCACCGAGCAGTGGTCCTTGGCGTCCACCACCGCGTCGGGCGGCGTCATGGTGGCGAGGGCCGCTGGCGCCAACAGCAGCACCGCGAGCAGCAACGCGGCCATCTGCAAAAGGCGACGTCGAACCGTTTCAGAAACAGTGTGGCTGCCTCGAGCATCCGCGCGTGCACGGACACGCACGGACACGCACGCTGCACGCCACACAGGGCACACTCCGGGAGGGTGGGCAAACCCCGGGGCGCACCCAGCCTGCAGTCCCTGCAGTGCCTGCAGCAAGGATCCAGCGAGGGACGAGTGGACACCTCCGATTTCCCACGAACTTGGCCCGTCTCCTTGTCTTGCACGACAAAAGGTAGTGTCTCCTTCGGCCGCTGACCGGTACACCCCGCCCCCTCTGCCCCCCTCCCTCTCCTCTGCCTTCCCTCTCGGGGGTCTGCCCCGATCCCGAGAACCCCCCTCCCCCTCCCCGCTCCAGAGGACGCCGGCCCGGTCTGCAAATTTTTACCTGAGGGGACTGGCAATGAATTACATGTTCTGACAAGTCTCGCTCACTCACACGACGCAGCAAAGGCGAGGCAGCGAGGTGGCAGGGGGGACGTCGCGGATCCTAACCGAAACTTGAAAAGTTGCGGGACGCCGAATCAAAAAATAGTACACTCCCAGGTGCAGCGGGCAGACGGCGGACGGCTGACGCCAAGGCTGACGCAATGCCGGAACTGGCCATTCGCAGCGCTTTGCGGTGCTGCGACTGCTGGGCCGGTGGTGGGCCGGTGGTGGCCTGGACCGCGGCGCGATGGCGCGATTTCGGGGCCGCGATAGCCGGCATTCCCTGCCGCCACGCCCTGCCCCGCGGAGCCGTGACGCGCGATCAGGTGGGAAGCCCGGCCGGCCAGCGGGCCAGGCCATTCAATCGGCCACTTCCAGACTCCCGGGGCCGCGGCCGGAGGCGCGACGCGGGTCGAGACTTGCGGGGACGGCAGGTGGGTGGGCGTGCCGCTCGACGTGGTGCTCGACGTGCCGCGGACCGCGGCGCCCACCGCGACGACGAAGGGCCGATAGGGCCGATAGGGCCGCCAGCCGGACCTCCGCGCCGCTACGCGCCGCCAAGCCGGGCAAACCTATTCCTGGGCTCGCCTATCATGACATGACTTGGTCAACCGCAGGCCGGCGGCGTTGCGCGCCAGGTGGCACGGATGATAACGCTTGATAACGGCGCGAACCCCTTCGACCGGCCGCGACGGCCGCGACGGCCGCGCCGCGACGGCCGCGCCGCGACACGTCCGGTCCGGCACCGTCCGGCACGCCCTCGGACAGACCGACAGCTCGGCGGGGGTGTGCTGCAGTTGCACCACATCACCTTGCACCCACCCAGGCCTAGGACGCAACGCCCAGGCGCCACCGCACCGCACGCATCTCAAAGCGCGTCAATGTGCACACAGGACAATCAATCCTCCAAACGCCCCTATTTCTTTTCCGCCGCCGGTGCGGCCGAACTGTCATCTTGATGACATCGGGGTGACATCATACCATTTCTGCCCCACCAATGCAAGATTACGCGCAATCTCTCGGCCGAGTACGGGCGGTACGGGCTACAAGCAACAAGTTCGGTGGTCCTTGCAGTGCCGTGGGGCCCGGCGGCCCGGCGCGCCGTCAGGGGAATGCCTAAGGAGCCCCACAACGCAGCGACACGTCGAGACACGTCCGCAGCGGGGCCTCTGTGGACCTTACCTTGATTGTACAGAGGTGGATTCGAGGGAAGTCACGGGCGTATCCTCATAACGCAGTCACTCAAACACACACACACATCCACGGCGCAGTAATCCAGAGAACACTTGCAGCACACGCGACGACTCGGCGATCACGACACGGCGGACAAGCCGCGCTTTTGCCAGCACCGCGCACGACCACGTCCAACACAAGACTGGCTGGCGAATGGCGAGTGAGTGGGGAGAGGGATGGGGAGTGGAGTGGCGGGGCGGCGGGGCGCGGGGCGTCGGCGGCGCGGTGGCGGGCGGAGGAGGGGGCTGGCCACCGCGGCACCGCACCGGCAGCCCCCCCCCCCCCTCGCAAGCAGTCGCCAAAGCCCTACACAAGAACAGGGCCAAAAAGGGCGGACATGTGAAACACGGGACAATGAGAGGGATTACCTCTGGAACAGTCACTTGTGCTTGTTCTCGCGGGGTGGGGATCCGGGGAACCGGAGTGTTGGGGAGGGGGCGGTTTCTTTTCCTCCACGCGTAGATTTTGTGGAGGGAAGGCCACGTGTTCTGCCAAAGTGAATTTCACGATCTAGCCGCAAGGCAGCCGAGAGTGAAGGTCCTTTAGTGGGTAGAAAAGAACTGCACTGTGGAACTTTGTTCGAAGATGTGCGGCAGTGTAGGCAGTTCAACAACACTTTGTTTTGTTTTTTTTTCAGACTGCTTTGATGTTACGTTAACCCAAATACCCGAAACGCCAAAAATTGGTTCGAGTTGCACGTATGGATATTCGGGAGCGCGAGCATGCAAATTTCCCGCGGTCCAATTCCATTTTCACCGCCTTTTCAGTTTCACAAACAAGCGACGTCATGGTCGACAACCCCTCCACGGTGGCAAAGAATCTCTTTCACTTCCGAAATAGGAAGGAAATTGGATGTGAAATCAATTACATTTAAAAAAAAGAAAAGCACCATTTCAGGATTTTTGAGAGAGAAGAGAAAATCACACAGGTCTTCAACCGTTTACCCGATTTGTGGAAAAGTTGGCAATGAAACATGACAACTGGTAAACAAACGAATGCCAATATTCAAACAGAACACCAACATAACCCCGAACGGAACGGAACGGGTGCCGAAAAGTCTTTACGCTCTTGATCAAGCAATTCCCCTATGTTCGGCGTGTATTCTGTTGTAGTTTTCATTACGTAACAGACAATGTCATCATCTGAAGAAAAAACAACAAGCCCACCCGCCAGGAGACGGCGTTCGAGCATTCTCAGAAGGAAGTCTGGTAAGGATTCAGATACAGAATCCAATTTTACTTATTTATTTATGTGATCTAATCAATTCTTTTATTTTATTTTTCAAGTTATTCCTATTGCTGAAGAGCATACTTATGAGCTCGCGTTAAGAGAGTAAGTGTAGTTTTTCCTTTACGGGTATACAGTTCTCCAGTACTGGTGCACAACAACTAGATCTCTTGTTCTGGTATTTTGTTTACGTTTTTAAAGGAACCTAAATCTATTTGTATTGTGTCTCAGGTACATATCTGATACAAAAAGGGAAAAGTCGGAATGGGATGATTTATATCGTCAGCGGAAGTCTCAATTTAAAATTTCAGAAGATGCGTAAGTTTACTGAAAATCTTAACTCCTGAGACACATATTTCCCTATTGCTGCATTTCTGATATTTTTCTCTCTCCTGTCAGGTTGGCTCAGGTTACTGCTGAGCCACCAACAATCACCCCTGATGTTGTTCAACAAGATCTTACTGAGGATGATATAATTCATTTCCAACAACGACCAGATTATGAAAAACTTTGCAATGATATGGACAGATTTGTAGAAACAGCAGCAATGATCAAAGCGAAATTGAAGGGATTACAATCAGTGTCAAATTACACCTTTCTGTCATCAAAGGCTCGTTTGAATGCATTATCAAATAGTATATGCACTTTTAATGATACTGTTCCATTGTGGCTACAGGATCCATTGAAGATCCAGAATCGTAAAGTTAAATAAAATATATGGGCTATATCAAGTTAAGGAAATTCACAGTTCACAATTCACTTTTAATTGCTCTCCTGAATTGACATAACATCACAATGTTAACAAAACAATAAAAAAAATTACAGAATGTATAAGGCTTAAAACATTTTGGCAGTGAAAAGGTTTTGGTAAAAATTATGCTCACAAAAGTGAACATAATACATTAAATTAGTGGTGTCACAAGTATTCTTCTGCGTCTTTTGACTCCATATAATTCACTGGAATCAAGAGAAAGGCAGATAAGATAGATTGAGCTGGAAACCATTGCAAAATGCTTCTCCATATTGAAGCCTTGCCATGCTTTGTAACTGAGCTCATTGGTATATGCCTCAACGATAAATAAATAAATCTTATTCTAACATCACAATTGGTATGATAACTTTCCAAGAAAAGTTCTGCATCACAAAGAGAAACTAAAACAAAATATGTCAAACCAGTCTCACTTAGCACAAAACATCTTCATCTGCATTGTTGAAGGTATGAAAAAGGAGTGAACATGTCTATTGGAGAATTACTTAAAATTAGTTCAGCTTATATTGATACAAAAGATAATAATGAAGAAATGATCCTGAATATTGAAGGTAATAGCATGAGGCAGTTCAGAATAAAGAATGGAAAACATTAAGAAGAAAGAGTCTACATACAATGCAAATCTGAGACAAAACAATAAATAAAATAGCTTGAGTTACAACGACTTCAGTTCTCACTCAGTAGCTACTGAGTGGTTGAAAATGGCAGGGAAATGTTTTTCATGTTAGTATGAAGAACATAACCAAATTAATCTTTCTTTTTGAGTCCATTTAAATCTTTGGTAGCAAATTAAGTGCAATCATGTTCAATGAGAGACTCCAGTACATAAGACCTATGAATTAATTATAATTATTGCTATCATCTTGGTCCTAAATGAAAGCTTTTTCTCCTGTGGCTTTTCCTTTCTCTCATTGCTAGATACTCTCTTCGATGAGAACTAGTGCGGAGTTCTAAAATATGATTCATTTGTTGTACTACAGCTCTTGCAACTTGTTCTGGAGCTTCAAAATCGTGGTGTTTAAAGCTCTGTGAATGGGGAGTTGCACTACTTTGTTCTGGTGATGGGCTTGGAGAACGATAATAAACCAACCTAGAACAAATTTTCTGGTGAAACTTACGAATGAAATTGCCAAAACAGAGTCAGTACTTAAGCAAAAATAAGAGCAAATAGAGTAAAATCTACAAAGAGTCTTACCTAAACACAGTGCGACTATTTGACTTGGTTTCAAGTAAATCACAGGCAACAATACAATCGGTATCATAGCTGACAGCACGTTGGCGGACCCAAAATTTAGCGCTGACTTTCTGCTGTGTTATAGGATCAATTTCTACTTTTTCGCCTGAAATACCTGTGCAGATAATTTGATCAATAAACAATTCCAAAAGAAAAATTTTCACAGATTTACATAGCTGAACAATTACCTAAATGGACCTCAGTTTTGGCACGAAGTGGATGTAAAACAAAAACTTGGTATGATTGATACAACGGTGCTTCCATGGCCGTCATGTGGCCTTTCATTCGCATTTCAGCTGCCTGAAGTTGAGCTGAAAGATAAATAAAATAAAATGACAATTTTTCAGAAATGGATTTTTTTTTCTCTTTTTATCTATATGGTAAAATTCTTACCCTTTGATCTAGTGCCTGAAGGATCATGTCCAGGACAGGAGTCCACATCATCCCTGGAAATAAAAGACACAAATTTTTGGGCTCTTAACTTTTCTCAAAAAGAATATGGAGCTCTTTTCTGTCTGATATCAGTCACTTACTTTGTCACATCTTGGGAACGAGACGGCCATGTATTGTTACCCTCTACCATAGCTAGAAACTTAAATCCAAATTTTCCTACAGTTTCTCGGGGATCCAAAGAGGGAAAGTCCCAGTCAATTTCTCCATCATCTTCTGCTATGTGCATTCCATAGTTCTCAACACCCCCTCTGTTAAAAATAATTAAATCAAACAGCCCTCAGACAACAATAATTTTTGGAAAAGACTATACTCTAGAGCAATGTACTTACTTGATTTTATACTGAGGATGATGAATAGAACATTTATAAAGTGTAAGTCCAATTAAATCTTCAACCTTTGCAGCAGATAAGATAATCACAGTCATTGGGTAGTTGCAGTCAGGTGGTGCCAAGATTGGAAGGAATATGCCATATCTACGAACTTTCACTCCAACATGAGCCTGCCAAAAAATAGAATCCACATGTTTTTTGTACATACAGGCTAATAGAGTAAAACAATTTGTTGCTGCATAAATTAAACTTACACTCCCATCACATTTTGCATAAGTCTGGAACGGATTCTGAGGTAAGTCAGGACACTGTTCCAGCTGCTGAGCTAGAAGGGACTTTCCACCCTGTGACTTTGCATCCCTTGAACTAACTTGTTTCAAGTCCTTTCCCTGAAATACCTCTGCCAATTCATTTCCTGCAACAAAGATGAAGAATAAGAAAAGAAACAAGTGCATAAGTTTACAGTAATGGAACTTGTGAATAGACCAGCACTTACTTGACAATGTCACAGGTGCAGTCTCCCACTTTATATGTTTGGTTTTAGCTGCTCGCTTTCTTTCTCTGTCCATTTTCTCTAATCGAGCAGCTGTATTAGACCTTGCTCTGTGGGCACCAAAATCTAAGTCTGCAAGAATATTGATGAAATGAAACATCAGGCGCCACAGCAACACCGGCTTCGAAACAATTGAAATCCTTGTAAATACCTGATTGAATATCAAAGGATTGGCCCATTGCATCCATATCATCTTCATCACTATCATCTTCTCCAGGGTAACAATCATACTTTGTGGAAGAGACAAGCTTTCGGGAAAGATTTTCTCCTTGCATTACCATCTCACACATTCCTGTCAGATATACAAAAATTAGTTAGAGGGCAATATGATGACAAGTTTAAGGTAAAAACAACCAAATTGAATGAAACGGAAGCCCCTTGAAACAGCTGTTAGCAATACTCAATTCAATGAAACATTACACCGGATTACAACAAGAATATTGATCGGGTGACAGTGAATTTAATGAAGAAATTTGTGGGACAAGTAGTTTAAAGATTTTAACAGTACTAAACACAAGGGATGCCATAATGCCATGTAAACCTATTTACAACAACAAACTGATGAATCGTTGAAATGGCGAGAATAGTACTCACCAGTGTCATCAGAGGAAACAAATGAATTCCTTATGTGTGATAACAGCCAATGTTTATTATCATAAAACGCCATATCTATTTTTTAAATAATAGTATTAATTTGTTTATAAAAGACCCGGCTGACATAACCTCTGCCTCCATCCGACATTCACTTGTTTTCCAGAAGAGCTCCCAGCATGTCAAACGCAAATATTTTTCAATGTTGATCAAACAGGCTTTTGCACCCGATACGGGAGTCGAGTCACTAGCGATGTAACTTTTTTTAGAGAATTTATATTATTTTTCAATTTTTAAAACCTAATTCCAGCTTAGTACTGATTGAAGCATCAAACAGTTTTTAGTATTTAGTGCTTAAGGGTTTTCGTTTCGAAGCAATGTCGTGAACAACAACAACCAAATCAACAACAATATTGAGATAGGTTAACCTCCATCCAACCACGTGAAAGGTTCGTGTGTTGTGGAAAAATTTTCTCAGACGACAACATGGGGAAAGCAAGCAAAATTAAACTTTCCAAACCAACGAGTAAAACGCAGCCCCTTGACAGACAAATCGAGGAACATCGTTTTGCCAAGCCGTCAACCAGAGTGAAAAATAGGCTTCGTCAAGATGAAGATGAAGAGGTATGTCAATTATTTAATTTACTTGCTACCATTCATATAATGGAAAATTTGTTTGTGCCATCTTAAACTTTTTTCAATGTTTGTTGATTCTTGTTGTGCCTTTCTTTTGTAGTTCGTTGGATCAGAACTGTCTGGTCGCATTCTCCAACAAGCACGTCAACAACAGAGAGAGCTGGAAGATGTCACCGATGATCTTGCACCACCCGCTAAGAAAACAACCAAGTTGGGTGCTGGCAGTTCTTTGGCAGGCCCTAGTAATGCAGGATCTGATGATGAAGATGGTGCCAGCTCTGAGGATGACATGGAGGGAGATTTCTATGAGGATGTGGTATGCTATCGAAGTTTTGTTCATGAACTTACTTGCAAATTAACTGCTACATTCACTTAATTTGTTGTCTTATGTAGAATATTGATGAAGACGATGAGCGAGCCCTTGAAATGTTCATGAACTACAGTGGCAAAACTGGTCGAACTTTAGCTGATATAATCCAAGAAAAGATTACTGAAAAGCACACCGAGCTTCAGACTCAGTTTTCAGATGCAGGAAGTGAGTAAAATCCTTGCTTTTTTCTAAGGCAGCTGTGTGGATAATGCCTATGTAAAGTTTGATCTTTCCACTCTCAAGGTGTGCAAATGCAAGAACTAGATCCTCGGGTCAAGGAGATGTATGAAGGTGTGAAGGATGTCCTAATCAAGTATCGAAGTGGCAAACTACCTAAGGCTTTCAAAATAGTTCCAAAGCTTCGTAATTGGGAACAAATTCTTTACATTACTGGTAAAGTATTGACTCTTGTGTGTGTGTGTTTTCTTTTTTTTCTTTACTGTCTCAATCATATTAATTCAGTTTCACATCATGCTTTGATTTCATAGATCCACCCAGATGGAGTGCTGCTGCCATGTATCAGGCCACTCGTATCTTTGCATCTAATCTAAAAGACAACATGGCACAAAGATTTTTCAATCTCGTTCTTCTCCCCCGTGTACGGGATGACATTGCTGAGTACAAGAGACTTAATTTCCATCTATATCAAGCTCTTCGCAAAGCTCTTTTCAAGCCCGGTGCCTTTATGAAGGGTATCCTCCTTCCACTGTGTGAGGTAAAATGTATTTTCTGATTTTTTCTTTGTTTTATATCTATCTGTTTCAATTTACCCCTAAACATTTTTTAATCTCCAGAGTGGCACTTGCACTCTACGTGAAGCCATCATTGTAGGGTCTGTTGTGGCAAAGAACTCCATCCCCATGCTCCATTCAGCTGCTGCCATGCTAAAACTGGCAGAAATGGATTACAATGGAGCCAACTCTATATTCCTCAGAATCTTGTTTGATAAGAAATATGCGCTGCCTTATCGGGTGGTTGATGCTGTAGTTTTTCACTTTGTCAGGTCAGAATGAGTCATTTTTTTTGCCATCTTCAAGTTGCACACATTAACTATTTTAAATTAGTGGGTAATATATCAAAATATTTATTTTCCCAGGTTCCAGCGAGATCATAGAGAGTTGCCTGTTCTGTGGCACCAAGCCCTTCTTACTTTTGTTCAACGATACAAGAGTGACATTAGCAGTGAACAAAGATCTGCCCTTATGGATCTATTAAGGCATCAAAATCACCCAACTGTAACATCAGAAATCAGGCGAGAATTAGTAAACGCTAAATGTAGAGATGTTGAAGGTGCTGAGCCTGAGCCCATGGCTGATTGATGATTTAGTCAGTTTAATGTTTTTGAGGCTTGAATTTTGGTGTGTATATATTAACTAGGAATAAGATGTTTATTTTCCTAATATTTAAGTTATAATCAGGTATAAGTTACAAATTAAAAGCTTATTATGAATGTATAAAGACATGGATTTATTCATCCCTGCAAGTGCATTGTTGGTGGCTTTTACAATCTATTTTCAGACCCATTAAGTCATACCCAAAATTGTTTTCATTCCAAGAATTTTCTTCTGTTGGGTTCCTCACGGCTTCTTAATTCCTGGTAAATGACAAGGGATCTTTTGAATGACCTCTTGGATGCGGTCATGCAACACTTGTTCTGTAGCTTGACGAATGGTGTCGTGAAGACTGTCTACAGCCTAAAAATTAATAAGAAGAGTAACATTTATTAATAACCAAGAAAAGAATGACTGTCTACAACACTATAGTGTACATATATTACCAAAGTCGTTACCTTTTCTGCTATGGCTGATGAGAGGCCATCAAAAGGATAGAGTCCTGTAAGGTTGACATGTATTTGACCTAAATCTGTCACCTTTGTTTCCTCTACTTTGAACTTGCACCCCTCCACTGACAGACTAACTTCTACTGCCAGTGTTATTGAGTTAGATGTAACATTTGCTGTCAGGTTGCCAGTTGTTCCAAAATGTAGTATGGAGGCATCATAGTCATAGCTATTTGAAAACAAGAAATGTTGGTTAACTTCCATGGGCAGTATGTTATCTTAATGGCCGATCAAGGAAGTCTCCTCATTAACTCACTCAATAGTCAATTCTTGAAGACCTAATGGTGCTATCACCATCAGTTTAGCGTTTTTGTATGCTAGGTTGGCATCTCCAGTCCTTTTTATCGAAGATAATGATCTTAGTGATCCTTTGGTACAGTGCAAATGGCCATGCACTACAAACGGCCACATATTCTTATAAAAGTCTTCTGTGATGTCTGGCAAAGAGATGGACTCCTCCTTAGCAAGAACCAATGCCTTCCTCACAGATATGAGGACTTGATCCACCAGGCCATTAATGTTCAAGCCTCTCTGTTCTGCTTCCTTTAGTAAAAGCTCGTCAGAGTCACCCTGCATCAACCAGTAAATTTTATCACCTTGGAAGACATTGTCAGCGAATAAAGTCAGTTTCATACTCTTACCTCTGGAGCATAGACAGCCTGCAAAGCATTCACCACTGCTCCTAGGAGCACCAAGATGAGGGCGGCCCTCGGTAGATACATGTTGGCCTGGAACGATTGAGGGAATGCATCAGATAAAACTAGGTGGCCGGCGTGGCGTCTCTTCTCTACTCCCCGCTGAGACGCGTGGGGTATCGCCGCGGAGCATCGCCTTGGAGGCTGGCGGACGGGACGACTCGCGCCACATAAATACAAGTGAGGGCAACAGGCGGGGTCATTCATAATCTCTTGTCTTGTAGTACAGTGAGTGGACCGTGGCGTCCGGAAAGTGTGCTTCTATCTTTGTCGATCCCAACTTGCCGCTAAAGCGACCGACTTTCAATAGACACACCTTCATTTGGTGATGTACTCATTTGACAAAGGAGTCGCTCTCCCCGTGCGTGTCTATCCACTCTTGACTTTCTAAACACGAATTTTTAAAATGAAAATGAATTACACTGACCACTGCCACCAGTAGCTAAATCAACACTTCTTTTAGAGGAACAAAAGAAAAATGACACCAAACACAGTTTTGACTGCATGTTTGCAGGCAATCTATTTTCATGACCGATGGTGGAGCTTTTTTGGTGGTCCTGGAGAAGACACTCACCTGGGAATGAAGTCGGGGCGAACAAAGCGCGAAGCAATAGCTCGGCGCGAAGCAATAGCTCGGCGCGAAGCAATAGCTCGGCGCGTGACGGCAGGGGCGATACTGTCAGTCCATTGGTGGACACTCCGACCCTACACTGCGCGAGGCTGTGGGGCACTGGCTGCCGCGGGTAAATAAGACTGTGTGTCGCATCGCCGCATCGCGCTTCCTCCCCCCTCCCCTTTGCGATACCCTGCGTCTGTGCCGAAGACTTGGTAGACGCAACACACACATGCGGTGACACACATGAGACGTGCAAGTGTCGCGCGGTATGACGCACACTAGAATCACCGCGCCGAGGGAAGCACCACTGTTTGGTCGTGAGGCCGGTTTTAGAGAAACCAGAATCGTGGTGCTAGTTACCGAATGAAAGCAGTGTGGAATCTTTCACATTATTTTACTTATTCCGGGGAGACTAGGCACACATTAGAGCTTGGTACTGTCAGAGACAACTGTTTGCAAGCTGTGTGACTCCTTTTGTGTTCATATGAGCCCGCCAGCAGGGAGCGGAGCTGGCTGCTTCGATAGTATCGAAACCATCTCGATTTACACGTCGAGTTTGACTGCTTCCGCGTGTTGTGAATCTGGCGCGTTTAGTTGTCAAAACAACTTATCGAGTTCCCGTTCAAATTTTCTGTTATTACTGCGATGAACTGGAGAAATCATTTCTTGATATGTAAGTCGATATTTTGTGTCTGTTGCCGTTCCATTACATTTTGTACGAGTTGACGCACAGCAATTTTTGAAGTTTGATAGGTTATGTGTCCTGTGTTTGTTTGAAACAGTTTGATGCTCATTCTCTGAATAGTATTGTTATTTGCTTCTTTCCAAGTGTCTGCTGTTAATTTTAAGCGGACATCTTGTCAGTGTTAATACTTTTCTTTATCGTCCGCAGCTTGGTTCTTGGAGTTGTCTGTTGGCTTATGTTTCTCTCATTTCACATTCCCATTAAATTACCATAGTTTTCTATTTTACAGCGTAGTCTGTGAAAATTTTCATCAACTCTGCTAACTATTATTATTTGTTCATTTTGATAGTTGTCATAGTAGCATGAGTTTGTCATGGAGCTTAATAATAGTTTACATTTGGTCTTGTCGAATTTTATTTTTCTTTATAGGGTCTATCAAATTTCTTGATTTTACTGTTTGATTTTCCCCACCGATCTCTGAAAATATTTTTGCTCTCTCTTTTCAGAACATGGAAAAAAATGAGGCAGATGGGACAGTGTTGATCCTTCAAGTTGATGAACACGGGAAACAGCAGCAGTTTTCTTTTGAAAACGACCTTCAAGCAGTGTAAGCAGTGTCAAGCTTTTGAACGTTTTAAGTATCAAGCTGTTGGTGTTTGTGTTTCTTTGTGATTCGTACTTAATTTATTTTCTCGCTCATAGAACTGAGCTTGGGCTTGGTGAAGTAGATGAAAGTATCCTGGATAACGGAAACCTCATGGATAAGCCAATCAAGCTGGAGCACCTAGGTGAAGATGACACCATGATCATGCTGCCAGGTGACGACTGTGTGCTTGGAGAAGATGGTGCGGCAACAGATGAAGCAGGTGTGACTTCAAACCTGACATTTATTTTATCTTCTCTTTTCTTGTCAAAGACAAAAATTTGTTAAATATCTATCTAGTTTATATTTTTAATCCTTTTCTTTTTTGTTGTTGAATAAAGGAAACCTGATATCAGTCGATGGTGTTTTGGATGGCATGGATTTGGAAATGGTTGAAGAAATTAGCCACCAGGAGGCAATGTCACCAAAGTCTCAAGATAATGAGGAGCATCAAGAAGAGTATGTTATCTTTAACTTTCATGTTTACTCAAAACCCTGCAAAAAATTTATAAAATTCCTTTTTTTGCACCTACATTTTGTAATTCACTGCAAAATTATGATATTTTTTAATTTTCTATTGTTGATTTTTTGTTTTAGTGATGATGTGATTGTTCAACATATGGACATCAGGGAACCTTTATCAACACTAAAAGAACTATTAGAGCAACGATTAGCTGTAGACCTATCAGATTATGAATTTTGGCTTCAGGATTCTCAAGAGGTAAATGCCCCTTTTCCTTTTTTTTAAATATCAAAAGACCTGTTATAATTTTGGCTCACACCTTTTTGTTGTCACTTTTCTAGCTGGAGAGTCATAAGAACTTAGTTGACCAATGTGTCCAGGGTGAAGGTTTAGTTCAAGTTAACGTTCGGCTAAAGTCTGATGGGAAGGTTAACAAAATTAATATTGAAGATGTCTTGAAGCCAGCAGAAGATGGTGAAGTAGAGGAAACTGAAGAAAGCCAGGGTAGGATCTTTGTCATAATTTTAAAAACACCATATTTAAAAAAAAAATTCTCATTTTGATTTAAAAAATTCTGACTCTTTTCTAGAATCCCCTCGCATTCCATCTCCAACAAGTCCACCATCCGCAAATCCTGTACGGTGGATTGTTGATGCCAAATTTAAAAAAGAGATGGAAAAGCTTAACATACCACCAGGTATGATTCTGCATTTCAATGCAGTACAGACAATATAAATTGGGTGTGAATGTTCGAGATGTTTTATAGTTTTGATTTTGATTTTCTAGATCCAAATGATTGGTCTGCAGCTCAAGTTCTTCACTGGCTGCAATGGGCGGTCAGACATTTCAGTCTTGTAGGAATTCAATTAAAAGATTGGGCCATAACTGGCGAAGAGCTATGTAACCTTACTATGGCACAGTTCCAATCTAAAGTACCCCTTGATCCTGGAGACTTATTTTGGACTCATTTAGAGCTTCTTCGGAAATGCAAATTTGTGGGTAAGTGACCTTAAAAATTATTCTACCCCAATTTTTTTTTATATTGTGTTGTACTAAGTTAATTATATTGTTAAACTTTCTTTCCTTCTCAGCTGTTGTCCACTCGAAACCGCACAGGGAACCAAAGGAAAAGTCTCACCCTCTAGCTAGCCAAAGTCAGACTTATACATTTTCCAAAAAAACGAAAACTCCAAGGGAAAGTCAAGGAAAACTGCATGGCAAGCCTCGATCTGCTCGGGCTGCTGGTTTGCCTCTAGGTTCAATGGATGCAACCACTATTGGGTGTAACAATCGCTCTGGTAAGTAAGCTATGTTGTGGCCACTTGGTATTTTCTCCTTAACCATGGTTACTTGTCATAATGAAAAAGTTTTCCTCTTCAGGGTATAATGGCCAAATTCAGTTATGGCAATTTTTACTTGAATTATTAACTGACAAAGAACACAGAGATGTGATTCAATGGCTTGGAGATGATGGGGAGTTTAAGCTGATAAATCCAGAGGTGGTTGCTCAGCTGTGGGGTGAGAGGAAAAATAAACCTACGATGAACTATGAGAAGTTGAGTCGCGCACTCAGGTATTATTATGATGGAGATATGATTTCAAAGGTATGTAATACCTCAGAATATTTGTTATAAACAAAGTTTCTTACACAGGTCCTAAATTTCATACTGATTTTTCGTTTTAATTCCAGGTGGCAGGAAAAAGATTTGTATATAAGTTTGTTTGTGATTTGAAACAACTATTGGGGTACAGTGCAAGTGAATTAAATGCTTTGGTTGAAGAATGTGAAAGAAAAGCCATGGGTTTCAACCCTCGGTACAATTTATCACCAATGCATATTTAAATTTTTACCATTAGAATAGTCATGTCACTGACATGATGTCCATATGTTACCTGAAGTTTCTACTTGTTTTTGATTTTCAGTACCAGTCCCTCTTTTGTAAAGTTCCTTGTGTTTTTGGAAATGTTGCATAGCATGTCTGTTCTTTTGGATTATCTCAAAGAACATTTACTACAAGTGTTTTGGTCAAATATGTTTTAAAGCAGAAATTGTTTAAGTTGCATTTTCCTTTTTAATAAATGTTTGTAATTTTTATTTTAATGTTTGCTATATCATGTGCAATAAAAAGAGTCAACTTAGCCATTATATTTTTTTTCTTTCTTTCTTTAACACTAGAACCGCTGACTTTTTCGTATACCTAGAACCGCGGAAGGGGTCATTTTGACCCCCCATTTTTTCTGCCCGTATTTTTCTTATTTTGCTCATGTTATGGGCCCTTAACGATGTAAAATGATGTATCTGAGATCAACAATGATATTTTGAATTATGTAGGGCCTTAAAAGGCCAAAGGTAGGCAACCCGCATGGCACGAATAACCTGTTTTGCTCCTTTTCTACCATTTTTGGCCCGTCCCTTCTATTTTTTTTGTTAAAAAAATGACGGAGGGACGGAGTATGATCCATGCTGTGTGTCCGTCCGTTCGTTCGTCCGTCTGAGGACTTCCCGTGGTCCGATCTTGACCAAATTTGATATGCAGCCTACTTGGGTGACCCTTAAGAACCGCCCGCTGGCAGCAAATTCGATCCGAGCCCCGGGGGCGCTGCTGCAGGTGCATCATGGTCTACCTTAGGTCGAGGAGGATTTCGGTAACGGATACAGCTAGAAGAGCATGCAGGGAAATTTTTGGAATCGGGGCGACGAGACAAAACCAACGGTAGCCAGTTTCAAGCGAATCGGAGAGGTTTGAACCCGGGTTCAAATCCCAGTAGGGTACATTTAGAACATTCTTTTTATTTGAGTTTTTGCATTGTTGTTGATGTGTATGAGGGTGCTGATCTAATTTATGCTGATCTAAAAACATCTATTTTGACCCCAGACTCAGGTTCAAGTCCCGTCCGGATTAAAAATAGGCGAAATTAATACATTCCTCAATGTACGGGGCGGGCCAAAGTTGCCGATGTATATGGCAACTTTTCCTGTTATTCAGTGTGGGGATGGGTACTAAGTGACGTAGATTTTTTACCAGATGATACCTTGACACTTGAAACGTATCTAAAACTATTAGACACATAAAGGTGTCACCGTGCTTTTACTGCTGAGTCCAGAAACCAAGCGGTATCCTAACAATAATACAATAATATTAGGGTGGTGGCTGCCGGGCGGGATCGTGAGTGTCGCATGGCAGGCAGTCTGCTCGAAACATCGACAATACCTCGCGGGTACAGCGCGAGCGGCACCGGCCAACAATCCCCTGTCCCCGCGTACAGTGCGCATAGAACAGCAATAATGTCTCACGGCTCGTCCGGTGCAAGCCACAGCTCGGCTCGCACCGACATTGGCCAGCTCGCTTAGGTCCATGTATATTATTGGGCTATCTATTTATCTCATACACAGTTATAAAAAAGCCCGAACTACTACCTCGAAGAAAACCAAACGAGTATCATCTACTTTCCTTAACGCTCGTTGAATGAGATTTTTTTTTATTCTACAGACAGATACCTTACGCGGAACACACGCATCTTGCATACATTTAGGCGTTTGCTCGGCGGGTCGCCTACGCCGTTGGCCAAGTTAGGTCTCCCAGGGCAGTCCATAGCACTCCCAAATGATTCACCACTAAAATTGACGCTTGTGACGCTTTTTTATTGCCAAAATTCGAACTTCCTGAGTGCAAACAATACAGGGGTCAAAATGACCCCTGCCGCGGTTCTAGGTATATTGTTGTCCTACGCCTACAAAAATGGTCCGACAGCGCCGAAATTTCACTCAAATGTTCTTTTCTGGTATTTATAAAAAGTCGAAAAGCCCCAAATCCTTGAAGAAAAAAATAAGTCAGAAAAATTTATGACGAAAATTAAAAGGGGTCAAATTGACCCCTTCCGCGGTTCTAGTGTTAAATTCTGCCCATGTTCCTAAGTCTCAACTAACTATCATCTTTGATTCTTTATTTTGATGCGCATTCGGAGAGCTGAAGCTGTAGTTACTTCCTGATTCTATCTATCCTGGGGGCCACAGCCTCAGGGTGGCTGTCGCAGGGCACACCCTCCTCCGCTCCGCGCCACACCAGTCTGAGCTAGTTCGTTCCATGATCGTTTCCATGGTTGCCGCCAGCGTGACAGCCAGCTATTTGCATCCGGTGACAAGAAAATTTCTTGTATGAACGTTGCCTCGCCGTGCTGCGAACGTCAGGGTGCGCCCCGGCCGAAGCCTTGGCCCCGGGGCTTCAAATTCGCCGCCAACGCGCGAAACGGGCGAGGCCCGACACTCGAAACACAGACACGCGCAGGGTGACAACGAACGCCGTGTGCCCAGCTTGCGAGGCGAAATCGACAGCGGATTCCGCCAATAGAGCACGGCACGCCCCTTGAGCGCGCGGACCATTCCGATACAGTAATCACGCAGCCTGCTGGCATGGAGACACACTAGTGTGTCAGACTAGAGACAGACTAGTGTGTCTCCATGCTGCTGGCCTGCCTCGCGTCGCGCGTCCAGAACGGTACGAGTTCTCGGAAGGCGGTAGCATCGCGGCGCGGCAGTACCTTGCCGGGCAAAGGATGCCCGTTTCGCTCCGCTCGTCGGCGCGACAGAAACGGCGCCAACGGGGCGCGTCTCGGTGCTCGGGGAGGCTCGGGCCCCGCGGCCCCGCAGAGACATTCAAATGAGACACAAGCAGCGCTCGACAAACAGACTGCGCCCCTCCCCCTCTCGGATTCCCGCAGAATGTGGTCCGCGCCGCGCGGTGAGCGCCTCTAAGAGCAGTGACAGTAAACGAAGCCACTGGACCGGTTCGCGTGCCGACCGCGCAATGCTTTCTTTCATTTACCTGCGTGGACGCGGCGGCGCGGTGCCGGCGCGGCGGCACGCCGGCCCCTAGCGAGTTCCAGATAGAAAGTGCGTTCGGCTGTGTCACCGGGTACGTGGCGGATGGCGTCACCGCGACCAGCGAGCATTGGGACGATCGGCGGGAGCGCCCGACGTCTTAAGATAGGCAACCCGCCGCGCTCCCGTGTGTCGAACCGGGCCGGTTGCCTACGCGGCAGGCAGTGGAGCGCCCGACGTCTTGAGATAGGCAACCCGCCGCGCTCCCGTGTGTCGAACCGGGCCGGTTGCCTACGCGGCAGGCGGCCTGCAGTGGAGCGCCCGACGTCTTGAGATAGGCAACCCGCCGCGCTCCCAGGCCCACAGCGCCGAGGAAGGGGAACGGGCGGGGAAATCCGACGCAAATTTCGAGTCGGCTGCGGAACGCGGAACGATCAATATAATTACCGGACTGTGTCGGGGCGCCGCGAGGCGGTGCGGGGCGCTGTCGGGCACGCCTAGCCACTGACATGCTGACACCGTGAAGGGCGGCGAGGGGAGGGGGGAGGAAGGGCGGGGCCGCGCTTTAACCTTCAAGTGCACTCACTGTGTGTGTGAGCGAGTGAAGGATTGTGCTATAAATTTCGAAATGAGGACACCCTCGTAAAATCCTGCTGCCGAAGCCCGAAACGGATCGAGTTGCCGCCCTAGGTGCCCTAGGCCCAGCTGGGCTGTCTGCGCCGTGCCTTCTCTGCGGCTCCACACCGCTCCCCCACACCCCGTCGCCGGGGCACCCAGGCCGCCCTGGCCGTGTCCGCTCGGCGGGCACACGGCGTGAGAACCAGCTTGGTGTCCGAAAAAAGTCGCCCACGCGAAATAATTGAAGGACGCGCGAATGCGAATGCATCGGGTCCACATAACATACGCCTTTTCGATGACAATGACGGGGTGGGCCAAGCGTGGCGAGCGGCCCGCCCGTCCGTCGCATCTGTCGGCCCGGTCGGGCGGGGCGGCCTCTCCTCTCCGCAGGGCGGCCAACCTCAGCCAACCTGCCTGCCGCGGGGCCGCTGGCGCGGCGTGCGGCGGCGTGGGCTGGCTTGGGTTGGCAGCGCTGCAGGTGAGCGCTCGGGAGGGACCCGCGGACGGGATGCTCGACAGGGACGTCCCTCGCCTCAGAACCGCGCTCGCCGTGCTCCGCCGTGCACCGCCGCGTCCAAGTCCGTCGCCGCCGTCGCCGCGCAGCCGGGGCGCGCGTCTACGCAGTCGCGAGCCGCGGGGCGTGCCACCAGTGTCACGGAGGGGGCGTTGGCGTTGTCCGGGCCGAGGAGGACCATTTCCTAAGGTAAACACCGAGGGTGGCGCCGGGACGCCGCCAGCTTCCTGCTGCTGCTGCAGTGCTGCGGGTGCTCAAGTAGTGCGTCGCCTTGTCGCGCTCCGCGGCGGCCCAGCATGACCGGCACACTGGCACACCGGGGCTGGGCCGTTCTCGGAATTAAATTTAGCGGAGCAGCGTTCCCATGGCTGGGCCTTCAGCCGCCCTCAGCGCCAGCGCATTGTGCAGAGTCAAGCTTTATCCGCTATTCCTTTCGCCGGCGACGGCCGAGGGTAATATCCAGTAGTGCCACACAGGTGGCTGGAGGGGGAAAAGACCACACCCGCAGTGCGCTTGCGCTGATCGGTGAGAATTGGTTTGGCCGAAGAGACACCGCATTCAGAGACTCCTTCCCTTCCGCGGCTTTCGCAGTTTCTGCTCTGTTGCTTTTCGTTTTTTTGGACGATTTAGAATAGTGCTCATGGTGCCGCAAAATAACACACCTATCGCAGTCCGAAACGGTAAAAAATGGCGCGAAAAAGAAACAAGGGGGCTTCATTTGTGTGGGGCCAGCCCGTGGCGCTGCCTGCGGGCTGCGGGCCTCGCGGAAGTGGACTTCTCAGATGAAAGCTCCAGCGCGGCGGCCGCACCGCCGCACCGCCGCACCGGCACATCGCCGTGCCTTGAGTTGCCGTGCCGCGCTGCCTCCCGGCCCGGGCCCTCCCCCTTGAGATCTCTGACCCCAGATTTGGCGTTGATGTGATCTGGAATTTTCTCCCGGTCCCGCAGCGCTGCGTGGCCCGGCGTGGCGTGGCGGGCCGCGGCGGCGGCGCCATGGTCGTGCGCACGATGCCGGCCCCCGAAACTTTAAACACAGCCGCGGACCGAGGCGCATCCCGCCGTGCCACACGCAGAGAAAGGACGGAAACGCTTTTGCTTTTAGCAGGATGCGTACATTTCGCTAACGGTTGTCCATCCACCCATCCACCCATCCATCCAGGCCGCGGAAGTGAGACGGCTGCGTGACTGAGGTCGGAAAAGGCTCCTCCACATTCCTGGCGGCAGTGTGTGCGGCGTGGCGGCGTGCGCGGCCCCGGCCCGCCCCGGCCGCATGACGATGACACGGTCATGATCACGATGACATCCGCCCGGCCGTGCTCGTTCACCCGTTCCGTTCCGAGTCGCGAGGGAGTCCCGCGGGACCACGCCACGCCAGGCCACGCGCCCTCGCCCTCGCGTGCAGCGCGGAGCTCTTGCCTTGCCGATCGCGGATATCGAAACGAAACGCGTCGCCCCGTCTCTCTCGCACTCATGAGGCGTGCCGCGAGGGTGGGAGAGAGACGGAAAGACTCCTCGCGGACTCGGTCTGCAGGCCAGCAGGCAGGCCAGCAGGCCGCCGCGGTATCGAAATCACTTTGCGATTAATCCCGCAGCGGGGCGCGGAGCGGGCGCAGTCGGCGCCGACCGCAAACACCATTACAGCGTAGGGGGCGCGCGTGGCCAATTTTAACTGTATCCAACATCTCGCGCAAAGGGGGCTGAGAGTACGAAACAAAGTCAAACTTGACAGGAAAGTAAGACGGATCGGCGAGTTGTGGCGAGGGCTGCCCCGAGGCTTGACTTGCATTCGGTTGACAGTGTTGGTTTTGCGGTTGGCACCGGTCTGCGGCACAACGCGGCGCGGCGAGCGGTGGCGAGCGGTGGCGAGCGGTAAGCGGCATTCAGGGAGGCTAGACCAGTGGTTCTCAACCTTAGGGTCGCGACCCCAAGTGGGGTCGCGAAAAAATTTTAAGGGGTCGCGGCGAGGTAGCTGGGGTCGTGTTTTGGGCCGATTTTAAGCAGCCACTGCGTCTGATCCGAGGCGGGCATTTTGCTCCCTCAACGGGCAATTGGTCTTTGGACCTTCCTTTAGCATGCCTCTGTTACGGAGTGCGATTATCAGTCTTAGTTTGGGAGCAGTATTGTCTCAAAGTTGGCCAAAACGCTCAGAAATGTCTTTAAAAAATCATGTTTTGGGTCGATTTTAAGCAGCCACTGCGTCTGATCCGAGGCGGGCATTTTGCTCCCTCAACGGGCAAGTGGTCTTTGGACCTTCTTTTAGCATGCCTTTGTTACGGAGTGCGATTATCAGTCTTAGTTTGGGAGCAGTATTGTCTCAAAGTTGGCCAAAACGCTCAGAAATGTCTTTAAAAAATCATGTTTTGGGTCGATTTTAAGCAGCCACTGCGTCTGATCCGAGGCGGGCATTTTGCTCCCTCAACGGGCAAGTGGTCTTTGGACCTTCTTTTAGCATGCCTTTGTTACGGAGTGTGATTATCAGTCTTAGTTTGGGAGCAGTATTGTCTCAAAGTTGGCCGAAACGCTCAGAAATGTCTTTGAAAAATCGTTGTGCCTGTTTTGGTCAACTTTGAGACAATACTGCTCCCAAACTAAGACTGATAATCGCACTCCGTAACAGAGGCATGCTAAAGGAAGGTCCAAAGACCAATTGCCTGTTGAGGGAGCAAAATGCCCGCCTTGGATCAGACGCAGTGGCTGCTTAAAATCGACCCAAAACATGATTTTTTAAAGACATTTCTGAGCGTTTTGGCCAACTTTGAGACAATACTGCTCCCAAACTAAGACTGATAATCGCATTCCGTAACAGAGGCATGCTAAAGGAAGGTCCAAGGAACAATTGCATGTTGAGGGAGCAAAATGCCCGCCTTGGATCAGACGCAGTGGCTGCTTAAAATCGACCCAAAACATGATTTTTTAAAGACATTTCTGAGCGTTTTGGCCAACTTTGAGACAATACTGCTCCCAAACTAAGACTGATAATCGCACTCCGTAACAGAGGCATGCTAAAGGAAGGTCCAAAGACCAATTGCCCGTTGAGGGAGCAAAATGCCCGCCTCGGATCAGACGCAGTTGCATGCTAAAGGAGGGGTCCCGTGGGGTCGCGAAACTTTTCCTGGGGGTCGCGGAAATTTTTGGCTACAAATTTGGGGTCGCGAGCCGAGAAAGGTTGAGAACCGCTGGGCTAGACAGCTTGCGAGCGGGGGAACGGAATCAATCAGGGGAAAAAAGCGTTCTTCATTTAAAAATTAAATACGACAAATTTTTAAAATCAGGTGATCGTTTCCCGGAATTTCCGGCGAATTTGTGGCGATGTTAATGATTGCTGTGTGGGTCAGTAATGAAGACGCAGGGCAGGCGGCGGTAGGGAAGATCGAGGTATCGAACAGGGGTATCGAGATGTGGCGCGGCGATAGCGATGCGCTGAGGCTGCTCGCTGCCCGCCCGCCCGGACTGGCGGCAGTACATTCGCTGGGGGGGGGTGGGGGGGGGCACTCCCCGGCACTCCGCGGCGGCAGGGAATGCATCCAGGGAGTGCACAGTGCACTCGCAACAAAATCAATCAACGAGCAGCACCCGCACGTCCACCGTAAAGACCGGAGCAACATTTGCCGAACCATTGCCAAACGCCCACGCACGTAACGCGAGCTGCGGTGAGGCGAACGGCGAGGGCAGCAGGGTCAAGCCAGGCCTTGCAATGCCTCCGTGTGTAGTCCGTGCTCGATGAACGGATCGATTGCACTCAGAGAAAGCAGATCATGCGCGGCCTGCCTACTGTGTCTGTGTCTGCCTGTCCGTCCGTCTGGCCGTGGCTGTGTGTGTGTGTGCGCCTGTGTGCGTGCGTGTGTTGGCGTTTGTTACTGTAATGATGATAATCAGGCGGGTTGCGTCTGGCGGCCTAGCAGTGGAGTGACAAGCTGCACTTTGCTTGTTGTTGCAGCGCGGCGCGGCGCTGCGAAGGAAAGTGAGTGCACCGTGATGAGAACGGCCATCTCGAAGCGAGGCGAGGCGCCCGGCCTGGCTCGGCCTAGCCGTGGCGTAGCCGTAGGCCTGCCCGGCCCTACAGTGTTATACCCCGGCGAAAGAAAGAAGAAGCAGAAAGAAAAGGAAAGATGGAAAAAAGTGGTGCGGCTGTGTGATGATAACTCGTCTTAGGATCTACTCTGGGATGTGGAGCAAACGAACTGCATCGGCAAAAGCGCGCGGAAACGAACCGACCGCGAGCACTGTGGGTTCCCGCAGTCTCCCGATGCGTTAAAGTCTCCACCGGGAGGAAAAGCCGGTCCAGGAAAAGGGTGTCGGCTCAGTAATGGCGGGATGCATGCTGACTGTCTCTCCCGCACTCATGGGGGTGCCGTCGAGGGGTGAGAGAGAGACAACACTGTGCCGGGCGGGCGGGACGAAGACAGAGAACTAAAGCCCCGCGTTGCCTTGTTGACAGGGACCACCTGGCTGCGTGTGACGCGGTGTGACGCGATGGTGTGACGGCGTGGCGCCGTGACGAGGCGTGACGAGGCGTGACGAGGCGTGACGGAGCGTGACGACCGCCGCAAACACCGCCGCAACACACCGCCGCCGCCAGGATGCGCATCCTCAGGAACCGGCGCGAGTGGGTAAGTATTGTTGCTGCCATCGGCCGGCCCAGCCGTCCTTTCGACCCTTTCGCCTGTCTGTGGCTTTTCGCTTTTCGCGTTTCGGCGAAAGTGGCGCGTCCGCGGCTAGTTTTGCTAAAACTGATTGTTGTCCGGGAAAAGAAAAGCCGGTCGCTTTCGTGTTGCGACGGCTTGCCCGAGGGCCGTCCTCACCCGTGTAGTGCCGACACCCGCCGACGGGGTCCGGAGGGATCGCGCCCATCGCCAATCGAGCGGCAAATTTGCCGTTTTCCGCCTCCTCACGGCGCCTGATTGGCGCCCTTCGAGACCCGGGCCAGGACCAGGGCCAGGACCAGGGCGTCGAGAACGAAGAACAACGGTGCGGCGCGGTCCCGTTGCAGCGCGTAGCGCGTTGCAGTCGCGGGGGCAGGTGGACTTAATTTTTTTTCGCAGGTGACTTTGAGTTATTCCTGAGGCTGATCCCTGTCGGCCCTGGCCCTGATGTGTGCGCAGGCGCAGTACTCCACCAGCAGCACGAGCTGCAGCTCCAGCAGCCACAGCTGCGAGAGTCCGACGGAGCCCGCCTTCAGGCACGTCGGTCGCCACGCCACGGGCTTCCACGTCTGGAGGGTGGAGGTGAGTTTGGCCGACCGCGGCGCCCACGAGCGCACACCACAAACAAAACACTCACACACACACTCTCGAAGGGCCGACGGACGGGCACAAGCGTGGGAGGCGGACCCGCGCCAAAAAATAAAAGAGTCCAATTGACTTTGTGTAAGTGGCGTGCTTTGAGCTTTGCACGTGCCCCGCCGTCTGTTTGCGCACGCGTCCCACGTGGGAGGTTGGTCACGACACTGTACCTGAATGGCCACGACCAGGACGCCCAGCAGTGCCAGCAGGCCCATTCCGAATCGTCGCTCTGTCTCCCTCGCACTCACGGCGCGTCCCGCGGGGGTGCGACAGAGACAGAGCGATAGGGCGAGGGCGGCGCCGGGCGTGGGCGGAGGGTGGCAGTGGCGGTGGCGCATGGGTGCGGACCAGGAAGCCAGCAAGCCGACCGCCCTGACAGGTGCCCGCCGAAAGGCCCAGCCCTGCCCTGCCCGACTGTCAGTCCCGGCCCCAATTAGAAAAGGGGGCTGGCGACGGGGCTGGGAGTGCGGTGCCGCGGCGCGCTCGAAGTATGGCCTGGCGCTCCGCGCTTATTAGCGGCAGAGCGGCCCGGCAGGCCGCGCAGGCCCCGCAGTCCCAGCGCCAAGACACACGCGGCGGCCCGGGACATTTCGCAAGCCGCTTAAAAGCCTCGTTACCTGCGCGAGCGCTGGGCTGCCTGGCCGGCCCACTCGCTTCCTCATGGCTCGGGGCGACACAAGCCAACTATTACTATTCAGGCGAGGGAGAGGTTCGGAGGCTCGGCACGACCACCATGTGCAGCACGGCGACCTTGGTGTGCATGGAGCGCCGCCCCGCCCCGCCTGCACCGGCGGCGACCTCGGCACAATGGGCCCTGCAAAGGGTTCGGCGCTGCGACCCGTGACGCGCGCTGTGCCGCGCTGTGCCGCGCTGTGCGCCGCCGGGGCGGGGACGACGCGGGGACGACGAGAACGAGGACGCCACCCAGCTCACATCGGCGAGCGGCGAGGCCCGCGTTTAGAAAGGAGGAAGGAAGCTGGCGGAAAGGGAAAACACCCTGAACCGCGCGGGGGCAGCCCGCTGCAGCCCGCCCCAGCCTCCGCCAATTTCGTCCATCTCGAAAACTGGAGGGCCTGGCAGCTCCTTCCTGGCCGCGCGGTGCGGGCGGTGCGGGCGGTGCGCCGTTCCCAGACGTGGGAGGCTTTCTGCCACCGTCGGCCACCGTCGTCGGAGGAGCGGCTAGGCCGGCCTGGGCCGGGCCGGGCCACCACGGCGACGCCGGGGCGCTTGGCGCTTGCGCTTCCGTCGTGCCGCGCGGCCAGTGAAAGTGATGGATTTGACGGCGATAGCAGATAATCCAAATGGCCGCGGAAGCCCGGCAGGCCCGGCAGGCCTGAATGCCTGGCGCCGCGAGCCTGCCGCCCTGACTGCCGCCCTGCCGCCGGCTCCAGATCTGGACGACAGGTGCGCTTGGGAGGCCCCACCGCGCGGCCGCTCTGCGCCGCTCTGGCATCGGGCGGGTAGTAGCTCGGGCTTCTGGATGGGCCTCCAGATCTGGCAGGCTTCATGAAGTCGCAGTCTAGGGCTGCAGTCGCCTCCAACCGCGCGGTTCCCAAGAGTCGCCCCTTCGCGCTGAGTCTCGCTCGCGCCCCTCCGGGCACCCTCGTGAGTGCGACAGAGACAGCGACGCCGCGACTCCTCGGATCCACTCCGCGGCTGCTGGAGGCTCCAGGCTCCAGCGGCCCCGCCTGCACTGTAGGTAGGCTGCGCCACCGCAAGGAAGGCGATGCAAATGGTGCGACTCCTGCAGCGCCGCCGCTTTAATTGCAGGACGAGCCGACGACAGCCCGCCTGCCTGCCTGCCTGCCTGGGATGGAATGGTAACGGATTGCTGCCTGATTGTTGCGTCGCCAGGGGCTGCCAGGGCCTGCAGTGGGAGAGAGACGGGCGGCCTGATGGCACCAACTTGCCGCGCCAAAATGAGGGAGACGCCACGCCAACGTTGCCGCGCGCTTCCGCACGACTTTTCATCAGCTTTTTCCTTTTTCCACCCGGCCTAATTGAAGCAGGGCAAAACGCGCCGCGCGTCGCCGCTACACTGCACAGAATGGAATCCCTCCCCGCCCCTCTCTTCCCCTTTTGCGGTGACCGCGTCTGTCACATTTCTGAGCCGCGCGGCCGGCCGGGCGGGGGCGGGGCGCGGTTCGAGTCCTGCCGGGGCGGCGGGGGCCCCGCGGTGAATGCCGCGCCGAGCCGTGACCGGAACTGGGACGAATGATGCACAACGACACCGGAAGCGGAGCTTGGCGCTTGGCGTCCACACCAGTCCACACCAAACATCAACAACAATAACGTTGTCTCCGTTGTTGTAAAAAAAAACACAACGACAACGCTGCGCCCGGTCATGCAGGCACCCTCCCTGGGCCAGCTTGACTAGCCAGCCACTGGCTCCACGCGTCGGCCGTCGGGATGGAGGCTGCACTGCTTGTCTTTGGAGGAAGCAGCGAGCTCCATAATTAGTGGACGGCTTGGCCGCGGGCCGCGGTTCCCAGAGCGAGGAGACTTTCCCCGCGGTGGCCGACGCGGACGCAGAACGCAGCCAGACGCACCCACAGAGCACAGAGGGGTGGAGCATCGGACACACAACTCTGGGCGTCACTGCACTGTGTTACACTGTGTTACGCGTTGCTGGAAAGTGCAAGTGCGAGACGGGCCGGCACATTGGGCTGGCAGACGGGCCGTGGCGGACGCCCCGCCCCGCCCGAGATCGTTCAGTGCCAACAAACACACTCACACACACTACTGCACTCCACGAACGGTATGAATGTAATAACGAAACGGTTCTCTCTGTTTGCCTTTGCAGCATCTGCAGGTGGTGACCGTCCCCCGCGACCAGTGGGGCACGTTCTACGACGCCGACTCCTACCTCGTGTTCGCCTCCGCCGAGCGCGATCTGCCGGCCGGACCCAACACCAGGGTGAGTGAGAGCCGCCCCCTACAGTGTGGGGCCTCACAGTGGACCCAGGACCGGTGGAGGCGGCCGAAACTCTAGTCGCATTTTGAGCTCCAGAGTCGCTAAATGGGACTCGAACCGAACGTGTGACCCCACCAACGGATTACTCTCCGAACGAGCAATCCATTGGCGGGGTCACACGTTAAGTTCGAGTCCCATTTAGCAACTCTGGAGCTCAAAATGCGACTAGAGTTTCGGCCGCCTCCACCGGTGTTCTGGCCACTGTGGGCCTTCCCTTCCCTCGTGACTCGGGCACTGCAACTGCGGCTCCAGAGCGCCAAGGCAGGCCAAGGCTGGTCCGACTCCGTGGGGCTGATTGGGGCAGCAGGTCGCCAAGGCGTGCACTGCTCCCGTCGCGCCGTCTCTCTCGCACGCGTGGGGCGTCCCGGCAGGGCGCGAGGGAGACGGCGACGAAAGCAGTGCCCGGAATGAGCCCGGCGTCGGCGCTGCACCGCTGCAGGGAGTGCAGGGCTCGGTGCAGGGCACCGCGATGCCCGCCGAATAGCGCAACAATAAGTAACGGGCCGCCGTGCCGCCGTGCCCTCACTCAAGCAGTTCCATATGAATCACTCGCAGACAATGGTTGACTGCGTCCCCCGCCCCCGCCCCCGCCCCCTCGTCCGACTCATCATCATGCCCGCCAATCGCACTCGAGCAGAAACAAAGGCAGCCCGGCCCGTCCAGCCCGTCCAGCGCGTCCAGCCCGCCGTATTAGGCGCCAGGCGGCGGCCCGAACCTGGAGCCTGGCCGCGCTAGCCTAGCCGCGCCTGGCCGTACTGCAGTCCATGGGGTGGCGCCTGGCGGCGGCGGCTAGGCAGGCAGCGCGCAGACGGCCTCGGCGGGACTGCCTACGCGCTCCTCGCACGGCGCTCGAGCCTCGAGCACCGAGGACTTCACCCTTGGATGACCCGACCCGAGGCGTCGTCGTTTTGAAACATTGACAGCCTCTTCTTCCTGAATGACCGAACAGCCGCGCCGCTTCTGGCAGTGTGTCCGTCTGTCCCCCGCCTCTCTGGAAGCCCTGAAATCGACAGCGGCCGGCAGCGCGGTGGCGCGGTCGCGTCACCGGGCCGGGCGCCGCGCTGTGCTGTGGACCGGAACACGCGGTGACCCTGGGACGTCCCTGGGCCCAGGCCTGTGCCCCGTCCACCACGGCCGTTCGGACTGTGCCGGGCACATCGCGGTGCCGCCCCGGCCCGCCCCGGCCCGCCCAGATCCGCGCGCGAAGACGGAAGGACGGTGTCACGCGAGCACTCACCGACTCCACCAACGTCGCTATCAAGGAAGAACGAGCAAGCTGGCGGGGGGTATCGCCGGGGGCGTTGGTCGCCGGTTGCGGCAGAGCGAGCCGCGCGGGGTATCGCCGCGCCGCGTCCTGTTTCGCGCTGCATTGCGCTGCACTGCGCTGCAGGCCCGCGGCGAGCAGGACAGAACAGAGAAAGGATGCGCTAACGACATCGCACGACGGCGCGCTGCAGTTACTGCACTGCAGTCGTTGCAGCGCGCCGCGCCTCAACTCTGACCTATGCAGCCGCCCGCGCGCAGCGCGCAGCCCAACCAAGCCCTTCCCTCGGCCGGGCCCTCTGGAGACACACACACACTCACTCACTCACACACGCGCGCGCGGCGTCGCCCGGGGCCTTTCAAGCCGCTAAGGGCACCGGGGCGCCGCGAAGCTCGCCGAGCCACGCCGTCGTGTCGTGACGCCGCCGCCTACACGGGCCTGACCTACCTCAACCTGTTGACGAGGGGCGGGGCGGGGCGGGGTGATAAGTGAAGGGCGTAGTGCGGGGGCGTGGCCTGGCGTGGCCGCGGAGCGCGCAGAGTGGCGCTGCGGGCGTCTGCTCGAAAAGCACGGCGTGGCAACAAAATTGCAGAGGGAGTCGCGGTGTCGGCGTGTCGGCCCACTTTAAGGTGGGCGGAACAGGCAATAACGACCCGAACGAGACGAGACGCGTCGCGTCGCCGCGGAGGAAGGCGAGTGGTTGCTGTTTGCGTGCCGCCGTGCTGGCGGTGCTGGCGGTGACGGTGATGAGGGTGGCGGAGGCACGCATTGACGGCGACCTCCTCGCCGAGGCAAGGAGACGACGGGGAGGTGGTGGCGTTACGCGACGGCGGAGGCGTCGGAAGGGACGTTACAAATGGCTCGGCCGTCTTCCCCGACGCTGGTGCGCTGGTGCGCTCACGCGGCGAGGCCCGGCCAAGCGCTGCCGCCACCACCGCCACCACCGCCTGAGTAAAACGGCGGAAGGGAAAAAGTCGAGCCGAACGGCGAACCGCTGACGATCCCGCGGTGGAGGCTGAAGACGCCCCGCCGCGCCGCGACGCCGTGACGCCGTATCTGCCGCCACGCCGCGCTGGAGTTACGTCGTTCCAGCGGCTCCACCGAACCTCCAGGCCGCGCCGTCCAGTGGCCTGCTTATTCGAGCCGCTTATTACCACCTGGAAGCCCGAAGCCCGCAAAGGCGTCGCGTCGCGTCTCGACTGAAGCACGCTCGATGGAGAGCGTCCCGGAACAACGTCCTTGCTGCCTGGAACGATGCTGGAGCTGGAACGACCCGGCCGAGGCGCCCTGCTGGGGCAAGCCATGGGCAAGCAACCAAGGAGCAAGGGGCACTACGCAGCACTACGCAGCGTTCGGCAGGAGTCATTAAACCCCGGGTCGGGCCCTTTGAGTGCGCGGACGGGGGGCTGGAAAAAACGCTCAAAGAACGGGGACGGCGCGGCTGAGAACCTGAGAACGGGGAAAATCATTACCCCTTTCCCTTGCCCGGCCTGCAGCTGGAGGCTGAAGCCGTGTTGAAGCTGCCCTGTCGCTGACTCTGGTTGACACTACAGGTGCGGGAGGTCCGCAGCGCGCCGCTGGAGCAGCACATCCACGTGTGGGTGGGCGGCGCGGCGGGCCCCGACGAGAGCGGCGCGGCCGCCTACAAGGCCAGCGAGCTGGACGAGTCGCTGGGCGGGCGCAGCGTGCTGCGCAGGGAGCTGCAGGGCCACGAGTCCACGCGCTTCCTGGGCTACTTCAAGCACACCGGCATCAGGTAAGGCCGTGCCGGGGAGGAGTAGCGGTCGAGTTGACCGAATTTCCAGACTGATTGTTTGCTTTGCTTGGCAGGGTGCTGAAGGGCAGCGTGAGCGTGGGGGCGGTCCCGGGGGCGGTGGTGGGCCCCGGGGCCGGCGCCCGCCTCTTCCGGGTGTCCGGGCGGCCGGGCCGCCGCTGCCCTGTGGTGACGGAGCTGGCCAGCGTGGCCTGGCGCCACTTCTCCTCCGGCGGCGTCTTCCTCGTGGCCACGCCGCACGCCCTCGTCCTGTGGATGGGCCGCTACGCCGGCGCGGGCGAGCGCCTGCAGGCCGCCCGGGTGGCGTCCGCCATGCGCGACGAGCTCAGCTCGCGCGTGCTCATCCTGGTCGAGGAGGGTCGCGAGGTCAGTGCGCCAAGCCGGCCAGTTAGCCGAGCTAACCGCCATCGTTTCATCGCACTGTCTCTGAGGCGTTCCGGAGGGACGCGACAGGGACAGGACGACGAAACGATCCAGCCTCGGGACGCGAACCAGCGCTACATCAGGTGGCTTGCCTCGCTTGCCTCAGGTCCTGCTGCCGCCGGACAAGTTCGCGCTGCTGGCCGAGGCGCTGGACCCGCGACGCGCCGCCCTGGAGGTGCACCACGCGGCGCCGCCCTCGCACGGCGCGCACGGCCTCGACGCCACGGACCTGCAGCGCGCCGCGGACCGGCCCAGGATCACGCTGTACCACTGCGCCGACAAGGACGACACCTGCATGGTGACCGAGGTGAAGAGCGGCCCGCTGGACCACTCGGACCTGTCGCACTCGGTGAGTGGCGCAAGCGAAGCGGTGCAGTGGCTGGGACAGCGGTTCTCAACCTTTCTCGGCTCGCGACCCCAAATTTGTAGCCAAAAATTTCCGCGACCCCCAGGAAAAGTTTCACGACCCCACGGGACCCCTCCTTTAGCATGCCACTGCGTCTGATCCGAGGCGGGCATTTTGCTCCCTCAACGGGCAATTGGTCTTTGGACTTTCCTTTAGCATGCCTCTGTTACGGAGTGTGATTATCAGTCTTAGTTTGGGGGCAGTATTGTCTCAAAGTTGGCCAAAACGCTCAGAAATGTCTTTGAAAAATCATGTTTTGGGTCGATTTTAAGCAGCCACTGCGTCTGATCCGAGCCGGGCATTTTGCTCCCTCAACAGGCAATTGTTCTTTGGACCTTCCTTTAGCATGCCTCTGTTACGGAATGCGATTATCAGTCTTAGTTTGGGAGCAGTATTGTCTCAAAGTTGACCAAAACAGTCACAACGGTTTTTCAAAGACATTTCTGAGCGTTTCGGCCAACTTTGAGACAATACTGCTCCCAACTAAGACTGATAATCACACTCCGTAACAAAGGCATGCTAAAGGAAGGTCCAAAGACCAATTGCCCGTTGAAGGAGGACGAAATACCGCCTCGGGTCAGACGCAGTGGCTGCTTAAAATCGGCCCAAAACACGATTTTTCAAAGACATTTCTGACCGTTTTGGTAAACTTTGAGACAATACTGCTCCCAAACTAAGACTGATAATCACACTCCGTAACAAAGGCATGCTAAAGGAAGGTTCAAAGACCAATTGCCCGTCGAGGGAGCAAAATGCCCGCCTCGGATCAGACGCAGTGGCTGCTTAAAATCGGCCCAAAACACGACCCCAGCTACCTCGCCGCGACCCCTTAAAATTTTTTTCGCGACCCCACTTGGGGTCGTGACCCTAAGGTTGAGAACCACTGGGCTGGGAGCCTCGAGTAAGACCAGGGCTGTGTTGCAGGACTCGTACATCGTGGACCACGGCAGTGTGGGCGTGTGGGTGTGGCTGGGCCGGCTGGTGGGCGAGCGCGACCGCCTGGAGGCGATGCGCAACGCGCAGGGCTTCGTGCGCAAGAAGGGGTACGCCGCCCACACGCCCATCACGCGCGTCACTGACGGCTGCGAGCCCTCCGAGTTCCGCTGCCTGTTCCGGACGTGGCACCACGCCGCGCCCGTGGCCGCCCCCAAGAACGGCAAGTCCGCGGCCAAGCCGGCCACCACGGTGCACACGCGCATGGACGCGCTCGCGCTGCGCGACAACGCGCGCCTGGCCGCGGAGCTGCGGCTGCTGGACGACGGCTCGGGGGAGTCGCGGCTGTGGCGCGTGAGCCGCGCGGGGCTGGTGGGCGTGCCCGCCAAGCGCTTCGGCCGCCTGCACTCGGGGGAGTGCTACGTGCTGCACTACCGCTACGGCCACCCCGCGCAGCACGCCGTCTTCTACTGGCTGGGCCGCACGGCGAGCGGCGAGCGCCAGGCCACGGCGGCGCTGTGGGCGCAGGAGAAGGCCCGCGAGCTGGCCGACGAGACGGGCGGCGAGGCCGCGGCCGTGGTGGTGCGCGTGCTGGAGGGCCGCGAGCCGCCGTCCATGCGCGCCATCTTCAGGGGCAGGCTGGCCGTGCTGAGCGGCGAGGCGCCCCCCGACGACGCGGCCAACGGGCTGCCGGCCAGCTTCCTGCTGCGCGTCGACGGCGCGCAGAACCACGACACGCGCTCCGTGCAGGTGCGGCCGCATTCGCTCAAGTGCTCAAGTGTCCTGCGGAATCAAAGTCGACCCCCAACCTCCCTGTCCGCTCTGTGCTGCAGGTGCCGCGACGCTTGGCGTCGCTGCGGAGCGGCGCCGTGTTCGTGCTGCGCTCCAAGCGCGGCGGCTGGTTCCTCTGGTGCGGCCGCGGCTCCACGGGCGACCAGCGCGAGATGGCCAAGCGCGTGGCCGTGTCCGCGGGCGCCGGCGGCGACCTGGCCGTGGTGTACGAGGGCCAGGAGAAGGACGACTTCTGGACGGCGCTGGGCGGCACCAACGTCGGCGTCGGCGAGGACATCAAGGACGTCGACGAGGACGACGGCGAGCAGGCGGAGCAGCAAGACGCCAGGGCCGCCAGGCTGTTCGCCTGTCTCGGGGCCTCGTCGTCCGCATTTGCGGGTGAGAGCACTGCGACTCTTGAGGGCATTCCCCCGCTCGGCGTGGCGCCTACCCACTGACAGTGCCTTGCGTTCGCTCGCGTTGCAGTGGAGGAGCTGCCGAATGTGTCGCAGCAGGAGCTGAGTCCGGACGAAATCCTGATCCTGGACGCGAGGGACACGATCTACGTGTGGATCGGGCGCCAGACCAGTCGGGAGGCGAGGCAAAAGGCCACTGCACTCGCTATCGAGTTTTTGAAAACGGGTGAGTGAGTCAATCGGGTACCTTCAAGGTCCCATTCTCGCATCGAGGTGTTCATGTCGTACGTTGTTGTTGAAGACCCTGCGTCTCGAGAACTCAGCAATCCAATAGTCCTGGTGCGCCAGGGCCACGAGCCGCCGATGTTCACCGGTTTCTTTGCGTCGTGGGACCCGAGACTGTGGGATGTGCGTAATGCTGAAACTATTTTTAGTAGTGTGTAAGGCATGAATTTTGTGAAAATCGCTAGAGTGCGGTCTTGCCGTGGTGAAGTTCATAAACTCGTTCTTGCAATTTACAGGATTACCAGTCTTTCGATGAAGTGCGAGCCCATCTCGAAGGACGTCCTGTCCCTAACTTGACGCAACAGTCGACTGCAGATTTGCCTTGTATTCGGGAGTTCGAGGATCAGGATAAATTTCCTCTCCAACTGCTTTTGGATCCTGACATTTCACACCTTCCACACACAGTAGATGTTTTCCGTAAAGAGGTAGCAAATTATGCAAATCATTTTATTGAAAATAGTTCTTATCAAAATTTGTGGATGTTTTGTAATACACTTTATTTGCAGCTTCATCTGACACACAGTGATTTTGTATCTGTGTTTGGAATGGACTACCCCACATTTGCTCAACTTCCACTTTGGCGTCAGCACAATCTGAAGAAGTCTGCAGGACTCTTCTGAAAAGCAATTAAACTAATATTATCACGTCTCCAACAGTTGAAGATGTTGCAGAGGAAAAATTACAGAGCTGCACTATTAGGATGCCACATTATCAAATTACAATGTGCAACTACCACAATAAGTTTCTTGACTCCAGCTAATAAAATGAGGAACACTTTTGTAACTTTGGTTGATGTGCACAAGCAAGATGTGCAAATGCATTAGCTTTTCTTACGTAGCAACTAGCAGCCAAAAATCTATGGGTTTGTAATGATAAGCACGCAACAGCAGCAATGTAAAAATTTTTCCATAGAAATGTACTTTGTAGAAATAGATTTGCCAAGTGGGTATGAAGAAATAGTTTGCTAACAAAGCTGTTTCTATTTTATGCTTTTCCTTTTAAAGACAATTACAGCCTTCTAATGACTTGTAATACGTATTAATAATGATAATCATTGCAAACTCCACTTTTTCCTATCTCAATTGTTTCTTCACTTGCTTAAAATGTAAAAAAAGGTTAACTATAAAAGAATAAATTATACAGCAATAAATAAGAGTTTTTATTGCAACCTCAACACTGAAATACAATAGTAACCAGAATAATACCTAGACAAATAACTTAAGTCAATTTATGAGTACATGGAATTGGTTTGTTTTTGGACCTAGACATCTGTTAACATTGATTCGCACTGGTCAGTTCAAAAAAGTGCAATCACAGGTACAAGAAAAAGTCACTGGAATAATTAGATAGTTTGTAAAGGTACGTATTGAAAAAGAAAAAAAAGCAAAAAAAAAAAAAATAGGGCTTAGTAGAACGCAGCATTTGCCATTTACAATTTTGTCAAATTAAATGACAAATTCTAATTTTACTGAAAAATTTTAAGTAAGAAGGTGAGATAAGTCAGGAAGAGCAGAAAACACCTAGTCCCTTGAAGTTTTAAGACGAACTTTGTCTTTGTGAACTAAAACATTGTGCATCTTCTGCAGTTTCTTGTGAAACTTATTTATGATCTTAGCTTCATCTACATAAGCATCATCTCCAACTGAACATAAATATTCATTAAGAACCTTCTTGCTAAGTTTTTTAAGAGACACTTCATGGTCTGATTGAGATTCAAGTACTTGAAGAATGGCAGTGTCCCAGGAAAATTCAGCTCCATTATCTTCATCCAGTTTCAGGGTATCATTTAGTTTTCCATTTTCTAGTTTGTCTGAAATTTAAATGGACTCGTTATTAATCAAATCTAGATGTATAAATGCACAACAAATTCAGAAAAATTGTAGCTTACCAGTTTTCCCTTTTTTGTCAGGTTTCTCAGCATGAATTCGCTCAGCTTCCTCCTGTCGCTGTTGTTTCTTGCTCTTCTTTTCCTTCTTCTTGTCCTTGGTGTCACTAGGCTCTTCATCGAGAGGAGCAATTTCTTCTGCATTTTTCTTATTCTTCTTCTTTTTACCCTTCTTAGATTCAGTTTCCTCAACAACCTCTTCTACGGGCTCGTCTTCAACAGATTCCAAATTCTTCTGCTCAGCCTTTTTCTTCTTTTTACTCTTCTTTGTTTCCGTTTCTTCAACAACCTGTTCCATAGGCTCATCTTGAGGCTCAGTTTCATCAGTTGCGTTCACAGATTCCAAAGTCTTCAGCTCAGCCTCATATTTTTCTCTTTTCTTACGCTCTTTCTTTTCTTTCTTGCTTAGCTTTTCTTCTACAACTCCATTCAAATGACAAGCGTCCAAGGCATTGTTCAGATTGGAAGAGTCTTCACTTTCGTCAGTCTTGGGATTTTTCTTTGATTTTTTGGCTTTTCTTGTTTCAGAGGTTCCATTAATAACAGATTCACTTTCTGACATCATTCTCTTTTTCTTCTTTTCACTTTTGGACAGGGCAACTTCACTTGCAACCTCATTAACTCCATTCTTAGGGGCCTTACTTTTCTCATCATCTTCTGAGTCAGAATCAGAGTCAGAGCTACTACTATCAGAAGAATCCTGTTTCTTGTTCTTCATCATTTCTGCCTTTTTCTTTTTAGCTTCAGCTTCAGCAGCTGCCTTTTCAGCATTTAATTTTGCAGCAAGATCCGTGCGAGCTTTATCCAAAAGGCTCCATACAAATTCAATATTTTTTAGTGGCTCACTTCTTCTTGAATTTTTAACAAAATTCTGAAAAAGACAAGAATGTAAGTTAGTGTTGACACATAAATACATGCAGGGAATTTCAAATTCTTAAAATACTTACAGTAAATGTTTTCGGTTTATCAGGGATATTTGATACCTCTAGCAAATACTTAAATAGGTCACAAATGCCTGGATTCATGCCCGGAGTGCCATCATCAATGGCTCTGCTACAACAGTCATGAACTGTTTCAAGCCAGCGCTGCTGCTTGGTCTTTTTTAATGCTACGCCATTGAGGCCCGTGGCGCTGTAACGATCCTTTTCAGATATACAGCCCGTGTGTTTAATGTAGTCATACCTAAAATAAAGTGAAGACGAATATAAGTTAAAAATAATATGGGCTCCAAATGATGATACTCAGATGACCAATTGATACAAACCCAAAATCCTTGAGGCAGTCAACACACGTTAGGTGGAAGGGTTTGCAACGATGAACTTCAACCTTTTGCTTCTTCAGAGAGTCTCCACACTTATTACAAGTGAAAGTCACCATCTCTTCTGATAAAAGAAAGAGAAACATAGAATTATTGCACTATTAATAATAATAAAAGAAACATGGCAACGTTCAACGTGTACGGTGTAGGCAAATCTGACAACAAATGGAGAAACGAATTTTAAAATCTATGATACTTTAAACAATCGCGCGGAAAAAATGATAAAACTGAACACAATAATCCCAATATCGAGCGGTTATCCACGTTTGAACTACACACCACTACGAGATCCTAACCTCTCCAATCGAACAGGACCTTTTAGTCAAGGCTAGAAACGAGGAAAGTGAATCTAACAACATGCTAACAACATGGGACCCATTTTCTGAACAGCTTACCTCCGTTCCAGGCAAGTCAACGCCGAGCAAAAGAGATACACTCAAAAGAAATTTCAGTTTTGGCTGTTCCGACGGTAAACATGCGGCAGACTGTTGGCCAGGCAGACAGACCGACACGACCACTACCGCAACGACACGGCACGGCGCCTTTATACGGCAGTGTTTTGTTTTGGTTTTGTAGAAAATGCTAGAAGACACGCGGCGGTACGCGAAGGTTCGGAGGGTGGCTCAATTTTTCGTCAGCAATGGTCTGAATAAAGACGCAAAATTTGAAACATTTGCTCCTCAGAATAGAGTACACAGAAACGATGAAATTCAAACATCAGTGACAAATATTGCTGGTGCAGGGAACAAATCAGAAACTTCTGGATGACGAACGCAGATAATGAAAAGAACACGTCACAGGTCACACCTTGATTCAGATAAGACCGCAATTGCACGCTCAGTAACCGAGTTCTGTTGTGTGTTTTTTTTTTAAAGAAATAGTCTGCAACCAGCGGAAATGGAACGGGAAGGGGCGAAAGGGGTCGTGGGAGGGAAGCACCCCGGTGGCAGAGGAGGCAGGGCAACTAGTGAGAGGGGAGGGAAAGGGGGAAGGGGTTTAGGTAGGCTAGGTTTAGGTAGGTTTAGCGAGCGGAGCGCAAGCCCTCTCCTGCTAACGCAAGCTAATATGTTGACGGAGGCGGAAAGAGACGGAGGAGGCCCTGCACTGCGGGTCGCCTGCACCGTGGCCTGGACCCTGGACAGCGGGGGAGACGGGGTGGGGGAGGGGGTGGGGCCGTTTGCACTCCATAACCCTGTCAGCGGGGAAAGGAAACTAGCTCGAAGGGAACCGCGCGGGGAATGAGGGGCGGGCGTACACCAGGCACCCACTGTAGCTAAAGCCCCCCCCCCCCTTTTCCCGCGTCCTAATGTAGTCAACACTCTAATGAAGGAAGGGCTGCCAAACACTGATCTGGCCAAAGCCAAACACTGTCCACCGGCAAGTCCACTGCGCGCTCCGATTGGGTAGGGGAGCTCGGACATTCGAATCGCGTGGGTCGATTCGGCCCATTCAGGAAACGGTCCGCCGGTGCCTTTTACTTCGATTTCCGCGCTGTACAAAATGTTGAGCCAGTTTGAGATCGATTGAAAAGCTGTTGAGAAGTTGCCCCTTTTGAGGGATGGTAGACGGTTTCGATTATCTTTTTAAAATTTTCAGTGCGAGATTGACCGTAACGTTGGCCAGTGCGGTCCTCCCGAAAAATAAAACGCATTAACGGGAAACAGGGCGTGAACGGGCGCGGCGCGGCGGCAGCTGTATGAGTCAACGGCGGCACGTCGTCGCGGTGCATCCCCATCCCGCACCCCGGACCCCGCGCGCCACCGCCACCGCGGCCCCACTCCCCGGGGACGGCGACACGGCGACGTCGTCGCGGTCCTCGGCCTGCCCGTCGCGCTGCTCATCGGCGTGCTGCCCCTGCCCCAGTCGCAGAGTCGCAGTCGAGCTGGAGCTCCGACGCGAGTCACGCCGCCGGACGAGACTGAGGCCGAGACCGAGAGGGCCGAGGACCTAGCGCAGGGGCCGAGGCCGTGGGGGCCGAGCGTCGCGGAGTCGTCGCGCTGCTCGCGCGGCACGCGTGGTGCCGCACTGCACTATATCTAACCGGCAGGTCGTAAACACCGCGGACAATACGCTATAACGGGCTGCCGCCGAGGCCGCCGAGGCCGCCGCCGAGCGCCGCTCCACCAAGGACGTGACGGGGGCGGTGGCGGTGCGGGGTGCGCGCTGATAAGCCGCCGGGGCCTCAGTCCCCCGGCCCGGCCCGGCCCGGCGCAAGGAGCTGCCGCTCTACACGTGGCGCACGGCGAGCACGTCGTCCCCGCCGTCGTCATGGAGACGCTGGACACGGCGCTCAGTTTCTCCGTGTTCCCGCCGACGCCGCCACCCTCCACGTCGTCGCCGTCCGCGTCCTCGGGCAGCCTGTGGGACGCGGACCTGTGGGGGGCGTCGTCGGCGACGTGGTTGGACGAGGGCTGGGCCCTGGACGGGCTGCCCGACGTGAAGCCCGACGTGAGCGAGCTGCTGCAGGCGTCACTGCGACAAGACCTGCCCGTGCTCAACGCCGACAGCACCACCTTCCTGCTGGACGGCGACGCCGCCCCCGCCCCCGCGGCCTGGTTGCCCCAGTGGTCGTACTGCGCGTACTGTGCGGCGGGGGGCGGCGTGGGGGCGGCGGGCTGCGGCGCCTCGGTGTCACAGCCACTACCCCCTCAGGGGCCCAGCCAGCTGTACCCCGACCAGGGCGCCGACCAGGGTGCCGACCAGGGCGGCGGCTACCTGGTGGACCCGTACCTCGGCACCCTCGCCGGCCCGATGCCCGCCCCCTTCGCGGACGGCTTGGTGTTCGTGGACAGCCCGGCGCTGTGCCCGGTGCTGTCGACCGTGCCCGAGGACACCTGCCTGGAGGACGCCGTCCACTGGGCCAACCCCGTGCCTCCCGCCCCCAGCCCCCTGCCGGCCGAACTCAGCGGCCACCGCAGCGCGCTGCCACTGCCGGAGCCCCCAGGTACGCCGTGCACGCCAAGTACGCCAGGTGAGGTGCCACTGCTGTCGGTTTGGTCGTTCATGTCCCGCTCAGAGTTCTGGGTGCGACGGAGAGAGTGTCAAACCAACTCATGAACCCCCAGCCGAATCCCCTCACACCGCAGCTGCACCCCTCAGCTAAGATGGACGGTGCCGCGCCGTGACCCCACTCGTGATTCCAGGCAAATCCAGCAAGCGGGCGCCCAGAACGTCCAGAGACCCCTTCATCTGAGCGGCGGGCGGAGAGACGCCGCGATTCGTAACCTCGTCGCCCCGGGCGCCTCCACGGCGAGACTGGGCGAGACGCCACCCTCGGCACGGTGGTGCTCCTCACGGGCGGAGCACGCCAACGCGCTGCGCCACCACACCGCGGAGGGACGCATCCGAACAGAACAATAAAACATGAATGAAAGAGCAAACGAACGCAGTCTACGGACTCGTAGTATCCCTTCCCGTGTCCGCACGCGAGCGTGTGTGTTAGTGAATACACATTTCCAGCAACTCGGCAGCCAGTTTCCACTAGCTTCGACAGGGTGTGCGCATTGAAGTCGGACTGGTGGAGTGTAGTGGACGCGTCCGAGCCGCGTGACCCTCTCCATGACCTCGATGCGGACGCGCTGCCGCGTTCGGCCTGGCCGGCGGCGTGCCGACAAAGCGCCGCGAGTGCGCCGCCGCAGTGCTGCACCAAGCCGCGCTGCACGGCCCATTGCAGCTGCTGAGGGCCGCGGCGGGGCGCGGGGGCTCCTCGGGGAGCAGGAAGCAGTCATGTGGCGGTTCGCGGTACGACCCTACTAGACCCTAGGCGGCGCGGTGCTGAGGAAAACATTCCATTGGTGCATTGCACGCTGCCCTGACCGCGCCCTTTGATTTGTTTGCCCTAAACCTCCCTAAGTCCGCCTTGTTTGGCCGCAGCCCGCCTGCAGGTTCCCGCGGTCGGGGGCGCGGCTCCACCGGCCGCCCCTCAGCCCTTCCCCGCCAGAGCGACTAGAGCGGCCCTCCGGGACGCCGTGTCGCCGCCACCGCTGGAAGGACTGGAAGTGGCCCCGGGGGAGTCGCGGTGCCGCGTGCTGGACCACGACGACGACGAACTGGAGGCGCTGGAGGCGGCGCCGGGGCCGCGCCTCAGCCGCAAGGAGCGCACCGCCTTCAGCCGGCTCCAGGTGCAGCAGCTGGAGGCCGAGTTCCTGGACTCCAACTACCTGTCCAGGCTGCGGAGGTACGAGATCGCCGTCGCGCTGGGGCTGTCCGAGCGCCAGGTAAGCCTCGAAGGAAACTCTATTGCCGTCGGCAAATCAGGATACGCGTCTGTGATTGGAGCTTGGTTCGCCCCCAGGTGAAAGTCTGGTTCCAAAACCGGCGGATGAAGTGGAAAAGGACGCGGGGGGAGGTCGTGCCCGCCCAGTTCCTGGACTGCAGCACGCCCTGCAGCACGCCATCGAGACTGTCGCCTCCACCTTCCACACTCGCGAGGGCCCGCGGACGGTTGAAAACGGCGGTCGGGGGTGAAGATTCATGAAGACGTGTTTTGTATTCCCTTCTTTGTGTGGTTGTGAAATGTACGTATCAGACCGCAATAAACTATTTTTTTACCGCATTCTGGAGTGCACTTGGCGTTCTTTTGTTTTCCCAAGCACCTCCTGTGGACCTCGCCTTGCCTTGCTCCTTGCCGACACTTCGCCGGGCCGCACTGCCGCACTTCGGCCAGAGGCGCGCGATGGGCTGCCTACCGCCCGGGCGCCGCGGGTCGGGACCGCCGCCCGCCGTGCCCGCCGTACCCACGCAGGGCCATGCGGGGCTGGCGGCCAGGGGCCAGGGCCTGGCCGCCTGACTAGAGTCCGACGAGCTGCCCGGGGCCCGGGGCGCGGCGTGGCGGAGTGCGGCGCGGCGGGCCCACAGAGTGGCGGGGCCCCCGACGGCCCCCGACGGCCCCCGACGGCCCCGGGCTTCGGCGGTGTGGCGGCGGCCGATCAAATGTGCCGGCGTTGTGGACTCGCGCGGACCGCGGACCGGAGCGGACGACGCGCGCCTCTCTGGGCTTCCCTCCAGCATCCGAGCGCCGCGACCGCCGCGCGCGTGACTCGTGCGCGCGCTCGCGTCTGCAGTGTGTGTGTGTTTGATTCGAGTGCGTGTGTGAGTGCGTGCGAGGTGGGAGAAATGTGTCGCGCTAGGACGTGCACCTGATTGGATTACCCAAAGCAACTGCCGGATATCTGCCGCGAGGTGAGTCGCCCGGCTCGTGGACACTCGCTTCTGGAGGCCCGCCACTGGAGAGACTCGCCACTGGAGACTCGGCACTGGAGACTTGGCTCTGGAGGCTTGGCACTGGAGACTCGCACTGGACACTCGCCACTGGACACTCGCCACTGGACACTCGACCCTGGACACTCGACCCTGGACACTCGACCCTGGACACTCGACCCTGGAAACACACCTCTGGAGACTCGCCGCTGGAGACTCGTCGCTGGAGACGCCACTGGAGACTCACTCTGGAGGCCCGCTCCTGGAGGGGCCCGCGAGAGGAGGCAGGTGCCGCCCGGTGCCGACGAACTGATCGGCAAGCGGTGCCGCGGCCAGCAAGCATTGGACAGGCATGGACCGGGCGCCGTGTCAAGATACCGGCACAGCCTGGGCAGAGGCCTGGGCAACCGGGCACGCCGTCGGGGAGGTTGGAGGTTCGATAAAGCTGTTGCCACGCTGCTGCCAGTCAGTCTGACGCTGCCGGCCGCACCGGTGTTGACGGTGTCGATGTCTCATCCTCGTCGCACTATCTGCCGACCGCCCGGGCTCTGGTGGAAGCGAGAGAGAGACGGCGCGGGGACCTGGCCACTGGCTAACTCGCAGGCGCCGAGAAGGACGCGTCGTGGTCCCTCCAGACGATGGAGATGGAGGCTTCCTACGCGTCGCGTCACGACCGCGTCGCGTCGCCTCGACGTGAGTCGTGACGGCCTGGTCGTCTGGCCGCGCTGGGCTGCGCAGGGCGTCACGTTTCAAAATAGACGGATGATAAAAACGGATGCCAAATGTGCACGGTGGCGGGAAAAGCAACAGAAATGTGAGGGGGCTCGCCCTGGGCCAGCCTTATCACATCTGGCCCAAAGCTGTGTGTGTGTGTTTGTGTGTGTGAGTGCGTGTGCGGAGCGTGGGTGAGCCAAGCCCGACGACCGTGAAAACGTTTGAGCAGCAGAGACGATCTCCAGGCAGTGTCACGAGACCTGGTGTGACGCCGCTAGACGCCGCGCCCCAGCGGATGCCGCCACTCTGGACCAACGCGGCGGCAAAGTCGGCCAAAGTCTCGCCCGCCTCGTCGCCAAGTACTCTCACTTCCGCTCAGGCAAGGCGATGCAGGGCGATGCAGGGCGATGCGAGGCTCGTCATGCCGGAAGGAGGGGGCAGCGGGGGCAGCGGGGGCAGCGGGGGCAGCGCTGGGGGTGAAAATGTCAAGGGCGTCGTCTCCGCCAACACGGCGTGCGGGGTGGGGCGGGGTGGGGCGGGGTGGGGCGGGGTGGGGCGGGGTGGGGCGGGGAGGGGCCTGATACGGCACCACGCCCGCGGCGGCCTGTAGACATACTAGCGTGACCCGCGGACGAGACGGGTCGGGCCGGGCCGGCCGCGGGTAGGCGCGGAGCGCGGACGCACGCAAATCCACACGGGGAGACACTCGCTCGCAAGTGGGAATGTGGGAAACGACAAATAGCAGAAATACGCTTGACTATGTTCATAAGTCGCGGAGGCCAGGCCGTGGAGTCGGTGACGGCATCGCCTGGAGGATGGCAGAACACTGTCAAGTTCGTCTTCTGTAATGGTTCGGGTTGTCCGTGGGGGGACGGCGACGTTATACCAGTAGCGTTTAATGAAGCGTGACCAAGACAAGAAGTCCCACTGAATCTGACTGCAGCTGCGCGGTGGCTGCGCGGCCACTAGCGGCCACTTTACGGACTTTAGGAACGCATCCGCTCGGCGGTCGGCTCGGTCGCCCCGAACGCGAACTGGCGCCCGTCAGCTCGTCGGCGTTCGGCGTTCGGGCGAGGCGCCGGGTCGCGGGCCGCGCCCAGCTGGTTCCGCATGGCTCGCGTGGGCGTCCCGCCCCGCCCCGCCCCGCCCCGCCCCGCCCCGCCCCGCGCTCACTACTCGCCCCAGTATATGAATGGCAACGACCCATTCAGCAGCAGCGTTGTTGTTGTTTTGTTTTTACTTTTTCTGGTTGACGTGATGCCGATTTTTGCGCGCGGGTTCGTTTCCACCTGGGCCGCGGAGTGACGGCCGGTCTCTCTGTGTCTGCCAGTGGATGCTGTCCGCTGTCCAAGGTGGAGCGGCCCTGAGCGGGGAAGGGGGGGGGGGCACTCCGGGGAGCAGGTTTAGGGACAAGGCCGCCTTGCCTTGCCCTGCCTCGTCCCTTCCGGACGCAGTCGTGTCCTTACAGTGCCGTGCAGCCGGGCTGCCGGGCCTGGCAGGGCCTCTACCAGTGTAGCGACAGCGACAGTGTGCCCGACACGTGATGGGCGTAATTAGAACGGCTGCAGCGCACTTGAGCAAACAGCACTCGGCCAATGCTCGGCGAATGAGCGCCGGGGAAAGGGAAGGGGGAAGGGGGGGTAGCGACAGTGGCGCCATGCGGGCCCAGCGAGCTTCCAGAACTACCGGCAACATTCAAAGTGGCGCTTATCAAGCGACTCGTCCAAAATTTCCTGTTGGGAGCGCCGCTGCGAATTTTGGACAGTTCGTCCGCCCAGCTTCGGCCTTTACGCCCTCGGCAGTTGTCCTGCTTCAGCTGTGTTGCCCAATTTCTACAACTCGTTGACGCGCGGAAAATTTGCCAGAGGAGCCCTAGACTCGAACCGCAATCCTTACGGCTAGAGAGCGGCGCGTTTGCGACCTCGGCCACGGCGTCGCACTGCTGCTCTGGCGCCCTGGACTGATACGACGTGCACCTCAGGCGCCCCGCCCCACCCCGCCGCGCTGCCACGCCCCCGCGGCCCGCGGCACACCCGCGCCACGCCTCAGCTCGCGACGACGGGCCGCGGCAAGCCCGACAAGCCCGACAAGCCGCCCAGGCCATCCCGACGGGTCCCGTGCACCGCCCCCTCCCCCTCTCGCGTATGGGTAGCGCCGTAGCGGCGTGGCGGCGTAGCAGCCGAGGCTGGCACATAGTCACATAGTCGCCGGCAGGCCCGGCCCAGGCGCACTGTGCTCCCATTCTCTCATTTCGGCAGCCGGCTTCGCCCTGCGCCGCCCCGCCCCGCCCGGCCCCCTGTGCCCCTGTGCCCCTGTGCCCCGACGGCTCTGACCGCGACCCCGCACCGAGTGAGTACCTCGCCGAGCAAGGCAGCAAGGCCGCTCGCGCCGCCATCGCGACGCGTCCACTGACCGCCACCCTCGCCGGCGTCGCCGCGCGGCTGCACGCACTCCGGGGCATACACGAACTCGTACACATTCTTTGATGAACACGCGTCCTACACACTTGAATCACTTTTGAGTTAGAGTTTGTGAGAAAAATGTGCTGCTGCCTGCATTGGACTTCCGCTCGTCTTATCCGAACGGCAGGGACTCGTTGCGCGCGTGTGTGTGTGTGTGTGTGTGTGTGAGTGTGTGTGAGGGGGGGGGGCGTATCGGGTGACGGACAGTGGCTGTTTTTGTACAGAATAACCCGCACCCGGCCCACCTTCGCAAAAGCCGTTCGCGCGCTTTTCGTTCCACCTGCATTTGCATAAGCAGGACCTCGGCGCCCGGGTCCCTCCCCTATCTCTCTCTCTTTCTCTCTCTCTCACTCACCTTCCGACGCCGGAGCAGGCGAAAATGTCCCTCTTCCGTTTCTCAGCAAAATGCTGGCAAATCGCGTGGCAGTTTTGAAAACGCCGGGACTGTGCGGATAGAGCAGACGGCTCGAAATCATTCCATCACGGACCCTCGCGAAGGGAAGGAGCGGGCGGGAATATTCCGAATCGGCACCTCGGCAGCCATGCTCCAGGCCTCGGCCGCGGCCCGTGGCGGTGCGGTGTGTCTGGACCAAGGACGATGACAGTGATGGCGACGATGACCGAGACAAAACAGCCGACCAGCGCGCCGCCGGTGGCGTCGCGGCCAACGCACGGCGCACATTGCCGGCAAGCCGGCCGTTGGTGCCGCAGTCCCACGCCTGGAGTGGGGTCTCGGAGCGGAGTCTGGACCGGGGCCCTGGTCCAGGTACTGGTTCAGGTACTGGTTTCGTGCGGTGCTTCGGAGGGAGTGGCCGTCGGCCGCCGTCGGCCCGTCCTATTCCTATTCCTGGAGCGCGGCGGCCCGGTCAATAACCGAATGATGCTTCGGAGCCTCGCCGCGGGCCTCGACGCCTCGCCTCGCCGGGCCGGCAGGGCCCCGCGGGACGAAGCGGACCGAAGCGAAGCGAAGCGCCCACTTGTGGAGGATGACGTACATCATATTCGTCTCGTCGCGCGAGTCGCGCCCCGCCCCGCCCCTCCCTTGGGCCCTACTGGCCCTACTGGCCCTGCTGGCCGTGCTGGAGTGCTACACGCAGGCCGTGGGGATGCTGGGATGCTGGGTACGCGGCGCTCCTTGCCCAGCTGCAGCAGCAGCGACCTTGACGGCCTTGGCGGCCTTGACCCACTTGCAAACTGCCCCAGCGAGCCGGCGAGACCGAGACCCGCCACCGCCGCCGGCAGCGCGAGTCGGCGAACGTGCTGCTACACCGAACTCCGCACGGCGCACGGCGCGGAAAGTGCAGTGTGGAAGACTTGTAGGCGCGGCGGTACACCGCGAGTCCAGAGTCATCGTCACCCTCCACGTTTGCTCTCAGCGGCACTCCAGGGTTGCCACCAGGCTGCCACCAGGTTGCCACCAGGTTGCCGCCGGAAGCAGGGCAGGCATCGGCAGGGCGCGCCTCCACCGATCGGAATACGTTAGCGCGCGGCGTGCGTCGCGTGCGTGCCCCCGCAGGCTCGACGAGGCATTATCGGTATTTGCACGGCGCGGCCGCGGGGCGTCGGCGTCAACGTCGCCGTCAACGTTGACGGCAGCGTGACCCGCGCCCCTCACGGCCTGGCGGCCTGACGCGCGGCCGCGAGGATCACGACGTCACGTCGCAGAGTGGCGACGTGAGGATTTCGCTTTCGCTGCTGCTTTGGCCGAGGGAAACGAATTAGTGACCACGGCGATAGCCCCGTGCAAGCACGGCCAGAAAACTAAGAGTGAAAAGTCTGAGGCGGTCACGTGGTCTTTCCTCACTGATACAGACACAGCAAATGACTCTCCGTGGAATGCCTGCGGAGGTAAACTGTGAGGAGGCAATGGAATCATCGCTCTCCAACAGACATCCAATGAGAGTGCGCCGAGAGCATACGAGCGGCTCGGAAAAATCTACCCCTGCAGATTTTCCGTGGACTAGAGTACCTCACGGTCCCTGAAGGACGAGCTCGACCCCCTCGGCCTCGGCCCGCGCGGCTCAGGAGGGCTCGGGCTCGGCCGGCCCGGCCCCGATCCAAGTCTTCATTGTTGGCAGCCGCTAGGCGGATAATGAAGATGGTGGGCCTCTGGCGGGCTGGCGGGGCTGGCAGGCCGGGCGGCAAAGCGATGGCGAAGCGCCCCGTCTTATCACTCTTCAAATAGTGAGGGTCTGCCAGCCAGCCATGGAGCCCTGCCTGCCCGCCTGCCTCTGAAATAAGACGGATTAGGTGCGGGGGGCAGGGCGCGGTGGGGTGGCGGCTCGGCGGCCGGGCGGGGTGGCCAGGGCGGGGCGTCCGGGGCGGGGTGACTTTGCATAATCTGGCCAGCATCGCCTTTTCTCCACGGCCGGCACGCGAGTCGGAAAACGAGGTGACGCTTCGGTGCCTTCATCGGCGTCGTCCGTCCGCCAAGCACGCCTCGCAGCATCCCTGCCTTCGGCGTTCCCGCCCCACGCGCCCGTGTTGCGCGCTTTCGTACCGGCCGCGGCGGCCTTGGCGCGGGGGGCGGCGGCTTGGGCGGCGGCGCGGGGGGTGGCGTGCACCGGGGAAGGCCCGTCGTGTCACGGGATCCTGGATCAGGACACTCTATCTTATCTGCCTCTTTGTCAACCTTGCCGGCAGGCAAATGCCGTTTGGCGCCGTGGAAAGGCGGAGGGGGGAGGGGGGGCATCCTCTTAAAGCATCACGAGAAGGACGCCTTCGCGCGGAACGCAAAGGACGCCCTGGCCCGGCAGAGCAGGCCCGGCAGGCCGGCAGGCCGTGCTGCAGCGCGGAGATTATCCAATCGGCTTGCCGAGATTGCACGGCCAGTGCCGGAGCGGGCGGCAGGGGGTGGGGGTGCCCCTGGCCACCCCGCCAGCCCAGCCACCCCGGCGCGCTAAGCCCTTCCCCTCGCCCTCCACCGCGGCGGCCAGTGTAGCCGCGCAGCCCGCTCCACGACGTGGTCTAGCCCGTAATGGCAATGGTAATGTGGCTAGGCCAGCCCGCCGAACAGCCGTGCGCTGCAGGGCAGGGTTGCCTACCCCACTGTCTGCGGGCGCTCCGTCTGGGAACACGGGAACACGCCGACGCGTTGCGTTCGCCAACCCGCGAGCCACTCTCCGTTGATCGAAGCGACCGCGGCTTACTCTTCGTCATTTAAGACTTGGCTAAGACAGTTTTCCCAGAGTCCTAAACCACAGATCTTGGCGGGAAGCGGCGCATCAGGTGGCGGAGACGGAGATAATCTGCGCCGCGCCCTGTGACGTGGCGAGGAGCGAGGCGGGGCTGGCGCTGGCTGGCGCGGCGCACCCACAGTGCAGCGTGCACTGCATGGGGTCGCGGCGGTCGCGGCGCAAACACAACACGGGGGTTGTTGATTCAGTCCGCGGTAAACTCGGCCGCCACGACCGCGTCGGCCGTGTGTGTGCACTGCACACTACGGCGCACAGCATGCAGGCGTCTGATTCCGAAAAGTCCTTTCGTCGCTCTGTCCCTGTCGCACCCCTACGGGGCGTACCATGAGTGCGACAGGGATAGAGCGATGATACGACTCTTCGCAGCCTGCAGGACCCTGCCGCGCTGTAGCTGCACGTCAAGGCCCTCTTCCCCTTGTTGCAGGATGGGGGCGCTGTTCCGGTCCGAGCACATGGTGCTCTGCCAGCTCTTCATCCAGCCCGAGGCGTCCTACTCGTCCGTGTCCATGCTGGGCGAGGCCGGCGTCGTGCAGTTCCGGGACGTAAGTACACCGAAGCGTCTCGCCTGGCGCCGCCCGGCCGAGCGAACCAACGCCCCGCGAACGCCGGACAACGACGAACTGAGCCGCGTGTCTGCTGCAGCTCAACTCCAACGTCAACCTGTTCCTGCGGAAGTTCGTGGGCGAGGTGCGGCGCTGCGATGAGCTGGAGAGGAAGCTGCGCTACATCGAGGCCGAGGTGAAGAAGGACGGCGTGCCCACGCCCGACCCCGACGTCGTCCCCAAGGCGCCCATCCCCAGGGAGATCATCGACCTGGAGGCGCACCTGGAGAAGACGGAGAACGAGATTGTGCAGCTCAGCCAGAACGCCGTCAACCTCAAGAGCAACTTCGTGGAGCTGCAGGAGATGAAGCACGTGCTGGAGAAGGCCCAGGTGTTCCTGACGGAGGTGAGCCACGCGCCGCGACCGACGACGCCCCTTGCACTTGACCACACCACATGCACAGACGGACTTGAGCCAGAGTAGGAATATGGTCTGTTTGCAGCTCCGTTTGTGTTACAGCAAGAGGGGTCGGACTCAAGCCGTGCGCTCATTGGCGGCGACGACCGCGGACGCCTCGGGTAGGTGCACGCGCACGGCACTCCCAGAGCACGCCTAGGGCACGCCGTCGTGCGACTTGGACGAAGGAAACGTTCCTCTTTCAAGGTGTTCAAAAAGTCCACCCACGAAACGGAGGCTAGCGAACCGCTTTCGAACCTTTTATAATGCGAAACAGGGCTTTTATTGTCTGCTGTCACCTGGACGTATCGTAATATCTTTTCACAAATCACGCCTGGTCCAGTTTCGCATTTAAAAGCCTGACGTGGGTGGCGCCAAATGGTTGCTTCCTCGCTTACCCCTTTGCCTTTGTCTGTCTGTCTGTCTGTCTGTCTGTCTGTCTGTCTGTCTGTCTGTCTGTCTGTCTGTCTGACTGTCTGTCTGTCTGCCCGTCTGCCTGTCTGTCCCGGCTCCTAGGTTCATCGCCGGGGTGATCCAGCGCGAGCGCGTGCCCGGCTTCGAGCGCATGCTGTTCCGCGTGTCCCGCGGCAACGTCTTCCTGCGCCAGGCCGAGCTGGAGGAGCCCATCGAGGACCCCGCCACGGTGAGCGCACTCTCGGTGCCGCCATGGTGCCGCCATGGCGCCGGGGTGGCGGTAGAGCGGTAACGCGACTGCTTGGGCTCGCAGGGCAACGAGATCCACAAGTCGGTGTTCGTGGCCTTCTTCCAAGGCGAGAACCTCAAGTCGCGGGTGAAGAAGGTGTGCGCCGGCTACCACGCGTCCACCTACGCCTGCCCCAACACGGCCGCGGAGCGCGAGGACCTGCTGCAGCGCCTCCGGACGCAGCTGGAGGACCTCAACATGGTACGGACTTTGGCGAAAAATGGCGAGGCCGTCCAAACGTTCCCACTCCGATCTCAGTTTGGCTTTCCTTTCCCCTGTAGGTGCTGGGCCAGACCCGCGACCACCGGCACCGCGTGCTGGTGTCCGTCGGCAAGGAGGTGACCAAGTGGGGCGTGATGGTGCGCAAGATGAAGGCCATCTACCACACGCTCAACATGTTCAACATGGACGTGACCAAGAAGTGCCTGATCGGCGAGTGCTGGGTGCCGTCCGCGGACCTGGGCATCGTGCGGCAGGCCCTCACGGAGGGAGGGGTACGGTCCCTTCGGTCCACTTCCACTTGCGTGTCCCGCGCCGCGGTGCGGACGCCGTCCTCAACGCTTAATCTCACTGCCATTATCTGGTCGCGTGCAGAAAGCCGTGGGCAGCTCCATCCAGTCGTTCGTGAACATCATCGAGACGCCCGAGAACCCGCCCACCTTCATCCGCACCAACAAGTTCACGGCGGGCTTCCAGACCCTGATCGACGCCTACGCCGTCACCAGCTACCGCGAGGTGAACCCAGGTACGCGTCGGGGTGGGGGCGGGTAGGGGTGCCCGTTGACGAAGGCACTAACGGAGCGACTTTGTCGGCAGCCCTGTACACCATCGTCACCTTCCCCTTCCTGTTCGCCGTCATGTTCGGCGACCTGGGCCACGGCTTCATCGTCACCCTGTTCGCCGGCTACCTCTGCATGTGCGAGCAAAAGCTGTCCAAAATCAAAGACGGCGGCGAGGTGAGTTTCCACCCACTCACCGCTTTGCGTCATGATGTGACTCCTCCTTGTCCGGTGTTTCAAGGTTTTTCATTTCATCGCCTCAGATCTGGAACATCTTCTTCGGGGGCCGCTACATCATCCTGATGATGGGCGTGTTCTCCATGTACACGGGCCTCGTCTACAACGACGTGTTCTCCCTGTCCATGAACATCTTCGGCACGGCGTGGAGCGCCACGCGCTACAACGAGTCCACGCTCATGACCCACAGGCACCTCACGCTGGACCCGGCCACCGAGGACTACGCGCAGACCCCCTACGTGCTGGGCATGGACCCCGTGTGGCAGGTAAGGAGCTTGTCTTGTCTGTCAAGTTCTCTTGACTCTAAAGGCTGCTGACGCCGTCCCTCGATGAATGGCACTGAAGGCTTTTCCCTTTGCAGACGGCGCAAAACAAGATCATTTTCCTCAACTCGTTCAAGATGAAGATCTCCATCATCATCGGCGTGGTGCACATGGTGTTCGGCGTGTCTCTCAGCGTCGTAAATAATGTGTAAGTGCTCGTGAGTCACAGACTCTGCTCGCCACTTTAATGTCTTGATGGTGTACTTTGAGAGGAGACACGGCTCTTTCCCCGTCAGGACGTCATGCTAATGTCGTGCCATGTTGCAGCCAGAACCGCAAGTACCTGAACATAATCCTGGAATTCGTTCCCCAAATTCTTTTCCTGCTGCTCTTGTTCGGATACATGGCGATGCTCATGTTGTGGAAATGGGTCCAGTACTACGCCACCTCCGGTAAGGCCCCGCCGAGCTCGCCGTGCCTAGTAAATCAACCGGAACTATAAATGATTAAAAAATTTCTGGTCATTTTTTACCCGCAGACCCCGCTCAGATCAAGGCGTCTCCGTACTGCGCGCCGTCCGTGCTCATCTCCTTCATCAACATGATGCTCTTCAGCGAGAACCCCATCGTCAAGGACTGCGACCAGTACATGTTCGCGTCGCAGGGCTCGGTGCAGAAAGTCCTGGTGCTGGTGGCCGTGGCGTGCATCCCCTTCATGCTGATGGGCAAGCCCATCGCCATCCTGCTGGCCAGGAGGAAGCCCAAACACGTAAGCAGGCCGAAGAACCACATTTTGATTCTTCTGCCCTCTGAAATCTGACGTGACGTCCTCTTCCAGGACAAGCGTTCGCGCAGCAACGGCGACGTGACCCAGGGCCTGGAGCTGCAGGCCGCCGAGGACGGCGTGGCGCTGGCCCAGGAGGCGCCCAGCCACGGCTCGCACGAGGAGGACGAGCCCTTCAGCGAGATCATGGTGCACCAGTGCATCCACACCGTGGAGTACGTGCTGTCCACCGTCTCCCACACCGCGTCCTACCTCCGCCTCTGGGCGCTCTCGCTCGCACACGCTCGTGAGTACCTCGCCGTCTCTCTCTTTCCTCGATACTCGCGAAAAGGGGAACGAAAGCGTGTTTTGTGCGCAGAGCTCTCCGACGTGCTGTGGAGCATGATCTTCCGCAAGGGCATCATGGCCGGGCAGGAGCTGGAGGGCACCAGCATGATCCTGGGCGGCCTCTTCATCTACCTGTCCTTCGGCGTCTGGTCCTTCTTCACCGTCGCCATCCTCGTCCTCATGGAGGGCCTCTCCGCCTTCCTGCACACGCTGCGACTGCACTGGTGAGCGCATGCCGCATCGGCGAACACAGGCGTCGAACCCACAGCCAAGTCGAACCTAACCTAACGTTTGCCTTGGCCTGCAGGGTGGAGTTCATGAGCAAGTTCTACGTGGGCGCGGGCTACGCCTTCCAGCCCTTCGCCATCAACGACATCCTGGTGCAGGAGAACAGCGACGACTAGAAGACCGTCGTGTTCCTCGTAGTACCGAGTTACCGCGTCGCGAGCCATCACCCCCATGCTCACCCGACCACGCTCACCACATTAGCCTAAGTTATATACGAGAGCCGGCGATTTGGGACTTTGACTGCCCGCAAGTCGCAATCAGAATAATCAATTCATCGTTGCACGAACAAAGAGAAAGCCACTCCGTCTGGATGCCTTGCACTGCCAGCCTCTTTCTCGTGTTTTAGTTAGCGTTTTCCAATTATGCTGTTGTATTCTCATTCCACGAGGACGTCCAGTTTGTGTGATTTAGTGTTCATTAGCGTAGAGGCGCAGACCAAATAAAGTCATTTCCGTCACTCGTCCGCCTCATTCATTCACTCCCCACACCAGGACGAGTTCCTGTTCTACTCCAGCGGTGCATTTTCGCCGCGTCACCGCGACACTGTTCTGCCACGCCGCGCCACGCCGCGCGGGAGGGACCGGAGGGACACACGAACCGCACGCGGCGTTGCCGAACCGAACCGAACCGCGCCGCCGAATCGGTACCTACGCAAACGGGTTAGAGCAGAGCCGAGTCCGGGGACTACTCTGGCGATCCTGCGGGTGTGCTCAAAAGCAGAGCCGGCCCCCGACGTGCTGCAGTGTCGCGTCACACGAGCAGCCCGTGTGTCACGCCTGTCACGCAGTCGTCACGCGTGCGGTCACGCTGGTCACGCGGTCACTTGCCGCCGCGGCGGCGTTCAATGGCCCGGCCCGACCGGCCGACAGGTTGGCAACACTGGGCGGCCCAGCTGGTGGCGAATTAGGGAATTGGAGCTCACTGCCTTTGCCTTCGCCATCCGCAGCGCCACAGGCCGCCACGCCACAGGCCGCACCGTCCGAACAATGCAGGCCGAGCGCCGGGCGGAAGCGCTAGGAAGCTAGGAAGCGCCGCGCCGCACGCTGTGCTGTCCCCGTCCCCGTAGTGGTGTGTTGTTGTTGTTGTTGTTGTTGCTGCAGCCGTTGTTGTTGTTGTCGGCGCCGAGGCTGGCGACCTTGCACTGCTGTGTGCCGCGTCGACTCGCGGACATCGCTTTCCAGGTTAGCGGTTCGCCGGCAGGCATCGCCACCTGTTCGCCCACGTGCCCCACCACTCCGAGCCCCCGGCCCGGCGCCCCTCCGCCGCGTCCGCGTCGAGCGCCCCCGCGTCCGAGCAGCGCCGGGCGCCAGGCAACCCAACGGGCGGCGGTGCTGGCGGTGCGGCGCGCGCGCCGGGCGCCGCCATGTTCCGCTCCGAGGAGGTGGTGCTGTGCCAGCTGTTCGTGCAGCAGGAGGCCGCCTTCGCCTCCATCCACATGCTGGGGGAGGCCGGCGTCGTCGAGTTCAGAGACGTAAGCCAGCCCGAGCGATGCCGCCCCGTCGCCGCTCTGTCTCCCGTAAGGCGGCCCGTAGGGGTGCGAGAGAGACAGAGCGACGAAGCGGTGTTCAGAGCGTGTGGAATGAAACAAGATCCTCCTCGTAGCTGAACGCGGAGGTGCACCCCATGATGAGGAAGTTCGTGAACGAAGTCCGGCGCTGCGAGGAGCTGGAGAGGAAGCTGCGGTACATCGAGGAGGAGATGGGGAAGGACGGCGTGGCCGTGGACACCCCGCGGCACCAGCCCCGGCCCGCGCTCAACCCCAGGGACATCATCGAGATGGAGGTCAGCAGGGGGTGCTCCAAGTCGGTGCATCTACGCAGTCGTCCGCAGTCGTGAAGCGCGGTGCTTGACTGCTGCTTCGAATCGCACGGCGCGTCGCCTTACCCTTTGCCCTCGCCAGGCCAACCTCGAGAAAACGGAGAGTGAGATCATGGAGCTGAGCCGCAACGCCGCCAACCTCCAGGCCAGCTTCGTGGAGCTGACCGAGATGCAGCAGGTGCTGGAGAAGGCGCAGGTGTTCCTGAAGGAGGTGCGTTGCGTTCTCGGCCTGGATCCCTGACGTAACCGCAGATAGCTGACCAATCCGGAACGTGTTCGCAGCTGGAGGAGCTGCCCTCGAAGGTGTTCGCCGGGGAGGACCGCGGCCGACTGGGGTACGGCGAGTGGCCCAACTCCTTGACCGCGACCGCCAACTTCGGAAAGCTAAATGAGTGACACGGCCCGCCTCACGCCTTGCAGTGTGACGGCGGGAGTGCTGCCCAGGGAGCGGCTGCCCGCCTTCGAGACCATGCTGTGGAGGGTCAGCCGCGGCAACGTGTTGCTGCGCCAGGCCGACCTGGACGACCTCGTCAAGGACCCGAAGACCGTAAGCGCGGAACGTCATCCATATTCGGATTCGGTGATGCTGACTGCGAATGTTCCCGGCGGCTCATTTCAATCGGCGGCCCTAAGTGGGCCTCCTCCGCCCTGATGACACCGCGGCGGGGCCCCCGGGGGGGCCCGGGGAGAAAAAAAGGCCGGGAAGGGGGCCGGGGAAAGTTATGGTAAAGGCCCCCGGGGGAAGGGGGGGGGGGCACCCGGCCCCCGGAAAAGGCCCCCCAGGCCCTTTTTTTCCCAAAGACGCCCCGCGCGGGGGAGGGGAAAAGGGGGCATTTTTTCCGGGGCGACCCCCCCGGCGGCCCCAAAGGTTTTTCGGGTTCCCCCCCCAACCCCGCCCCGGCAGGCCCCTGGAGGGCCCCAAAAGCCCCGGTGTTCGTAAACCTTCTTCCGGGACCCCTCCGGTGGCCGGACCAAGGGGCCCCGGGTTTGGCCCCATCCCCTTCCCCGGGCCCACGGCCCGGGCGCGCCAGCCCGGGGCGTGAACCCCCCGGGCGTGCGCCTTGCGGGACCTACCGGTGGCCCCCACGGGGTGGGCCCGGGGGGAAGGGACCCGGGGGGGGGGGCGGTCAAAAAAAGGGTTTACCCCACGCCCTTTTCCGGCCCAAACGTCCCAGGGCGGGGGGGCCCGTGGGGCCTGGGCGTGGCAGCCGGGGAAACCGGGGGGGGGTGGGGCGTTCGCCCCTTGGGCCCAACTTTTGGGTTTTAAAGGAAACAGGGGGGCGGGCGGCCGTGCCGGGACCCCGCGGGGGCCCCCTTGGGGGTCAAGGCCCCCAACCCCCCTGACCCCCACGCCCCCAAAAAAGTTAAACGGCGGGCCCAAAAAGGCCCCTATCGGGGGTTTTGCCCGTCCGGGGAACCCGGCGGCCCCCCAGGCACGCCCCCTTTTTTCCCCCAGGGCGGGGGAGGGGGGGAGGCCCGTTCGCCCGGTTGGGGCCAACGGGGGGAGAAAGGGGGAAACGGGTGGTTGAGGCCGGTGGGGGAAGCACCCGGTGGGGCCTTGTAAGTGAACCCCCCGCCCGAGCCCCCCCCCGGGGCCCACCAAAATTTCCCGGGGGGCCTTCCCCCAAAACCCTCATAACCCCTACTCCGGCGCCCGTTTACCGGGAAAAAAGTGACCCCCGGCCCTCCCCTCCCGGGGGTAAAAACCGTTCCCCCCCCGGGGGGTTGGTTTATGTTCCCCTTTTTTTGGCCACCGGGGCCGGTTTAGGGGCCCTTTGGGGTTCGCCTGGCCATGGTGCTTCCTTGGAAAAAGGCGGCCTGGAAAAGAAAGGGGCGGGCCCGTTTTTGGGGGGTTGGTTTTTTCGCGCGCCCAAAGGGACCCGGGTGTCGGGTGAAAGGGGGTTTACCCCCCGGCCCCCGGATTCCCCCGGGGTCAAAACCCCTAGGGAAAAGGGGGTACCCGGGGGTACATGACGACTAGGTTCAATGTACCCAGGGTACAAAGCGCCTGGGTGCCAGGCGAATTGTCCCCCGGGGTACAATGCGGCTAGGCGAAATGTCCCCCGGGGGTACATTTTGCCTAGGCTTATTGTACCCCCCGCCGGCCGGAGGGGGGATGCACGTCGCCTAGGCGCAATGCACCCCCCCCGGGATACAAAGAGCCTAGGCGAGGAGTATCCCCTCGGCCGGCCGGAGGGGGATACAAAAAGCCTAGGCGCAATGCACCCCCCCCCCCCGGATAAAAAAATCGAAAAAAAAAAGAAAAAAAAAGGGGGGCCCTTCTCCCACCTCCGAATGGGAGGGCCGCCTGCAACTTCGGTGGATGGGGGGAACCCGGTGCTTTACGGGCGGCGACCCCGGGGGTTCTCATCTGTATATGGGCCGGGCTTGAAGGGCGGGTTTGACAGTCTCTCTTTTTGCCTTGAGAGCCTTTGCTTTTCGGGGGGTGGTCTGTACCAAATGTACACCCGCTGTCCGGCGCTCTCTACCAAACATACAGCTTGTTTAGGGCCAGCTTCAAAGGACTTATCATCTCCTCCCGACGAATAAAGGAGGACCCACCCGCGACCAATTAGGGGTGGCTGGATTGACGGATCGAATACTCCGTCGCTCCAGTGCCGAGGCCAACCCGCCGAAGCGCAGTTGCTTTTTAGACACCCCCCGCGGAGTGGCCAGGTGAATGTGACTCTGACCACTACGCTATCAAGCTTGTACGTCTGGCGTCGTGTTGGACGACGGGTTTGAGTTGCAGTGGAAGGGAAACCAGTCGAAAAAAGTAATGAAATGATGGGAGTCGATCCCAGGACCCTACTGCCGGGACCGCCCACTTTAGCCGCTCGCCCACCACGGCCCATGATGAATGGAGCGGCGTGAGGCGGGGTCTTGACGCGACAGGAATGGACCGACCCGGTAAAAAATTTTACAAGAAGTTTGGGGAGTCGAACCGCCGACCCCACAAAGGAGAAGCGACGCCTCTACTCCCTAGACCACCACAGCACATGCAATTCGTTGGCTGAAGTCACGGGTTTTTAACCACACTGGGCGAGGCAGTAAAAATTAAAAAGTTAATGTTTGTTAGGATTCGAACCCCCGACGTCTGGGACTGTTCTACACGGCTCCGCTCTGATGGCCTCAAACCGTTCCACAAAAGAAAGGAAATCGAAAAAAAAATTTTAGATGCCCGGGATTCGAACACCGCACTGTGCAAATGCGATCGAACGTCTGTAACATTTGCACAGTGCGGTGTTCGAATACCGGCATCTCAATTTTTTTTTTTTTGATTTCCTTTCTTTTGTGGAACGGTTCGAGGCCATCAGAGCGGAGCCGTGTAGAACAGTCCCAGACGTCGGGGGGTTTGAATCCTAACAAAAATTAACATTTAATTTTACTGCCTCGCCCAGTGTGGTTGAAAACCGTGACTTCAGCCAACAAAATTTCATGTGCTGTGGTGGTCTAGGGGGTAGAGGGGTCGCTTCTCCGTGCTGAGGTCGGCGGTTCGACTCCCCAAACTTCTTGTGAAATTTTTACCGGGGCGGTCCATTCCTGTCGCGTCAAAACCCCGCCCCCCGCCGCTCCATTCATCATGGGCCGTGGTGGGCGAGCGGCAATAGTCCTGCGGTCCCGGGAGTAGGGGCCTGGGATCGACTCCCATCATTTCATTACATTTTTCGACTGGCTTCCTTCCACTGCAACTCAAACCCGTCGTCCAACACGACGCCAGACGTACAAGCTTGATAGCGTAGTGGTCAGAGTCACATTCACCTGGCCACTCCGCTGGGGGGTCTAAAAAGCAACTGCGCTTCGGCGGGTTGGCCTCGGCACTGGAGCGACGGAGTATTCGATCCGTCAATCCAGCCACCCTTAAATTTGGGCGCGGGGGGGTCCTCCTTGATTCGTCGGGGGGAGATGATAAGTCCTTTGAAGCTGGCCCTTAAAAAAGCTGTATGTTTTTGGGAGAGAGCGCCGGACAGCGGGTGTACATTTGGTACAGACCACCCCGCGAAAAGCAAAGGCTCTCAAGGCAGAGAGAGACTGTCAAACCCGCCCTTCAAGCCCGGCCCATATACAGATAGAACCCCTGGGGTCGCCGCCTGTAAAGCACCGGTTCCCCCGATCCACCGAAGTTGCAGGCGGCCCTCCGATCTCGGAGGTGGGAGAAGGGCCCCCCCTTTTTTTTTCTTTTTTTTTCCCATTTTTGTATCCGGGGGGGGGGGTGCATTGCGCCTAGGCTTTTTGTATCCCCCTCCGGCCGGCCGAGGGGATACTCCTCGCCTAGGGTCTTTGTATCCGGGGGGGGTGCATTGCGCCTAGGCGACGTGCATCCTCCTCCGACCGGGGGGATACAATAAGCCTAGGCAAAATGTACCCCGGGGGACATTTCGCCTAGCCCATTGTACCCGGGGGACAATTCGCCTGGCACCTAGGCGCTTTGTACCCCTGGGTACATTGAACCTAGTCGTCAGGTTTCCCCAGGGTTTCTATGGCCCTAGGCGTTTTGCACCCGGGGGGACTCTGCGCCGACGGGGGCAGTTCGCCTCCTACACCGGCACTGTGTCAAGCAGCAGTTCGTTGCGCCCAGATCATGACCATCTTCTTCGGCGGCCGGTACATCATCCTGCTGATGGGGCTGTTCTCCATGTACACCGGCCTCATGTACAATGACCTGTTCTCCGTGTCTGTGAACCTGGTGGGGTGGTCCGCCTGGTCCGCCCCGCCGCTGTCCGAGCTGCAGCCCGGCCCCACCACGCTGGACCCCTCCAAGCATTACCAGGGCGTGCCTTACCCCATAGGCTTGGACCCGGTCTGGCAGGTACGCAAAATGCCTTTTTCCAGCTACAAAAATCAAAATTTCACTTGTTACGCCTATGTTTTGCTCGTTTCTCCACTCACAAACCCCTTTCAGTTTGCAGAGAACAAAATCATTTTCCTCAACTCCTTCAAAATGAAGCTGTCTATCATAATTGGCATAATTCACATGGTTTTCGGAGTGAGCCTGAGCGTCTTCAACCACGTGTAAGCGTTTCCCCCCTTTTGAAGCAGTTCTCCAAAGACCTGCTCTATCCTTCCTTTTCGTTCCCACCGCTCCTGTTCGCAAACGCAGCGCTAACCGGAGGCCCGTCATGATCCTGCTCGACTTCCTGCCCAAGATCCTGTTCCTCTTGCTGCTCTTCGGCTACCTGGCGGCCCTCATGGTGTTCAAGTGGTGGAAGTACGGGCCGGAGCAAGGTATACCGCAGCGCGCGGCGTCGGGCTTGATGCCGCCAGTTAGCCGCCCCAGCTCTCTCGCGTAGCAACCGCGGCCCGGCCCCGCGCGGCGGGTAGAAGAAAGGACTCACTCCCCGCCAGAGTGACTCGGCTCGTTGTCTGCGGACACATAATGGACGCGACAAAGACAAAGATGGCAGATGGCGGCGTGTGTCAGCGAGCCCCGCGGCCCCGCGGCCCTCGCGGTGCTTTCCTCGGCGCGGCGGTAATTTTGCTCACTTAGGGCGGAGCGGGGCGCCGAGCACAGCCGAGTCTCGGCCGCGCTTGGCCGCCTGGCCGCGGGCTTGGCCGCGGGGCGGTGGGAACAGTCGGCGACACCCCGCGCCGCCTTCGCCGCCAGCCTACCTGGCACCCCGTGCATAAGCTTTTCCCGAACGACAGCCCGCAGAGCATACACCACAAAGTTGCAAACAAAGTGGAGCGCCGAGCGACTGTCTGACGGTGTACTTGCAGGCGCCGAGGACGTGGCGCTGTCCCCCGGGTGCGCGCCCTCCGTCCTCATCACCTTCATCAACATGATGCTGCGCAACCACCCCGACCTCCCCGCGGGCTCGGCCTGCAGCCCCTGGATGTACGGGGGCCAGGCGGGCGTGGAGCAGGTTGGTGGCATGGCGCCGGAGAGGGGAGGGGGGGGGGGGGCGAAACCCAGCCCCCCACCCCGCGCCCGGAAAGGGGTGGGCTGTGCTGCCCTAATGGGTCTGGGAATGAGTATTTCGCAGCGGCCCGTCTGTCAGCCGGCCGGCGAGTGCTGGGCGACGCTCGGTGCACTGGGAACTCGGTACAGCCCGACGGCATGCCGACGGCCGGGCGCGACATTGATGATGAATGACGGGTACTCGGCGCGAATTGAATCCGAATCTGAATCAAGGCGCGTACAGTCGCCGTCCGACTTGTCGGAAACGCTTGCGTCCGGACACGGCACGTCTCCTTCTGGAACTGGGTCTGCTTCTGGCGCAGGCGCTGCTGTACTCGGCCCTGGCCTGCGTGCCCTTCATGCTCCTCGCCAGGCCGGCGTACGTCCTCTGCACGCAGCGGCGACGACGACCGCAGCGACCGAGAAACGTAACGCCTACATCAAGAAATGGATTTTCATAATGTATTCATGATTCCGACGGACGGTTTGCCCCGAGCCGCGCTGTTTCCAGGATGCCGTCCGACCCGTCCTGAGTCCCATCCGCGGCATGGACGACGACGACGCCGATGTCGCCGACGACGCGAAGGTCGCCGAGGACGACGCCGTGGCGGAGAGCGCGCACTCGTTGGCGGCGACGGGCGCGACGACGCCCGCCCAGGACGACGACGACGCGGTCACGTGGCGCCACGACGAGGACGGCGACGACCAGAGCGAGGACAAGGCGGCCGAGGACGAGGAGCCCTTCGGCGAGATGATGGTGCACCAGTGCATCCACACCGTGGAGTACGTCCTGTCCACCGTGTCGCACACCGCGTCCTACCTCCGCCTCTGGGCGCTCTCGCTCGCACACTCTCGTGAGTCGAGATCGCGCACTGTCCCCAACACTGCTTCTTTCCGGTCGGGAGTCCATCATCGGCTTCTTTCGCCCCGCCCAGAGCTGTCCCACGTGCTGTGGTCCATGGTGCTGCGCAAGGGGCTGGCCATGCAGTGGGTGCTGCCGCTGCCGCTGCTGTTCGCCGGCTGGGCCTTCTTCACCGTCGCCATCCTCGTCCTCATGGAGGGACTGTCCGCCTTCCTGCACACGCTGCGACTGCACTGGTCGGTGCACACACCGGAACCCTCTACTCAAGGCCTCCTGTCCATTTTCAACGTCGAACAGAAACAAATAATCATTTTCTAATTTTCAGGGTGGAGTTTATGAGCAAGTTTTACGAAGGGGAAGGGTACCCATTTCGTCCGTTTTCTTTCAAGACTATTTTTCAATCCGTAGATTAAACTGCAATGTGAATGTGAATATGATCAATCGTTTTCTTCTTTTCGTTTGCCACCTGGCTCTGCGCGTTCTCGTCAGCGCCAGCCCCGCGTCGACCGCCAGTCCCGCGGGCCGCGCTCTCCGCCATCACATCTGTACGCGATAAGCGCTTTACTGCCGCGGCAGCCCTGCCCAGGCCTGCGCCGCCCTACGACGGGAAAACAAACTACTCGCTGGCGCCCAAATTAATTTGCGGGGAAAATGGCAAGGCGGCGCGCGAGGTTGACGGCGGCAGCGTGACAGCGACAAGGCCCTTGAGGGCCTTGAAGACAGGCCGGGACGTACTGCGCACGTTGAGGCGCGCCTGGCCGCCTGGCCGCGTGGCGCTCGGCGGCGACACTTTCCGGCGACACGGATCCCGACCCGACCGCCGTGCCGCCGTGGCGGACGCCTCGTTATAAACAACGTGATGCCGACGTGGCGGCGCCTCCGGCCGCTTATTGATTTGCACGGCGCCGCGCTGCAAGGCCGCCGTCGATCACCATAATGCGCGCCAGCAGCCACCCCACTCGAAAGATGGGGCGCCGAAATTGGGAGCGAAATTCGTCATCTCGTCGTGTCAAATCGAATCCGCGAGACGCCGCGACGCCGTCGCCGCGCCTGCCACGCCGTCGTCGTGGCCTGGTGTGAGTGGCGGCCCGCGGTGGTGGCGACCGTGCCACGGCCAAGGCCACCCCGCCACCCGGCGCCTCTCGCGGCCTGCCCAGGGCCTGTCGCGGATTGTCTCACGCGGCCGTGGAAATGGCTTTAGCTCCAGCTCATCCACTCACTCGTCCTCGTCTACTACACTACACGCCCGCCACCCCAGCCAGAGCGCGCCGGATCAACAGGCGGAGGACTCAGCCCCGTGCCAAAGTGAGGGTGACCACCTAGCCCACAGGGGCCTGACAGATAGGCAGCACAACACAGCGGGTGAACCCCCTCAAGTTAGTGTGTGTCCGTGGGCCTACGTGTGCATCCCCAAGTCCCTGGCGGCCGCATAGGCCTTGGTGTGGGCGTCGGGGTCCGCCGGCACTGCCGCCACGGACGGCACGGGAAGCGAAAGGGGATCATGTAGCTGGCCAGGTTCCCTGGTCCGTGGTTCCCTTTCGTGTTGCGTGCTCGCCGCTCACTGTCACCGCCGATCTGGCCGAGGTGGGGGAGTGGCCAGTGGGCCAGCAGTGGCAGGCGCGAGGTCCTGGCCGTCCTGGCCGTCCTGGCGGCAAGTGTTGGGCCGAGGGGAGCGCAGGGGCCGGCGGGCGAGGGAGGGAAGGCCAGCTGATTGAGTTGAGTCTGGACCGCCAGCATCTAGTCGCGCTGAGTCCAAGTGCCGCGACGCCACGCCGCCACAGCGTCGCGGAGACCGTCGCGGAGACCGTCGCGGAGACCGTCGCAACGACGACGCCTCGCGTGTCCGCGCCGCGCCTCGCCGGCGGGCTGGGTCTCAGGACCCCAACAACCCCGACGTCCCCGACGACGGCGCCCCTCGGAGCACCGTGCGGGTGCGCGCCATGGACTCGGAGTGGCCGCCCTCAAGACCGCCCCCAGCACCGCCCTCAGCAGGGCAGCGCGGTGAGCAGCAGCGGTTGCACGCTGCGTCTAGGTGTGCGTGAGCGCGCGCGTGTTTGTGTTTTGGTGTTAGTGAATGTGCGCGTGCGCGTCCTACCGCAGGTCCAGGTCCCTAATCGCGTTGTCCGTGATGATTGGCAAGGAGTGGGGGAGGCGGGACGTTTGTGCCTCGCGCCGGTGTGTCGTGTGACTCGTGTGTGGCGGTCACCGCGGAGCGTCCCGCCGCCCTGCGCGGCTGGGCTTTCCGAGCTTTCGGCACATCGCGATGCCGTGCCAGCCGACCGCCGCGCACTGACGCCAGGCCGGGCCGGGCCCCCTCCGGTGCGCGCTGAGTGCTGCCCGCTGACGGCAGAGGAGGCCGAAGAGCACTCCACCCTCGCGCCTCTCTCGCGCCTCTCTCGCGCAGCGCAGGCCGCAGATTGACTTTCGGGCCCTCGTCCTTGTGTTGCTGAAGGCGAGCGGGCGAGTCGCTGGCCATCACCCTCCTCGTCGACGGGCCCCGGGCCCCGGGCAAGCGCACGGGGCGAGCCCTCCGCAACAACGCACAAAAACTTGTTTACAGCGAGTGCGGCGAAACACAGGGGAGGCTTGTGCTGTTTGCGGCTTTTGAACGGGTCGGCGCGAACGACGAGCGACTCCGGCTGCAGGCCGCTTCCGAGCCGCGCTTTGTCGCTCTGTCTCTCTCGCTCTCGTGGGACGTCGCGTAGGGGTGCGAGAGAGACAGAGCGACGCAAACACGGTACGAAATGGTTCTGCCGCCCGCGTCGCTGGCCGCGCGCCAAGCGGTCCGACAAAGGCGGTGCGGGCGGACACGGGGCGGACGGGCGGACGCGGCCATTCGAAGCAAAACAGACCGAACGGCCCGGCCTGGCGGTGGCGGCCTCGCCTCCTGCTCCCCGGCATGTTCCCCGGCGTCCCGGCGTCCCGGCGTTTTGCGCGTAACAACGCACTAAATGTCATTACACAATTTCGTCCCGGGATTGTTGCGGCTTGAAGCACTTCCGGCCGACGCACTACAATTTCGTTTCCATCTGACCTGACACTCGTTTCAAAGAGAGTACGCACCGTCACGGCCGGATGTGCTCAAAAATCGTAACCATTTCTGCTGGGGCAAAACCACAAAATCGGCAGTTCGGCCGGGCGAGCGCCTGGCAGGGTAGGCAATCTCGCCGCCGCGACGCACGGCCGCGCCGCGGGAATGCCTACCCTGCCTTTCGCAGGCGCTTTCCCCGGAGCCGAGCTGTCCGCCTGTCCCAGCGTCCCAACCGGCGAATCATCGACATTCAAAACGCCGCCCGCCCAAGACTGTCGTATCCGCCTCGTGGGAATGCGATGCCCCTCCCTGTCTTCGGGCTTGTACACGGCCCGAGTGTCCCGTGACCCCTGCCGCCCCTGGCCGTGGCGCGGGACTCTGACGCCGAGCGGCGCGCTTCCGGGGAAGTACCAGCATCACCTGCCTCGCGGGAGAAAGGTGGTGGGGAGGGGAGGCGGTGGGGAGAGCGCCGCGCCGCGCCGTGTTGGCCGTGTTGGCATTGGAGCCATTGGCACAGGCAAGCCAGTCGGTCCGGAGCGGAGCGCGAGAGCACGCGGGCCGAAACAAGCGTGGAGCACGGACTCGCGCGCGACGCCGTGGTGGTCGTGGTGGTCGTGGTGGCCGTGGTGAGGAGACGCCGCCGTCCCCCTCCTCCAGGGCCTCCTCCAGGTTCTCCTCCAGGGCCTCCAAGGCGCCTCGCCGGCCAGTGCCCGCCGTTCGCCGGGCCAGTCCGCACGTTCGCAGTGCGCCAGCCGCCGCGGCACCGCCAGTGAAAGTCGTCGGGCTCCAGCCCCGGAAGGAAGGCCGACGCGAACGCGGCCGCGGCGTGGGTTCGAGTCCCGGTGCCGGGGCTTGTTTATTTGTGCGGCGCGCGTGCCGGCGCTCTGGCCATGCCAGAGCGAGCCGCCGGCCGCACTGCCGGACAATGCTGCACGGCCGGGGCCCGTGCGACCGCCGCTCCGTGCTCAAGCTGCTCTTGAGCCTCATGAGCAAGCACGAGGGCCTGTGCCTGACCATGCTCGCCGTCGGCGCGGTCAAGAGCGGCCGTCGGGGACGCAAGTAGTGGAGGGTTTCGAAGACGTCGTTCCTCCGCGTCGTGTCAAAGTGCGCGCTCGCCGAGTAGCGATCCACGGCCTCGACGTCGAGCTCCGCCCTCGGCAGCGCCGGGACATGATTGCACAGGTGAGCAGGAAGAAATAGCATCCGCTTCGGGCTTCTAAATGGGTTTTAAAGCCTGCCGGCGTGCCGGCGTGCCGCGGGGTGGCGTTCTGACGCGCCGCGCTCGTATCCAAGAAATAAAACTAGTCATCTCTGGCGACAACTTGAGCCCCTGCGTCGCGAGCCGCCCCGCCCCGCCCGCGCCCCTAGCCCCCCACCTCCCCCACCGCCGCCGTGCTGTTTGATGCTCTTTAGCTGGCCGCTGGCTGCGGCTGCCGCCGCTGGCCGCGTCCCCGTCCCCGCTCCGTACGAGGCCCTCGATTAAGACCTGCTGACAGAAATATTGCACCCAAGCGTGCCGTCCGTGCCGTCCCGCCGTGTCGCGGCGCCCCTCCGCCGCGCCTCGCCGCCCCTCGCAGCCCCGTCGGGATGACGAGCAAGAAACGGGCGCGAAAATTTCAATAACAGCGCGAGGCGGTCTGCCATGCCGGCGGTTTTTCCCACTCGACCGAAATTACAGAGGGCTGGCCGCGACTACATGCTACACGTCGGCTGTCTGACAGTTGTCTGACTGAAGTCGCGCCGCGGCTGTCGCGGAATGGTGAGCCAGGAGCCGATTGGCGGGCTGGGGAACGCGGTGTGACTGCGTCCGCGGCGTCCGCGGCCTGACCCTCCCCGACGACGGCAGCTCCAAGGCTCGACGCCGCACCGCGCACCGCGCATTCCTCGACGGGGTCGTCGCGGAGTGCCCTTGGGGAAACGGAAGTCGAGTCGGAAGTCGGCGCGGCGTTTTCAGGCTTTGTTTCGCCCGGCGACATGTAAATCAGCCCCTTTGGCTTGGCGAGGCGAGCGCCGGAGAGAGAGTGAGAGAGGTTACACAAAACTGACGGCAACAACAGGAGTAACAAAGAGGGAGAGACGGTGCCCCAGTGACCGGGCAACCGGGCGTCGTAACGCAGTGACGCGACGCCAACCCGTCCTGCCCATATGTGCCTCACCTTGCCGTGCCGTGCCGTGCCGTGCCGTGCCTCCACGCACTGCAGTCTGGGGCCGGCGTTGGCCGGGGTGACCCTGCCGGCTGCTTTTGCTGTGGCTCAGTCTCCAGTTCGCCAACCTCGGTCCTCGGTGCGCGGCGTGGAGCGTGGGCCGGCATGGAGTCTGCAGCTGCAGCGATGTCGCGCCCGCCGAGAATGCGCCTCAGGTGTGTCTGTGTCCGTGTGTGAGTGTGTGTGTGTGTGAGTGTGAGTGCCCGTATGAGTGTGTAATCGGGCTCTAGTTTCGGCTGCCCGTCCTTGATGCCCGCTTCGCGCTGCTTGCCGCTGCTTCGCCAGTCGCCAGCCTCGTTTGGGACGGAGAAAGCGGATCCCCTCGCCCTGCGCCCCGCGGCCTGGGCCCTGGGCCTGGGCTTGGGGCCTGCGGGTCACAGCGTCGCCGCGGCCCCCGGCTGCCCCCGGCGGCCCTCCGCAGGTCTAGTCCTGGGAGTCCGTCCTGCCGGCCTGCCGGCCTGCCGGAAGGGGATCGGGAACGGGGAACAGCGAACGAGGAAGGGACAGCTGCGCTGCCGCCTCCCTCTCCGTCTGCAAAGTTCGGCCGCTTCGACAAAGAAAAGCACTCCAGATTAATCCGCGTCACGTTTCCCCGATGATGATTCCGGCCGCCTAGGCCAGCTTGGCGTCCCGACTGCCAGGCAACTTTGCCGCCTTCTTTATCACCCTCTCCCTTTTTCTTCCCATTTTCTGTCCTTATCTAATCGTTTTTGTTTCACCCGCGTCTGGAACACCGCCGGTTAGGTGGCGGTTGACGGAGACGGGTCGCGCAACCCCGCGTCCGTCGCCCCGCCGCGCTACCCGTAGCGCCCGTGGCGTGGCGGAGGCGAAGGACCCCCCGGCGTCGCCGTAGGGCGTCCCCAGGGCGTCGTCGCCGGGCTGGGGGGAAGTGAGGGGAAGGGGAAGCAGCGGTGCAGTAGCGCGCCGCTGCCGTTTTTTGGCGCTGCTTATGGTTTCTAGTTTCGCGCCGCCCCGGCACACTCGAGCCACTCAACCGCCACTTTGACCGCGGTCCAGTCTGCCAGTGTGTGTGTGCGTGTGTGTGCACTCCCAGATCGCCTTTCCTTTCGCCCGCTCGGATGACCGGGCCGCACCATGGCTCGACGGCGGTGCAGGGCCGCCCGTGCAGGCCGCCACGTCCTTCGTAGAGTCCTTCGCGGGCCTGCGGTTCTCTGAGGTTCCCTGCGGCCCGACCGCGCGCAGGAGGGCCCTGTTTAGCTGTTTAGCTGTTTAGCGGCGAAAGGAGAGGGGAACGACCGCACACAACAATGCGAAGGAGAGCGCCTTGTTTTTTAGGCAGGACACTCCCTTTTTCCCACGTGCATTGTGTTTATCTACGTGCGCGCGTATGTGTGTGTATGTGTGTGCGTGTGTGAGTGGGCAACGTGTGAGTGTACAGTGCGTGAGTAGTGAGTGACACATTCGTACATTTTCCCTGCTCCTTGCCCTCCCTTTTTCTTTCCTTCTCCTTCCCTTTCGTCTGTTTGCGTCAAATGATCTGAAATCGCCACCGGAGTGAGGCAACCGGATCCAATAGCAAAGAGAGCCCGGGGACTTTCTTGGCGGGCCCTGAGTCTTGTAGTGCGAAGCTTAGCCTGATCAATTTCCCCCTCCCCTGCCCTCCCCCAGCGGGGGGCAGGCGCCGGCCTTGGGGCCCTCGGCGATCCCGTCGGGACCTTGAACCCCTTGAACGTGAACGGCGGGACTCGCCTCAGCCGGCGTGTGAGTGTGACGTTCGACGCAAGCCGCCAAACCCCTTTGCCGGGACTGGCACGGACTAGCTGGACCTGTTGCCTTGCCGCGGGCCGCGCCAGCCAGGCACCGCCCTCGCCGAGCCGAGGCCCTCCGAGCCCTGCCGTCCTCCGGCAGCTAGCACACTGGTGAAAAACACGCCTGAATCATTAACCGATTTCACTTCCCATTTCCGGCGCCGTCGTTTTGGCGGGAAACTCGTTTCCCAGTTTCCGCCTCCCCCTCCCCCCTCGCCACCGTTGGCCTCTTATTGGTTTTATCTCCCGCGCCGCCCGCTCGCTGCCATGCGGTGCACTGTGCGCACTGCGCGTGCGGGCGGGAAAGTGAATCAAGCATTGGGTGCGTGTGTGTAAGCGCGCGTGCGAGTGTGCGTGTGCTCTCGTATCCTCTGAGGAGCAAAAATTGGCTGCTTAACACAATCTTGGGGAGGGGGTGAAGGGGTGGGTTGGAGGGGGAGGCAATTGGATTGCCGGCGGCGAGGTAATGGGGTGGCACGGTCCTGGCCCTGCGCGCCACTGCGCGGTGGGGCGCTGGCCGAGTCCGAGACGGCGAAGGGGGACGCACGGTATGAGCTCCAGACGGGCCATTTCCGCGTCCGTCGGGAAAGCGTGCGCCCCTTCCGCCGCCCGTCCTCGAAGAGGGACAGTAACTCGAAGCAACTCGCAGCAACCCGCACAATCATGAGCGCGCCCTTTCTAAGAAACCATCAGAAACCGGAAGGAAATCGAGGAATCACGAATCAGCAAACACTTTGAGTTGACGGCCCCTCGACCTTCGACCTTGACTCTGTCTCTCTCGCTCCTTCCTGCCGCGCGGCCATCAGTGGTGCGGTATACAAATGCCGGCTCGAAGCCGCGCTCAAACCGAATGTCCACTGGTGGCGGTCCGCACGCGCGCCAAATGAGTCCACCTCCACTGACATTGACACCGCCGTGCTCGCGGCCGTCCTAACAACGCCCCGTCTGTTGCAGCCGCGGCTCGCGTAGAATGACCCAGTCGCGCGAGGCGCTGACCATCATGGCGGAGTCCGGCCCCACGTTCAGCAAGGCGGGCACGCTGTCGGTGCCGCGCTGGGCCGCCCTGCTGGTGGCGGCCGTCTTCGTCGCCATCCTGGTGGCCACCGGCCTGGCCGTCTACTCGCTCACGGCCTGCCCCGCCCCCGCAGCGACGGCCCCCGCGGCGGGCACGGCGGACGCGGCGGCCAGGGGCGAGGACAAGGCCGTGGACAGGATCGACGTGCGTCTGCCCAGGAGTGTCCATCCCATCGCCTACGAGATAAGGCTGCTGCCCTTCCTCCAGGTCAGTGTGCCAACGAAGCCAACGCCACGCCGCGGCCAGGTCACTGCAGGTCGCTGCAAGGTCACTGCAAGGTCACGGCAGCCCCCGTCAAGGCGACGGCGAGGCCACCGCGACCCTGCAAGGCCACCGCGAGGCCAGCGGCGTGGACATGGCGCGTGCACTGTACACATTTATTGTTCTGCTGACCTTCTCTCCTTTCGTCCTGCGATTATGAATAATACTCGACGCTTCCTGTGGGTGTCCGTGGTGTGTGTCCCCATGCAGGGCAACTTCTCGTTCCGGGGCGAGGTGGCCATCACGATGAACGTGACGGAGCCCACCAACAACGTGACGCTGCACGCGCTGGACCTGGCCGTGGACGAGCGCTCCGTGTCGCTGACGCGCCAGGACGGCGTCGGCGACGGCGCCGCGTCCACGGGCGTGCCCATCAGCGGCCACCGGCGCGACCGGCGCCGCCAGTTCCACGTCATCCAGACCAGGATGCAGCTGCAGCCCGGCACCTACCGGGTCAGGATCAAGTTCACGGGCGTGCTGGGCGACGACCTGCAGGGCTTCTACCGCAGCTCCTACGTGGAGAAGAACGTGACGAGGTGCTGTGCGCTGGACGAGGCGAGATGACCTTTGGCACCGACGGTCTGACTTGAATGTTTCGTTTGTCGCCAGGTGGGTGGCGGTCACGCAGTTCCAGTCCACGGACGCGCGCCGCGCGTTCCCCTGCTTCGACGAGCCGGCGCTCAAGGCGCGCTTCAAGCTGCACCTGGGCCGGCCCAAGAACATGACGACCGTCTCCAACATGCCGCAGAGCAGCGCCTCCACGCCGGTGTGAGTAGCCTAGCCCGCCGAAGTCATGGCGGCCCGGAGAAGGCCTCCGAGTGAGTGCGTGTTGCTTGACTGCAGGGACGGCGTGCCGGGCTACGTGTGGGACCACTACCAGGAGTCGGTGCCCATGTCCACGTACCTGGTGGCCTTCGCCGTCACGGACTTCGCCACCCTCCGCAACGGCTCGTTCACGGTGTGGGCGCGCCGCGACGCGCTGCAGCAGGCGCGCTACGCCCTCCAGATCGGCCCCCGGGTGCTCAACTACCTCGAGAAGTACTTCAACATCCCGTACCCGCTGCCCAAGATGGACATGATGGCGCTGCCCGACCTGGCGGCCGGCGCCATGGAGAACTGGGGGCTCATCACGTACCGGGAGATGGCCATGCTGTACCAGGAGGGCGTGTCCACCACCAGCAACAAGCAGCAGGTCGCCACCGTGGTGTCGCACGAGCTGGCGCACCAGTGGTTCGGCAACCTGGTCACGCCGTCCTGGTGGTCCGACCTGTGGCTCAACGAGGGCTTCGCCAGCTACGTCGAGTACCTCGGCGTGGACGCGGTGAGTCGCCGTCGCGGTCGCCGTGCGTCCCGTAAATGAGCAACGACTTGATGTGCGTGCGCTTGCAGGTGGAGCCGGACTGGCTCATCCTGGAGCAGTTCGTGGTGAGCGAGGTGCAGATGGTGTTCGGGCTGGACGCCCTGCAGTCCTCCCACCCCGTGTCCATCGAGGTGTTCAACCCGGACGAGATCAACGAGATCTTCGACCGCATTTCCTACGGCAAGGGTGAGTAGCAGTTCGGGGCGAACGCGTTGCCAGATCGATCATCCCCTCACGCCACTCACGACCCCGACTTGCAGGCGCGTCCATCATCCGCATGATGGACCACTTCCTCACCACCAAGGTGTTCACGTCGGGGCTGACGGGCTACCTGCGCGGCCGCTCCTACTCGTCGGCCACGCAGAACAACCTGTGGGACGCGCTGACGGCGCAGGCGCATAGCGACCACGCTCTGCCCCTCGACGTCACCGTCAGGGACATCATGGACACGTGGACGCTGCAGACGGGCTACCCGGTCGTGACCGTCACCAGGGACTACGGCACGGGCAGCGCGCGCGTGGAGCAGCGCCGCTTCGAGCTGCGGCCCAACTCCTCGGACGCGGAGCCGCTCTGGTGAGGACGCCGTCAACGCGCGGCACGGGTCGTTGCGGCCGCCTTTTGCTCACGCTTTGCCTTGGTGCTGTAGGTGGGTGCCGATCACGTTCACGACGCAGGCCGTGGCCGACTTCGCCACCACCAAGCCCAGTCACTGGCTGCGGCGGCAGCGCTCCACCACCCTGGACCTGGGCGCGCGCGCCGGCGAGTGGGTCGTCTTCAACATCCAGGAGACGGGCTTCTACCGCGTCAACTACGACACGCAGAACTGGCGGCTGCTGGGCGCCGCGCTCCGCGACCAGCACTCTCTGGCCGTGATCGCCGCCACGAACCGCGCCCAGCTCGTGGACGACGCCCTCAACCTGGCGCGCGCCGGCGTGCTGGACTACGGCGTGGCCCTGGACATGACGCGCTACCTGCGCCTCGAGACGGCCTACCTGCCCTGGAAGGCCGCGCTCAACGCGCTCGGCTACATCGACAGCATGCTCGTGGACAGCGGCCACTACGACAAGTTCAAGGTGCGTGCGCGCGCGCCGTCCTCGCCGACGTGAACCACCAAAGGGTGGCATTATCCCGTTTCTTCCCGCAGGCCTACATGATGGACCTGATGCTGCCGCTGTACGAGTCGGTGGGCCTGGAGGAGCACCCCAACGACCCGCTGCTCAAGGTGCTCACCAGGGTGTCCCTCATGTCCTGGACCTGCAACTTCGGACACGAGCCGTGCGTCAACGCGGCCTTCGACATGTTCTCCCGGTGGCGCAACGCCACGGACCCGGACAGGGAAAACCCGTAAGCGAGCGGGCTGTGGCGCTGTGGGGCTTAGGAGGTGCATGCGAATGGATGGGTCTGATGGTGTGGTTGCGCAGGATCCCCGCCAACCTGAAGCCCGTGGTGTACTGCACGGCGCTGCGCAAGGGCGGCCAGGCCGAGTGGGACTTCGCGTGGCAGCGCTACCTGCGCACCAACGCCGCCTCCGAGAAGGACCTGCTGCTGAACGCGCTGGGCTGCACGCGCGAGACGTGGATCCTGAGCCGCTTCCTGGAGCGCGGCATGACGGACAACTCGGGCATCCGCAAGCAGGACGTGGCGCGCGTCTTCAGCTCCGTGTCGGGCAGTGTGGTGGGCCAGCCGCTCGCCGTGCGCTACCTGCGCGACAAGTGGGACCGCGTGCTGCAGTAGTGAGTACTGGGGGTGTTGGGGGTGTTTGGGGGGCGGCGCGTTGCTGCCGACGGTTCTCTTGACACGCGTCCTCGGTTGCAGCCTCGGATCGTCCATGTTCATGATCAACAACATCGTCCGGAGCACGTTCAAGCGGATCAACAGCAAGTACGAGTTGATGGACGTAAGTCATCCTGGTCTGGCTTTGTTTGCACCGTGGCAGTCCCTGTGGAAAAACCCAAACATGTGTCCTCTTGGTGTTCATGCAGCTGAAGCGCTTCGCCGAGGACAACAAGAAGGAGCTGGGCACCGCCGCGCGCCAGGTGCTGCAGTCCATCGAGCAGGCCGAGGCCAACATCGAGTGGATGGACAAGAATTTCGACACGATCGTGTGGTGGCTGGGGAACGCCACAGTGCGCCCCAGCAGCTAGTCTCTCTCCTGAAGGGCGAACCATTTCAGGGATTAGTGTAGGGGGCCGTATTTGGGGAAAGGCGAGGAGTAACGAAAGACATTATTTAATTTCTGAATTTTGTTGCCCATTTGCGACTCTCAGCGTTTATGAGATGGTTCCTCCAAGGTAACATATTGTTATGATGCAAAGCTTGCTCCGCGAAAACAAATTCTCAAATCGATCCGATTTTTATTTTCCAATGTCGAACAGGGAAGTTGCTTTTCGGGTGACTCCACGCGCTTGGTCTATGCTTATGTGGTTCATAGTTGAAGAAAACCGAAAATCTCTCCTCGAGTAGTTGGTTCTGATGTGTTTAGTTCGTGTTCTTGGACTGAGGCTATTAGGTAGCCTGCGTGCGATCCGGTAAAAAATTAAGTCAAATAGAAAATCTGGCTAGAAAGACCGTGGTTTTGGTCAGTGTGTAGTAGTCTACGTACCCCATCTCACTCGCAACCCAGCCACTGTCGAGGGAACTCCCAAGAGGCCGTGTCTTGAATACCAGTGAAAACTTATCCTTGCCTTAGACGATCAAGCGTAGGGTAGTTCCCGCTGGCAATGGGACTACATGCGTTTGTGCAATTTTGTCGTATGTTTTTTTCAATGCGCCGAACGGACGCACGATCTAGAAGGCAGATGGCGAGTGACAGACGAAATGAAATTGTTGTGTAGTTTACCAAAGTGTTCTTAATTGTGTGCTAATCCTATTATGTTCAGAGCTGTAAATAAGTGGCGTAATTTAATTGTAAATAAGACTCACTGTCGTTTAGGAATCTGTCAATTGACCCACCTAATCTCGTAAATTAAGAGTTAGCTGTGAATATATCACATTATTATAGCGATACCGTTGTGAGACTATCAATTATGTAATATTTTGCCATTTTAAAAACTACTAGTGCAATTATACTTCTTAGTAATTTACGACTATTTATTGAATCGTAGTACATGTAAATCAGTAGTTTCGCCAATTTAGAAAATACAAATAAATCTGTAAAAGTACAAACAATGGCTTCTTTTGAACCCCTGCTTCCTTTTCGGTGGTCTCACTGAATGGTGCGCGACTCACACATACTAACGCAAGAGAGCAAGCACGCGTAGAATCGCGTGGAATGACAGCGGTTTGACTTTGGCGCCGTTTGCAACACGCGGACTAGGACTACCTAGCCTCGTCGCAGGAACCGACGTTCCAATCGGAATGTGAATAAGTTTCGTCCCTCCCCTCCCCTCCCCTCGCCCTCCCTTTCCCCCGCCTCCCGTCGTCTCCCCCCTTTCCACTCACCCCCTTTACTTCAAACCAAAACAACTCGCTCAAATGCTTAAATTCGCGGATCAATGTCGGGGCTTCTTGATAATGTTTTGCTGAAGTCAGCTTTAGCCGCTTCACCATAGCATCTCGATTTATAATATGAATACATGGAAGGTCATACAACGAAAAATATACGACCTTCTGTCTCACAAGTATTTTCTTTTAGTGCTATTTCCCTGTCTTGCTTTGACGGTTCTTGTGTTATCTCTAATCCAAGCTGGAGAGGTTAGTAATTTTTACTTCTGTGTACTCCTCGTCGGCCTCAGTAGACTGTCTTGCCACGTATTTTACTCACTTCTGTTGTGTGTTAACCATGCAATTTTCATCAACTTCATCACTTTAAATTTTATTAAGTTCAAGTCATTACTTAATTTGGCTCTGATATTTTATTTTTTTTACTGTTTTTCGATGGCACTCTCTTTTACTTACAGGTTTGGAATATATGGTTGGAGAACAGGCAACATGGGAGCCACACATCAAATTTAGTGAGGTATTCATTCCATCCTGGGACTTAAGGTGTCTGCTGTCAATATTATGAAAACTTGATTTGATTTCCTTTTATGACCTTTATAGATCTTGTTCAGATGGGATAGAGATTGATGTAGTTTATACATGGGTAAATGGATCAGATCCCTTTCTTATTGATGACCTCAAAGTGTACAAAGATGAAAATGAGGAAATTGAGCGATGGGCTGTCTGTCCTTACCCAGACTGTGAACCTTCACACATTGTTCTGTACAGGTAAAAAGTTTGTTTCTTCCATGTATGCATATTGCTAATACATTTCAGAAATTCTCATGTTTTTAAACCTTTGAGTGAAAATCAGGATTAAAATTTATGTTCACTTTTACAGAAGCTGTGATCAAATATCGGGGCAACTGGTTGACCGGTTACCAGCAAAACACAAAATAGAAACTGGTCCAACTTCCTTAAATCTAGCTTCTGCTTCACTTTGTAAAAATGATACTTCAAATCTTATCTACTTTTCAACGATAGAAGATGCTTCAAAAGTGCTCTCACTGAAAAGAGTGAATGGAACTCTCTCTCAAGGCTTCTGGACAACAGGTAAAACTTGATTGCTTTTCATTTTTGTTTTATTTTTCAAATCTCCATAAAATGTTTGTGCTTTCTCTTTCAGAACATAAACTCAAAGACAGTCTGCCAGCTCCAGAATGGATCCGCCTGTCTGGATTGGTACCCAAATTCTTTTCTTTGCCTGTTAATGTTATGAAAAAAATGCTATCGAAACACATTCATTTTAGTATTTTAGAAATTTGGCCAAATGCTGAGCATAGTTTTGTCATTCTCAAGCTACCATCATCTCAAGCAGTTGATCAAATTCTACTGGTGAGAAATTTGATTTATTATTACTCCTTAGATTAATCAATCAATCTCCATATAAGTGTATTTTTATTGTTTTTTGTTTCCATAGAAATCAAGAGTGTTAAGCCTAGCAGGCGATTTAGTGGTAGTTTCCAGAATATCAGTAGTTTTCAATACTCCTCTAAAAAGTCGATTTGATCACTATGCACCCTCAAGATTTGAAGACAAAGAAGTAAGAAACCTTGTCGTAATGTAATATTAAATGTTGATTCCTTTCTAGTGGCTATCTTACAACATTTACATCTCTAAAATTTTTATTCAGGAATTACGATACTCTTTGCGGTCTCTTGAAAAACATGCTCCATGGATTCGCCATGTGTATCTTGTCACTAATGGACAAATACCTCATTGGCTTGATTTGGACAATCCTCGAATTACATTGGTTACCCATAAAGATATTTTCCCCAATCAGAGCCATCTTCCAACTTTCAGTAGTCCAGCCATTGAGTCGCATTTGCACAGGTATTTTTCTGACTTCTTTTGTACCTTTTCTCCACTTTTAAAATTTATAATTTTAAAACTTGTTTTGAAATCTACTTTCTAGAATAAGAGGCCTTTCAAGCAAGTTTCTGTATTTAAATGATGATATCATGTTCACCCAAAATGTGTGGCCTGAGGATTTTTTCACAAATTCCAAAGGATATAAGGTAGCTGTTATACTATTGTAGTAGAGATTTGTAATTGTTTTTCATGTCAAGATTTCTTTTATCACATCTTCTCCAGGTGTATCTTTCCTGGCCGGTTCCAGACTGCAGCCCAACCTGTTTGTGGTCGTGGGTAGCTGATGGCTCCTGTGACTCCGAATGTAATGTTGTAGAATGTGGTTTTGACGGAGGGGACTGCAATGAAACTGATAGCTCACCAAATTCATTGAAGGTAAGATTTTGTATCTTCTACAACTTTTGGGTTTTGTTTTGTTTAAATAACCAAATATCTTGTTCTCAGCTCCGAATGCCAAGAGATGAATTCTCAGTATATGATGATCTATATGACTTAGGTTTTGAAAACACTGATCAATTATTGAGGGATATGGCAGATACAAACTTTAACAATTTGCAACCTCCACCTCCTGGATTTTCCCAAGATGATTTAAAGGGTAGGCTGAAAAAGGCTGCGTTGGAAATTAAAGAAGAGGATGATCACTTGATAAAGCCTCGTGAGCCCTTTGGGGACTATGACAATATGAATTATGGGGTACGTCAGAAGAGAGCTGCTGTGAAGAAAAATTTGGGAAGCCATAGTTATCGAGAAAGCAGCATGATTGCAGGCCAAGCAGCAGATTTCCCAGGCGCAGTGACAATTTCTGAAAGTGAAATTAATGAAGCCCTCCTCAATGCCAAAAAACCTAAAGAAGCTGAACGACCCCGCCACCGATCCCCATTCCCTCAAATGGAAATGAACGAAACTCTCATTTTTAGAAGTGGAAACTTTCAAGAGAATGGAATAGAACAGATTGTTGTTGACCATGGACAAAACGCCTCATTTATAGAAAATGGGACTGAGCGCAAACCAAGACCATCATTTAAAGGCGGCTTTTGGAATCAAAAGTTGATGAGAAACAGTAGCTTTAATCAGCCTTCAAACTTAATTGCAGGTAAACATAGAACAGGCCCCATTACAGCGAAAGTGCATAGCAGTGTTGTTGTGAATGCAAGCACACCTAAAGTTTTACCCAAGAGAGGGAATGGTGGCAAAGGTTACTCTCAAGTATATAATTTAACCAGGGCAAAGCAACTTCTCCACAGCCAAATGGAACATGACCTGAATGAGTCTGCAGATCAAACATTAATGGAGAAAGGTATTTAAAGTAAAGAGCATTGTCTTCACGAAGCAGTTGTGTTTGGCCCTTTGCATGTTGGTTCCTGAATTTATTATAATGCTTATGTTTCAGAGAATCAAAGGCAAATATGGTATGGAAAATCAAAGCATCGGATTCTCGATTCTTTTGCAGAAAGCCTTTTATACGTCAATATGATGTATAATAAAGAATATGGATTTGAAACAAGACGCGTGCCTGCTCATGCCCCTCATCTAATTGAAAAACACATCATGAGCGAACTTCAGGAGCGGTAATGCCTTATTTCAAAGTTATACTGTGTTCAAAATTCTCAATATTTAAGTTTTATGTGGAATGTTTGTATGCAAACTTTTGAAATTGTAGACTTTAGAATGTTCTATTATATGTTATAGATTTCCAAGAGAATGGGATGAAACTTCGTCTCACAAATTGCGAAGTCCAGTGGATATGCAGTTTGCATTTTCATATTTTTATTTCCTTATGAGTGAAGAGGTAGATGTCACTGTTGAGGAACTCTTCAAATCTTATGATACAGATCAATCTGGGTAAATTTATTTATCTCTAGCATTGCATCAGGAGGCCTAGAATACTGTTGGATATTATAATATCCTCCTATCTGTTATTTTCAGGACATGGTCTGATAGAGAAATTCGCACTCTGATGACAAGGTTGTACCCAGCACCTTTAAATCCTCATCACCTCTTACAATTTGAAGATTTTGTGCTTAATTGTGCGCGGAAAATGCCATCCACAGAAGCTACACCCACAAATGTTCTTACACCAATGTATGAAAGATACCAAGATTCACCCCTTGTAAGTTTCCATTCCAATGAAAAGAACCAAGCCTTCATGCGCACTGTAGAGTAAAGTTTAATGAATTAAATTAATTTCTGGTAACTTTTTTTGCAGCCAACTGTTACATGGGAATTGGTAAACAGTTGCTCTGAATTAAAAAAGATCATGTTAACAAACCTAGGGAAGAGAAAGAAATATTCTTATGAAGTGGTGAGAGAATGGAGTAAAGATGTTACTTTTAAGATGCTTCATTCCAATGTGTCACATCTTGTTGGTCATTTGGATGACATTCGCCGAAACCCAAAGTAAGACTCAATACAAACTATTTTTTTCTTTAAATATTATATTTTAATTATCACTTAATAAATTGTTCCTTTCAACAGGAAATTTGTCTGTTTAAATGACAATTTAGATCCAAAGCAAGAAGATGAGAATGCTATGGTTCGCGCTGTTTTGCGGGACTTTTATCATTCTTTTTTCCCTTTGCCCTCTCAATTTGAGCTTCCTCTTGATATGCGCAATCGTTTTCTGCATGTGTCAGAATTAGAGGGATGGAAAGAAAGCAGAGCTAAATTACGAGTTGCTGCCATTCTTGCTGTCATTACTCTGTGTCTTCTCACTTTTGCAGTGGTTTGTCCAGATGAGGTAAGTATGGCTGCTCACTTCTTTTACTTTGTTTTACATCTGTTGGGCTGAAAGTTACTGTTTTCCTTTAATCAGCTTCGCCATTATAGCCGACGAATATTTGAGTTGTCTTTCTGTCTTCAACGGCGACGTATAAGTAGAACCAGGTGTAAAAGTCGCAGCCCTGTGCGTACACCAAGCGGTTCACGCTCTGTCTGAAATCCTACAACATGTCAAGATTGGATGGATGCTACCTCCATTACCTCTCCAGTTGTGAGAGGTAACAATAACTCTTCATCATTGAACATGCATTTTTAAAATTGCTGTTTTTTTTGTTGTTTTTTTATAAATTGAAACATTTAACTGTTGTTAATGTGTAGGCCTTAGAAGTATATTTTGTACCCGTTTAAAAATAATATCAAAGCAGGTTTTAAAAAGTAAATTGTCTTAACTAATTGATATTTTTATCAAGTTCTTGTGATATGTCATTTTGGTGAGTAGCTCCGGCAGTTTGTAATAGTGGGTCCCGCCTATAGCGTTGCGGCTGTCTTGCACAGTTTAACAACGTTTTAAACGCGAAACGTTTTAAGCGGTAAAAGGATAAACGCGATTTTTGACTCGAGAATTCAGTTTTACAACGTTATATTCAGGAAACGTTACATGCGGGTAACGTTATGAGCGGGATCCACTATATGCATTCTTCTGATTTGTGGGAAGTGGGAGCTGAATGTCTTCTCCACTTCCAGCAACTAAAGATATGATGCTCTTTCTTTTCGAGTAATTGTCTTTAGGTTTCTTCTTAGTTTTAAAATAATCTGGTCTGAATTGCATTTATTTCTAATTATTTGACTTGCTTCAAAACGATTACCGTTTATCATCTAAGCCATCCATTTGAATAATGTTTTAATTGCTCACCAGTTTGTGATATGAAATGTTGTCTTTCTGTCTTGGTTTCTTCTGGTCTCATCTAATTCTGGTTTTAAAGCTAAGGGTATTGATACTCTTTGCAGGGATAGGCTTAGTATGAACTTTTTGAGCATCTTATGGTTTCTTCTTCATATCAGTATCATACATTTCAATTATTATAATGTAACCCTTTATTTTTGTTGTTATGCGGAAAATCTTTTTGTGATCTTTTAATTAAGAAAAAGTTGCTAATCTTGTTTCTCTGAACAAAAAAAAAAGCAATAGCCATTCTATTTGAAATTCTGAAATTCCTTAATGTGAATTGACGATGGATGAATGTTATTGTAAGAAGCTCTTTCTGCTGTAACTGATGTATCTGAAGACTGAATCAAAATTCAGGGCACAGACTAAAAATTCTCTTTTATACACTGTCAGTTGTGAATGTTCCTATTGTATTGTTTTTAGCTATTACACGGTTCTTTTCATGCATGATCAGGGAACTGTCGAAGTGTCCAATCTGTGATAAATGTGGCCCTGCTCAACAACATAGTCAACATTTCTCTTCTTTCTTCCAAATTGTCTGACTTGAAATGAAACTCAAGTTAGTGGCTCGCTCCTTAGTCATTGCATTTCTCATTACATAATTAAAGGGTGAAGTTCTCTATATTTTGTCTAGTATGAATCAGCTTCTGCTTTCTTAAATTTTGTTTTACATGTGTAGTATGCTTTGCGTGTATATTCAAGATCTGAATTAACTGAATAGGGCGTTTTCAGTTGTCATGGTTCTTTATGAAAGCCATTATTGATACTAGTCTTACTGTATATTGTTGTTAAATTCTAGTTTAGTCATGGAAACAATTTATGTGCTTTTGAACAACGCAAACCAAAGCTTTATTTTAATAATTTTTTTATCTTTAGTTTTTTACCTTATTGCTGTGCCACCCTTTGGTGTATATGGTTCCTAGTCACCAGATTGCCCATCCTACAAGTGGAATGTTTTTGATTCCTTGAAAGCCTACAATTAACTGTAGGTGAGAAGCATCGAAGTGCATCCTCATTGCTTGTAACAAAGGAAATAAAAGAAAATAGAGGAACTGTGAGTTCAATCTGTGCACTTTTTCCTTCAAATCCTGTCTCAACATAGTGACACCACAAAGATAGTTTGGGAAGGGAAGTAATGTGGACGATTCAGAACAGAAAGCTAATTCACTTCTATATTTTATTGCGGCATTGGACTTTTAACAGATTGCAGATTCAGACTTATCACTGACAGGTGTATAGTGCCCATGCTTACACCTCCAATAAAATGATACACACAACTAGACTCCTATGAGGAGCACCTCTGTATGACTTTTAAGTGAACAAATAATACACTGTCTTTCCTTTGGCACATGTTCATACATTTCAATATAAATTGCTGATAAGATAGTTCAATAAAGCAAGTTGCAGACCAATAAATGGTCAACTAAAAATTAGCGTATAAAACTAGTCTCAAATCAGAAGGCTGCACTGAACTTTCTTTTGCCCTTCATCAAGGGCAATGAAGCAATTGTCTTTTTGAGAACAGTATCAAACGTAAAATTTAAATCAAGGCGTAACAATGAGAGGAATAGTATCATTTGGCTGTTAAATCAGTATTATTTTGTACTTCAACCTACAAAATCAAACACATAATGATGCCATACTCCAGTATAATAAATAAAGATTTTTCACACTATTTACACTTAGAAATCTTGTACTATCATGACAATCCTACAGTTCTCAAGCTAGTTCAAGTTTGAGATTTTGCAAGATAACAAATCAAAATTAGAACAAAAAAATGACAAATTAGAATATCAGGTGCCACTTCACTTACATCCTGGATAAACAAAGGGGCACATACTTCATGATTCAACAAAAAATGTTTAAAAACTATTAAAATGGGAACAAAAACAAATTTGTAAAAATAAAGGTAACATTTGATGTTAAACATCCAACAAAATGAGCCAGATTGCAAAATCTTACAGGTTTCAGAGAGGGAAAAAATTGGTGGCATTTCATTACAACAAAGAGACCTTAAAGTAAAGCAACCATCTATCATAATCACAAGGGAACATAAAAAAATATCTTAAGTTAAAAAATATTATTGAGGGTTTTCTTATCTTGCACAAAATAAGTGAGTACAGTACAACAAAATTTCACACCGGCTGAAAGGATAGAGTCTTAGAAAGGTACTGTCTGACCATGATTTGGTCTCACAAAATTCACATGGAACACAAAAATTCTTGATCTAGAAAATGTAAAACCACAAATTTATCTTTAATCATGGTTGTTTCTTGAAAATGGCCAGTGTGATCTTATAGTCCCAGAGTTGGGTCGAGGTTTACTATTGGAGTGTGACCTTTCTCGGAATGTTGGAGAAGATGAAGATGATGCACAGGAGCTAAGGCTTGAAGCAGGAGTGAGCCCAAAAATATCTTGGACAGTGGGCCTGTGGTTGGCGAATTCAGTTTGAACTGATTCTGTGGAAATGAGACAATTAAAGTCAGAATCCCATTTCAATTTTGAAAATAAGTACAATCAATTACTGATTTAGTAATAAACTTGCCTATTAATGGTGTTTCATCATAGAGAGAACCTTGACGTAACTGCCTCACAAAATTACGGTTGGAACCAGGGGACTGTATTTCCATCTTTTCTAGTGCAGCTTGTTTCCATCTATATTTTCATAAACAAAGAGTAAAATTGAAACAAATGTAAAAAGAAATTAGGGTAATAAAATTAACAAAGATAATCAAACCCATACAGATAAATAAACAAATCACAAACCTGAGGTGATCTTTGCTATGCTGAGTGAGATTTCGAATCCATTTGTGCTGTTCCTCCGCAGAACCAGCTTTGAGGATAACAACATTGTCACATCCTTCAATAACATTGGAAATTAAGATTTCTCGAGAACCGCTTTTACCAGGCTGAATCAAAGTGTCCTGCAAAAATAACACAAAAATTTACAAATGGGATTGAGTTAACTTAATTTTGAAATAAGAAGTGATTACTTAGTTGACACTTGATGATTATCAGAAGATTCTTACTCTATCTACAGTAACAGTCTTTGCAGGCTTCTTGGCTGCTTCCTTATCATTTAATGATCTCCACAGATCAAGGCGGAAGGCTTGCAAGGCCCCATGCATCTGCGTCCAGACACCGGATGATTCCAGGAGAAGAGCGTTGCCACTGTAAGCCTCTCTTGAGACACAATCTGGTTGAGCAGCAAGACGACAGCAAAAGTGACCGAAGAGGGGCAGTTGGTGGCTTCGGGGCTCTGATAATGTAAAAAGTAAATTGAGTATGCAGTTCCAATATAGATGGTTAATTTAATCATTTTGTGTAAGTGAAGGGAAGGCTACCCACCAACGTTCTCAAGTTGAAGATCATGGGTGTGCACACTATCACCCACATCATCTAATGAAAGGTGCGCTGAGGCCATCAGCTCAAAGTTAGGTCCACTGTTAACAAAAATTAGAAAAATAATGTTGGATTTGGGGTTGTCTGTAAAAACAAGAGGGATAACAAGAGGAACACTTACATTCTACCAGTATTAAGTTCATCTCTGAGAGAGGCAGCCAACTTTTTCCCTACTGTGCGGCTGATGGAGGAATGGATTGAACGCTTGATTTTGTGAGGAGTAGAAGCTATGCTCATGTCATCCTGCATAACATGCCCCCAAATTTCCAAGCGAAGCTCAAAATCAGTTGGGACATTATTACTGAAAAAAATAAAGTGAAAAGTAAGGACTTGAAAGAATCTTTCAAATAGAGAGAAGCAAACGAACGGCCAAGGCAGTTCCATCCAAAAGATTACTCACAAAACATGGACATCTGGGTAGGTGAGGTCAGTGAGCGACCGGTCGACCGGGCAAAGGAGAGTGGAGTCCAAAATCTGGGTGCCGATCCGCGTCAGGACGAACACGGCAAACCGACGGTGGTCTCCCTTGTTTTTGAAGTGGTCCGTGTCCCTCCACATGAGAGGCATCCTCAGGTCCGAGACGGAGACCCGCGCCGTGCTGGGTGTCGACTGGCTGCAGCATCACCCGCGGACCGGGAAAACAGAACACAGAATCGTTAGCACCGTTTGAGACCCACGGCATGCCAGCAACCCGCTTTCTACCCTCCGGTTGGGGGCGAGAGAGACAATCCACCCCGCCAAGGGTCACTGCTTCCGTTCGGATTCCACTCCAACAGCCATTCCCATTTTCATTTTCTATTTCGGTTGGCCCAGCCAGGGCCCAGGTTGCGCTGTCTCCTTCGCACTGCACCGCCGCTCCGCTGCCACTACACTGCCACACCGCGGCCGCGCCGGAAGGGTGTCCTGTCTATTTGTGAACGTCAGTGGCAAAGAGCCCTCTCTCTCTTCCTCTCCGTTCGGGAAATGCCCCGCGAACCCGCAGCTGTTCCAGCTTCACCTGAGTAGGCAGATGAAGGACTTCTGGTTCCCCATTCATTTGTCGCACCGTTTCCTGCGCGATTTTCACGGCACGTATCAGAATCTACCTGCCTGCATTTCAGTCAGCAGAGCGCGACTGGGCAGCGCACGGGATTCGTGACGGTCAATGAAAGTGAGGGTAACAACTAACAAACAAAACCAAGGCACCGCGCAGCGCAAAGCGCCCCCACCCCTTGTAAATCTTCATTGAAAAAGCCTCTCCTCTCGATGGCGATGGCGGCGATGCTCACCTGAGCGTCCTGGCGGGGGCCCTGCGGCGGCGCTGCAGCTCGGCCATGTAGGCGGACATGCGCTCGTTGGAGGTGTGCAGCGACTTGGCCGCCTCCAGGGTCTGCGTCTGGTGGCGGCACGCGGCCAGCAGCCGGGTGGTGCCCTCGCGCATCCGGATCTCCACATCGATCTTCTGCTCCAGGTCCAGCTCCTGCGGGCACACAAACAAAAGCACGCCGTCAGCGACTTCACGGCAGAGTACTGCGCGTCGCGGCACGGCGACACCTGCCGCGGAAGGAGAGGAGGAACATGTGGGGGACACGACATCGGGTGGCGGACAGTGGCCCAAAGAGAAGCGCCGCGCCGCCGAGGAAGAGACGACCCACCCAGCCAGCCGCCGCGGCTCGGGGTCTATCTTCTATCCTCCTCCTCGCGACGAGCCAGAGCCAATTCCAGAGGCAAGGTGAAAGGGAGAGGGAGGGGGGCAACCGGACGGCCATGCCCGCCATGCCGATGTGGTGACTAGAACAACCAGCCGCCAGTTGGCAGTACCCTGTCGCGAAGCGCCAAGCTCGCACGTGGTGAACGCGGCAGCAGGACTGCGTTCGGAGGACGAGATACTTGGACTGGAATCCAGTCTTCGTTATCACAAGGCTCTTCGCGCGAGCCTGCAGTCTGAAACGCCCACCCACCCCAAAGTCAAGTCATGTTGTTGTTGTTGTTGTTGTTGTTCTGCCCGGCAGCACCGTGTGCCCGGGACGGCGGCGACGGCACGGCGTGGGTGAGGGCCGTTTCGAACAAGACGTCACGAGAACCAACTGTCAACAACAGAAACGAAGAACCAACGCCCCCGCGCGGCGCAGCGCGGTGCAGCGCGGCACGGCGCCCGGGCAGGCGGGCCAAGCGGGCCGCGCTCGCGTTTCGGCCGGGCCCGGCCGGGTGTTGAACCCAGAGCGCGGAGCGTGCCGTGAGGGAATTCCAATTGAGGCGCGCTGCGCGCATTAGAGGCCGCCAGCCTGCGCCAGCCTCGGTCACAGTAACGACTGCTGCTCGCTGATGCCGCACCGTTAGGCGCAGCCGCAGACTGATGCACATCCACTTTTCAAAGTCAAGCAGTGCGATCAAAATGTCGTTACTGTCACGCGCTGCAAATGCAGCGCAGCGCGCAGCCTGGCCAAATCTGCGGACAGGCAGTCTCCCTTCTCCCCGAGGTGTCGGCCGGGGGCCCAACCAGCGGCCCAGCCCGGAGGACTGCCGGCCGGGGCTGCGACTGGCCAAAAAGGCGCCTGATCGGTAGGCAGTCCCGGCGGCAGCTCTGCCGGCCGGGACAGCATTGCCGCCATTCTCAGGGGCAGGGGGTAGGGACAGCCCCACGGAACCAGCCCCGCCACCGGTGGTACGAAAGCACTTCCAAATGTCGCGATGGTTTCCTGCTCGGTTTCCCGAGAACTCTCATTCTCATGGCAAACCAGAGCCGCGCACGGCGGCGCTGTCCACTCACTCACTCACCGGAGTCAGAGGCCAGTGGACGGGGAAGGGGTTGTCCCTCATGGCGTCTGCTGCGCCTGCACGGTCCTGGCAGTGGTGGCAGTCCTGGAGGACCACGAGCACACTCAGCCACTGGTGGAGGAACACTCGCCGCCAAAACCAACACTCTCACACTTGCACTCTAGAGCTCAGAATCGCGCGCGAAATAGCCCGCATGCCCGTCAGCCGATCGTGGGGCGTGCGTGCAGCGGTCCATAACGCGGTGCTCGAGCTACTGGAAGAAGCGCGGGGGGCTCGCGCTCGCGGCACGCGCCAGGGGGAGGGGGAGGGGCGACGCCACCATCCACCCGCGTCTTGTAGCGTCTCGCCGGCGCCAAGGCGATGGCGCAGCCATTTTCGCCAACATCACCTGACGGCCGCGCGCCGCGCCACTCAAGCGGCGCGCCGCTCCGCCCCCGCCTCCAACGAGTCCAACAACGAGGTGCAGACGGGCGGCCGGCCGTGAGAACGCGACCAGGCCGTCCATGTCCATCGCCACGCCGCGGGATGGCTGCACTCGTCCGCGCGGCCACACTTCCACGGACTAGTTTTTACTTCGGAAAACACGGCCGGGGAGCGCGAAAAAAAAACGCCAGGGAAGCTCGAAAAAAACTTAACAAACGAATCAGAACCGAGTAGAGAGGCCACTTTCGTAGGGCTGTCCGTGCGTCCGCGGCTGCGTCGCTGGGAAGCGGAACCTCCAGTCTTGCCGCCCTTACCTTGAGGTTGTGCGCAATCTGGCGGATATAGTACAGGTCCAGGTCCTGCAGGATGTTCATCTTGCCGATGGCCTCCGCGTGGTCCGTGGTGGCCGACAGCCCGGGCGGCGACGTGGGCACGGCGGCCGGGGGCGCGCCGAAGGGGGCCCCCTTGGGGGGCGCCTTGCACGCCTTGCCGCAGCCCTTGCTGGGCCCCAGGCTGAGGGCGGCCAGCGGCGGGAAGCACGAGTCCATCGCGGAGTCACGCGTCACTGGCGCCACCGCGGCCAGGGCATTCCACGCGCTGCGGCACGCCGAGAGCACGGCGGAGGAGTGCGTCAAGCCGTGTGCGTGTGTCAGTGTGTGTGCGAGTGATAAGGACCCCACAGGCTGTCTCTTCGTGTTCGCTTATCACAGGTGCGCGCGTCTCGCAGCGCGCGGCTGCTGGGCTGGGACGCGGGGCCTGGAGATAAGCCGTGATCCGTCCAGGAAAGACACCGCCTTGGGTCCAAACTCAAAACGCCGCGGTGCGCGGTAACACGACGGTAACGCGGTACGCCCGCCGCTAACGGGACTCACTTGTCTGCGGGGCACAGCCACAGTGTCACGGCGCTGTCGCCGTCCTCCTACGCCGCGAGTCCCTCCGCGCCGCGCCGCGCAGCGTGTGCGTGCCCTGCGTGCACTCGGCAGCGGACCAATAGCCGTGGATGGCTGCGCCGCTGTGCCAAGGCAAGGCAAGGCTGGAAGGAAGGCTTCGGGCTTTCGGGGGGCGACGACCCGATGGCGGTGGCTCGCTGGCCCCCTCCAATGTCCACCAGAGAGCACCGCGGGACCGCGGGGCCCCGCGACGCGACAGCGCGACATCCCCGCCGGCCCGGCCAGCCCCGCTAGCGCTGCCGAAGACGGCTGGCCGCGCCGCCACGCCCGCGCCCTGCACATGCACCACGCCGTGCTCGCCGCCAGACTCGGACCCGAAAAGGCGAACGACGGGGCGCTGACGTGCGATACGCCATCGGTCGCGCCTCGCCTCAGATGAGAGAAAGAGAGCCATCGAATGAGCGACCCGATGAATGATGTATGAATGAGGGATGCAAATCAAGGAAGGTAATGCGTCTCTCTTTCTCTCTCACGCGCTCGCCGTCCCAACGCGGACATGCTCCCAAATGAAAGCACGCAGCGCCGGGGCTTGGCCTGGGCCAAACGGCCCACCACGAGGTGTTGCGTGCGTTTCGAGCTTGAGTCATCGAGCTACTCGTCGCACTACTCGCTCGCGAGGCGTGGAGGGTGGCGAGGAGGGTGGCCGAACGGAAGGGAGGAAAGGGGAAGGGGGCTGCATCAGATACACCCCTAATGAAGCAAGGCCGGGCCGGGCATGGCGGTGGGGTGCATGAGGGCGCCGAGGTTCGGGCCGCCCGGCTTGCGCCACACGTGCTGCACGCGGTGCACGTCGGCGTCGTCGAGGGCAGCACGTGTTTGGCGGTGGCACACGCCCCCGCCGACCCTCGCCCTGTCTCTGTCGCACTGGCGGGGCGTTGCGCCGGGGCGCGAGAGAGACGGAGCGACGCAGCCGGCATGCCCTCATGCACACGCACGGCCTGCAGTGCCTGCAGTGCCTCGGCCACGGCCCACATGGCCCACCGCGGCGCCGCGCATTGTGCTCCGGTACACAAACTACAGTGTACATAAATCCCGGCGGGGGCGCAACGCAACGCTCCCGAACCGAACACGCCTCCAGCCGAGACGCCGCGGCTCCCAGACACAAACGTTCCGGACGGTAGAGCACGTCCTGCGTGGAGTCAGCCTGGAGCGCGTGCATCAGCCAATCGGCTCAGCTCGGCGAAGAGCAAGGCCCTGCCCGACAGGCAGACCTGGGAGACTGCTTGTCCAACGACGGGCACACCTCAGGGCTGGCCTCGGGTCCTTACCTCCAAGTGCAACCCAGACAACGCTCTCGGTGAGGCGGAGGGGGAGGGGCCCTAACCTGCCCGTGTCATTCCGGTCCATTTACGACGCGTAATCGCCTCGCCTCTCCATGCAAATGCCACCATCACGGCGCGAGTAAGACCCAAGACCCGCCGGCCGGGCGGCCCCGCCCTGCCCTGCCCCGCGTCGTGGCCCAGGGCTCAACTGGCCGAGCCGAACCCCCCACCTCCTCCGTGCGGACGGGCCCGAGTCGTGACAACACGCCCCGCAAGACTGAAATGAATCACATCAGGCAATTCCCCCCCCCCCGGCCCGGCCTCAAATCGAGCCATTTTTCATAGTCGATGATCGAGTTCGCGTGGGACTCTGGGACGGCAAAACGAAAGGCGTGTGTGCAGGCAGTAAATAGTGCGCTCAACGGGGCAGGGCGGCACGGTGACAATGCGTCACATCGACAGCGGGTCTCCATCGGTGTCCGGGACGCCAGTTTACAGAGTAGGGCGCAGGGACCGCCGGGGACCGCCACCGGCCGCGACGCAGACAGAATGCAGACGGCGTCGCGAACCTCGGCCTGGGCCGCACGAGCCCCAAAATGCCAGCCGGCGCGCGGTGCACATCCGCTGCTTGCCGCCCTGCTGCAGCACAGGAAACAGGCAGGCAGACGCGCAAGCTCTCCTCCAATCAGAGCGCCGCGTCAGACAGTCAGTCAGACACGCACTTCATTTTTTCCGGGCGACTCCGCGCCTCGCCAGCCGCCGCCTGTACACTGTCGGGGGGAAAAGTTGATCGTTTCCGACATTTCCGACACGACGGCGGCTCCGGACACACCGCACTCACACTCGCGCCCCGAAAGCAGAGCCCAGCTGCCGTCCCGCGGGTCCCGCGGGTCAGACTCTGGCGTCGGCGTCGCGTCGGCGCGGCGACAAGGATGCAATTATTGCCGCTGCCGGCCGAAAGGCGTCCCGGGCCGCGTCAGAGAGAGACAGAGGCAAGGCAAAAGGGTCCCGTTGTGAAAGTGACGGACGGCCGGCGCCGAGGGCTGGCTGGGCGCGCTGGGCGTCGCGTCGGCCTGAGCTGCTTGGGCTGCTTGGGCTGCTTGGGCGTGGATGGCTCCGTGCCCTTCGGCGCCCTTCGGCCCTTGGTCAGGCCGGCCGGGCTGCCCTCCGTGCCGCCGGCCCAAGGCCCTTCGTGCCCTTGAAAGGGAAAGGGGCGTCCCACGCGAGGGCTTGGACGAGGCCTCGGACCCCCCGCGGCCGCGGCCAGCCCTGCGTGCCTACACGCCCTGCACGCGGCGTGATGCAACCGCGGCACAGAGATTAGGCTCCACGACGCCGTGGCCCGATCACGCGGGCGGACTAAAGTTGCCGCCAAAACCGAGCGCCGCCACGACGCCGTCGCTAGCACCTCGCCTCTAACGCGTATTTGCGCAGGTGGACAGGACAGCCTGGACGGCCTGGACCAGAGACCGCAGCCGCACGCAGTCGGGGCCGCGGCCTCTGGCTCCTCCACTACACTGGCACAGAGCGGCCAGGCCGGGCGGGGCCAGGCGGGGCGGGGCCGCGGCCGTTGTCACGGCAACGAGCGACTTCCGTCGCCATGCCAACCCTGCGGCCCTGCGGGGCGCGCCGTCCGACTCCAAGATGGGCAAGATGGTGCACACGTGGGGGCTGGGGGCGCTAATTAACAGTTACGCTGCGGGGGGAGGCGGTGGGGTCGAACCCGGGCGGGGGCGGGGTCGCCTCTACACGCGTCGCACTTGAGTGTGAAAACCTAAATCCCTTTGGTTACACGCAATACCGCAGTCGGAGTTGCAGTGGACCAGCAAAGACCGGAAAAGGGTTTTACCTACGCCACTGGCTCCTCGGCGGCGAGGGAAGGCCCAGGCGAGGCCCGGCCCAGGCAGGCAGGTGGGCCACCGCCGTCCACCGCAAGCCAGCGTGCGGTCGGCACGCCCAGTGGCGCGGCCCGCCAAAAGCGCTGCCGAGCCGAGGGCCGCGTCGAGGGCCAAGCCCCGCGTCCCCGTCCCGCCAGCGTCTCTTGCCTTGCTCCTTGCCGGCTAGCCGCGACCGAAATATACCGCACGCCCTGCCCGCTCCGCCATAACGCGCCGCCAGAGCCGCGGCAGTCACACTCCACGGCCGGGGCGCCAAATCACGCCAATCCGCGGCACGGTGCACGGCGCCTCCACGCCCCATTCGGCGTGCGAAAAACCTAAAGCGGCCGCGCGTGCGGCCAGCCGGGCCGGGCCGGACGGACGGCACGGCGAGCGGCAGCCACTCCCGTTAGATTTGCGCACCGCGCCAAGTACGGCACCACGGCCCACTCGACAAATATGTTTGCAAAGGCAGCACCGCACGGCACGCCACGGGCCAGGGAGTGGCGAGCGGCCAGGAGGGGGCGCAGCGCGCAGCGTTCAGCCAGGCGCACTACACCGCGGACGCCGCGCCCGCCGCCGCGCCCCGCGGACGTGACCCTCTCCAGCCGGCCTTCCCTCCACCTGGGCGCGGCGCGGCGCGACGGCAGAACAGCTGGGCGACGCCCCGCCCCGCCCCGCCCCGAACGCCATTTCCGATCGTAAAACTCGGGTCGTTCAAGAGCGGACCCGGTACCCACGGGCCGCGGGCTGCACGGGGCGGATCCAGGAAGGGCCGGCCGCACCAGAGCAGCGACGCCCATCACGGTCCTGGACGGTCCTGGAGTCGGGGGGGAAGGCGGGGCTGCCTGGACCGCCTGGACGGACGTACTCCTCTCCACGGTAATGACTAGCCGGCCGGCCGGGCGGCCCCCGCGACCTTCACGCCGTGATGCAGGCCGTGCTGCAGGCCGGGGGTGGGAGCGACCGCGGGCCAGCCCGCCGGCCAGCCCTGCCGGCCCACCGCAGCGGCGTCCCCGTCCCCGCGTCGCGCAGACCAGGACCCCTCGCCGTCGCCAGTCGCCGCCCTGGTCGAGCTCCCACGCACACACAACTCGCAGCATATAACGAACTGAACTTGACTTGACAACCACAAAAGCCGACGCCAGATTTGACAGCCTATGAGGGTCGCTTTGCTGGACTTGGTCGTGTAGAGTATGGTGTGTGCATGTGTGTGGGCGGACTGTTGTTGTTGTTGGTCCACTTTCTTCGCTGACCATTCCCAACAACAACAACGCTCCGCTAACTTGACGGCACTCCTCCAAACTTACAAACAACAACAAACTTCAACTCCGCCGGCAAGCACTAACAACACTGCTGCCGCGCGCACGCACACGCACACTGAACACACGCGCACGCGTCACACACGCGTCGGGTTTGGCACAATCGGCGTCGTCGCGACGCGTCGGGCAGGCGTCGGCGTCGCGCGGTACGGACTCACGGAGCCAGCCGGCTGTCGCGATTACTCAGCCAACACTGCAGGCAGGCTGGGCTGGCTGGGCTGGGACTCGAACGACTCGAACCCGACGCCCGAGAACGAGAAGCAGAAGGAGGAACAGCGGCCGGCGGCGGCGCGGCTCGCCACGGCCAGGCTCTCTCACTGTGCCGCGCCGCAACGCCACGCCGCGCCACGCCGCCAACCCCCTCGCACCTCACCCCTCTCACCCCCCGTGGCTGCCAGCTCGGGCTGCCGGCCGCCCCGCCGTCCTGGGCTGGGCGTCTAGCCGTCGTGTGCGTGCGTGCGGATGCACCCGTCGCGACGCCGACGACGAAAAGGAGCGCGACGCCGACGGGATTCGAACCTCGCGCTCGCGGGGATGCGGAAGAAGCCGCACTGCTGTAGGTTCCTTTATCAAAGTCATCATCGCGGTGCCAAGAGTCAGCCACATGGCGGTGACGGCCATCGTCACGTCCAGGGCTTTGTTCTTCCCTGAGACGTCCGCTCGAAGCGGCCCCCGCTATCTCCATTTCGCGGACCCGCCACAATCCGATCCCGCACTGGCAAGTCACAGAGTCACTGTCGGCTCGGAACTCGGAACGACTCGGAACAGCAGGCCCCTTGAACCAACACCGACCCAACCGGCGTACGGCGAAGGCGATAGCGGAGTGGGGCGTTGCGTGGCGAGGCTTCAGCCTCAACCAGTGCAAATACGAATGCGCAGCGACGCGCGGCCGACGGCCAGGTCGCTCGCGTCCTGTCCTGCCGCTGCCCGCAGCCCCGTCAGGGCGATATTTATCAATGAGGAGAAAAAAATGATTAAAAAAAAGAGGTTTCTAAGGAAACTGCAAGGGAGTGATGGCAGCGCGATAAGGTGTGACTCGGTGATAGGCACCCCTTCCCTCCCCTCCCACTCGCCTGCTTGCCGGCTGACGGACGCGTCGTAAACATTACGGGAGATTGCGGCTTTTGTTTGGCATCCCTGCAGCGCAAAGCGCGAAGCACGCGAAGCAGTGCAAAAGCAGGTCCCGCCGTCCCGCCCGCAAAACCCTACACAGCTAAAAAAGCTCGAATAGAATAAAAAGAAAGACAACTGCTGGTGCATAAGGCAGGTACGTAAATAAATGAAGATTTCGGGTAAAACCGCCGATCGGATTGCCAGCGCGCTCCAACGCGCGAGACATTCCCTTCGTCCGAGGGAAAATAAAGAAGACCAGAGATTCACTTGAACACGATCGCGGTTGCCGTAACCAGCAGTGTACGAAGCTGTTCCCGGCGAGCTGCTCAATGGACGATTGTGCGTCGTCGTCCTGCCGTCATCTTCACTTTTCTTTTCATTTAATTGAGAGAGGATGCCCTTATGTCCCGCCCTTGGTCCAATGCCGCCCTCGGCGGGGCTACCCTCCCAAAAAGCACACCGCGGCCTTGGTCTCGCCGGCACTGTCCCACGGGCAGCTGATCAACCACCGTTTGGACGAAACGGCGCCAGGCGCCTGCTGCCTGTGCGAGCGCACCTGTGAGACGACCTGGTGACAGCATTGATTCCGATCTTCCCCTAATTTGACAGAATACACTTGCCCGAGAGGGGGAGGGGCGATCATGTGTGTGGCCCGGGTATGGGAAAGGGGGGGGGGGTCCTTCCTGTCGTACACTGAGCCCGCTGAGCCGCAGAGGTGCGTTCGTCTGTCTGTCCGTCTCCACACCGTGTGTCTTCCTCGACCCTTCCCGGAAACTGCGCCGCTTTCAAGGCGCTCCTGTGGCTGCTGGAAGAAGAAGGAGGAGGAAAAGGAGAAGAAGGCGACGCGAGAGAGTCCGGATGAGAAAAGAAGGGGTACTCACTGACTTACTGAACAAGTCTAAGGCACTGACTTTCAGTCGGCTTATATGGTTAGGGCGTCAACACGAGAGAACTCTTTCTTGTTCAGGTAAGATGCTCATCCCAGAACGTTGGCAACGAGACACGAACAAAGCTGATGACGACAGCTCTGATAGGCCAAAGGAGCCAGGCCAGCCAACCAGGCCGGCCACCCCCCAGGGGGCACCAGGGGCACCAGGCTGCAGGCAGGCGGCTCCGAGAGTATCGCTTACACTGCCCCACGTGGGAGCGCGTCGCCGCGTCGTCGCTTCTCGAATGTCGGGCTGTTTGTTTGACAAGTCCACACCGCCACGGCTCGACGCGCGCGATGCCAGCGCCCCAGCATCCGGACGAATCTCGGCGAACACCAGAACTGATGATTTGTCGCCCCAAACCGAATCAAGTGTGACAGGAATTTTGGGAGTGCATTTTGAGGCATGGCTGCCTGCGCTGTGCCGCCTACGCGCCATGAAGCCTTTCCCGGCCTAGCCAGTCCCGGTGCCCCGGCGGTGCCCCGGCGGTGCCCCGGTCCCCCAAGCCCGGCTTGCAGGCCTTGCAGGCTTACCGCTTAGCGCGACTTACAAGCGCTTTCCCTCTCTCGCCCGGCTTCCTCCCCGGGGCGGCCATCATCGGAGGCGTCGCCGCGACCACGACGGCCACGACGGCGACGTCGGTACCCACCTGCCAGCGCCGCCAGCGGCACGCCAGGCACTCGCCGCGCAGCTCCTCGCGCAGCCTGTCCGACACGATCACGTCCACGGAGCGCACCGTCTTGACGCGGGCCAGCGCCGAGCCGAGGCGCGCGCGGCACTCGCACAGCACGTCGCCGACGTCCCCGGCGCCCACCACCACCCTGTCACCCACGGCCGGGGGGCGGCGCGGCGGCGGCGGGGGCGGCGGCCTCGGGGGCAGGCACGCCAGGGACGCGGCGCGCTCGAACACCGGGGGCGGCTCCGTGAGCACGCGGCGCGGCGGGTTGACGCGGAAGGTGCCCGCCACGGGCGACGACACCTCGGACGCGTCGCGCCGCGGGCTGCCCTTGGGGCCGCGCAGCAGGGGCAGCGAGCGCTGCAGGTGGCCGCGGACCAGCGCGGGGGACGTCCTGGCCGAGTCCACGAAGGAGGACAGCGCGGCGCTCAGGCGGTGCGACAGCCGCGGCGAGCACGGCCCGGACGACGGCGGCCGCCAGACGCGGCGCGGGGGCGGCGGCGTCGAGTAGACGGGCGGCAGCGGGATGGAGTACAGCACTGCGTCGCGCCCGCGCAACATCACTGTAATCCCGTCGTCGTCGTCGTTGTCCTCGTCGCTGTCCTCTTCTCGGGGAGGCCGTGGTGGTGGCGCCCCGGACGGCGGCCGCGGCTTGGGCTTGGGGCTGACGCTCGGAGGTATCCGTCTAGCGGACGCCGGGGGCGGCCGCGGTACGTTCATGTAAGGACGGGGCACGTTCATGTACGGACGGGGCACGTTCATGTAAGGACGGGGCACGTTCATGTAGGGCGGCGCCACGTTCACCTGCGGCCGCGGCACGTTCATGTACGGCGACGCGGCGGGGCGCGGCGGGCACATGTAGGGGGAGGCGGCCCAGGACGACGTCGCCGCCGAGACGCGGTAGCGCGACGGACACGCGTACACCGACGGCCGGGGCGTGGCGTAGCACCCCAACCCCACGAGGGGCTTCGACGGCGGCGGGGTGAGCACCGGTTTGGGCGGCACGGGCGGGCGCGGCGGGCGCGACATGGCGACGTACTCGGCAGCACGGCGGCATCGTCATGCTCGGACAGCAGTCACTGGACCAAAGGCACTAAGGCACGCGCCGGCGGCCAACGCGAATGAACCGTCTCCAGCCTCCCCCCCTCCCCTCTCATTAGAGATGGCCTGTGCCCTGGCCTGTGTCGCATGGGGGCAGCGCGGCAGCGCCGTGCAGGCGGTGCACGCCACGTCAGAGGCCAGGGACGCCGCGGAGCAGCGGAGCGGAGCGCCTGCTGGCGGGGCCTCGCGAGGCTCCAGAACTGCACCTGTCTTCGTCGCACCCCTGCCCGCCGCGGCCGGAGAGCGAGAGCAGCGGTCAGTCCCTGCGGTTTCGGACGACGCCCGGCAGGCCGTCGGGCAGGCCGCCTCGCTCGCGCCTTTGGTCGCCTCAATTGGGCCCGTCCCGCAGGCCGGCCGGACACAGGCCGGACACGCCCCCTCCCCCAGGGCCGCGACGACGCCGTCGACGCCGTCAGAGGCCGCTCTCGCGCCGCGCACCCCGCCGACAGTGCGTCCTGGCCTCGCGTCAGAAAACCTTGGTACCCATCGTCATAACACTGTAACGATAAAAATCGAGTTGAGGGCGCCTCGATTGAGTGCGTTGCGTCCCTCGCGGGCCCCGGTACCGCGTGACGGCCCGGGCCTCGAAGAAGCAGAGATGTGCGGAACGGGCGTCTGGTTGTGTACAATGGAGGCGCGGCCCTGCAGGGGCGCGGGGCTCGCAGTGACGGACTGACGGAGCGCTGTCAAGCGGGCACTATTCTAGGTCAAGCTCGCCCCGCTCGACCGCGAGGCGCCGGCCCGGGCCGCGCCACCGCGCACGCCGACCGGGCATTGTTTACTGCTGCAGCGGCGTGGCGGTGCGTCACATTACACGGAAGGGCGGACAGACAGACAGACAGACAGACACGTCCCTGGCGAATCCCGCCCCTTCGGTGACAAGACGCTACAGTGCCACAGTTCCACATGCGGGGGAGCGCGCATTCTCATTTTCCGGCCCATTCCGAGAAGATGGCATTACCATGTCGTCGGCATGACGCCACGCCCACTGCAGCAGCAGGGCCTTCTCGGCCTTCTGGGCGACGTCGCCGCCCAAATGAACGAAGCGACGCCGCCTCCAGTGTCCCACAGTCACATGTGTTTCGTTTCTTCGAGTTTTTCCATGAATTTTCTTCTTGTTTGGCGAGTGGTCTCTTTGTCCGCTTCGCAGGTCGCGTCGCGGGGCGCGGGGGCCTGGCGGCGGGGCCCTACGCGCCACCAAAGCCCGCTTGGCGCCACATCGGCCGGCCAGTCCTAGGGCAACCCTTCTCCGACCTGACCACAGCGGAGAGAGGGAGAGGGAGGGAGGGCGAGGGAGGGAGACGAGCGGAGCGTGCATTCGGTAGTGGAGAGGCGCGAGGACTGGCTTCGGAGGCGACGGCCACACGGCCACTAATTTTAGATTCTTGCGCACTTTCCCCCTCCGCCCGCCCCTCCTCCGCGCGGACGCCGCGCCGCGGTCAGCGTCACAAGAAAGGAGGGTAATTCTCGAGTTACCCGGCACGGCAGGCACGGCAGTGTCGCAGCGCCGTGTCGTGGCGGTAGGGCGATTCCGCGTCGCTCCGTCTCCCTCGCACTCTCCGGCACGTCGGGACAGTCACGGCGGCCCGCGAGCGCGAGCGAGACAGCGACAACGAGAGCCCGCTGCAGAGTCGGCACCGCGCGGCCTGGCGCGGCCAAAGCGCGGCGCACCGCGGCCACTCCGAGTCCCTGTGAATCAAGTTACGCCTGGCGACGCGACGACGCCGCGCTCACTAGCCGAGCCAGCCTCGACGGCGCGGCGGTGGCATTTTGCAGTGCAGGGCGCCCAGCCCGCAGTCCGCAGGGGCAACGTCCCGCGGTCCGAACGTCCAGCACTATTGGCACGGCGACCGGAGGGCTGCACGGCTACAGGGCGAATCCGCAGTCCGCACAGCGATGGCGTACGATGACGTCGCTCTGTCTCGCTCGCACGCGCAGGGCCCGAAGGGCGTTACCGCAGTGCTACGAGAGAGTCAGCGTCTACACTGGCGGGGCCGGGCGGGGCTGGCGTGGGCCGAGTCATGTCGTTTGGCACATTAGAGCGACACACTCGACCGCACAGAGAGAGAGACTGGGTCAGGCACGCCGCGGCGTGGGCGTAAGTGCAAATGCGTACGTGTGTGTGAGCGGGAGGGGAAGCGCATGGGAGGAGGCACGGAGATTTGAACGCGCTGCTTTGGCATCGAGTCAAGGACCTCCGGCTTGACGAGGCAAGTGTGTGAGACATACACACACACACACACATGTGCCGTGCGATGATTCCATCTCGACAAACCGCAATTCAGCGACTTGGTGCAGCACAGTGGCCGTGTTTGCTGCGCTGGCCGTGCTGGCCGAGCCAAGCGCCATTGCCCCCTTAGTCGCGCGTTGCAAACGAGGCCTCAGCTCGGACAGCTTTGCTTGAATGGCGACGGCCCGAGAAAATGGACCGCCTTCATTTCAATCAAAATACCGGAGCGGCGAGCGGCGCGCCGCGGCGCCAACGCCGTGCTGGCCTCGAACAAAAGGGGATTTCTATTTTCCTCTCCAGCGGCCGTTGATAAACTGGAGATTGAACGGACCCGTCCTGGGCGCGGCGTGTTCTGGGCGTGTTGGAAGCCCTCGACCCTCGGCCGGATGGTCGATCGGTCGTATCGATCCATCGATGGAAATGCAGACCTGTTCGGATCGTTTCGCTCCGACCGCCCTCGGGAACAATAAGACCATGACGCTGATGGCTTCCGAGCCGGGTCATCCGCGGGTTGCGTCACGACCACGATGAAGAGGAACGCGAGGCCGATCCGTCAAAACAATCCGAAGCCAAGACGCGGCCCAGGGTCTTCGAGACCAGGCCGGACCTCACAGCAACACGTACGGGAACACGCGGACTGAGATTCCAGTCCGTTTTGATATTCTCACTGAAATTAATGACGCGGTTCCAGAGCGTCATCACCGCTGTGATTCACCTGGTTCGCTCGGATTCGACTTGCGGCGCCGGCGGCGGGGCGAGCGAGGCGCGCGAGCGTGGGGTATCGACGCGCCGCAGGGAAGTCGGGCCGGCGATACCCCGCGCGCCGAAGCGGCCGTGGACCTACTCCGCGCCGCAGAGACTCCGCGCAGCTGCACCGCGAGCACCGCAACGCCTTCCGCGTTGAGGCAGGTCACGCGTGTCCGCTTGTCACTGGCAAAGCGCGTCGCTGGCGCAGCAAAGCGGCCAGAACGCGAAGAGCGTCGCGCAGTGCACAGAGCAGAGCGCACCGACAACCAGCCAGAACCACGCCAGAACCAGCTCTCCTTGGGCAAGACTTGACACCGGCCGTCCCGTCCCGTCCGACACACACACTCACACACACACTGGCAACCCAATTGCACTTTCCCGGCAACAAAGCAAACCGATTGCCATCAATATCGCAATCGACACTGCAATCGCGCGGCGCAAGGCGCGCAACGCCCTGGGACGGGCTGCTGCTGCTTGGCGGTGCCTGGCGGTGGTGATGACCCCCGAGGGGGACAATGGCAGCCCCGCGGGCCCCGCCAAGGGCCCGGCCGCCGCGCCGCCATCGGCGAGGTGCTTATCCCGCGTTAATCGGGGCACCGACAGGCTGACCATCAGGCGCCAGTCTCACTCTCTCGTGAGCCCGCGAGGGAGCGAGAGAGACAGAACGACGGAAAGCTGTGCTGAACTAGCCTGCAGGGACCCTCTGCCGAGGCGTGCCCTGGCAGCATGGCAGTGTGGCCCACCGGGCGCCGAATCCTTGCAGCGACGATGCACGCCGATAATTAACACCTCCGCCGCGCAGCCACGGCAAGGCGGCCCCGGGACGAGACTTGTTGTTGTTGTTGTTGTTGTGAGGCCGCGGCGATATTCCCACACACGATAGGGCGGCGGGTTTGTAGTCTAACAGGTGCATGCGAGGTGTTGCTGTATCTGGTAATCTGCTGCTGTTGCTGCTGCTGCTGCTGTTGCTGTGGCGGCGTGGGGAAGGGAGGGAATGCAGGCGCCCTGGGACGCTGCGCGGACTCTGCGCGGATGCGGCGCGGACGCTACGGGAAGTTGCGTGAGAAATTCTGCGCGGCGGCAATACGTTCCCATTACTTTCCATTACTCTCTCTGTCTCGCCCCTTTCGCCAAGGGCGGGGCGGGGCTCGCCATAACTAGGGAAGATGATATACTCGCCAAAGTAAACGACTGGCGCGCTGCCGCAACCGTTTTCTCGTCATAGAACTGTACTTCTTGACAAAAAATCGCGGAAGAGAGTTATTGGTTTGGATGAACAGTAAGTTTGAAATTGTCAAAGTCTTAACACATTTCACACGCAGGTGCCATTTAAAATAACTATTTAAAAAATTGCAACAGGCGCGCCGAGTGCCGCACAAGAAACCTGCTTCAAGCCAAGCTGTACCGTACGCACTGTGCTACATGGGCAATTAGACACGGCAGCGAAAGCAATCATCGAGGTATCGAACCTTCAGTGTCGCGCGAACGGGTTCCCTCCGCACACCCACACAGACACGCCACGCCACAAGGGGGCGGTGCAGACCAGCTCGGCGCTGCCGCACAGCCGAGTTGGAATCATTTCTTTTCTTTTTGGTAAACATTAAATAACCTCTCGAGTCAATGTTATCGGTCCCCGTTTTTGCCCCCGTTCGTCACGGCGTGTGACGCGGCGTGTGACAAACGGCGTGACGGCGCGTAACCGTGGCCAGTCTCGTTACACCGACCAGCGCGGTGCTCGCTGACTGATCGCGCCGAGAGAAAGAAATCCCACCGCGAGAGGGGAGAGAAAAAGGAGCTAAAACGGCAGAAAAAGAGACCAAAATAAAACTAAAACGGCCTGCCGAGAAAAAGAGTGGGGCTTGTGACATAGATTGATTGCGGAGGCAATGCACTGACTGCCACGCTGCCGAGACTCCCAGGGCCTCCGGGAGCGGTACCAGAGCGGTACGGTCCGGTGCTGCTGTGGCCTGGTGGGGCCCGGGGCAGGGGCAGGGGCAGTGACAAGGCTTCATTCCCCTCATTCGTTTGCAGTGCAGTGCCGGGCCGGGCCGGGCTGGGTGGCACCTGTTATGCAACATTAACACTTGCAGCCAACTGGCCGCGGCAGACGCTAATGGCTTCCAACGGCGTCCCCTGGCGTCGAACGGCCCGGCGGTCGACCCCCGCGACCCGCGGCCAGCCAGCCGGCCCGGCGTGCTAGGCGCGCCCGGCGCCACGAAGGCCGCCTGGAAGCTGGAGGCAGCTGGAGGCAGGCACTGGAAGGCACTCCGGGGCCGCGCGCCGGCATTCCTGGAGGAGACTCGTTGGAGGCGAAGGAGGCCGAGCTGCAGCGCGCGTCGGGGCCGTCGGGGCCAGGGGCAAGAAGGGCAGGACGGACGACGCCGTCCATCACCAGCACAGCCAGCACGGCCAGCAGCTGGAGAGGGAACGCATGGAAACGCGTATAAAGAGCGCCTTTTTGTGGGGCCGACGCCGACGCCACGCCGAGACAGGTCTTTTCTGGCCGAAGACGTCGTTTCCGCGTCCCGGACCGCGCCGATCTGGAGCTGGCGCCCCGGAAGCAGAGTCCAGGGACACACACACACAGACACACACACACAAACACACACGCCACCGTTAATTGGGGCAGTGATAAGGGCGTGTTTGATTGGCGCAGAGAAAGCGCGAGGCGGCGCATTGTCCGACAGTGGGGCGGACTGGACTGGGTTGGTTGGGCGAGCCTGCAGCCCTGCACCACCGCGTTCGCGGTCTAGAGCAGAGCGCAATAGATGAGGAGAAAAAAAAATGAAAAAGAGGTATCACGAGGCTTTTTATAATTCATTTTAAAAGCAGAAAACTGCGCGGCCAAGCTATGCGAGATGAAATTCCTTCACAAACGAACAACACAATAATTGTTGCCAGTTTAGAAAGGATAAGGAAGGTGAGAGAGGCAGCGGGGCAAACGGCTGTTGGGGGAGTCCCATCCCAGACTTGAGGAGTGCAGATCCGAGTGTGGCTTTCTAGGCGTGCACTCTTTGGCGGTCCCCGGGGCGGCGCGGCGGCGCGGCGGCGCCATGACCGGCCCTGGAACGCCAGGAACAGGGACCCCTTCGTGCGCGCCGACTCGGCGGACTCGGCCCCGCTCTTATGCCCGCTTAATCCTCTTATTTCTTGAGAACGCGGCATGATACTTCTCGCACACAAACAAACCTGTGCGCACGCACACACTCGAAAACGAGAAACAAGGGGCAAAGGCAAAGGAGGCAAAGGCAAAAGATTTGCGAGAGCTTGGCGGAGAAAGCTCTGCGTGCAATGGCACGGCGAGTTAGAGCGGTTCAAGGGATATCGCATAGGTAAACACGGACACACACGCAGACGAGAGGTGCGCAAGACACGACACGCCAGAGAGAGAAAAAAAGAAAATGAAACTGGGGTAGTCTTTTTGAGGTCGCCAAGGCAAGTCGCTAGGCGAGGTTCCGGTGGGTTCAATGATACATTTTTAACTTTTTCACAAAAAAAATATATTTATCTTGACAATTGTAATACGTTAAAGTCTGAACTGTTTAAAATTGGTGAGGCATTTTTCAGAGTTTTCGTGCTAGCACGCGCGTGTGTGCGCGCTGCGCTCTTCGGTCGTGAGAATGACCACCGCGAGCCATGCACACCCTTTTCACACGTTCGCGCGCGAGTTACGAAGCGACCCATGCACCTACACTTAACGAAATCACTCCACATACTAGTACCGGTTTGCCTTTTTAAAATAAAAATTCCACCCGAAGGCTCTGGGGCTCTCACGATGCGATAACTGCAAAGCGAGTGTCAACCGAGCTGATTCTGCAGCACAGAACTGACGTCGAGGCCCGTCCGCTTCCCACAGAGCACATGGGGCCGTTTCCAGGGGCAGTTGGCGGCGTTTGAGAGAAACCCCCCGTGTGCCATGTGGTGCCTGTGGCCGTGCCGCGCCGGCCCTGCAGCCAATTGCTGTCAATGAGTCCTGTCAATGAGTCTTGTCCGCGGCGCCGTGTGAGCCGGCCCGCACTGCACCGCCTCGATGGAGCCGTCAGCGGCAGGCAGCGGCAGGCAGCGGCCAGGGCGGTCTCGGCCTCCACGGTGCGCGGTGCGGTACGGACGGGGCACACAGCGGGCACAGTCTCCCGGGGCCGTCGCTCCCAGGGCGGCGAGTGCCACCCGGTGTGCCGTGCTGGTCTCATTAGTGACAGTAGAGAAAACGCACTGGCAGTGCAGGCACTGCGGACAAGCAGAGCAAAGTGACGTGTCCGATTCGGTACAAACTTCCCTTCCCGGCTCGTTTGGCCGAGCACGGCGATCGGATTATTTCAGTGAAAATGGGAGGAATGGCGAGTGGCGGCATAGCGACGCGGCAATCTCGCGGCGGAACGGCGGAACACTGGAAAACGGGGAGGGAAGTCCGGCGGCAGGATCAGTTAAGAGCAAGAGTGTTTAAAAGCGAGAGTCCCCCAGCGCTGGCGCCGCGCCGCCGTTGCCCTGGACAACCTGGACCTGGTTCAGCCTGTCCTCTCTCTCTCTCCCCCTTCCCCTCTCTCTTCTCTCTCTCTCTCTCTCTCTCTCTCTCTCTCTCTCTCTCTCTCTCTCTCGCTCCCCGATCGCCCTGATAATGGGACCGGCAACACGCACGTCGCCGTCCAGCCATTCCGGTGCACTGCATGCAGGCGCCGCATTGCATTCTCGCAGGGGATGCATTTTACACCTTATTAAAAGTCGGGGCCTTGCACGGCTTGCACGAGTAAACGGCCGGCCGACAAAACAAGTCTCCTCCGAGTCTCGCGGCGTTTCTTTCAATAATTAATGCGCCATGAACTTACACGTACTTACTCACGCCCGAGTTCTGAGAGTGATTTCCTTTTCGAAAAAGAAAGCACAAATAGTTGACCTCCCCCCCCCCCTTTTTTCCTTCCTTGTGAAGGCAGTGGCCCTCGGCCTTGGAAGGATACGAAAGTAATGAATCGATCGGTCGTGCCGGACCGCCGCCTAATTTGCATGGTGTCGTTGCGAAACGGGCGGGGCGGGGCGGGGCGGGGCGCCGAGGCTCGCGGTCACCGGCAGGCCTACACGCTGCCACCGCGGCCGTTTAATTGAATCCAAATTGCTGCAATGTCGGAACACACCGCCAAAAAAAACCGACAACAACACAACGAGTGCTGTTTAAATTTTAAGCTTTAAACGGGCCACTTTGACAATCTGCAAGTCGATTGCTAGTGCAACACTGCATGTCGCTTTTTTTTCTTCGCTTTTTCGCTTCTTCTAGCGGCAGGTCGCGTCACCGGCGACCCCGCGCTGTGTCAACGAGACCGAGAAAGTCTTCTCACTTCCTTCCTGTGCAAACAAAACGCACGGGGCCGCGGCGCCGCGTGCGGGGAAAGCAGACGACAGCCCGCCGGCCACACTTGGCGTCAACTGGACGCGACCGGCATGGGCGATGACCGGGTGCAGCGCGCGCGCTGCCGGTGTGATAACAACATGCCGCCCCGTCCGCTCCGGCACAGACACGCAGACAACCGGGGCGTCAGACAGCGTTCCCGTGCGCCGCGCGGCGTGTCGCACTGCTGCACTTCCAGTGGCGTGCCGTCGGCGTGCCTCCGCGCGGTGAAAACCCGCTCGGCCGGCCCACGCATCTTGATCATCGTCCGGCCGTGTTTCGTGTTTCGCCACACGATCGACTCCGCGGACGGCAAAGAGTGCCAATTTGGAGCGCCTGCTTCACGCCGCGCCATTCCAGACAGCATGGCGACCCTCATTGAACGCTCCGCGCTCCACAGTGGCTTTGCCAGAAGACCGGCGCAGCCGGCAACTCCAGGTGCGTTTTGAGCTCCAGAGTCACTAAACAGGACTCGAACCGAGCGTGTGACCCCACCAATGGACTCCTCGTTCGGAGAGCAATCCATTGGTGGGGTCACACGTTCGGTTCGCGTCCCATTTAGCCGTCCGGGATTTTGACCGCCTCCGCCTTGCGGCCTTGCGCTGCGCTGGCTGCGCTCCTTCGTGAACTTGCCTGGTTCTCGTCGGCGTACAGGGCCTGCGCCGAGGCCGCGGCCGCTGCTGCTGCGGCTCTGCTGCGCCCGATTACCTGAAAAAGCAAAAAGTCGCTCAAGACACGAGACTCACACACCGGCGGGCGGGGGAAAGAAGAAGAAAACAGAGGCAGTGCCATGCTGGCCGTGCTCGCGAGCAGCGCAATCAGATTTGGCGGTAAATAGTGTGCGATCAGCCTCGCGCAGCTCGATAAACAATGGCGGTCGGTGTGCAACACACTGCAAGGCACTGCAAGGCAGGCCAACGAGGCAACGAGGCGCAACAAGGACCAATCAGCGCGCCGCCTGCCGGCCGGCCAGCCAGCCTACCGACACCCTGTCAATCGGCAACACTTCTTCAGACTTCTCTCACGGCGAGCGACGCACTGGCCCAAATCGCCAATCAGTGGCAACGGGTGCAATCGGAGTGCTCCACTTCCAAATCGATGGAGAGTTCCAAACAGGGTACACCAAGTCGTCCCATCGTAAACTTCGTTTTCCTTTTTAAACGGGTGAAACCTTTTTCCTTTCTGGATGAAGGATTTAAAGGCGGGGAAACCAAACCAGGAAAAGACGGGCGGTATTTTTTTTTCTCCCCTGTTCGTCCAGAGAGGCGCCTTGGCATCACCGGCGGCGATCAGGCGGGGAGGACCGGAGTCCTGGACTCCAGCAGACGGATTCCGCGAGTCGTGTTCGTCGCTCTGTCTCTCTCGCACTCACGGGGCGTCCCGCATGGGTGCGAGAGAGACAGAGCGGCGTTGGGGCAGTGTCATCCCACCGGAAGAGAAACGGCAGCCGGCCCACGCGCCGCGCAGCCACGCCGACGAGAACAACCGCCGCCACACCATAAGTCGCGGAGGCTAGCACGGGCCGTCCGACTCCCCCAGCTGCAGACCGATTCCTAATTCCGGACAGTGTCATCGCCGTTCTCTCCCCCCCCCCTCTCTCTCTCTCCCTCTCTCTCGCACTCGAGGGCAGTCCCGAAGGGGTGCGAGAGAGACAGTGCCGGAGCGCGAAACGGGGCGGCCTGCCAGTCAGCCTGCCATTCAAGCGACGCAGCCCGGCGCGCGCGCGAGCTCGACGGGACTGCCTACCCGGCACTCGGCAGGCGCTCCAGGCTCCGGCCCGCCAGCCATTGCAGCCATTGCAGCCAATGGCAGCCCGCCTCGAGAAATCCTCCCGGCCCGACCCAATCCGGCGGCATTCAACTTCCGGGCTGACTTGAGTCTCCAGGCTGGACTCCAGTCCGGGGACTCCAGTCCGGGGACTCCGGTCTACCGCAGCCTGTCCCGCCGGTGCAGTTCCAGGCAGCCCCTTGCAGCAGGATGTCTAGAAACTAGTCTGTGGTGCACGCGCCGGCCTGCGAGTGTGTGTGTGTCGCGAAGACCCGGAAACAATTCCACCGCCACTGGATATGATTGATTTTCCTCACGGACGTCGTCGGTGGCTGGCTGGCCTGGCTGGGAGGCTTCAGGAGAAAGACCACCAGCCACCAGCCAGGCAGCAGGGCGACACTCCGAGAAAATAAATAAACCACACGCAATAAGTTAAGAAAGACCATCACCGGTCCTGTGTAGTGTAGTGGACGAGAGAACCGGCCGTCTTCCTTTTCCTACGGAGAAGGCCGCGTCTCGTCTCCCCCGCCTCCCCCGAGGGGAGCCGGGCCGGGGCCGGGGAGCCCCAGAAGGACGCCGGGACGCGCCGGGACACCAGCAGCGCCTCGACCTGTCCGAGGTGCATCACTGCAGCCATGCAGCCTGCACTATCGGCTGCCACTTTCGCCGACTGACCTTTGTGCTAGTCGCTAATGGTGTACGCACCGCGGCGTACCGAACCGATTCCCAGGCTCACCGCACTGCGGCCCCTCGTCATCCTCTCACCGCCCCCGCCCCGCCCCGTCAGTCATGAGCAAGCGGTCAGCACTCGCAGAGCCGAGCCAAGCGCGAGTTTGCCTCCACTAGAGATTGACCAAGTAGCAGGAAACCAAATTTTCAATAAAACGATGTCACGCATGATTGGCGTGCTCCAAGTTTCCGATTCGAAGCAAGAAAGTCCCTCTCCGTCTCCGCGGCCAATGGCAGCGCAAGCCACTGACCTGCCCCGCGACCGCCGGCGCGCCGCCACCGCCACCGCCACGGCCGAGAAGGCGGTGATGGACTGGATGTGCCTCCCCGCCAGTCCGCCGCCAGCCGATTCGGAGCGACAGACTCATTTAGTGTAACACAATATGCTAGTTGCACTAATCAGCGTTGGCGTACCGCAGCGCGCCCTGCCAGCCAGCCAGCCAGCCAGCCAGCCAGGGACCGCAGCGGGCCGCGGTGCGCGGTACGGGGCACCGTCGGCGGGGCCGCGACCGCGCCGACCGCCAGGCCGCCCCGCCAGCAGACGACGCCCACACGAACCGCACACGCCGCCGTCCGTCGTGCAGTGCGCTGCCTGCTCTGCCCGCACTGCTGCGGACTCATTCCGAGAGTCCTTTTCGTTGGCCTGTCTCTCTCGCACCCTCACGGAACGCCCCGCGAGTGCGAGAGAGAGAGAGAGACCTCCCCCGCGGACTAATTTTAATTTCCACGGTACGGGACGAATCACGGCCGCGTCCACAAAGCGCCGAGGGGCCGCCCCTACACTGTAACCTCCGTCCGGAAACCGGCCGGAACGACGTGGTCCTTATTTTCTCCTCGTGGACGTCCATCTCGCTGACTCTGTCTCCGTCGCCCTTGGCCGGGCCGCCTTCCTTTCCCTTTTCCTTCCTCTTTTCTCCGTTGTCTCCGACTCGTCTCCGACTCGTCTAGGCCGTCCTCATCTCGCGGCCGGCCGATTAGCATTGGCAGTGCCGCGGACGAGGCGACGCGAGTTATACAACAGCCAATCGAACGCGTCGCGCCGTCGCGCCAAAAGGACGAGGAAAAGAAAATAGCGCAGCGCGGCTAGTCGGCTAGTGGCGGGGCGGTGCAAAACAAGCAAAACCTCCAACCTCCGACCCTAGGGCAGCGGTTCTCAACCTTTCTCGGCTCGCGACCCCAAATTTGAAGCCAAAAATTTCCGCGACCCCCAGGAAAAATTTCGCGACCCCACGGGACCCCTCCTTTAACATGCCACGGCGTCTGATCCGAGGCGGGCATTTTGCTCCCTCAACGGGCAACTGGTCTTTGGACCTTCCTTTAGCATGCCTTTGTTACGGAGTGCAATTATCAGTCTTAGTTTGGGAGCAATATTGTCTCAAAGTTGGCCGAAACGCTCAGAAATGTCTATGAAAAATCGTGTTTTGGGCCGATTTTAAGCAGCCACTGCGTCTGATCCGAGGCGGGCATTTTGCTCCCTCAACGGGCAACTGGTCTTTGGACCTTCCTTTAGCATGCCTTTGTTACGGAGTGCAATTATCAGTCTTAGTTTGGGAGCAATATTGTCTCAAAGTTGGCCAAAACGCTAAAAAATGTCTTTGAAAAATCGTGTTTTGGGCTGATTTTAAGCAGCCACAGCGTCTGATCCGAGGCGGGCATTTTGCTCCCTCAACGGGCAGTTGGTCTTTGGACCTTCCTTTAGCATGCCTCTGTTACGGAGTGCGATTATCAGTCTTAGTTTGGGAGCAGTATTGTCTCAAAGTTGGCCGAAACGGTCAGCAGTGTCTTTGAAAAATCGTGTTTTGGGCCGATTTTAAGCAGCCACTGCGTCTGATCCGAGGCGGGCATTTTGCTCCCTCAACGGGCAGTTGGTCTTTGGACCTTCCTTTAGCATGCCTTTGTTACGGAGTGCAATTATCAGTCTTAGTTTGAGAGCAGTATTGTCTCAAAGTTGGCCGAAACGCTCAGAAATGTCTATGAAAAATCGTGTTTTGGGCCGATTTTAAGCAGCCACTGCGTCTGATCCGAGGCGGGAATTTTGCTCCCTCAACGGGCAATTGGTCTTTGGACCTTCCTTTAGCATGCCTTTGTTACGGAGTGCGATTATCAGTCTTAGTTTGGGAGCAGTATTGTTTCAAAGTTGACCAAAATAGTCACAACGATTTTTCAGACACTTGCGACCGTTTTGATCGACTTTGAGACAATACTGGTCCCAAACTAAGACTGACAATCGCACTCCGTAACAAAAGCATGCTAAAGGAAGGTCCAAAGACCAATTGCCCGTTGAGGGAGCAAAATGCCCGCCTCGGATCAGACGCAGTGGCTGCTTAAAATCGGCCCAAAACACGATTTTTCATAGACATTTCTGAGCGTTTCGGACAACTTTGAGACAATACTGCTCTCAAACTAAGACTGATAATTGCACTCCGTAACAAAGGCATGCTAAAGGAAGGTCCAAAGACCAACTGCCCGTTGAGGGAGCAAAATGCCCGCCTCGGATCAGACGCAGTGGCTGCTTAAAATCGGCCCAAAACACGATTTTTCATAGACATTTCTGAGCGTTTCGGACAACTTTGAGACAATACTGCTCCCAAACTAAGACTGATAATTGCACTCCGTAACAAAGGCATGCTAAAGGAAGGTCCAAAGACCGATTGCCCGTTGAGGGAGCAAAATGCCCGCCTCGGATCAGACGCAGTGGCTGCTTAAAATCGGCCTAAAACACGACCCCAGCATCGCCGCGACCCCTTAAAAAAATTTCGCGACCCCGCTTGGGGTCGCGACCCTAAGGTTGAGAACCACTGCCCTAGGGTGTCGCCACGCCGGGGGTTGGGGCCGCCGTGCCGCCGATTGGCTCGGCACTACACTGCGAGTCCTTCGTCGCCTTCGTCCTTCGCGCCGCTCTTCTTCTCCTGCTCGGCCAATCAATGACGAGCGGCAACGAGCCGGGCGCATTGTTGCGCCAAACCGGTCGGGCGGGTCGCATGAATGGCGGTGCAGGGTTCCGAGGGATCGCTCTGTCTCTCTCGCACCCCTTCGAGGCGCTGCACGAGTGCGAGAGAGACAGAGCGACGGAGCGGCCCTTCGGAGTGAGGTGCCTTGAAAGCGGCGGGGCTGGGCCTGGACGGGCCTGGCCGGGCTACCCGGGTACCCGCACCGCCACCCAGCCCGGCCCAGCCCGGTGGGCTGCATCCTTGTGGGTCAGGTCTAGGCGAGGTGGTTCTGGGTCGGCGGGCTTGCCGCAGCTTGCCGGGGCTTGCAGCAGGCCAACCCGTCGTGCCATTTGCCTACTTCGAGACCGAGATGCAGCCCTGTATGTACGCGCGTGTGCAACAATGTTGAAGCGGGCCCGCCCTGCCGCACAGTGGATCTGCCAGGAGACCTTGTGGGGGCGGCCAAAACTCTCGACGCGGTTTGAGCTCCAGAGTCTGCAGCTAAAAACGCGTCTGGAGTTTCGGCCGCCTCCGCCGGTCTTCCGGCCCACTGCGCGCCGCTGAACCGTCGGGTGCGATATGCGACGCCCCCGACGGAATGTGAGACCGTTTCCACATTCGGAGCGGCAGCGCGGGCGGCGATGCGCCACAATAGCCCAGCCCGCGCAGACCTTCGGACCTTCTGATTGATTCAGCCGGCCCACGCCGTCCCTGCCTGCCTGTGCCTGCAAGCAGGCCAAGAACGCTAAAACTTGCACCGCGTCAGGGGACGCAGAACCTTCGATCCCGAATCTTGGGAGCGAAGAGCGCCAAACGCGCTAGTGGAGGCAGCGACCGAACGGTACCGCAGACCAGCCGGCAGAGCAAATTGCTGTACCAGAGGGGGGCCCAGCCAGGCCCTCGCGGGGGCTAACGACTCTGATCGCACAGAGGTCGATGCCACGCGGCTCCCCAAACACTCGACGCAAATTGCAGCCTGTGGACCCTCGTGTGCCTTCCCACCAGCCTGCCCACTGCCCAACAGCGCTGCACTACACTGATTGAAAGAGGCGCTAGTTTTAAGGTCAGGCGGGGCGCGGCCGACGCGCGGCCAGGTGCAGGGCGGGGCGGGGGTGGGGCGGGGTGGGGCGGGGCAGGCCAAAGGGAACCATTAATATGCCCCGCCAAGGGCAAGTGAACCTTGGGCACCGTGACACCACGACACAGATACGGACTCCAGAGTGCCGCGGAAGAAATGTGTGTCGACCTCCCCCTCGCGCTCCTCGTCCTCCTCCGCGACCGCACTCCGCCCGCACAGTCACGCGCCGAAAAGCGCACTACACAGCGCCCAAGTGCAGCAGCAGAGAGCTGTTTTGTCGCTCCGTCCCTCTCGCACTCACGGGGCGCCGCGTATGGGTGCGACAGAGACAGAGCGACGAAAATGACTCTCGGAAACAGTGTGCCGCCGAGTCATGTAATGGCGGCGACAAAAGCAAGCTCGAAGCCTGGCTGTCCTGGAGGGCCCGGAGAACCCCTGCCGGGCGGAGCCGGGCGGGGCGACGCGTTCGGGACTTCGGGACGCATTGGGGCCAGTGGCTGCCCTGTGCTGCCCTGCCAGCGGCCAACAAAGGCATTCCCCGACGACAAACTACAAACGCCGAGCCGGGCCGGGCCCCGCGTTTGAAAAATTGGCGCGCGAGGGCCGAGAGCCGCGAGGCTGGCCTGCGGGCCCCGCGGGCAGGGGAAAGCGCCCAGGGCTTTCTTCGGGCCTCGAGCGCCATCTCGAGAGGTAATGGAGTTCGAATCGCCGTGCCGCCGAGGGGGAGTGAGCGCGTTTCGATAACGTTTGGCCGCGTTGAGCTGGCCGAAACATTTGCGAAAGAACAAATTCCTCAATTTTGAAGGTACGTATTCGAAGTCGATATACTTAAAACGCTCTGAGGGTTCTCGAATTGTTTAGGATTTTGTGAACGATTTAGCGGGCAAGTCAACTCCACGAGTCCGGCCTGGCGGCGTGGCCCGCCGCGCAAAGCCAAAAGGCGGATGAATGAGTGAGTGCCGGCCTCCTTCTGAGCTTTCCGAGATGCGATCTCCGCTCCGCCCGGTCGTTCGGACTTTCGTCGCGCGCGTCGTGCCCTTGTAACGCGTTTCTATCTACGGCACGCCGACAGACCCAGATGCCGGAGATACTTCACTGTCCTTTTCGCCGGAACGCGCACACACGCTAATCCAGCACAACGGAACCAAAGAAACACAAACAAGTAGAAAAGATTTTTGCTTGGTTTTTTTTTTGTAACTTGAGGAAACAGACAGACGGGAGCAGCAGTGCCCCGCGGTCACCGAATTTGCGTGTTTGGACACGTGTCCGGGATTGGCTAACGGAGCGAAGGTTAGGTGAGGCGATACTGGAGCGCGGACGTGGGCAGGCGGGGCGCGAGGCGGGGCGGGGCGAGGCGGGGCGGGGCGAGGCGGGGCGGGGCGAGGCGGGGCGGGGCGAGGCGGGGCGGGCGAGGCGGGGCGGGGCGGGGCGAGGCGGGGCGGGGCGAGGCGGGGCGGCTCGGTACGCCGCAGCACCACAGAGGGGCGCCGCCTCGCCGCCAACGCGTAGGCAAAACGGCATGGAACGGTACAGACGGCCGAGGCGAGGCGCCACCTCGGGACGTTTAACGGGTTCACGAGCGAAAGCCGTTTGCTTTTGACCGGCAGACACCCCCACCCCCGTACATAGAAATTTTGAGTATTTGTTCTCTCCGGGGTGAAACGCTCTGTCACCGCCCCTGAACCGTCACTGTCATGGCCACTGTTAAAAACGAATGAAATTACTACACTGTGATGGAAGTTGACTTGGCCGACTGATGATGACCCATTGCGTGCCCCAAGCTGGGTGGGCGGCTCTTTCAAACTTTGCCTCCAAACTGCATATAAAGAGGTCCACTTGGTCCCGGCACCGCGAAGACAGGCATTTACAGAGGTCGTTGAAACAACTACAACAACAACATTACGAAACTCGTAATGAAATTGCCCCATTTCTCATATACAGTAGAGGCGGCGGCGCGCCCCAAGGACGTCAAATTTGAGTGAAGGTGTACACGCGCGCTCATCCCGCGCGTTACGTGAAGGGCCCCAAGACGCTCTGGGACTGGCCCTCCGGACGGAGCGACCGACCGCCGCCAGGAATGCAAGGCGATGCCGCGAGGTGACGTAATTGTTTAGACGCCCTGCACTCCAAGCTCGCCCCGAGGTCTCAACTTGGACTTGGACTTCCGCGGCCGGAGAGCAAAAACGGCAAATCGATGCGATTTGTTTGACCCTCCGCTCCGCGCTCCGCCCGCTGGGCTGCCCGACTGGCTTTCCCTCCGCGCCCTCCTGGACCTCCTGGTCGTGATGTCGAGGACGGCAAGGACCCCGGGACGGCCGTCGAGGCGACAGGTCGGTGTGAGGGATCGCGCGGCAAAGCCCCCTGTCTCGCACTGGCTGTCTGGCAGCGTCCGTCTGTCTAGCGGTGGATGTGCCGATGCAATAAACGCGAGATATTACGAGCGAGAACGAGTAGGTGAGGGAATTAAGCAGCGTAACCGAAGCAACTTCGCTTTCTTCTGCAAGGATCTGGAACGAAATGACCGGAGAGCGGCGTCGCCGTTCGGAGCGGCTCCGCGGCAAACCGATAACAAACAGCCCTTTCGCGCCAAACCGAACCGAACCGCCGCGGAGGTTCACGGCCCCGGCCGAGCGTGCGATAGAGAGAGAGAGAGAAATACGCTTCGCAGCCCGGCGGCGGCAACTATCCATTAATTCCTTCCACTATTAGAGCAAGGAACGGAGCGAGTGCGACAGAGAGCGCGAGGAGGAGAGACAGAGATAATCGCACACATCACGCGAATGAGGCGCGAGTGGAGGCCCGGGGGCCGAAATGGGCACCGCTGCCCTCCGGCCGCTTCGGCCACCGCAGACAAGCGCATCGCTCTGTCTCTCTCGCTCTCGTTCTCCCACGCAGACAAGCGCACCGCCTGTCTCCCTCGCTCTCCATCGGGATTATCTAGCCGGATTTGTTTCGCGGCCTTCGCCTGTAGCCTAGCGGTGGAGCCTATAGCGGTGGCCGAGGCGAAAGAAACAAACCGAAAAAGAAAAAGATGATACAGATTACGCCGCATGTAAATGAGAACCATCTCCGGTGTGGAATGAAGGGAGAGAGAGAGGAAATAAAACAACGAATGACGCCGAACGAGTCACGACGCGAGTGCCGCCCTGTCACCCTCTGAGAAGAAATTTTCTTCACGAAAACCAAGAAAAGCCATCGGCCGGGGCCGGGACTCGAACGCGGGCCAAACCGTTTGGCGCGAATCGCACGGCTGCAGCCAAGGCGCCGCGCAGAGCAGCGACGGCCGGCATCTGCAATGTAAAGTGGCCATTAAATCGGCCGAGGGTTAGTTTGGTTTCACCGAGCATCACCGACAATCATAATGACTTTCTAATTGCGGAGCCAACGAAAGTCCGTCGGGGCGTTGGTCCGGGCCGTTCGATGGGCTTGGCTGGGAGGGGCTGCTCTATTTGCTGGAATTGCTGGAGCCAGAGCCAACTCGCAACGAGCTTCTCCTCGAATTGGGCGCCGCTGGAGTGCCGAGCCGAGCCGAGCCACGATGGCACAGGTCTCATTCATTCGAGCCTCGGGCAATCGGTGCTGCTTTCAATTTACCACCGACTGCAGCACTGTAGCACTGCACTGTGGCGGCGCCGCTTCGGCCGGCGAGTCGCTGCAGACTGCAGCGTGCGTTCAGGTCTCCGGCCGAGATTGCAGTGCAGGCACAGCGCGGCTGTGAGAACCGAAACGGCTGCAGCTAAGAAACCCGCCAAACATTTCGACTCCGAGGCAGTCCGCTCGGACAAGCCGTTCCCCACTCCGATCCCCGTGGGGCCCGGCGGGGCCGAATGTTTCTGCAAACATCACAATCGGGAGACAATGCGAGAGGGACGGAGGGAGAGAGCAAGGGCAGAAAGCGGCGACGGGTTCCGCATAACTGCATTGCGTCGCATTGTGACGAGACGGCTGCAGGGCTGCAGGGCAGCATGGCTGGGCAGGGCTCGGCTGGTTCGCCTCGGCTGGCCGGGCGCGGCGCGGTGCAGCTTGGGAGATGGATGCCTGTCGTGGGAACTGGAAAGTATGGCCCCGTGAGTCCTCTGCAGCAAAAAGGGATCGCCGCGCAGCGCTGCAGTGCACCATGTTTTGTTTTCGAGCGCAATGGAAACCCGAGCGTGTCTCGTCTTTCGCCGCCACCGGGCGCCTGCCAAGCCCGGGGTAGGCAACGCGCCTGGCTGGTGCGTTCGGCTGGCGGCATCGGCTACCCCGTTGCACACATTGTTGCAGCCCTCCGACGTGACACACTGTAAGCAAAGCACGAGCCCCACGGACGGCTGCAGCGTGCCCGCAAAGGCCAAGCGCACAGTGGGCCAGAAGACCAGTGGAGGCGGCCAAAGCACTAGACGCGTTTGGAGCTCCAGAGTCACTAAATGGGACTCGAACAGAACGTGTGACCCCACCAATGGATTCCTTGTTTGGAGAGCAATCCATTGGTGGGGGGGGGGTCACAAGTTCGGTTCGAGTCCTGTTCAGCGACTCGGGAGCACAAAAACGTCCAGAGTTTCGGCCGCCTGCGCCGACTTCTGGCCCACTGTACAGCGGCGTCTGCCTGGCCAGGCCGGCCGCCACCGCCACACCGATGCGCCTCCAATTAACCGCTGCAGCGTTTTGGCCGCCGTGGCCGGCCTGGCCGCCGTCCCACGTGTCGCAACGCGTTGCAGCAGACCGCCAGATCCAATTGGAGCCGAATTTGGAGCCGCTAACGCCTCGGCGTGGTGCTGCAGTGCGGTGCGGAGGGGCTGACTGTGCGCGCATCATCGTCGTCCTTTTGCCTCCAAGTACACCGTCATCGCCGCCCCGCCGGCCCATTTGCATGGCGACACGGCTTTACACTCGCGGGGCCGCGACGCCATCCGAGGCTCTCGAAGAACGCGTTGCCCGGTCGATGCATCGAAGATCGAAGGCCGCCGGCCGAGAGGTGCAGCACTGTGTGTGTGTGTGTGTGGCTTTTTGTCGAAACCTTTTGGCAGCCGAGAAGTCAAGCCGGTGTCGGCCGGGTCGGCCATTCAGGAGATTATGACATCATCGCCGAGCCGTGTGCGAGTGCGGCATGCACGCCGCGGCGTGGCGGAGCGTGGCGGAGCGTCCACCGTCGGGAAGGACGATGGCCTGCACCGCCTGCACCGCCATCACACGCCCTCCAGGACTTCAGGTCGACGCCGCGCCACGCGCACACACTATGCAGCTTCAAGGAGAAATAAAATGGCGCCCCTTCTTATCATTCTCTCTCTCTCTCTCCGCCCTCTTTATTTTTTTTTTCTCGTTGTTGCGGACCGCGATGGCGGGAAAGTGCATGCCTGATTGACAGCCTGTCGGTGCCGTCGGTGCAGAGCGAAGGACAAACACAGCATGCGCAGCGCCAGGGCAGCGCGCAGCGTGCGTGGTGTCGTCATCGCGTCACCACACTGTCAACGGCAGGGCCAACACCTCGACGAGAATGGCAGCACTGCAAGGGCACCCTTAAAAAATAAAAAATAAACAAAAAAAACACGAAAAGATATCCTGAGCACACTGTGAATATAGAGAATGTTTCGTTTCTCAGATTCGAATCGGGCGCAAATTTTACGTGAGTCGTCGCAGAAAGAAAACGTACTGCGCATTTCCCCATTATTGTTCTTTTTTTTCTGGCCGTGCAATTTAAATGTTTGACGGCGCGGTGCAAGAACAGAGGGTCACAGGTGCGGCCGTGTCATGACTGCATGCACTGCACCGGCCGCAACGCGCGGGGGGGGGGGGGGGGGGGGCAGAGGTGCACTCAACCTAGGGGAGCGCGAGAGATAGACGCACGAAATTGACCTTTCATGAAACGAAATAATGAATCGCCACTTGCGGCAATTATGTATCCGCGTCGTTTTGAGGCGGCATGCGGGTCGGGTCAGGCGGCCCTGGCAGCCCTGGGCGCGCCGAACGGCTTGGCCGAACCGCGGCCCGACCGCAGCATGCTTTGCCAGCTTGCCACACGAATGGCGGACAATTTCGGGATACAGTACTAAAGACGCGATGCCGCAGGAGCCTCACTTTCCATTGCGGCCAAGGTGGACCTTCGACACTGAAAGCACGGCGCATGACAACCCTTGGGTCCTGCACTGCGAGGATTTCTTTTAAACAAGCAAAGAAGAACGAAAAACTTAAATTCATCGGAGGTAATATATTTTTAGTTGAGCCAGGGCCACAGTGATGTCCCACGACGTTTCCCGGTGTGCTCCGCTTGCTCGCGACCACGCAACTGGCCCCATAAAATCCTCCCGTGAACGTCGAAACGCGGATTCCAGAAACATTTCCGTGAATGACGCCCCGATACCGGCGGTCCTGGAAGTCCTGGGCCGTGCCTGGGCCGTGCCTGGGCCACCCGGTGCAACGCGCTAAACGGCCCAAGTCGAGCAGGAAACGCGGAGCAGGGCAGGCAGTGCACCAGCGCACCGCAGCGTGTCTCTGTCTCTCTCTGGCGGCAGCCGCAGCCGGGCTAGGGACTCTGGCGTAAGAACCGGTCGAAACCGAGATGGGCTGGCCGAAAGGCTGAACGAGCTGAACCGGGGCAAAATCCTTTTTTCGGTCACCTCCTGGCTCCTGGCTCCAGGGTACGTGCGTCGCGGGGAGGTTGCGAAATGACGCAAGCGAGCAACGTGAGCAAGGCGAGCGCGCCGCGTCATTTTCTGATTCGCTGTTTGTTTTTGCGCGGCCCACGACTACGCCATGCTCGCCGTGCTCGCCATGCTCGACCAGTTCCAGTAATCATATACTAATCCGGTAGTCCTGGCGTCGGCACTGACGTCGGTCCGGCAGCCAAACGAACGACGACTCAGGCCTAAACGGCGAGGGCGCGGTGAGCCCTTGCGCTCTTCCCCCGCGCCCCGCGCCGGTCAAACTCCGACGATGACGGCAATCCCAGCTCAGGGGGATTCCTCGCAGTGTGCTGACTCGCTGGGGCATCTTGCCGTGCGGGACTCCGCCGTGTGCCTCACCTCGTCTCTGCGGAGCGCTCGGTGCGCGGCCTGCGCGGCCTGCTTGACGGCCTCCTTGGCGGGGCTGGGCGTCGTCGGCGTGGTCGTCGGCGTGGTCCTGGGCCTCGGCGTGCGCCGCCCCCGCTCCGAGTCCCCGGAGCTCCAGAAGCCCAGGTCCTCGTCCTCGTCGTCGCCGATGGAGGTGCCCGACGTGCCGCCGCCGTCGCTGCCCACGTCGGCCTCCTCGTCGGGCCGCTCCGGGACGATGTACAGGCGGATGCGGTACATGGCGGCGCCGCGGACGTCAGCGACCAGGTCCACCTCACAGGCCGGCCATGCTGCGTGCTGCGCGCTGCGCGTACCAACCCCGTGTCAATGCCTCAGTGCTTGTGCTTGGGGGGTTGAGTTTGCCAGTTTAGTCGTTTGTCTGCCCGCCAGTCCCAGTGTAATCCAAGCATGCTTGCTGCAGGTGGCAGCAAGACCTTTATGCCGGGCCGTCGCGCCCTGCTACGCCCTGCTCGCGGCTTACAAGAGATTGGCGATAACCTCGGGCCACGCCGCGCCACGCCACCTCGCAAAGCCCTGGAAGACTGACGGGCCGACCCAACCGGCCGTCATAATCATTTCGCTGTTGCGCCTAATCACCCTAGCATTGGCAACGCGTGGAAGCGGAAGCCCTGCGAAAGCCCTGAGAAAGCCCTGAGAAAGCCCTGCGGAAGCCCTGCGGAAGCCCTGCGAAAGCCCTACGCAATCCCTGTGGGAGCCCTGCGAAAACCCTTCGAAAGCCCAGCGAAAGCCCTGCGAAAGCCCTACGGAAGCCCTGAGAAAGCTGCCCAGCATGCAGATGGGCTGGGCGGGGCGCGAGGTGGACCTGCTCACCGCGAGAAGTAAGCAACGCGTGGCGTTGCGGGGCGGGGCGGGGCGTGTGGGAATCAGAATCTGCTGCCATTACTCATCCCCGTGCGGTTCCGAGCACAGTGCACTCCCAATCGCTACACCGACAAAAAAAAAAATAAAGAGAAGAAAAAAAAGGCAGATGGAAAAACATATCTGAACGTGCAATGAATCACGGCGCGAGTCATTTTTCAACGCGGTGTTATAAACACCCTTACAACACCTACTGCAAAGAGAACGCGAACGAGCAAGCGGTTGAACGAAAACTTTGAAAGATTGCCGTCATCATCGTCCCCAGCGCGAACTTCTCGTTTTCCAATGCGAACAGAATGCAGTCTCGAGGAGTGCACAGTGTGGCTGCACTCGTTGAAAAGTCTCCCCCACGTCCGAAGTATGAAAAGGGCATTCTGGGAACCTTTGCGGCAAAGAGTTAACAATTTCTGGCATTCGTCTGATTCGAACCCCCCAAGGCACAAGCAAGGAATCCGAAGCACCACGACTCAAAATCCCGGCAAGGAAGGAGGGTAAACACAAGTCGTGTCTAAGACAAGCCGGCCTCTGACCGAACCGGTCCGGAGCATTTTACCTCCGAAATTTTCCGACCCTCCTCGCCGGGATCTCCCTCTCTCTGGTGAAAAATAAACCAGCGAGTCTATCAAAATTACACGCACATTTCACTTAGTTCTTTTCAATCACTGCTCCAAGCGAGAGGGAGAAGTGTAGTTCAGCAACAACCCTTCTTCTGGAGTAAACACGCGGTCACACACACACACGCGCGCGCACGCACAAGCACACACAGCCGCGCGCGCGGTCCGGCGGGTCCGGCGCGAGGTGGAGCTCGCGTGGTCCGCGGTGCAGCTCGCCGCTCGCTGCGCGGTGCAGGGCGATCGGAAGGCGGCGCCGTGCTTTCGCCGCGGACGTCGGGGCGGCACTGTGAGGGAAGAGGGACTGGACTGGCTGAGGCGGGCTGAGGTACCCCACCGAGGTGAGGGACTCGCGGACTGACTGCCCTGGGCCTGCAGGCCTCCCGGAGCGGCTCTGGAGTCTCTGGAGACTCCAGGCGGGGAGGGGCGGCGCGCCAGCGGCCTGGACTCAACGCCTGGACTCCAGCCAGGCCGGCGGCGGGCCCAGGGCAGGCAACACGGCACACGGCCCCTCCCCGAAAAAATATGGAGGAAATGAAAATCACTGGTCACCGGGCATCGGAGCGTGTCGTGGGTGTCCCAGATGACGTTCGTCGTTCTCTCCGGCGACCAGTGGTACTGTAGTGACCAGTCCTTGCGACACTGCTTTTTCTCGAAAGTGCACGCAGAGTCGCTCTGGAGACACTACCCCACCGATGTTGCACGGCGGATTCGGCGCAGCGGACCGTGCCCCATATCGGTTTAAGAAGCACCCCAGCGGGGTTCCACGATAGCGGTGATCGCTTCGAAGGGGTTAACGACTTTGATATTTTGGGTCCGAACGAAGAGCGGCTGGTGCGACGCCGTCACGACAAAACAAGCTGAGGGGGTTCAGCAATTGTGTAGTATTCGTGACATACAGTGTACAGCCGTGTACAGCACAGTGCAAGGAGAAGAAAACATGGCAGGCTAGAGAAAGGACTTGGAAATTTCGGGCTGGACCTCTGAGAGTAATCAGGTGCAGAGTTTCCATCTCCTGACTATCTCACTGAAAGGGGGGAAAATGGACAAGAAAAAGGGGGGGCGGTACTGTGTCGCTGAGGTTCATGCTTGTTCCAGAGTGACAATTCACTAGCTTGTCAGTGGGGAAAAAGCATGAAAAAAGTTAGTGAGTGCTGCGAGCGCAAATGTACGGTGGGCAGGGACGCCATCATGTGTGCCCTCCCTTCTTCGGCCCCGCCCCTTCGCATTGCGACAAGCACGCAGACAATAACACCCCCCCCCCTCCTTTCCAAATTAACCGTGCTTAACATAAGAACAGGTGCACGACGTGCAGGTGCTTGCCGACGCTCCCATCAATGCTTTGCTGCTGAAGACAACACCGCTCACTTCATCTCGAAACCAATAGGCGTAAAGTGCCCGACAGAAAACCGCGAAACTGCAGTTTGGCAGGTGGCGCCTTAAGGCGCCCTTAACCTATGTTTTCCGCCCGGCGTTAGCAACGTGAGCTCCCCGTCCGGAAATGCCACGACATTCAAATGAATGTCTTTCATTACTCCTTGGCACGAAAGTCAAACTTAAATAAGGTGAACAAAGGTTTGTGGCTCACCCTGACTGGCTGGACAGTCCTTCGCTCCCGGGGCCTAAGTCGCAAGCTTAAGTCCCCGATGGTTTTGCCCACTTTATCCTTGCTAAATATCTTGGACAAGGATTTACGCGCCAAACTAGAGGCCTTTCTCGGTGCCATACTGCTGGCGGATGAATTTGGGGCGTCGAAATATTGCTCGAACGGTTGCGACGAGTAGCGGCACTCGGTTTCCGTTGAGTACTACGGGTACCTTTCACTCACTCCTCCAAGTTTTCAAACCTGAAACCAAACATGGCTCCACCAGGGACGCCACAACACGAGAACCAAACTTTTCCCTCAGTTTCGCGTTCTTTCGCTGGCTTTGGGCTTCGCGCCGCTTCACTGAACATTAATGTCATTTTTTTTTTAAAAAAAATAGCTATGTTTGTATTGGTGGATTTTCGCATATGCATCTTTTATTTCTGATAGAGGTGATTGAAGTTGGTATGATCGTTTTCGATAGGTCGAGTGTGGTATCGAGCATCGCATCGAGCTTGAAAAGCATGGTGGAACTTGCAGCAGTAGACACTATGATAGACCTGTTTTATTGAAATTTATTGATATTAGAACCTTACCGCTTTGGTCTTCTATCATAATGAATTCCATTACTTGTGCGTCGAAGACTTACAGGTGCTCTTATTCATATTCAATTGCGCGACATGTCCAAATTTTAAAATAGCGACATTGGTTCTAACCTGCCGCTTATAAACAACAGTATTTTTGGGTGTTTAATTTGTTACCATTTGGTTGTTCATGTCTGTTTCAATCCTCTCAGTTTAGCATTCAGAGCTATTTTTATCTGTGACTTAACCCCTCGTAAGTCAGTTTTATCATTATTATTCTTAATTTTGACTTTCAGGTCATCAAACTTGCAGTATTTTCAGCTGTGGTGGTCCAAGTATTCATCCACTGCTGCTCCATCAAAAGAAACCATTAAAATCCCAAACAGAAAACATCGAGGCCCAACTGATATTTTAAAAGTAATGTCTCCAGAATACGTTTGTTTCTTTAAACTTGTGGCACGTTCTGTCTACAGTAACTATTTTGTTTGCAGGCCCTTGAGACAACGGTTTCATATGACTTCACAGGCCCGGCCTACAAGTTTTTTGATGATCCTTTTCTTGCACCATACAATGACAGACAGGCTAGAATGTATTCACTAGCTAAAAGTGCTGGTCAAAAGGCAGGAACGTGGGTCAGAGATCAGCATCCAGAGCTTTTCACTCAAGTCATTTCGGACCCTCCTGTGATGGTGAGTATTGCTGACAATGTCAGTTGATTCTAAATTGTGGAGCAGCAATCAATTCATTGCCGAACCTCCTCTCCTTACTTTACAGTCATACATGCCTTCTCCACCAATTAATGGAGACAATGCAAATGAAGAAATGCTTCTCCAAAAAATACATGATTCAAAAGTTTCAGATGCTATTAAGGTGTATGAGCTCATGCAAGAGAAGAAAATGGGTATGTAGTTTTAGGGCTGTTTCTCAAGATAACATCTAATAATCTTTAGACAGTAATCATATGACAACCACACCTAACAGATATAAGGCAGGAAACTCAGCTTGCTTTGCTGGAATTGCTTTGCTTCTATAACTGTGAAGATGACACACCCATGGAAAATTCTGCTGAACGTTATTATGGACACACCTCACGTCAAGGAGACCCAACAATCAACCACTGGAAGTGAGAAAACTTACTTGATCTGGTCACATTTTCACACTTGCAGCTATGATTTCTAATTGACTTTGATCAAACTTTTTTTTTTGAAAACCAGAAACCACCCCCTTGTGGATAGCTTATTTTCTTCACTGAAGTCTTTGGGATCTGCACCATATTGCGCATTAATTTGTGGCCTATACATGTATGGTGCCAAAGTCGAAGGAGATAAACTTGTAGAAGAAGCTAAGGAAAAGAAAATTAAGTTAGACATTAATGCATATAACTTTATAATCAAGAGAACTATTTCTATTTATGATAAAGTTGATGTAAAGTGGCAGCTGGTCCAGGTAGGCACATTTTCACCATATGCTCTCTCCCAGAACTGGCAAATTTATAGCAATTTAATAATAATTGTCTTATCTTTCATAGAATATTTTGAAAGAAATAAATGCAGCTGGATTAAAGCCAAACCTAGGAACTCTTTGTTATTCTATTGATGCGGTGAGTCGCATGGGAATGCCTCAAAGGTATCAAATATTGCTTCAACTGGTGGCTGAGTTCAAAAAGGCAGGTGTTACTCCCTCTATTGGAGTGTATGGAATGATTGCTCGTGGTCTTGTGGGGCGGACTAGACCAGATGGTAAGCTATGAAACATATTCTAGCAAGTTTATGTGCACTGTTGTTTTTGATTGTTGACAAATTGTGTTTATTACAGCTAACTTGGCAGTATTTCTGCCATCAATCCTGGAGTCCTTAAAAGGAAAAGAATTAGTGGCAGAACATCCATCTGATTTACTGTTCTTTGATTGGATTCTAAAGTGCTGTGCAGTAATGGAAGACTTGCCAAGTGCAATCAATGGTTTGGAATTGTTTTTACATTCCAGAAATAGAGAGCTCCTTGATGGTTATAGGTCAACAAGTTTCTTGTAAGTATGCTTAAGATTTATTGCTCTGTTCGGTCCAATCTTATTTTCTTAAAAAAAAAAAAGTGTTCAAATGTTAACATTATTTTGCAGCAACAATTTCTTCCATGTTCTAAGCAAAAAGGCAGACTTTCCAACTTTGATAAAATACTATAATTTATTAGTTCCACATGCACACACTCCAAGTCCTTTATTCTATCAGGTAAAGTTAAATAAAAGCACATTTTGGATTTGGAGAAGTTCTATAACTTATTACCTTTTTACAGGTCCTTTTTGATGCTTGTGATGTACATGCTGAGATCAAAAGTTTCCCTACTTATTGGAACCATTACATGTCATCAGGGTCATTTAATGAAGAAACTCTTTTGAAAATGCTGGAAGTGGCTGTGAACTTAACTGGTTTGCCTGACCCTGAAGCTATTGAAATGAGAAAAGTTGTCTCAGAATCAGCAGTTAATCTTTTTCTTTTCAAAATGGAAAAGGAGAAAGATAATGTTTTTGTGTCAATCCCGTAAGTTATTTGTAAAGCTTGACTTCAGTCTTACAAAAAACATGAAGATAAATTAATTTTAATTTTCTTATTCTGCTTTTTGTTTCTGCTTTTGTTTCTTTTGAATTAGTCTTACACATGAGATGTGTGATTATCTTCTGCATCTATTTGCGAGGGGATGCCAATGGCGTACCATCCAAACATGCCTGAAGTTTATGCATGAAAAAGACTTCATTCCAGATGAGAAAGCAGTGTCAGAAATTTTGGACAGTTGTTATGACCATGCAAATCCAAACATGGCAGTTGTAAGTCATCTATTTAATCTTATATTTTTATTATTAAAGGTGTTTTGTGCCAATAAACTAAATAATTATTCTTTAATTCAGAGCATCGGAGACTAATTTCTGTTTTTGCTTCTAGTGGGTGCTTAAATTCTGCAATAAATCATTTAGCGGCATGGAGTCATTTGGAAGAAAGTTGGAACTGCGTGAAGTAGCCTCCAAGATAATGAAAGCAGATTTCCTGAACGATGATCTTAAAAAAGAACTCCAAAGCGAGTTTGAGGATAGCAGCAGCAGTAGTGACAGCAGCACCAGTGACAGTGAATCGAGTGATTCTGATGATTTCAGTGATTCAGAGCAGGACATATCTGTTCCAAGGAAACCTAAGCCTGATGTTGTCAAGCCGGATATTAAAAAAATAGTCGAAAAATAAAGGTAATTCGTTTTTATTGGTTTGATTTCTAATAAAATGAAACATACTCAACTAATTTTATCTCTGCCATTTAATCTACAACTGATTTCTATAACCAGTATTACATTCAACTACATATATTCCGATCCAATATTATTTTTAAAGTATAAATACAGTTTGCCAATGATACCTTGTATTCCCCTTAGTTAATTAACATGCAATGAGGGTACAAAAAAGCAATAAATACTTCAGGGTTCTTCCTAATTTTATATAAGGTTTTACTAATCTACAAAGTGTAGTCAAATTTAGGCATTTCTAAAGGAGCCAGTGGGGGCAGCTCTCTAGTATCTGCTGCATCTGGACTTAATTGGCTAACTGGTGAAAGGACAAAAGGTGAAAAGTTTCCACCAGTAGAATCAGTGATAACTTGAAGACCAACAGGTTCATTAGAAATATGAGCTTGATTGCTTTTCACAAGTTCACTTTCAAGTTCGGTTATTCGTATGCGTAAAGCCTTGTTCTCCCGCTCACTTTCATCAAGTTGTGTCATTAGAGCATTTATGAGGTCTCGAAGCTGATTGTTTAAAGTATGCAGCTCTTCAATAACTACACGATCTTCCTTAGGATGTTTACTTCCCAGAGGATTAAGTGCTGGCGTTGAGTCTTGGTCAGAGGTCTCTTGATTTGTACCATCGACAGTGTCTTCACTGGCAGCTCCTCCAAGGAGTTCAATAAGCAAGGAATCAGCCTCTTGCATTGTTCTGTAAGTGGATCACACAACATTAAATATTGTTAATGGCTTACAACTTTAAAATTTGCTGTGTTGCTTGGCCATTGTTAAGCCCACTTCAGTAAACATAGATGAAATTCACAAACCTGTAAATTGCTGTTTGGAGGTTTTTAGGCTCCTGACCTTTATGATCTCCAATCAGCATCTTTTCTCTCAAATGCGCCATTATTTTTCTTTTGTTTTCTAATGCCTTTTTCAGCAAACCAAGCTGAGTTTTCTTAAGTCTACAATCAGATAAAAAGCATTTGTGATGAAAAAGAACCAAAAATTTTTAATACTTCAGAGGAGCATTGAGGTTTAGAGATGCTGGTCCTTTTATTCCATCTTCCTATTTAGAGTACTGCTCAATTAAAATGTCCAGCCTCCTCCTGCTTCATAATTCAACTACTTTCAGCTCATAGGTATACACCCTGTACATAATGTGACAAAACCTACTCAAATAAAGAATTAAAATCAAAAAGCTTTCTACTACTTACTCAACGATTTCCAGCTGTCTTACGTGGAATTCTTTCTGCAATACTAGAGACTCGAGGGCTCGTGGCGAAGAAGTTACTTTCATAGCATCCTCAATATACTTAGCAGCTAGCTGGTGACATTTGACAGCTTCGTTAAACCTTCCGCCCTTCAAGTGCTGTTGCGCACGTCTATCTTCTCGATGAGCCTGAAACACAATCATGGATTGCTCATCAACGCAAGCAGCTGGGACAGAAATTCTTTGAAGCCTCAACAGAACTGATCTGCATGAGTGTCAAATTGGAGTACACCCAAGGCAATAAAACCAGGTTATGTTATTAAAACTGTCAGGACATCAACTGACTTGATTTAGGGGAGACTCCTCCATTCCGCTACATATTAGAAACAGGACGGAGCGGCTGGCCTTCCGTAGGTTCAAAGCGAGGCCTGCAAACGTGCAGCTTTGCGCTGTCAATGGGCACGACACCGAAGGAATAGGAAACCCAAGACAAGAAGAAAAAACACAAAGCAGAAAAGACACAAAGATAAACACTCAGTGCATATAGAGGGGCAACCTGTTATTCGCAGTGAAAGCGCTAGCCTCGCGTCAGCCGTCCTCAGTCATCCCCCCCCCCTCTCTCCTCTCCCCACCTGCCCCCTCCCTTTTCCCGTCACCAAGAGCGGGAAGCAAGGTCACGATTCAAAACTTGGTCCATCTCGTGTCTCACGCGACTTCACACGTTTCACGCCACTGGTCCAACTATCAGACATCAGATGGCCACTCAGGCCGCGTGCTGCGTGCACCTCCTCTGTCGGGCTTTACTTAAAAGCTCAGGTGGCGTTCGTCCCTACTGTGTGCGGCTGGGTGTATTTTCCCCGCATTTTGTTCGCAGGAAGAGTCCCCGTACGTAGTTTGACCCAAGTTATAACAACTGCTTTTTATTTTATTTTCCATTTGGGAACTGCGGGCGCTTGCGAACTGCGGGCGTTTGGCAACGCAGACGACGAACTGGAGAGGGAAGGTTGGCCAGGTTGGCCAGGCCGAAGCCAGCCAAACCGGATTGCCAGTCGAAGGAGGTACAGTACACTGTACGAGGTGCAGGGAGGTGCGGGGCACTGTACTGTACTGTATAGTCTTGGGGCATAAGGTAGGAGTGGTTTGCACCAAGGTAGTCATTAAAATAGACTTCATAATTTTCTTTAAAAAATAAACATTTAAATATCATTTTTGTAACGCGATTGACAACATTAGGTTCTAGAAAACTAGAAAAAAAAAAACAGAACTGTATTTACACTAAGCCTTGATATAAAAATGTGTCCTGCACAAGCCGCTCTCTTGCCAATGGAGTGAGAAATGTCAAAAGCGGACAGAAGACACGAAGGCGAGTGATGTTTGAGCCTCTTAAGCTAAAAAGGGCATTCATCCCTTTTGCCTCACACACGCACGCATACACACGCACAAACACACACATACACATACACTCACATAAACGCACAAAAACACTTCATACATACACATGAAAATTGACTTTCAACGAGGGTTTGGACCGGACCCTCAACAATAAACCAGATCCTGCCCTAAAAATTGGAATTTGGAATCAGTCATTGAGCACTTGAATCAGTCGACGACGGTGAGCTTGCTGGCCTCGGGGACCGCCAACTCCGCGTCCTCGGCCTTGGCGGTGGACCCGTTGGTCTCCTTGACGTTCTTCACGGGTTCGTGGTGGCCGAGACGCTCGGCATCTCTCCGCCGGTACTTCTTGGGCACGCAGGCGATGCAGACAAGCCCCGCCACCAGGAGCGAGCACTGCACCATGTGCGCCACGTCGGGACTAGCCACCTCGAACAGTTGGCTGTACATCAGCTTCACCAGCAGCGCGGTGGGCTGGAGAAACACAGAATTTACGGTTAAAAATCTTCCGCGAGAGGCAACTTTTGTACAATAAGCACGCCGGTGAACATCTCACCTGAATGAGCCAGTTGATGATGGCGGTGGGGTTGCCCTCTGGCTCGGGGTAAGTCAGTTCTACAGCCAGGGCTAGTCCAGGTACGTAGAAGCAGGGCATGAAGAAGCTGCAGAACATGACAACAGTTTAGCAGGGCAAAGGCAGACTACCGGGAGATTTTCATTAAAATTGCCCACTCCTTCGCTCTTACCCCAGTATAGACGCGGAGACGTAAACGGTCACGATGGTGCCCTGGCTGACGGACACCGAGTAGGCCGCCGCGCTGAGCAGTGCGCAGACGTAGATGAACACCGACCACTCCCTGCGAAGTAGGAACACGTTGCAAAAGAACTACCCAGGGAAGTACCAAGAGAGTATGGGTGGGCCAGTGCCTAACTCACTTGTAGAGCCTCGTCTTGTCCACCAGCATGCCGATGATGACGATGCCCACTATCCCCAGCAGCGTCATGATCATCCCGATCCAGCTAGTGTGCTTCGCGCCGACATCCTGAGCATCACCAAGAACGTTATTCTCGCCGCAGAGGAACGGAGGGGGGAAAAATAGCTGCAGAGTCTGACGGCCTGGCTCACCCCGAAGAAGTGCACGACGGTCCTGTTCATGAGCACGCTGTAGGCGATGAGGGTGGAGGAGAACAGGGCGCAGGCGAAGAGGAGCAGCAGGAAGTGAGGGTCGCGGCCGATGCGCCGCAGCGACCTGAAGAAGGCCGTGGCGTTGTTGGCGGTCTCGCTGGCCGGCGAGGCCCTCACGGCCTGGGAGGGCGACGGCGGCAGCGGCGGCTTGTCCTGGAACACTGGAGGCGTCGGCGACCGCTTAGTTCCAGCGCACCGTGACTAGGCCGCGTGAGGCTAGGTGGGCTAGGCGTGGGTCTCTTGCCCTATTCTCCGACCAAACTAGCTGTGAGTTCTCGCGGTCGAGGGCCCCTGGAGGCCTAGGCCTAGGCGGCAGTAGGCATTAGCCCTCGACTGCGAGGACTCACAGCTAGTTTGGTCGGAGCGTGGTCCTTTTGTACTTTATGGAACTGGAGCGTGCACGCGCATGCTCTGGCCGGCTTGGCGGGCTTGGCGGGCTAGGCGGTATCTAATCGTGGCAGGCCGCGGCCCGGTCGGCGTCGGCGCGTCCGCGGGGCTCCGCGCCCTGCCCTGGCCGCCCTGGCCGCGCGGGTCGGGTCACCCTTCCCTTCGCTTGGGAGCGGGCCGGCCGCGGCGCGGCGGCGCCCAGGGTAAACATAGGCAGCGATTCGGATCACGGCGTTATCGGCACCGCGACGAAAACGCCTCGACAGTCCGTCAGTCCGACAGCTGCAAGCAAGCCCAAAACAAGCTGGACTTTATCGCTCCCGGTCCCCGTTCTGTTTGAGGGCTGCATCGGCTGCGTCAGCCACTTAGCTGGGGAAACGACCTCCGAGGGGCTCCCGCGAGGCTGCGGCATGCGGCGCTTCAGTGTGCCTACAGTGTACGAAACCTTGCAAACATTTTCCGAAGGAAAGTCGAAGGGAACACGATACGCTACCGAAGTACACCGCGGCGAGGAGCGCGGTGCCGACCACGGCCAGGCCGATGTTGGTGGTGAGCAGGCTGTAGTAGTTCTCGTCGGCGGACTGGTCAGCGCTCACGGACAGCGGGGCCATGGCGCACCCGATGGCGATGCCGAGCTGCAACACAAATCAGTCAGCATAAAGCCCCAAAGGGACCCCCGTCGGACTGATATCGACATCGGCCACCCCCACGACTCACCATGATGACGAGGTACGCGGCGCCCACCGCGCTGGCCACCTGGTGCGGCGGGAACCACACGGCCGCCATCCGCGGCGGCGCCGAGGACACCACGAACAGGGTGGCGACGGAGACGAGCCCCTGCCCCGCCAGCGACAGCCAGTAGCCGTCCTGGCCGCAGCCCAGGGTCTTCAGCCACAGCCCCGCCGCGGTGCCCGCTGCGCCCACCAGCACGCTCACGCGCAGCCCCTGCGACGACGAGAAGAACATGAGCAAGTCCAGCCAACTGCAGCCACCTGGCACGGGGAGGGCGCGGGACGACGAGGGGGAGGGAGGGGCCCCGCAGGAGCTGCACTTACATACTTGTCAAGCACCCAGGCGGCGGGGAAGATGAAGAGGGTGGCGGTGGCGGACGACACCATGGTCATCCACTCCATGTCGTCCTTGCTGACGCTGAAGTACTTGGACAGCACGTTGCCGACCACGGTGTACTGCATGTAGGGCACCGAGTTGAGGCAGATGACGGCGATGTACAGGCCCAGCATGCCCCATCGTCGCCGGTACACTCGGATCACCGAGCCAGAGGTGGGCGTCGACGCGTCCTTGAGCGCCGTCGCCTCCGGGACGCGCGGCTGCTGGCTCTCCACGCTGCAAAGAAGCGGTTCGCGTCAAGGAAAGTGTCAGGCAAGTCAGGCACGGCGCCAACGAGGGTCTCGTGCACCTCGCGGACGCGGCGCGGCTGCGCGGCAGGCGTGACGTCGCGGCGCGTCACCCTGCACTGCATCATTAGTGCAGACGGCCTTGGGCGACTCACTGACTCGCTCACTCGCTACCCAGTGCCCGCCGCCGCCGCCCGCTAATTGCTAATTCGAACACAAATGGAATTGGGCTACTACCGATTTCATTTGGCGGCTGGCGGTGGCGTCGGCGGCGCGCGCGAAGTCGAGTGTACCGCGCACGTTCCTACGTACGCCGCCAGCCCGTTGGTCGGTTGCGTCGGAAACTTCCGAAACAAATTTCTGAGCGTGAGTGCGTGCCTCCGTTTTCCATTTTTCCCGCGAATGGTAGTAAAGGGGTTTCCATACATGGTGGGCGGGTTGGGTACGCGTTGGCGCGCGTGGCCTTGACCGCCACCGCCCGGGAGCTGCATGCCGGCGGCGGGCTGGCGCGGCTTGCCTTGCCTATCAATGCTGGGCAGCCGGGCACAAACAGCTGCCCGCGGTGCGCGCATGGCGGAGTCCTACAAGCTGGCGCTGGTCTAGCTGCAGCGCCTTGTCGGACGTCAGGGTGGGCAGACGGGCTGGCCGCGGGCCTGCAGGATGGCAGGCAGGCCGCCAGGCTGTGCGAAACTGACGGGTCAATGCAGCATCCGAGGAGCACAGAGGCCGGCGTCGGCTGGCCGTGCCGATGCAGGCTGCTCTCCTCGACGCCCCGCGCGCCGCAGTCGCTACTCGCCACCACGGCCCCCGGATTCCGCGACGTTCCGCGGCGCGTCGTCGCGTCCTTGGCCATCCGCATCCGCGTGCTGCCTGCTCTGCCTGCTTGTCCGGTCATTACCAAGGAGCGAAGTTCAGCGCTCCCCCTCCCCTCCCCCCGTCCAACGCACACATACATCGCGGGCTCGTCATGCCTCTGCCCTCTGTCAGTCCAAAGTTTGCGGCGGGAATCGCATCGGCCGCGCAGCCCGCGCCCGCCGAGAAGCTTTTTGCCCCGAGTGCCGGCGGCCGGCACGACCTCATGGCAGCGGCAGCGCGGCGGTCTGAACAGTCATAGTCATCAGTCAGGATCTGATAGTGTGGCCATCGGAGCGAGGCAGGGCCACGCCGGCCGGCGGGGCGCGGCAGGAGGCTGAGCTTGCAGCAGCAGCTGCTGTATGAAACGGAAAGGCCAAGAATGCGAGGGGAGGGGGTGGGGGGATTACCTGGACTCTCTCGCCGCCCACGCTCGCAATGAAACCGTGGCGGCCGCTCCGCCGCAGCGAGGTGCAGAGAGTGCTGCTGAGGCAGGGCAGTTCGCTAACCCCGAGGAAACGCGTTCGCTCGTGGGGACCCCGAGACCGGGACCGGCGAGACTGGACCGAGAGAACAAGGACAAGAAGAGGCACCCGGCGTGGCGCGGGGCGGGTAGGGACCCGTACGGACCGTCCCCGCCGCCCCGCCCGTCCCGTTGGACGACGGCTCGACGGCTCACAGCGGCAACAATGTGCCGCCAGGAAGGGATTTGAGGAGGAGGGAATGCACGGAAATGCTCGGATTTTTTTTCGACGGCCGTTTAGGCTTGGCCGTGTGTCGGCGCCATGCATGCACATCGATTCATCGATACATCGATACCGCAGAAACCGCGGCCTGCTCCTGGTGCAAACTGGACCCAGCCCCAGGCCCCCTCAGCTCGTCGATTGACCGATTTCTCTTGGAGGGGCGTGCGGCGTTTTGATCCCCCCCCCCCTCCTCCTTGGGGCCCGCGGGCCGTGTCAACACAATGCAATGCGTGGTGTCAATTGGCAGGCGAGTGCGCGAACGTCCCGGCAGCCCGCGGCGCCCCGACTGCTGACGGTCAAGCACCCGCTGGGAATCGAACCCGGGAACCCGCCCCCCTCAGGGCAGGCCTAGGCCAGGCCGGCTGGGCCACTGTGACGTCACACCGCGACGTGACGCCGGTGTGGTGCACGGCCGCGTGTGCCGCGCCTAAATAGATCACGGCCAAAACATGCACCGGGCGGGCGGCTCAAGCGGCTCCTCCCACCATCCTTCCGGCACGCCCGCGCCCGAACCGAAACACGGCGGGCGGGCCGCGTTCGCCGCGGTGCAGGCGGGTGCAGGACGCCGCCATGGCGCCGCCATGGCGCCGCCGTGCTGCAGTTGGAGCTGTTTGAACGCAGCGAGGACGAGGACGAGCGCGGCGCGGGAAGGCCTTGCCGCGCCTCGTGCCTCGCGTCGCGGCGCCGCGGTAGTACGCCACGCCGCGGTTGCTGCGGTGCGGACGGCGGTGTCGCCGTGCCCTGCCGTGCCTAGCCTCGCCGGCCGCGGCGGATCCCTAATTTTAGAGGCGCCAACGTGGGGCGTAGCTGCGCAGCCACGGCGTAGAGCCTGGCGGCCTAGCGAAGCGACCATGCGCCGCCGTTCCGCCGCGCCGGCAGACTGTTCGCTGTCGCTCGACACGGAGCGACGCGGGTGCGGGTAGGCAGCCCGCGCGGCCGCGGCCGCGGCCTCAGGACGCTCTACGCGGCCCTGCTGACACTGACACACTGAAAGCACGTGCGCGCCACAGGTGTCCCGCGCTCGCGTCACCGCGTCACCGCACCATGATGTTCACAGACACGAACGCCAGCTGCCTGCCGTGCCTGCCGCCTTCAGCCTTCAGTCTTCAGGGCAGCAGTCTGACTCAAAGCAGCACGAGCTTACGCTGCGAACGGAGCTCTCGACACTCCAGGTCACTGCTGCTGGACTGCTGGACTCCACGATCCTCACCATTGTGGCTGCTTGCCGAGCCGCTGGAGACTGACGCCGTCCTCATCGCCGCTCATCACATACGCCGTGGAGCCCTGGTCGGCGTGGTCGTGACACTGCACTGCACTGCACTCCGCGAGGACGAACGCGAACTCGAACGCGATGCACTCGTGGTGCCGCTAGAGCCCAGAGCCGCGCAGGCAGACTGGCCGGGCTGCTCTGCTACTGGCTACTGGCTGGGCTGTGGCTGTCTTCTGGTGCCGCCTGGTCGGGCTGGTTGTGTCTGCGGTGCCCCGGCGTTGCCCGGCGTAGCCAGCCAGCCAGCGGAGCCCCGGCGGGGCGCGTGTTGTGGCCGAGGCCGAGCCCGGCGAGGGGTCAGCGGGGCCGGCGGGCGGGGCGGGGCGCGGGCGGGAGGCGCGGTCGCCGGAGCGGAGCGGCTGCCGCTGCGGCTCCGAGGAGGCCGGTAGTGGGGGCAGCTGGGGCAGCGACTCACCGGCCCACGGCCCACGTTCACGTTGCTTTACCTACGTACACTCGCGTACCCTACACCGGCGCGTACTACACTGGGAAGAGCGTCACTACGAGTGCGGGACGAGCGTCAGCCCTCGCCAGCGGGGTGGAAGGGAGCAGGTGGGAGAAAGCTGGCAGGGTGAGCAGCCTTCGGCCCACGCGCACCGCCGCGCTCCCCTGTCACGCCATGCGGCCCGGCCCCGGCACTGGCATTCCCTGAAGGGGTGTCCACCCTGGAGACCTCCCCTCCGGTCCAAACGGTCCGCACTTCGGCAGCCCGACTGCCCGATCCCGATGCTGGCCCTGAAGAGAGATATGCTCAGCTGGGCGTATCTCCGCGGCGCCATCACATGGTCCTCGTGCGCAAACACTGCGTGCCGGTCGTGCCGGGCGGGCGGGGAAGACGAGGGAGGGGAGGGGTCTCTAGGCCTCTAGGAGGCGTGGCTGTTGGAGAGGCGCCAACAGTGTCACTCGGCGAAGCAGCGGCCGCAGCGGCACGGCGACGGCTTTGTCGAGGCGGCCGCGTGGACCCTGAGTCACCGCGTGTGTGTGTGTGTGTGTGCGTGTACACTGACCAGCCAATCGCCAAGGGAGGACAACAGGTGCTTTATGCAAATGCGTTTAATGGCGCTCCGCGGAGGTCCAGGTGGTCCAGTCCCAGTTACTCCTTGCAGCTGATCTTCCAGGGCTTGGGGCGGAAGAACACGTGCAGCGAGGTGGTGCCGTACTTGTGCATCCACTGCTGCGTGCAGGCGGGGCCGTTGGGCGTCACGAACTGCGGAGAGTGGAAACAGAGGCTGTTCAGTGTTCAGTAGATCAAGTTCAAGCAGGCATCAGCGCCTGACGTGACGCGGGTAGGCAACCCAATCGGCTCTGGCGCGTTCGGGTTGCGCGCTGGCTGGGCGCGCTGGGCGAGCCGAGCCGCGCGCGGTCGCTGACAGTACTCACGGGCGCCACGAAGGAGGGCGCGTGGAGGAACCACTTCCGGTGGGGGAATGACCGCTGCGGCGGCTCTCCGAAGATGATGACGCCGAAGCCGAGCATCTGCTTGGTCTTGGCCTCGTACAGCATGTAGTAGGGCCGACGGTCGGTGCACGAGGACTCCTTCGTCAGGTTGTAGAAGTAGTGGCGCCCTGCAGCAGACCCGGAGTTTTGTAACCCGCTCCTGCTTCAGTTTCCAGCTGTCACCATGCAGCAGGGCAGCCCGTGGCCCACTCAGCACTCACCCTGGCCGAAGAGGCAGCCCTGGCGGGTGTAGGCGGTGGTGCTGGCCAGTTCGCTCTCTTCGAAGGCGATCTTCTGGGGGGCAGCTCCGGACTGCTCGATCCAGATGCCCTCGGCCGTGTTGGTGTCCTTGGTGAGGGTGCGGCCCTCGCCGCGCTGCAGGGCGCCTGCGCAAAAAGGGCAACGTGTTGGCATTCGAACCCGCGACGCGCGCTGGCTGGTGCCATTTCGGACTGTCCAACGTACTGGGGTCTTCGAAGTAGGCGATGGCGGAGTAGACGTCCTCGCCCAGCACGGTCTGCCTCGTCCAGTCGGGGATGGTGCTGAAGTCCTGGGGGACGCCAGTCTGCTTCAAGGCCTCCACGGAGTGCTGCAAAAGCGCGGGAGAGAGCTCCCGGTACAAACTACCCTAGGCCTACTCCTGCACTGCATTCTGCTTTCGGCACCGCCGGCAATGCACTCACGGACACTTGGATGCCCGCCACGCTGCCGAGCTTGTCGAACAGCAGGCAGACGCGGTAGTCGCCGTCGCGGCACCACACGCTGACGCCCTTGCCGGCGAGCACGCCCGCCACCGGCGCCCACTTGTCCTTGACGGCGTCCTCGGTGGTGCGCGGCAGGTCGAAGAAGCTGTTGAGGTGCAGCGGGTCGGGCAGCAGGCCGTACTTTGCTGCAAATGTGTATCAGCACGCGGTTACGCGGTCAGCCAGCACCCTGTCGGCCTGTCGGCCACGGACACCACGCCCTGGGCCTTCCCCGACACTTACCCGTCAGCCTGTTCAGCCTGGCGCCTGTAACGAAATCGTGCCGCGGTCAGTTGGTCAGTGATAAAGCATCACCCGACGCCTGGACGGCCGGGACGGCCGCGGCCGCACCGAACCACCCAGAGAGGGGCACGTACCCTGCACGACGGCGCCCGCGCCGAGGACGGCGAGGAGGAGTACCGTTGTCAACGCCATGGCCCGCGCAGAGTCCAATTGCTTCCTTCGCATTGAGGTCCTCCCATTTTATGCTAGGCCGAGTGCTAGGCACAGCGTGGCAGGGCGTGGCGGGGTGTGGGGCAGCAACACCTTTCTCATGAAGCTCGTGTCTCAGAAACGAAACACTTCATTACCGCCGCTCAGATGAGCAGACATACAAGTTGGCGCTCTGCAGGTCCGCGAGAAGCGATCCAAGTAACTGCCAATCTGGCTGAATGTAGTTAGAGTGTTTTTTGCTTCCACCGCGGGCTGTTTATGCGCGCCGTGTCTCGTATGCCGTCCAAGCACCTGTCCAAGCGATGACTCGACTGCGCTGTTGACAGCACCTCTAGCAAAGCCAACATTGATCGTCGTGGATGACAGACAATTCTTACAAATTGTTTTTCAAGATGTGATTGATTCTGGACCCTGTCAGTAAAATTTTAGAACTTGAAATGTTTTCACATTGATATCAGTGTAAGCTAAAAGTCATTTATTTCTATTTGATGACTGGGCATCTGTCGTTTTTGCGGTGTAGGTGGTTTAGGTAGAGAAAATTTGAACTCCTTTCATATTTTCACATAAGTAACCTATATTTATTTGTCTTGACAGGAATCATTTAACACACATTCTGACTAAGCATCTTCTTTTCCTTTTCAGGATACAGTTGTCCAAACCAGAAACACACATGGGGTGCAACTTTTCAAACAGGAGCAAGAACCAAAATACAGGCAAGAGCTTGTTTATCTTTCATATATATTCGGTAGACATAAAACCATTGCAGGGTGGCTCAATTTTAAGGATTGTGAAAGTAGTATTAGTTTAGTGCACCCTGATTAAAGTATGAACCAGCAAGTTTGGAAAGGATGAAATCCAGAAAACTGATTATTACGAGATAAGTAACAGACTTGCATCTTGATGAAGGTAGAAAAACACCACCCTGCAACTGCATGTATAACACGTTCAGACACAGAGAAGAGATGAGGAAGAGAAGACTAATATCAACTGGGATACCCGTCAGGCAGTAAATAAAAATCAATTTATAAGGTGGTACAATGGAAAACAAAACAAAGAAAAAAAAGGAACAAAAACAGTACCAGAGACCAGCTCTGAGAATCGCCACAGACATAAATCCATACTGAGAAAACAGCCCAAATGCATCTTTGGTCCATCAAATGAAGAGTACTACACGATTGCTTATTGATGTCAAGAGACTGCATTCTTCATGGAATCATTGATTATAATCTAACAAGGCTGTTAAAAAGCAGCTGGCTAGGAAATGAGAAAATTTACAATAGTACAGTACGTACACAACACAAAAATTAATCGACAAGGCAACTTTCAGACAGTATTAAAAATATATATATTATGAACAATTTCTGGTTATGTTTATGCAAGAACTATCAACCACCCACATAATGGAAGAAACATGTTTGAATAGGATGGAAGATACTGGAAAAAGAAGCTATGAAGAATTTCTTGAGAGCACCTTTATCTTAAAACACAGAAATTATGGGCTTCTGGTACAGAGGAATATGGAAACTGTTATAATGTTGACAAATTCCAGCCAACTTAAAAAATAGGCTACATTTTGCTTTGTACTCAATGGGTATGCTTGGCACCTCAACAAAGATGAAGCAAAACTCTTCAACTACCACTGGGTTTTTAATAAATAAGCACTATACAACACACTTTACCAGAAACAGGCTCAAAGCATCAGGAAGAACACTGAAGGAATAGCATAAGGAAGATTGCTTGGAAGTCCAGCAACTCAAAAATACGTAACATGTGGCATTTGTGCAGCAGAATGACAGTGCGGATCTTAAATCAGTCCCACCATATTATTTGATTATTGCCCAAAAAAACTAAAGAACACAAAACTGAAATGCAACATTGCAGCCCTGCAATAAATAATCAGAAAATAAAGATCAACCTCAGGTCCTCACCAAAGCACATTAGGAAACAAAATTTCCTCTCGTCAAAGAAAACAAAAAAAGAAAAAAGAATGCATATGTAATTTTCATTTTGACTGCGAGATAAACAAAGTAGATAAAATTAAATTTATCTTAGTGTAACAAGTAAAACTAAATGCAAAGAATGTTTTAGACACACAAACAAACATACAATGAGGTAGGTCTACTCATGCAGTTGTACCCATGTATGTACGTCCATCTACTACACATTATGTATTTCAATCAATGTGGTCTTCGGCTTCTTAACTAGTTATTATTTCTTTTTCACACTAGAGCGACAATATAAGTTTCTGAGGCCTGATATTTCACAATTTTGGTTACTATATACAATATTACATACCTATTAGCAATCTTCAAGTCAACAAATATCATGTTTCAAGCAGAAACAAATACACCAATGGGCCAGCCATAGGTTGAATGACAACACACAATGATCAACTTTCACGATGTCAGTACCAGGCACAAGCTTTCAAACAATGACAGAGACGATGAAAAACAGAAGCCAGCATGATGCTGCATGAAATGTGATGTACAACTTCTTTTTGAGTACTACAGATAATTTAACACCCACAAATAGGGGTTATCTGATTTAATAGGATATGACTGAGACAATAGAAATTTTATGCATGCCCCTTCTATACTTGACAATATACGAAAAAAGTCCTCCATTAAATTTAAATAATTTTTTACCCTGTGCTCAATTTTTTTTCTATCCTAAACTCTAAATTTCTTGACACTAAAATACTTTGTCAAAACGAAACATTCACTCAAAATGGAAAAGAAAAGAATATGATGGTAATGCTCACAGTACCATCGCACGAGAATGAAGCTCTTGAGCTTAACATGGCAGTGTCTTGTTGAAAGCAAGAACTTCTCTAAAACAGTAGGTGAGTTGAGCACAACAGTACTTGACGCAGTTCCTGAGTAGGAAGCACACTCTTGAAAGTGTGCAGCTTGATAACCACTACCTACTGAGCTGTCTCTGTCATTGGTTGCATCTACAGTATTTTAGTAACAGTGCTGATATTAACAATTATTGATAAAACTATAAAGAAAACTGTCGCAAAACGTTCATTTAAGTACTATACTTTTACAAAAGGCAAAATTAAAGGACAGATTCCTTCTATAAAAAAATGAAAGGCAGATTATATTACCTTATCAATATAAGTTTCCTAAAGCACTGTTTGGAAAAAAACAACAACAAAAACAAAACAATATCAGTGGCTTTTGACTTGTTGACAAGAGAACTGGGACCGCCAGCACATTTTCCAGTTTTCTAAGACAATGCTGCATGAAATAACAATACTGGGATGTAGAGAAACTTGAATTTGTGATTCACATCATAGAACTTGAAACTTCAAAATCAATTAATCAATTTCTTTTTCAATGATTGCTCTATCCCTGCTAGAGTACAATGAGTTCCATTCAAAACAGAGTTTCTCAAAAGTGTACTTTACCACACACTCATATATGCTCAAACATACACACACACACATACACACACACAAGGAAAATAATAATAGAAATACTGACTTATGTACAGCAAATGAAGCTTCAGACTATTGCTTGCGAGTTAAAACTACAAGAATACACAAACATAGACTTCAAAGTAACAATTTATGGTATAGAATAGATAAATAATATTTATGAGCCAATACTAAAATCACAATTACAATGATGGCACCTTGAAACCATCAAAGTCTTGCCAAGAGTGGTCTTTACTAAAATGAGTTCTACACAATGATTTTCAGATCAAGTCTTAATCCACAAATAATGAATGTGTCACTACCTAACATCTATGATTTATAATTCAGTCCATTAGAATGATCTGCCCTCATTGTCACTTAAATGTTGACAATTGACAAAGGCTAATATATAAATCATTAAGAAATGGAGTGAGTCAGTCATATCACATATAAAACAACTGCTTTAAGTCAACCAAACTGCATAGCAGAAGGACAGACCAAAAAGCAATCCTTTGCCAGCTCAACTCAAGGTTTATGCCTTAAAAACAATTTCTTTGATACAAAGCTGCTTAAGATGCGAACTGTGCGGAAACTGCCTTTTTAGATAATAAGGGAGTATCCGCTAGCATCGTTGTGTTATCTGTCTTCCTCCATGACAACTTGTTTAAATACACCGGCTGACATTTGGCTTTTCACTTCCTGACTGCCAAGTGCTGTAGTTCCATCTTTGGCAATAAACAACTGCAATCCAGAAGCTGTAAAAAAGGATATTGGTGTAAGAGCTTGTTTCATAATTTGAGAAAGCTGAAACAAAATATACTCACTCTCTGCAGAATCATCATGATGTTCCAAATTAGTTGATTTAATAAGCTCGTCTATTAAACTGTCAGGGTTTACTCTTGTAACTTCCACTCGCCCTCCAACAGAATTTCCACCCCCACTCTCTTCGGCAGCCTTCTTTCTTCTCTCCATTGCTGCTTTGGCTCTGTCTAAGGACCCGGTTTCACTTAAGCCTGATCCTCCACTTGGGTTCCTGGAATTCCAGAAAGAAAAAGGTGAGAATACAACAGGCACAAAAGTGTCAAGTACTAAATTTAAAATAAAAATTGTACAGAAAGTCACATTTAATTCTTGAATTATAACTTTTGAAAGTGGGAATGCATCAGGCACACCTAACTACACTTATGTGTGACAAACAGGAAGCCATTTTAAAGCATTATGAGGAGGCATTCAAAATAATTGAAACAAGGAAATAAACTCATGGGAGATTAAAATAATGGTAATGTGCTAAATGCTGCTTGTCAAACTATTACATGTGCACATTATTTTGTTCCTTTGATGATATCTATGCCACAGAAATATTTAAGAAATAACACTTCAATAACATACTGTTTCTCATCATGGAGATGACTCTTAGGTACATGGAACTTGAAAACATATAATAATCTCTATAGAAAGATACTTGGGTAGAGGGGTTGTATAACTATAACATATGTCCCTTACATTAAAACCATCTGGTAAACAGAATCTTGGGTAAACAGTATTTATGATCAAAAGTATGATAAATCACAGAAGAAAACAAATAAAGCTGACCATGTACACAGCTTTGAAAAATTACCATTTATTACAGAACAGATTGAAAATGTCTGTGTGGGCGCTCTAAATCCTATCTACCACAGGAAAAATCTAATCTAAACTGACTTTTTAATAAGAAATACAGAAACAAGGAGTGCTGGAGTAAATTTTTCATAGGTCACAACAAAAAGAAAAAAAAAAGGTTGAGTGAAACAAAATAAAATTACAAAAACAATAAGGCTATTTGCTCCTTAAACACAAATATGAAACATGCTCTGAATCGAAAACATGCAAAAGTCTTCAGAAAATCTTATCATTCAGATGAGATAAAGTTAAGCATGAATGCTTGCCACTACTTTGTGCTGAAAAAGAAAATAAATAAAAATGTGCGGGCATTGAAGAACATTTTATAAGATCATACACAGTGCTGCTTCTTCGGTGCAGTAATGACTGCAAAGTTAATCCTTCACATCCTTCAGGGAAGTCATCAGGAGTGACAGCTACAGCAGCTAGCTTGCGGTAAGGTCCAACTGCACCCCTGTTAAACGGATTGCAAAGAATTCGATGATGACCATTTGGCAGCATGGTGAAGAATGGTGAAATGTGGTAGTAAATTCACAGAGGATTTTCAGCAGTACCTTCCAATAAAATATAGTAACTATAAATATCTAATTTTGAAAAAAATAAATAAAAAAATAGCACTTTAAAACTAAACAATATCTTATGAAGTACTGTAGTTAAATAAAACATGCAATACTCTAGTGCACTTCTTCTACATACACTCGGTGGCACAGATATCATCTTTAAAACTACTAAGACGAAGTCCTACTTTTTACAAAGTTACTTTGATGCCAACACACTAAACTGAAACCATTTATGTGCATAACTACATAAATTCACAAAAAAAAACAACTGTCAAATAAAATAAATAAAAAAATAATACAGCTGCACAGTAACAATAACACTAAAAAGCATACACACAATTGAAAAGGAAGCAAACAAATTTAGAGGACACAAGGCAAACCTTCAGAGGCTTTAATTTTTTTAATGCATAGAGCTAAGAAGGCCAAAAATCCAAAAGTCAGAAGCGTTTCCTCTCTTTTTATGGTGTCAATTTGTTCCTGTCATTTTTCAAATATAATAATGAAAATTTGAAACTTTCTGGTAGGGATTAACGTAAGAATGTTGGTGAACCAATCCAACCCTCATGACCTAGGCCTAGGGGCCGCCGTTTGAAAGTGGGCGCGTTAGAAAGTGCGACGCGCTGCGACCTACCTGTAAACCCCGTTGGCCTCAACACATCCGGCTGGGAAGGCAGAGGGTGGGGCCGGTCCGCAGGGGCTGTGCAGGTTGAGCATGCCTGGGGACGAGGCGGCGCGGGGCGCGCTTTTGGGGCTTGGCCACTGGGGGAAGCGGGCCGGGGCCGGAGGTTTGAGTGCAGGGGCTGGGGTGCCGGGTATGGGGAACAGGGGCAAGGGCTGAGTGTTCCTGCAATCAGGGACCGAACTCGCATCACCGTTCGGGTCAGAGACTCGGTGCTTGGCTTGGCCTGCTCGCCGGTTCAAAGGGCTGTGCAGCAACCAGAGAAAATTTCGGTGAATGGCTGTGGGGGACTTGGGGGAAGGGGGGGTCGGACTAGAGGGAGATGGCGAGGGCGACAACCGAGGCACGGGCACCCTCATTGGCCAGGACGGGGACCTACAAAACATACATGCCACATCATCAAATAACACGCAGTACGCTGTGTGAAGCTACAAAGACATTTCGGGGCAAGTTACGACCTTTCCCTGAGCAATCTACATTCCAAAGGGAGCTTTATTCTTTGGCAACTTCAGATAAGATTCACTGTACTAACATCATTATTTAATTTAAGGAGGCAAGAAAAAAAGAGAAACTCAAGCAGTTGTTATCTTGCACAAGATACAAAGAACACAAACAAAAACAAATCAGACACAGAGACATGCTCTATCAGAAACACATTCCCTAAGAGTTGATTTGCGATGCTACATGTTGCTCATTATTTTTTTTTTGCACTGACATGCACCTAACTACAAATAAATGGGTATGAGAAATTTGATAAACAGAACTCCCCAAAAAATAACTGAAAGTTTAGAAACTAACAATTTTAGAGCAGCTTTAAGCAGCCTTGATTAGATAAGCCACATGTGGATGTCATTTTACGGTTAAAACAGCGAAAGAGAGGCTTTACTGTTAGATTGTACAATTTGAATGCTGGCCAAGTAGAATATCCATGAAAACAGTCTCACGAAAAAAAAACAATGGGTTAGGAGTAAACATCATCTTGCATTCCATTTTGGGAGCCAGAATAGTGATTAAATTTTATTGAGCCTACATAGTAAATCCAAATATCAAACAAACAAACAAAACAAAACAAAACAAAAAAAAAGCACAAAGGGAAACAGCAGGAAAAACTTTACAAGGGAGAGAGGCACAGGCGTGACAGACACTCATATACAGTACACGCCTCCAAACTCTCCACAGTACCTGCTATTCTGAAGGATCTCAAATGACGCTGATTTCATAAGGATTGCACACCACAGATTACCAGGGCACGTTCGCACCCTTCGCCTGCAGGCGACAATTTCATTAGTGTTTCTCCCTTTGTGCATGCTCCACCAATAAGAATTTAAAATGAATCATAATTGTAAGAAAATATTCAGTACTTTTGGGACAAGTTTTATGTTTACTTAAAGCATCAAGAAAATTTGGGAATGACATAACCCATGACATGAAGAAAAAAAGCGCATGCAACTGAAATTTCGCCAGAAAAAGAAAGACGAATTACACTTAAATTTTGGAATGAGTCAGTGAGTGAAACATGGTGATGAGTTCATAGATATAAATTGGTGAAATATTAACAAAAAAATTGCTAAGATCAAATTATTAATTCTGCATCGCTATGAACTATGATCTACTCGTCAACCCACACCGCATGAAAGAATGCAGATTACCTCACCAATTATTGTGCGATAAAGTAGTGTGACACGTGCAAATTAATGCCATTCACCTCATAAAAAAAATATTTACTAACATACCGTATCAATAACTAGAACTCAGTGGTGTGAGTGTGTATATTTTAAATTAAGAACATAGAAGCAAACAAATGACGGTAAAAGTGCGGAATGCATGAAAATAAAATACCTTATGTGGCCAGAGTCCCCGGAGCTGCTCTGCCGCGAGTGCTGGCTCTGGCTGTTGAGAGAGCTGTACCCCGAGGCCTTGCTCATCTGGCTCGTGTTGGAGGAGTTCCTCGAGTGGCCCGGCTCGTTCTCATACCCATCCTCCATCTCGCCCTGCATAGGCTCCGCCAGGGTGTACTCGGCCGGCTCGCTGTTCGAGCCCTGAATGAGTTCTGGACAGACAGGCGGACGTGAGGCAGACATGAGGCGACGCGACAAAGCCGCCAAAGCCGCCCAGGCATGGGCAGGGCATGCCGCACGGACCCCGGGGGGAAGGGCCAGGAGACGGGGGTGTTTTCAAAGGAATTCCCTTGACAGAGCTAAAATTTGACCTGTATATTGTAAACCAGGAAACTGATGGTCTAAAAGGAAAGCTGAACACATGCAAGCTCATTCCTCTCCCCTTCCCCCTGGAGTCCGTGCTGGCGGGCCGCGAGGCGCAAACCCAAAAGAAAGCTACCAGAGTTGAGCAGGGCAGGCCGCTTCTTGGGGAGGCTTCCAAAGCCAGAGCTGCCGCTGGCTATAGACCCCGCGAGCGAGCCGCTCGAGAAGTCCTCTCTGTACTGGGTACCGTACTGGTTGCCATACTGGTTGCCGTACTGGCCGCGCTCCGAGCGCTCCGTGCCGTCCTCCTGCGTGGCGAATTGCTTTTGCTTCAGTGAGGGGGATGGACTGCGGGACAGAGAGACACACATGGGTCAGCACCACACACGCACCGCACGCACCGCACACACACGGAAAGCAGCACCGAGCCCAGACGGCCAACTCACACTTTGAAGAGGATGTCCCCGGACAGCATGTTCATGCCGATGTGCACCTTGATCATCGAGTTGTCGGGCCGGTGGCGCGGGTTGTTGTCGTAGCCCTCCAGCAGGCACGTCCGCGACGTCAGCCCCGCGCCCGCGAACTCGGCCAGGTTCAGGTCGATGAAGCCGAGCTTCTGGAACGTCCGGCCGCCCTTCTGCTCCTGGAGCACCACACACACACACAGTCAGTACACGGCGGAAAGCGATTGCATCACAACAACAACAACACCGATCTTACCCGTCGGATGGACACCCGCAGCAGGCAGGGGTCCAGCACGCCCGTCGACGCGCTGGCGCTCATCTTGCACAAGAACTCGAACTTGGCGTTCCACCGCACCTTGTGCTCCTGCACCTCCTCCCTGCAACAACAAGGCCAGCGAGTCAGGAAACAAGTCGAGTCGGGGCGGACAACAGCCGAATGGGAGGACCGCAAGGGCGATGCGGATATTGATAAATCCGGCGGGACGGCGGAGGCGGCCTTCGACTTGGCGAGGGAAAGGACCTCGGGGAGGGCCGAAAGGACGGATAGCATCTACACGGGCGGCCGGGCCGGGCAGTGACATTAGTGTGTCATGTTTTCCTTCCACCCCGCCCGACGCGGAAGTCCCATTCGGCCCGACACGGCCGCCGGGCCACGCGAACACTTGACGCAGACACGCCGTGGTCGATACAAAGCGCCGGCCTCAATTACAAAACCAAAGGGTGCGATTGGGGCGTGCGGTGCGTGGCGAGCCTGGCTAGGCGGGGCGCGAGGCGAGGCCGCCCCGCCGCCACCTCCCCGCCGAGGAGCAGCCCGAGCAGCCCCCCGGACTCCAGCGAGAACCGGCTGCGTCCGGACAGCGCCGGCCGCGCTCCACGCGCAGAGGCGAGGACGCGAGGACGTGCCGATTGAACTCGCCGCGCTGCGTCGCTGCGTCGCTGCGTCCCGGGTCCCGGCCAGCATTGGCGTGACGAGCGCCCTTGTGCAGGGCGAGCAGGGCGCGGGGTGCACGGCGGCGGCGGTAATAGCACGGGGTGTCTAGGCGAGGGGGGCCGAGAACCGCGGCAAACTCCGGGCCGACACGGCACGGGGGGACTTTGTAGGACACCGCACCCCGAGCCTCACCACCTCGCCCCCGCAAAAGCGCGCCCTCCTCGAGCGTCGCCCGGGCGTCGCCGGGGCGTCGCCACGCCCACACATCCATCACCCGTTCGGCCGTTCGGCCGGCCGCCCACGCCACACGGCGCCGCCTCACCCTGCATGGCCCTGCACGGGCGGGGTGGGGCGGGGCGGGCACGCGACGCGCCTATTTAAAGCCCCGCTCCAGCGACCGGAGGAAGATCGCGGACGCGACGCTATTCCGGGCCGCGGTGGCGTTGCGGGGGCTGGCGGGGCCCACACCTGATTGCTCGGGGCTGCGACCCCACCCCACCCGTCGCTAAACCAATTTGGCAGCGGGAAAAACACGCCGCCGTCATGCGGGCGCGTCGATAAAGCCAGAGCGGCAGAGCCGACGGAGCCATGGCTGCAGCCCGGACAGCGCCCCCGCGGCCCCCGCCCCGACACTCGGCACTCCGGGGCGACGCCGCGGAGTCGTTGCGCAACCACGGCAGCCCCCAAAAAGAAGCAGCCCCCGTCCCGTCGGCGTCCGGTCGCCATCCGGTCCCCGTCCGGGCACTGCGAGCGCACTGCCCTTTCGCTTGAGCGCGCCAAAAGCCCAAAAGCCACTGGGGAGTCCAGCGCCTCGGCCGACAGGCAGGCAGGCCGCTGCAATGGGAGGGCGCCGTGCCGCAGGCAACCCGCTCGCCGCGCCTGTCCCCACGCTGCCTACACCGCAGGCGGGGCACCGAAGGCTTGGCCGCAGGCTGCCACAGCCAGCGCATCTCCAACGCGCGCCGCTGCCGCTCGGCAAATATATTTTCCTCTCCGCGACGCGCTGCTAGACGGGACGGCTGCTACAAACACAACCCCCTCCTCCCCCCAACCCTTCCGAAACCCGTTCGTACCGCTTCCCAAGGTCGGCCTCGGCAATCCCATAGGGCGGCAAAGGCAGGGACGACCCCCCCCCCTTTCTCTCCCCTCACGCACCTCTCACCGCTCGGGGGTGGTGCTGGTGCCCTCGGCTTTCGGCCACTCCCCTCGCACAACATGCTCCAACACGTCAACCCGCGACGCCGCGACGCTAACCACACGGCCTGGTTCGCACGGCGTGGTGCAAGCCGCGGTTGACGGCGAGGTGCGCATCGCGGCCGTCGACGCCGCGAGGTGGTGCGGGCGGCGTGCTTAGGGGAAGGCCGAGACGTGCACGCGGCCTTCGCCGCTTGCGGAGAGCGCGTCTGCTAGTGCTCAAGCCGAGCCCAAGCTGCGCGCCAATCCGTGCCTGCCCGTGCTTCTAGGAAGCGCCGGATGCATCCCCGCCCAGGGAGTGCTCTCGCCGCTCTCGCTGCCCGAACCAGGACGCCAGGCGACGCCAGGGCCCTTCAGGGTACGCGTGTCCTGGGCCCTGGCCGCCCCGGCCCGGGCCACCCCCAACGCGGCACTGCTTCTCCAGACGGCTGGGGGCGGCGGGGGCGGCGCGCGGGGGTGGTCGATACAGCTGGCCCCGCGGCCCCAACCCTCGGCCGGCCAGCGGGCCAGCATCAATGGGCATGCGGGGCGTGAATGGGTGTGCAGCAGCCCCAGGGTGACGCATAGGGCGGATAGGACAGAAAGGACACCCCCTCCTCCCCCTCCTCGTACCGTCACTGGGAAGCCGCGGCGCGGACACTCGCCGGGAATCCCGCGAGTCCCTAGTCCCTCTACACTGCTCCTACACTGCCCCCATGACCCTGAACTTCCCCCGTCCGAAGGGCAAGGCTGCGTGCCTGCCGACCACCACCACACCAGGTCCCGAGGGTGGCGGAGTGGCGGTATGGCGGCCCGACCACACCACGGCCTGGCCCCGGCCTCCCCGAGGTGTTCTGCCCTGATCCTGGCCAACCTGGGCGGGACTACGGCAATGCACCGCCAACCAACCACCCAGCTAGCCAGCGCCCCTCGAGAGCCACAGCCCGGCACAGCCCGCCGCCCCCACACGGCCAGCCCGGCCACGCCTGACCTCGTTGCACCGCTACCGCCGCGGGACGAGGGGCCCCGAGCCCCTAGGGGGCCTGGCCGGATTGCCTTCCGGTCAAGGCGAGCGGATGCCGGGACTCCGGAACCCAGCTTGGGCGGGGCGGGGCGCGGCGGCGTGTCCACGTCCACGTACTGGCTGGCACCCCGCCGCGCTACGCGATGCCAAGACGAGCGCCGAGCGCGTGAGTGTAGGGAAACACGTGTCGGTGGTCGTTGAATAGCGGCGCGGTGAGGCGGCGGCAGGCGGGAACCCCTTCGCCCGAGCCTTCGCCGAAGCGAAGCGAAGCGCGCTCCCAATGAGCCTCGGGCGCCTCGCGCCTCGCGCCAGAGCGTAGCCATGTTTCAGCGCCGCTTTCCGCGGAAAAAAAAACTCGGAGAACGTGCTTGCGGCTGCCCGGCGGGGCGCGCGCGGCGGAGGACGCGTTAGCGGGAAATTTGTACAGCGAGTCGCGAAATACGAGTCGAGCCTCGCGGCCCGCGGCGAGGGGCGGAGGGGAAGGGGCGGAGGGAAAAGCAAAATGGAAAAGCAGCAAAAGCGCGCGTTCGCGTCGTCGACGTCGTGTTTGAGCACGCGCCGAAGTCATCATCCGGTCGGCCGGGGGTGCCGCGCCGTCCGTTGCGAGGCCCAACGTCCCAACCCCGAGACCAGCCCAGCACAGCCCAGCCCACACTGCTTGGGGCAGCGCGATAAGGCCAGACAGTACCGCCGAAATAAATTCGTTATCTCCCGCACACAACTTGCAGACTGCCGGCAGGCCAATTCCGAACGGCGCCGCCGTCTCCCTCGCACCCCCACGGGGCAGCCCCACGGGGCCGTGCAGGGCACACCATTTTTCAGACATTTGTGACCGTTTTGATCAACTTTGCGGCAATACTGCTCCCAAACTAAGGCAGATAATCGCTTTCCGTAACAAAGGCATGCAAAAGAAAGGTCCAAAGACCAATTGCCCGTTGAAGGAGGACGAAATACCGCCTCGGATCAGACGCAGTAGATGCTTAAAGTCGGCCCAAAACACGATTTTTCACAGACATTTGTGACCGTTTTGATCAACTTTGCGGCAATACTGCTCCCAAACTAAGGCAGATAATCGCTTTCCGTAACAAAGGCATGCAAAAGAAAGGTCCAAAGACCAATTGCCCGTTGAAGGAGGACGAAATACCGCGTCGGATCAGACGCAGTGGATGCTTAAAGTCGGCCCAAAACACGATTTTTCACAGACATTTGTGACCGTTTTGATCAACTTTGCGGCATTTAAGCAGTCACTGACTACACCAGCAAAGTCCGCGCGGCTGAAAACGTTTCTCGTCCTTTTTTCAGTGCCGTGCTGAGCGATTCGGGCCGAAGCCGAAGACAAGACGCCACCTTCCTCCTCTCTTCTCTGCCACTCCGCGGCTCTGCGCTCCGCGGCGTGCCCCGAGCACTTTAAGTGCGCCGACAAGCTATAAAAGCAGTCCGCGCCGCGCCGCCGCGACGGGCCGCGCCGCAAACAGCGCCATAAGGCAGTACACCGCCATCGCCATGCCCGGCCCGCGGGCCCAACGCCTGTTGCAATGGCCGCGCGGCCAAAAAATAACGCTCGCATTCGCCTGCACCCGGCAGTACCGTGCACATAATTGCACAGTGCACTCTGCTCGCTGCCACTGCACTGCCGGGCCAGACGAGTCTGACAGACGCGGGCCGCCGCCGGCATCGTTATTAGTTGCAGCTGGGGTCGCGGTTCCGACGAAACGGATGACACAGACCGACCGCCGGGGGCCGCCGGGTACCGCCGGCCTCTGGCGCAGTGTGGGTGACGTTCAAGCGCCGGGCCGGGGCCGTGCCTGCCGGGGCCGAAACGTTTCCACGAGAACGTTATACACGTGAGGCGGGGCGCCGCGGTGCACGCTACCGCCCAGCCGCCCCGTGGCCTTGAACCCTGCCTGACGCTGCTCCAGCACCACGACGACGGCACCCTGTCCGTGTCCGCCCCGTTGGCCCCGCGCTCCTGGGCGTGGCCGGGCGTGGCTGGCTGGGCGTGGCCGGGCTGAGCCGGGCGGGGTCCGGACGGGTCCGGAGCTCAGCTCATCCATATGAAAGGGGGTGCGGAACGGCCCCGCAGAGGCATGCCTGGGCGGGCGTGCCGGAGGCTGCGAGACCAGACCCGGACGTACACAAGTTGACACTTCGGCCGTGTCGCTTGCGCTGCGTCGCTGCGAGCCTCGCAGGCCGGCGCGGGGTGCGGTGAGGAGTTCAGGACTGCCAAATGTCAGCGCCACTGTCAACGCGACTACGCAACACAGCACGGGGCAGGGAGTCGCGCGTTCGTCCACGTGCAAGGGGCACCCACCGTGCGGCCCGCGGCAAGAGGGTTGGACTCCCAGCTCCACCCCCTTTCTATTTGGTCGGAAAAGCGCAGGCAAATAAGAGAAGACGCTAAACCCCCCCAAAAAAAACATCGAAAGTGGTGTGCGTTGCGTCTGCGTCCCCCCTGCTGTCAGCGGGCGCCGCGGGGTGGGGTGGGGTGGGGTGGGGTGGCCGTCAGTCCGCGTTCCGCGAATCTCGCGAAACCGGTGACTCGTCGGCGTCCTCGGGCAACGAAAACCGATCGGAGAGAGGAGAGAGAGGAGCCGAGTCCCACGCGATGCTCCTGTCTGCCCGTCTGCCTCTGGCTCCGCGCTGGCTGATTGGCTGGCCTGGCTGTTCGGCATCTCGTTAACGGGCGGGGCCGCCAAGTCCTTTTCCACGCCGCGGCGACACCCGAAATGGCCCAAATGCCAGTGGGTGGCGTCACCGCCATGCCCGCCATGCACACCGTGCCGTCATCGTCGAGTCGGAGTCGCGAGTCGCGCACGAGTCGCCGCGAAATGTCCCCGAGCGAACGAAGCGAACGTCCCCCCTCCCCCCCCCCTGCCCCTTTTCACTCCGCCACTTCCACTTCCTCGGAAGCCGGAGGCCTGGCCTGGCCTCGCCGGGGGCCTCGCCGGCCTCGCCCCGCCGCGTCAACTCGCTTATAACGACATCGCCATTTCAGCGAGCAAACTTTTCATCCCGTCGCCTCGCGCGCCGCGCGCCTCGCTAAACATCAATACACTTTTAATAACGCAGCCGGGGCTTCGTTATAAACTCGTCAGGTCGTCTCCGCCCGGCAGCCAGGCAGCCAGGCAGGCAGGCAGCCAATCGGGCAGCCCGAGCCGAGACAAAAGGCGATTGCGACGTCGATGTCCATGGCCTGGCCTTTCATCGCCGCTTCCCAACGCGCCGCATTTCTAAAACTTCTCCTGCGCCCTTCCCACGGTCGCCACGGGGTGCCATACCGCGCGGCCAAAGCCCGCCACACACTCACACACGAGCGCGCGCACACACACACAGGCACACGCTAGCGATGGCACCGGGTCACCGCGACCACGACGTCGTCTCGCGAGTGACCCCGGCCGACCCCGCGGCAGGCCGGCAGCCCCGCTACGGGCAGCGCCGGCAGCGCAGCGCCACACATGACATCATGCCGTCATGAGCGACCACCGCCACCGCCGCGACGTCCATGATCTTCTTCCCGGAATAGCCTCCACGCGAGTACAGCACACTGCATCGCACACCGGCGATGCCGTCATTGTGTCGTGCAGACAAAGCGAAAACAAAGAAAACACCGAGATTCGGCAGAAACTGCGAGCGAGCGGCTGGGCCCCATGGCAGCAGCAAGGACCGAATCTAATCTGGCGACACCGAAAGTGAGGCGGTTGCTCATCCCCGCTTGCCTCGCTGATTGCCTGATTGCCTGTCGGCGCGTGGCAGGCTCGGTGGCAGGGCGCCCCGGCCCGGCCTGCCTGGAGCCGCGGGGCTGGGGCGTGCTGTGCTGCTGGGGTGGCAGGCTAGGACTGCGCCTTGGCTGCGCTGTGGCAATCGTATTCCAGGCGAGCGCGCCCGGAGCGCCGAGCCGAGCCTGCGACACAACTAATTCGGGACATTATCAGGCATTACACTTTCAGGCAGGCAGTCGTTTCGCCCGGCAGTGCCGGCAGCCACCACGCCCCGCCGACTGCAACAATGCAAGTCAAGTGGGGCCAGTCGGGGGCCGCCACCGTCGCGACTCCTGGAACAGCACGCGAGGCGCCACTCCGACTTCGCAATGCACAACACGACGGTGTCCACTCTGACCATTTCGTCTCCCTTGCCCAGGTGCGGCGGTCCCGACCACCGACACAAGCCCTCCGCTCGCGCGCTCGCCGGCAGCCAGCGTCGCGTCAGCGTGGCGTGGCGGGGAGGTCGAGGCCGCGCGCCGCGCGGGCCGCCGGGGGACCGGGGTCAGCGTCAGCCCGCCGGGCCCAGCCGATAAAACCCGTTTCCCTACTTTGTTTTTGCCAGATGCCAGATGCGAGTAAAATGTCAACGCACTCCCGACGACGCCCCTCATGGCGGAGTCCGTAAAAAATGATAATATAAAAGCGCGCCTGGCTTTTATTGACGTGGCGGGGAGGCCCAGCCCCGAGCCCAGCAGGGCTTTCGGCCGCCTTCAGCGCCTTCCCCTTTCAGGGCGGGGAAGGGCAACGGCCCTCTCAGGATTCCCTTTGCGCCGCCGCCGCCAAGCCCACCAACTATTCCTGTCGCGTCCCCCTCCCGGAAAGGCTCGTCGCCGCCGTCACAAACTACCGAAATATTAATAAACCGCCGCGGCTGCACATCGGCGGCGCCACGTCCGCGACGGCATTCATTAGGCGGAGTGGCGGAGCGGCGTGCCGGCCGGGGCGAAAACGGCCAAATACCACCGCGCCCGGCCGCCACACCGCCACTATCCCCGACGGCCTCCCCGACGGCCTCCCCGACCACGTCGCGGCGTGCGCGGTGATCCACGAAATGTCCCCGCCCCCCACCCTTCACGCCTGCCTGCCCGCCCCTGCCACCCACGCGCGTAAACGCGACATTTCAAAACGTTCACCCGCGCGGTCTTCTCCCTTCTCGGGTACCCAAAATATACGACGCGGGCGAGTGTGTTGGTGAATGGGAGGGGTGGGTGAGCGCCTACGCCGGCCTACGCCCAGCCGCAGCGGCCGTGAAGAACGTGGACACCGTCACCGGCAGGCGACGCCGCAGCCACTCCACTGGGTAATTTAAATCCCGAAATATGTATTCGAAACAGACTTACATACGCGGGGACGGCCAGCGGGCTGGCTGCGGCCAACAAGGAAATTCCCCTCGGTCACTCAACTTGGCATTGAGGAATCGGGCTGGCCGTCGGCTGGCCGAGGTGGCCGGGCTGGCACACCAGCGGAGCGTAGCGGAGCGCGGCGCCAATAGACATCGAGTGTGTTGGGGTGGCGCAGGGAGCGCGGGGGCGGAGAGGGAGGGGTGGCTCGCGGCCGAGGGCGCAGCCCGCGTCAGAGCCGGCCTAGCCCTCCCACATGGTTCAACTCACGGGCCCTGCCAGCTGACGCAGGCGGCGCCCCCCAGTGGCGCTCCTATACTCCCCCCCCCCGGCGCACTTTCTTGCCCTTCCAGGCGAGAATCATTAAGGGCCCCCGCAGCCCCGCGGCCACACGGCGAATGGCTATGCTAATATTTGGAAGAGGTGGCACCGCCACTGGCAACCCCGAACTTTGATTTGGACCCCCTCCACGCCCTCCACACTCACACCCGCATGGCGTGCGTCGTCGCCAGCCCCGCCAGCCCCGCCAGCCGCGTGACCTGGCGTGACGCAGTGCCGTGTCGCGGTGCCGCCCGCCCCGCCGCCCCGCGTAACAGCCGCAGCGCCCCCACCCCCTGCAGCACCAGCGGAACCACCACCAGCAGCAGCAGCTCGCAGTCCGATTGGCCGCGGAGCAATCTGGCAGTGACGTCACACCCTATCGGCAGCGACAGCAAAGCGACCACCAAAACAAACAATAACCACTCACACACACACACACAAACGCGCGCGCGCGCGCACGGTGGCGGCGGGCGGCTCGTAGGGCACGGTGCCATGCAGAGCGGCGCTAAATGGCAGCAGCCCTCGCTGGGTTCGGCCTGGCGTGGCGTGGCGTGGCGCGGCCTGGCTGGCAGCACCGCGGTCAGGTGCCAAGGCAGCAGTGGCAGCAGTCGCCAAGGCCTCGCCATCGCCATCGCCGCGAAGGGCAAGGCCGAGGCCCTTGATTCCAAGCCGCCAGTACAGCCTGGCCGGCCTCACCCCCTTGGCCCCCTCCCCGTTGTATGCCGCGCCGCGTGACGCGACGCGACCCCTGCGACCACACTGCGCACGCGTCACGCGTCCCCCCGCGGCCCCGCGCACCACACGTGCATCCAGGAGCGCGCGCGTCGCTTCCTTCCCCGAAATAGACCTGGCAGGCACTCGCATGGGCACTCGCAGGCACCGCGACGACGCCACGCCGCGCCGCGCCACGGCCGGGCGCTCTGTGGCGAGAGAGTCTCCAAAACACACTCCCCCGCCACTCCGCTCCTCCATTCCACTTTTGGCGCCATGATTGCACGGGTCCCACACGGCGGCGCGGTCCGCCTTGTGCACTGCACTGTGCTGCGGTCGCGAGGCGAGGCCCCGCGGGGGCACGGCCAGAGGCACGGCGCTCGACGTCACGCGGACACGCCACCACGGCCCCTGGAAGGCCGGCAGCCCCGGCAGCACGCACCGATGCACGTCCTGGCGGCCGACGGGCCGACGCCGAGGAGGAGGAGGAGGAGAAGGAAGAGGGAGGGGCCGCGAGAAGAAAGCAGCCACAGGTAGAACCAGGTAGAACCCGGCCCGACGAAAAAGGAAGCAGCGAAAGCACACGGCGTGCAAACACGCAACGGCGGCGCTGCGTCTAGAGGCGGCACGCCGCGGCACCGGGGACGGGCTGGACGGGCCGTGGCCGCCGACACCCAGACGTCCAAGACGACCGCCATCTGGGCAGCCTCGCGCACCACGCCGTCAACGAGTCAACGAGTGAGGGCAGTGAGGGCTCCCTTTGTCCGCCACCCGCCGGGCGTGCAGGGCCCCGACGCTCCGCTAATCGACCCCTATGGGGCCCACTGCCGCCACACTGCCGCCGCCGTCCGTCTCGGCCCATCGCGGCCCCGCGGGGGGCGCGGCGGGCGCGTCAACAAAGTGACGGGCTCGACGGGGGCCCTCATGTCGGGGGCGCCGAGGGGGTTGGTGGTGACGTGCGGCCCCCTCTGGGGAATGCCAGCGCCCCGTAAAACGAGTAAACCGCGGCGGCGGCGGGTCAACAACAGGTACTGCTTTGACTGCTTCGGCGGATAGCGCCCCCGGCGCCCCCGGCCAAGGAAAACAAAAACAGGGCCATTTCGGAGGGGTCAAGAAACGCGACGGGCCCGCGCCTGCCCTCCGCAGACCGGTGCGGCACCGGACCCGTGCGGGTCATGGCGTGCCTTTGCCCTGGCATCCCGGATGGCCGGGTGTAGCCGGGTGCATCCGGCTCCAGCTCCGCCGTGCTGACACCGCTCCGCCTGGTCCGGACACTGCGGGCCCGCCCCGCGGGCCCCGGTCCCTGTCCTTGCCCGTTTACCTCGGGGCTCCTTGAGGAGACAAGCTGGCAGCAGAAAAGTTGTAGAGGCGCGTCGCGTCGACGCGATGAAAGTCTCGGGCGACGCCGACGAGTACAACGAGCAGTCAGCCAGCGCGACGTGCAAATCTGGCGGGATTAGACTCCCCCCTCCCCCAAACAAAATGAAATAAAGAAAAGCGTCGCGAGGAACGCAGAGGCAGCTACGCCATCGTCCTGGAGCAGCGCGTCAGCGCGTTCAAACCGCAAGCGGCGGAGGATCGCTCCTGACCCAGCCTATCATGTTCACGCACCTCGCGACCGCGGAATGCCCCCCCCCCCTCCATTTCCCCTTCCTCTCGATTGGCCTCACTCAAAGTATAGTCTGAAAGTATGACAAATTCTAGCGGCCGCGGGGAGGGAGGCGGACCACCCGAGCGGAGGCGCCATGTGCCACATCGCGGCACCACGTCGCGGCGCCGCGGCGAGGTGACAAGGACAGAGCGTGGCAGCCAGGCTAGGCAGACGTCGCGGCGCGTCGCACACTCGCACCGCGCGGCGCGCAGGGTCACATCAGATCAACCCTGCTTCCTGAGAGGCGACTGGTGGCCGGTGGGGCGAACCGCTCTCGCACGCCACAGGCACACGGCCACACCACCGCACGGCCCGTTCCATGCCGAGTGACGCCTAGTGCTGTGCCCTCCCGTTTCCCTTCAGGACACTGACCCTCGTCGAGCGGCTCAAATTGAAAGTAAATGGGAAAAAAAATGTCGCAGCCGGTATGCAAACCCAGGTCGACTCGACTGCCGACAGCCATCGCTCTCCGTCACCAGCGGGGCCGTACCTGCGAACAGAGAGGATGAGAATAAACACCGCGCAGAAGTTGGAACGAAATAAAAAGCAGTGAAATGAGCAAACGCTCCCCCCACCCCTCCCGTTCGGAAAAAAGGGCGTACCGGGTCCACAAGTCCGCACAGGTGGAGAGTGACGGAAAAAGGACTCAAAGGGAATAAGAATAAAAATGGAGCAAAACAAGTAGGGCACACTCCAAAAATAAAAAGAAGCGTAAACTGGCTCGTTCCCTAACTGGTAATTATCCATCCAGCGCGGCGCCGTAAGCTCAAATTGAAACGGGGCAGACTGGCTCGGCAGCGCCCGGCCGCGCGGCCCGGCTGGGCTCTAGCGGCCCCGCTGCTGCTCGGCTCGGACAGGAGCAAAACAAAAGCGAGGCGGCACAAACAGAGAGCACAATCACTCCTTGTCAGATCCAGGATTGCCCCAGTTTTTGTCTTGTTCTCTTTTCGCGGTCGACGTCGTCTTGGTTATTAGGTCCAGAAAATTGCGTCGAAAACTAAGTTAATCGCCTCGGCCGGTAGGGCGCTGATCGGCGACGTGGAGGCGAACGTCATTAGAAGACGGCGGCCGCGATCGGGCGACGAAGCGAGTCAGCCGGGGTCCGCGGCGACCCACCGAGGCGGCGGGGTGCGCAGCCAAAGCCTCGCAAAGCCGCGACGAGCGGCTAACTCGATTGGCAAGTCCGCGTCGCTCGGCGCGTCGCGCTCGGCGTCCGCGAGGCAGGCAGGCCGTGCCGGCGCCAGGGGCCCTGGCCCAGGGCGGTGACCAGCGGACCCGGTGTGACTGTGCAGAGAGCCTTTCCTGCGAGTCAGCGACGCCATTTCGGCGGACCGTGATGAGTCACTAATCAGAAATCGGTGCCTGCCCAAATCTCGAGACGCTCCACCGGCCTCCAGCGGCCGGCGCTCCGATTTAAATTGCCACTGCCTGCCGCGCGACGACCGCCGTGTCGCGGCGCGCAGCGACAGCGGGGCGATGCCGGGCGATGCGCGATGCAGCGGACCGTGCCTGGCTTGTCGGTCGGGCCACTTGTACCTCGTTGACCCCGCGGCCCTGCCAGCCCTGTCCCGGCACTGCCCCGGCACTTGGCGCGTGGACCCTGACCCTGTGCACTGTGCACGGGCCGAAGAGGAACAGGGAACCCACGGAACGCGGCTTTGACGCGCGCAATACGAACCACGTCCACGCACAGGTGCGCTGCCGCCCCGCCCCGCCCCGCCCCGCCACGCCGGCGCGCTGCACGAACATCCCGGTTTGCGGCGGTTCGCCGATGAATATTTCAGTCGCCCCAACCGCCGCCGCCCGACAGATTGCCGTGTCCGGGGGCCCCGGCCCGCCCGGCCCGCCCGGCCGTAACACACACCATCCTATCACACCGCCGAAAACGGGCCGTGCATTTTTAACGGCGCCGAAACAACGCGTGTCCAATCCAAACGCAGCGTTTTGGCGCGGCGCTCGGCGCGGGGCTCTCTTCGACGCAGCGCTCCTTCCTCTCCTATCCGATGTCGGCCCTTGCCGGCGCCCCGTCGGGCCGTCACGGCGAGCAGACACTCTCTAATTAGCGAGGGGGTTGCGACGACGGAAAAGCGCCGCGCTGTCTCTCTCGCACCGCTGCGGAACGCCCCGTGAGAGCGAGAGAGACAGAGCGACCACCGACAGTTCGGACTCGGCCTGCAGCCTGGAGCCTGGGCGAGGACAGACGCTGGCCGCCGACAACACCCCCACCCCCTCCCCTCCATGGCCACCGCCCAGCCCGCCCAGCCGCAGTGGCCAATAAGTTCCATTTACTGCCGCGTCTCATCCCGGCAAACTGCTTGTCGAGATAAAACCAATACAGCGGGGCGGGGCGGGGCGGGGCGGGGCGGGGCGCGTGCTGGGGATGACGGGCAGCACGGGGCAGCGGGGACGTCAATACCAATCCGCTTGCTTCATCTGACTGGCCGGCGCCGTCCGCCCCGCCGTCCAACCCGCCCAAGGGCGGCCCGGCCCGGCCCAGCCCGGCTCGGCACTCTGACGAGGAGATAGCTCCCCTCAAGGCTCGCCGCCAAGGACACGCGCCCCGCGGGCGGCGGCAGCGGACAGCGCCGGAAAGGGGGATGGCGCTGTACAGCGAGCACGGCGAACAGCGCGGCGGAGGGCCGTAAAAGAGACACCCGCCAGCACCGCCTGCGATATCCAATGTAAATTCACGACTATTGTTCTTCCTTTGAGAGCAGCAGCGCAGCCTCGCCTCGCTTTGCCACCGAAACGGCGCAAACGTCCCAAACGGCGGGGCGCGGCACGGCACGTCGCAGGGCCCTCCACAAAGGGCGGCACCGAGGAGAGCGGGCGGTCAAGGTCGCAGCCCTTCCAGGCCTTGCAAACCTTCCCGGCTTCCACACGGCTGGAGCTGGAGCGAGGCTGGAGTGTCTGGAGCAGGTCCCTGCAGGCCTGCAGAGGCCCGCTGCAGTGACCCGCTGTCGTCTCGCTCGGTGCCAGCCGCCTACCCCCGCAAGGTCCCGGACGGACAAGGTCCCCCGACGAGGCCTCCGAGAAAGGTCTCCGACGTGCAGTGGTGGGGATGATGGTTGATCCCCTGGGAGAGCCGTCCCGTCCCGTAACGTCTAGGCCGCCCCGGCTCGGCCCGCCCACCCCGATGCAAAGCCCACGTGACGTCACGGGGCGCTCGTCGAGTCCGTGGGCGGCGGCGCGACGGCTGCCCCTGTGTGGGCTCCCTGCGGACCCCCTGTGGGCACGGAGTGGGCACAGTAATCCCGGCGAGTGGGCCGGGCCGCCCCGCCCACTGCGGCGACGACGCGACGAACTGCGTGAGGCGGCCCGGCCAGGCGGCTTCTATTCACCCTCCTTTCGCTTCCTCGTCGGCGTGGCGGTGGCCGTGGCGGTGGCCGTGGCGGTGGCGTGGCGGTGGCCGTGGCGGTGGCCGTGGCGGTGGCCGTGGCGGTGGCCGTGGCGGTGGCCGTGGCGGCCTGGCCCGGCGGTGGCCGTGGCGGTGCGGCCGTGGCGTGGGTGGCGGCCTCGGCCGGGCGGTGGCCGTGGCGCTTCCTCGTGGCCGTGGCGGTGGCCGTGGCGGTGGCCGTGGCGGTGGCCGTGGCGGTGGCGCAGTGGCGCCCACGTGCCGACCGACGGCCACGTGCAGCCAATCATCCGCCGCCCGATTCCGCGCTGTCGTCGCGCAGTCTCTCTCTCTCTCTCGCACTCTCGGGGCGTCTTGTATTTGAATAGGTGCAGACAGCAGCGAAACGGAACCCTCCGGAATCAGTCTCCACTTCGCGCCGGTCGGAGCCGAGGGAGGGGGGAATCACTCGCTCATTTCGTATGCGGAGAATGTGAATTCATGTATGTTTCGAAAGCCGCGTAGACACATTTAGTCTGAACGCTAGTGAATGTCAAAGAGCACTGGTAAATGTGTGTGAACATCTGATGAGAATGGTCTGCGAGAATGCAAAGTTGGCCAAAACGGTGACAAATGTCTGGAAATTCGCGATTGCGCCGGGGGCGTTCCCGTTCCGTAGACTGATTGCGAGAGTCGTCCTCATCGCTCTGTCTCTCTCGCACCCATAAGAAAGCCCCACGAGTGCGAGAGAGACAGAGCGACCCATCTCGAGACGTGTCCTCATTAGGCAGCCCGGCCCCGGCGGGGACGTCGAAGTGGGGACGTGTCCGCCGCGCGGCTGAGCCCCGCTGCAGAGTGCTGCAACACTGCCACTACACTGCAGAGGGGAGGGAAAGAGAGGCACTAGCGGGGCTTCGGGCTTCGGGGCCACCCTGTTGCACACCGCCACAACCACCGTGCACCACCGCGGACAGGGGTCGTCCGCAGCCCTGCGCAGCACGGCGCAGCGCGCCACCAGGAGGGGCTATGCCAGCGGTTCTCAACCTTTCTCGGCTCGCGACCCCAAATTTGAAGCCAAAAATTTCCGCGACCCCCAGGAAAAATTTCGCGACCCCACGGGACCCCTCCTTTAACATGCCACGGCGTCTGATCCGAGGTGGGCATTTTGCTCCCTCAACGGGCAACTGGTCTTTGGACCTTCCTTTAGCATGCCTTTGTTACGGAGTGCAATTATCAGTCTTAGTTTGGGAGCAGTATTGTCTCAAAGTTGGCCAAAACGCTCAGAAATGTCTATGAAAAATCGTGTTTTGGGCCGATTTTAAGCAGCCACAGCGTCTGATCCGAGGCGGGCATTTTGCTCTCTCAACGGGCAGTTGGTCTTTGGACCTTCCTTTAGCATGCCTTTGTTACGGAGTGCAATTATCAGTCTTAGTTTGAGAGCAGTATTGTCTCAAAGTTGGCCGAAACGCTCAGAAATGTCTATGAAAAATCGTGTTTTGGGCCGATTTTAAGCAGCCACTGCGTCTGATCCGAGGCGGGCATTTTGCTCCCTCAACGGGCAGTTGGTCTTTGGACCTTCCTTTAGCATGCCTTTGTTACGGAGTGCGATTATCAGTCTTAGTTTGGGAGCAGTATTGTCTCAAAGTTGGCCGAAACGGTCAGCAGTGTCTTTGAAAAATCGTGTTTTGGGCCGATTTTAAGCAGCCACTGCGTCTGATCCGAGGCGGGCATTTTGCTCCCTCAACGGGCAGTTGGTCTGGACCTTCCTTTAGCATGCCTTTGTTACGGAGTGCAATTATCAGTCTTAGTTTGAGAGCAGTATTGTCTCAAAGTTGGCCGAAACGCTCAGAAATGTCTATGAAAAATCGTGTTTTGGGCCGATTTTAAGCAGCCACTGCGTCTGATCCGAGGCGGGCATTTTGCTCCCTCAACGGGCAGTTGGTCTTTGGACCTTCCTTTAGCATGCCTTTGTTACGGAGTGCGATTATCAGTCTTAGTTTGGGAGCAGTATTGTCTCAAAGTTGACCAAATAGTCACAACGATTTTTCAAAGACACTTGCGACCGTTTTGATCGACTTTGAGACAATACTGCTCCCAAACTAAGACTGACAATCGCACTCCGTAACAAAGGCATGCTAAAGGAAGGTCCAAAGACCAATTGCCCGTTGAGGGAGCAAAATGCCCGCCTCGGATCAGACGCAGTGGCTGCTTAAAATCGGCCCAAAACACGATTTTTCATAGACATTTCTGAGCGTTTCGGCCAACTTTGAGACAATACTGCTCCCAAACTAAGACTGATAATTGCACTCCGTAACAAAGGCATGCTAAAGGAAGGTCCAAAGACCGATTGCCCGTTGAGGGAGCAAAATGCCCGCCTCGGATCAGACGCAGTGGCTGCTTAAAATCGGCCCAAAACACGACCCCAGCATCGCCGCGACCCCTTAAAAAAATTTCGCGACCCCGCTTGGGGTCGCGACCCTAAGGTTGAGAACCACTGGGCTATGCCCCGCTGCAGCGCTGCAGCTCGCCGTGGTCCTCGTCAGCCACAGCGCCAAACGCTGAAATACTCGTGGACGCGGCAATCCGGGCTTCGCATTACACGGTGCTCGACTCAGACCGTCGCCGTCGCTCCGCCTCTCTCGCACTCGTGGAGGGGTTGCGCAGGGGTGCGAGAGAGAGAGAGCCAAGACAGCAATCGCTCCGCATACTGCAGTCGCGCAGTGCTCGGCGTCATTGCAAATGGCGCCACGTCGAGTGACGTCGCGACACTTCGTGTCACGCCCAGTCACGCCGCGGTGTTGCACTGCAGGGGCTTTGCCGGCCCGTGCTGGGCTATGCTGTGGCAGGTGTAGGCTAGTGTAGGCGCTGGCGGCGTGGCGCGGCACCGCGAGGGGGCCTCGCTCGCTCGCCTCGCTCGCCCCGCGGCAGGGCACGGCGACGGCGGGCTGCGAATCAGACAGGCCCTCCACGCGAACCGAACCCATTGTGGCCGTGCCCTGCCAGGCCCTGCCACGCCAACATGCGATGGCGCATGATTCCCTTTGCGGCGCGGCGCCGGCCCGGGCCTTTCCTTCCGACACGCGAAGCGCGGCGGGGCGGGGCGGCGGGGGCCTCGGGGCACCCCAACGAAAGCGACAGTCGGACGGCAGCACGCGGTGCAACTCGAGGAGGGGAAGGAAGGGCACGGAGGGAGGGGTCCGCGAGCGCGACCTTTGCACGGCGCCATCCTGCGGACGTGGCCGTCGACGCCCGCCCACCACGGCGCCCCGCTGGAGGGCGCGGACGGACGGAGCACCGCGTCGAGCGGCTAGCGCCAGCTACCTTGCAGCTAGCGGCACCGTAAAACGCCGCACAATGGCTTCGGGGATGCTGCAGCATGCTGGGGGAAGCACTCTCCAGTTCGCACGAGGATCGCACCGCGCCGCACCGCCGAGGCTCTAAACGGAGCGCCGGGCTACGCCGGGCGTGCGACCGAGCCGACCGAGGCCCGAGGAGAGCCGAGCGAGGAAAACGGCAGCAAAAACAAATCACTTTCCCCTTTACGGTGTCGGAGTGCCGGTTCTCGTGAGGATCCGAAAAGCGCTTCTTGCTCGCGTGAGTCTGGCGGACGGAGTACTAACCCGCGCCTCGCTACAGCGCGTTGCACCGCGTTGCACCGCGTTGCGCGGGAGGACGCAAGAGTCGTAAAGAGATGAAACGCCGGGGTTGTAAATCAAAAGATTACACCGCGCCTCCCGCGGACTGACTCACTTCACTTCCCTGCAGCCGCGGACGGATGGGTGGCTGGCTGGCTAAACGGAGATAAAAAGCGTGGCAGCGCCAATCCGCGAGTACAGCCGAGTATGAGCCGCGCAATTTGCGTTAAGCGCGCGGGCCGTCAAGTGGCCGGGCAGGCCGGGCTGGCGCAACTACTACTACAACCACTACACTGGCACGGCGGGAGCTGCGAGCAGGAAAGTCAAGTCAACCCACTGCCGCGACCAGCGACTCCGACGAAACCGCTTTCTGCGTGCCGACGACCGCCGCAGTTGCCGCCTTCTGCAGAGCGTGCGTAGCCATAGCGTGGCGCGTCCGGCACCCCGCGTTCAGAGACACATTCCATGCATGCTTATCGTCCCGGGGCCCAGCCAGCGGCATCGAGATAACGGCCTTTTCGTCTTCCGGGGGGCGCTGCTTCGCGCTGCTTCGCGCCGCGCAAACGCGGGCTGGCCGAGCGGCCCCGAGCCAAGCCCCGCCATCCGCCCGGACGGGACGCCCCGCCCGCCCCGCCCGATAGCCACGCGTGGGGCTCATTCGCAGAATCGCACAGATAACAACAGGAAAAAAACTTTACTTCAGTCACCAGGCCGGCCTGCCGGCTGCCTGGCGGGCTGCGACCTTCTCCGATGCGTTCTTTGAACCGGCCCCGTTACTTTTTAAGGCATTTCAAAATTGGCCCATTAGGGTTTTTCTTTTGGCGGCAGGCAGAGCCGAACACGAGAGAGAGACGGTGCCGTCGCTCTTCACGTCGGGGAAGTCCCCGTGTTAATGAGTCTCCAAAGCCACACGGGTGGCCCGCCAGTGGGTCTTGAGCGTGAGTGTGTGTTGGGGGAGGGGAAGGGGGGGGGGATGCACGGCGTGCACCCGAGACCTATTTCCGACCCGACGCAACGCACCCGCCCTTCGACGTTGTTTACAACCGATCGACCTGTGCTGGCGTTCCGCGTTCACTTAGCACGGCCGAAGGGCGGAGGGCGGCGGAGGGCGCTCAGCCTCCCTGCTGCTCTGACCCGCACCGTCAAGGCCACCGCCAGCCAGCCAGCCAGCCGGCAGACCAAACAGCCGCTCCGTAAAAAGCTCCCCAAGTCTTGCATTGTTGATTCATTCCAGCCGTCACTGACGGCCCGTCAGCCAGCCAGTCCGCCTGCGAGGTAGGCCACGCCGCCCCGCTCCAGACACCCGTGTGCTGCAGGGCTGCCTACCCGGGCTTCCGCAGGCGCTCCGGGCGGCGCGACTGGGCGCGACGACGGCCGCCGCCCTGCCGTGGTGGCAAAGAGGGAACGGCACGGAACGGAACGGGGGCACCACTTCCTCTCTCCCCGGCCCGGACCAGAGGAGCGCGGACCAAGGACCGCGGGCATCACAGGGCACTCCAATCAGCGCGGCATTGACGCGACGCGTGCGAGCGAAGCGCGAAGACGCGGCCGAATGACAGTGTGCGTGCGGAGCAGCGCAGAGGCGAGCGGGCCCCGCCCCACCAGTGGGCCACCACGCCCCGCCACACTTCCCGGACGCGGCGACGCGGCCCATACGGTAGCACGGAGGGGCGTGGCGGGGCGTGGCGGGGGGCGGAGTCGCACCTGGCGTACGCGGTGCGCGCCTGCAGGGCCTGCAGACAGGTGTGCCGCGAGCAGCGAGTGTCGTCACAGAGTCACAACCACGAAGCAGTGGCAGCTGCAGGGCGCTCCACTCTATGCGAGACACTTTCCTAGAGGCGTCGGCCGCGGCCCGCGGTGCAGCGCGCCAAGCGGCCAGGCCGTCGGCCGCCGGCGGCGAAGCGGGGCAGGCAATGCAGGCCGAGACGGCCTTGGCAAGGCCCTCTGGGTGCACACTCCAGCCGTCTCCTTTCATTCTTTCTCCCCCATTCTGCCTCCGTCTCCCCCTCCTCCTCCAAGCAAGCCATCGAAATGTAGGTCTCGCCTCGCCCCGCCACAGCGCGGCGCAGGGCTGCCCGCCGGCACGGCCATGGGGCCGCGCCCGACCGCGACGTTCGCACAGCACTCGGCACAGCCAGCCCCCGGGGACCGGCCACGCCACGCCGCGCGCCGAGCCAATACCCGAAATCGGGCGGACGCAGCAGCAAGCGGGCGCGCCGCGACGCGCCGCGACGCCGGAAACGACGGGCGGCCGAAATGAACCCGAAAATAAAGATTTGTCGAAGGGAACACAGCGGGCGGGCAGGGCGGGGCGGCGTCGCAGGGCTGGCCAGATTGAAAGCAGGCGTGGGCTGGCGGCGATATTGGCAGCCGACCTTCGCCGCCTCGCCTTCAGTTCGCGGAATCGCAGAGCGCCCGCCCGCCCTAGGCCCCGGGCTGCCCCAGGCCCTTGGGCCCTTGGGCCCTGAGAAGGGCTGCGCTGGGCTGCGCCCCCGACGACGGCCACCCCTTCCCCGGCCGCGCGCCACACTGCCAGGCACTGCCACGCCCACGCGAGCGCGTTTTTCCAGTGTGGGACTGAAGAGGAGGCCCCGGCGGGTTGGCGTCTGCCGCCCAATTGCCGCCATCCGAGCGAAAAGCCGAAATCGACGCGGCGGGGCGGCCGTCTGTACACTCCACGACACGGTCGACACGGCGAAAGGTACACTGCCATCTCGCTCTGGGCGTCGCGCCTTGCGTCCCGCCTTGCGTCCCGCCTTGCGTCCGCCGCCTCGTGAGCCGAGCCGGCCCGAGCCGCCTTGAACTTCCCACCGGCCGAGCGCCGCCAGCCCCTCCGCCGTTCACGCGACGTCAGAAGTGCGGCGGCGGTGGCGGTGCGCCAGCACACTGCCAGCACTGCCACGGCACTACAGCCCACCCACGTGACGTCACCGCGTCACCGCCCGAAGGAAAAACCATTTTCGCCGCGCGACTCCGCGACAAGTGACTCGCCGAAAAACGCAGTCGCGACTAAAAATAAGTAATGCGCGTCGCCTTCAGACTTTCAAATCGCTCGTCGCCGATCGACGTCACACGGCGTGCAGCCGCGTTGCCTGGCCGACTGATTCCGAGAGTCGTTTGCTCTCTTTCTCGCACGCATGGGGCGTTGGGGCGTTGCGCGTGGGTGGGAGAGAGACGCCCCTCCGGATGGTGCGCGGCCGTTGCCGGGCGATGCCGCGCCGATAAGCCCGGCCGCACTACCTGCGCCGCGTCGCCGCGTCGCCGCGTCACTGTTTATCTCGCCGGTTCAATTCGCACCCCGATAACGGCATGACGGCGCGCTGCGAATAGCCGAATGAGAAATGCCGCCGCCGCCGCCGCACTATCGGCACTATCGGCAGTCGGCGGCGGAGGCGTGGCAGTGGCGGTGCCTGCAGGCACGCCGGGCACGCCGTGCCGTGGGAAACGGCCGAAAGCGGTTCCCATTCGGAGCGACCGGCCAAATTGCCGCGCCTCCTTCTCCTCCTTCTCCGCGGCCCACAGGGCCTGCCTTGGGGCCTGCACGTGCACCTCGCGGACCTCGCCGCGGACCGCGCGGCAGAAACAGCACGTGGCGTTGGCCAAGCCGGCCAGGCCGAACGCCTTGCCCCACGCGCGGCGTGCCGCGGCGTGCCTTCGGTGCCCGGCCCTGCACGCGTAGCGTAAAGCCGCCACACAACACCTCGCGCAGGACGATTGGACGCCAGAGAGGCCCTCGGGGCACTTAGTCTTTCTGCTCATTGCGACAGCGCGACGGCGTTCGATAAGCGTGCGGTCGAGTGGCACCGTCGGTGACGGCGTCCATGACGTCACGCGTCCGTTTCGTTGCGATAGTCTCATCACCGGCAGTGTCGCCGCCCACGCCGACGCCCCGCCCAGCCGCCCGGCCTCCCGGCCGCCGCGACCGCCTCGGTGCGGTATGGTAATCACACGTGGATCGCCTTGTCCGGCAACTGGACCGGGAGGCTGGGCCGGGCCGGGCAAAGAGGGCACCGGGAGGGCACCGGGAGGGCGCGCGCCTCGCCGAGCCGGTCCAGACCGGACGGCCGCCCGCACCGCCGGCCGCGCCGCCACGCCGCGACACGCACCCAGGCCAGGACCAGGGCGCGCCCAAGACCAAGACGTTGCCGACGTGCAGAGGGTGGGTCTGTGGGGCACAGGACGCAGCAGGCCACGCCAAACGCCAAACAGTTTCCCGGGCGAGGCCGCGGGCCGCGACAGTGGCGCTGCGCGCTGCGCTGCGGCGCGTGGCCGCGTTGGCTGGAGCTTTGGAACGGGCGCTGGAGCGCGCTGGAGGCTGCAGGGACCAGTCGGCCCGCCGGACTCGGTCGGGCTCACCTTGACGGGGGAGCCAAGGAGGTTTTTCTTCGGAGACGGGGAGGGGCTCGGGGAGGGGGGTCATGGGCCTCCGGATGAGTCAAGCGAGTCAAGCGGCTCCGGCCCCTCGACGGTGGCAGTGTCGCAGTCGCCAGGCGGGCGGTGCGCGGTGCCGTACAGCAGGGATTAGCATAGCGCCACGGGCCATGCCGCCACGGGCCACGGGGGAGCAGAGCACGCTGAGTCATGACGACTTTGGCAGCCATAAACCGGGCGCGCTATTTCAGGGCGCAAAGGGGTGCGATCAAGGGCGCTCCCCGAGAGTGCGGCACAGCGGTTTGCCATCCCGCCGCGGCCCGCGGGCTGCGTCTGGCACGGCCACGGCCGTCATGCCCCACGCCAGGACCCTCGTCGGCGAGCTCGTCCGCGTGGTCGGCCACCCCTCCGCGGCGCACTGCGCGCGTGCCGCGGACGCCCCGGCCGAGGATTAGATTAGGCGCGCTGCCGCGCTGCGTCTGCAGACAGCCTCAGCCTTGGTCGCACCAGCAGCCCGCGTTCCCACCAGCAAACCCAACAGTGTTCAACATTCAAAACCGAAACACTTCCTCCTCCTTTTTTCCCTTGACAAGAAAGTTGGGCAAGGGCGACTATGAGCCGCGCGCTGTGGGCAAGGCCGCCCACTGCAGGCCCCGCCCCGCCCCACCACGGCAGGCACCCGACGCGATCCAGTTTTCGACATTCGCGCCCAGAGCGGCCCAGAGCCCTGCCGAGCGGGGTCAGGCCCGCGCGCTCGCACACACACAGGCGCGGGCACACACACACAGCACCGCTCCCATACAAAGTCAATCAGTGGCGCGCCCTACCGGCCACGCGGCCAATTACTGCATCCTACTTATGCCCGGCCTGCTGCGCCGCTGCGCTGCACCGCTACGCCCTGCCCGCCTGGCTGCTGCTGCTGCGGCCCGCCGCCCGGTCAAGAAGCCTCGCAGCCTGGCCGTCACCGAGAGCAGAGCTTCGCCCGGCTTCGGATAGAGAAATTGAGTCGGCAATGGAGTCAAGGCCGACTCGACACGCGGCCGCCTTTTTCCGGATTATCATTTTCCGCTTCGACGCAGAGCGACGCAGGGCGACGCTGGGCCGCGCCACGGCCATGCAGTGCAGTGCGAGCGGCTCGTCACAGGAAAGGCTTTGGCTTGACGATAACCACGCCAAGGCAAGGGACAAGAGGCCACATCCTCCGACCGGCCGACCGGCATCCTCGAGAAGAGTCCACCTTTTCCCACTGTACGGCGGCAAATGCGAAAGACGGCGGCAGCGACGACGGGCACGGCACCGCCCCAGTCCGACCCGACCCGACACGTTAGCCATGATTAGCATTCAGAAGCCGTGCGCGGAGTCGCGGGGGAGGGGGCCGCATTCGGAGCACTGGGAGGGCGGGACGCGTCGTCGGAGGAGGAGGACCGCGAGGGTGCGCGTCCAGAGTCCAGCAGTCCACGCTCCAGCGCCGCACCGCGCTTCGCGCTCCGCTCCAGCGCCGTCCGTCCGCCTCGTCCTTCCTCGTCCAGTGTAGCGGCGGGCTGGCCGGACTGGCAGGGCTGGCAGGGCTGGCACCCCGTCTCGCATTATGCAATCCAGCGCAACGCAACGCCAAGCACTTCGCGGAAAAGCAGAAGCAGGCGAGGCAGGCCAACGCGGCCAACGCGGCGAACGCCACCGCGACGATGAATGGCCAAACGGCACGCCAATCAAGGCACGCGGCACGCGGCGCCGAGGAGAAGAGAGGAGGCCTTCGGGGCGCCGTGGCGTCGTGGCACCGCCCCGCCCCCAACGCCAAAACAGAAGCGCGGGGCGTAACGCGCACTGACACACAGGGACGCCAGCCGCCGCGCCGCGTCCATTCCCCCGAATTGCAGCCGGTGGGCCGGTGGGCAGATACACGGCGACCTTGAAGGAGAAGAGGACACGCCGCTTGGCTTGCTTGGCTTGCTTCGCTTCCGGCTCGGTGGCGTCACTTCCGGGCCGCGGCCGGCCCGGGCTTGACTGGAGCTTAGCGCGGTGCGGCGCGGTGCGGCGCGGTGCGCGGGCGTGGGGGGCGCTCGGCGCGGAGCATCGGACAGGACGGGACGGGACAGGCGGGGGCCCTTTTTGTTTCCAGCAGACGACGCGCCGGGCCGCCTCCACTGTCCTCGGCCAAGCCTCGGCCGTGACGCCGCGGGACTCGGCCCGGCCGTCCCGAGGGCCCTGGTCCTGGTCCTGGTCCTGCCGGCCCTGCCGCGTACAGCCTCACCAGAGTCCGCGGTCCGCGGCCCCGGCCCGCGAGGCTCGCTCGCTGCAGCCGAAGATAATCGGCCCACGGCGAAAAAAATGAAACACGGCTTTGGGTTTGCGGTGGTGGGAGGACTGCCTGGGCCTGGGCCTCGCATGCAGTAAAGCCGTCCGCGCTCCGCGTCTGTTTGAGTGTCTGGCGCTGATAATGCCGCCAAGGTCACACGCCGCACCGCGGCCAGGTCGGCGGATGGGTCGCGGTCCTCGCCTAGGGCAGGACGGGCAGGATGAGGACGACGCGAGCGACGCGACGCCGCTCCTCGCCCACCGCACTCAACAGTTTCCGATGGGCTGCGCCATGGCCCTCCTGCCCCGCCCCGCCCACCAGCTCCGGGCCGGGACCGACTTTGATGGCTGTGTTATGCCTCTGCCTCTGCCGCACACAGCGAGAAGCAACAGAGAATCTGCCTGGTTACAGGTTTAACGCCACCGGCAGACGGGCAGACGCACGCGCGTCGTTCATTCATGCCGAGGGACGGCCCGCCCCATTCCAGGAGACTGATTCCGAGAGTCGTTTTCGTCGCGCTGTCTCTCTCGCACTCATGGGGCGTTCCGTACGGGTGCGAGAGAGACAGAGCGACGGAAGCGACTCTCGGAGTCAGTCTACAGGGGCTGCGGTGGTTCATTACTCCAGTGGGATCCGAATGAAAGGGAAGGGGTAGGAATGAATGGCGATGTTGACGTGCTTACCTGCTAGATGTTTCGCTGAAATTTCCGCCATCCAACAGCCGCACTTTGGCGAATAAAACCGCACTGACAAATGGAACGGCTGTCAACTCCTCCAGGAGAACTGAGACTTGAAACTTGTATTTTTTCTTCTTCATCATAAATGCCATACTTCCCGCGGCACACAGCTTGTCAACGTTTTGTCTCAACTCAAGCAACACTTGTGCCTTGTGGCACAATTACTGATGCTTTAGGGAAGTGACCGTGGGTTTGTAATTGGTGTCAAAGCATTCAACACGACACTCCTTTCCATTGACCATGATTCACATTGGCCGAAGCGATTTCACAGTGTACTTCCTGAAAGTCAGTAAATTTAAATTACTTCAAAGCCAGCAGAATCAATTCATTCTCATACAAAATTCTTTGGAGCAATGACTGTACTGTTTCTTAACTGAAAAAAATAGCATGATATTCTAAGTCTCATATTTTAGAGAATAATGCACTTAAAAGGATATTATTAAGGCAACCATAACCCTTAAGATTAAACTTTGACAGTTGTACAATAAAGGAGAATGAAGAATAGAGGCAAATATTGTGATAATAGGTCTTACAATTTCACACCATAAATTAAAACTTTTAAGTTGTACAAAAAAATACACAAACTATGGCACAGACATAACCTCAAAATTATTCTGTCAAGCCAAAGAAAAAAAAACAGAATTAGGCTGAAATAAAGAAGAGGCAGGAAACTTGATACGGGTCACACAAGTGTTTTGAGATTCTATGCCGGGATAATCCTCAAAAAATTCCCAAAATACAGCTAGACAAGTTAATTTTCTTAGTTTATGAGAGATGTCAAATGATCGAGTTCATTGCGGTCCATGACACCACAAACATACCGAAAACACACAGTTTCCAACACCGCGATAGAATTAAAATCGCAACGACGTCACGCCACTTCAGGTAGGAAACGTCAATTTCGTTCACGGGTTGGGTTCGCAAAGGCCAAAACAACGAATCTACGGGACGGCCACGAAACGAAACACACGCGCGCAACCTGCCGTCAGTGAGTCCCAAACAACACTGAGCGAGAGAGAGCGATAGCGGAGCGAAAGGCAGTCGTGACGGGGAAGGGAAGGGGAGCCGGTTAGTAACCGCTTTCGCCAGTAGGAGTCGCTAGTATCGCTGGAGGTCGGTCAGCGGCCAGCGCGCTGCTTTCCTCCCATTCAAAACAAATATTGAGGCATGTACGACCCGCGAGAGAAGTCAAAGAGAAGACCACCCAACAAAGTGCTCACACGACGCTTCCGAATCAGTTTTGTGGAGCGGGTGTCTTTACCTAGGTAACGAAAACAGCGCGATGTTTTGAAGTAAAGAGTGTTTTCGCGCCAACGAACAGCAGATGACAGTCGTCGACGGCTCTGGTCGAATGTGAATGTGAATCGGATGAGAAGGGGAGAAGGGAAGTGCAGAGGAAGGGGGAGCAAAGGGAAGGGGGAGAAGGGGAGGGGAGGGGGAGAGAAGAGACCCTTCCGCACCGTAAACCAGCTGACTGATTGAAGTTCGAGTTCGCGCAACGAACTGAAAAGCAGAGCAACTTCAAGTGTTCTCTTCGAGTCGCAAAACTTTTGAGTCAGTGGTGGGATTAATCTGCTCCTTCGCCAATACCTCCAGAGAATGCTCGGACGATGGAGGTGACAGATGTGATACAAAGCGTAACAGGCGGTCTGTCGTCTGTGTACTGGTCGTCGCTCAGCACTGTGGCGTTCAGTATCAGCGAATATCAGGTAATTTCTTCTATGCTCAAGTGGCCAGAGGGATTTGCAAGCGTGCCCTGGTCAAGACCGTTTCCACCCACAATCCCACTGAGGGATTCATGCGCTGTATTGTCTGCGGGATTCTAGTATAACCTCCACGGACTGCCCTGCACTTCCGTGTCGCCCAAAGTCTATTTACAAACAAACAAAGCCCGTATTTGTTTTTATTTGCGCATCCATTTTCTTCGTGCAGCCTTTCACGTATCAGATGTTGTCCAGACTTTCATAGCACTATGTCATCAAAACTATTGTCCTCAAGCTTGTCATTGTGTCTGAGTTTTTCTTGTCCATATGACTAATCATGATTCATAATGTCTCTTGCATTCTTTGTTAACTGTTGAAGTCAATGTGCTATCCAACGTATTGAAATTTTTGAATGTTCTAACATTTGTTTTGCTGTGAAACTACTTTTCATTTCATATCTTGTCATTTTTCTGAAAATTGACCTATACTTTGTTCATCTTTTGTTCTATTCCTGCATTGAACTTTGAAACTGAACCTAAAAAAGAAAGGTCACAGCTATGGCTAGCTCTCTATCATTTGAAATTCAAATGCTCAAAGGAAACACAGTGGTATGACATGATCATGGCTTGTCATTAAGTTACAAGTACTATTCTACCTACCTATTGGCACACTGTGCAAGTACTTTGTTGTCCTAATATTGAATGAAAATTGAATAAAATTTTCTGAAGGGAAAAGATAAGGATCCTCTCAACTCATCCAATCCAATCTAATCTCTTGCTACATTACTTGTCTTTATCTATAGCTGTAATCCATGCCTTTGTCTCTTGGAAGTGCCTTGAGAACTTTAGACCTAAGTTCATAAAGCCTTACTAGCTACTGGTATTGGTGAAAGGGTGGCCATGCTTGTTATGGTACACTAGACCTCTTGTTTTGGAGCATGGTTTTGCTGAAAGAGAAATATGGTTTTCAAATGTTAATTTTGTTCTCTTTCATTCTTTAGATTACAGCACTTGCACTAACTGTAGCATTATTTGCTACAGTTGTTTGTATTGTGATATGGAAATGGAAGACAAAAGGTATGCCTGTCAATACTTCCCTCAATTTATTTTTATTGTTATCCAGTTTCTTATTTCTATGTTGTAAATTTTCATGTTGTGCAGAACGTGTCCTAGCAGAAGTCAAAGAGTTGGTTGGCGTTGGCTCTGGCCGGCCACGATTCAGAAAACGGGACAAGGTTTTATTTTATGGACGGAAAATGCTCCGCAAGGTTACTTCTTCTTTTTTTTTTTTTTTTTAATTTTTTTTAAGGTCAAACCATAACTATTTCTTTAAACATATCTTTTTCCTTAGGTGAAAAACATCTCAGGGCAAGTCCATGGTGGCCAGGGCAAAAAAAGACGTTTGGTGATGAAATTTGCTCGCCGTATTCTACAACTCAAGAAAGATACTACTCCTATGCAGCTCAAAGTTCTTGAGCCCCCCAATGAATATTTAGAGGAGGACATATCAAGCACAGATGATAAACGTGTACCACCAGATGCTCTATACATGCTTCAAAGCATCAGAGTGTTTGGTCACTTTGAAAAGCCAGTTTTTCTGAAGTTATGTAAACATACAGAAATAATTAATCTTCCTGCAGGGTCATACCTTTTCAAAATTGGTAGGTCCAACCATGCAGTATTGTTGAGTTCATGTTATGAATCCCGTCATAAGTCAGTCATTCACTCTTGAAAAAATCTATTTTAGGTGACCCTGATGAAAATGTTTATATTGTACAAAATGGCAAAGTCAATGTTTTTATCACGGGGCAGGATGGTTCAGTGCTTACATTAAAATGTGTGAAGACAGGAGAATCTGTAACTTCACTTCTTAGTTTTACTGATGTCTTAACTGTAAGTATTTTTGACTCAAAGGTTCCTAAATATTTTTATCCCAGAGAAAACTAATGTAATTTATTTTCATTGCATTTTAGGGACATCCGAATCCCTACAAAACAGTGTCTGCCAAAGCAGTTGAAGACTCAACTGTTGTTCGTCTTCCTATGGCTGCTTTTCAAGATGTTTTTCATGATTACCCTGACATTTTCATTAGAGTTATGCAAGTAATCATGGTACGCCTTCAACGAGTTACTTTTACCGCCTTACATCAGTATTTGGGTCTTAGTGCAGAACTTGTAAATCCTGTAAGTAACTTGTCTTAAATCTATAGTACTTAGGTATTTTTTCTTAAAATTTATATATGGTTTCAATTGGTGATTTTGTTTTCTTCTAGGGTACTTCAGGCCGTAGGAAAATGAGTCCCTTTATGGGCTCTCCCATCAAAGTAAAGCAAAAGGATGTGGGGAAAGACGGAGATACTGGTAAGATCCCTAAACTGAAGTAGGGCATCAGCTAAAATAGCATTTTGATTTCTGTACTCTCAGTTAACACCTCAATTATACCTTCCACAGCTTATGACCATCAGGACGGAGACCAGGCTGATACTGCTCCTCTATCTAGTAGTCGTCCTCACTCTCAACCAATCAACATTATGCCAACTCATCGACGCACCAGGTCTGGTCATGAGTCTAGTATCTCTTCAGATATATTGCCTGAGGGGGACTCTGCTGCTTCCTCATATCAATCCACAGGCACAAGTCAGGTAATGTGTAAATTATTTCAATAACAGTAATCAACAAACAAAATTACTGGTTTAAAATTGTTAAACATATTTTTCTAGGGAGCCTCAGAAGGTCACTCGGCACACAGCTCTCGCAGGAGGACTGCAGCACCTTCCCTCACTCCAAAGCAACATGCCGAACAAGTTCAATTGGCAACAGAAGCCTTTGTCAGAGAATTAGGTTTGGAAGATGATGCCCTCCTACGAGATGGGAAAGTCGAACTGAGAGAGGTCCCTGCAGGTACATACTTAATGAAAGAAGAATCCCACAAGGTATGCTTTTTAATTAAATTTGATTTTGTTTTCAACATTTGTTTTATTTGACTCAAATTAATCAATTTTTATTCCAAACTGCCCCCCTCCCCTTTCCTTCCTAGGATGTCGCTTTAGTTTACTTGTTGTCTGGAACACTAATTGTGTCACAGAAGCTAGCTGATATGCAAGAAGAAGTGCACATGTTTACTGCTCACCCAGGAGAAATGGTGGGAGGCCTTGCTGTATTAACTGGTGAACCAAGCTTTTTCACTATCAGAGCGAAACATTTTTCTTGTATTGCTCTATTATCAAAAACAACATTTTATGGGTAAGTCACAAGTATTATGCGTTTAGTATAAAGTTTCATATCACTGCATGCTCTAAAACTTTGCTCCATTCTTTTACAGACTGATGCGTGAACGCCCAAGAGTAGTACTTCATATAGCTAATACTGTCGTGAAGCGCTTGTCTCCGTTTGTGAGGCAGGTGGACTTTGCTCTTGACTGGGTCTTCATGGAAAGTGGTCGTGCTGTGTATAGGTTGGTAGTCTTACAGAGTCTCATCTTAATCCTGAGTAATATTACTTCTATTTTGGGATAATTGTTATCCACTTCTTTGGTTTGTTTGTAGGCAAGGTGATGAGTCAGACAGTACCTTCATTGTTTTGAGTGGGCGTCTTCGTTCGGTTATTACTCATGCCAATGGCAAGAAGGAAGTAGTTGCTGAGTACGGAAAGGGCGATCTCGTTGGTATTGTTGAAATGGTGACTCAAACTCCTCGCAGTACTACTGTCATGGCTGTGCGAGATTCTGAGCTTGCTAAGTTGCCAGAGGGCTTATTTAATGTAATTAAACTGCGTTTCCCCATAGTTGTCACAAGGTTAATTAATCTTCTTGGACATCGTATTTTGGGTTCTTGGCAGAAGCCTAGCATTGGTCGCACTGTTGACACTCGGCCTGCTCAAGTTAATTTCTCAACTGTTGCTATAGTTGCGGTGTCAGATGATGTTCCTTTAATGGCATTTACATATGAACTATATCACTCTTTAAATGCAATTGGACCTACATTGAGACTCACTTCAGAGCTGGTTCGAAAAACCCTTGGAGCTACCATCATGGATCCAAATAATGAGTACAGGCTCACTTCCTGGTTGGCACAGCAAGAAGACCAGCATCGCATTTCTTTGTACCAATGTGATGTCACATTCAGTGCCTGGACTCAAAGATGTGTGCGCCAAGCTGACTGTGTATTAATAGTTGGCTTGGGAGATAAAACTCCCACTATTGGCAAAATAGAGAAGGAGGTAGACAAGCTTGCTATCAGAACTCAAAAGGAACTTGTCTTACTTCACAAAGAAGGTGGACAGCCACCAAACAATACCGTAACGTGGCTCAATATGCGTTCATGGGTTTCAAGTCATCACCATATTCAATGTCCAAAACGAATGTTTGCTAAACGTTCTCAGTTTAGAATTGTAAGTTCTTATATTATGTTTTGTCTCTTCCTTATGTATCTTGAACAGATTTGTTTCTTTCTGTCATTACTGACTTGCAAATTTTTCGTTTTTAGAATGAGCTTTATGCCAAAGTACTGACGTCAGAACCCAACATTCACTCAGACTTTTCCCGATTGGCAAGATCCCTCACAGGAACATCTGTTGGACTTGTTTTGGGTGGTGGCGGCGCTCGTGGAGCTGCACATGTTGGCATGATCAAAGCAATCCAGGTATGGATCCTTTTTGAAGGCCTGCTCAAGAAGTTGCTTGTAGTATGCAGCTTTCACCTCCATATTCTTTGTGTCTTTCAGGAAGCTGGTATTCCCATTGACATGGTAGGAGGTGTTAGTATTGGAGCTTTGATGGGTGCCTTGTGGTGCATGGAAAAAAATTTGACTACAATGACGCAGAAAGCTAGAGAATTTTCAAGGGTAATTATTTTTGTTCAACTTTGTGGATAACTTATATCTTGTATCATAATTCATTTTCTTTTCTTTTTTCTCAGTTAATGACTCAGTGGTGGAGGCAACTTCTAGATCTTACATATCCAATGACATCAATTTTTTCTGGCAAAGACTTTAATCAGACAATTCAAAGAACTCTAGGAGACACTTACATAGAAGATTTGTGGCTGCCATATTTTACTGTCACCACTGACATCACATCAAGTGTCATGAGAATTCATACACATGGTAAGTGTTCATCTCTCTTTCTCTCTCAAGTTACAGTACTTCCACTGTAGAATATCTTCAAAGTACATAACTCCCTTTTTTACATTCTAAGAAAAGGGTGAAATTTTCCATAAATAAATATTAGTGAAAAAGCTTGCCTATTTTTAAAATACAGTGTAGCCAATGATGTTTGAAGTAATGTGTGTTTTAGATCACCAAGTATTTTATTTTCCTTTCTGCAGTCTTGTTGTTTAAGTTGTTCACAAAGTAGGATTTCTATTTCTGCCAGAAAAAGACCATTGCTCTGAAACACAGCTGCAGCTGTCTGGAAAGGAAAATGACTTCTTGTCTCCGTACATAGCTGAACTGCTACAGCTTGTAGTCTGTAACCTCAGTCACTTTTCTGTTCCTTTTTGTTGTCTGAGACATTAACCAACTTATTTATAGCATCATCTTCTTTCAGCCTCACACTCGGACACATTCCCCAATTGTTCCTTCCCACTTTCAATCAAATTCTCTCTGAAACTCCCAAAACTGCCAAAACTCATTCTGGACAGTCTGTCTTGTCTGTTTGTTCTATGCTCATGTCCTACGCCTGTAATGAGCTAAATGTGTTTTTAGAAGTATTTTGTTGGAAAGGTAACTACGGTTTTGCAGATGTTGGACAAACCAATGTCAGCTGGGTTTCTTTTTCATGTATTTTTTTTTTTTTTTTTTTTTTAACTAATTTGCTGGGGTACTCAACTTTATTATGGGAAATATGCAAACAGTCCTTTATAAATTTTAAGCATTTGCAAACCAGTTAAGTTATGCACATATTGTGTTACCTTTTCAATAGCAGAGAAAACAAAAAGTCTCAGCACTCATCATCTTCGTATAGTTGACACCATCTCCTTTTTTTTCACTGGAGCCCTGAATATTAGCACACTGACACTGTCTTTTATTTTTTGTTACGCTCGTCTGAATACATTGCTAAAAAGTTGAATAATTGAGTATTTCTTGTGTTCTGGAGTATTGATAGATACATTGTCACTTAGGTGTAGGTGGTAGAACTCAGTTGTTTTTGTTTTCCCATGCATGGAGATAAGTTTTTTTGGATTTTGCACTAAAAATTATTAAGTTGTTGCCTGTTTGTGCAAGTTAAAATGTACTCTTAGCGCATGAGGTGGTTTTCCACTTCATCTTTTGTGGTGGGCATGCATATTTTTGCTGCAGCAAAAGGTGACAAAAGCTTATGAATTGCACAGGTACACTTTGTACTTACATTGTGGACCTTAAATACCGGTAGTAACATACCCTTTGGATACACCTGCTTTCTTATTTTTCTGCATATCTTTGTCCTTCCCTGCTTTGGAGCAAGTTTAAAATTGGGTGAGCTTCCTAAAGCACAAATTAAATACAGCTCGGCCTCACTGAAATGTGTGTTGGTTTTTTTGTGTTGTTTAATTCTTTGCAATTAAAAAATGATACTGAAATTCAAAATTAGAAGATTAAGAAACTGTTTAAATCCATTCAACTTATTAAAAAGTTAAAGATAAATAAAAGTCCAATTTCACAAGAGAACTCTTACTAAGTTGCTTTGATCACTTCTTCCATTTTACCTGGGTTTTGTTCTTAATTTCAATTTCGATTGTTAGGCGCAAGTGCAGTGCGGGAAAATGCTATTGAGCATAGGATGTTCTGATTTGAAATGTGTGCAGGATCCCTATGGCGCTATTGTCGCAGCTCTATGTCTCTTTCTGGCTACATGCCTCCCATGTGTGATCCACTGGATGGCCATCTTCTTCTGGATGGAGGCTATGTCAACAACTTACCAGGTAAAAGCTTAGTTCCGGACGATTTTTTTCTGCATGTTCGCATTTATTTCTGGTTTGGGGCTTCTGTTTAAATGGTTGTGGTCACATTTGTTTGTACAGCTAATGTGCCTAGCTAGCTTAGCTTTATGTGGCAATGAGTTCTATTTTTCTCTTAATCTTTAGTCATCGCTTCTCTGTGGGCATAGATTTGCTAGGTGTTTCAATTTCCCCCAACATTTGTACTAGGAGGGTGAGGTGAGTTTCAAGCAAACAGACAGACTGTCAAAAGAATATAGGCATACTTGTACTAATCTCTTTAATACTTTAAACAAAAAAAAAAGATATGTTACTTTTGGCATGAATGCTTTCAGTTTCATTTGGAACTGCATAAAAGTTAAAATGGTATACATTTTAAATCAAAAGAATATTAACTGATGGAAATGAAGAAAAATATTTTCCGGTTTCGGTTTTTAATTAGAAGTCTTAAATCTATTCCTACAATACCCCGTGCCCTGTGCCGAGCTGTGAGTGCTTTTCAGAAGGCACAATTCACAGCTTAGTACAATTTCAGGGGAAGCCTGGCGGTATGTACGTTCAAGCATGTCTATTGTCGGAATTCTGCCCCCTCTTTGTGATCCCACTGATGGGCATCTTCTTTCTGATGGCTGCTACGTCAACAATTTGCCAGGTAATTTAACCAGGAGCAAGGCGCTATATGATTATTACTGGTTACTGGAATAACAACTGCCAGTTTTTATAGAGCAGATTCTCATTCTGGTGTGTCAGTTGGTGTTTTATCATGTTTGGTGATGGTGTCTGTGGAATTTGACTGAGGTCAAGTTTTAAGTGCTGTGGGTTGGGAGGTGGGATATTGTACAATGAATTTGTCAGGACACAATCTTCATTAAGCATTCTGGTCAGTAAAGATATATCATTGTGCCGGTCTTTCAGTTCATTCAGTGCTTGGGAGTGCTGCTTTGTGTATTTTCATAATGATCCCTCTGTTGTAGAGTATAAACATGTAATGCTTATTGTTGTTTGTCCATAAACAAATAAATCTTACCTTTATTCCTCAATGCTTTCATTTTCAGCTGATGTGATGAGGAGCATGGGAGCAAAGCACATTTTGGCTATTGATGTTGGATCACAAGATGAAATGGATCTCACAAACTATGGAGATTCATTGTCAGGATGGTGGCTATTGTGGAAACGCTGGAACCCCTTTACAAGTCCTGTTAAAGTTCCCAGTATGCCTGATATTCAGTCAAGACTCGCTTACGTTTCCTGTGTTCGACAACTTGAGGTTTGTGGCTTTTTCCTTGCCAGGCATGGATTTTATTATTTCGACCTATCGCACTCCTTTCTTATACATTCTGTTTGATTTTCTCTTATATCCATCCAGGAAGTAAAGAATAGTGATTATTGCGAGTACATTAGACCTCCCATTGACAAATACAAGACACTTCAGTTTGGAAGTTTTGATGAAATTAAGGCAAGTATGCTACTTCCTATTTCAACTGTCCTTCAAACATGTCAGCCATTTTATTATGATGGAAATACTTATAAATGATTTATTTTTACTGTTTGGGGTTCTAGGATGTTGGGTACAATCATGGAAAAACTTATTACGCTGGCTTAATGAAAGCAGGACAGATGCCACTTCTGCAGCCATCCTATCCTACAGCATCACAGAGTGCAGAAAAGACTTACCACCCAACACATTCAGCCCAAGCATCATCATCAGGATACACATTCACTGATCTAGCTCAGCTAGTGTGCAAAGTTCCACGCAACCGGTTTCTTGATAGTGGTGAGTTACTAAAAATCCTTCGGGTTACAGTATTTATTAGATGATAAAATTGCTTGTGTTTTGTGCTAATTTTGTTTGGCTTACTGACAGATTCCTCAGAAAGTGAGTATGAGGCTGACGAAGAGGATGCCCATGAAGTGGGATATGCCTCTGAACCATCAGCCGGCATCCTTGATGTAAGTTTACACTCAGACATGTATTTAGGGAGCTTTTAAATTTTAGATACTGTCTTATGAGACAAGATCTTAATTTCTCTCTCGTTTTTTAGGATGGTGATTCTGACACAGCTGAAGCTCATCGTCGAATTGGTGGATCCTTGTCTTTGTCAGAAACTGAAATGGATATGGAGTCTATTTTCTTGCCTAAACGTGCCAAATCAGTCAAAAGATTGCAGTAGTGCATTGAACAATGTCTGAAGGCATTTAGAACAATATTGGTCTATTTAATTAATTCAATTCATCTGTATTGATTCATACTTGTTAATATTTTAATTGTGTTTTCTGAATTCCTTACAAGCAGAGTGCTTGGCTTATGCTCAAAGGGCACTACATTTTTATTTCTAGAGCGTGTGGTTTTCTATTTTCTTCCTTTTTTTAAATGATTTGACGGGGGTTTTAAGGTGACTTGTCACCAGACTTTGCCTTTTATGTAAGTGCCATCTAGCCTACTGTAATGATTAAAGTGTTATGTTGTTCCATATTTACCTCTTTATTTTCTTGGAATATATAAAATGATCAGCATTCATAACTGTAATTTTTACCACAATGGTCTGAGTGTAAGCCCTCCTAAAATTATGTCTAAGCTTATCCTGGTGTTGAAACTCATTTCGGGGGAGACTTAGGAGGAGGGCTTATATTCAGACCATAACAGTAGTAAAAGGCTTAAATCACTGAAAATAATCTAGGACACAATAGATACTGGAATGCCTTGGTCTTGTAGAATCAACATTCAAAATACAACTGTTCATCACATATTTACATCAATGATTTTAACCTAAATACTTCTCTGTACTTACATGTAGGTCTATAGGCTTTAAAAATGTGGCTGTGATAGAATAGAACTCCTGGTTGGAAGTAGTCTGAAGGACTACTTTCTTTAAGTCTTTATCCCCTTGATTGTTTCTTAGTAAGTTTACAAAATATTGTGAGATTGATGTGTTGTGAGGAAAAATTGTTGCCAATGGTTGCATAATGTTTTTCTCCCTGACTCTTTGGTGTGTTAAGACTGTTCCATTGTCAATTTGGAAGTACTCTTCTAACATTTTTGAATCATGCTTTTATCCTGACCTATTTCTTGTTTCCTTTCGCTTGATAGACGCACATACTATCCGGAAGAAGTGCTGCCACGGTTGGGGTGAGACACACACCCTCTATAATAGCATCGGCTTCAGATTGATTGTCTTTTCTCATTTTGAATGGCTACAAGCTTAATTTTTAATTATACTGTCAAGAGTATCCTTTCTACTGTACATCACTGTGCCTGTTGCATTATCAATTTCTTCCACTGTTCCTTCTAGGCCCAACATTATTTTTGCCATTCAATGTTCTTTTGTTGGGCTTATGCTGGATTTACTTTGGTCATGTCTGAATTTCTGTGATTTAAAAGTTTGTAGACGTGTGTGTGCTTTATGGTTACTGAAACCTGACCTGAGGTGTTGGTATATCCAACTAGACTTTTTTGCTGCACAATTCAAATGGATGAATGCATGAATGTGAAGAATTTGGTCTGTGAACCAGGTATAAAAAAGAAATATGTATTATATGTGTGTTTTCATTAGATGTGCAATTTTGATCTATGTATTGTACTATTCCGAGCCAAAGCTCTCAACAGTCACTAATAAATTATGTGTGTTATGATCAGATGTGCAATCTTTTTGTACTATTCCCAGCAAAAGCTCCCAACAGTCACTAATCAAAGTCAAGATCACATTTGAAACATTTTTAATGTTCATCATTCAACACAGTAAAAAAGAGATTCTACAAAAATATAAAAATATAAATCTCAGTCTATTTCAAAAATATCTAAAATGAAGTTTAAAAATATTAATTCTAATGCTGTCCCTGATTGAATTGTTAAGAGAGAAATAAGTTTTATCTGTTACACCATATGTTCCTAATTCTATGATTTCTCAGACTTGATTAATTCTGGGTCAATGACACTTAAAACAGCTCCTACCAAATGTAGGGAACCAGTCACAAGAACACACCATTCCATATTTTCATCTTGTAATTCTGCAAGAGCATCATTGACTGAGTTCTTCAGATATACTTTAGGAGATGCAGAGCACATGTTACTATCATTTCCATTAGTTTCGACATTCTGATACTTGGCCACCCAAAGATCATATAAGGCTCTAGTCTGCTTCAGTTGACTTGATGTAGTCACTCTGAGATTCACTGAGTCACCTAAGACCAAGAAATTAACACATTTAAAAAGAAACAAATAAACTTTTAAAAGAAAAAACCACAGAACCACAAAACTACCTTTTGAAATGGGAGAGTGGAAAATATTTGGGCTAAAGAAGACTTTGTCAAATGCACAAGAAAACAAAGGCTTCATTATTTGTAGACAATCTCTATCTCCTGTCATGTTTAAAAGAAGGGCATGTCGAAGGCCAGGCCTAAAATACACCCAAAAAACCATTTATTAGTTACTGTGGAATCATTTTGGTTTCAAATTTTGAAGAAGAAAATAATTCAAATGGTTTCAAACATTGAAGAAGAAAAAAATTATACATACCTCATGGGCAGTGATCTTTTGTACCACTCCACACATGCACTCATACTTTCAACGGTATGGGCTCCATCCAAAAAGTACCTAATACGGCCACAATCTGATTCCAGAATGTGGTTTCTACCCGGCCAGCGACAAGCTAGCAGTCCAGTGGCGGTTTCTTCAGAGATTGAAAAAGATGGGGCTTCCTTCAGAGTGGCATTTGGAGGCAAAACTGTATTGACTGAAAAAAAAAAAAAAATCTAGTATGAGTGTTTAGTTTGAACTCAAATTAGCAAACTAATGGCTTCATGGGAATGAGAATTCTTGGGATTTCCTTGAGTTACAAACCAGAATTTGACAATAAACGTCTTTGAAACCACGCATTTGTTAGCTGCAAAGCCAAGGAAGCATTGATTTGTTGCGTCCAGAACAGAGATAGAGCAGCTTCCCGTGATTGCAGGGTAGGCCATAAATACTGATCCAGAGATGGCACAACTTCAACAGGGCACTTAAAAAAAAAATTACAAAAAAGAAAACATGAAATAAATTAAAAGTAGGGAAAAACCTTTTTCTCTTCTTCTTTGTCACTGAAAAAGAACAGAAGTATGACACTTACCATACGTTCAATAGATCTTTGTCTTATGACTTCAAGAGCCTCAGGAGCATGACCTGGTACAGTGTATGCTACAGCAGTAGGTTTTAGAATTCCTGCCTTTTGCCAAGCTATGCTAGGCAATGAGTTACCAAGCAAAGCAGTGTGATCTATGCCAAGGGAGGTAATACCAACTACAGATACATTTCTGAAAAAAAAATATTAAAAAATATAAATCAAAGTAACTTTCCAGTATCTTCTTCTGCCTCTCCTTCCTCTAAACATTACTTACTGCAAAATGTTAGTACAGTCTCGCTCTCCTCCGATTCCTACCTCTACAATAGCAACATCCACTTTCTCTTCGAGAAACAACCTGAAGGCCATCAGGGTTAAAAATGCAAAGTAAGGAGGCATACTTGAAGGAGGGATCTGTAAAGCATTTTAAACTTCATGAAAAAAGGATTCAGCCCAAGAGCAAATAATTTTTAAAAATTTGATGTGTTTCTATCACCTTTTGGCCCAACAACAAATCGTATGTTTTCCAAAAGTAGCTTGTAAATTTAAGGGTCGATATGGGGCGTCCATCTAATCGAATACGCTCCCTTAATGATACTAAATGTGGTGAAGAAAAAAATCCAGTACGAAAACCATTGTGCCGCAAAATGGACTCACAGTAAGCACTTGTTGATCCCTTGCCTTTGGTGCCAGCCACATGAATGACAGAGAGATTTGAAAGTTCATTTGGACCCAAACCAATCCTAGAACAAGAATAATTTTAATAAAACATTTAGATGACAATAGGCAATTATCTAGCATGACACTAGAGGGAATACCCAAGAACTGAAGGCATAGCTGACAGCTTACATTTCTGCACAACTTAACAACCGGTTATCATCATTTGTAGATCGCACTCCATCCTTGACCAATTTATTGATGTAGGCGGCATTGCTTTGAAGTGAATTAAGAGCTGCAACGGCATCCTGCAAAAAGAGGGCCAGCCTTAGGGATAGAAATATCATTCAACACAGCGAAACTCAGTAAGAATAAGACTGCACATTGGTTGCGTTACCTCATAGCTGCGCCCAGATGAACTGTTGCTGTGGGACATTTCTCTGCAGGCGACTTTGGCGCTTCCTAGCCAGGGGGGCGGACTGTGCCAGCGTTCCCCCGCATGGAGAAGACCGCCGAGACTCTGCCGGGGCAGAGACTGGGCCAGAGGCTGACTCTGGCGGCAGGAGCGAGGGCCGTGCACTCCCACCGCTCTCACCAGCTCCTGCATGCTGGCTTGGTTAGGGCCTCGCCTCGCCGCGCCTCGCCTGTGGCTCAGTGGACCTCTCCTCTCCTCCTCGCGTCTCTGATCTTGATTGTGGGTCGAGAAAAAAAGCAGATCAGGGTCACGGCGGCAGAGTAACTTTGCGGGTTTGCGGTCAAGAGGAAAAGGGGAGGGGAGGTATCTGTTTCCTGACGCCGCCTTCGTCTTCTGGGGACGGTGGGCAAGACGAGACTCGCACTCGCCTCCTCCAGTCACCTCGTTGGTTTATTCATAAGTACGTGCGCTCGTGGTGTGGCGACTACCAGTTAAATCGGGGGCAGCTATGGGGGTCAGACCAGTGACCAGAGTCCAGTCCGGGCCACTCGGCCACTCCGGTCTTGGCACGATTCAGAACGACCATTTCCCTTTACCCTTCCCGCGCCCAGCCAGCGGATTAGGTTTCTAAAACACGAATAAAACACACATCGTTCGGCAGCAGTCGCGCAACTAAAGAAGAGTACAGTGAAGTCTAAAGAGTAAAAACTTCCAACAAGGTGCTAACTAATGCACGTGATATTTCAGGTTAAGGGGTACTTTTGTTGTTTACAAACACAACACGAAGTATGAGAAGTTCGTGCTTCTTTCTTTTGTTCTTCCCCCTCCAACAGGATTGCGGGGAGGGGGAGGGGGAGGGGAGGCTTGCGCCTACGTTTTCCTACGCGTTTTCCAAGGTTTCTGAATCAAGATGGACATTTATTTCAAACGAAAGCTAAAATCTAGCTGGACCAGTACAGATTACAGGAGGTGAGCTCTACATAAATTCAATTAAATTGTAACTTATGCCTACATTTCACAATAAAATACAGGGGATGCAAACAATTACTAAAATCTAAAATTGACAAAGGTAAAATAAAAACTCAATTAACAGTCAATAAAATCAAACACTTATCTAAAGACTCTGTACATTATCACATGGGTAAAATATCACGAGATGAGCCGTGCCGGCGTTGCCCTACCGAATGATGCACCCGAACTGCCTCTTGACGCCGCTGCGGTCTTCCCTGGACTCCTGCAGGGCGCGTCGCCGCAGCTCCTTGGTGGTCTTGGCGCCCAGGAAGTTCCACATGCACAGCATCTCGTCCATCCCGGCCGTGGCCACGATGGCGCCGTCGGGGCTCCAGCAAATGTAGTTGATGGGGTCCTGGTGCGCCTGGAGGCGGTCCACCACCGTGGTCAAGTCCGACAGCACCGCGACCTGCGACACGCCTGGGCAACAAAAATCAAACAGAGGACTAAATAAATTGTGCGCCGTGTTCATCGCTGTTTCTGTTGATTGATCGCGCCTTTCCCACCTTTGCCGGAGAAAGCCACCACCAGTTCGGCGGTCCGCTGCGAGAAGGACAAGGCCGTCACGGACACTGGCTGGCGCTTGGCGCCCTGGTACGTGGCCGTCGTGGTGCGCCGCGACGAGAAGTTGAGCAGCGCGACGTCGCCCGCCAAGGTGCCCAACGCCACCACGGAGCTGCGCCACGGGTGCCAGCTCAGCGACTGCAAGCCGAGACACAGGAGTTGAGCCCTCGAAGCCCCTTCCAACGGCCGGGTAGGCACACCGCCGCACACGGCTGCGTCGGCCGCGCGGTTCGTTACTTCGTTACCGTGACGGACGACCCGTAGTCCAGCTCGTCGCCGCGGACGACGCCCGTCTCCCAGTCCCACACGAGCGCCGTTCCCATCACGCCGCCGCAAGCCAGCAGCACGCCGTCGTGGGAGAAGGACATGACTGAGATGCCACCGGACACCCGGTCGAACACCCGGGTGGACCGGAGGACCGCCAGCGTCGGCGTCACCAGGAACACGATGCCCGAGCAGGACCCCCTGACGGCAGAGGACGAGAACGGTCAGGCAGGCCGTCGGGGAAGTCCCACCGCACGCGGCAAGCCGCCACGCACACTCACATGGCGATGACGTCCTCGTAGGGGTGCCAGGAGATGGCGTTGATCGGGGCCAGGGGACCGGGCAGCTGCCGCGAGAACATCTCCTTCTTCAAGTCGCAGTCCCACATCTGCCAACAACGCGCACATGCGCACATCATCATGGCGCCCCGGTGAACCACTTGTAGTACTTGCAGCACTTGCCCCGACACTGACCTGGACCTGGCTGAAGCGGCCGGTGCCCATGGCGAGCAGGGCGCGGTCCGGCGACGGGCTCCAGCACAGCGACATGGGCTTGTTGTAGTCCTTCAGGCTCACGAGCAGCTCCGAGGCGCCCGCGGTCCCCGGCATGTTGGTCTCGACGGGCCGGCGCCACAGGTACACGCCGAACCGGCCCGCCACGGCCAGCACGCCGCAAGCCCCCCACGACATCAGCTGGTCCATGCGCGCCCTCGAGCCCTGTCGGCAAGCCCAGCGTCAGACAAGGAGCGCACTGCCGAGCGTCGCTTTGTCTCTCTCGCACCCTGACGGAGAGCCCCATGAGTGCGACAGAGACAGAGCGAGGAAACGACTCTTCTGAATGGCTCGGCTGACAAGCTCGGCTTGCTGCAGCCCGACGCACCGGGACCTTCGGCAGCTCCGGCATGCAGACCGACAGTTCCGGGGCGCCGACGAGCGGGTCGCGGCGCGCTCGGACGGGCCAGTCCTGGCGGTCGACCACCTTGACGTGCTTCGAGCTCGCCTCGGCGCCGTCCGCCGCGCCCAGCCCGAGGGGCAGCACGCGGGCGCAGCGGCGCTCCCCGATCAGGGCGTCCTCCAGCAGCCGCCGGTACGCGACGCGCCGGTCGCTTTTCAGGTCCTGCACCGAAACAAAGACAGCTCTTTTGAATCCGAATCAAGTTCCTTGCGACGCTACGTGAGCCTAACGGTACGCCACACCGCGGCGCGGCGGCGTCGTGACGTTTCTCGCCTCGCACTCAGACTCGGTTTGTTTACCTTTTCGAGGATGCTCTGCGCGGTGACGTCCGCCCACTCCGCGTCCGCGAGGGTGGACAAGCGCGAGTCGTGGCTTCGCAGTGAGCGGGGCGGTATGAAGCGGTCCAGGATCTGCGAGTTGGGTGTCGGTGCAAGCACGTCAGTCAACAGAACAACCGAGCTCTCAAATACGGCACCGTAAAAACCTAGAGGAACTCTTCTCTCACCCGATGTTTGTGCTGTCCGCTTTGTCGCGGTCTTGTTGGCCTCATGTCCCCCATGTTGGGCGGGTCAGACTTGCCAGCTGCAGTCCAGAGGCAGCGGGGCGATGCGGCTGCGTCGAGTCTCGTCTGACTGTAAACACCGGCGACCTGTGTCGTTGGCCATCCAACGACTGTCAACATGCTCGCTCGAGCCTTCTGGGACAGCCGCTCAGATGGCGCCAGGAAATCAAATGTTCGCCGGCGGCGAGCCGTCCAGGTGTGAAATGAGGCAATGCCGGTCTATGCCGCTTTGGGGAGAACCGACTTCAGTTTTATAAGTGTCGAAACTAGTGCTTTACTCCTTGGTCGTAAGTGTGTGTTTCTCTCTATTTCGGATGACGAAAACAAGGTGTCACGGTAGTCTCTTTCATGGGACTTCCCCAGGAGAGTTCCCGCCTCGTTGAAGGGTCTTGCGAGTGGCGGGCGGATTCCGGGGTGTGAAGGGCACGCAGGGAATCGTTTTGCCGGGATCGCGTGCCTCGGAAGGAAGACTTCCCTGCCCCACTGTTGTTCTCCGTCGGTGGCCGCCTCGGAGTAAAAATAGACCGCTGCGGTGTTTCTTCGCATTTGTTCCACCGCACCGCTCCAGACAGCACGCCCTACCGCGCTACCGCTTGCCGCTCGCCTCCTTTCGCCCTTTCTGGTGTAGGGCTATTGATTTTCCACCCCCTGAGGGGCCTGGGGCTGGGGCCGCCCTCCGCCCTCCGTCCTTCCCTTCACTCGGCCGGGGTGCGGGGTGGCCAGGGGGGGTGGCCGGGTTTGCCGCCGCGACCTGCTGTGCCAGCGATGGGCGAGGGGAAGGGGCGGGGCGGGGAGCGGGTCGAGCTTCTGGTTATCTCCACCGTCCGCGCCACCCGCGCTGTCTTCTGATAGTTTTCATTCCGTTTGTTTATACACGCAGTGGTTTGACAGCGATTTGTGTTTCGTGGTTGTGAGGAGAACCGCAAGCCGTATTTCAAGGTTTTTGCTTTTCGTGACTCCTGCTTTTTGTGAGGGACCGTTCTTTATTCATTGCAAGCGGCTGCCTGCATTTGTTGAGGTAACAATCGTAGGGTTTGTTCTAACCTCGAAGTTGTAAACAAAAGTGACATTTCCATTCAAACTTTTCATGGAACAGCCCTCATAATTCTTGTGTCATTTATTTTTTAGAATGAGTGGGCAAACTATTGCCGATCAAAAGGATCTCATCAAGGAATCGCTCCTTTCTTTTATTCAAACGAGAGTGCCCACAGCTCAACTGAGGTAATTTACCTTTGCAAGCTGATGTCCTTATATTTAGTCTTTATTAAATAAAATGCCTGTATTAATGGATTAACGTTGTTTTGTTTGGATTTTAGTGTGGACGAGATTGTTCTCAACTACTGTGTGAGCATTCTTGAGGAACTTGGAGAAAATCAGGATCATGATGAGTTTGATATAGAAGGATTTTGTGAAATGATGCAAGCGTTTGTTCAAGAATTTTCGACAATACCTCAAGTGGAGGTGGCTACTTGGATGTTTGAGCTGGAAGCCAGGCTGCGAGAGCTCCGAAACCAAGGTATACACCTCTTAAATTAATTAAATCATGACTAATTGCTGTGATAAATATTATTCATTTACCTTTTTTGATTTGCAGTCAATAGTGATGATCACAAATACGAACTGCTGTCTGCCCTGCTGGCACCACTTGCTGTGGACAAATCCAAACAACCATCTCGCACGCCACGCTCTTCTGAATCTAGCCTCCCTGGCAATGAAACTACTCCACCAAAACGAGTTTATTTGTTATCAGAAACAAGTGATGGGTCTTCTGATGGTTCAAGCAATGGTGACTGCCAAAGTGTTTATGATGTAGGTATTCATTATTATTGAAGGAGGTAAAGTAGGTCTTTGTGGCATTATTATAATTTTTGTTCCTTTCTTTCTGTTTAAAAGGAGGCTGTTTTTATATTGCAAGAGCTTTTCCCCATGGCAAGTCTCCCAGAGATTCAGCATTGTGTTTCTGTTGGCGATGGAGACCCTGGTGTTTCAGCTCAGCTCCTCATTGACCGTCAGGAAGCAGGCCTGAGTATTCTGGCCTCAACTGCTGTTATACAAGTAAAGACATAATAAATCATGATAGAATGCATAAAAACAAGGTGAAGAGTTCAATTTGCTGAACTGTTTTATGTTGTGATTCTAGGCAGGACTGCGGCAGAAACCTGTGAATGATGATGAGCTCAAATCACGCATTATTGCCAAATACAGCTATGTTGACCGTGAGGCTGAACACCGTGAACACCACCCAATTCAGCCTAAATCTGTAAGTGGTACCTTTATCATATGCTTCATGTTATGTTTCTTCTTTGTTCATGATTGTGACCTTTCAAATCAATGTTTTCAGGAGCCGAAGAAACTTGTTCGGTACAGAGACAACAAAATAGTGAGCTTGAAGGGAGAACGCTTTACTGAAGTGAAGCGTGAAGATATGGAGGAACCAAAAAAGCCTTTGGTTTCAGTGAAACCACAACGCAAAAATCACAGCAATCACTGATCTTTGTAGCAAGCGGCCGCTTGGGGCGCGGACCGCTTTGCAGCATGTGCTTGGCCCCTGCTAGTCATCAGTAAGGATAACTTGAATTTGGAATATCCAAATTATTTTATTGTGGTTTTGTTTTCTAAATTTTCTTTTGTTTATTTTTTTACAGCAGAGCGCAGCCCAGAAAGATAGTGATTGTGCAAGCGCAGTGCACACTTAGAAGGAGTATGCAGCTGCGAATACCTTGTGACAATTGTTGCTTGTAAGGGCAGCCTAGTGTCATACAAACCCTCTGTGATGTTAATTGAATGGGAGATATGAGATGAGTCTTTTCTGCCAATCTCCACATTATTTCACACTTTCATTTGTGCCAGTAGAATTTTAATGGAAATTCAGGCAAAAAATTTTAATGGGCATAGATTAGACCATTTAATGGGTGTGTAGCCATGATCTTTACCTATATTGCCGTCACCTTTAAATACGTAGTAATTCTCTGCTGGAGGTTTCTTTAAATTGGATATTTGTTGTGGTACAAAGATTTGGTGTACGCTAGACAATGTTTAAATGTCCTTTGAAAGACTATGTCCTTAATTCATTTTATGACTGTTATGGGGCATCCCTCGCCTTGTGCAGCAATTGGTAGTCATAGAAACACATAACCTTAAGGTTTATAAATCTCACATTGCCACATCTCATTGAAGTGTGCTCTTTTAACACACTCATCAGCTGCTTTCATAATGCCTTTCTTTAATATTTATTGTTGATGTGACACTGAAGATATTCTGCAGCAGAAGTACAGACTGCAGACAGGAGTGGCAGCAACAACTAATCCTTGATTGGTCTTCATCCATTGAACATTCCAGTAGCAATAGTTCTTTCTGTTGCTCTATAATACAACTATTATCTGTATTACCAAAGACTAATTTTGCATTCGAGTATGACGTTACATGGCAGAGAGTGTGCTCAATTCCCATTTTTGACAGTGTCTATGTTTCAGATAGGAATTATAAGTCTGATGATTGAACTCCTGACATTGCATGTGAAAAATGTACCTTTCAAGTTAAACACTAATTTGTGTGTGTGTGTTTTGTTCTCTTTGTTTTTACCCCTTATTTTAAGTTGATCTGTTATGTGTGAGGTTTTTTTTGTATGTTATTTTATCCTGGTAGGCCTTGGTAGTATCATTACAATATTTATTTATATCATTTTATTGTTAAGAACTCAAAGTTTGATTGTATAGGAAATATGCACAAACTTGTCCTATGGTAGAATACTATGGTGCTTCTCATAGTTCCACTCACTTTTGTACTACCAGAGCTTTCAGAGAAGAAGGTAGTGTGATTTCCCAACTTTTCTGGTAATTCTGTATCTATGGTCCATTGTCCAGTTTGTACCTTCATAATTCCATTCTAATGTGCTCTCTTTTAAACCAAGCGTTCAAACTAATCTGTTTTGAACTTGTCATGTTATTGTCAGCCATTATGATACTGTCAGATCATTCTTATTTGCACTTGTTGTGAATGCCTAAGCCAATTTATACCAAAGAGATTTAAGTGCGTTTTCATGAGAATATTGTTGTGTTCTACTGATAACCCTGCCAGTTTCAGTTACCGCCTTTAAAGTTTATTTATTGATTTACTTTACAATTATTTTGTGTGTTGTTTTTAGACCTGCAAGTAAGATAACATGGCAGCAGTATTATTTGTTTTGTTACTTTTTTTCTCCTCTTGGACTAAATTCATTGTCTCACAGTAATATATTCCTCCTTCCTCAAAGTGTTTGATTGTGTTTTGGAGGAATATATCTGGATGTGTACTGTTGTTTTGTTTAGAGTTGTGTTTAAATGTGTAGATAAACTGTAATGTGTAAGTAGAAATGTAGTGTAATGTTTTAGAGTTAAAGAGTTCACACCTTCAGGACTGCAGCCTGCTTCACAAGTACAGTGACCATAGTGATCTTGTGGTTTATTTTAAACTGCTACTGAGGTATTAATTTAAGTCTGTAACCCTTAAAATGTGGCAGATTCTGGAAAAGGCTTTTTTAAAAATACCAATACAAACCAAACTAATGTTTTAACCCCTTTTGCCATGATCGGCATGAAATGAAAGTTGTAAAACTAGTTGATCTCATACTAGATTTTAAGTGGTACTCTACCCAGTGTCAATCAAACAAAATCAACTACCATCTGTTGCTTTTTTTTCATCTGCCAGTTAGTGTGATGTTTACCTGTGACCCTTGATGCTGAATAGAATTGATTTATCCTGTGTATTGCTGATGTGTGGGAACAGTAGTTCTGGAATGAGAACCAATTGTATTATTACTATTCTGAGATCTGACAATTTCCAAACAACTTTTTATTTCCATATAATCAATTAAGTTTGATTTCTGTTAAAAAATACCGCTTAAAAAAAATTGTACAGTAGTGGAAGTAAAGGGATTTTTGTTTTGCTAACATGCTAATTATTTTTGTTCTTGTTTTGTTATATTGGAGTGCTCTGGTTTGAAGTTTGAGTGATGGTGATGGGAAGGTTTCGTATTAGTCTTCAAACTGTAATTTGACTATAAAATGTCTGCATTGTGCACATTTTTGTTTTTGAAGTGTACCAATATTTTGTTTGACAAATGGGACAACCCTGATTAGTTCCTCAGTGTTTGCAAATGGTACTCTTGATGACTTTTACTGTGTGTAACTTTGTTTTGAGGAAACTATAAGCTCTTCTTACTGGATAAGTATTGTTAAGAGTTATGTGCTTCTTGACTGTTGTGAATGATAGCTGTAAGTTTGATATTTAACATACTCGCCTTTCCCTCTTTTCTCACTACTTGTATTGTATGTTCTGCCCGGTTAAACAAATTGCTGTTTCCCTCAACCTTAATAATCACTTGTAATTGAAAAGTTACGCCATTATTTATTTATCCCCTCCCCTCTACTTTTATTTCAAAAACAGCAATTCTAATATTTTTGAACGCGATAGCGGTTAAAGGGTTAAACGCGGACGATTTGCGTGAAAGATGAATGGAAGTCGGGGATTGGAGCAGCGTCTCTGTAGGCCTGGGGCCCGGCCACCATACGGCCACTGGCACCAGACTGGCACACTGGCACCGCAGGGCGGCAGCAGCACAGCAGCAGGGATGGCACGGCCGGCATGGCCTCGCTCCGCGCATGCAGCAGTGTGAGTCGAGACGCGGGACGGGACGGCACGGCTCGGACGGGACGATACAACGGACGGCCAGGGATCTGCAGGCTCCGCAGCCATGGCGTGGGCCCCCGTGTGCGCAGCGGCGGTGCTCGTATCGCTGGCTCAGCTGGCCCTGCTGGGGGTGAGTGGGTGGTTGACTAGGCACCAAGCCCGGGTTCTGGGTTCGAATCCCCGCGGTGGCGCGGTTCGGATGCCAGTAAACTGCGTTAGCGCTCTTTCCCTTCTGGGGAAAGGAAGGGGGTGGCGTCGCCCTGGACTTCCCTTCGATAGCTGAGGTGTTTGCGTCCTTGGGTAGGCAGTGCAGTAGCAGGCAGTGGACGAGGCGATTCAAGGTCTCTCCTCTCAGTCCGTCCCTCGGCACTCGGCACGCCGCCGGTGGCCGATTCGCGCGGGCGTCATGGGGCCGCTTAATCGGTCGCGGGTCCGTCGACTGATTTGCCTGAGATGCACAATAACGGATCATGACTGACCGTATCTTCGGGCCGCGTCGTCGCGTCGCAGTTGCCGATCTGCTGACGGCCTGCGGACGGCATTGGCATGGCCGTCGAGCCTCGCTGTTTTCTCCGCTCCGGCCCTGGTGCCTGGCTGCACAGCGCGTCATGCGTCGCGCTCAACCCTATCAGACACTTAGCGTGATTCAGTCGGTGCATGCAGTGCACGCCTGCCTTGCCACTTATTGCCACTTCCCCATCCACGTTTTTATCGGCGGAGACAAAACAAACAGGGGTATTTTTAGCTGTCCTTCTTAGTCCTGTATCATAAAATGATTTGTAAATTAATACCGGGAAACCTAGAACAGGTCCTTTCCGACGAATGGTTGTGTGACCGCCTAGTCCTAGTCGAAGCCTCTCTGGCTGTCGGCCCAAATCTCAACTATGTACTCCTGCCATCTGATGCCACTTGCTCCGAGTGACCCAGAGACTGGCGCCCGGTCTCAATGAGTTCTCCAGGCAGGCCGCGGCCGCAGGGGTTACGCTGGTCAAGGATGGCTTCGTTTACTCAGGAGGCGCCGCGCCGCTGTGACCACAAAAAATAATGTGGTTTGTTTTCCCCGAGGGAAGTCCCATGTGCAAGCTGTGGACCGGGGGAGGTTCGGGTGGGCGCACTGCGAGGCTGAGGTGGGCAAGCCGCCCAGCTCGATCGTGCTGCTTGCTGCCTGTCGGCGGCCCCCGTCACCCACCGCCTCCCCCGTCACCCCGCCGCCGCCTAGACAGCGCGGCAGCGCGGTGTCCGTAGTCCGTGCCCCGGGCCTCGCGGGCAGACTTAGCGGCGCCTTTCCCAATCCCAATCCCTAAGCCGCTTCCCCTGGCCGTCGCCACACTCCGGGCAGCACAGGGCACCGCCCGGCACCGCCCCTAGGGCCTCTGCTCGAGTCCCGGCCCGGGTCCGAGGTTCGAGCACCGGCTCGCTGCCTTTTCTTTGTCTGCCTCGCGGGCCTCGCGACGTCGTCGCTCGCGGTGCGCGCTGGGATGCGCGGGACGCACCGGCACGGCGTAACCCGAGCCGCCGCCATCATGGTGGCCATCATGGTGGCCGTCGCGGCCGGTCATTAATATTCGCCGTTTCCGTTATCCTCGTCCAAGGCATGCCCAAGGGAGGGACAGGGACTGCCCGGACGGTGTGCACGCTGGGGGCCGCGTCGCCGCGTCGCGCTGGGCCTGCTGGGCCTTGCCGGGCTTGCCGGGCCACCCACCTCGACCGGGACACCGGGACCCGGACCCGTTGCTTCCGCGCCCGGCTCGCTCCCTCTCGCTCGCACACACTCTCTTACGCCCCCTCTCGCTCGCTCGCCGCCGCCCGCATTCGCACCGCACAGTTATTCGGGTGTGCGATGTGTCGCGTGCCGCCGCCCGCGCCTTTCGGGGGAAGGCCTCGGCCTCGGCGCCGAAGTCTCGTTCCAGTGCGGCCATTTTCAGCCCCTTGGCTCCCTTGGTGAATGAGGGCAGAGACTGGGTGGTCTCGGCCTTCCACGGCGCCGGCTTCTAGGCGGCGGTGCACTGGCCGCCTCAAAGCCTCCCTCTTGCTCAAACTAATGTGACTCATTGAGCAGGCGTACGACACGGCGGCACGGCGGCACGGCGGCAGCTAGGCCGAGTCAGTGAGTCAGTGAGCAAGACGGCATCTCCTCATTGCAAGCCAACCTGTCATCTGTTTGAATCAAGAGAGCGCAGCGCGGCGTGCCGCCGCCAATGCCGCGTCCGGGACGGCGCGACGCGGCGAACGACGAGCCGTGCCGTATCGCGCCTTCGAACCACTTCGAACCGAACGCACGCCGAGCCTGGCCGGAAAACAAGGAACAGAGCGGCCGGGAACGTACCACTCCTTCCACTTTACTGCACAGTGGCAACCATCATAAGCAAAATAAATATCCCGAAAAAAAAAAAATTCTCTAGGATGCTGACTAGTTCTCCTGTGGAGCCGGGCACTGCAGTCGCCCGCCCCGCCGCCTCACCCAAAGCGAACGCCCTTTCTCCCAAGTGTGGTGACCGAGGCGCCGAGGCCCCCTTGCGGCCCTTGCGGGCTGTGGACCGCAGACTCTTACACTGTTTGGTCGTTGCAGGTGCAGGCCAACGAGGCCGTCACGGCGCCGCCGCCGCCCATCGCGCCGCCACTGTAAGGACCGGCTGACACTAGTGACACAGTGCGGTGGCACCGGGGCCAGCGGGGCGCTCTGAACTCGGTTCTGCTTTGCAGGCGCCGGGGTCGGAGCTTCGAGATCAGCTACGAGCAGGACGCCTTCCTCAAGGACGGCCAGCCCTTCCAGATGCGGTCGGGCTCCCTGCACTACTTCCGCGTGCCGCGCGTCTACTGGCGGGACCGGCTGCGGAAGCTCAAGCGGGCGGGGCTCAACACCGTGGCCACGTGAGTGCAAGGGCGAGCCGGGCCGGGGTTGCACAGTGGGCCGGAAAACCGATAGAGTCGGCCAAAATCCAGGACGGGTCTTAAGCTCCAGAGTCGTTAAATTGGACGTGTGACCCCACCAATGGATTGCTCTCCGAAAGGGAAATCCATTGATGGGGTCACACGTTCTGTTCGAGTCCTGTTTAGCGACTCTGTAGCTCAAACCGCGCGTAGAATTTCGGCCGCCGGCGCCGGTCTTCTGGGTTGGCTAGAGAGACACCGACTGGTGACGACGCGGCGCTCGCTGGGTTTCAGGTACGTGGAGTGGAGCCTGCACGAGCCCACCCCCAACCAGTTCGACCTGGGCGGCGAGGCCAACCTGCTGCACTTCATCCAGCTGGCCGAGGAGGAGGGGCTGCTCGTGAACCTGCGCGTCGGCCCCTACATCTGCGCCGAGCGCGACATGGTGAGTCGGACGAGCACGTGCCGCCTGAATGGGGAGGGTTAGTGAATAGCGCCAACTACCAGCTTGGCTTGTCGCTAGGAGGGCACTGCTGGCAAAACATCACACGTACACGCACGCACTAACACACATGCGCACTCAGCCCTTTGAATGGCCGCGCGTGCCGGACATCGCGCTGTCACTTGTCACGCCGTCGCACTCCTGGCTGAATGATGATAATGCTTTCGTGTTGGCGACCGGCGCCTGCACTGCATGACGCTCTGCGCGACGACCTCCGTGACGCAATTTTTTATTCCTTTCGCAGGGCGGTCTTCCCCCGTGGCTGCTGTCCCTGAAGCCGGACATCAAGCTGCGCACGCGGGACCCTGGTAGGGAAAAACAAAACGCAGCGCCAAGATTGAGTCGGCAGCCTGGCGTCGCTATTTAGCCACTTTGGACAGGGGACAGCGAGAGTATGGACCTAACGACCTAACGCAGAGGTGTTGTTTTGCAGTGTTCATGCACTACACCAAGCGCTGGCTGGACGTGCTCATGCCGATGGTCAGGCCCCTGCTGTACGGGAACGGCGGGCCCATTATCTTGGTGCAGGCAAGTCGAGTCCCTGCGGGCCGCCCCATGAGTGGGACAGAGACGGAGCGACGGAACGGAACGACCCCGCGGAATCGCTGGGCCGGCCGGCCGCGCAATGCAGCGTCGCTTGGCCGGCCGAGGCGGCCAAGGCGCGCTCTACCCTCGCCTCTGTGCTGCAGGTGGAGAACGAGTACGGCAGCTACCCGGCGTGCGACCGGCCCTACCTCATCTGGCTGCGCGACCTGTTCCGCGGCCACGTCCACGACGCCGCCGTGCTGTATACGACCGACGGCGCGGGCGCGAGCTACCTCAACTGCGGCAAGATCCCCGGCGTGTACGCCACCGTGGACTTCGGCTCCTCCAGCGACCCCGCGGCCGCGTTCGCCACGCAGAGGAAGGTCCGTCCTGGTTCGACTCGCGTCGCGCGGTGTTTCCGGCACACGGTACCTGTACGCGCTAAAACACACTACCCTTCACCGCAGGTGGAGCCCCACGGGCCGCTGGTCAACTCGGAGTACTACACGGGCTGGCTGACGCACTGGGCGGAGAAGGAGCAGACCGTGGCGTCGGGCGACGTGCTCCGAGGCCTGCGCTGGATGATGGACAACAACGCCAGCTTCAACTTCTACGTCTTCATGGGCGGCACCAACTTCGGCTTCACGGCGGGCGCCAACTTCGGCAAGGACTACCAGCCGCAGCTCACGTCGTACGACTACGACGCGCCCCTGTCGGAGGCGGGCGACACCACCCACAAGTACCACGCCATCCGAGGCCTTATCCTGCAGGTGCGTTCGGGCGTCTGGAATCACCTAGTTGTCTCCTTCGCTTGGATTAATTTGACTGGATTCCGTTCTCCAGTACACGGGCGCGGACGCGAGCCCCATGCTGCGGGTGTCGCCCAAGCTGTCGTACGGACCCATCCTGCTGCAGCGCGTGGCTGACATCCAGGCGCTGGCCACGGGGCCGCCGACGACGGCCACCTACCCCCGCGACTTCGAGGAGCTCCGCCAGGCCTTCGGCTACATCCTGTACGAGACGCGCGTCCCCGCCGACTACACGCCCAAGAAGGACAACAAAGCCCTCTTCATGGCGCAGAAGATCAGGGACCGGGGTGTCGTGTTCGTGGACCAGGTCTGTGTGTCTGTGTGCGTGCGCGCTCGCGTTGCGCCAGGCAGGGTAGGCCACCCACCGTGCGCCCCAGCCGCGTTGGCGACCGGCAGCCCGGGCGGCGACTTTGACGAGCTGCCACGCCACGCGCCACGCGCTCGCCTCGGCGCTCGCCCTGCCTGGCCCAGCCCCTGAATGGCCGCCACCCAATGCTTTCCAGGGCCTGCGCAAGCCTTTGTGTGTAGCCCCGGGCCTACCCTCGCGCCGAGCGAGCGAAGGTGCGAAGCCAGTGCGAAGCGTGCGGAGGCCCGGGTGTTTCCATGGCAGCCGAGGTGCCATTGCTGGCGTTTGCCGGCCACGCCGGCCACCCTGCCCGGTGCCCGTACCGCCCGTACGCCGGCATGAGGGCCAAGAGGGCTGGGGGGTGAGTCCGGGAGTCCACGCGTCCACGCGCCCAGGTTCGCCGCACGCCGCGCCCATTCAAAAGGCCCTTTTGACGTCCGATGGGCAGGGCGGGCACGGCGGGCAGCGGCCGGTGGCGTAATCGAAGGCGGGTGTAATCGGCGTGCTAACGTGCTGCCCCCCATCGACCGCCGCGACGGACGCGACGGTCGCGACCCCCGGGGCCCCGGTCGCACGCAGTCCCTCGGGGGACCGAGGGACAATTACACAATTACTCTTCCCATTACGCCATCACCTTTCAGAACTTCCTCTGACAGCGGCTTTGAGGCCCGGCACGCCTCCTTGAGAACGGCACGCCTATCCGAGCCACCCTCGGTCCGCAAGACCGAGGACGGCGATGAACGCCATGTCATCGATTTTTATCAAATTTGCTGCTATTCGTTAGCGAGCAGCCCTTTTCTCGAGGGGCGTCGTTCCTCTTCGTTCCGGTGCCATTTGTTGCTCACCCGGCCTTTCGCTTCGCCTCCGCAGGCCCGGCGCGGCGTGCTGTGCCGCACCAAGCCGCAGCGTTCCGGGCTGTCGCTGTCCGGGGTGCAGGCGGGCCAGCGGCTGTCCGTGCTGGTGGAGAACCAGGGCCGCATCAACTACGGCGGCCGCCTCAACGACACCAAGGGCCTGGGCAACGTGACTCTGGACGGCCGCGTTCTCCGCGGCTGGACCATGACGCAGCTGCCGCTCAACAACCAGACCAAGATCGACGCCTTGGCGCGCCGGGCCGCGCGTCGCGTGGAGCGCCGCCTGAACGCGGCCGCCAACGCCAACGCCAGCGCCAACGCCGCGCCCCGCGACCCCAAGCAGGACGTCCCCGGCGTGTACCTGGGCCGCTTCGTGCTGCCGCCCGAGTACGCGTTCCCCAGCAGGGAGCGCCTCGAGGAGCACGACGGCCAGCCGCCCCTGCCGGACACCTTCCTGGACACGAGCGGCTGGGGCAAGGTACTGTACACAATTAGTCCCTGCTTCCTCGTGCAGGCCGATGCACTGACCGTCTGTCCCTTCGTTCCTTTTCAGGGCGTGGTGTTCGTCAACGGCTTCAACCTGGGCCGCTACTGGCCGTCCGTGGGGCCGCAAGTGACGCTGTACGTGCCGGGCCACCTGCTGCACCCGCCGCCCACGCAGAACACGCTGCTCGTGGTGGAGACGGACCGCGCCCCCGAGATCCCCTACCTCAACCTGGTGGACCGGCCCACGCTCAACGGGGCGGTGTGCGGCACGGGGCCGGGCGGTGCCGCCACCGCGCCGGCGGGGGCGCCGACGATCGCCGTGTCCAGGGTGTCCTGCTGCTGACGGCGTCAAGAAGACCATGGCCTCCAAGGTGAAGACGGCTTCCCCCGAGGAGCACCGGCCAACGACCGCCGCGCCGCCCGAGGCTGGGACGTCGTCCGACGGTCCAGAACCTCAACCGCCACCACCGGCCGGCCCGGCCGCGGCGGAGAAGAAGAAGTTCCAGTCGCGGTTCCGCACCCGGCCGCGGTGGACGTGGTGCGACGTGCGGCGGCGCGAGGAGGACCAGAAGGAGCGGCCGCAGCGGCACGAGCATCTCGCCGTCGCCGCTCGCGGCCCCGTCCTCGCTCAGGGCTTGAGGTCAGGCGTGGCCCTGGGTTCGAATCTCGCGCCCGGCGTGGACTTTTTACTTTAAGCCGCGATGACGGGCACGTCGCAGGTTCGCCGGCAGCGGACCGCGGCGCAATGCGGTGGCGCACGTTGGCGGCTTCCACTGGTGGCCCGCGGGGCAGCACCTCCGCGGCACCGTCCCCGCCCTGGTCCCCGGGGCCGTCATGCTGCCCGCGAGGCCCGCCCCCTCCTGCCGGCCGTCGGCGCGCCCCGCCGGCCTGGAGTCCTGCCTGCCGGGGATGGGCCCCGGCGGCCGCTACTCTGGGGCCAGGATCCGGCCGCTCTGCAGCCTACAGCGGCCCGCCGGCATGCCGAGCTGCCGCCCCCCGCGCACGCGGACGCGCCCCCCTGGCACGGGGGCGCCGTTGACGGGGTCGCTGGGCGCGGGGGCCGGCAAGCTGGTGGTGGACCACGGCGCCTGCGCGCCGCGACAGCGCCTGGCGGACCGTCGCATGATGCAGCCGACGCGGCCCCCCTTCGTACCCGCCGGCATCCTGCACCGGCGCGGGCTCGGCGGGCTGGGCGTGCTGCCGGACTTCGACATGTTCTACGGGCGGCCACGCACCTCGCCCGCCGCCGCCACCAGGCCCTGCCCGCCGCACGGCCTCGTGTACCAGCCCAGGCAGGGCGTGGACGCGCCGATGGGGCCCCCGAAGCGCCCCCAGTCCGCGGTGGCGTTCTTCTTGCCCCTCTAACTCCCACCCGCCATCCCATCCTATCCGTCCGACGACCCACGCCGTCGACAGCAGCCCAGCAGCCCTGACTCTCATGTGATATGCGCAACGTGTGATAGCGTCACTACGTCCTACTCTGTTTTTCTGTTTGTTGTGAAATAAAATTCACCGTTATTTATTTTGACATTTGCGCGGCGTTTTCTTTGGAAACCCTCAACGCCTCGTCGACGCCCCGACAGCTTGACAGTGCCTCACGCGCCGCCATTCTTCAGTTAGCGGAGACGCCCCTCTTGGGCTCTAGGGCGTTCCGCTCTTTGAGCACTCCGTCCGATGAGAATCCTATCGACCTGCTGCGGGGCTGAAGCAGGCCGAGGCAGGCAGAGGTGTTGCGCGCCGGCCGGCTCGCCAGGCGGCTAGTCCAGCGGCGGACGCGCACCCCGTCATACCGGACCCCTTGACGCCCAGCCGCGTCTACAGGCGCCACTCTCCAGCGACACCATGGTGGTGAAGGAAGCGCCCGTGTTCTTCGTGCGGCCGCAGTCGTCGCCGATGCGCTCGGCCAAGGGCCGCGTGCCCGAGATCCCCGACCTGGACGGCGACGCCACGCCCATCATGCTGCGCGTCGCCATGCCCTTCATCGCCGTGTCCGCGATGCTGGGCATGGCGCCCGTCCAGAGCAGCAGCGGCAGCAGCGCCACGCCCAGCCTGGCGACGGAGAAGACGGAGAAGGCGGCCACCTTCGGCATCCGCAAGAAGCACATCCTCTCCAGGAGCGTCTGGCTCGAGATCTACTCCCTCGCCGTCCTGGCCGGCGTCTCCTTCTCCAGCTACCTGGTGTTCAAGGCGTCGGGGGACGACTCCATCAAGCTCAACAAGCTCGCCAACGTGCTCATCTACGCCTCGGGCCTGCTCACGGTGAGCCGCGGGGCCGGGGAGTCGGGAGTCCGCCGGGTGCGATGGGTTGCCTATCCCCCGCTCGGCGGGCGCTAGCAACTCTCAAATCAGTCCACACGCACACAACACCGCGCAAACTCGTCGAAAATCGTCTACAGAATAAAACCAAAATCACAACACCGCCTCATTGGCTAGATCCTGCGACGCGAGGTGCTTCGAAAGCCGCCCCCGTTTTGTTTCCCCGCGCGGGGCAGCAGTGCGGAACGCACCCTCACACACTCCACGCGCTGTGACGCGCCGTGACGCGCCGCGGTACTTCGTTTCGTGACGTCTCGTGACGCCTCGTGACGCCTCGTGACCACGGGCCGTCAACGTCAAGGGCCCCGTCGGCGGGGTGGGTCGATTCTGCACCCGCAGGCGGCGGCGTTGGCGACCGTGCCAAATAGAGCCAAGCGCACAAACACGCACATGAAAGAGAGGGAAACAATGACAACACAACGAGGTCTGTCAGCAGGTTTCGCGCCGAGTTTGAATTTCACCCTCATGACGCCCCCGAGGATGGAATGTTGTTTCGAGTGGCGCGGACGCCGAGTCAATGAGCGTGTGTTGGCAGGCCACGGTGGCGGTGCTGGTGCAGCTGGCCACCCTGTGGTCCACGCGCGCCGCCATCGACAGCCTGGAGGGGCTGCTGGACTGCGAGGAGGAGACGCAGACCATGACGCCGTCCCGCACCCGCAACGCGCGCATCTGGATCGTCGTGCAGGTCCTCGTCCCGGCCGCCCCGCCCCGGCCCAGTACACTGGCAAGGGTTCTCAGCCTTGGGACCGCGAAAAAGTATTTTAGTGTCGCCAGATTTTCTCTGTGGCGTCGCAAACCGCGGAAAGGTTGAGAACCGCTGCTCTAGATCCGGCCTGCTCGCGCCGTGTAACGCCGTGTAACGCCGTGTAACGCCGTGTCCGCTTGCAGCTGCTGCTGTGGGCGTCCGTGTCCGTGGCCTTCGCCGTCTTCCACTTCTGCTTCGAGGAGCCCAGCTCCGAGATGGCCATCTCCTTCTGCTTCCGCGCGTACGCGGTGTCGCGCCCCTTCCTGCACCTGTCGTGCATGCAGTTCGCCAACCAGGCGCACGCGCTGTCGCTGCAGGTGCGTGCACTGGAGGGGCCCTCGTCGTCGCCGAGGTGTCCGCGGGCCTGAACGAGCTCCTTTGCCGCAGCTGGTGTCCGCCAACGAGCGCCTGCTGACCATGCTGGGCCCCGTCTCCGCCGGGCTGACGCCGCAGACCCTGGAGATGTGGAGCCGACTGGGCGACGCGGCCAACCCGCTGCGCCAGCCGCCCCTGCACCCCGACGTGGAGGCCGCCTCGCTGGAGACGGTGCGCGAGCTGCGCCTGCTGCACCACAAGATGCACGTCATCAGCGGCTACCTGCAGTCGGCGTACGGCCCCCAGATGCTGCTCGTGCTGCTCAGCACGCTGCTCGACTACACCACCATGCTGTACATCCTGCTGGCGCGCATCTCGGTGGACGTGGCGGGCCTGCTCATCGGCACCATCCACGTCCTCGTCATGTACCTGGTGCTCACGTCGGGCAACATGGTGCGCCAGGAGGCCCAGCGCATGGGCGAGGTGAGTACACCGCGGACTGCGTTACGATTTATGGACGCCCCGGGCCCCGGCCCCGGGCATCGAGGGAATCGGGATTCCGTTTGCGGACTCATTTTTACGAAAGGGCATGCCCACGTCGAAGTTGCGTCGAGTCAAAGGTCACTGGCGCTGGCGAAAGGAAAAACCTCGCTGGTATTTGAACCTGCTACCTTGCAGTCTTGCGCCTCGTTGCCGACAGATCCTGCAGCGGGGCCTGGTGCACCGGCGGCTGAGCGAGCGCCTGGTCGAGGAGCTGCAGGACTTCTCGCTGCAGCTGGTGCGCCTGCCCACGCGCCTGTCCGCGTGCGGCCTCATGTACCTCGACTACAGCATGATCCAGGGCGCCGTGGGCACCGTCACCACCTACCTCGTCATCATGCTGCAGTTCCCCGGCAGCGGCAGCAACCGCGCCAAGCCCAACACCACCATGGCCAGCGAGGGCTAGGGTAGACTCACCTGGGCGGAGGCCACACGCCTCGCCGTGGTGCCGGGTATTTACCGAGCTGTTCAGCCCCCCTTTTTTCCCTCGGGCGGCAGTTCGCAGGAGATACTCCGTGTCGAGGGGACGGACATGGAGTGGGGTATATCAGTAGACACTGAGATAGGCTTGGGCCGGATTGTGGGGGGCCCAGGTGTCGCATCGCGGGGTGGTACCTGCTGCGGGTACAGGCGTGTGCTAAACGGGAAGGTATGGGGGGGGGGTAGGAACCCCTTTTGTCGCTAGCGTCTGGAAGGTACGTAAATTGCAACACATTCCGCCTAAAAGTAGGCAAACATCAAGGCCTCCCTTGAAAAAAAAAAAACCTTTTGCGCACGCCACAGTGGGGGTATTGGACTGAGGAAAAAGGGTATAAATTACAAAAAGATTTATTTTTAACGTTGTTTTACACCTCTCGGAGGTGGTCTTATAAATTACAGGCTTGGCGTCACACTTGAGGAGTCTATTACACTGGCACACATTTGCACATGCTACTCACTCACTCATTCACTCTCTCTCTATCTCTCTCTCTCTCTCTCTCTCTCTCTCTCTCTCTCTCTCACACACACACACACACACGCGCGCACGCACTCTAACACTCATTTAGGTAAAAGAGACTCACTCGTGACAAACAGAATATGTTTTTCTTGTCACTGCTCACTTGCATTTTCGCTTATGGCTTTTATATATTTTAATTTGCTCCCGAGGCTACTAGAATGGCTATTTCACTTGTATGGCGTTTATGGCTTTCAGTCACAGAGTTCTGTGCAGTTTTAAATCTATGTACCCACTAGTTAGATAGTATGTAAGACTATAGTTTTTAAAGCTTTTTGCCGCACAAGACTGTCTGATAAAGTGACAGTTGTACTCATCCCTCCCGCGCATTTTGGGCGCATGCATAAAACCCATGAGTGAGCGTATTTTTCAGGCTTTCTGCTTGCAAGAGCGCAGTTTGGCGCCTTGAGCAAAAAAAGGGACTAAACGAAACTAAATTATAAAAAACAAACTGTAGAAAAACAATAATAATGATGAAAACTGAGGCGTTTGGCGGTGAACTGGGTGGGTTCCTCCACGACCTGTCGGGCTGGTAGTCGCCTGAGGCCGCGACGCCGCGACGCCGCCGTGTCGTCAGTTCACCAAATTGGACGTGTCAGCTTTTGCAACGCTGGCCGGCGGCGGTCGCTCGAGGCGCGGGGTTTTGCAAAGGGAATATATTAAAAAGGAGTGGTACAGGCTGGGCGGGAGAGTTGGGCAGCCGGTATGCAGTCGTGGCGGAGACGGGTACCGCCGAGGGGATGTTGTTGTTGTCGTTGTTGTTGTGGATGAAGATGTCGCTCCTGCGATGGCAGCGACGCGATCTAGTACCCCAGTTTCCTCAGAGCTTTCAGATCCAGCTTTCCGTAGTAGTCCTCGCTGCGGGGGAACAAGAAAACCAGGACTGAGTATAAAGTGCGTGTCTCGATGTGACGCACGGCTGGTTTCAGAAAGAAACTAGATTCACAGGGAGGGGTCGTCGCGGTGTCCGTCCCGTCGCGTCCCGTCAGCCTTGCAGTGCGCCAGAGGCGTCCTTCCGGCGGGGCGAAACCCACCATGTTGTCCTTCGGGAAACATTGCCGTCGCAGGTTTCAAAGGTTCCTGATCGTCTATTTCCTGTCCACGAATTCGTCTGTGATCATGTCCGTGGACTACTGTAATTTAGACATACTGACTTATCTCACGACAAATTATAGATGTAATTGTGTCTGCCTTGTTTGATGTATTTTGTGATTGTGGTTGTTATCGTTATTATAGTCCTGTAAATGCGTCGAAGTCGATTTCAATAAATGTCGTGTCTTTTTAACGCTGAGCTCTGCCTTGAAGACCTTCCCCGCAAAGTATTTGCAAACAGCATGGAGGAAAAGATATCGTGCAGCGTGCATAGAGCAGCATTAACAACAAAAAAGTCTGTACAGCTGTATGTTCAAGTTTACAGCCCAACGCCATGCAACGGAAAGGAAGAAGTAAAAAGTTTCTTTTTAAAAAGAAGGAATCACACAGATATATATTTCATTTTCAGCATGACAATAACAAAAAAGGGGATGGGGGAAACACGGCGCAACACATACAACATCAACAAATCTGAGTGAACCTCGTCCGCGGACAATTTTTTGGGCTTTTCTCTCATTTTATTATAAACGTTCAGTTTGTACGGGTTGGTCATTAAATTAGCGCCACTGGTCGCTGACATGCCCAGCGGCGTTCGGGGCGGCCCGGTAGGGTCGCACCCATCACAGGTACTCTCGCGCGGGCATCCCGGCCCGGCTCGGCGCCGCCTGCCGCGGCATGGCTCGGCTGGCCCCGCTCGGCTCGGCTCGGCACAGCCCTGGGGCTGCCAGAGGCTGCCAGAGGCTGCCAGCCTGGGGCTCAGCCCGACTCGGCACGGCCGGCCAACTCTCTCAACGGTCACACATACACACATTCACACACACGCACACACACTGAAGCACATGGCGGCACACTGAGTCCTCGCATCACACGACGCTGTCTCGGTCCCACTGGGTCGGGGCTCTCTCTTTCTCACTCCCTCTATTCGGAGTCGTCGAAGCCCTGGCCGGGCTGGGCGGTGGCGGGCCTGGACTGGGGCGCGGGCCTGGCGGGGGCGGCGGGCCTGGGCTTGGCGGCGGCGGCCTTGGGGGCGGGGGCGGGCTGGTTGGCGTTGGCGCGGCTCTGGCCGGCGCCCTGCAGGCCCTGCAGCAGCTCGCTCTTGCGGATCGTCTTCAGGTCCAGGTCGCCGTAGTAGTCCTCGCTGTGGGGCACGACAGAGTTGGTTGCAACAAGCTGTCTCCAGAAATGGCATGCTTTGCACACAGACACCTCGGAATCGAAATCGCTCCCGCCACACACTGCCGGCTTGGAAGTGATGTCGGGATGAGCAACGGTCGCTACGGCCGGACGCGGGGGAGCGTGTGCCGGACGCGATGACGCGTTAACGGCAGTGGCCCTCAGTGCCTTCACTGCCAACCGGGGACAGCACGGCGCCAACCAGTAATCGGACTTGGCGCGAATCAAGGCGGAATCGAAAGAACACGAAGAGGGGGTGGGTGGGGGAGCCTGGACTGGCAAGAAGTACGGAAGTACGAAAACACGGAAAGGTATTATTGAAGCGTCCCATGCAGCCCTGCACATGCGCAAAGACTTCCAGACGAGCCGGAGGGACTGGGAACAGCGTCTAAGGCTTCCTGTCCCGAAAAAACAAGAACGACAAAACATGTTGCGTCTGCAGCAACAGTGGAGGCAAAAAGGGTCAAGGCGAGAAACAAGCCGACATGCAGGCGTTGGCAGATCCCGGTTTTCTCGTCAACAATGATTAGGTAACAAATATACAATTCGAGTGTCTTTTTAAGGAGGGAAGTTGTTCACATTGAATTGATGGTCCAAAGTAACGTAAGTGAGTAAAAAAAGGACGAAATTGTCTTTGTTAGTGATCCGGGTCCATTCGAGCGTGCACTGCTACCGCAGTGGTGGCGTTATCTCAACTTTCTAATCAGTGGCGACCCAGTGCCACCCCGGCGCGGCGCCACCCAGTGGCGTGGCGTGCCAGGCATGGCAGGCATGGCCCTGGGCCGCGCCGAGCCGCGGGCGTCACGGGCATTGGAGGCACGCCGCTGCTCTGGTCCGCTCAATGGAAAGCACGATTGTTGTCATCGCGGTTACATGGCCGCCCTGCGCGCCACATTGCGTCACCAGGACACCGGGGGCCACCGCGACCACCAGGGCCACCGGGACACCCTCCCGGCTCGCCAGGGGTGCGCAGTGTGGGCATGGCCGTCGTCAGTGTCGCTGTCAGTCACTCCCTAAGAAAGGGGCGGTCTTCAACTCACCAGCCGGGAACGTCCTCGGGGTCTTCGCACACGCCGGAGCCCTCGGAGTCGCCGATCTTGAAGACGGTGCCGATGGGGCAGCCGTACTCGCGGGCGACGCCCTCCATGCAGATGTAGTACTTGCGGCAGTCCTCGGGGTGCGCGTGGCGGGAGAAGGAACCGCCGGCGCCGGCGATCTCACCGGGAGCGGGGCAGGCGAAGCCGTTGGCGACCTCTGCGGGGCGGGGCATGGCGGAGCATGGCGTCAGTACGGCCGGCGGAGGGAAGTCAAGGCGCAGCGAGCGCCTGCGCGACGGCGGGTAGGCAGGCCCGCTCAACACGCCGGTGCAGCGGGACGGCCCACCCGCACCGCGGCAGGCGCTCTGAAACCGGCACTCACCTTCGTTCTTGCACTCGGGGACCTTGTCGGCCCACATGCAGACTCGCGCCTCCCTGTCGTACGCCAGGCCGGGGGAGCACTGGTACCTGGAGGCCTCGCCGTTCCAGCAGTTCCAGAAGGTGTCGCACTTCTTCTCGTCGGCGAAGATGCCGTACAGGCGCGGGCAGTGAGGGGTGCCGATGGCGGGCTCTGCAGGGGGAACCAACGTTTACAATCCAAACATCCCCGACACGAGTGTGGGTTCTTGAGACGAGTATTTTTGTTGTCTTGGGTGACTCACCGAGCTGAGAGCGGTCTCCGCAGTCGACGTTGTGGAGGTAGTCGCAGTTCTCAGTGAGGAACTTGTCGTCGCTGGCGTCGAAGGCCAGTCCGTTGCCGCAAGTTTTGAGTTCCGCTACGCCGTTGTCGCACTTCCAGTACTTGTCGCACGACACGCCGTGGGGGTAGAAGCCGTAGTCGTCCGGGCATTTGAAGCTCTCCTGCCCCAGCGCTGCGGGAAGACAAAGACAGTCAGGCACGGCGAGTTCCGACAGTTTTTACAAAAAGGCAGCCAGCCAGCCAGCGAGTGCGACAAGGAGAGACATCGAGCCTCTTTTTCCCCTACGCCCCAATCGCGTAACAGAGTCAACAGAGTGCACCGAGTCGGCCTGGCCTATCGATGGCAGCGCGCTCTGGAGCTCTGGACGGCTATAAATGGAAACAACGAGTGCGGCGGTGGCGGTGGCTTCGCCGGACTTTGCAGCCACCGCCGCCACTTTCACCAGCACCCGCCACAGCCTGCTTCGCGCTTCGCCCGGCGTGCGGGTCTCCGAGTCGCCGTCGCCGACATGAAGCGTGTCACGGTGAACGGCCGGCCATCCTCCGATTGAACCGAACGCGCGGCCACCGCCGCCACCGGCCGCCCAGCCAGGCGGTCGTCAAACCGTGCGGTGCGGCTCGAAGAGGACTCGGACTCGACCCGCGGCTTTTGCGCAACCCCACTCCTAAACGGCAGCGGGCAGCGCCGTGGCGGGGCGGGGCCGCGGGGCCGCGGGGCCGCGCCGTGGCGGTGCAGCGAGACCGGACTACACACGTCGCAGTCGCCGTCAGGCCGCCGGGCCGTCAGTCCGCGGATCGGCTTGACGAAATCCCCTTTTCGGCGGGGAGGGGCGGCTCTGGGCTTTGGCAGTGTGGGCGCCCAGGAACTGGCGCACCGCGCGGCACCGCGTCTCAGCATGGCAGTGTAGTGCTTGCGGCGCCCCAGCCCCAGCCCCAGCCCCAGCAGGGCGTGCCTCTGGGCGTGCCTCTAGGCGTGCCGGGCGCGGCGGGCGGCTTCCTGCTCCAGCGACTCGCTAGCAGCGCTAGCTAGGTAGCGCCGCTGTCCCCAAATCGGCGGCACGGCGAGGCGGGGCGCGGCGCGGAGACGCGGGGTGACGAAACCGGCGCGATTCGGCACGACGTCAGTGCCATTGTGGATCCTCGCCGCGGGCACGGCGGCACGGCGGCACGGCGGCACGGTGGCACGGCAACACGCGGCCGAAGTGAGGTGCAGGACTATGCACTCTCTCGCTCTCCTCCGGAGCCCCATCCAGTTAGTGCGGCGCGGCGGCGTGCCGATTTGGGCACGGAGGCGGCGGCGCCTCGCTCTGCGCCGAGCTGCGCGCCGCGTGTTGCCGCGCGGCCGGCACGCGACGTTTCGTCACGCCACCCACCGCCTTGTCGCGACAAGCCGCGCCCCGCTACGACGAGCCGCGCCGAGCCGCGCCAAGCCCAAGCAAGCCACACGCGAGAAGGCGGTGCGCGGGCCGTTGTGCAAGGCGTGTTTGTTATTCGTGCAAGGCGTTGGTTGATCCAGGCGGCGCGGTGCGGCGCCCTCTATGACAGCCGGAGACGCGACCCATTTCTCGACACGCTTCGCTTCGCAGCGCTTCGCCGCGATCCGCGATGCAGCGAGCGCGGCTTGGCGCGGCCCGGGTCCTGGACGTCCTGGATGTCGACACGCTTCCTGCGCCCCGAGCGCCGCGCCGCTACGCCCCGGGCCGAGGCGCGCTGCGATGGCTGGGATGGGATGAGCCTCGATGAGATGCAAACACGCCGATAAGGCTTTCGAAACGGCCCGGCCGACGCCCCGCCGACGCCCCGATGCCGAGGATGAGGAAGGCGGCGTGCGTCGCCTGGACTCGAAACGCGCACCGCGCGCACCCCACCAGCGTTTCCACAATAACTTGAGCAGGAGCACGCACACGCGAGATGCTCATTTGAAAAAAAGGCGGTCCACTCTCCGAGAAGAGCAACCGGTTTTCTGACCTAAAAACGAAGCGTGGCCGACCTCCTCGCGGGGCGGGGCGGGGCGGGGTGTGACGTGTGTGTGCACATATTTGCCCCACCCCACCCCACCCCCACCCCGCGCAACCATCGATAATTGTTCGGCAGGCTCCGATTCGGTGGGGCTGTGCATGTGGCCGAGATGCACCCAGGCGGCCTGGCGGCGAGGTGCGGCGCGGCTACTGTACGTCCACGCCCCTCGGCGCGCCTCGCCGCCTGGCCGTCGCGGTGCAGTGCAGGTCCCAGCCTTGAGGCAGGTCAGTTCCCCCGGGGCTCACACGACTCGGGCGCCAGGCCCCTGCAGGCACTTTCCGAACACTGCTTCTCTCTCGCACTCATGGGGCGTCCCGTAGGGCGGAGAGACAGAGGAACGAGCGCACCGTTTGGAATCAGACTGCAGGTCTGTGACGGACGTGCAAGGTGCACCTTGCGTTCCGCTGTCCCACGCAGTCCCGCGGCGGCTCTGGTGGCACTGGACCGCCCTGGCCACGTCGGCCACGTCACACCGTCTCTGTCGCACTTGGGTCGTCGCGCGGGGTGGGACGGGGTGGGAGGGAGACAGAGCGACGAGGGCACTGCTCGTAATCGAGCTGCTGACCCGGACAAGGTCCCGCGAAAAGTGTGGCACCGCGCCTCGCCTCGCGCCGCGGCTGGCTGCACTGGGCCACTGCTGGGCACTGCACTGCTCGACACGGCGCGGCCGCCGGTGACGAAATCGCCGTTACGAGCGCCTCGAATTGAACATGCGATGAACTCCAAGACTCGAACCATCAAAGGCACGGCCGCCCGCATTCCGACAGCGCTGAACCTCGCCGCCAGAGCCAGGACTCCAGGAGCCAGCTGCCACATGGCGACACCGCTCCCACACCCTCCGCGCCGTCGCCGCCACCGCCGCCGCCACCTCGCGCGCGAACAACGGGGAAGGAAACGCAACCGCCAGTCACGAAAAAAAATAATATAAAAACAAAGATAAATACGAGGCGACACTCGCCAAAGTGGCCAACGCCACATGCGTAACGTGTAAACGTTGTGGGCCGCGCGCCAGACACTATTACGTGAGGAATGGCTCGGCTTGCTGCACGGCGCGCGGCCGCGCCGCCGGGCCGCCACGCCGACACTGCGATTGTGTGGCCAGCGACGCCAACGACGCCAACGACGACCGGGACCGAGGACCGGCACGCCGAGGACCGGGACCGGGCGGCCCGCACACGCCCCAAACTGAGAGTACAGTGAGACAAGTAACAAAAGCGTGACAACCACAGGGGCGGGGCGGGGCGGGGCGGCTTGAGGTCGTAGCAGTGTTGCGCAACGCCGGACCGGGAAGTGCCGCGCGGACCGCCGTTCAACAGCCGGACAGACCCCCCCCCCCCGTCCACCCCCGGCCCAACACACGCCCATCAGACGCGAGCACGGCGTGCGAACGATACACAACCTTTCAAAATTAGGCCAATCGGTCCGACGGGGACACGCACACACACACACGCACACACACGCACACACAAGGGCCGAGGAAAGTGAGAGCAATGACTCAGCGTGAGCCCGGCGTCGGAGGTGAATACAGGACCCGACTGCTCCAGATGAGAATGGGATTAAACGGTGACGTCTAGTCCCCTCCCTCCTCCTCCCCCCTCCAACGGTCTCCTCGGGGTGCGTGTTACGCAACTTGACCTTACAGCGTGCAGCCCGCACCTTCGGCTTGCCTTGGGTTTGCGCGCCGCGGGTTCCGAGGGGTCGCGCTAGTGGGCCTCGCGAGGCGTCCGAACGGGACCTGGTTCCCGCGCCTCCCGCGCCTTCCTCTCGATGCGACTCGGCTCGCGCGCGGCTCCGTGATCGATCCGCCTTGATACTGCGCGCTTTAATTTTGCCGCTCCTGGGACGGTCACTCTCGGTAATGTACGGGCGAGCCTCTCGACGAAGCCCGCCTCTCTGGTCGACCTCTCGAGTAAGACAGCTGCTCTAATCGATCTCTCGACAAAGCCCTACCACACCGATGAACATGCAAATAAATCCCACTCCTCTAATCGATATCTCGATGAGACCTGCCGCTCCGATCGAACTGTCGACACGCCTGAACGCCCCAGACGGCTCGCCGGCCCGCACCGCCCACAACGCCCACACCGCCCACACCGCCCACACCGCCCGCACCGCCCACACCGCCCACACCGCCCACACCGCCCGCACTCAGCTCGTTGACCCGGCTCGGCGACGGCGTGGCGGCGTGGCGGTGTGGCGGTGCACCGTCGTGACTCGATTGGGCCTCGGGGACCGAGTCGGGAACGGGCCGCGAGGACCAGGCCGCCAGGACCCGGAAGACAAACCAACATGACGAAATGTTCTCGCGGCGTGCTATACCGTGGTGGGGTGGGGCGGTGCGGGGCGTGTACACCCTTGCAGGACGGCCCCCGGGCAATGTGTCTCCGCCCCGCCCCGCCCCGCCCCGACACGCCACGCCCCACCCGCAGCGCCCGCCCCGCCGCACTGAACCGGTTACATAACCTCCAGATTCACTTTCTACTGAGAATGCGGAGGCGCCCAGCCAGGACTCGGGACTGGCGGCCCAGGAGGTGCGGAGCAGCAAGGAGCAAGGCCGGTGCACATCACCTCATGACCGCATCCGGCCAGGACCGCGTCCGGACTCAGCATTAGGGGGACTGCATTTCTCACGACGCTCGCCAGGCTCGCCAGCCCAGACGCTGGACCACGCTGCGCCGCGCTGTCAGCATGGAACAGCCACCGCGGAAACGAAAAGGGAGCCAAACAAGCTCGCCGTCGTAGCTCCGCTAGCGGAGGACTTGGAGGGCGCCCAGCTGGCAGCCGCCAGGCAGCCGCAGCCCGCAGGAAGTTTCCGCGTGGCGACTTCCAGATGCAAGTGGTGCATCTATTGCAGCAGCCGATGCAACATGGCCAACCGACCTAGCCCAACCGAGCGAGTTGCCTCAGAGGTTATGGGAGCGTGCGAGCGAGTGCGCAAGGGGCGTTCCAAGTTCCAACGGCGTCTCTTTTGTCCTTGGCACCAGGCCGTCGACGACTTGGCACGTACGTGGCGATGGACCGCCAGGGGGGCGGCAGGGGCGGGGAGGCGAGCCGTCGGGGGCCACCCGCGGACTTTCTGGCCAGTTTCTTGGGAAACCGTGCGAGCGCATCCAGCGGACCCAGTCCAGTCCAGTCCAGTCCGGCGGCGGGGCGGACTCTCGGACTGCGACATCACTGCTTTAAATTCGGCTCACGCGTCGCGTCTCGGCGCTTCTCGGCGCGTCTCGCCGCCGCGTTGCGTCGTCTGCGTCGTCTGGCTAGCTGACTCACTTTCAACACGCGTGTCTGCGGTCGCGAGGGTCGCTGCCTCACCGCCTCGCGTCGCCCGGCGTCGCGACGCGTCGCGCTGCGCCGTCTGGCTAGCTGACTCACTTTCAACACGCGTGTCTGCGGTCGCGAGGGTCGCTGCCTCACCGCCTCGCGTCGCCCGGCGTCGCGACGCGTCGCGCTGCGCCGTCTGGCTAGCTGACTCACTTTCAACACGCGTGTCTGCGGTCGCGAGGGTCGCTGCCTCACCGCCTCGCGTCGCCCGGCGTCGCGACGCGTCGCGCTGCGCCGTCTGGCTAGCTGACTCACTTTCAACACGCGTGTCTGCGGTCGCGAGGGTCGCTGCCTCACCGCCTCGCGTCGCCCGGCGTCGCGACGCGTCGCGCTGCGCCGTCTGGCTAGCTGACTCACTTTCAACACGCGTGTCTGCGGTCGCGAGGGTCGCTGCCTCACCGCCTCGCGTCGCCCGGCGTCGCGACGCGTCGCGCTGCGCCGTCTGGCTAGCTGACTCACTTTCAACACGCGTGTCTGCGGTCGCGAGGGTCGCTGCCTCACCGCCTCGCGTCGCCCGGCGTCGCGACGCGTCGCGCTGCGCCGTCTGGCTAGCTGACTCACTTTCAACACGCGTGTCTGCGGTCGCGAGGGTCGCTGCCTCACCGCCTCGCGTCGCCCGGCGTCGCGACGCGTCGCGCTGCGCCGTCTGGCTAGCTGACTCACTTTCAACACGCGTGTCTGCGGTCGCGAGGGTCGCTGCCTCACCGCCTCGCGTCGCCCGGCGTCGCGACGCGTCGCGCTGCGCCGTCTGGCTAGCTGACTCACTTTCAACACGCGTGTCTGCGGTCGCGAGGGTCGCTGCCTCACCGCCTCGCGTCGCCCGGCGTCGCGACGCGTCGCGCTGCGCCGTCTGGCTAGCTGACTCACTTTCAACACGCGTGTCTGCGGTCGCGAGGGTCGCTGCCTCACCGCCTCGCGTCGCCCGGCGTCGCGACGCGTCGCGCTGCGCCGTCTGGCTAGCTGACTCACTTTCAACACGCGTGTCTGCGGTCGCGAGGGTCGCTGCCTCACCGCCTCGCGTCGCCCGGCGTCGCGACGCGCTGCGCCGCTGCGCCCTGCCTTTTCAAGGTTATGTCGATGGCCCGACCCGCCGCGACCCGTCCGCCCCGCCCCGCCCCGCCCCGCCCCGCCCCGCCCCGCCCCGCCCCGCCCCCCCCGGCGATCCGGGCCGGCCCGGCCGGTCCCATGCTGGGGCCGCGGGGCCGCGGGGCTGCCAAACCGGCTGCCAGCAGATGCGGGGCCCGGGGTCCGGGGCCCGGCACCGCCATTTCGACGGCGACCCCAAAGCGGTGGGCCAATGGGGACGCGACGCTTTTCCAGGTTTCCACAGAGTTCCACGAGGGACGCCGTCTATTTCACCGAAAGTGTGCGAGATCCCGCCAGCGGGCCACGAGGAGGCCGCCTGTTGGCGTGACTGACGGGGACGGGGATGTCACCCAGCGCCCTCGGGCGGGCCCCGCTCCACATACGTGCGCCACCCCGCCCCGCCCCGCCCAGGAAGCGGATTGACTGAAGGCCAATTTGTTGATCCGCCAATGGTCCCATTCCAGGAAGCTCTCCCCGCGCGGCGCCGCGCCACGCACTGCACCGGGTCGCCTTGCAAAGTATGGACATGCACTTACTTTCTTCCGCTTCGACACTGCGAGGGGAAAAGGGGGGGGGGGGGCAGGGGGGACTTCCACCAGGAAGTTGCAATAATACTCGCAAAAAAAGGGGCGGCCGTACAATGGCGGGATTTGAACCCGAGTCCACGTGGCGTGCCGGGCCGTGCCGGGCCGTGCCGGGCAAGGTGATAGGCATGGCGCCACGGTGCGGACACAGGCCAATGCTCTCTCCGTGCCCCCCTCCCCCTCCCCCTCGTCCCTTGACGCAGCACCTTTCCCCGACGCATCTAGAGCTTTCTGTCCATGCCCCCCTCCCTTTTACTTCTCACGCATTTCCGATGCAGGTTTGAGTGAAAAGCCGTGTGACTGCAGCACAGACCGTTTTACAGCCCGAACCAGAAAGTGTAAGCGACGCCAACCTTGCCCCACTGGCTGGGACGCTCGGACTCTCGGACACGATTAAAGCTATTTTCGGAGCTGACCGGCATCGCCCCCCCCCCCCTTTTCCCCCTCCTCTACCCTGTCCTTATTTGTCGTCAGCTTTTATGGAGGAAATCAAGAGTTAGCCGGCGGACTGGCTTCGCAAACGGCATCAAAGTGAAACGTGCCAGGCCATGACGGGCAGGCGGGGAGGACGAAGAAAGAAGAAGAAAGAGTCCAAGGACTACTTTGAAGTTCACAGCATCGTCTCTCTCTCTCTCTTTCTCCTTGGGGCGACCTTGATCTCTCCCGAAAGGGAACGTGCTTCATGCGAGCGAGAAGCTCTCGACAAACGGAAGGAGAAATGAGACGCGAGAAAAGTCCGCGTCGAGCGGAAAAGCGATTTCCCCGGAGTGCATATCGAAGTGCAGACAGCCGTGGGAACGGAGCGCGGCACGGAGCGCCGACGGCCCGCTCCGCTTTCACCGTGGAGGCGAAGCAGGCAAAGCAGGGGCCCATTTCGAGTGTCGGGGAGCACACTGGAGCACACTGGAGCACACCCACGACCAGGCTCACCGCCTTCTCCAACAAGCTACAGTTCCCGCCTCGAGGTGTTGCAAGGCCTCATCATTGTTACCCCGCATATACAGGCCATTCATTTGAAATTTTAATAAGGACATTGAAAATTTAACTGGACTTTTATGTGGCTGATGGCACAAATGCCAAAACAATCAATCCACAGTAAAAAACAATAAAAGCAAATAAAAACCGAAAAGTCAAACAATAAAGATAATTTTATAGCATTTCTTCCGCCCCCTTCCCCCTCTCTTCAGAGTTGAAGAGGTCATTTTTCTCCCCAAGATGATTAATTCTACTCGTTCACATGTTTTCAACACGACAGTTTACTGAAGCGAGCACTTCGACATCAACAACACTGAAGCGAAGGTAGTACGTCAACAACAACAACAACACCACTTTGACGGCAAACAAAGATCGAGGTAACACTTGGCAGCACTGGCGGCTGAATATATCCATAGAGTCCGCAGGTGGCACAGGTGGCACAGGTGAACGGCGTTGCGCGGGTGGCGGCGCGGGTCGCACTCGCACGACCAAAGAGGATGATGCACTGTGCGCTGCACTGCTGCACTGGCTGCACTGGCTGCACTGGACACTATTCGGTAGTACGTACCGACGGCCACGCAGGCGGAAAACACTAGCACGATGCTCTTCATGGCGGTGGATCAGACTGACTGCTACCCGGTCCAAGGCGCACCGCCCTTTATAGTGCAGGCCCCAGTCCCGCCGCGCCGCCCGCCGCGCCGCCAAGCCTCCAGGGGCGACTGCCCCGACCACCACCACAACACGGCCGTGCGGCCGACACGGCGCGGCAGCGGCGGCGGCAACGGCAGTGGCGCTCCCCGCGGCCGAGTCGCGAACCACACGCCGGCTGCCCCCGGCCCGCCCCCGGCCCGCCCCCGGCCCGCCCCCGGCCCGCCCCCGGCCCGCCCCCGGCCCGCCCCCGGCCCGCCCCCGGCCCGCCCCCGCCCGCCCCCGCCCCCGCCGCCCGCCCCCGGCCCGCCCCCACCGGCCAAGGGTTCGATGCTGTTCTTCCCCGTAAACAGCGACGTTAGTTGGAAATGAAAACCAAAGCGGTCTGGTTAGTTGCTGTGACCACCAACGCTGCCACTTAGCGAGCGTTCTCGACAACATTTTGTCGATAGTACACAGGTTGCAATCCATTAAAAGTTTCCATCGATGTACTGGAAAACTTGAAAACAAACAGGGAAATGTTTTCTGCAAAAGTGTCCAAATACACACGATGCCCGGTGGCGACTCGGCGACAGTGTGTTGGCAGGACATGGTTGCCAACAGTTGAGTTCGATTCGCCGAGCCCATTCCTTCAACGCTGCGCAGAGTGCACGTTGTACGGCTTGCTCTGACCGATAGTCGTTGTGTTCGATTCCTGCTGGATGTCGATCGTTTCCAACTATCCACAATTTTGTGTCAACGGTCGAAACTCGAGGCATTCCGTCTTCCTTTCCACGGCTTCGGTCTCGAACCTCGAACAGTGCAGCGGTCCGATGCGCGTCGCTCCCATTGGTTTGGGGTTCACGTCCCCGCGAGGCGTACGGACGTGCGGCACCTCCAGAAAGGGACGGGGGGGGGGGATGCAACGGATGCTCATCACTCGGACAGGCCCTCACGGAATGCAAAGCAGGCAGTGTGTCGGACCGCGGCTCGAACCATGCTGCTGCCACGTGGCTCTTTCTCAAGCGATTTGCCAAATTTGCCGCGTTTGGTGGTTGCGGCCATTGCCGCGGCGTCGCCTGACGGTCCTGGCGGCGGTGGGGCACTTTCCTGCAGCCTGATCCCGAAACTCTGTCTCTCTCGCACTCTTGCGGTGCACCCGAGGAGCGCGAGAGAGACAGAGCGACGAGAGCACCTTTTCGGAACGAGCCCGCTGGTGGTCGCCGTGCCCGCGGTACCCGCGGCGAGGGTGTTGCGGCGTTGCCGAATGTAGCTTAGCTTCGCCTTCGCCGCCCCGCCGCGGAGCGCCTTCTGCGAGTCTTCTCTTCATTAATTAACGGTGTCGCCATTCGCGGAGCGGTTTCATTTTTTCGCATGACAACACTCACTCCACAAAACGCTTCATTCCACTCGGGTGCAGCTAGCGCCGCAGCGCGCAGCGCCCGAGGCAGCGCCCGCCGCGCAGAGTGCCGCCGAGACGTAAGAGGTTAGGTCGATCCAGGCACTTCGCCCTGCATCACCCGGCCGGGGACTCGGGCGGCTCGGGCTCGTTTGCAGCTCGGGAAACGCAAGTATCGTCCATTACGGCAGCCAAAATTGAAATCAGACAGGAAATATCATGTTGTTTCTGCGCGGTCACATCTTTCCTCAATTTCTCATACCCTTAAGTCCGGCAGGCAAGAAGTTCTTGAGCAGAAAAAGTGCTCTGGGGCAGAAGAAATGCTGTTGGGCCGAAGAAAGAAGAAATAGTCTTCGGCGGAAGATATACCTTTTTTTCCCGGTTCAGTTTCAACAAACCGGCAGCCCCAAACTATTCATTCACTCATCTTTTATTTTCCTCGAGCGTTTAGTGAAGACATTGTCTGCATTGTGTGCGGGTGAGCACAGGACACGTGAAGTGTGTGAGGTAACAGCACAACGGGCGTCAGAGCTGGTGGGTGGTGGCGGCAAGACAAGGCCCGGCTAGAGCCCCGCCCCGCCGCCCCGCCCAGGCCAGCGCGCCAGCGCGGGCAGCGAGGAAGCGTTAGTGCCCACAATGTATGCGTGTGTGTGTCGTGGAGGCTGTCTTCACTTTGCGACAATGAGGGGCCGATTGAAAACGGGAGTTTAACGACAGCACGCTCGACGGGCAAAATAATTCACCCGGCAACTTTTTTTTTGAAGATGGTCAATTTTTGGTGATTGAAATTCGTGGTGAGGTTTTGCGAACTAAAGCGAAAGGTCGTCCTTACGGTGAAGGGCGGCAAGAAGGAGCTGAGTGAAAGGGAAGGAAGAGGAAGGGAGAAGGTGCGCGTCCTTGGAGGAGAGAGTGGGAGGGATGTTCCCGGCACCGCGTGCGCTGCGGGCAAGCCTGGGGCAAGCGGCACGTCCGCACATGTCCGGGGACCGTCTCTCATCGCGGTGCTCGCATTCGCACATCCCACTGCAGCCCAGTACAGCCTAGTACAGCCTAGTACAGCCTAGCCCAGCACCACAAGCTCTGCATCCTTGTAGGGCCGCCCTGCCGCACGCACCGCCCCGCCAAGCCCCGCGCCCGACCACTGCCGCCTCGCTGCACCGCACCCCGCCCCGCCCCGCCCCGCCCCGCCCCAGCACGCCACGCCCCACCCTTCCAGGGAACAATGCTGATGCACAATGCACGTGTGTCGACACTGTTCAACAATGCATACTAACGCTGCCCACGGCGGGAAATTCCCCTCCACGGAAGAGAAATATCTCGCTCGGGCTTGTCTCCGTACCCCCCTTAGTACTCGATTCCTACCTCTTTTCAGTCGAAGCCCACGGAGGCTGCTTGTTTTTGGCGGTGCAGGTCGAGACCATTGAGACAGACGATGCGGCCGACGCCGACCCCCGGCGCTACCCACTGCTACCCACCACTGCGCACATTTTCCTCCGTTTCGCTTTTTTTCTCGTCGCCGAGAAAGCACTGCTTCTCCTTCTAGGGGCGGCGGCCGACCGCGGTGCGCCATCCTCCAAGACGCGCTGCATCGCCCTGCATTTCCGGCCGGACGGACACACCGCGAGATGAGCCTCTCGCTGATTCGATTGGTGGAATGTGTGATTCTTTTGTCGCCGCGACGCACAATGGCGTGTCCGACAGTCCGACGCCCACCTGCAGCCTGCAGCGGCCGAGGGGCGGCGGCGGGGGTGGAAGCAAACAACAACAAAAGGCCATTGTCCGGCGAGGCGGCCACAGCCCCAGGCTGCAGGGCGGCGGTGGTGCGGAAAAGGCGCGGCGTTAACAGGTTAACAGTGGCCTGGCTGCCCCCTGGCTGCCCCCTGGCCCCTGGGCGCCACTGCCCCCGGGGCCTGGCCGCTGCCGCCGCTGCCGCCGCCGCCGCCGCACTGCCAAGGTCAAGGTCGGGAAGGGCGCCCCAAGGACGCGCACGGCCGGCCAAGTTCAAATTTCAGCCGCCATCTTAGCGCGGCCGAGACGTCGAGAGACTGGCGGCGGAAACCGGAAACCGCACCTGCAGGCCCGGCAGGCCCGGCAGGCCCGCAGCAACAAACGGCGACACCGGGCGACGCGGCACACTGTTAAGGCCGGCCGTCTCATCTTGAACTTGAAAACGCGGCGACGCCTGAAAACGTCCCGCCGCGAGCGCCGTTCCAGAAGGCACTGGCAGGAGGTGGGGCGGCGGCGAGGCGACGCGGCGAGGCGGGCTCTATCAAAATGATAATGTGAAAAGTGTGGCCCGCCGCCGCGCGCCGCGCTGGAGGAAACATCTTCTTCGGGGCCGCCGCCACCCGGCCCGACCCGGCCCGTCTGGCGGGGCAAATGCCAAGGCTAGCCGAGTGTGTGTGTGTGCGCGCGCGCATGTCCACAACTTTATTCCCTATGAAGGGATAATCCGGAGGAATGCGGGCTCAGACTAAGTCCGCCACAGTTCTGATTTTGGAGAACAAGATGTTCACACGACAATTTTCAAGCGAAGGTTACATCCATAAATGCAAGCGTATCAGGCACACCACACTTCGCGATGTCGGTGTGTGGCCGAGGGGAGTCACACAAACACGCACCGCGGGTCATTGCTACTTGGCGTTACTTCTCGGGTATTCGGCTGTGCTGCGAACCGCCCTCGGGGTCGGCCAACAAAACAAACCACTGTCACCAGAATTGATGACTACTTTGCCTTGCATGTCGTTGACGAGAAAGCTACCCCCGGGGCGCGCGGCGGTGCACTCACACACACACTCACACACACACACACAGCATCAGCACCCCTTCCCACGCACCCCCGGAGGCGCCACCGCCAGCGGCCGCGGCCCCGGCCAGTGCGTGCCAAGGTCACCGCGCGGCCACTTTCTCCCGGCGAGGCAGCGAACACTGACACCCATCGGCGAACTCTGGGCCGCGGGGACCGGCGGCGGCGGGGCAGGGGGCGGGGGAGGGGGGACGGGCAGCGAGCTGCAGAACTCTGTCGTTGGCGGCGGCCATGTCAACTGGACTCATTTGAAGATTTGAATCTCGAGTTGATTCTATCGACCATGGGCGAACGAATGCACCGCGGAAGCTACGACACATCACGCTGAAAAAAAACCCTGAAAAAAAAAAACCTACGCACTCAATGCGCATCTCTGGAACCGTTGTTATGATGCAAAAGCGAGGAACTGTTCCAGCGTGTTGCCTCTGCTATGCCGCATGATAAACAGAAGACGTTTGCCTCATTTTTCACACGGAGAGGAGCAGGCTGACCCGTAGGCACGAAATTGCGCAAAGGCGTCCGCGCGCGTCCGCGGCGCCCTGCCTGCTGGCCGTGCCCGCCAGCACCGCCAGGGCAGTGGCGGCAACACCAATATGCGATGCACGGTCTAGGGAGCTTGGAGGCTGACCTGGCCGGGGCAGGGCGGCAGGGCAGCACCGCGGCCCCGCCAGCGCCCGCTTACCATACAATGGGTGCACGATTAAAAACCAATCGCCGCCCGCCCGGCCGGGCCTTCCTATACTATTGCATTTCCATATTTTTCATCAATCACATAAGAGCCTGGCGACGCTGCCGCGGTGCCGCGAGGGCTGCGCCGGGCTGCGCGGCGTCGTTGCACCGACGGGCGGCGGCGGGTCTTTGGTCTGGAGCCAGAAGTGGGGGCCAGGGAAAAAAGAGGCAAAGAAAAAAAGTCCCAGGGAGTCGAACTCGCGACCGACAGGCTAGCAAGACGGTACTATAGCCACTCGACTAACCCGCCGACTGCATTTCCACACGTCCGCGGCTGACCTAAAAATTTGGCAAGATCTTTGTGCAGCGGTGTGCCTTCGTTCACGATCATCGATTTACGACAAATTAGGCCCGACAAACTGAGAGACTAAAACGTACTTGTTCTTTACGCCCACACTTTTTCCAGCGCTGACGCGACGACTGGACCCTAAAACACAAATCTCAAGTTGACATTCCGAAGAATGAAAGAGACGCAGCTCCGAAATTTTCCACTGAACTTTTTTAGCCAACCTCATTCAGTCCACAGAATGATCTCGTATGCCCATCTCCACGCGAACAAGTCCTGTTTTCTCGGCGCAAAACTTCTCCGCGGGTGGGCCTTCCCTCGCCGCGGCGCGCATTGTCCGAATTTTCCGAGAATGCATCTGACCGGCCGCCCCGCCCCGCGCCGCCCCCGCATGGGTCGCCCCAGCCAAGAGCCAAGCCATTCCTTACGTCATCGCTGTCGTCCCAAACAATTGCATCATACCGATGAATGGAAACCGGCTGCTGCCTGTGTTGCTGCCGGGCCGGGCCGGGCGTGGGGAGCGCCAGAGGGAGGGGAGGGGCAGGGGTGGGGCAGGGTGGGGGTGGCCCACCGGGACCGGACCATGTCCCGATGGCCCAAAAGGCGACCCGTGCTCACACCGGCCCAATTCCGTTTAGAAACCGGAGCAAAAATGTCCCCACTGACCCCGTCTTGGACTCGACGTCGCCGTCGCCGCGCGCCGGAGCGCCTGCGAATCCCGGGTAGGCAACACGCGGCGGCGCGCGTCGACGGGTTGCCTACCTCGCAGGCGTCCCAGCCCCACACAGCCCGGCCGGCATGGGCGGCACGGCGGCACGGCGGCGTTGGGGGACGGCGGGGACGAGCCCTGCGGCGACGCGGCGACGAGCTGACCTTGGGGACGAAGCAGGCGGATCGCACCGAGGGAACCCGAGAGGATGTTTTTTACGCGCCGTAATAGAGCGCCCTTTCTCCTTTCTTCGGCTGCGCGGTGCGCGTTGCGTCACGAGGGCTCGGTGCCGGCGTCAGCACCATCAGCGCCTTCGGCAGCACGGCCACGCCGCCGCGCAGCCACCGGCAGCTACGCACGATCGGGAATAGCATGTGGTGGAATTAGGGAAATGGAGTAAGCGAGCACCTCGGCCGCCGCCTTGGCCGCCGGCGGTGCGCGCGCCCCCCCCGCCCCGCCCCGCCACGCCCGGCCCCGCCCCACCCCGCTTCGCACCACGCCGGTCTTCCCCGGTCATTCTCGGTGCGTTCCGTTCAAACGCATGGCGGGCTTTAATGCCTGCGTTCCGTCGTTCCGATTCGATTTCCCTTCAAAGCGTTTTCGTTCGCTCCGCGGCCCAATCGCGTAACTTTCTCGGACGAGCGCTCGGCCGCCGCGCTCGCCATGTGCATTGCGGGCCGTCCCTGCCGCACGCCCCGCCCCGCCCCGCCCTGCCGCGCCCCGCCCCGCCCGGCACGCTCGCGGCCACGCGGCACGCAACGCGATGTGGAGTTGGGGGTGCGTTCGAGTGAGGCGCGGCGGTTCGGCGGTTCGGCGGTCCGGCGGCTGTCCGAAAAGGGCGGCAAGGGAAGGAAGCGGCGTCTCTTCCGGTCAAAATAAAGGCAGCGGAGCACAGCGGGGGTGCCGCACTTCGCTCTGCCTCTCTCGCACTCGCGGGGCGCTCCGTCCGGGTGCGAGAGAGGCAGAGCGATGCAGCGCCGAGCGGAATCAGTCCGCTGGGTGGGCGGCGTGGCGTGGCGCAGGATGTGGAGTGGAGCGCGGCCAGCAAGGTGTCGGTCGGCTGGATTTGAAGTGGTCCGCACTGAGCGCCTCTGACACACAGACGGGCGTCTCCAGTGACGTTCTTCCCTGCCCCTCTTCTTTCTTTTTCTCAGAGGAATGCCGCCCGTCAGGAAAAGGAGTGGCCAGTGCGGGCCAGTGCCAACACGTGCCCGCGACATTGGTTGGGGCTCAGCCGCGCAAGTTTCTCACGACGGGGGCAGCAAAAATAAGAGACTCATTTCTTGCGGAGGTCGCCGAGATCTCGGTCGTGCGTGGTTGTGCGAGCGCAGAGACGTCGGCTGCGAGGAAGAACGCTGCTTCTGCCGGAGAGTAATTGGAAACTGTTTTTCGGGCGGTGACCTTCTGGTCGCCGCGGAGAGCGGCACGGCGGCACGGCACCGCTTCATCTCGATGACGCGAGACGCGTGCTTTCCCTCTCGGCAGTTGGCCGCCCCGCCAGCCGCCCTGCCAGCCGTCATGAGTAGTGTAACCGGGAGGTCGACCACCTCGACCACCTTGGCGGCGAGGCGCGTCCGGGCGCCGCACTGCACCAGTACCAGACGCGGAGGCACACAAAGCAGCATTTGACACGTCCCGCGTCCCGCGCGGAGCAGGAAGTGGCAGGGGTTGGCAGGCTTGCCCGTCCCTTGGCCGTTGCTGGCCGTTGCTGGCCGTTGCTAGCCGTTGCCGTTGTTGCGGCCCGGATACGCGGTTGCCAACTGCAGCGCTGCAGCGCCCACCGACGCGGCGGCGCGGCGGCTACGCGGGGCGCCTGAAAAGACGGCCGATAGTGGCCAGACGGCCAGGGCAGCGCGTTGAATATTCCCGGCGGAACCATTAGAAAATGGCGTTATCGTCCGGCCGGGCCGTGGCACGCCACTGGCACGCCACTGGCAGCGCGCGGCGAGGCGGTGACGGAGCCACGCACATGCACCGCGCAGTGCCGGCCTAGCCCGATCGCTCTGTCTCTCTCACACCTGAGCGGGACTCCGCGAGAGTGCGACAGAGACAGAGCGACGACAACGACTCTCCGCCGCGCTGTCGGCCAGAATAACAAAAGGTTAGCGGTCCGGACTCCATGCCGCGGCCATAAATTGATCGCTATCGCCTGACAAGTGCAACACGGCCTGCACGGCCTGCGCGGCCAGCAACGCCACGGTGCGGGGCGTGGCGCCCGCCGATTCCTCGCGTTTCAAGTTCGCCATTTAAGTTGTCACGTTGGCGGCGCGGGCGGCGGCGCGGGAGCCACCCTAGGACGCAGTGCTCAGGGGGCGCTGCAGCAGCTGAAGCGGGCCGTGCGCGTGACGACTGGCGTGACGTCACGTGGCGTCACACCTGTGAGGTCACACCCCACACCTCGTAGCGGCTGCGTTAACGGAACGGTAACGGACTAGCGCTGCGTGACCTCAGGCTGCACGTCGGCGCCGCACGGCCACGGCGCCGCGCCGCCGCGTGGGTTCCGGCCGCCGGCCTGGCCGGCCTGGCCTCGGTGACGCCCGCGACGACGGCGTGCTCTGTTCCGGAAGGGGCGGTGGCGCTGGCCGCCATGCAGGCCGCCATGCAGGCCGCCATGCAGGCCGTCGTGACGTCGTGACGCGTCGCGTCGGCCAGCACCCCGGCGAGCCAGATCCGGGCCGCTCGCCTGGGCGCCGCGCTGCACCACCGCGATAAACAGACGTCGCCTTCCGCGATGCGTGGACCCGGTGGACCCCCTCCCCGGCGCCCACTGCATTCCTGGCTAACGTGTTTCCGGTTGCGATTTGTGGAGTAAAACGGTTCGAGCCAGCAGACTCGCGCCGCGCAGGCCGGGGGCTGGGGAGGGGGGCACTTTGGGTGTAGCAGGGCGGGGCCGGGTGGGGCAGCGCGTAAGCTCTGCAGTGAGTCAGGCGCCGACGCGGAGCTCGGAGCGAAGGACGGCGTGCTCTGAACGACGCGACGACAGGGAGGGGCACCAACACGTCTCTAACTCAGTCCACTTCATAGTGCTTGTCACTCGCCGGTCGCCCGGGCCCCCTCCCCCATCCCCTTATGTCACACCGAGCACAGTCTCTTTTGACCATTGTGGACCGCACCTCGTGCTCCTCGTGCACCTCGAGCTCCCCGTGTCGGACCTTGACGGCACGGACACCCCTCCGCCTCCCTCTCCGCCTTCTCTCTTAATTCCTTTCACCCCGGAATCCTGCTGCAGCCAGTCTGCGGAACCAGCCCGGCGGCGGGGCTCGGCGGGGCTCGGCGGGGCTCGGCGGGGCGGCCGGCGTGTGTAGAGTATTGCACAAGTAAGCGAATGCAACGAGGCGGGCGAGGCGGGCGCGGCGGGCCAGCCAGCAGCCCAGCAGCCCAGCCCCCCGGCCCGTGGCCACGGCTCCACGCTCCACGTCCGCGCCGCCATACGGGCCATTCGGGCCATTCTTGCCGCTGATTGGCCGGAAACTGGTCCACTCGCGGTCCTCCTTTCATTCACCTTTTTGGCGGCGAGCCTTATTATGTGACGCACCGCATTTTTCCCTCACACTGCAAACCGCGTCGTCACGCTCGCCGGGGAAGGCGAAGCACGCCGAAGCACGCCGAAGCCCCGTCGACGGCGTCCTGGACCCCGGATGCGGACGGACTCGGCGACGGCGCGGCCGGGCCGTCGTGGATACCCCGCACGGCGCGGGACCCGCGGGCCGCGAGGAGCAGCTGCCCGTCCCGGAGCGTCGCGGACATACCCCGCGTCGACACCGGGCGGCCCCGAACACGCGGGGTATGTCCTAACCGGGCGGCAGCGGGACCGCCCCAGCCCCAGCCCCAGCCGCGGGTGGCGTGGGCATGTGGCCTGCGTTCTGGGTTCTGGGTCGGAATGCTGCCGATCAGAAGGCGCGGCTTGCGTAAGGCCCGTCCCGTCCCCTCACTCGCTGGACTCGTCTTCGGCCCCGCCACTGTCTACAGGGGAACCCCAAACATAACACCCGGCGTGCAGGGGCCGCCCGAGAGCACAGTCTGGCTAACCTAACCCGCGGCCGGCGTGCGACCTGCGGCCGCGCCCCGGTGACCGTGGTTACGGGGCCGGGGTGCATCGCATCCGGGACTGCCTGCCTCGGCCGCCTCGGCCTGCCCGCTCCAAGTTCGCCGAGACGGCCGAGGGGTTTCCGGTCGGCGGGTACACCCGGGCACACCTGCCGAAACGAAGCCTTCCGTCGGCGGCGCGCGCCAGCATGACCCAAATGCTTGATTGCCTCCACTCCACGACGGGGTGCTGCGCGCTGCGCGTGCGGCGGGGTGTCGCGGTGTCATCATTGTGGTCCGGCAGTGTCGCCTGTCGCCTCGCGGTGGCGTGCCCCGGCGTGCCGCGGCGTGCCGGTGCCTCGTCGCGGTTTGGGGCTCGGCTCGTTCGACTTGACGAAATGGAGCAGGCATGCCGGCCGGCGGGCCCTGGGCGGGCAGACGGGCAGACGGACCGGTCGGGTCGCAGTGTCGGCACGTCGGCACGCCAAAGGCAGGCAAAGGCGGCCTTGAGTCGCAGTTAGTGGCTGATTGACAAAACACCGGACCCGAAACCGAAACCCGCGACGCGACCCGCCAGTCGCCCCGTTCACCTTCCCATTCATTCGGCCCAGCCCTGCGAGCCGAGGGTGGCGCCGAGGGTGGCCCCGGGCTGCGTCCGTGCTTTCGTCATTTCGTCTCTCTCGCACTCGGGGCCGTTCCGCGGCGGTGCGAGAGAGACCGCGATGTTCGGAAGCAGCCTGCAGGGCGGCGGGCACGGCGGGCACGGGTGGGCATAATGTGGAGTCTGGTGTCGAAACGGCAGTCGGTGCAGTCGGTTGGGCCATGGCTGGGCTGGCTGCAGCGCGTCCCGCCCCGGCCCGGCCCGCCCGGCTCCTGGTCCTGGTCCTGGTCCTGGCCGCACCCGGCGAGGGCCGCCGGGCGGGGCGCGACGGACGACGCGGTGCTTCGGGACGCTGCTGGAGCCGCTGTTCCGCCCGAAGCAGATCGGCAGGCCGGCCGTGTCGCAAGCAGCAGCAGCGCCGAGCGGCGCGCAGCAGGCGAGCCATGTGCCATCCCGACCGCGTGCCGCGCTGCCGGCGCTAAAGGTTGCCGGCCAGGGCAGCGCCGCAGCGCAGCTAGCAACCTGATTTGCGTACGCGCCACGCGGGCCGCGGCCAACACGCAGCGGCAGCACGCAGCGCGAGTCAATGACTCTGACCGGCAGCCCAGCCCGCCGCGGTTCGCGGCCACCGCCCTCCTGTCCGCCGAACGCGGCGCCGGCCTGCCGACCGGGCTTCGTCGCCCTGTCTCTCTCGCTCTCCTACGGCCCGCCCTAAGAGTGCGAGAGAGACAGAGCGACGAAAGCGCTGTTCGGACCCAGCCTGGCCTTCGCTGCACTGCACTGCGCGGCCGCCATGGCCGGCTGATTGATTCTTCCTGCTCTAGCCGAGCCCAGCCTGGCTCAGCCCGGCTGCCCCCTAGTCTGCACGCTGCGCGCCACGCTGCCGTGCAGGGGCACGGACTGCGCGGACTGCAGGGACTGCAGGGGTGTGGCTGGATTGATTTATGAGGGCACGCACTCACACACTCGCACGCGCACACGGTTCCGCTGCGTGTCGCAAGATCCATCACAGTTCCTGTCCGATCGGCGCTTGCATCAACATCAACGGGGCGACGGGTCGGGGTGGCGGAGCCAAGGCGCAGCCAAGGCGTAGCCGCTTGGACGCAGCGGTCGGATTCTAGTCAAGTACTTCTGGCTTCCAATTAGCGACGCCTTTCCAAACGTTTCGAAACGCCAAGGAACCCCTAGCCGCCGCTTTCCGCTTAGCATCGCGCAAAGACTCGATTCCCGAACCAATGGGGGCTGCCATTTCAGCGCCAGTGGATTCAGTTTTCCCCCTTCCCGCTCATTATAACGCCCGATAATGCTGAGGGGTCACACGGGAACGCCTTCCGTCTCTCTCTCCGCTCTCTCCGGGTGGTTTCCGCTTCGGGCGGAGAGGAAGGCGACTGGGTTTCCTTTTGTTGCCGAACGGAGGTGCCCGTGGTTTGCCTCTGCAGATTTCCGTCCGACCGCTCGAGTGGTCAAGCAGGCGGCTTTCCCGGTGGGTAGTTGGGAGTCTGGGAGTCGGCTAGAGCTCGTAATTTACCAGATTCCGTACGCACGAGTTTCATACACTTTTATTTTCTATGCGGAGAGCAGACTCGCTGGAGCCGCGGGGTATCGCCGCTCCAGGGCAGCCATGTTCGTGGCAGTGCGCCTTGCGCTCCGCCCGGACGGCAGGCAACCCAACGGACGTCCCGGTGGAGCGGCACGGCCTGGGCGCAGGGCGACGCGTCTGACAGTGGAGTGGAGAGGCCGACAGGACCAACAGGACTCGGGGTTCAAACGAAAGACAAACTTAAAGTAAACAGTTTATTTCCACAAAAGCTCTCGCTTCACTACAATTGCATTCTCCTCCATAAACGAAGTTCTCTTTTGGCTCATAAACTCACTCTAGCGTATAAAGAAAGTAGAATCCAGAATAAATTACGTTAGCATCACATGGACAATACAGACAATTAAGTAGAGCACGAACTACGCACTCACACGCACACAGGCTCACACGCACGCACAGTGTCACAGTCACACACGCACACAGGCACAGTCCGCTTCTCTCCCTATAGTTCCTCGGACGCCATGTCCGCCGCCGTCCTCTGCAGCCGCCGGGCAGGACTCGGGCAGGCCGTCCCCCGGGGAGCTCGCTGACGCTCTCCCGGAGGGCGGCGAGTCTCCGGCACCGCTACCGCAGGGCAGCGGACACGGGGGAGTCGGGAAATGTAAATCTAATGGCACCTTGTCAGCTTATCAATACGCAAATCGAGTTTGCTTCGGGTCCGCGTCGCAGGCCGGCCGAGCGGCGGCCGCGCCCTCCGTTCGGCGTGGTGCCGCTTGGCGCCCAAGGCGCGGAGGGCGTCGGGCCGCTGTGCCGGCGACGAGGCGGAGGCAGGGTCCATCTAGGAGCGGCGGGGGCGCTGCGGGCCTGCCCTTGGGCCTGCCGGGCGGGGAAAGGCAGGGCCGAGCCTCCGCGCGCCGATAGATGGCGAGTCAGTCGCAGCCTCGCAGCGGCCGCTCAATAGGGAACTGCGAACACAAGGTGGTCGTGTGAGTAATTGGCGGAGCCAGACAGGGACAGGTCGCATTTGCAGTGAATCTCTTTGGCTCGACCGCCAACGCAGCGACGCGGCGACGCGGCCGAGCTGGGCGGGCGGCACTACTTACTGTACTGGCCGGGCTGGTTGATGGCGTAGTAGTATCTCTGGGGGTAGCCGACTGGGGGGCGGGGCGGCTTGGGGTAAGCGGGGTAGGCGGGTGCGGGGGCGGGCGCGGGAACAGGGTAGCCACCAGGACTGCTGCCGCCGTTGCCGCCGTTGCCGCCGTTGCCTCCGTTGCCGCCGTCACCGCCGTTGCCGCCGTCACCACCGTTGCCGCCGTTGCCGCCTTCACCACCGTCACCGCCGTCACCACCGTCGCCGCCGTCGCCGCCGTCGGTGCCCTCCTCAGTGGGTGGCGCCGGGGTGGCCGACGAGGACACGGCGTACCCGCAGTCTACGTTTGCGGGCCAGTCGCACACTCCGAGCTCCTGTGGAGAAAAAAGTCATTTCATTGTAAAGTTTCAGTAAATAGGACCGTCTGGGTCTGCGTCTGACGGTGGCTATCAAACTCCCATAAAGCTGCGCAAAGGATGAGTGCTTACAGTGTTGTAGTCAAGGCCGCCAGCACACTGGAACTCGTAGGGCTTGCCGTTGGCGCAGACGTAGAAGGTGCCGCACTTCTTGGGGTCCCTGTACGAGCCGACGCATCCTTCAGGCTCGCCAGGGGTGGGGGTAGGGGTGCCGGTCGGGGGCTCTGTGGGCAGCGTGGGGGGCAGGGGGCTGGGGTAGGGGGTGGCTGTCGAAGAGAGCGAAGCACAATCAGTCACAGTCAGCGGCGGTCCGCGGCGGACCACGGCGATGACCGAGCGGAATGTAGTCGTTGGCGGACTCGGCGGTCCCGGTACTCACGGGCGGGGCCGGGCCTGTCGCCGCAGTTGACGTTCTGGGGGAAGTCGCAGTAGGCCTGTGGCTTGGCGTCGGGGTTGAAGAGCAGCTCGCCGGGGCACTCCTGCTCCACCGCGTCGCCGTCCCAGCAGTTGATGAACTTGTTGCAGGCGTTGGGGCTGGGGAACTGGCCGCGCTCCGCCTTGCAGTACTTGGCCAGGGGGTTCTCGGGCTTCTCGGGGACCGGCAGGGGCTCGGGCAGAGGCTGCGGCTGCTGGGGGGGCTCCGGGCCGTCGGGGATGTTGGTTGGGGGGCGCTGAGGTAGAGAGACCGTGTGGTGAATACTCCCGCGTCAACAACAAGTTTACTTCAAATTGAATGGTTTTGGTTTTCCAGCTCGTACCTGAGGGTAGCCACCTGACGGCGGCGGCGGCTTGTTCTGCTCCTCCGAGGGGATCTCCGGCTCCACGGGGATGATGATGGGGCCGGGGTTGCTGGGCTGGCCGGGGTAGCCCTGGTACGTGGTGGGGAAGACGCGGTCGGCGGGCACCTGGATCCACACCGTCGGCACGGACTTGACCACGTTGCTGGTCAGGAAGCTGTTGGCGTGCACGCCGCGCTGGTGCTGGTAGACAGGCTGCAGCAGCGTGAACTGCTGCCGGCTGGAGCGGCTGTCGTCACCCGACACGCCTGTAACACAATAGGACGCATGAGCAGGCTGCAGGCTGAGGCTGAGGCGAGGAGCTGCAGCACGGCGACGGCCCTGCAGCACCGCCACGCCACCACCTGCCATATTACGAGCAGACCGACGCGGAGAGTCGCTCTCGTCGTCTCTCTCGCACCCGTAGGGGACGCCCTATGAGTGCGAGAGAGAGAGAGACGGAGCGTCGAACACGACTCTCGGAATGGGTCTGCTGCAGACGGCGAGGGCGGGCGTGTCTGGCGTGGCCGGCACTCGATTGTGGCGGCGCGGCGCGCTCCAAGAAGTGCATCGCCGCCAGGACGGCCGCAAAGCCGCCCGAGGCCGGCGATGGCGGCGTTCGGCGGCTCGCGGCGCCGCTTTGGGGGATTAGCACGTTTTGTTTCTCGCGCTCAGCGAGCGGACAAAGTGACGGCCCTCGCTCTTCATTCCTTTCTTCCCTGCTCTCCTCTTTTTTTGCGCTGTCTAATACGAAGATTGATACAACGTTTATTAGAGTGCCTTTCCCCCCTTTTTTTGGTTTTATTACACGGGCGACGTGCGCGTCTAATTTCTAGACGTGTAGAAGGTCGTGAAGTGCATGAAAGAATTGCGGAGCGCGCGCCGAGATGAGGGCTGTCGGCGTCACTGCGTGGTCACTGCCGAGTCGAAGCAGCGCAGCAGCCGAACGGAGCCGGTGTGCCGACCGGGGCACGGTCGCCGCGTTCAGGCCGCTCGGGCGGACGTTATTCGCACGACAAATTCCTCCCGGCACGTGAAGCGCTGATAATTTAGCGTCCCTTCCACGTACTCCATATAATACCCGCCGCTCGTGGGGAGCGTGGCGGAGTGGCGGCGTGGCGGGGCGCGGGGCACGGCGTCGGCCGCCATTTGTCTAGTCACACCGAGCCCGGCCGAGCCCTGCTGCTTGCGAACCGAACTGCACAGCCGGACGTGGACCTAAGCAGCTTGTCCACGACGCCAGGGGGTAGGAGAGAAGCCTCCTGTTTATTTTTTATCGGTTTGCGTAACGTTTGCGGCGGATGGAGCGTTAACCGCGCAAGTGCGTTTGGTTCGAAGACGAAGGCAAAACAGACGGGTGGAGTGACGCAAGGGGGACGGCTGCTGCACTGCTGCACTGCTGCTACTCGATACTTTCCCCGTGAGTGAGGTGCCCTGCTGGTCATCAAGGGCCTCGGACGACAACTCATGACAGTGTGTGAGTGTGAGTGTGTGTGTGTGTGTCACTGCAGCACAGGCGAGAAGAGTGGCATCACTTCTCGAGCTCGCCTGCCTCGTCCCGGACTCGGGGGGCCGTCGTAAAGGCCTCGTTTGCAAAAAGACGACACAAAAAAAAAGATCGAAGGAAAGAAACAGGTTGCTTCTTGACTCTGTGGCCATCTCTGGATGGATTAAGCAGGGACAGTTTCCGTAACGGTTTGGCAACCGACTGGGCCCCCCTGTGACGACGTATACGCCGCTAGGGAGAGGCGCGAGGCGTGGCGGGGCCTGGCGGGGCGGGGTCGGGGCCGGCCAGCCGCGATTTCGCCAAAATGTAACGGAACGGCGTGTCCAGCCGTCCAGTCCAGACGACACACGACACTGGAGGCTGACGGTCGCTGGCTGCCCGGCCCACTGGTCCACTGGGCCACTGGAATTCGGCTTGACACATTTCCCTCCAAACGCCTCGCGCTCGCGCCTCTGTCGTCGCCCGGCCGCGCATTCCGAGCCCACAATGAAACTACAGCGGCTGGCCGGTTAAGCCGTCGTTACTTCTGGAAAGCAAATTAAACGCCAAATTAAGCTCGTGACCGACCAGCCCAGCCGAGCCAGCCCAGCCCAGCCAGCATGCTCTGCAGAGCGTAGGCCACTTAACGCTTTCCAGGAAGCCGCGCGCCATTAACGGCGGCATGCTGCAATTAATGCAGACGACACTGCGGCTACACTGTGGGCGCAATAGTCTTCATTAGCAGTGTTGCGGAGGACAGCGTGCAGCGTGCGTCCCGGGCCCGGCCGCCCCGGGCCCGGCACTGCGACGCAATCGGGGAGGACGACGACGGCGAGGCCGAAACACATCCACGGCGACGGCCGGCCGCCGGGGGCCACAAATCACACCTGCTACCTGAGCAGGCGGCAGCGCCGCACGGCCACGCCTCGATTCGGCGCCCGCGAGGTAGGCAGCCGCACGCAGCGCGCTGGAGACTTGAACGCCGGAGGAACCGAGAGAGCCGCCTCCGCCGCCACACCCACCGCGCGTCCCGTGTCTCCGCGCTGCCGTCGCCGTCGTCCCCTTCCCGTGACGTCACGCGACCGGTCCCAGAGGCCCGAGAGCCCCGAGAGGCGACATTCCTGGAAAAAAGCGGCTGCAATTCTTCTCCTGCCCACGCCGCCGCCACCACGCCGGAGAGGGACACGCCGGAGACACGCGGCCGCAGACGCACGCGGCCACGCTGCCGCGCTGCCACACTGCACTCGGAGAGGCGACGGCGGCGCCGAAATGAAGCCGCCATGTCGATCGCAGCGGATACGCCGCGCTGCACCGGCACACTGCGAGGAGGGGAGCGTCCGCGACGTCGCCGATAAATAACCGGCCGATATGACTGGCGTGTACCTAATGCATTTATTTCGCTACAATACTATGTGCCGTCCCGCCTTGGCCGGCGTCCAGGCCGCGTCCTGGTCGTCCGGACCGTCCGCACGCCAGGCACACGCTGTAATGAACCCATATCTCAGGGAAAGAGTGTGCGGGTCCCATCCGCAGCCACGTCGCCGTCGTCCCCGTCGTCCACGTCCGCCGCGCCGCCGGAAAGGCAGGCGGCCAGCAACAATGGAGCGCCGCGTCGAGCCATCACGCCGAGGAACGCGAACAAGTTTGCATGCTACGTGCGCGCCGCGCGTCTGCCAGGATCTTGATACGGCGCGCGCAATCACATGCCGTTCACGCGCTCGGCGGTCTTGGCGGCGGCGGGGAACTGGGGCTGCCAGGCAAGGCGGGGGGAGCGCCTGGCGGGCAGGCCGACCCGCCGAGCGCAGCAGTGTGGCGGCATTGCCTACCCGTCGGGCGGCTGGAGCGCCTGGCGGGCAGGCCGACCCGCCGAACACCCCCGTCGTGCAGCACGGCCTACGCCGCCGGCCGCAGGCGTTCGCACCGGGATCCAGTCGGGACGCGGCCAGAACGAACTGCCCGAGTGACTGCAGCAGGAACGCGGCGTGCCAAATGCTCAGAAACAACAACAAGTACGCCGTGAATCTCGCGGGGAACTCATTACATTCACTTAGATCAGTTTGGCGGCGCGCGGTGCGGGGTCGGCCTGGGTGTGGTCTGGCCGGCCGCGCCGCCATGCTGGTCACGGCGCTGCCCGGCCCGGCGCGGCCCCTCCCCGCTGCGTCGGCTGTCTGCCTCCAGGCCTGCCTTGGCCTGCCTCCGGAGCGGCCCGAAATTCATTATCGTGAGGGGGAATCTGAGACGATCCTGGAGCCGGCCGCCCCCACGACCACCGCGTCGACGGGCGTGCGCGGAACGAAGACGCCGCCATTCGTCAAACGACGACAAGCGTCAGCCAGCGTCAGCCACTCATCGGCCGCTTTGGCGATCTGCTTCTAGTTTGGCGCGACGCACCGCCAGCCGTGCGATCGATCATGGAGACTGCTTTTCGGCCGCGAGCCCCGAGCTTTGCAGTGCTTCGCAGAGCCTCGGCGACTTGAAAGAAGTCCGCGAAGCAACGAAACGAAGGCCGGTTCGCGGCGGTGGCGGCGGCGGCGGGACCGGACGTGTTCCAAGTGCCTCGTCAGACAAATAGTCGTGCCGGTCGCGGTAAATCCTCGGAAACTTGCTCCAAGTATACGAAGTACGTGTTCGCGGCCAAACAATCGAGCCGCCGAGGCTGAGACACGGCGCACAAGATACGTTTTCGCCTTTTTCCTGCCCGTGTCTCTGTGTACCCCCGTCCGTTCGAGTCCGGGGCCTTGCCTATCATGGCGCATTGACACCACACCCTTACTACGCACAGCCGGACAGCCGGGCAGGCAGGCAGGCAGGCATTCCCCGCGATCGAACAGTGAGGAATGAACACGCACTGGCGGGCGTGCTCGCGGAGTGGACGGAGTGGACGGGGCAGCGCGGCGCGCCGAACACACTTCGGCCCTCACGCAAAAGGAGCGGCAGATAAAGCATAAGCCGAGGCAGGTCGAGGGAAGCCCGGCAGAGGCAGGCGGAGCCGAGCCGTGTCCGTTCAAACAAAATAAACCGCGGTGCATCCAGGGGCCCCGCGCCGCCCCGCCCCGCGTCCCGGCCGGCCAGGGCCTTGGCCAGGGCCGCCTAGGGACCGTATTCATCATGCCGACCAGCTTCGCCTTCCCAGCGAGCCGCGCGCAGTCCGTGCACCAACGCAAAAGAGTACAAATCGTATTCTTTCAGAGTCGTCCCTCACTTTTGGCTGCGCCCGCCGCCGTGCCGCCGCGCCGGGCGCGGGCCGCGGTTGGCAGTCGGCTAGGCGACTCATATGAGATGTTGGACACGGCCTAATGTGGATGTTAATACGCGAGGCGCGGCGCGGCACGGCGTCGTGTTGACAAGCCGAGTAAGAGGACACCGTGTCTAGCAGACGTCACGGGGCAAGCGGCGCGCTCTGGCGGCGCACACTGGCGGCGACTTCGCGCACCGCAAGAATGTAAGAATGCGTCCGCTTGACAGCGAGCCCGCCAGTCGGCGGTGATGCGGTGCGGAGTGCACACATCCAGACAGTGTAATAGAGAGATAGAGAGCAGCCTGCGGCGGGGCGGCCGGGCCGGCTAGGCGCGGCGGCACCACGCCCCCGGTTGGCCAACTGGTACGTGACCGATGACTCAAACACGAATCATTGAATATTTTAATATTTCGCGTAGGAGACTTCGGGATCGTTGGCCCAGAGGGCGCCTCATGATAATTCTCAGGCGACGCGGCGGTCGTTTGGCCGTAGCGGGCCGGGCGGGCCGTGGTGGGCCAATGGTGGGTCCGCCCACGGTGCCGAACTAGCACACTGCCGAGTCGAGCGGGAATGGGCTTTGAGGTCTGATTTGTTGGCAGCAGCAAGCAACCGAAAAGTTACAGAAGGATCCAGGAGTCGGGTTGGAGTGGAGAGGATTGCCCAGCCGCCGAAACCGAGAACAACCCCTTGAGAAAAAGTCGTGTTGGAGTACGGCGTGCTGCGTTGTAGGGAACGCGAACCAAGGGAAGGCCCGTGCCGTTCACCCTGCTTGGTGCCTGCCGCACCCAGCCGCCCCGCCAGGGCTGCCAGCCAGGCTGCCAGCTTGGCTGCCGGCAGCCAGCACGCGCATCAAGGCGCCGCGGCCGTGTAGTTTGCCTCCACGCCGTTCCATCTCAATCGCTAATCTGTCGTAGGGAATCAGACACTACTCGTGCTGCCCCGCGGCGGCCCCGCCAGAAGCTCCGGACTGACACTCGTCGATTCTATCGACGACTCACCGGGACTAGAGTCCAGGACGACCCTCTCCGATGCGGCGCCAATTAAAACCGCGTTCCAGCGAGCGGGCCGATTACTGGCCGCAGTTTCGCCACTCTTCCTCTCTCTCGCACTCGTGGGGACGCCCTACAGAGAGAGAGGCAGAGCGACGGAACGCCTTGCGCGGAACCGCTCGGCAGCGGCGTGGAGAGGAAGGCGGCGGCCAGGGCGGCGGCTGTCGGCCCAAGGATTACACGGAGGCGACAGCCAGCACTGCAGCACGCCCTCGCATCCTCGTAGCCCGGCGTGGTGATCGGCAGCACCGCGATGAAGCCGTCGCGCCGAAACGCCCGAAATGCGCTCCGCCCGCTTCGCCCCCGCCGAAAAAAAGCGAGACGGGCTGCAAGAATGCGGTCCGGGCGGCGCGGCGGCCGCCTGCGTGCGTCACGGGGCATGTTTGCTTTTGTTACTTGTTGTTGTTTTTGGGGGGCGGGCCGGGCCGCTATGCAGGGATGCATCGCGAATCTGGCCCAGCTGCATGGCCTCGACCGCGAAAACGGGCCGCCCACCCCACCCCGCCCCGCCCCGCCCGCCTCACTTGGCACGCCGCCGACGAACATTTGGCTCCAGCCAGTGCGACCAAAACGGGGACCCGGGCAACAAAGGAATCGGCGCACTGGACCAGCGCGGAGAAAGGACTCGCAAAAAGAAGGGAAATAAAAATGACTGCGAGCGAAGGGACCTGTCGATTTTCGCAGGTCCCCTTTTTGCTCACTTTGTTGTTACAACCCGGGGAGCAGGTGCCGTTCCCAGAAAATTGCTGTAAAGGCTTTATCCGCACCTGACCAGCAGTCTCGATCGAGACACGTGCAAACGTGCGAAATCTCCGCGAGCCACGCGCGGAGGCCAGGCGGGGCAGGATTCGTAGAAAGGTGTCGCGATTTACAGGAAGTGGAGCACGAACCGGAAAAAACACGCACCCAAATATCTGGTTTGTGTGGCCCAGCGAAAGCAGTGCTGTCCTCTTCCATTTTTTTTTGCTGCCTTGTCGCGCCAATTTTGTTGTTGTTTTTGTTGACGGTTTATGGCATCTTTCGGCCCCGGGTCCTCGGCCCGACGGCGTCCATGAGCCTCCCGACGACCTCCTGCCGACTGATTCCGAACAGTGTGCGCCACTCTGTCTCTCTCGCACTCGTGGGGCGGCACCGCGGGGACGCGAGAGAGAGAGACAGCGCGACCAAGCTCTAATCACGCCCCGCGGCCGTCCTCGTCATCGGCCTGCATCGCCGAAACGGCCGAAACGACGCCGCTTTTCGTCACCGCCAAATTGCACACTGCATGGCCAAAAGGCGGTGGGGTCAGCGGCCTCGGCCAAGTGGAGCACGTGCTGCGAGTGGGGAGGCTGGCTGGCTGACCCGCTTCCCCGCTGTATTATTGCCGCTGGTGGGCGGGAAGTTGGAATGGCAATGGCGGACTCTGCCAAACCGATCTGGAGCACTCAGTGCGCTTCGTCCGCTTCGTCCTGCCGCGCGCGCCGCGCCGATTAACGCGTGTCTAAGTGGACCGATATACAGTCGCGCAAAGCAAACGCGAGGGCCGCGGGGAGGAGCGGCCTGGCGGCCTGGCGGGGGCACGTCTGGCTTTTACAACCCTGCCGGCGAGGTGTTTTAGGGAAGGTGTCCGTGGGAGGGGAGACGGGGACGCCACTACCGCGAAGCCGACGACGCGACGCGGCCGGACGGGACCGGTGCAGCGGATCGCCTGTGTTTGCAGAGACGGGGCGACAACCCGGGAATCGCGCCCGCCGCTAGACCTCGCCGATGTGTGCCGCCATAAAGGCGACCGTATAAAGAAATTTTACTGCTGATAGATGGTGTCAAAATAAAATAAAGTGATAAAGGAGCACTTGACGGGGAGCGCGTAAAACAAACGCCCGGAATATTGAGTTACCAAAGCAGAGGTGTCGCCCTTCCTCCCCCGATGCGACGGTCCGTTAGGGCGACGGAATAAAGAGAACGCCGTTGTGGCGCGCTGCCGCCTCGGAGAACGTCCGGGCATCTTGCAGAGGCCGTTCAACCTGCCTGCATATTATTTCTCATTGTCAGCGAAATTCCGACGAGTCCCGCCCGAGTGGGGAGCCTTAATCTCGACGGGCTGCAAAACAGTGGTCATTCCTTACCCGCCCCATAACTGATACGACCGGCACACGCACACGCACACATTCGCCCAAACCAGCTCGACGTTCACTAGCAACGCCGACACGCTTGAGAAAGGCCATGAATTTGGAGAGGTGCGTTCCGTTAAGACACAGCGCCTTGTTCGGGCCGGTTGGTCCGGCCGGCCGGCCGTCCCTGCCGCTGAGTGACAGGGCACACGACGTGCTGCCGCAGCAGCCCGCGTTTGGATTTTTATATTTTGGCGCCGTGGCGCGTTCCGTTAGCGTGTCGTGGGCGGCGTGTCGCATGCGAACCCCGCGCCGAGGTCGTCGAGGTTGTCGTCCGCGAGCAGCGCGAGCAGCGCGGCCCGATCCTAATTGAGCCGGCAGACGAAGCCTGGTCGCGATCGCCGCAACAGGTTTTATCGAGCGTCGTGACGCCCAAATTAGAGCGACGCCCGGTGCCGCCAATGGCCTCGCCTCGCCCGGCCTCGCCCTCGGCGGCAGCGTGTCCAAGGCCCGGCCAAGGCCCGGCCAAGGACTGGCCCACCGTGTGCGAGACGCTCTGCCGACAGGGACGCGAGCCTCCGCCTGGCGAACCCTTCCCGCTGGGCTGACGGGCCGGCCGAGTGACGCGGACGCAGCAACAATTTCTCATCATTATGGAGGGTGTCCACCCGGCTCGGGGCTCGGCCGGTCACCGCGCCTTTACACAATAAATTCGGCCTCCCGGACACGGGGCACCGTGTCGGGGCACGGCGGCCAAGGGGCTCGAGGCTCCACGGAAAGGCAAGGGAAGCTGCCGGCCACCGCGCCCCACCCAGATACGCGGCAGAGTCATTGAACTCGGTCGACTTCGCTGACCACCGCGCGGGGACCTCTCCGGGGACCTCTCTGGGGACGGACCCCGGGGGACTGGGCTCTGGGGACGCCGTGCCGCGGAGAGGGTCACCGAGGGAATGCGAAAACACGCCGAGGCGAGCCAATCCGCACTCGTGCCAATCTATCGCCAGATCTCCAATTGCCACCCTCGGCGCGCGGACCGCCGCTTGGCCGCACGCAGCACACGCACGTCCAGCGCGTGCATCTCTCCCGAAAGTAAATACACACGCCGAAATGGCATTAAGCTCGGACGTGCGGCCCAGCCCGGGGCGGACGGCGTATCGGCGGGCGGTGCAGCAGAGCCAAGGCAGAGCCGAGGCAGAGCCGCATACAGATGCACGAGGCGTCGGGTGCATTTCGCACGACCCGCGTCCCGGACGGACGGACGGAGAAAAAAAATGGACGCGGCGGAATGGTGCATAATAAATAACGCGATCAATCTTGTCAGTTTTTCCTCTGGGCGAAAAGTAAACACGAGAGCGCGTCGCAGGTTATCAACTCATTCCGGTGCAAATGACGAATGCATGTAGCGCTATCGGCCCCGGCGACAGCCGTCCGGCGCGAATAATTATTCGCCGGGGATTGAATCAAGATCGCGGGGCAGCGGCCAGTGCAGGCGCCGCGGGGGACCGCCCAGGGAACCGCCAAGGGAACCGCCCCGCACAGCCCTCGCAGCTCTAGACATCGCTAGACAGCGCGACTGGGGCTCGGCTGCTTCACAGCGCAGAGCTGCAGACGGAGCGAAATCCAGAGTTCACGCGACATGATGCGGGGGCTCGTCGCGGAGAGCATGATCCCGAACACACGATTGGCGGATAGGTCCTACTTGACCACGTAGGCGTCGACGGCCACCCCGGCACGGCGCTCGGTACTCACCCTGGTACGGCCTCTTGGATATCCTCACGACCTTCTTCTCGGCGCTCACGCTGGCGATGACTAGCGCGGCCACGACGGCCGCGACCCACGTCGTCCTCATGCTGGCGGTGGTCTTCCGGCTGCTTCTTGAACCTCAACCCCCTCGACTCGAAGGACACACGAGCGCGCACGAGAGGAGCGGACGGCGCGGACTCAGGGACGGGATTAGCCAATGTCACGGCCAACCGCCAAGGTTTTAAGTGTGCAGAAACGGCGGGCCGGCCCGGGCCCCCACTACCCCGGCCCGGCCGTACCCTGGCGGTCATCAGCCCCTGCCCGCCCCTCCGCGCGCCGTGCTGGCCGTGGTGCCGGCCGTGGTGCCGGCCGCGCCGGAGACTCCGGGGCCGCCCCCCGCCCGCCCCCTCCGCCCGGAGCCCCCCGAAGACCCTCGCAGACCCGTCTGGTTCCTGCCTGCACCCCTCCCCTCCCCTTTTTTCGTTCTCATCAACCGGAGCAAGGCGGCCTCCCCGCCCCGCACCCCCTTTCCCCGCCTCCGGCCCCCGGACTTACGACTGTACTTCGTTGTTTCCTTTCCTCTGTCTTCGTGTTCCTTCACCTTCCCGAAGACGCCCGAGTGATTCGCGTACTGTTCGGGACGGCGCGCCGAGCAGGACTCGAATGTCCTTCGGCAGACGCCCCCCCCCCCTCTCCTCTTTTCGAACTCCTTCGCCCTGCACATTCCCTTTGGCTCATCCTCATTCAGCGCACAGCGAAAAAAATCACAAAGAAGTTTTTTGGTGGAAAACGGTACGCCGCACACGTCACCGGAGTATCGCCGGGTCACTCCGCGCCCAACCAAAATATTCACCCCCGCGGCGCGTCGATTGCGCGTATCGCCGAAAGCGCGGCGTGGCGCGGCGTGGCGCGGCGCCACGGAGTGTCCCGCCTAAGTCCCGCCGGACGACCGATAGACGCGGCCGCCACGGCCAGGCCGCGCGGCACCCGGAAAAATGCAAAGCGATAACGGCCGATGGGCTTACAGGCGTTTTCACACACGCACGCAAGCACGCACGCCCACGTCACGGCGTCTCGGCCGAGTCTCGGCATCATGCTCACGGCGCGGCGGTGCGGCGGGCGGACCTCCCGCGAGCGGGTCTTACTCACCGCCGGTATTCGCAGGGAGCCCGGCAGCGCGCCGCGGGGTGTGGTGACTTTTCGTTATTGGCAGGGAATAACGTTTGCGCTTATCGCCGCCATTAAGGGGGTTGAATCATACGCACTGCCCTGGCCACCGCCTGGCCGCCTGGCCCCGGGGCACTCGTTACCAGGCAGCCAGATATCCGCCGGGTCGTTCTCTTTCCATCCCATCTCGCCCTGGGTTCGAGTACCGGCCGGGTTGTGTGGTTTATTCACTCGCCCGCCCGCCGGCCTGCATTCTTCCAGACGATGCACCTGTACCCGGTCGCGAACGCATCCATCCTGGAGCCCCGGCGCGGCGCGGCGCGGCCCCGGCCTGGCCGCGTGTCGGACAAGACAATGCAGACGGGCAACGCGGCGTGGCGCAGACGACACGTACGCAGCACGCACGCCTCCGCAGCGTAATCTCCCCTTTCCGCCCGGAGCCGCGTGGCGCGGACGACCAGGGATTACCCTACGACGTCTTTAGGTCGGGCTGCGCGAAAAATTACACTTTGTCACAGCGCTGGCTGGCGCTGGTGATGATGAATGGTGCTCGGTTGGTAGCCCTGTCGGAGCCCCGTGGTGCGCGCGCTGCTGGGTTGGTACGGTTGGTACCCCCGGTGCCGCTCGGCGCTATTCATCACTCGGACGCGATAATATTATCCCTCTTTACATCCGCGGAACGTCGATGCGAATAATTCTCATAATAAAAGGAGTGTCCCTGATTGGGCGGGACGGCCTTTGATACCGGCCTGGCCATGGCCTGGCCTATGCGACGCCCATTAGACAGACTTTAGTTATTGTTGCTGGGTAACGAACAGGCTGTTGTTATTATTGAGGATGCAATTAAGGAGTGCAATCGGCGGCGCGGCCGCGGCGCCGCGGCGTGGCCGCCTGCGCCCCTTATCACGCTGAATGAATATAAACGTGTTTACACGTCTGGGACTGGCGCAGTAACTCGCGCATTGTCACCCCGTCCGTTCGGGAGTCCGGACAGCCGAAGCGAAGCAAAGCGAAGCAAAGCCAGACCAAATAAATTCCTGATAAACAACGCGCGCATTTCCAAGCCTCCGAGGAAAGTTTTAGCGGCCGACATAACCTAAAAACAAGTCGCCGCGTGCTCCCGTTTCGATCGTCTCTTTCTCTCCTTTCAAGCAGGAAATAAATTCACGGGAGATAAAACGGAAAGAATTTACGTACCGAAACAGTAACACCGGGCTGGAAGGAAGACACATGTTTAATCTGGATGATGGGCTATTTGGCTTGGTAATTTGACTGGAGGGTGATTTGAGAGTCTGACAGGCGGTGGGTGAGAGACTGGGAGACGGAGGGGCCGCTCGGTCCGGCGATCCTTGAAGGCCCGTGACACCCCGGTCGCTGTCTGTGTTCTGCAAACTAATTGCGAGCATCGTGGGTTCCAATTTAATTATTTTTATTTACTTTCGCGTCTTTAGGAAGCCGTGGGTCTGCGCTGTTAGATTGGTCTCGGCAACGCCGTCAGTTCGTTTCCCTGGAATCCCGCACAGAAACACGAATATTTTTCGTGCGCTTAGGTCTGTTTTTTTGCGCCGGTTGGCAGCTCTACATTGCATGCTGACGTCACGTCTGCAAGGGCCGTCCAGGGCCGGCCAGGCCTGCGCCGCTGCGCCGCCCTCTCCGACTGACGGCCGGGCGGACCGACGGACGGCGCGGCCCAAGGACGTGTTATGGACGTGAGACATGAACTGCACTGCAGCCCTATTTGACTTTGTTGTCGTTTTGCGGTGGGGCTGCTGCGTCTGGCCGCCCGGCGGGGGGCTGCCCGCGGTGCCACCTAAATACGACCTCGGAGAGTCCCCCAAGGCCGCGGACATCTCGCGGACATTTTCCCCTTTCCTGTCCAGCACCAAGTTTACGGTCCACTAGTGCGCGAGTCGCATCACTGTCGGCCTTTCCTGGTTCGGAGGAGGAATGCGAGAACATTATTTGGAGCGTCGTGCAAATAACGCCTCGCCTCCTCGCCCTGCGAATAAAGTCGGTCCGGGTGGCCCCTGACCCCTCTCGCCCTCACGGTCCTGACGGTCCTGACGCAAATAAATGAAAAGATGAGCTTTATACGCACACCTCTGGAGCCTCCCCGTCCCCCTCGTTAGCGTGCATGGGTTTGTCCCGTCAAAATTATCGGCCGGGGCCCGCATCAGTTACATACCACTGCATGGCCAGCCTGTCGGGTGCGTCACGCCAGTGCTGCCAACTCAGGCACACTTGTTGCGTTTGGGCCGCCACACTTGCCAACCTAAACCCGTCTGTCAAATGGGTCCCGTGGCTCGTGGCTCTGGCCTATCGTTTCCGATATAAACCAAGGCGGTTCTCGTGAAACGGATAGACGGCGGCTCTGCGGTCGCGGCCTTCTTCGAATCGCGTTCGGCAGGGGGCGCCACGAGCGCAGCGCGTTGCAGCGATGCAGCAGTCTCGGACGCGGCCGGCGGCCCGGCGGGGTGGCCAGCCCCGGCGGGGCAGGCAGGGCAGGCAAGCATTGAAATACATGCAAGTCCCGGAGCAAAACAAAAACGGGCTGATCAGCCAGGCCGAGCCAGGCGCATGCTCAGTGTCCGGACAAGACCAGCGTCTGCGGCCGTGCCTACTCAAATTTCAATAATTGAAAAATAAAGCACGACTGGGAAAAAAGGGGAGTTGTTCATTTCTCCTACCTAAATGTTCGCCTACCTGTCTATTTCGCCTACCTATATTTCGCCTACCTAATAAAAATATTGAATAAAAATATTCAATAAAATATTGCCATTTTTCGCCTACCTATAGTTCGCCTACCTAATAAAAAAATTAAATAAAAATATTCAACAAAAAAACGAAAAAATCGGCGGCAAAAAGTGGCAATACGAAAGTCTCAAGGAGACCCGCCGATCAGCTTCGGTGTTCTTATGGGAACCGGGCCTTCATCCGACGCTCCCTGCCGCGCAATTCGACAGATTAGTGGGTTCGTATTAGGCTGGCCCACCCGAAGTGCGCGCGGTTTCTGTGGTACAGTGAGAGTCCAGATTCAGAGGCCTTACCTCAGAGGGGTCACATTGGGTATTTGAACCCGCGACCCCGAGTGCCGAGTCTAGTCAACTCCTCTACCCTGACCGCTCAGCCACCGAACCAGCTTGTCGGCGGCGATGTCGCAACTCCTCTTGAGCTGCCGTTCGAGAAATCTGGTCCCGAAAAAATGGTACTTTGAGCGGTCTCGAACCCGGGACCTGCTGCTTCCCACATCATGCTCTTAACCACTGAGCCACCGGGACGCCATGGCACCCGCCCTGCCTGCGCTGGTACTCAATCTTCTCTGGATATACCTCCCCAAGCAATTGGTCGCCGAAAAAATTGTGTACACTACCGGTCCCGAACCCGGGACCTGCTGCTTCCCACATCATGCTCTTAACCACTGAGCCACCGGGACGCCATGGCACCCGCCCTGCCTGCGCTGGTACTCAATCTTCTCTGGATATACCTCCCCAAGCAATTGGTCGCCGAAAAAATTGTGTATACTACCGGTCCCGAACCCGGGACCTGTCACTTCCCACAACGTGCTCGTAACCGCTGAGCCACCGGGACGCCATGGCACCCGCCCTGCCTGCGCTGGTACTCAATCTTCTCTGGATATACCTCCCCAAGCAATTGGTCGCCGAAAAAAGTGTGTATACTACCGGTCCCGAACCCGGGACCTGCCGCTTCCCACATCATGCTCTTAACCGCTGACCCACCGGGACGCCATGACACCCGCCTTGCCAGCGCTGGTACTCAATCCTCTCCGAATAAACCTCGTCAAGAAGTCGGTTGCCTCTGCCAAAAAATATGGTTCTGGTACTTGTCTCGAACCCGAGACCTGCCAGTCAGGAACGCAGCACTCTAACCACTGCGCTACTTGGTTGCTACGCACAGCGCTCACCCCATCGCCGAAGTTATTATTTGTCCAGCATCAAGCAAGATGGGTGGCTATTGAAGTTTGGCGCTAGGTTAGTGGCGTGCATAGCAACCTGGTAGCGCCGTGGTTAGAGTGCTGCGTTCCTGACTGGCAGGTCTCGGGTTCAAGGCTAGTGCCATGAGCATATTTTTCGGCAGAGGCAACCGACTTCTTGACGAGGTCTATCCAGAGAGGAATAAGTACCAGCGCTGGCAAGGCGGGTGCCATGGCGTCCCGGTGGCTCAGCGGTTACGAGCACGTTGTGGGAAGTGGCAGGTCCCGGGTTCGGGACCGGTAGTATACACAATTTTTTCGGCGACCAATTGCTTGGGGAGGTATATCCAGAGAAGATTGAGTACCAGCGCAGGCAGGACGGGTGCCATGGCGTCCCGGTGGCTCAGTGGTTAAGAGCATGATGTGGGAAGCAGCAGGTCCCGGGTTCGGGACCGGTAGTATACACAATTTTTTCGGCGACCAATTGCTTGGGGAGGTATATCCAGAGAAGATTGAGTACCAGCGCAGGCAGGGCGGGTGCCATGGCGTCCCGGTGGCTCAGTGGTTAAGAGCATGATGTGGGAAGCAGCAGGTCCCGGGTTCGAGACCGCTCAAAGTACCATTTTTTCGGGACCAGATTTCTCGAACGGCAGCTCAAGAGGAGTTGCGACATCGCCGCCGACAAGCTGGTTCGGTGGCTGAGCGGTCAGGGTAGAGGAGTTGACTAGACTCGGCCTCGGGTCGCGGGTTCAAATACCCAATGTGACCCCTCTGAGGTAAGGCCTCTGAATCTGGACTCTCACTGTACCACAGAAACCGCGCGCACTTCGGGTGGGCCAGCCTAATACGAACCCACTAATCTGTCGAATTGCGCGGCAGGGAGCGTCGGATGAAGGCCCGGTTCCCATAAGAACACCGAAGCTGATCGGCGGGTCTCCTTGAGACTTTCGTATTGCCACTTTTTGCCGCCGATTTTTTCGTTTTTTTGTTGAATATTTTTATTTAATTTTTTTATTAGGTAGGCGAACTATAGGTAGGCGAAAAATGGCAATATTTTATTGAATATTTTTATTAGGTAGGCGAAATATAGGTAGGCGAAATAGACAGGTAGGCGAACATTTAGGTAGGAGAAATGATATAGACTCGAAAAAAGCTATGCAAGCCTAAGGAGCGTGGGAAGGACTCGGAGCAAAAAAAGATATCCTCTGCTAGGAACTTTTATCTGCATTGAAAACGGCATGTGTGGCCTACCGGAGTGGGCACCTTTCTCATAAAGCACGAGGGAATCATACATGACACTATCGGGCAGGACTGCCTTTCCACTAATGGACGCTCTTTTAGCCGACAGATTAGCCGGGCAGCCTCGAGAGGCTCCTGGACTCTGGGCTGCGTCTCTCTCCCACTCCTCGTGAGGCGTCCCTGCGGCGTGTGAGAGAGACAGAATGTGTGTGAGTGGTGTTGGCGAGTGGCGGCGTGGCTCACTGCAATCAGTCCGTCGGCGGCGCTTTAATTCACCCCGCTGCCCTGCCCGTTCGAATCAAGTGCGGGGCCGTCCCGGTGCAAGGCAGAGCCCCGACGGCGCGGCCCCACGGGCGAGGGCCGGGTCAAACTAGCAGCCAAACGAAGATCGAGGGCGGGGAAATTGTCACCGTGTGACTCCGCGGTTCCGAGAAGACCCAGAAGTGGCGCACCGCGTCACCGGCAGGTCCTGGCGGGTCCTGGCGGGGCCGGCCGCGGCCGCGACGACGGAGTCCTTTGCAAATCCGTGTATCGGCGGGGATATCTCTGCCGGGATACGTGCCATACGGGTCAGGCCGCGCCGTCCGCGCCGTCCGCCTGTCGGCCGCAGAATCGGATTAAAATTTGCTGCCCGCCGCCTGGCGGGGAGAGTGGCGTGGCGCGGCGACTCCGGGAGACAAGGCAGGGGGCGCATCGGTAACGGTAAACCCTTTTGGCGAGGCTTGCACGTGTGTGTGCGTGAGTGCGTGCACGGCACCCGGCGTGCCGAATGTAACCCCCGGCGCGGTGCAGCGTTTGCCGCGTTTGCTCTGCCGGCCGGTCATTGAATTATCGTTTCATCTGCCCGGTTTTTCCCCCAACCCATTCACGGCTTGGGTGACAGGGGCACACACACATTACTACCATTGTCGCAGCGGGGGGCTCCTCTCCTACCGCGGCGACAAAGTTGACACCGGTCGACCCGCCGAAACAATTTGCCGGCAAGGGGAAAAAAGCGTGAGTCAACTTCCAACGGCGACTTTACAAAATCAAATGATGACTGTGACGCAGACGCCCTTCGGGCACGGGGAATGGATCTTCGCCATTCCGTTAAAGAAAGGACGGGCTGCCGTTGCCGGGACTCGAACCCGGCGCCCGGACTGCGGCTCTGCCAATCGACTCAGTGTGTCAGCGCCGTGGCCCCGAGCGTGGCCCCGGGCGGCGTGGCCTCGGCCTTGGCACCGTCCGCCGTTGCGATCACAATTTCCGACGGAATTTTGGCGGGCTTCGTATCGGCACCTCGTATCAGCAGCGGTTCCCTACTGCAAGCGAGCGCCACATTCACATTCGCATGGCCGCCGAGCGTGCGCGTGCGGTGCGCGGGTCACTGGCCGTCCCCTAGTTCGCATTCAGATTGGCATTCCGGACGTGGGTGGGAGCAGGGCGCGCACAGCCTGGCACAGCCCGCCGCGGAGTGGTCTAGCAGACCGGCTGGGATTCCAGTATTCCGCCTAAACTCGCCGCCACTCCATCCATCTGCGTCCGCGCCGCTTTTACATTTACCGTACGACAACATCTAGGTGTCTGGGGAGGCGAGGTGCGCGAAAAAAAAAACCCCAGCTTGAATATATTTGGAGCACCGGGACGCCGGACAACGACCACCACGGCATGTAAGTTGGCGCGACGACACGCCGCTTCCCCGCCGACGAAAACACGCAATTCGGCAAGGCGGGGTGACGCACGGACCTCCCCCGCGATATCGCCGCACGCGCGTGTCCGCCGTGTCCGTTGCGTGTCGTTGTTTTGGCCGGGAGTGCTTATCGCTGTTCCGCCGCCTCGTCACTCAAAGCGCAGAATTATTGCTCGCGGCATCTGCCGCGCCGGGCCGTGCCTTGTTGGATATTCGGCTGCGTGACTCACACGGAGGAAGCGGGCGGTATTTCAACGTCGGAATAATGAGGACGTCAAAACGCGAGCGCGAAATCAATTCACTGCTCGTTAGTTTTGACTACTATGGCCCGCCCCGTTGTTAGCGCGGTGGGCCTTCCCCCGGGACGGCAGCCTCAGTGCTGCCACTTCTTCGAGGAGCGCGTTATCGCCCAGCAATGCATCCTCGCCGTGCCGATACCGAGGCCCGTCACGTGCTGCAATCGGGTGCTTCTATTAATTAGCTTCATTACGGGCCGGACGAGTGTCAACGCTCCGGCAGCGCGTCGCCACGCTGGGCCACGTCGGGACGCCGGCCTCCGCCACGGCCCCGCCGCGGCCCGGACACCCCAGGATTTATGGCCGCCCTGCGAACGGCGCTAGGAGCCGCCGAGTAAAATTCGCCATAAGTCAACATCGACACGGCGGTGGCCGAAAAAGCGGCCGAGTTTGCCGGGGTGGGCCTCAGTCCCGGCAGGCCAGGCCGGGCCGAGCCGGGCCGGGCGGCCCGAAAGGGGGCAGCGGCCTGACCCGCCCGGTTCCCTGTTCCCTCGCGGGCTGCTAGATTCAGAACGGACCCCAAATCAAAGAGGAGGCAACAAACAAACAAGCTCAGAAAAAAAAGTAGCAAGAAAGGCGATCACCTAGTTACCAGTCAAGTCATATAGGTGATTGTTAAACGTGCCTGTAAACGTGCACTGTATTTTAGGACTATGACTCATAAAATTGACCTCTGCACACAGTCCAGTGACCTTCGTCGGTGTACATAAAAAGAAAGAAAACAACTAATAAATGTTCTTAAAAATTAAAGGAAATTGAAAATTGAAAATTGATTTGCTGCTGACGTCATTCTTCTTGAGGACAAGAACAAAGTCTTCTGAGTATCAAATTTTTATGGCCAGAGTCATAAAAACCTAGTTTCTTGCGGTGCCCGCTCGACGTAAATAGCAGCGGCGGGGGATCCATGCCGGTAAGCCGGCGTGGGTGTTGGTGGACGCCGGCAGCAACGGCTTGCTATTCGGGTCGGGATTGGGATTGGCACATCTAATGGCGGCAGTGAGACTTCTTCGTTTTGCGGCTGTCTCCTTGCCGCTCCCGTGCGGTGCTGTGGGCCGCTATCTGACGCCTTGCATCGCAGGGAGACGCCTCTGCCCCCCTCCGCTCGCATCGCGGTGACGAGCCAATAACGCGTGAACAGTCCTAGTTTGTAATGAGCGCGGCTTATCTGCATCTGCACCGCGGAAAGGGCTGCAACTCGTATTTCATCTCGACAAGCGTGGATTTTTTTTTCCTGTTATCCATAGAGGGCAAATTGGTTCTGCCGCCTTCCGCCGGGGACGGCGATTCATCACCCGTTTTTCTCGCAGTTTACCCGCCCGCCTCTCGGTTTACTCGCATTATGGTAATTGAAAGCGCAAGTTTGTGATGGACAGCGCGTGGAAAGCTCGCAGGGACGCCTTGGACAGCCCGCTTGAGAGCATTAGTGTTCTGCCGACCCTAATGCGATGCTCCCCCGGCGAGCTCGCGCCCCTGGCGGCCCCTGGCGGCCCCTGGTTACAGGCGTTTCCGGGACCACGGAGCTCGCGGAGCTTCATTTAATCATCGTTTTGTCTTCGTTTGACGGACAGCGCTCGACTCGCGGCGGAGTGAATGAGGAGGTGTTGAGCCCTGAAAGGAGCGGGCAATCTCCTTAATTTGTTTCCATTTTACTCGGAAAGCGGGCCGACACTGTATGCATGTCATCTTTTTTCGGGCCGGTTCTGGGGCGAGGGCGTGCGAATCTGCCACGGCGGGAAACTGACAAGGATGACGTCACCGCGCGAGCTTGATTGGACGCGTTGTTCCTTTCGTTTCAGCTGCACTGCCCATTGATAGGAACGGACACTGCGATGCGAATCTCCGGAACGACGCTGCTGGTCGTTTTGTTCGCCAAAGTATTTTCCCTGGCAGCGTTCCCCTCCACAGTGCCGTGGCAGTGCACAACGAGACAGAGACAGCGACGCAATGATCGCCCGGTATCACGCACAGTGGCACTTGGCTGCCCCAGCACGGCCCCAGCGGGGCATCGGAGAAGGGCTCCGCCAGTAGGTACCTCTCTCGCATCATTGGGGCGTCTCGATCGTGGTCGCGAGAGAGACAGACCTGCTGGCGTTGCCGGGCGTTGCCTACCCAAAGCAAGACAAGCGCGACAGGCGGCGGTTTCGTTCGCTGGAAAGACTTGTCCAGCCGGCAATGTATGGACTGTTTATGCCGCATCAATGCGAGCACGGCTTGCCGTCGGGGACGTGCCGGCGTGGAGGCAGGCGGACGCCGCACCGGCCGGGAGCCTTGACCCTCTTGCGACACGCGTCGGAACCAACGCTCGGTGGCACATTTCGGCGTTTTCAAGCGCTTATCTGAGCCGCTGCAGGTGATGGAAGGGAACGGGTCTTTCTTTTGGAATGCCGGGAAAGGATTCATTTGCAGGACGACTTATTTGGGCGCTTCAGTAGTCCTTCTCGCCACAAAATTTGCGGTCAAAGTAAACGGGAAAACACGTTCCGTACTGGAGCCCGCTCATACCCTGGCCGTGGCACTTTCGGGACGCACACTGCCCCTTTGCTGACTTATGCCAATTCTGCAGGGAGTCGCTTAAAAGTTGGCCGAGGTTTATAAGGACCGGTTTGGTTGAGAGTCTTAGTGACGGTTCAACTGGCGTGAAGCACCTGCCGCTCGGAGCAGCAGCTACTTCGCATCGCGGCTCGCAGCGTTGTACCTGGTTACTGCACCGCCGCAGTGTGCTAGACTCTCCAGCTGTTCGAAGCTCTAGCCAGCTCGTCGACGAGGAGGGACTGTGAAAAGAAGACGACTCGCCCGCGGACTTAGTGGAGCGAGCGGTGCCATTTACGGTTTTCGAGGATTGTTTGGACTGTCCGCATCCCCGCTGAATGGTGGTCGCATGGCTATCAGAAGATTAACAAGTCTGGGTAGGAATTAATCTATCTGGACAGGTCCGCGTCCTTACGCATCCTCGGGGAAGAGAGAGAAGAAGTCCGACGGTGGCGTTGGCCATCGCGCCGTCTGCCTCGCACCCTCAGGCCCGAAGGAGCGAGAGAGAGAGAGAGAGGCAGCCACTCGAGCCGCCTCTCTTGGACCTATTAGCTTATCTTGCGAAGTTGGTTAGTCGCTTTCTCAGCCCCGCCCCGGCCCACCCCGCCCCGTTCCCGGTGCCCACGGTGCCCGGGCAGGCGACGGTGTAGGAAGGCCTTGGCACCGGCAGCGGGCTCGCCCCCTCCGCCCCGCCCCGACGAGGGGTCGCAGGGAGGTATGAGCGCCGTGAGAACTTCCACATTGTGTAATGCGCGCTGCTGCGTCCCCCGTCCCCCGGCCACTGGGCACGCCACTGGGCACGCCCTTTCTAGTTCGCCGGCCGGTCGTTCGGGATGATGGAGTCCCCGCGCCGCCCAGCCTCCCGGCGTGCACCGCGCACTCCGCGACAGGGGCCGCGCCGAAACCACCTGCAGCAGCTAGCACAGCGGTTCTCAACCTTTCTCGGCTCGCGACCCCAAATTTGTAGCCAAAAATTTCCGCGACCCCCAGGAAAAGTTTCGCGACCCCACGGGACCCCTCCTTTAGCATGCCACTGCGTCTGATCCGAGGCGGGCATTTTGCTCCCTCAACGGGCAATTGGTCTTTGGACCTTCCTTTAGCATGCCTCTGTTACGGAGTGCGATTATCAGTCTTAGTTTGGGAGCAGTATTGTCTCAAAGTTGGCCAAAACGCTCAGAAATGTCTTTAAAAAATCATGTTTTGGGTCGATTTTAAGCAGCCACTGCGTCTGATCCAAGGCGGGCATTTTGCTCCCTCAACGGGCAATTGGTCTTTGGACCTTCCTTTAGCATGCCTCTGTTACGGAGTGCGATTATCAGTCTTAGTTTGGGAGCAGTATTGTCTCAAAGTTGGCCAAAACGCTCAGAAATGTCTTTAAAAAATCATGTTTTGGGTCGATTTTAAGCAGCCACTGCGTCTGATCCAAGGCGGGCATTTTGCTCCCTCAACGGGCAATTGGTCTTTGGACCTTCCTTTAGCATGCCTCTGTTACGGAGTGCGATTATCAGTCTTAGTTTGGGAGCAGTATTGTCTCAAAGTTGGCCAAAACGCTCAGAAATGTCTTTAAAAAATCATGTTTTGGGTCGATTTTAAGCAGCCACTGCGTCTGATCCAAGGCGGGCATTTTGCTCCCTCAACGGGCAATTGGTCTTTGGACCTTCCTTTAGCATGCCTCTGTTACGGAGTGCGATTATCAGTCTTAGTTTGGGAGCAGTATTGTCTCAAAGTTGACCAAAACGCTCAGAAATGTCTTTAAAAAATCATGTTTTGGGTCGATTTTAAGCAGCCACTGCGTCTGATCCAAGGCGGGCATTTTGCTCCCTCAACGGGCAATTGTTCCTTGGACCTTCCTTTAGCATGCCTCTGTTACGGAATGCGATTATCAGTCTTAGTTTGGGAGCAGTATTGTCTCAAAGTTGACCAAAACGCTCAGAAATGTCTTTGAAAAATCATGTTTTGGGTCGATTTTAAGCAGCCACTGCGTCTGATCCAAGGCGGGCATTTTGCTCCCTCAACGGGCAATTGTTCCTTGGACCTTCCTTTAGCATGCCTCTGTTACGGAATGCGATTATCAGTCTTAGTTTGGGAGCAGTATTGTCTCAAAGTTGACCAAAACAGGCACAACGATTTTTCAAAGACATTTCTGAGCGTTTCGGCCAACTTTGAGACAATACCGCTCCCAAACTAAGACCGATAATCACACTCCGTAACAAAGGCATGCTAAAAGAAGGTCCAAAGACCAATTGCCTGTTGAAGGAGGACGAAATACCGCCTCGGATCAGACGCAGTGGCTGCTTAAAATCGGCCCAAAACACGATTTTTCAAAGACATTTCTGACTGTTTTGGTAAACTTTGAGACAATACTGCTCCCAAACTAAGACTGATAATCACACTCCGTAACAAATGAATGCTAAAGGAAGGTTCAAAGACCAATTGCCGGTTGAGGGAGCAAAATGCCCGCCTCGGATCAGACGCAGTGGCTGCTTAAAATCGGCCCAAAACACGATCCCAGCTACCTCGCCGCGACCCCTTAAAATTTTTTCGCGACCCCACTTGGGGTCGCGACCCTAAGGTTGAGAACCACTGAGCTAGCAGCAGCGACAGAGACAGGATCTGAACTGCAGGCCGGGCCCAACGCACCCCTCGACAAACATAGACCAGGCCATTATAAAAGCAGCACTGCTCCACAAAACCGGTTACAAGGAGAATCACAAGAAAGAGGGATGGTGTCTTTGTGCGCGCTCGCAGCCGCGTCTCTTCTTCGACTCGTTTTTCTCGGTGCTGCCCTGCCGGTGTGTGGATGCTGGATGCACGGTGCGCGCCTGGCGGACCTGGCGCCGGCCGGCGATACTCCGCGCTGCGGGGCTGCTTCGCACTGCTGCGGCTGCCGCGACGCGGCGGTGCCGCCATCTGTCGGCCGGGGCGCGCGGCGGCCGAAGCGCTGCCGTCGACTGCCGTAGTTCCAGCAGGGGCAGCGCCAGCCCCAGAGCGAGCCAGCGTCCAGGCGGACATCCAGGCGGGCCGCCATGAGTGCCATGGTCCAGCGGCCAGATGCCCAGAGGTTCCGGAGCGGCACGTCAAGTCCCTGACTCATGAAAATGGCTCCACCGCCAGCACGCCGCAGCAAAGCCAAGCAAGGCGTTCAGCGGCCAGGTCCCGAAGGACCGTTTCGTCGCTCTGTCTCTGTCGGCAACACGGGGAGCGAGAGGGACAGCGGCTGGCACACGTCGCCTTATCTCGCGGGAAGGCCGGCGATTTCTCCCAGCGCGCGGCCGAAGCGAACGGCGGCGGCGTGCTCTCCACCCACACGATGGCCGAGACGCTGTGCGGCAGGCCCTGGGCGGCCGGGCCGGGGGTGGCGCCTCGCGAACGCCAACCTCCCCGCCGTCAAGTTCAGCAGTCGCCGGGATGAGTGAGCGAGCGGCAACGGCATCGCGGTGGCTGCGCAGCGCCGCAAGGCTCCAGGGCGCGGCCTGGCCCGCCCCGCGCGATCATTGCCTGACGAGAACAATGCCATTGTGGCGTGCGTTCACAGTCGTAGTTGTTGTTGTTTTATTGTTTCTATTATCTCCGCAGTCGGTGGCAGCTATAGCGCCGCGTAAAGGCAGTCACTGCGTTTGCCGAGATATGCAAACAAATTGCGACAGGCCGCGGGTCACTCGGCTCGGCCGGACAAGTTGGTGGCATGGCCGATGGAGCGCCCGCGAGGTAGGCAACCGGGCGGCCCGTGGGCAACCACACTCTGTGCTTGTTTACGCACCGCCGGCGTGCTTGCTGCGGCTTGCTGAGGCTTGCTGCGTGGCACTGCGCGGCACTGGCGGTGCTGTCGCCGTCCCGTGCGTTTGGGTCTCCGAAACACGTGCGTCGCCGCCGCCTCGTCCCTCCGCGGCGTGGCGTGGCGTGGCGTGGCGTGGCTTGGCGTGGCGTGAACGTGAACAACATCGTCCTTCCCAGAGAAAATGTCCCACGTCCTGAGTGCATGTGTGTGTGTGTCAGAGCGAGAGAGAGAGGGGGGGGGAGAGAGACAGGCAGAGAGGAGGAAAGGAGGGAATCGCCTGAGGTCGTGTCTCATATAAGCACGACGTAAAATGCAGGGAAGCCTATGGGACGCGTACAGCCCCAAGAGAGCGGCAGGGGACCGCACACACACACACACCAACACACACACTCACTCTATCTCTCTCTCACACACACCTGGTCATGCGCCCCCCGGATCGCCCTCAAAACTACGAGAGGCGGCCACTAAGGTACGTTACGCAACGCGACTCGTCCAGAAGTGTCCCGCGGCTCTGGAGGCGCTAGAAGCGCGCATCGCGCGACCCGTCGCCTTCCAGTTGAGTGGTTTTCACGCCACTGGTGGCGCCACCTAGGTGATGACACAGCCGAGACAAAAAATAAAAAAAATGACGCAGTGACAGCGGTCCGTATGGTTCCCCGAATTTTATGTTAAGAAACGTGCGAGCGTTGGCGAGGCTTTAGGAATAGATGTAATTATATTTTTATTTTTTTTAAGAACGATGCGACGAGGATGTTTCTTTTTTTCATAGCTGGCTGTTTAGCGCGCGTAATGTGGCCGTCTCTTTTTGGCGGTGTCCCGGCGAGGCCAGCCGCTCAGTGCGCCGCCGTGCCGCCGGGCCGCGCACTGCACTGCAGCTCGCTTGTAGTCAAATTAACTAATTAATTAGCGAACCTTTAAGGGCGAGCAGCGAGCGGCATTAGTCGAGTTGACCGCAGCGCTGCTTTACATGTAATTACGCTGGCCGGCTCGGCACGGCACGGCACGGCTCGTAGACCAAAAAGGACCGCAGTTTTCTACAAATGGCGGGCGGTATTAAGGCCGCAGCGCATCCCTCTGCGAATAACGAAACGCCTCCGTCTCCGCGGCCCGTGGTGCTATTCGCAGGACGAAAAGAAAAAAAAACACTCTTGCCTCCAATTTTTTAGTTGTTTCTTTTTAACTCAAGCATTTTTGACGTAGTTTATTGAAAGAATAATGTGGTTGGCAATTGTTCACCGGGGGGTTCACTTCTTTTAAAACAGCACTCTTAAGCGTGGCGCGTGCCTAGCAGTGTGGCCCACGGCGTGGCCCACGACTGGCGGGCCGGCGGGTGCCGGCGGGTCAGCGGGGCAGGGAGGGGCGGCGAGTACGCGGCGCATCACTGGAGGTGACTGGAGGTGACTGGAGGTGCCGCGGCCGGGCGACCGCTCGGACACCCCAACCGCTAACGCCTGGCTAACGCGATGCCGCCGGTATTTTGAAACAGCGGGTTAACCCGGTTTTCGAGCGAGGCGTCGCGTCGTCGTGAGGAGGCGGCAGAGGACCGCGAAGCCCGAAGCCCCGCGAAGAGGCACACTGACATACATGGCTGTCTAACGACGCGCAAGCACGCGTGACCGCCGCTTCCACAAAACGCGCTACCAATGCGACCTCCCGAGGGGCCACCGGAGCTGCCCGCGACGCCCCGCGACGCCCCGCGACGCCCCGCGATGACAGAAGTGAACCGGTTATTCGCAGCAGCGCCCCGCCCCCGGCCCCACTGCCTCGGAAAAAGAAATACTGTTTGGGCTGTTGTGCAAACTGACACCACCCTCGAGCACGCGCCGCCCCGCCCCGCCCCGCACCGTTGCGAAGCGCGAGATTTGTTTTGGTCAGTCAAGGCTTGTTCTGGAACGAAGCAAACGAAGTTAGGCCGGTTTCCCAACGGCGCGGTCTGCAGCCCGCTTTGAGACGCGGCCCAAACTCGAAATCCGTGCGTGGCACGCCGTGGCACGCCGTGGCACGGACCGCATCTCGATTTTTCGTTTCTTTCACCGCTTCGCCGCGCCTCGGCGGCCGCCGCTTTTCCCAGTCCCAGAGTCCCAGTCACAGAGCCCCAGCGGGGCTCGGTCAAGTTCGTGTCGTGCGGTGCGCGCTGGGAAGGCAGCGGGCGGGGGAGGGGAGGCGGGGGAGGGGAGGGGGGAGGTCCCGAATCCCAGCACCGCTGAGGAACAATGCACCGCCACCCTTGCCCGTCTCGCTTTTGGGCGTTTGGGCGACTCGGGAGGCAGAGGAGTGTGACGATGGTGACGATGCGACGGCCACGCCTCTCCACACGCCACTCCACGCGACTCTCCACGACGGGTGGAGCCCGCTAGACCGCTACCAACCGGGAGGCGTCAACGCCGCTCCCAAAACTCTGTGCAGTTTACGGGTTTAGCGTTCCCCAGCCCCGGCCTGACATGACCCCGAGCGGCTGGACCACCTGCACGGCCTGCACGGCCTGCACGGCCTGCAGGGTAGGCAGCGGCGGGGTGGCTCGTCGCCGTCCTGGCCGCGGCCGTCCAAGCTGTCCAGGTGATCCTGGCGGAGGGTGGGGGCCACTGGGGCCACTGGGGGTGCGTGGCGGGGGGCGACTTTCCTCGGTGGCGGGGGGCAGGGACGCCGAGGCCGGGCTGCCGGGCTGCCGGGCCGCGACTCGGGGCTCCGCGTCGACTCGACTCATTCCCTGGTGGCCGCGGTCCCAGTGCACATCGCCGCACCGTCTCCACCATGAGGAGTGTGGTCATCACCGTCGTCCTCCTCGCCGCAGGTACGCCTCCCTGGCTGGGTGTTTGTGTGCGTGAATGTGTGTGTGTGTGTTTACGTGGCTGTGTGTGTCGGTAGTGCTGGCCGGCCGCCGACTCGGCTTGCACGAGGGCGGGCCAGAGGGCCGGGGGCTGGCCGGTGGCTGGCGGCTCGGCTGAAGGCTGGCCGCGGGTGATTTCAGTGAAAGTCCAACGTGCGTCTGTGCTTCTCGAACGGTCGGCCGGGGCTGCACCAAGTCGACGTGCGGCCCCCGCCCCGCCCCACCCCACCCCGCCCTGCTTGCAGTGCAGGCCGGAAGCGACTGCAGGCAGGCCACCCGCAGGCCGCCCGGACCATATTCACCCAATGCATTGTGTTCCTGGTGATATAACCGGCTCGGCGGGCACGGCGGCACGGCGGGGTGCCCGCAGCCATTCCGAGGCCTCGTAGGCCCGCATAACGGTGACATCACCTCGTTTACGATCAGCCAATGCGCAGACACGCGAGCTGACAGAGCTGACGCGGCCGGCGGACAGCTGACGCGCAGCATCCGCGCTGTTTTTACTCCGCCGCTGGTAGCGGCCTAGCGGCCCATCGACGGACGGCACTCAAAGGTCGGGCTGGGCTTGCAGGCAGCCTGGCGCAGCCTGGCGCAGAGCAACGAGCAGCAGCGCCCAGCAGGCCAGGAAGTGCATGAATGATGAGGGCACTATCGGACCGCGATGAAAGCGAGATCACCTCGAGTGAGAGGGACAGTTTTCATATCACTGGCTGGGTATAACCGGTACTAGTGAGAGAAAGGCACTCGGCCCCCGCCTCGGCCCCCCCACCCCCTTTCCCTAGATGCTCCTTTCCCTCGCAGCATCACCCAAACACTGCGCCGAGCTTGGACCGATTATGAGGAGTGCGGCGCTTCCAAACGGGGCGGTCGGTGGAAAAGACTCGAACGGGGTCGTTTCCGTCTCCAGTGGCATGCATTATGCTTCCCTCTGGTCTACAGCACTACATGGGCCGAGCCGAGCCGCGCCAGGCCGAGCCGAGCCGAGCCGAGCCGCGCCAGGCCGCGCCGAGCCGAGCCAAGCCGCGATCTGTCAGCTTGCATGGCTGTGGGCCCCAGGCCCTGGCCCCGGGGCGAGGCACGGCACATCGCCGCCATTCAAAGGCACACTGCCACGCTAGCACGACTTGCGAACAATGTTTCCTGCTTCCATTTTTCTTGAGGCCGGCCACTCGCACCTTTCTAAACAAGAAGCGCCATGTTTTTATCACTTTGTTTTTGCTGTTTATGGCAGTGTGCGTTGCCGCGTGGACCGCGCGCTGCCTGCAGGGCGGAAGCCGCGCTGTTTCAAAACATGCAGTCCGTACCGCGTACCGCGTACACAGCGCTGACAAACACGGAAACATGCCTGTCGTACCTGATCAATCAGTCGCCCTCTTCTGCTCACCCGCTGCCTCTCTGTGGGCGTTGTCGTCGCCGCCGCGTCGCCGTTGTCCCACACTCACCTTGAACCGTTGACAATGCATTATTGCGGCGTGTTGCGAATTTTATCGGAACGCTACCAGCGAGCGAGCCGCGGCCGAGCCGCACTGCTGTGCTGCTGCACTGGCGGCGGCACGCACGGCCTTTCACGTCGCACATGTCGTGCTCGCGTTCTCGTTGTTGCTGCCGCTGTTATTGTTGACTTAGGAGAATGGGGACCGAAGGCGTCCGTGGACACTGCTAGTGCACTGCTAGTGCCGTTAGGGTCAAGGTCACACACGCACGGCGCGGCCCGACACAGCACGGCCCTGCGACAAAGAGACTGCCGAGGACGCGCCGCGCACGCGGAAATGTGAGGTTATGGCGGCCTAAATAAACGTTTGCACGCGTCGCGCGCGTCGCGCTATTAAACACGCTTTCTCCGTGTGAGGTTAGGTTCCCACCGCTTCCTGGCGCGCGCCTTGCGCGGCCACACGGCCACGCGGCCACGCCCTGCAGGGCTCGGAGCGGAGAGGCGTTTGACATTTCTTTTCATGGTGGCAAGAAAGCGAAGGCGGTGCCTGCCTTCCACCGCCTTGCCTTTCCTTTCCCGCCTTTTGTTCTCGCGCCAAAAGGCTCGCACGCGCTCACACACGCTTGACAACCGTTCGGCGCGAGAAGCCAAGCCACCCCGATGTTCGACGCGGCGGGGGCGGGGTGGGGCCGGGCCACCCCTGGGGCCGCTCGGTCCACGTGGCCGCGAAGATGATCGTGTGCCTGACCCTGGAGGCGGCCGCGGTGGCCGACGCGGTGCCTCCTTTCGGTCGTGAGAACGAGTACGACTGGCGACAACAACGGCGGCACGCTGGCATCGCCGACGCCGCCGACGCCGCGATGTCGGCAACACGGTTATCATTCCGGGGTCGCTAAAGGTGACCCGCTGATACGTCCGATGCGGCAACCCGATCAAATTGGGCAACTCGGTTATACATTTGTCAGCGCGACCTGGACTGGTTTGGGAAGCCGGTACGCCACGCCGCGCCGGTACCCCCCGGTACCCCCCGTTGCCCGAGTACTCATGAGGCCCACGGGTACCAGACGGGCTCGCCCGGTTAGGTAAGCCCGTCGTCCGAGCTGGGCCTGCCGGGCCTGGCCGGGTCGCCTGCCGTGTGTTGTAACAGCGCATAATATGGGAAGGGCCCACCCCGCCACGCCCCGCCCGGCCGCCCCGTTTTCGGGATAAGCTCAAAAGGAGAGGCTTTTCTTTCTTAGTGCGTTGGCGCTGCGCTTTTCACGCGGGGCTGCTTGGCGGACGGCGAGGCTTTTCACACTTGCCCGGCAACGAGAGGGAGAGAGAGAGAGGCAGGCGCGACGCCAGTCACGGCGAGAAGAATCACGGTGAGAAATGAGGAAGCAAAACGAAACGGTCAGGATGCGGCGATTCGTCCGACGGAAGAAAGCCTGGTGTTCCTCGTCGTGACGGAGGCACGGGGGACGCCGTCCGGACGGAGGACGGAAGCGGGGCGAATTTGCAGCCCGGTGCCAAATCGGCGAGAAAGTCCCGCGAGCGGCAGGGCCGGGCACGGCGGGGCACGGCCGCGGCGCGTGTGTGGAGACGGCCAGCTGGCTCGGCTCCGGCAGCAAAAACTGAAGCGACAATAAAACGGCAGTGAGAAAAAAAACCGTTTGACGTTTTGAGTCTTGGAGACGTGCCACGCGCCGGCCGGCAAGTCTGCGGTGGATCGCGCTTGGAGACGAGACGACGGAACAGCCCCGGCGGAGGTCAAGGGTCGACCAGCCAAAGGCGAGGCCAAAGGTCAAGGGGAAGGGCCGAGGACAGGAGAGACGTCACTTTCTTCTCGTCCTTCCAAGACTCCTCCAAGACTCCGTGTCGACCGTGTCCGTGGGGGTGCGCGCCGGGCCTCGCGGCGGCCTCTGACGCCTTCCAAATCAGAACAACAAATGATGACCTCGTTGCATCATGAGGGCGCGCCGACACTCCTCGCCCCGCCTCGCCCCGCCCCGCCGCGCCACGCCCCACCCCGCCCACCCCGCCCACCCCGCCCCACCCCGCCCGCCCCGCCCCGCCACCGCGGCCCGTTCGAATTTCCATCGGAACAATGGCCCCTCAGCCAGTGTTCAAGTCACGTAACAACAACACATAATTGGAACAAACAAAAACAACTGCTCCAGGCGCACCGATACAGTTTCTAATTAATTAGAAAGCCTGGAATCGGTGAAAGTGCACGCGTGCTTCAAATTAGCGTTCGCTTGCATTGGGCCGGTGTGCGGCCGTAAGTGTGAGTGAGTGAGTGAGTGAGTGTGAGTGCGCGCGTGTGTGCGAGTGTGTGTTTTTTCGCTCCGCGCGCTAGCCAGTTTAGGCAGGCTGTGTTTAAGTCCAAACCCTTCGGGACGATGCGAGCGCGAAAAGTAATTTCCACTTCCCTGACTGTTCGAGTGGTGCCTCGCCTCGCAGGGCGGCGGCAGCCACGGCCCACCAAGCACCACGCCCTGCGGCCTGCAGCCTGCACACGCTGCAGGACCAGGGACCGCTAGGGACCGCCAGGGACCAGGTCGGCTTTCCCCCAAGGTCACTACCGTCGCCGCCGCGGTGCCGCGGTGCCGCGGTCCGCCTCGGCGCGCTGGTGGTGGGGGGTGTGTCACGACGCGGTCTCAGCCCTTGTTTCAATCTTACAGAATTGGTTACAAAACGGCTGCGGTTGCAGTGGTGCGAGCACGAGGGCTCTGCGAGTGTTCCTCGAGGGTGGAGTCGTTGGCGGAGTCGCCGCTCGGTGCCTGACGGTGCCTCGCGGTGCCACTCCACCTACTGCAGTAGGCACGCCTATTCCAACACCATTGAGCAAGGCGGCAAGGCGCAGCGAGGCGGCGTGTCGACACAGGGATGGGATGAGTCCCGCGGCCCGCGCGCGCCAAACCGCAGCGCCGCCGCGCCGCCGTTTGAACGGATCAAAAACGGCGCCGGGCGGCGGGGTTCGAACCCGTGCCCCGGGGCAGTCGAGCGCCGGGGCTGCGCAGGGCACACACAGCACGCGCAATATTCTAAACGGTGCCCCGCGGTGAAGCACCGCGTTGCCCTGGCCGTCCTGGCCGCCCTGCCGGCTCTTTGCATCACCGGACCGGGTCAGGCCAAGCCGTGGCCGCCGTGCCCTGGCCGCCGTGCCCTGGCCGCCGTGCCGGCCGTTGGCCTGGCCAGGTTAGGCTAGGCGTGGAGGCCGCCCCCCGCCCCGCCCGCCCCGCCCCGCCCCGGGCTGCCGATGCAGATAGTGACCGAGTTGTTGTTGTTCCAGGATGCTGCGCCCAGCAGAACAACAAGCCCCAGAAGCAGCAGGTGGAGGACCCGTGCCAGAACAAGGCCCGAGTCGTGTCCGACGCCACATACTGTGATAGGTAAGCAGTGGGTCGTCGGCAATGTTTCCGCGTGAGTACCAGTAACGTGTGCGGACGGACGGCAAAGTCGTTTCAACGGGGTGCTTGAAAAAGCCTATTTCCGCTGCTGTGTACGTGCCCATCTGCACACAGTGGTGCACACAGTGGTGTCGACACGCGAGCGGGACTCCCCGCGGCGTCTCTCTCTCTCTCCTCTCTCTCTCTCTCTCTCTCTCTCTCTCTCTCTCTCTCTCTCTCTCTCTCTCTCTCTCTCTCTCTCTCTCTCTCTCTGTCACCGAGGTGGCGCCGAGGCGGCGGCAGCCTGATGGGTGTGACAATTGAGGCGTCGCTGCAACTGCTGCCTGGGCGGGAGGGCGCGGCGAGGGCGCGGCGAGGGCGCGGCGAGGCCGGCGGACCCTTTCCCACGCACGTTGCCACTCCTCGCGAGAAAAAAAGCCCTGCCGTTGATTTAATTTAACATTTTGGCAGGTCGGGCGCCTCGTTGCTGGCTGTGAGTAATCCTCAGGTGGCAGTAGTAGATCACTGTCATCACAGTTATTTACTCGCCTCTCGGATCTTGGCAAAACTGTGACGGGTTCCACGAATGAAAAAAATACACCTCTTTTTTCCTAAGGATGGGATTCTTCTTGAGCGGCGCGTCTCCGCGTTGTGGCTGTCCTTGGCCTGGAGACAGACGGGGAGAGACATGTGGAAAGGAGGATTTCTTTTCCAGCGAGAAGCGCAACAACACTCTGTGCACACTGTGAGAGAGCGGCACGCTGTAGCAGGCCTCCCCAAGTCTCAAGTCTGAAAGCTCGCGTCTGCCCGCAGGTACTGGGAGTGCGTCAACGGGCAGCCAGAGCTGTACGACTGCCCCAACGGGCTGGTGTTCGCCGGCAAGCACCGCGGCGTGACGGAGGGCTGCGACTACCCCTGGAGAGCCAACTACTGCGAGGACAAGCAGCTCGCAAGTACGTAGCGACCGGCCAACTTCTCGTTCACGCTGTGGTAGGGACTCGCTAGTGACGACCTGTCTCTGTCCCCAGACGGCCCCATCAGCACCGAGCACTGCGACTGGCTGTACGGCATCTTCGGCCACGAGTCATCGTGCACCAGGTACGCATTCGCCGGCATTCGCCCGCTTCGAACTTGGCGCCGAAATGTCCGCCTGCCGATCGGCGCGCTAACAAGGCTTTCCCTTTCTCCAGGTACTGGACGTGCTGGAACGGCACCGCCACCGAGCAGCTCTGCATCGGCGGCCTGCTCTACAACGAGGACACGCACTCCTGCGACTGGCCCGACAACGTGGACGGCTGTCAAAAGCACCGTGAGTACCAGAGACACGCGAGACTGGCGCCCGGGTCGGAGCGCCTAACGAACTCGGGGTAGGCCAGCCCGCCGAGCACGCCGTCGGCGGGCTGCCTACCCACCAGGCGTTCGACGCGAACCTCACGAAACCTCTCCGTTGCAGCCCTCTGCGTGGACGACGCCAACGGCAACGTGCCCCTCGGCAAGTCCTGCAACCGGTACTGGCAGTGCCAGGGAGGCTACCCGCGCCTGCAGCGCTGCCCCGCGATGCTGGTGTTCGACAAGCAGTCGCTGCGCTGCGTCGTGCCCCCCACCGAGGACTGCGACATCCCCACCACCCCCGCGCCGTCGCCCGAGGACGCCGACGAGGACCGCAACCGCAACGGCAACGAGGACGCCGACAACGGCAGCCAGAACTACCCCCAGCAGGCCCCCATCAGACAGCAGCCGCGCCCCCAGCAGCAGCAGCAACAACAGCAGCAACAGCGACCTCAGCACAGCACAGCAACAGCAGCGGCCACAGCAGCAACAGCAGCAGCAGAGCAGGCGGGAGCAGGTGCAGGTGGTGCCCAACCAGGCCAACTCCAACAGCGGCCGCACCTCGGGCACCATCAACATCCACGTGCCGCCCGGCGCCATCCCCCTGCCCGTGAGGCCCGGCTCCGGGGCGCGCGCGCGGAACAACAACAACTAGTCCACGACGACGGCCGTGACCGAGGCCGTGACGGCACCCTGTTGTTGTCCAGAAGAACACCAAGTGCGTCAAGTCGCTCGAACCTGAGCCGGGGCGGCGTGCCCGGCCCGCCCGGCCACCCGTTGTACAGTACCTGTCCTGCCGGAGTGCAGCGAGAACGGCAGAGAGAACGCACTCGTGTGAGCACGTGTTACTTATAGTCCCTGTGTGTGCGTGTGTGTCGTGTGAGCGTGTGCGTGCATGTGCGTCTGTGTGAGTGAATGAGACTGAACCAGCCCTTGTCTACCTGTCCCTTCTTGCTCTTTGTTTGTTGTCGCCCCTTTCACCGCATCCCTCATCCTTTCATGCCGGACCATGCATCCATTCGAGAATCAAATTTTTGTACCATATGATTTATAGGTTTAGGATTTTTAAGAAAATAAAAAAAAAACATCAATAAAACAGAGTCTTGTTAATTTCACCTTTCGACTTCTTTGAAAACAAAATGCATACATTAAGAATAAAAGGAACACGAGGTATAGGGGAACTAAAAATTAATAAATACAAATAAATCTTTAAAAACACTAACAATTCTAAAGGACGACGTTCTCGAACCGGTTGTTGGAACTGCTCGCCCCTTGCTCCTGCGATGCTTCACGCTTCTTCCTCTGCACAAATTGGCTAGAGGAAAGAGAAATGATGAATTAATTTTTTTTCCTACACATGCAGATGGAATGATCCCAGCAAGCTCCCACGAGGCCTATAACTGAAAGTTGAATTTAACTGTACGCGCGCTCACCAGTTGGGCACCAGCTCGGGCTCCTCGCACATGAGGGTGGAGTCGTCCACCACCATGTCGTCGCCGCACGTCACGATCCTGGGGTGGCCGTTGACGCACGAGATGAGCCGCTCGCAGTCGCCCTCGATGGCGAAGCGCGGGAAGGGCCAGAAGCGCGCCGACACCGGGTCGGAGGGCGGGCTCGAGGGGCAGTTGAACCCGATCACCTCTGCCAAAAAATAGAATCGTGGAAGTGCTGAGGCTGGTTGAAGTGCGTCGAAAAGTACAGGAAGGAACAGAGGACACTCTCCAGTGCGGAGGCTGGAAGTGTCTGGCGGCGATACCCCGCGACCCGAGTAGTGGGTCCCTGGGTCGCGGGGTAGTCCCGGCGGGCGTCGCTACTCACGCTCCGCCGTGCAGCCCGCGTGCTCCATCTGGTCGGCCCAGTTGCAGCGGTGGATGGCCAGGTCGAAGGCCAGCCCCGGGGGGCAGTCCACCAGCTGGGGGCGGCCGAACTCACAGCGGGTGTACTTGCCGCTGCACGCGTTGGCCGGGTCAGAGTACAGCCCGAACTGGTACTCGCAGCCGTCCGAGGACAGCGGTATCACTGCCAGACATTCAGAATCAGAGTCGTCACTCTGTCTCAGTCGCACTCACGAAGCACGTCAAGAGGGTGCAAGAGAGACAGTCCGAGCTTTTCGGGACGGGCTTACGCTCAACGCTCCTGCTGCTGCAGTCCACGTCCCAGTGGTAGTGGCAGTGGTGGTGCGTGGCGCCGGGGCCTCCCTTGAACAGCAGTCCGTTCTGGCAGCGCTCCAGGGTCAGGGTGCCGTTGCTGCACAGGTAGAACTGGTCGCACAGCTCGGGGTGCGGGTACGTCTGCACGCCCTCCTTCTCCGGGCACTCCACCTGCGGCAGCGCCGCGATCTGCTCGCCGCCCGCAAGCCCTGCAAGCCACACGCACAGCAGGAAGAAGACGGGGAGTCACAATGGCGATGACGTCGTCACTACTCCGCGCGCGAGGCCTTTGGGCAGACTCAAGGCATGGGGTATTTGCAGTGTGACGCTTTTGACACGTCATAAGATCGAGTTTTCGATAGGCTTCCCGCCCGCGGCGGCCACCTCCGCTAGTTTTAAGGTTACCCACTGCGATGTACCGCCCACCCTAACTGCCGCTGCGCGCGGGCTGTGCGCCACGCGGCGCCACGCCTACCTGTGAGGTCCGCGACCGCGAGGACGGCGACGGTGCCCAGGAGCAGGGCCGTGCGGGACGCCATGGCGGTGCTGCTGTCCGTGAACTTGAACTGAACCGAGCACCCCTGCCGCCCGTGCTGGTGTGGCCTCGCCGCGTGCCGCCCCGATCCCGATCCTGATCTCGATCCTAGAGAGGAGCAGCGTGGAGTGGGGGCAGCGCCTCGCCCCGGGCGGTGCTAGGCGGTGCTAGGCGGTGCTGGGCGGTGCTGACGGAGATGGCGGTGATGCTGGCGAGGCGCAGCGAGGCGGTCCGGGACTGGGTGGACGCGAACCGCTACCGGGCCGGACTGCCAACGGACTGGAAGTGCCGCGGGGCCCTGCGCAGCCCAGCTCAGCACGGCGCCTTCGGGACGCCAAAAAGTCGCGGCAGAGTGAAAAACAGGAGCGAAAAAGAAACGGACGGGGATTGGAGTGGTCGTGATTTTTCTGGTGGAAGGGCCCTGCCCTCCCGGCGCTGATTGCGTTGACGTTGTTTTTATCGCGGGCCGATGGAGCGCCTCCCGCGTCGCGCGTTGCTTTCCCCGCCGCGAAAAGGCGCGATCCGTTTGCGCCGGAAGACGAACGGGTGCGCCATCCACGGCATCACTCAGTGCTGCCACTCGACACCGTCGTCAAGCACCCACTCGGCATCGTCGACTGCATGCGAAATGTTGCAAATTTGCAGTATGCCGTCTTTCTTTAGCATGGCCATCGACAGAATCCATCTGTCGATGCCATTGAATAATAATCAAAATACATACAGATAAATATTTAACAGCGTTCCAACTAATGTGTGAACATTATGAATTTCTCTGAATATATCATCTGATAAGAATATTGTAGAATACTAAGAACGCGAATCTGAATATCCCGGCGAGTGTAGATGACACTAGAATGGTTGAATAGAAATGAATGGCTCCTTGAGGTGGCGGGTCTTTCGGAAATAAATCACTGCAGTAGCTGTTGTTTTTAAACCGTCGATGTCTTATTATTTAGCCTCAAAATCATTATTAAGTTTATATCACATAAAAGGTCATTTGTACAAAATCGAAGCCTAAACAAAAAATATATACCGCGAATCACAATCACAACAGGTACATGAGAGCGTGGTTCTGCTGCCTGGTAACTTGGGGGGAACAAAGTGAGGTATTTGGAGGTCGTGGAAGGCGAGGCGTCACAATTTCGTCAATGCAGTCACTGGTATTCGCGTTGGTGGTCGCGTCGGCTCGAATCACTTCCTCTTGAGGTGGGCGCTGCAACAGACGACGAGGAGGGTTAGGAGCGGTCTGGCCGGGGCGCCGCGAGTATGATTGGCTGCCTACTCGCGGGCGCGCCGCCGTGCGCCGCCAGACACTTACCAGCCGGGCACCAGCTCGGGCTCGTCGCAGGTGAGGCTCTCCGCGTCGAACACCTTGTCCTCGCCGCACGCCGTGATCCGGGGGAAGCCGTTGACGCAGGTGATGGAGCGGGAGCAGTCGCCGGGGATGGCGTAGCGCGGGAAGGGGTAGAACTTGGCGGCCTTGCCGGTCACCTTCTCGGGGCACTTGAAGCCGACGATCTCTGCAAGTCCCGGACTCGGTCAGTCAGCGCACTGTTCGTGCAGGCACACTCGGCGATCCACAAACTAAGAGCCTCTGCCGTGCCGGCGGAGCGGTACTCACGCTCGGGGTTGCAGCCCTGCTCCAGCATGAGGTCGGGCCAGTTGCAGGAGTGGGTGCGCTCGTCGTAGGCCAGGCCGGCCTCGCACGGCTCGGGGTGCACCACGCCGAAGGCGCACTTGTAGTACTGTGGGGAGCAGGGCGCCTCGGCGTAGATGCCGAACTGGAACTCGCAGCCGGGGGTGGACAGCGGCACCACTGTCAAACCGGTCGGGGTTTTAAAAAAAAAACGCACTCGCTCATTTCACGTCGTCCTGGCTGCGCTGCCGCGCTCGCACTACTCACGCTGGTACTTGCGCACGCCGCAGTCCACGGCCCAGTGGTAGTTGCAGTGGTTGTGCACGGCGCCCTTGCCGTCGAAGAGCAGGCCGTTTTCGCAGACCTCCTCGGTCAGCGTGCCGTTGGTGCACAGGTAGAAGTGGTCGCACAGCTCGGGGTGGGGGTAGGCCACGACGCCGTGCTCGGGGCAGCCCTGGCCGTTGGCTGGAAAAAGGAGGACATGGGGTTCACTGCCACCGTCACGATGAATGTCCACGATGTCTAGTAGCTTCGACCGCCAAACGTTTTCTCCCTGCCCCAGCCTTGAACTTTGAACCCTCTGCACGGCGTTCGGTGGGCCTCGACGCGGTGCTCGACGCGGCGTCCGGGCCACGACGACCAAGCACACACGCTGTACCTCGCGGAGCGGATGGATAAAACAGGAATCGGTCGCTCTGGCTCTCTGCAACACCGGGCCGGTGGGGCCGGTGGGCCGAAATGCCCAACTGCTCGCGTTTGATCTTGTCGTTAACCGCACTGAGCCGCGGTGCGCGGGGCCCGCGGCGTGGCTGTGCATTCCTCTCAATCCATCGGAAACACCTGCCGCACCTGCCGGCCTGGAGGAAACGCACAACGCGCCTCGGCCGCACGGAGTGGCACGGAGCGGCGCGGAGAGGCGTGCACAGAGTGGGCCAGAAGACTGTTGGAGTGGCAAAAATTGTGAACGCGTTTTGAGCTCCAGAGTAGCTAAATCGGACTCGAATCGATCGTGTGATCCCACCAATGGATTGCTCGTTCGGAGAGCTATCCATTGGTGGGGTCACACGTTCAGTTCGAGTCCTGTTTAGCTCCTCTGGAGCTCAAAACATGTCTAGAGTTTTTTTCTCGCCTACCCCGGCCTTTTGGCCCACTGCGGCGTGGTACAGGGGGGCGCGCGAACCACGCGGACCTGGCGTCCGGCGATCCAGAGCCGCACTCACAGTGGCGTCGCAAGGCCTCAGTCGGCGCAGGCTCTCGCCAAACGGATTGGCTTGGCGGATTCGCGTCCGCGTCTCCGTTTCGCAGCCCGTGACGCACAACGAGCGCGCGAGGCGAGCCGAACTTCGACCCACTTTTGCAACGGCGTTCCGACCGACCGATGCGGCGTTCCAAGTTGCATGCACGGCGCGGGGCATTCAAACATGCACGCCGAAATGACGTAACGGAGAACAACGCTCGCTTTACGTCTTCCCTATGGAGTGCTCGGCGTGTCGAGTCAAGGGGCGGGGCGGGCAAGAGATGGGGCACGGCGCTGGCTGGAGGCTGGCTGCCCGGACGGAGCTTGGATTCGGCCGGCGGCCCGGCTGAGCCGCGGGAGCCAGCGCGCGTCACGACAGGGCATGTCAGCCCCGCCCCGCCCCACCCCGCCCCGCCCCTCGAGACCTTGGCGCTCAACGGGCCACGCCAGGCCACACGGCGGTGAAATGGAAAGTGACTGAGCTCAAGCTGGGTCCAGCAAGGCCTTATGCCTTAAAACACTGTTTGTTGCCGAGGCGCGGCGGGGCGGGGCGGGGCGCGGACCCTGCCTGACGGCGTTGCGAGCACCCCGCCCCGCCCCGCCCCGCCCTAGTACGCGGTGATGCAATGCCTTTTCGCACGCTGTCCGATGCACCCACTGCATCCCGTGATGGGAATCGAGAAAAATCGATGGCCGGTGGTGGGACTCGAACCCGCGTCTGACAAGCACGTCATGGCGGTCACCTTGTCGGGCGGCGCAGTGGGTGTGAGTGTGAGTGTGTGGTGTGTGCCAGTGTTGCGCTGCGAGTAATGGCGGCCCATTGGCAGTCCTGGCGCAACGTATTGAGTTGGCAGTTGGCAGCCATGAATTGGGTTGGGCCGTTGGGCCTGCTTGACAGCGGCGGTGGCGGTCTGGGCGCGCGGCCCGTTGTGTTGGCAGCGTTGGAGCGTGCTGGGTGCAGGCCTCTCGAAGGAAGTGCCGCGGCGCTGCTGGCGCTGCAGCCACCCTCCTGGACGCCATAAGGCAACCTCATTTCCCGAGACCCTTCTTGGGAGCACTGGCTACACTCTTGACACAAATACGAGGCGCACGAGGCACTACCGGCGCGATTCACCGTTCAGCCACCCCGGGGAAGTTCATCCAGGTGTGTCCTTGGAGTCCTTCTCCATATTGTCCTCCGCAACACCCCACGCGGGTTTTCACGGACAGAAAGGCGCACGGTCAGGCACACACACACTCACACACACGCGCACACACTCACACTTACCCAGGCCGGCGAGCAGGGCGAGGGCGAGGACTGCTAATACTCTTGTCATCGTGTTGCTGCTGCGGCTGCGGCGGGCTGGAGACTGAGGGAGCCCCAACCACCACCTACCGCACACACACCGCTACGCCCCGCCACGCCCCACGTCCAGGCTGGCCAGGCTGCCCCCCTACCCTGGCCCCTGCGCACCATGTGACCGCATGGATCACTACGCCACTGCCAGGCCGGCCAGCCAGGCCAGCCAGGCCAGGCACTGCGGGAAGGGGAACCTTGTGCAGTGTCCATGGGCGTAGCCGCGGCGTGGTCGCCCCTGCGGTTGAGGCGTTTGCGGTGTAGAGCGGCTGATTCGGCGTTTGGTCCAGAGTACAACTCGTTTTGCATCCCCTGGGTGGCCGAAATCACACCAGACAATCAGGCGGGAATATTCGCCCGCTGCATTTGCACTTAAAACCACATTTCCTACCAAACGAAGGACGCACAAAATCTGAGATAAGGGAAAGTTGGATTGTTTGGCCATGCCCACCCCGACATGCCAACTGGTCGTGAGGCTGCGTGCCGACCGCGTTCGGGCCGAGAGCCCCCCTGGCAAGCGCCTGCGGAGTCGAGGGTAGGCCAGCCCGCCGCGCTCGCCTGCCCCGCGGGGCTGCACCGACGCCTCGACGGGCGCTCCGTCGGCGCCAGCGCCGCTCCCTTGCGGTGGAAAGACCGACCGGGGGCGCCTCGGGCCTCGAGGCTGCACCACGCGTTTCTCAGTTCCTGCTCCGCACTACTGATGCGTTGTAGTCGCGGATGCGTCGCGGATGCGGTGTAACATGCAGATCGGGAGCGCTGCTTCCTGCACTGCTAATTAAAGGTGACCCCATTAAAGGAGGCGTTGCTTGGCGCCTTGGCGCGCTTCGCTTTCGACAAAACGTTACGCGCAACTTTTCATACCGCACGCGCTTGGAGTGTGCGGGGCGTGGCGGTCTGTGGCGGTCCGTGGCGGCTGCCCGGCGCGGCCCCGAGGCCGCCCAAGGTCGCCGGGGTGCCGAAGCGTCCGCGTCGCCGGCCCGTCTTGCCGTCGACCGGCCGCCGGGAAGCCTCCCGGACCCGAGCCCGGCCGGCCGGCGCAAAGATCAGAGTTCGCCGTTAATGTCCCTTCCAGGCTTCCAGGCCTGCTTCCAGGCCTTCCAGGACCCGGCCGCCCGCTGCCCTTCGCACTGCTCCAGAGTCTGGACTCCAGGCCCAGTCCAGAAGCAGGCGGTTGGCCGAGAAGCTCTCCGACCGACGCAGATCAGTTTTCTTCTGTCCAGTGTCAGGTCGGGGCTTGAGGTTGAAACTTAGACACTTTGAGTAAACTCACTGTACACCATCGAGTGATGTCGGTGGCTCTGCAGTTGGCAACGCTCTCTGCCCCGCCCTCTCTGCCTTCGCTTCCTGGCCGTCGGATTCAATTCTCGACTAACTGGAGCACCGCGCCGACGCCAAAGAGCGGCGCTTCTTTCGATCCGACTTTGGGTCGGATTTCTCGGGATTTCCTCTGGTCACGTCAGTCAACCGCGGCGCGACGCGGCGGCACCGAGTCGAGGAGAAACAGGAGAAACGCACATATTGCGTGATTGAGAGTGTTGCATGTCGTTCCGCGTTCGCGGCGGGGATTAGCAGGGGTGGGGAGTCACGCAGCGAGTGAAAACGGAATTAAACAGAAATAAAATTTATTAACGTTAAAAAAAACTTACACACATAGGACCTTACTAATTCTTAAACTATTTTGAAAGTATATAAAAACAATGTTTGGCTTAGCTAAGGTGAGCTAGAGGCACCGGCGATGTGGATCCACCGGGCCGGTGGAGGCAGGCTTAGAGATTCTACGTTGTCAGTATGAAATACGTTAACATCACAGTAATGCTTGAAAACGCCTCAGCTTGACTTAACTATGAGTCATGGGGATGCGTGGATGCATGGGATGGTGGCGGTGTGCTTCAGTCGTTGGACGGGCGGGGCTGGCGGGGCTGGCGGGGCCGCCGCGGGCCTCGCGGGCCCTACACCTCGCTGGCGGGTGGAGGGGGCTTCGCGTTACCACTCTCGTACCATTTTTCACTGAAAAAAAAAAGACATCGGTGATGTAAGGTTATAAATTCCACTGCACGACTTGAGCGTCGGAATCCCGCATCCCGCGCTGTGGCAGGCCGACGGCAAGCCGCGCCTCCTGCACCACACTGTAACCACGCCACCGGCCGACGCGCACTGGTGATGAAGCACTCACCATCCCTGGACGTTGCTGGGCTCGTCGCACTTGAAGGTCTCCTCGTTGTAGACCTCGCCGTAGGGGCAGGAGCCGGGCTGGGGCACCACGCCGTTCCTGCAGATGTAGAACTTCTGGCAGTCGTCGGCGTGCGGGAAGGTGGGGTGGGGCAGCGGCCTGCCGGTGGGGCCCATCACCTCGCCCTCGGGGCACGAGAAGCCGTCCTCCAGGGCGTCTGCAACGCGCGCAACAAGCGGGATCAATTTGAGCTCAGCCGTGGCCGCGGCAGCCGAGTAGTTCCGAAAAGTCGCTCCGTCTCTGTCGCACCCGACGGGACTGCCGGGCCCAGGCCGGGCCGCCCCGTGCGTGCGACGGAGACGGGGCGACGGGGCCACCAGGCCGGCGGGTGACTCACCGCGCTTCGCGACCCCGCACTCGCGCTTGGTCTCGTGCGGCCAGGCACACGTGGCGCGCACGTCGTCGTAGATGAGGCCCGGCGGGCAGGGCAGCACGTGCGCCACGCCCTCCACGCAGTTGACGAACTTGTCGCAGGCCGTGGGGTCGGCGTGCCGGAAGTAGCCGTTGGCCCTCGGGCACTCCTTGGTGCTCTTGGGCTCCTCTGCAAGGGCGACGGCAACGTGGTCAGCAATGCGGTACTACACTGGCGCACAGTGAGCCCGACCGGTGGAGGCGGCCAGAATTCTAGACACGTTTTGAGCTGTGGCTAAATGGGAGTCGAACCGAACGTGTGACCCCACCGACCCCACCAATGGATTCCTCGTTCGGAGAGCAATCCATTGGTGGGGTCACACGTTCGATTCGAGTCCTGTTTAGTGACTCTGGGGCTCAAAACGCGTCTTGAATAGGCCGCCTTCGCCGGTGTTCTGGCCCACTGTGTGACGGCTTCAGACGGTATACTCACGCAGCTCCCGACGGTCGCCACACTCGACGTTGGCGGGGATGTCGCAGCGCTCGTGGCTCGTCTTCTCGTCGTCGAACACCAGGCCGTCCGGGCACAGCTTCTCCTCGGCCACCCCCTTGGTGCACTTGTAGTACAGGTCGCACTGGTAGGGGTCGGGGTACACCCCGTTGGGCTCGGGGCACTTGTAGGCGGAGGGCGCGGGCGCGGCGGCGTCCTGGTGTTGTGGCGCGGCTGCGGGCAGAAAAGCTCTCATTGTGACGATTGCTGGCTGGGTTTACATCAGGCGCACATCTACAGACAGCTTCGTGCTTGGCTGGGTACATCTTAATGGCCGCAGGTGTTTACTACCTTGTGAAGTAGTAAGCATCGCCCTTATCAAAGTGAGTCGCGAGTACCCATTCAAAGCATTCCGAAGTTGCCATTGACTTTAGGTAACTCTAGATTCTGCACCCTTAAAGCCCCTTTTTTGGACGAGTAATATGACCCGAAAAAATTTGGAATAATTTTGGCAGGACATTCAATACTCTCTATTTTCCCGTATGAAGCCAACGTCACAACAGCGCATCAGTCCAGAACACGGACAAAAATAAAGTCCCTGCGAACTTTATGTTGTTGTTCGACTTGGCGCCGCCGCGCTGCCGTTGGTGGAGCCGAAGCCAACGCGAGTCGATCGACGGGAAAGGGGGCGATTACCTAAGCCACCGATTTAGTTGGCATCAATTGGTCGAAAAGCTGCCGTCCGGGCGGTAAGGACTTCCGGGGCTCACAACAAAAACAGCCGGTTGCACCAGGACTGGACTGGAGGGCAGCCGACACACCAAATTTCAGCGCATTTCGGACCGGCTTTTAAATTGGCCTTTTTTTTCGATTTCAAGTTTGAACGGTTTTGTGACAAGCCAATTAACACCTTGGTACTACTTCTCCAGATTTACCAGGCCTATCCAAGCCCAACTTAATCTTGACACAGCCGCGGCTGTTCGACGGGATGCTCACCGGACACCAGTGCCGGCGCGGCGGCGAGGGCGGCGACCCACAGGAGGACCTGCATGGCGATGGTGCGGCTGCTTGGGGTGCCCGACGACGACTGGCACGACGGTACTCACCGGCCCGGGTGTACCAAGCCTGCCTCAGGCCTGCCTGCTGCCTCGGCCCCGCCCCCCTCCACCGCCCCCTCTAGGGCCCCTGGGCCCCCTGGGCCCCCAGGCCCCCGGGTACAGGAGGTGGCCGTCGCTCTCGTCACGTTCGTCCCCTCCTCCCCACCGCAAAGAGGCGCCGAGCCGTTTTCAAATCCGTTACTTCATGACGCGTAGCGCGCACTTTCAACATTCCTTCTTACAGAATTTGTGCGCCGAGCAGCCCGGCCGGGCCTTGCTGCGGGCCTCGCTGTGGGCCTCGCTGTGGGCCGCGGGGGCGGATGACAACCGGGGCTTTGTCAACCGGTGGCCGCCGCCAGGCGGGACGAGGCGAGGGGGGACTTAGAGTTCGCGGTGCACGACAAAAAAATCTCATTCAACGAACGTTAATGAAAGCAGATGATCCGTCGCGTTTCACAACTGCTGTGATAGCCGAGAGGTTAGAGACGTGGGATCGAGTTACCGCAGGCGGGCGTTCGAATACCTGCGTCACATACGTTTTTTCGACTTACTATCCTAAGGGTGGTGGTTCGAGGCCATCCGAGCGGAGCCGTGTGCAACAGACCCACATGCCGGAGGTTCGACTCCTAACAAATATTTCCATTTAATTTTACTGCCTCACCCAGTGCGGTTGAAACCCGTGAACGTGAGCCCACTCCGTACATGGGACGTGGTGGTCCAGGGAGTAGAGGCGTCGATTCATAATACTAGGGTCGGCGGTTCGACTCCCCCAACTTCATGCGAAATTTTGACCGGGTCAGTCGAGTCCTGTTGCGTCAAGAACCCACCTCACGCCGGTCCCCTCATCATGGGCCCTGGTGGCCGAGAGCGTAAAGTCGTGTGATCCCGATGGTGGGGTCCGGGGATCGAATCCCATCATTTCATTACATTTTTCGACCGCCTTCCTCCCAGTGCAACTCAAACCCGTCGTCCAACACGCTGCCAGACGTACAAGCGTGATAGCGTAGTGGTCAGAGTCACATTCACCTGGCCACTCCGCTGTGGGTGTCTAAAAAGCAATCCGCTTCGGCGGGTTGGCCTCGGCACTGGAGCGATGGCGTATTTGATCCATCAATCCAGACCACCCGGTGTGTGGTTGCGGGTGGTGCCTCCTCGATCCGTCGGGGAGGCGATGATAAGTCCTTTGAAGCTGGCCTAAAACGCTGTATGTTCGGTACGGGAGCGCCGGACAGTGGGGGTACCATGGGGTACACAACCAACCCTACGAAAACAAAAAGCTCCCACCAAACCTCTTCTCTGTCTGAGTCTCTCTCTGTCTCTCTGTCGTCTCACTCTACGTCCCGCCCCTCAAAGAGCTTCGTACTGGGTGCTCTCACCCAGCTGCCTGAGCTTTGGGGTCCTACTGGGTCCCCCGGCGAACGCTTAGAGTCGCTGACGGGATTAACCCCAGGTACCTGATAGCACCGGTTCCCATCCCGAACACCGAAGTAAAGCAGGAGGCCTCCCCATTAAGACTGGGGAGGGGGTGTAGAGTTCAAATTTTTTTCTTTTCCCTTTCAAATTTCTCGGAGGCATTTCCACGGGGAAGTCCCGCACAGCGCGCAGCTCGGCGCAGCTAGACGGCGCCATCGAGCTTTCGCCCAGTCAGTGTCAAGTGAAAAAGGGTTGCACCGCGCCACGCCCCGCTCCCTGCGCGCTCTGCTCCGGACTGCGAGCAGCGGAGCCATCCTCTTATCGGCGCAGGCGGTCTAGCCGGGTCCGTTACTCGGATGAGGCGCTTCTTGTCCTTCTTGCCCCCGCGCGCCGCTGCAGCGCTGCAGCAGGACGCCTTCGCCGCGTCGTCGCCTCTCTGTCGCACCCGCTGGCAAGGCAGGCCACAGGCAAGGCAGGCCGCCGCCGGCCGGCGGGACGGGACGGCGGACCCGTCCGGGGGGTTCCGAAGCGCCCCGGCCGTGCCGAACCGTTCCGAACGCACCCTAATGGGGTGACAAACTACTGCCAACCGCGCTTGGCATCGCACTCCTTATTAAACTCGTATGAGAAATTGTTACGTCAGAGTGGAACGGCTGGAACGCGGTCCCTTTCACGGGACGCCCATTTCTCATACTCTTTTGCCAATCTGGCCATTAATGCAACTTTGTGAGTGTGTGAGTGAGTGCGTGGCGGAGCAGCGCGAGCGAGCTGATGGGCCCGTAACTGGCGAAGGTGCCAGAGGCACTCGCAATTTCCTCGTCGATAAAGCCAAATCCTTATCATTTCGACCGGCAAACAAGCAGAATGTGTCGTACAAAAAGTGACTTTTTTGCCGACTTGCGTAGGCGTTTTCATGGGATTCTCAGGAAACTGAACCAACATCAACCTTTTCTGTTTTTGTCAATTTATTAAAATCCTTAAACGTTATGGGCGAGCTGGGTACAAGTCAGTCCGTGTTTCAGCTGTGGAAGACCCTCTTCTTGCCGAAGTCCTTCTTGCCGTCGCCGTCCTCGTCCGTGTAGAGTTCCTTAAACTGGGGGTGGTCCTTGTAGAAGTCCTTGCTGCAAAGAGAAAAGGCACGAGGTTGAGGGCCGCGGCACTGCGCGACCACAGGCCTCGCCAGGGCCGTTGCGACAGCCTTGTGGTCGCCAACGAAACGCGACGAAGGCTTTTCGGGAAAACGACGCCTTGTCGAACAGAACAAATTGAAACACATTTCCCGAGGGGTGGCCGTGTTCTTCCGTTCAATGGTGTGCGTAGAGATCGTGGCAATGAACGACGTACTCGTTTCGTAATAATAATAAAAAAACATTTATTGTGACGCGTATTTACAAACATGATAGTAGAAAAAAAAAACACTTACAATTAGCAAGATGACTATGAAAAATGCAAGATGTGCAAAATAAACGGTGCCCTCTCTTCCTCCCTCCACGTGGCAACATCTTTCTATCAGTCTGACTCGTTGTACTTGTGACCCACTGGAACTGGTCGTCGCCCAATATTGTCACCCGGTGACCTTTGGGAACAGGCTAAGAGGCTAGCGGGTAGCGGGCGGCTCCCTCGGTTCCCGCTCCGCGCTCCGCCCGGCTCTGGCTCTGACTCCGCCTCGTTGCGCAACCGAGGCATTATTTTCGTTCGGCGATCGCGGCAAAAATGACCAGGCAGCGAGATGCGGCCGACAACGGCCTCTTTTTTTAACGAACCACGTAACCGAAACAGTTGTTCCGCGTTTTTCGTTTTCATGAACGGCTGCCGAACTTTGACTAATTACTTTTAGGCGGAGTCTTTCGATGCACTATTATAGCTGTCCTGATTTTTTTGGTTTTGGTTTTCGGGACTTAAGTTATTTTGATTAGACAGAGGCATGGGTTAAAGCTGCCCTCGCGTGGTCACGTTCGACGTTTAGTTGTTCTTGTTCTTCTTGGCTGCCTTGGCGGCCGCCTTCGCCTTGAGCTCGGCCACCTCGGGGTCGTCCTTGTACCAGTCGGCACTGAAACAAACAACAACATCGTCGAGACACTGCACGGCACTGCACGGCACTGCACCCCCGCCCCGGGCGGCCGAGCCGAGGCGGCCCGAGGTGGCCCGAGGCCATACGGCAAAATAACAGTCCCCGCTTCTCTTGTTTGAATAAAACAGTACCGCTATTGGCACGAGCCACCGGTCGGACTGGTTTCTAGTGTACTCGCAAAGCAACGGGCCTTAGTGTACTCACCACTCGGGGACATTGTCCGGGTCGTCGCACTTGCCGATCTCCTCGTTGTAGACCTCGCCCAGGGAGCAGCCCTGCTCGCGCGGCTGCACGCCGTTCAGGCAGATGTAGAACTTCTGGCAGTCGGTGGGGTGGGCGTACTGGGGGTGCGCCAGGGCCTGGCCGTTGCTGTCGGGCTTCACCTCGGTGGGGCACTGGAAGCCGTCCTTGAGTTTGTCTGGAGGAAAAAAGCGGAGCATTTAAAACGCCATTCACGCCAGTCACGCTCCACCCCGAGCAGGGACACCTACTGGAGTTGGCGTCCTGGCAGCCCTGCCGGCCCGCCGAGGTGGGCCACACGCACACGCCCTGGAACTCGTCGAAGTGCAGGCCGGGCGGGCAGCGGCTCTCGATGGGCTCGCCGTCGATGCAGTTGTAGAACACGTCGCACACGGCCGGGTTGGGGTGCGGGAAGAAGCCGTTTTGGCGCGGGCAGTTGGCGGTGGGCTTGGCGTCCTCTGCGACGGAAGACAGTCAGCACACTTCGCCTCATTCTCCGGACAGCATCGGGCTGGCTGTTCACTTTTTGAAAGAGAAACCAAGTGACTTACGGAGCTCCGTGCGCTCTCCGCAGTCCACGTTGAAAGGCTGGTCGCAGCGGTTGATGATCTTGCGGTTGAGGGGGTCGAACACGAGGCCGTCGGGGCACAGCTTCTCCGTGGCCTTGCCCTCGTAGCACTCGTAGTACTTGTCACACTGCACGGGGTCCTCGTACAGGTCGTACTTGGCGTCGGGGCATTTGAAGGCGGCCACTGCGAACAAGGAGGCAGCGGAATGTGAGGCCAGGCTGCGGCCCCGAAATGGCATGCGATCATGTGTGGTCCAGCCCTTAATGGTAATGGTAGGGGCTCGAGGTAGGCAGCCCCGCGGCGTGGCTGTTCGGCGGGCCGGCCCGCGCGGCAGGCGCCGTGGCCGCCTGTTACATGGCGCGGCCCACGCGTGTCCGCCTGTCTGCCCGCCTGTCTGCCCGCCTGTCCGACCGGCCGGCCGGCCCGGTACTTTCTTCGCGCTCAAGGCCGAGAAGGCCGAGAAGGGGAAGGCACAGGGGGGCTGTTGGGCGAAGGGGTGACGCAACGGTCTTCCGGGCCACACGCACAGACGGACAGACGGACGTTCGGATAGACTGGATCAGGCAGGGCTCGACGTGATCATCCCGATCTCGGTAAAACCGCGTCGGCGCGACAGAAAATACTTCCTGCGCCAAACAGCGTGGTGGGGCGCGCGGCGCGCACGCACACACTTACACACGCGCGCACACACGAGACAGGTTTTGTCGCCGTAATGGTGGCTGCGTTGCGTATTCTGTTACTTCATACGGCACGCCACGCAGTGCCCTGGCAGTGCCCTGGGATAGCCGCGCCCGCTGCACTGGGACTGCACTAGGGCTGCGCTAGGCCTGCCGACGCAACGGCTAAGTCGCGATCGGCGCCCACGGCCAGCCAAGCCCCAAACGAGAGCACGGCGTGGCTGCGGCGGAGGACGCACGGTGGGCTGGAAGTGTGCGAGCCCTGCGCAGGGCCGCAGGCCCGGGAGGGCAGACCGAGGGCCGCAGAGGTCGCCCGGGCTGGCTAGTAGAGCATGTACTCACAGGCGGTGGCCAGCACGGCGAAGGAAACCACGACCTGGAGTGTCGTCTGCATGGTGGCCCGGACGGTGGAGGACTGGATGGAGCGTGTGGCCGCGCGGAGCAAGGCGCAGCCCGGCGCAGCCCTGCCCGCTCGGTGCCCCCTCCCCCACAACACCCCCCAGCCGCCGCCCCACCCCACCTCGCCCCGCCGGCCCCACCCCGCCCCGCCCCGCCGGCGGTCTGTCTGGATCCTATTGGTTGCATCCGAGGCGGCCCCGACTTGCTATCACTTCTGGTTGGTTTGCAATAGACTAAGTTTTCCCCCTCCCCTCCTCCGCCCAGGGGGCGACCTCGTGGGTCAAGACTACGCCAGAAGCCTAGTCCGAGGCTAGTCGCGAGAAGGCCCTCTGGCCGTCGCGGCGACGGAGACGGCCACCGCCTTTCTCTCTCTCCCTCTCACTGGCCGGAGGAAGTGGTGCGGGTGCTCCGATCACAAGGAACGAATTACGTGTGGAGAGAAACTTGGCAAAATGTGTCGATCAGGCCGCGGACAGCCCGCCGACGCCCCCGCCGCCCCTCCCCCCTTCCCCCTCGCTCGTATAAGGCCGCTTTCTTGCCAGTAATCGCGACTAATTAAGGAACAGTCAGAGGTGCACCCCGCCCCGGCCGCGCGCCCGCGAGAGCAGTTCTTTGGAGTTCGCTTTCCCTCCGGGACACTCAAACTGGACAGTCTTATCACGAAGTAACGTTAGGCCAAACCTATCGCCCGATTTAATGCGTTAAAACAAGGTCTGAGTCAGACAGACCAGACCGAAAGTCAACGCCGTGCCCACCCAAAGCAGCCCAAAGTCAAAAACAGTTTGTTGACCACAAGGATTTTGGCTTTGACAGCAACGATTTTCCGACCAAGTGTGTCAAAAAGTGGTCGAATCTCGGAAATTTGCTGATTTTTATGACTTTGGGTAGCCACTGTGTCCAATCTAGTAGCCGTAAAAGGCCTCCCTCTACGTCATAGTATTCTTAAGACCCTTCTCTTTCATGCCCTGTATCGGGAAGACGTTGACCACAACGATTTTGGCTTTGACCGCAACGATTTTCCGACCAATTTGGTCAAAAAGTGGTCGAATCTCGGAAATTTGCTGATTTTGCTGACTTTGGGTAGCCACTGTGTCCAATCTAGTAGCCTTAAAAGGCCTCCCTCTACGTCATAGTATTCTTAAGACCCTTCTCTTTCATGCCCTGTATCGGGAAGACGTTGACCACAACGATTTTGGCTTTGACCGCAACGATTTTCCGACCAAGTTGGTCAAAAAGTGGTCGAATCTCGGAAATTTGCTGATTTTGCTGACTTTGGGCGGCCACTGTGTCCAATCTAGTTGCCGTAAAAGGCTTCCCTCGACGCCCTAGTATTCTTAAGACCCTACTCTTTCGTGCCCTCTATCGGGAGGGCTATTGACCGCAACTAGTTTGGGAGCGGTGGCCTCACAAAGTTGGTCATGAAGGGCAAAAAAATGATGCTCAGGTTTCTTCAAAAAATAATTTATTTCAAAAGTTTGTCAAGGTTTTCAGTCGCAAATTATGTTGTGAGGAGTACGATTGTACTCTGAGGTCCGTTCTTTCAGGAACTCATTTCGATGGCAGTCTGTTGTTGGGCTGGAACCTGCTGAAGGGAAGCCCATGTGTAGGTGGAAAGGGAAATCCTTTGGCAAAGTCCTTTCGGCTCGCTCGGTGGCTAGTCCTTCCACTCCCCCGGGGCCCGCCTGCAATAGTCGCGTCCCCAGTATCCACCATCGTTATCAACACTTCTCTCTCTGTCTCCCCCCCTCCCCTTTCTCTCTCTCTCCCTCTCTCTCTCTCTCTCTCTCTCTCTCTCTCTCTCTCTCTCTCTCTCTCTCTCTCTCTCTCTCTGTATCTCGCTCCCCTCCCCCCCTTTCTCTGTCGCATTCGTCGCGTGCAACCAATTAGACTAGAAAACAATAATTGCAGAATCTGCACGAAACACTACTCCTGTTTTCACTTGCCATTGTTCTCGGCCTCGGGGCCGGCGGCAGTAGGCAGTAGGCTTCACTCCGCATTTTACAGCCGACCTGGATTCGAACCGCGGCCGCTGCCGGCCGTAGGCGTAGCTACGGCCCAGATCGCGAAACAGTCGGTTCAGTCGAATGTGGGCCGCGCGGTGACGCTGTGACGCTGTGACGCCACCACCCTCACTGCTCGGCCGGCTCGGCCTCCTCCTCCTTGGGCTCGTCCCTCGGCCTGCCGCCGGTCTTGGGCTTGGGCCGGCTGCCCTTGGTGCCGCGTCGGGCCGCCGTGGCCGCGGGGTCGCGCACCTTGGGCTTGGGGTTCTCCAGCTCCTCCAGCTCCTGGTCGGTGAGGATGCCCTTGTACCAGTCCTTGCTGCGGGCGGACAGGGGCGAGGGTTAGTACGGCCGCTCCTTCACGCGCTACACTGCGATCCGTCCGTCTGTTCTTACCACTCCGGCACCTTCCGCGGCCAGTCGCAGGTCCTGGTGGCCTCGCTGAACACCTGGCCGCGCTTGCAGCCCGAGCGGCGCGGGGTGACGCCGTTGACGCACACGTAGAAGTACTGGCAGTCCTCGGGGTCGGCGTAGCGCGGGTGCGTCACGCCCTCCGCCTCGGTCACGTTGGGGCACGAGAATTTGAGCACCTCTGCGGCGTCGCGGGCAAGCCTTCGGTTAGAACAGTGTTGTGCGCTTTCAATTTGCATTTGCTTTGACGGCGTGGCTTACCTTGCGAGGAGCAGCCCTTCTTCTTGGCCTCGTCCGGCCAGGTGCACGTGCCCGTCGCCTCGCTGTACACCAGGCCGCTGGGGCAGGTGATCATGTTGAACTTGCCGTCCACGCAGAAGTAGAACTTGTCGCACACGTTGGCCTCCTCGTGGGCGAAGTAGCCGTTCTGGCGCACGCAGTGCAGGGCGGGCTTCGGGGGCTCTGCAACAGCAGTCTCGCTTAGAACCTCAGACGCGGGGCCTCGCAGCGCGGCGTCGGGTAGGTTGGGCTGCCTACCCGCCGGGCGCAGCGCCGCAGCGGACTAGCCGCGCCGACCGGCTGCCCAGGCAAGATCGCTCGCCAGATGGAGGGGCCACTGGCCAACAGTTGATTCGACAATACGTACGCCTCTCCGGTCGCTTGGAGCAGTCGATGTTGAAGGGCAGGTCGCACTTCTCGTGCTCGGGGCTGAAGTCGTTGAACACCATGCCGTCCGGGCAGAGCTTCTCCGTGATCTTGCCGTCCTTGCAGTCGTAGTACTTGTCACACTGGTACGCGTCTGCGAAGTAGCCGTTGGGCTCGGGGCACTCGTCCGTCAGGTCGGCGTCCTCGGCCGCGGGGGCCGCCGTGGTGGCCTTGGGGGCCACGGGGGTGGGCCGCTGGCGGCGAGGGGCCTGCGGCACGGCGGCGCCTGCGGACACCAAAACATGTTTCATTTCCAGCAGACACCGGCACCAGAAATCGACAACTGTGATCCAAACTCAGGGAAATTCAAGGAACTCAATGGAACTCAAGCAAAGCACAGCGCGAGTGCAGTGCGATAAGAAACACGGCCTTTCTCCCCACCGGCCGCCTGCGCCGCCTGCCTTGGTGCTGGCTCGGCTGGCCGGCGCGAGGTGCGGGGGCGGCGCGGTGCCGGTGGAGTGCCCCAGGGTCAGGGTACCCATGGTACGCCGTTCCTTCCGCGTCCGCCGGAGCGGCACGCCGTGCTCGCGCCGCACTCGGCGGGAACGTTCACCCGCGACCTGCCGTCTGCCGAGCGATTCCGAACAGCCGTCCCGTCGGTCTGCCTCTCTCGCAGCCCTACCCTGCGTGCAGCAGGCGACAGAGACATAGAGACGAAACGTTCGAAAACAGCGCTGCGCTCCAGGCCGGCCGCGCGTTGAGGTCGCCGCCGCGGCGGGGCGGGCAAAGCGCTTTGAGAGTGGAAGTGGCATGCGCGGCGCGACGCGGTGCGGTGCGGTACGCCGGGAATCGTAATCAGGCCCCAAGAGGTGCGACAACGGGACCCGTCGCGTCGTCGCGCCCCGGGACTGCCAAGCAGTGCGCCACCACGATGCCGGTCGCCGTCGCATCCGTCGTCGCCGTCCCGTACCGCGGCCGACGAGGAGTACAGTTCATGAATCCCAGTGGGAGCATCAAATCCGTGTGGTTCTGCTGCCCCGCCCCGCCCCGCCCCGCCGGCCCTGCTCCGCTTCCGCGTTGCTCCCTTCGCCGCTTCGCCGCTTCGCATTGCTCCGCACGCCACGACTCGTTTCCAAACTCCACTCCCCCTCCCCTCCCCCTCCGCAGGCCTTCCTTTCTCCCGTTCGCACTCGGCTGTATCCCCTTTTACCACTCCGGAACCCAAAGCGTCAGACCAGCGGCGCGCCGCCGCGGCTGGTGCTGGTGCTGGTCATGCAGTCTGAGCACACCTTGTTGCTATCACACGCGGAAGAAAGGGCGAGCCTGGCCGAGTGCGGCCGAGTGCGGCCGAGCCAGGCGTTTAATTTCATTTGCAGGCAGGGCAAGAAACGAGGAAACGCCGCCGGAAACGGCCAACGCCCACAAAAAAAGGGCCTATCACGGCGTTGCGGCGGTCCCCAGCACCTTGTGATGCTCTGATTTCGTCTCTCTCTTCTATTTAACCGGGTTCTGTCGTGTTAACAGAAGGAAACTCACTCGGTGTGCGGGATTTGAACCCGTGACCTTAGCGCCTCGTGTCGCCACCGCCCTGCGTTACGCGTCCCGCTGCGTCCCGCCGCGCCGCCCTGCCGCCTCGCCCCTTTCAATACCGTGACGCAACGCCCACGACGCGGACCGCCCGCTAAAAAGTTGGAGCCGAACGAAAAAACGGAGGCGCCGGCAAACCGCGGCTGTCGTTCGAGAAGTGCTCGGGAAGTGAGTCTGCCGGCGGGGAGGTCAGGGTGGTCGCGGGGCCTGCAAGCAGTGCAAGCAGTGCCGGCGAAGGGGGCGAGGTCTTGGTTTAGTCGGGCCTCTCTATCGGTGTCGCTCGAACCGCCAACCGGCCGCACAGCGCATCGGCACGACGTCTCGCCGCGTCGCGTTTTCGCTTTGGACCGCGCCTCCTACTTACCCACGAGGGCCACCGCCAGGAGCATCACGATGGCGTAGGCGTGGAGGGCCATGGCGTGGCGGCGCGGTGCTGCGCGGTGCTGCGCGGTGTGTCTCGGCCGGACTGGACATCTGCGACCTTGGAGCCGCCTTTTAGCTGCGCTGCCCCCTCCGCCACGTCCATGCGCCCGGCCCGCCGCCCCCGCGCCCGCCGCCCCCGCCCGCCCCGCCCGCCCCGCCCCGCCCTCGACCCCCACCCTAGGGGCGTTACCGCAGCGGCCCGGCCAGGCTGATAAAGTCTGCGCGGGGGTGCTGCTGTATTTCAATGTTCTGCTGCGGTATACACTGTACGACTGTACGCTGCCACAGTGCCTCCCTCCTGTCACATTGAGCAGAGATGCTGCCCTGTTACCCTTCGGGTCCAAAGCGTCGCTTCTGCCAGCCGCATTCACCCACTTCTTCCAATAAAAGGCCAATGAGTAAACGCGCTTTATGTAAAGAACACTGTTTATTAGAGAATGAGGCAGCATGCATTATTTTACTGACAATAAACACTTTGAAACATAATAAATGTCAGGGGCGGATGGAAATAAATTAATAGAGAAAGATATCACATGATGCACGACGAAGCCCGCAAGAAGCAACTCTCCGTGACGCGCCACACAGTGGAGTGGCTGCCCGGGCAAACGAAGCTAGTGAAGAAGATGTGTCGGCAAGGATTAAATTTCGGGTCATCGCCTGCACAGGCCTGTGCTGGTCTATTGTCTTGAAATTCTTTTCGCTTTTGTACTACACTACAATGAACACATTTTTTTTTTCAGAGATTAACTAGTTGTTCAAGCATTCTGAGACTGCAAAATACACACTATGAATATAAATATAAAGCACATCACACTCACAAACACACATACAAACAAAAGAAATATAATTGTCTTAAGTTTAAACCTAATACCTAGAAGGTAGACGTTCAAGAGCAACAGCGCTGATCCAGATTGAAACTTTTGTAATTATGGTAGTTTGCGCAAAGGAATGTCCTGTTTAGTGTACAATGGTGCCCAGGAAATGCTGGCTTGTTCATTTTCACTCAAAAAGATCAAGCCAGAAAGTTACTGACTCAGTATAATTGACATGTTCTTTGGTGCAGTGATCTTGGCAGCCTTCTAAAGGCCCTTGCTATGGGAAGCAACAGGTGAAGAGAACAAAATCGAAAGCACTTGTCGCGTAAAAAAGGTCTACTACAGAAACAAAACAAACAAAAAAATGCACTCTGATGTAGTATAAAAGGTACGCTTTCTTGGCCGGCAAACAAGTATTGTACGCTCAGGCAGGACGCCACGACGGTACAAGTGAGTCATGGACAAACTGTGCATCGTTCGTCACCACCATTTTGATTTTTTTTTTAAATACAAGAAGAGTGGTGCCGTTTTGCAGTGTCGCTTCCAAGCAGGCGGCGGGAGGCGGCAGGGTGGACAGGCGGGACGGCGTCCACTCGAAGAAGGGCGAGGCCTTGCAGCACAGCTGGGCGCGCCGTCTTCAGGGCTCGTCCTCCAGGCGCTTCATGTGCAGCTTCACCTGGACGGAGCGGAACGGAACGACAGGCGGCTTTAGTTTGGGATTCGTGGTGCGGGAGGTCCGGGGACTTGTCCGGGGAGGTCGCGGCGGGGTAATTGTAACGCCGCCGCGAGAGAGACGCGAGGCCCTCTCGCTCCCTTTCTCCATTGTCCAATCAGAAAGGGCGAAGGGCAGCGCTCATTACGGGCCAATCTCGCGGTGGGAGGGGAGTAGGTCACAGTATGACACGGTGGACCACCCACGCCACTGCGGGCGGGGCACTGGGCGAGGCGGTAATTAAGCCCTTCTTTTCATTTGGCCCGACATTCGTCTCAATTAGAACGCGGGGTATCTTCGCAATCGGGCGGGCCGAGGGATGCCGCCGGTTCGAATACTCGACGGGTCTTTCCTTTCGTTTCGTCTGTGTGGGCGTAGGAATGTCCGAGCCTCACCTCCTTGTCGCTGGTGCTGACGACGGTGTAGGTGGTCTGCGTCTGCGAGGGCACGGGCGCCGCGAACACGAACGTGTAGAGCAGTCCTGCCGCCATGGCGCCGGCGCAGGGCCCCATCCAGTACACCTGCAAGCACCACACTCGTAGAGACTCGCCGACAGAGACTGTGGCAGGCCAGGCGAGGCAGGACACTCACCCAGTGGTGTTCGTAGTCTCCCGTGAGGACCGCCGATCCGAGCGAGCGGGCCGGGTTCATGGAGGATCCGGTGTAGTCGATCTGCGGCAGGAAACGCGAGTCAGCCCGAGCGCCTGCGCATCGGCGGGTAGGCAAACCAACACACAGCGGCGCGTTGCGGCGCGTGCCGCCGGCGCTACTCCGCGCTGTGGAGCGGCACCCTGCAGATACCCCGCGCGGCAGCCGCGGCGATACTCACCGTCGCCAGGTGGCCCAGGGCCACGGTGAGGCCGATGGCGAGCGGGGCGGCGTACTTGCACTCGGGGCGGTTGGGGTCGCACACGGCGAACACCACCAGCACCAGGACGAAGCCCAGCAGGAACTCGACGCCGAAGCCCTGCGCCGCCGTCAGGCCCTTGGCCGTCAGCTTGGTGTTGCCCAGCACGTCAGCGAAGGCCTCGGGGGTCACCGCCTGCTCGAAAAACGTGTCAAAATGAAACCAGAAAACGCACAAAAATAATCGCACCCGAGGTGGATTTGAAACCCAGCCCACGCCCACCTTGACGAGGCCGGTGCCGATGATGGCGCCGACGCACTGCGCCACGACGTACAGGAAGCCCCGGATGACGGGGGTCCTGCCCGTCACCAGCATGCCGGCCGTCACCGCGGGGTTGACGTGCGCCCCCGACACGTGGCCGAACACCTGGAAGCAGAAGAGAGCGACATTATTTCGAGTGTAGGTTGCATCCTTTGTGTGGCACACGTCACGCGTGCAGAGGCCAGGGCCTAGTTAGCGCCCAGCCTCCGCCTCTCCACCCTGCTCCTCTTCCTGTCCGGTCCCTTCCTCTTTGAGGTCGCCGCCGCGGCGCTTGGCTTGGTGCTTGCTTGGCGGACAAGGTGGACCGGGCGGACCCCGCGGCGGAGAGCAACGGGCCAATCCCAAACCGCCTCGGATAAAGAAAGCCTACAATAAGCTGTCATAAATTCCCCCGATCCTCAGTCCCCACTCAGAAACGAGCCCGACCCACATTTTCGCCACCGCCACACAACGGCACGGCGCCCACGGCCCGGCGCGGCGAGCGGCGCGGCGCCCAGCGCCCAGCGCGGCACCCATGCCTCGTCCTATGAATATCCGATGGCGGCCCGTGCGCGCATTATAGTGCCCCGGCCGCCCCGGCGGAGGTGTTGTTGTTGCCGGCGTGGGTGTTGTTGTTGTTGCTGCGGGCTGGCCGGGCTGCACGGCGCGGGAATAAAGGTCCGCGACGTCTCGTCTCGTCTATTTTCGTGGCGCCGCGGTGACAGCCTCGCTGCCCCACTGCCCCGCTTGGCCGCGAGGGGCACCCACGGGGACCCGGGGACCCCGGCCGCGGGCTGACGGGCACCCCATCGGCCCCGTTGTTTACATCGGCTTGCGACAGCGTCGTCCGCGACCCCGGCGCCGTGGGACCACCACGACGACGGCACGGCACCTCACGGCCCGACGGCAGGGCCACTGGCAGAGGCTTTGCAACGCCGGCCTTCCCGCCGTCAGGGCCTGCGGGGCCTGCCGTGCCTGCGGGGCCTTCGGGACGGATTCGGGGCGACTTTGATCTGCCAGGCACTTGAAGCGTGGGGAAGGGTCGGCCTGTCGCTGTCCGGCAAGCGCTGACCCAAGACATGCGCTGCTGTACCGCGCGGTTCGCGACTACTTGAGCCCCGTAATCCCGCAGCTCTGCGAGGACTCACTCGGACATGCATGCGGTACATGCAGTGCGCTTGAGCACGCCGTCTGTCTTGTGTTGGACGAGGGCACGCAAGAGCAACCAGTGCCTCGTGATGATGCAGTGGTGTGGCAAAAGATATTAACGAATAAATCGTTTTGTTTGCTGAGGCGTGACTTGGAGCTCTATCTCTATCCATCTCTCTCCCTCTCGGCACACGGAGCACCACGCCACACAATGAGGCGATAGATTCTATCTCCGTCCCGTGAATGCGAGCTAACGACTACCGATGACACTCATGCCCATTTTGGGCTCCTTCTATCCTCCTTCATCTGCTGGCCCGTGTATACCTTCTCCAAGACGGACCGACCCGATACCCTGAACCCAGCACGAACACCCTGCGAAACACCTGGCAGTTGAAAACCGCCTCACCTGCACCACGGCGAACACCACGAAGCCGAAGGTGAGCGACACCTCCACCAGGTCGTTCTTCAGGGAGTTGGTCTTGACGCAGGACATGACGCCGAAGAAGTTGAGCAGCAGGGTGCCCAGGCACTCCGCCGCCAGGGAGCGGTACAGGTTCTGCTGCTTCAGCTCCTGGTGCCCCAGGACCTTGTTCACGTCCGGCATGGTGGCGGTCTGGAACAGACAAGCAGGGCGTCAACACAACAAGTTCGGAAGGGTGGGCCAGTGACAGTGTCCGGTGGGAGCGCTACATCCAGAGAGACCGAGGTTCAAATCCCAGTATTATTTTCATTTCGTGTGTGTGTTTCTCTGTTTGCACCCCTGGCTGTGCAGAGCAGTGCGTCATCGCGGAGTCCCGGCCGTCCCGGCTTCCTGCGTCGTGCCGGCGGCAGGCTTGGCGGTGCCGCGGGCGTGACCGTCCGTACCGTCCGTGTGATCTTGCACTCGCCGCGCCGCACGTATTTAGATTTACTGCGAGGCGGCGCACGGCGCAGGCAGTGCACGCCGCACGGCCCGCGTGCCCACCGCGCACAATGGCCGGTGGGATGCTGCGGCCGCGGCGTGCGTGCAGCCGGCGGGCAGCCAGCGTGCAGCCGGCGCGCCACTGCAGTGTGCGTGCGTCGATCATACCGGTCGTTGTTTGTTAATGATTGGGTAAGGAGACGGCAGCCGGTGCTCCTAGTTTGCCCGACCCTCTTTTGCCCGGCCTGGCTAAATATCGGAAATGTCAGCGCACGTTAGATCGGTCCCATGCAGACAGGTCGTCTAATGCCGCCGGCCCGAATGTTGGCACACCGCATTTCGCGTTTCGCCCCGCCGGGTGATTATCGTTGGAGGGGCGCCACTCGAAATGCCTCGTGTTTGACGAGACATATGATAATGTCAGCGCCACGCCGCCCCGCCCCTCCATGCGGTGGGGTGGGTTGGCCGCCGCCGCGGTGGCGACGAGGTGGCCGTCGTTGCAGCGACCATGGCGCCAGGCCGCCCGTCGCCACGCCACTGTGGGACTCGGCCAGTCGGCCACGCGGTGCGCGCTCTTGGCGTGGTTTTGCCGGTCGGGTCACCTCGTCGTTTTGCCCCGCCGCCTCGCACCGCTCTGCTCGAAGCTCGAACCGACGAACCATAAGCATTAAAAGAAAATCCGTGCAACGAACTACGGCCAGCTGCATTGATTTTAATCGCAGGGACAAAAGAAGTCACGAGAATGCAAATGGGCCCCGCCCCGGCCAGCCCCAGTCCCGTTCGGCCTGCGCCGGGCCTGCCCGCTGCACGCGCTGCACGGACTGCCTTGCCTGCACTCCTGCACTGCATGCGGCTCACGGCGTCGCGGGCGAGTTCCGTTCCAGTCGGAAACAATCAAGGCGCGTGCATAACAACGAGGCGCATCGCCTCCTCGACTGCGCCGCCGCGGCCTCCCCCCCTCTCTCTAATTAAGGTTTGGCTGCGTTCAAGCTGCCTCGGGGACTCATTTCGGTAAAGTACGTCCGCGGCGGTGACGTGCCGCGCCGCAGTGAAGCCTTAAACGAGGGCCTGCCGAATGCTAGTTACGCGTGCTTACGCGGGGTGTGGTCCTGGTGTGGTCTGTGCGGCCCCGCGCAGCCCTTGCCGGTGTGCCCTGCGGCCCTCGGCCGGCCGTTTGGCGGCAGCCGGCCGCGCCCTCTTTTACAGCGCCGCGCGCACCGAGACCCGGAGCCCCGCCCGAGACCGCGGCAACACTTGCCGGACTTTTCCCGCCGCGGGCGCCGCCTCCACGCCGCCAGGCCTCCAGGATGCCGACGTTCCGACGTTCCGACGCCAGTCGCGCCCGAAACAGGGAATTCCTCGCTCTACACACACACCGCGGCGCTCCGCGGGCTGATCGGGGCACGGGACGAGCAGAGAAAAAAGAGCGCGCTGTTATTGCGACGTTCGAATCACATGTGTCCGGGGCAAAAAATGGTTGTGGTAACGAAATGAGCCGTGTGGCTTGGCTGCCTCGCCGGCCGCCGCGTCCACTAGACATTCCGCGGGTACTACTCGTACTTCTTGTTGCTGAGTGCCAGGCCCTAATAAGGCCGAGCCCCGGGCCCGGCGGGCCCTTCCTCGACCATCACGGCCTTGTGGGGCTGGCGGGGTAGCGGGGCCGGCAGCAGGCCCGCCACCGTGACGGGGAATAATCAGCCCAACGCGCTGGCATTGGTATGTGTGTGTGTGTGCGCGAGAACTTGACCTTGTTCGTCAGGAAAATGGGACACATTATAATCAAGTTGCAATGACACGGCGCCATGCGCCCCGCAGAACGGAAAATGGATTAGTTAGAGGAGTGTGAGTGTGGGCGAGTGTGTGTGTAAGAGGCCTGCGGGCCTTTGGGAAGGGGGCGGGGCGCTCCGTGAGACTTCAGCGACACATCCCACGACAAGACACGACTCTCGTACGAATAAGGTTGGCAGCCCTGTTGCGACTTCGCGACGCCCGGGACGTGAGCGGGAAAATTTTAAAAAGCGCTCGCGAACGAACGGGAGGGGAGGTACCGGGCGGCAGGTACACTGGCCATAAATCCGGCCGGCTTCTCTCTGCTGCTCCGGTACGGGGCGGCGGCGGTGCGACACGGCGTGGGACTGCACCGTGGCGGGGCTCGCGGCTTACGGCTAGCCCCCCGGCGGCCCCCTCGCGGACAGGTGGCCGCGCGACGCTCCGGGCGGCCGTCTCCGGGCAGGGGGGCGGCGCTCCAACCAAACCGGCCCGATATTGCACGTTTCCTTTTCCGGCGAGGCGGCGCGGCGCAGCGAGGCACGCCACTGCAAGGCACTGCAAGGCGGTGGTAACACGCCGAATAACAAACGAGCAGTCGGCCGCCTGGTTTGGCCGGTGCAGAGCCGTGGACTGATTTCGGGCAGCGCGGCGCTTTCGTCGCTCTGTCTCTCTCGCGCCCCCGCTGGACGCCGGCTGGAGTGCGAGAGGGAGACGGCTGCCTGCTGGAGGCGCGGGCTGACGCCTCGAATGGAGCTGTCGAGCTGGTGCCAATTGACGCGTCCACGAAGCGTCCACGAAAAGCGTACGACTTTGACTTCCTCCCAGCCTCTCCGCCTCTCATTGCTAAACGGCGCATAAAACCGCCGCGGCCGATGGCGACTGCGCGCCGCGCCAGTGATTGACAAAATCGTCGGGCCGGGCCGGCCGGGCCGGGAGTCGCTACATGGCGCACGGCAAAAATTGAAGGGAAACAAGACACCAACAACAGTTTCGGCGTTTAAAAATTCCGACATCGAAATGCCGTGCCGGAGAGCGTGTCTGCGTGAGAAGACCGCCCAAAACGCATCGCAGGTGGCGAATGCCTTCACACGCACACAGGCACGCGATGGCCCGCTGCACACACCGACACACACACACACACGCACGCACACACACGCACGCACGCTGGCATTCGGTGGAAAGCGCGAGGCGCCCTGGCACGGCGTCATTGTATTGTGGCCCTCTTGGCCGCCCCGCCAACAGAAGGGCCGCGGATGATGTCCACGACGTCCACGACGTCCGAGAGGCCAGCCCGCTGTCCACTCCGCCACGCCGCCGCCTCGTCTCGCCTGTCTCTCTAGGCGCGGTCGTGGTGCCGCGGTACATGCGTGGGGTGGCGGGCCGGCCCCACTGGACGGATACATCATCCCGTGACGTCATATGGAGATGGAGGCCCTGCCTCGGCCTGCCTCGGCCAGCCCACGGCAGGGAACCACGCCGCGCTTGGAGCTGCCCAGTCCGCTTTGTTCTAGCCGGACCCTCCGTCGCAATAAATCCGAGAGGGATCGAACGAAACGCCCAGTGCTTGGTCGGTCCGTCTCTCTCGCTCCCACAGGGAACTCCCAACGGGCGCGAGAGAGACAGAGCTACGAGTTTGTCGAATAATTACGCGCAGAAGGCGTTCCGTTACCGAGGAGGGGCGGCCAGCCAATGCTCGGGCCGCCCGAGTCCGAGTTCGCGAACGCGGAGCGCTGTGCCAGGCTGTGCGGACCAGCGAGGTTCGAACTGGTCCGATTTGTCAACTTGTATCTGTACGCCGATCTGCGGCCCGCTCCCAGGACCACCGCCCCTTCGTGGGCACGGCGGGAAGCTGGCTTAGGACCGCTCTTGAACCTTGTCTAACAAGCGGCAATGATTGGTGAAATAAGAATTTGGCGGACCGCGGGCGTTGAACCCGCGACAGATGGACCCCGGAGCAGGCACATTGACCTCTACGCTGAGCACACTCTGTGTCGACTGTGGCCTGTGCCGCCGTCGGAAAGTCGTTCCCCGGTTAAGACACTGGAAGACCAAGAGGCTTTCCCGATGAGTCCCGCGGCACTGCGGCACGCGAGGGCCTGCCCTGGGCCTGCCCCGGCGTGGCCGCGAACGTGCCGCCACACCGCACTGCCGATCCGCGGGCTGCCCATCAGATAGGTGGCCGTCCACTCCGACCAGGCCGCCGGGTCAGCGCGCGGCCGCATCGCCAACCCCATCGGCACGCCGGGTGCTCCGAGTACGCCGAGCCGAGAAACACGTCTCACTTCGGGGAACGGCCCCGACTTTTCCTCTTTGTGTCGCCGGCCCCCGCCCGGGCGGCCCTGGGCCCTACGGATCAGGCGGAATCGGATTCACATTGCGGTCCAAAGGTCGCCACAGTTTCCCGCGGCGGCTTCGCCGTCGGCTTAAGTCGCACGCACTTGTTGTCGCCGGCCGCGCGGAATCGGATTCACATTGCGGTTCAAAGGTCGTCAAAGTTTCCCGCGCGGCGGCCCGTCGGCGTGGCGGCTGGCCGCGTCACGGCCCGCATTCCAGGATGGCGTCGGCGGCAATTACATCCACGTCGTCACTCCGGTCGCCGCGACGCGTCTTCCGCGGAAACAATGAGGCGGCAAACCAATGTGTTAGCCAGATTACAGAAAAAACACGCCAAAGAAAACAGCTCTGGGTATTTTTGTGATGTCCCGCAGACCGACAAGAACGGCCCACAGAGAGTTTATTTTGTTTTTAGTTCAAAATTATCGTAGTGGACACTTTAATGAAACGCATCATCTGCGTTCACGTTCTGGGCTTTCCTGAACTTCCCCCTCCGTGCGTGCCCTCAGCCAGGAAGGCCGTCGCAGCACCCCGCTTCCGGCTGCAGGCGCCATGGCGGCGATGACGGACTCGAAAGCGCCGCTTAAGTGGCGATCAAAAGCGTGCTTTCCAGTCCTTGGCCCGGCGGCGCGGCGGCCGTTCCTTCCTTTTTACTCGAGTTTCGTCCCTGCGTCCCTTCGGCCGGGCCTTGTGCCGGTGCTGACGGCCCGGCGCGTACAGTGTGGGCGTCGGAGGTGAGAGCGATGCCGCGATGCCGCCGTGCCGCGCTAATTGCTCGTAAGAATGTTGCCTCACGCGCCACTGTCGCCCTGCACTACACCTTTAATGGTCGCAACGCTTTTGCCCGGCGGCCCTTCGCGGGGAAATGGTGGAAATGCGGCGATTTCCCGCCGTGACTCGCCTGGAAAATGACGCGGCCGGCGCCGGGGCTGCTGGTCACGGGAGAAAATTGTGGCGTCCTGCCGCTTGGTTCCGTCTCTGTCGCACTCGTGGGGCGTCCCGTGAGGGTGCGAGAGAGACAGGGCGACGGCTGGAGGCAGATAGCCGGCCGGCGGTGGCGGCGTGCCCCGCCCGGACCCGCCTCGGCGCCAACCGGGCAGCAGCGTGTCGATAAGAACACGCTCCTTGTGCGTACCGCCGAACCGAACCTCGCCGTTCCCCGAAGCACCGCCTGCCCCCCCGCCCCGCGATACCCACGGCGTCGTTGCGAAAAGCCCGGCGTGAGTGATCCAGCGATTTCCGCGGAAACGGAACGACCAACGAGGAGCCGGCCGCCGGCACTCCGCCACTCCACTCCACTCCACTCCGGCTGTCTGGAGCAGAACGAGGATGCCAAGGACACGGCGAGGCGGTAAGACAGAAGGCGTGCCGTCTTGTCGCGTCGTCCCGCAGGCTGACAGGCGAATTACAACCAACCAGCACACCGGAATCGCCACTAATCCAGAAATATGTTTTTAATTCGCGATCGCAGCCGCTTGTCGCGGAGGGTCTGGCACGGCCGCTGGCTTCATTGCCCGCCGGCCTCGCGTTCGGGGATGCATTGGTAATTGCAGCCGGAAGGAAGTCCAGTCAATCCGCGCCACTGCCAAAAGCCATCTGTATGCGCTTCGCCTTCGACGAGGCTGCCCAGGCTCAACGCGCGGCAACCTTCCGCCAGTTTGTCGCCAGATGTAACAACCTCGCGGACACGTTGTGCACAACGGCAGTGCCGGCACCGCTCGGCCCGGCCCCCCCAAGGCTCCCTGCTGGCCGGCCGCCAGCCCCCGGCGGACGGTCAAAGCCCCAGCAAGGTGCAAGCATCAACGCCTTCATTAAGACCATCGCCGCCACTGTAGTCGAGCAGAACAGTGCCCGCTCTTTTTGCAACCTTGTTCTTCCCGATCCCCAGGGCTGTCTTTGGCGATGGCTTGTGTGTACTGCATGTTGTTGTGGTGGCCCGGCTCGCCATCGTTACCTAGCCTCGCACAGGACTATCCAGTTACACGCGGGGCCCTGCTCGGCCCGGCCCCCGGCCATGCGGGAGCAGCGCGCCCCGGGCCGGGCCGGCAAACGCTGCTCGGTTCCCGTTCGTCAAGTGCATGAGCGCGGCGGCGTTCCCGGCGTTCGCACGCGCACCGCTCTATCCGAGTAATTATTTCGCCCCCGAGCGGCAGCTTGCCAGAAAAGACTTAACTCGGCTTCTTTACGATTGTTATCGTATTTCACCACTGTTATTTTTCAGCAGGTTGGCACCACAGCAGGGTGCTATAACAGGGCGCTTCCTAATTATGTTTTTTTTTGTTTTTGTTTCTTTGTCTGATGCGCGCCGCGGTCGCCGCGTCAGTCAGTCCTGCCACCTTGCGCGTGAAGCGCCAAGCGCCGCGCACGGAGAGCGGCAATTACAAAGTCTCCAAATGACGCGGGGATGCCATCATCGGCATCATCGGCCGCAGGCTCCTCTCAAGCTCCCGGAGCTCCGCAGCGTCCACAGCGTCCGCAGGCAGGTGTGGCCGCGTGCTTCCTCTGCTTCGCCTCCCCAGAGCCTCTGCAGAGGTTCGCTCTTTCTCTCTCACACTCACAGCCCTGTCTCCCTCTCTCTCCTTCTCGCCGCGCTCTGAGGAGCGAATTAATTGCCGGGCCGCCTCCGAGGCGACGCGTTTCATCCTCGAATTCTTCGGCTTCGCCGCTACTATCATCTCGCGGGCTGCGTCCGGGAGGACAGCAGTGTAGCGTCGGTCCCCTGGGGGCGAAGCGGCGAAGGCGAAACAGTGCGGGCACTGCGGGCACCCACACCAGGCGGCCGGGCACGGTCAGGCCAGCCACAGGTGCCACGTGGGCCAAAATGCTCCGATTCGCTTCACCTGGGTTCACTCGCGACCGCCCCCCCACCAGTTTAACCTCTTCCCTTCATTCCTCAGAGAATGTTTTGGAGTACTGTATGGGAAACTGCGTTCACTTGCACACTTCGAAAACACTCGCGAGACAGTAGTAGCGATCCATAGTGAACAGACACAAACCCACCACATTCGGGGGGCATTTGAACTTTTTAATTCATTTTTGAACTAATGGGTTCCGGCTGCCTCGATCCGGCACTCACCTGTTGGGGGATGGTCCTGGTAAATTGGGTGAACACACACACACTCACACACACGCGCGACCACTGTACGACGGCTAGCTCAGTCTCTCACGCCCTCCAAAGCACGACTGTGGACGGCAGGACGGCACCGGGCCCCAGGCCCCGGCCCGCGCCCCTCGTGCCCCGCCCCACCGCGCCCCGCCTCGCCCCGCCCCACCCGCCCCGCCTCGCCCGCCCCGCCCCGCCTCCACCGCGCTCCGCGATGCGTTCCCCCGCGTAGCGCTTCGCGACGGGCAGGGCACGCAGGGCAGGGCACGGCAGGGCACGGCACGGCACGGCAGGGCACGGCAGGGCACGGCACGGCACGGCACGGCGTGGGCCGCCCGAGGTACAATCACCACCAACAGTTTTATTGAGGGGACGTGACGCTCCGAGTGCTGCGAGTCCTTAGCGCTCATTTGGTTTGTCGTAAAGGCAGTGCCGCGGCATGCCGGCACCGGACCGGATCGCGCGGACTGCCGAGCGTCCTCGACGAGGTCCTCGAGGTGCTTCTGTGCCACTCCTCGTCCAATTTATTCCTTTGTTTTCGTTTTTTTCGGGAGGGGGCGGGGGTCTTTTCCGCCGATTTACAGTGTGAACACGTGATGGGGGTTCGCACGGCGCGAAGCCGAAACCCGAGAAAGAGGGCTGCTTATTCTCGGAAAACAAGCAGACTCGCCACCGCATCATCTCCCCACCAGCCTTAGCCTTCTCGATAGCGAGAGACCACCAACAAACTGCACCAGTTCTGCGCTAAGTCAGACCGGTTTCCCAGATAATCCCGCGAGGCGGGGCTGCGGGGGCTGCGGGGGCCGCGGGGCTCGGAGCCATGCACTACCCCCGACATGACAGTGAGCAAGACCACGGCGTCACTGCCGGGACAGCGAAGCGCTGTGCAACACGCACCGCGATGAATGGAATCAACCCGAGCTCGGTCTCTCTCTCTTCTTCTGTCCCTGGGCAAAGTTGCCCGACCACAGCTCTCGCCGCACTGCTGGGGGTGACTCTTTGGCCTCTGCCGAAATTCCCTCCGCCAAACAGATTCGAAAACTGAATTAAAATGCAGTGCGAGGCCAATGCCACAGCTGTCCCAGTCCTCCTCCTCCAGAGCGCCTGCTGGCGGGCCGTCCCGTCGGACTCCGGTGCGGGCTGCCTGGGGGGGTTGCCTACCCCGACGTCCGCAGGCGCCTCGCTGCTTGCGCTGTGCTTTCTCGCCGCGCGACAGAGACAGACACTGTCAAGATGGCCGAATTAGCGCAGAAAGAAAGGAGAAAGCGAATGGCCGCATCGCCGCACCGCCACGCACGAGCACATAAACACGGTGCGGACGACGCGAGGCGACGCGAGGCGACGCGAGGCGCGCTTCCTGCAATTGGAGTTATGTGCGCGCACCGCGGCGGCGCAAAGTGCAGCCGTATAAGCCGACCGATTGGGCGGCCGGGCGCTCCGTCTCTCTCGCACCCCTGCGCGACGCGCCGCGACGCGCCGCGAGAGCGACAGAGACGGGGCGACGAGAGCACGCCGTTCGGAACCAGGGCGGGCGTCGGTCGGGCATATAGACCGCACCGTTTTGCCGCTCGTAAACGACGTATGAAAGTGCAGAGCGATAATAAACGAGCGGAGAGTCGGTCCTCGCCGAGTCCTAGCCCGGCCGGGCTCGCCGCTGGGGGCCGCTGGAGTCGAGAGAGCACCACTATCTTGCCGGGTTCTTCTCGTCGTCTGTCCTGCTTGTTTCCGCGTCCGTTGCGGAGGAAAGCGACCGCCGGCGACCAGCTCCAAGTGCAGCGTTATAAGGGCATCGTCGAGCGCGTCCAGCGTACCCCCTTCGCACCCCAGCGTCGTCGGCGCGCCAGGCATCGCCGGACAGCGCAGCGCCGGGGCGTGTCCTTCCGCCGGCGGCACCGCGCCGTGCCGTGCCGTGCAGACGGCCCGCTCCGAACGGCGCCGTCTCTCTCGCACCCACTCGGGACGCGCCAAGAGTGCGACAGAGACAGGGCGACGCAGCGCTTCGGACTGAGCCTGCAGCACCGCGGTTGCATGCGGCACGCAGCGCGACACTGTTGCTCATGCTTCGCGCGAACCGGCAGTGGAAAAATCGCGGTGCGCGGCGCGGACCGCGGAGCGAAGGACGGCTCAAATGGACCGCCGCACGAGACGGCTGGAGCGGCCCGGGAGTCCCCGCTGCGTGGCGTTCCCGATAGCCGCCGCTCATTCAGCACAGCGCTTTCGTCGCTCTGTCTCTCTCGCACTCAGGGAGCCATGCGTCAGGGAGCGAGAGAGACAGGGCGACGAGTGGGCCGTCCTAGCGAGGGTCCGGGTCCTCCGCCTCATCAGCGGCAACGCTTCCAGAAACCGATGGCCGCCAAGGTGCCCGCCAAACTCGGAGACGAGCGAGTGTCCGCTCGTTGTAGTCCGTCGTCGCGGACGGTGGATGCGACGACGGCGCCGTGGTCTCTCTCGCGTGCCGTGCCTCGCCGCGGCGCGTGGCCGTCCGTCCGTCCGTCTGTCTGTCCGTCGTCCTTTCCGTCCGTCCGTCCGGCCGACGGCAAATCGGCACAGGAAGGACTCGCGACGAGGCCGGTAGTTACAGCCGTTCCAAACGTCACGAGCTATTTTCGTTCCACAAGCTCGGTCTGGACCGCGATGCACGATGCACGCGCCCTGAGGGAGATCACCCCACGAAAGGCTCGGAAAATTCATTCTTCTTTTTTCCCGTTTGCTCGCAGGCGAGTCAATGAAGCTTCGAGGTGACACTGCGACCGCATCGCCGCCGCTTGCCTTTGTTTTACGGCAGCAACGTGTCGGCATCGCTTCGACTGCCCGGCGAGTGACTGACGCCGCTGGCGACTCTGCGACGCTCTGCGTCCACCTGGGTCGTGCCATGGCCGTGCCATGGCCGTGCACTGTAACGCCGAGGCGGGCCGGGGCAGATGTCGCGGAGCGTAAACCATCCCCACATGCCGACAAGAGACGGAGAGACAGTGAGACGGCGGTGGGACGGTGCCAGCGGGAGGTGGCAGCGCCCGGCAGCGCCTGCCCGCGGGGAGGAGCACCTCGCGCTGGCACGCCGCGGGCTCCTACACCGAAAGCGCCCTCGCGTCAGCCTTCCTGGGAACGCGGGCGATTTCGCCGAATCCGGCCGAATCCGGGTTTGCTCTGGGTGAGCAACTTGGTCATGTTTGATAAATCTGATAAGGGTCGATAATAAAGTGCTTGACCTCACACGACCAATACAGAAGTCCTGCTCTCAACGAACATGAATTTTAAGGAGCGCCTGATTAGAAAGGGTATTATGGTGAGTGAAAATATATTTCCTATTTTGTGTCGTGAAAAATTCACTTGGATGCATCTCCCACAGGCTCGGACTGGCCAGGGCAGACAGGCAGAAAAATCTGCCGGGGCCTTTGGATTTGTGACCAGTAACGTCACGAAGTTGGTCAAAAAGTGATTGAATCTCCGAAAGTGGCCGTTTTCGCTGAATTTGAGCGGCCACTGCTTCGATCTAGTTGCAGCCAACGGCCTCCCTCGACGTCCTAGTATTCTCAAGACCCTACTCTTTCATGCCCTGTATCGGGAAGACGTTGACCACAACGATTTGCCTTTGACCGCAACGATTTAGGGACCAAAGTTGGTCAAAAAGTGGTCGAATCTCGGAAATTTGCTAATTTTGCTGACTTTGGGCGGCCACTGTGTCCAATCTAGTTGCCGTAAAAGGCCTCCCTCAACGTCCTAGTATTCTCAAGACCCTACTCTTTCATGCCCTGTATCGGGAAGACGTTGACCACAACGATTTTGCCTTTGACCGCAACGATTTTGGGACCAAAGTTGGTCAAAAAGTGGTCGAATCTCGGAAATTTGCTGATTTTGCTGACTTTGGGGGGCCACTGTGTCCAATCTAGTAGCCGTAAAAGGCCTCCCTCGACGTCCTAGTATTCTTAAGACCCTACTCTTTCATGCCCTGTATCGGGAAGACGTTGACCACAACGATTTTGCCTTTGACCGCAACGATTTTGGGACCAAAGTTGGTCAAAAAGTGGTCGAATCTCGGAAATTTGCTGATTTTGCTGACTTTGGGGGGCCACTGTGTCCAATCTAGTAGCCGTAAAAGACCTCCCTCGACGTCATAGTATTATTAAGACCCTACTCTTTCATGCCCTGTATCGGGAAGACGTTGACCACAACGATTTTGGCTTTGACCGCAACGATTTTCCGACCAAGTTGGTCAAAAAGTGGTCGAATCTCGGAAATTTGCTGATTTTGCTGACTTTGGGCGGCCACTGTGTCCAATCTAGTAGCCGTAAAAGACCTCCTCGACGTCATAGTATTATTAAGACCCTACTCTTTCATGCCCTGTATCGGGAAGACGTTGACCACAACGATTTTGGCTTTGACCGCAACGATTTTCCGACCAAGTTGGTCAAAAAGTGGTCGAATCTCGGAAATTTGCTGATTTTGCTGACTTTGGGCGGCCACTGTGTCCAATCTAGTAGCCGTAAAAGACCTCCCTCGACGTCATAGTATTCTTAAGACCCTACTCTTTCATGCCCTGTATCGGGAAGACGTTGACCACAACGATTTTGCCTTTGACCGCAACGATTTTGGGACCAAAGTTGGTCAAAAAGTGGTCGAATCTCGGAAATTTGCTGATTTTGCTGACTTTGGGGGCCACTGTGTCCAATCTAGTAGCCGTAAAAGGCCTCCCTCGACGTCCTAGTATTCTTAAGACCCTACTCTTTCATGCCCTGTATCGGGAAGACGTTGACCACAACGATTTTGCCTTTGACCGCAACGATTTTGGGACCAAAGTTGGTCAAAAAGTGGTCGAATCTCGGAAATTTGCTGATTTTGCTGACTTTGGGGGGCCACTGTGTCCAATCTAGTAGCCGTAAAAGGCCTCCCTCGACGTCCTAGTATTCTTAAGACCCTACTCTTTCATGCCCTGTATCGGGAAGACGTTGACCACAACGATTTTGCCTTTGACCGCAACGATTTTGGGACCAAAGTTGGTCAAAAAGTGGTCGAATCTCGGAAATTTGCTGATTTTGCTGACTTTGGGGGGCCACTGTGTCCAATCTAGTTGCCGTAAAAGGCCTCCCTCGACGCCCTAGTATTCTTAAGACCCTACTCTTTCATGCCCTGTATCGGGAAGACGTTGACCACAACGATTTTGCCTTTGACCGCAACGATTTTGGGACCAAAGTTGGTCAAAAAGTGGTCGAATCTCGGAAATTTGCCGATTTTGCTTACTTTGGGGGGCTACTGTGTCCAATCTAGTTGCCTTAAAAGGCCTCCCTCGACGCCCTAGTATTCTTAAGACCCTACTCTTTCATGCCCTGTATCGGGAAGACGTTGACCACAACGATTTTGCCTTTGACCGCAACGATTTTGGGACCAAAGTTGGTCAAAAAGTGGTCGAATCTCGGAAATTTGCCGATTTTGCTGACTTTGGGGGGCCACTGTGTCCAATCTAGTAGCCGTAAAAGGCCTCCCTCGACGTCCTAGTATTCTTAAGACCCTACTCTTTCATGCCCTGTATCGGGAAGACGTTGACCACAACGATTTTGCCTAGGCTATTGACCGCAACTTGTGTGGGAGCGGTAGACTCACAAAGTTGGTCATGAAGGGTAAAAACTATGATGATCGGGGGCCTTTTGCCGTCTTATCTGCTGGGGCCTTTTGGGGGCCAGTCCGAGCCTGATCTCCCATAGTGATGTGCAAGCTAATATTTTTCCGCGCGACATCAAAGTCACTGCCGAAGGTGACGGCCGGGGCACACCCCTGCTTTGGCACAGGTCCGCGCGCTGCACCGCCCCTCCCAGTGCAGTGCCGTGTTTACAAACAGACAGGCCGAGGAAGAGGATCTCCCGACGGCGGGGACGGCGACTTGGACGGTGACTTGGACGGCGACGTCGCGGACGGTTGCGCGACGCGACCGGACACACATGTTGGCAGGCTGATCCGCGAGGGCGTGAGGGAGGGCGCAGGCCGAAACCCCTCCGCAGCACTAGCATGACACTACACTGGCGAAACCGGGGGAATGGATGGGCGCGCTCGCTGCTCGCAGCTTGCTTTGTGAGGCGCGGGGGAAAACAAACGAGGTGGCTGTGCTCGCTGCGCTGGTGTTTGATTGCTGGCGCCCCGCCGACCGGCGGCCAGCGCATTTCTCAAAATGTTACTCCCGCCGACCGATTCCGAGAGTCGTTTTCGTCGTTCTGTCTCTCTTTGCACTCACCCCTCACGGGTGCGAGAGAGACGGAGCGACGAAAACGACTCTCGGAGTCGGTCTGCAGCTTTCTGAGACAAGTCGCACCGCTGTTCGGCGGAGCAATTCTTCAACGGCGATCTCCCAGTGCGATGATCGAAACCCGTCCGCGAAGTCAAACAGCCCCATTTGTTGAATATCATGGTAACCACACGTAATCCTCGCCCCTTTTGCTTTTGAGCAGTTTCGGCGGAGGACGAGTACCATCATTTTGATGTTTCCAACAGTGCAACGCGCTGCAGCGCGTCCCGCGGTCGGCGTGTGTGGTCTGCGGCCGGCCGGGGGCTTGACTGGTCCTCTGGTGACTAAGTACAATGTGCCGCGGTCGTCGCGGTAGTCGCGGCAGTCGCGGTGGTCGTGGGAAGGCGCAGCGGTACGACACTGGCATGACGACGACCTCCGCCGAGGAAAGTGACGGAAGTCGACAGCTGTCGTGCGTTCCCGCTAGTGTGCTTGCAGCCCTGTAGTAGAACTAACTCTTCGGGCCCGAGGGCTGCTGCTGCCTACCCATCCCGACCGCGCCCACACTACCAAAACCTCTCAAACCATTTTAGGCCCTACAGTTCTACTCCCGTAGGCGGTGGGTACTTGCTAGATGAACTGTACGGCAACTTGTTGGTACCCGCGGATTGTACCTGCCCCCCCCCCTCCCCGCTTCCCACGCCAAAGTAGTAGTACTGCCCGCATCGGAGCGGCTAACTGGCTAACCGGCCAACCACGTCAAGCCGAAACGTAATGGCAACGGGCGGGGCGTGGAATATTGATCAGAAGCGTCCAGACTATCCCAGACTACACGGACGGCCAGCCTCCCTGCCTCTGCCTTCCTGCCTCACGACTGTACGCCACTGTTCCCTTAGTCAGTCCGGTTCCAGGTTCCAGGTACGTATACCGGGAACAGTCCTTACTAGCTGAGTAAGACATCGCGGTCCCGGCTGTATTGCTCCGACAATTCAGACACTACTCTGTGAGCAAGAAGGCGACTGCTTTTATTCTGCATGAGAGTACGCCCTCATGCCTCTGACTGCCTCCATGTCCAGAGCGTGTAAAAATTGCGGTTCGAAAAGGTTCGATTGCCTGCTGCGAGCACAGCCTCCTCGCACCTTGACGTTCGTCTTCTGACACGGTCCATTTGCAGTGTACTCCCCACTCCCTGGTGGAAGGCTGGGCCAGGCGGGGAAGTCCAAGCCTCCCAAATCGGGTAATTGCCGCCGCTGTTGTTGTGCAGACGGGCCTAGGCGGGCCGGCGGCCCGGGCCCGCGCGAGTATTCCGAAATTAATTCGACCATCCGTCCTGAGAAGCGGTGTGACGGGGCTCTGTCTGGCCACGACCACACGGCACGCGGCGGCACGCGGCCAGGGCAGAGTTGTGTCGCTCTGTCTCTCTTGCGCCCCTTCGGAGCGCGCCATGCGAGTGCGAGGGAGAGCGAAGCGACGCCGCCGTGGCCGCCACACTGCAGAATCGCTCGGCTGGCAGGCCGACATCCACTCATCACCATCCAGCCGCGGTGCCGCGGTGGGCCCCGACAGGTGGATTAATCGCGCTCTGTCTCCGCGGCGGCGTGGCTTGGCCGCTTGTCGGTGCGGACCTACCCCGCAGCGCCCGCAGCCCGTTAGAACATGGCTAGAAGCCGCGCCCGTTCCCGCGTTCCCGCCCTGCGCTAGCAGGACGCTAGCCTCGCGCGGGGCAGCCACCTGGCGGCGGCCAGCGCAACTAAGCGAAACCAGCCGCCAGCGCTCCGAGTTCGAGCAACGTCCGCGAGATGGCGCGGGCGCTGCACAACGACCACTCGCCCGCGGCGGCACCGTCGGGGTGGCGGTTGGGTTGCCTAGGCTCCCGGCGGTGGCGCAGTGCTGGCCCGGTGCGATGGGTCGCCTATGCCCCCGGCTGAGGCTCGCGGCCAAGTCAGATGGGTTGCCTACCCAGTGATCGAGCGGATCATTATCGCGTACTTTTCACCACGGGACGATTGCGCCGAAGCTCAATGCAGTCCTCCCAGATCGACTCGTCTAATTTCCGCGTTGACATTTATTTTGACAGCGTTGGCAGTGATTCGTTCATATTTGTTTTAAATCGTAGAGGTACGTTAGTGTGATGTGTACAGATAGCGACGGACTCAGTGACGATTATTTTTATCGGAATGGGACTTCATATTAAAGCTTGTTATATCCCATATCTTTTTTTTTGCATGTGTGTTTTTTTATGAGTCAGGAGTATGACACATTAAATATTATCTACTCCTGTCATTTCTGCTGTGGTTTGGTTGGCTCTGTTGCATATGTTCGGTTGTTGGAGGGATGAGAACATTGAGTAACAAGATGTTAATCTTTCCAAATTTTTTGTATTGACTAGACAAGGTATTTACAGTAATGTCACAAGACATACATTTAGTTTAAATTATTCATAAATACTGAAAGGAAATTTACAACAGGGAAAGTGGCAGAGAACTAATAAATTACTTATCTTTTCCAATGAATCTACCATCCTAAGTCACATAAGATGAAACCAATGGGTTGAGCATGTTGATCATCTCTTCACACACCATTATGCAGCTAAACAACAATAGAGATAAATATAGCGCAGCCAGAGTAAATGCAAAAAAAGAAAAGGAAAAACAAAATCAATTTATGAAAACAAAATTTAACAGTTGATTTGATACTCTAGAGCCATATTACGTACATGAATGAATTGTCTGTATGAATCAACCATATTAATTAATGACTAGATGCACACCTCAAGTTATTATTTGTTCTTCCCTTGGAGTCATAAACTGAAGTCATGAAATTCTTCAAAGGGAGTTACATAATATACTGATATGTATGTACCTTAGCTGCCAGTGCATCAAATCCTGGTAATAAAATAATTTTAAATGCATCTCTCTTTACAGGAATATTGTACAAAAAAACATAAACTCATCAATAAGGAAAATGCAGAACACTACAGTAATGCTGAAGAATCCAACACTGTTCAATTCTATACATATCACATAATGCCACGTCCACAAGCATAGAAATAGATACAATTGTCACAGTTGTATTATTCACAATTGCAAAAGTGGACTATCACGTAGCGGAAAAGTACACTGAGAGGGAAAGCACCGAGAGCGTTTTGTCACTGCAAAGCAAAAGAAACTATCACAAATTGTAATAAGTGAACTTGTGCATTGCATTGCCTAGAGCCATGATAACACAAGTGCTACAACGCACACATATAAACTCATACTTTGCAGCATCTACCAACTATTCTCCAATGAAACAAGTTTGGTGCCACCTCAACACAGTGCGTACACAATATATCACTTGAACTTAAACAATAAGAGAAACCATAAATTAGGCACACATCATTCAGTCACACACACTCACACGAATAGGCGCACTCACACACACACTCTCACATGGCGATACAACTACAGACAGATCAACTGGAGTACATGGCGCGTCCCAGCCGGATCTGGAAGTCCTTGTAGAGGAGCTTGCCGCCCAGGGGCACCCTGCCGAGGAACATGTCCATGGACATGAGGCAGAGGGCCTTGCCGTTCATGAGGAAGCGGTCGACGGGCACGCAGGGGAGGTGGTGCAGCATGGCCATGAAGTGCAGCCAGGTGGCCACGTCGGACCGGGACCAGCACCGCGGGTCTGCAAACACAACAAGAACGGCCACGTTAGTCAGAGTGTCTCGAAGCCGCCAACGGGACGCGAACCCGCGGCCAACAATCGCCGCGTTCCCAGTGTTCCCACACGTCGTCTGCCGCCGCCGCCTCCTTCCGGCCCTTCCGGCCGCCGCGCCTCATATTCTTATTCTTATGCCGCTTCCGGTTTCCGCGCGCCTTTCCGCCAAAGAGCGGCGCGGCGGCGGGGCGAGGGGGGAGTGGCGGGGCGGACCGCGACGCCGGATGCGTGCGCACTGCACGCCACGCCGCCACGCCGCCACGCCACGCGCGGCTGGATGGGGCGGGCCTGGGGCGGGCTGGATGCACCTTGCGGCGCGCGTTTCCAGAATGAAGCCGTTCCCCAGGTCCGCGGCATAAGGCGGCTTCGGGCCGCATCCGCCCCACGGAGTGCCCTCCGCGCCCCGCCGCGCCCCGCCGCGTCGCGGACACGCCGCGCTGCCTTTCGGAAGGAAGGGCAGTCAGTGAGCCTCGCGATCTGGCAATTAGGGGCTCGCCGCGGCGGTCTCGGTGGCCGCGGAGCCGCGGACCGGCGGAGCGCTGCCGGCGTCTATGACCCCCTCCCCCCTCCCCCCGCGGGGTAAACGCCCGCACAGCCCGCACAATCGACAAGCTTCAAGAGTTTGTTTTATGTTTTTATCTCGGTCTTTTTTTTTGCAGTGACTCGGCCCGGGCCGCCGCAAACCCGATCCGCGCACGCGCGGCTGAGAGTGTGAAAGCCAAAGCCAGAGCCACGCGCCGCGGCGCGGCGTTGGGAAAACTTTCTCCGATGGACTTCCCCCGCCGGCCTGCCGGCCCCGCCGCGCCTTGCTTTTATTTGGCATCGCCAGCCACGTTATTCGGGCTTTCAAACTCGAAACCCTGTCCTTCTCGCCGGCAAGTCGTTGTCAAAATCGAGAGCTCACCTTTGGGTAGGTCGGGCTCCGGGTAGGTCGGAGCGTGGCAGGTCTTCCACTCCCATGATCTGAGCTCCGTCTGCACCCCCATTTTCAACTGCATCTCTGCAAAAGAGGAAGAAGAAGTGGAGGTTAGCAACAGCGTCTCGTCGAGAAAGCACAGCGAGGAGCAACAGCGTGTTGCGGTCAGTTAGGCCCTGCAGTGCGGTGGCCGCGTGGCCGCGCGCCACGGCCGTTCGGGCGAGTAGCGGGACCGCGAAAGAATCCGGCTAGAACATCTGTGTTTACATCGGCACCGCGGGGGGCGGGGCGGGGCGGGGCGGGGCAGGGCGGGGTGGCTCCGCGCGGAGTGTATATCCCCCGGAAGCCAACAGAGGGGGAAGGGGGAGGGGGAGGCACCCCGAACAGGACGTCGCCACTCCTTCCGTCCGTCCAGCCCGCCAGCTCCACCAGCCACCCCTGCTCGGCGTGCTGCACGCTGCATCCTGCCAGGCCGCCCCGGGGCCCGACTGGCCCGACTGGCCCGAAGGCCCGAAGCGCGGCGCTGCACCGCAGGAAGCAGGTGACTGGACCGAGCACCACGCGCCTGCTGCAGGCTGCAGGCCGCGCTCGTGGACCTCGAGGAGGCCGTGGCCGAGACTGGCTGGCTGGAGGACGGCGACAGCGTGGCTAATTGCGCACCAGAGGGGCAGCCCGCGGACTCGTGGGAGCGGCAGAGCGGCACATGTGCAGGAGTGGTGCAGGAGCTTATCAGTGGCTATCGATGCACTCGACGAGGTCTCGAGGCGGCGTGCTTGGCGCACCTTATCAGTCGAGTGGAGGGCCTTGCAGGAGTGCCCTCACCGCCACGCACGGCCGGGGCTGCCAGGCTGCCAGGCTCAGAGTTCAGGACGACTCGCAGCCGGTTCGGATTGGAAATTTTTGGCGCTGTGAGGCGGGGCGGGGCGGCGAGGCGCGGCTCGGCGGACTCTAAGCGCCGCCGTGCCGTGCCCTCCAAGATGTGTGTCTTGGCCGAACGGCCCCGCACCGCCCCGCACCGCCCCGCGCCCCTCCTCTGCAACCTCGACCACCGCCGAGCCCGTCAAGGTTGTGGTACAGACGCCGGCGGCGGCGTCGCGGGCGGGGCGGGCGGGCGGGGCGGGCGGGCGGGGCGGGGCGGGGCGCCGGGCGCCATGCCCGTCCGCGGCCCAAGACGCTCGGCGTCATCGCGTCGTCGTCGGTGCTCGATGCGTGCACCACCGCCGCAGCAGCCATTAAACTTGGCAGACGCGACCGAGCCAACTCAATTCTCTTCAATTTGCGCAGACAAGAGACGGGGCAGGGGGCACCCGCCGAAGGGGGTGCGCCGAGGCGGCTGAGGCGCCACGAGGCTGCGACGCTGCGAAGCGCGCCTCCAGGCAGCAGCCCGGACAGGGGCGTCACGTAATTGCTCCCGATTGGGCGGGCTGGCTGGCGGGGCGCTTGCACCCGAGTACTACGGCGCGTCCTGGAGTGCGGGGGTCGCGGCCGGGGGGCGGCTTATCAAGGCACCTCGGGGCTGACGGTGACGGCCTGCTGCGCGGTGCTGCGGGGATTCTACCGCGCAACGCGGCCAAATCGCGAGCAACGGGACTCGGTCGTGACTGGAGCTCGGTGCAGGGTCCTGATCCAGCCGCATAATCCCGTCGGGATGGAATGCCTGTGGCAGCCTGGCTGCCTGGCCGACTTTTCCCGTGCTGCCCGCCTGGCTAGGCTTGCGGGCTGCGCTGCCATGGCTGCGCTGCGCAGCACAGGCTGGTAGGGTACCGTTCAACTTTCACAAGGAACAGCACGGCTGCCCTTCCCTGCGCCGCCGCGGTTGCCGCTGCGCCTGGCTGCCCCGCGCAAAGGACCCGCCGAGGACCCGCAGCCCGGAGCGAGGGGATAGAGGATCGAACCGCGCGACAGGGGTGGTCAGGGGAAACGCCCCTCCGCGCGACCCGACCCGACAGCACGGCAGCGCGCCCCGCCCCACCGGGGGGTGGTGAACCTCGGTGAACCTAGAGGGGCAGGCGCGGCCAGGGCTCGGGGCGGGGCGGGGCGGGGCGGGGCGGGGCGCGCTGAAAGCTGAAAGCCTGCGTCAATGCTTACAATGCTCAGCAGGCGAGGAGGAGAAGAAGGCTCGGCTAATCCACAGGGCTGCTCGTCGACGGCGTCGACGGCGAGGGCAGCGGGGTGCACTGGTGTGTAATCCAAGTGAGGCACTACGCGAGGTACTCGTCGTGGGCAACGGGAGCGTGGCGCTGACTGCGCGTCGGCACGACCGATCGACTCGGCGCGTTGGAACCAACTGAACTGGCTGGCTGCTGGCTGGTGGCTGGCGGGTGGAGCGGGCGGTGGCGGGGCGGCTGCCTCCCCCCGTCCCCGACCCAGAGCCAGAGCAGCCAAGCCAGGCGAGGCAGGGCAGGGGAGGGTGGCGCAGCGTGGTGCGGGCCCCGCGACCAAAACATCTGCTCGGGCCCCCGCCAGCTCGGCTGCCCGCCTGCCTTGGCCTGCCTGCACTCGCGCCCGTATGCCTGCCTGGCGGCCCTGGCTGGCGGCGCGGCCGTGCGGCTGCCGCCAGAGCGCGCTGGTGTCGAGCCACCTTAAGAAGGGGGCGGGGCGGGGGAGCGGCGGGAGCGGGTCAGGTGGAGGGGGGAGGTGCATTCGTGCCTTAGGAGCGCAGAATGCAGTCCGTTCGTCAACGACGTCAACTCTATGACCGGGCCGTCGCCGTCGTCGTCGCCGTCACACACGCGGCCTTGAGGCGGCGGCTTGGTTTCGCACGACAGATAGTCTCAGGTTCTGCGGCCCGGCGCCGTCTAGGTGCCAGCCTTCACACACTGGCCCCGCGCTGCATCCGCCGCGCACTTCGGCCCCACACAGCGCTGGCGGGGCTCGTAGTGGCTGGCGGAGCTGGCGGTGGCGATGACCCTCGTCGCCGTGGCCGCGCCTTATCATCCCCAACCTTAGTCACCCCGGCCGTCTGCCGACCGCGGCGACCGCACCACGTCACGCGCGTGCCGATTGCCGCCAACCAGCGGACGCGCCGTGACTCACTCTCTCACTCACTCATTCATTCATTCTCGCGTGCGTGTGTTCGCACGTCAGTGCCAAGGTCCGAAGAAGAGGCACCGCACTGCACCGCACTGCACAGGGCGGTTATGCTGACCACGCTGTAGGGGACGCGGGCGACACTGGTTCCGGCGGCCACGGTGGCGGTGGCCGTCAGGTGAGCGGCGGGGCTCGCGACGCACCTCGCGTGGGAGTCGCGAGCTGGCCGTCCAGGCCGTCCAGGCCGCCATCCCGGTGTGCGAGGGCCGGAAGCGCCAGATCAGATGGTGAGCGAGCAGAGCGAGCCCAAGCCGAGGCCCAAGCCGAGGCCCAAGCCCGCTCTTTCCCTTCCTCTCCACGACGTCTGCCTCGTCTGCTCGCTGCGCCCATCCGCTCCGTCATCCGCTCCGCAGAACCTCCACCGGAAGCGGCGTGCCCGTCAGCAGTCGGGGTGCAGCGCCCCGGAGTGCCACGGAGTGCCGCGCCACCAGAAGGCCCCGGCGTGCCCCGGCCGGGGGCGGCGGCCTGGAGTGGCCAACCGACGGGCCATCGTGGAGCAAATGTGGAACAAACCTGGGGGACGCACTTTGTCGGCCGAAGCCCCACGCCGGGGGCCCCAAGCAAGCCCCAGCCTCGTGGCGTCCAAGGCACGCCGAGGCAGACAGCGAGAATGGAGCTGCAGTGATGTATCGACGAGTCCGTCATGTCCGACTAATGCCGAACCGTTAATCCCTTTAGCCGTCCCGGACCGTCCCGGCCGGACAGTGCACTGGCAGAGCAGGCCGGCTAGACCGGACTGCTGCACCGAGCGCAGCACCGCAGCACCCCGCGGGCAGGGGCCCGAAGCGGGTTCCGTTGACGGGCAGCCGGGCAAGCCATCGCCGAGGTGGTCATTACAGGTCAGCCCAATAATGGGCCAGGAATGCGAGCACTACGCGCCCACCGCGCCCACTACGTACGTACGCACACGGCGGCCTCGGCGGCCTCTTTCGCCGCCACGGCCGCTGCTGCACCTACAGGCACTCGGCGTGCTGCACCAGGCTGCACCACGCTGCACCACGCTGCACCACGCTGCACCTCCGCCGGCCGGCCTGCAGTGAAATGATCTCGTTTGAATAATGCGGGGGCCATATACCACCTCGGAATGCGCCTCGGCTCCGGAACACCGGTGGAACACCAGAACAGGATGCAGTCGGGGGCGGCGCGTAAGCCAGGCGAAGCGGGGGCGGCGCGGTCCAGCACGGCCAAGCCCCGCCCGGACCGGCCTGGACCACCGCGTTGCGGGACGGCCCCCGGTGCGGTGCGTTCGACACGCGTTACCCTCACGGGGGTTTACAGGCCGAAAAATGTCTCAATTACCTCGTTAAAGACGACCGCCACCAGGGGCAGCAGGGGCAGCAGGGGCAGCACCCACCGGGGGAAAGGAAAACGGCAGTAAAAGGCCCTATACCCATAACGTCGCGTAAGTACACGGCCGGCCTGCCCGGCCCCTGAGCGATTTCCTGCCATATATATCGGGCAGGTGTATTCGCAGTTGGGAGCAGACTTGCGTCAAATCCAAGCCGGCAGACATGCTGGAATCGTGTTTGGCCATTTTAAGCAGCCACTGCGTCTGACCGAGGCGGGGATTGCTCCGCCAACGGCAATTGGTCTTTGACCCTTCCTTTAGCTGCCTTTGTTACGGAGTGTGATTTCGTCTTAGTTTGGGAGCAGTATTGTCTCAAAGTGCCAAACGGTCAGAATGTCTTTGAAAAATCGTTGTTTTGGACCTTTGAGACTGCGTCTGAAGGCTGTATTTCGTCCATTCTTAAGAGCAATTGGGCAGGACCTCATAGACACCGTGAACAAAATGGCAGTCGAGTCTAGCCATGGCTGCAACGCCTCCAGAACAGTCTTTGACCTGGCCGTTTGGCCACTTTGAGAAAACTGCTCCCAAACTAGCGTAATCGCACGAAAGAATGCTAAAGGAGTCCAAAGACCAATTGCCCTTGAGGGAGCAATGGCCCGCTGGATCAGCGCAGTGGCTGCTAAAATCCCCAAACCCATGATTTTTTAAGACATTCGGCGTTTTGGCCAATTTGAGACAATACTGCTCCCAAACTAAATATAATCGGCAGTCCGGGGTAACAGAGGCATGGCTGGCAGGTCCGACCTTGCTCTCTAAGCAAAATGCCGCCTCGGACAGACCAGTGGATGCAAAAGGGGGGCCCTGCGAGTCGCCGGAAACGAGAGGTAAATTTTTGCTAAAAATTTTGGGCCCGGGCGGCGTGGAAATTACATAATCCCCAATAGCCTGTCCGTCTGTCGGTCCGTCTGTCGGTCCGTCTGTCTGCGACGTCGTCGTCGTGGACCTGGGGGAAAATTGGCCAGTGGCGCGGGGCCCGGGGGGGCCTGCTCGTGGGAAGGAGTCACGCCCCCGCCGCCCCCGCATCTTCCTCCCTTTCTTCCTCCGTTTCCTTTCTCATCACTATAGTCTTAATTAATTGCTCCCATTTCCCCGGCCTTTTCGCGTCGGTGCGTCGCGGGCGCTCTCACAGCCGTCCTGGCGGCGTCCTGGCGGCGTCCTGCAGGACATGGACGTGCTTTCCTGCCCCCGCCGTGAGCCCCTCCAAGACGCCCCCGACCGCCGCCGCCCCGCCCTGGAGGAGGTCGCCAGGACCGTCGTCGTTGTCGGGCAATCTCGTTATTCTAAGAGCTTCAATGCCATTCCCCCCACTCTCTCTCCCCAACAACACCGTGCCGCCGCTCAGTTCGCGAGCGCGAACCAATCAAATGTTTCCGCGCTGTCGAACGGAGACGAGCGGCAAAAAACGGAAACGGTGTCCTGAATGAAGTCATCCTTTTTGCACCTGACTCTGCGAGGCTGCTGCAGTGCGATGCAGCCGATGCAGCCGATGCAGCGCGGCTCTACCTGCGCAGCCCGGCGTCCGCCCTTCCAACCCCGAACGCGGCCTTTGTCCCCCCCCTTCCCCCCACCACATCCGCTCGCATTATTCCTCCTGGGTTGGCACGTTTCCGCCTCCCCCAATGACAGCAACAAGGGCGTGTAAACAAACAACCTGCAGTATGGGGAGGCACGGCGCGTTCAACCCTTGAACGCAAAAAAAAGTCCTCAAAAATCGGTGCCTATGCTTGAGTTGAACCGACGGTCACTGCTAAGGCTTACCGGCCTATGCTGCCGAGCCATTCGGTATACAACGTACCTAGCTAAACGTTTCAACAACAATTTCCTATACTAATAAATTCCAATCAAATATATTCAACCCATCTGACACCTCCTCCGTTCAGGGGAAATACTAATTCCCAATCACATGAATGGGAGTACAGCTTGGAATAATAACAAGGGCCTTGTAAACGTCATTGTCCTGCAGCCCCCGTGGTGCCGTGGTGCCCCCTCGTCCCTCCCTCCGCATCCTTCCTTCCTTCCAGTGTTTTGGCCCGATTTTATTGCCCGGTGTACCCGGTAACGAAGCGTGTCGACGGATATCGGTGTGCCTCCTGAGAAAATGCAAGAAAGGCGGTGCGTCACGGTGCGTCCCGGCCAGGCAAGAAGCAATGCTTGAATGGGCCAATGGCAGACAATGCCAAAAGGAAGCGAGCCAGCACGCCAGCTTCCGCCTGACCGGACGGATATTAGTGTGTCGCTGCACCGAAAACAGCCTGGCAAACAGCGAAAAATGAGACGCGAAAACGGCAATTTTTGAAACGGAACTTGTTTGCGCTGCCGCCATCGGGCGCCATCGGGCGCCATCGGGCGCCATTGGGTGGTCGAGACGGAGTCGAGGCGAAGGCATTGGCCGGGCAATGACGGCGACACTGATGGCACTGCGTTGCACTGCGTAAGGCGGCCGCCGCGATGAGCCCTTTGATTCCATTACTGCAGAGAGAGACAGACAGACAAGAGAGACAGAAAGACAGACAGAGAGCTCGCTGGTCGTCGCGCCGCGCCCTGCCCGGCGCTCGGTTTAAATCCCCAATTAGGCGCCCCCACGCCGCCCCCCTCAATCAAGTGCCCCGGCGTCGATGGCGTCGTCGGCGTGGTCGCGGCGGTGGCGGTGGCGGCGGCGGCGGTGGTGCGGTCGGCCCCGGATGCAGTAGGCGCTAATTAAATCTTTTATTAGTGTGTAGTGTAGTCGCGTGCTGTGGCCGTGGCCGAGCCGTGGCCGAGCGGGGCCCTGGCGGCCCTGGCGGGGCCCTGGCGGCCGCGGGCAGATGGACAAGACCCAAGACGGCCTGCATGGAGGGCGGCAGGGCGGCAGCGCGCCTCGCCGGAAGCCCGACTTTGCTCCGCTATTGCTCCGCTTGCCGCCAGTCAAACGCTCTTCCGGCGTGTCTTCCGGCCAGTGGGCATGGCAATGGCAGCGCATTGCGAATCGCGACGCCCGTGGTGACCCTGCATGCGATTTCGGCGGTGCGGTCCTCACGACAATGCTGCACGCCTTCCAGAGAATGGTATAATTGCAAATCAAGGAGGCGCTGCGAGGGGGGGGGGGGGGGGGGGGGCAGTGCTTTGGCGGATGCATCCATATTCATGCGTGGTCCATCCGGCCGGCGGGGCTGGCTGGGCCGGGCCGCCGCGTGGGCCGTACACTGGCAACGCCGGGGCACAGCCACTCAACTTTCGGCGCCGGCGGACGACTTACGCGGCTCTGGCGGCGCTGCGGCGCTCCAGCCCTTCCTCCCGGCCTCCCGGTTCGGTTGTTCGCTTCCAAGTGGCAGCGTTTCTTTTTGGCTGCACTTCCCGGATGGGTAGGGCTGGCTGGTGACGTCGCCGCGGTGCCGCGGCCGTGTTCGTGGTGCCTGCCCTGCCGCCACGCCACTGCCGCCACCCGCGCCGCCCGCCTGGCTTGGCCTTTTCGCCGCCGGTCTTCTTTTTACCTTCGCGAAATGAGCAAGGCGGACGAGGGGTCGTGGCCCGGCCCGCGCGTGGGCGCTGCGGGCTGGCTGGCTGGAAGACCGATTCCGAGAGCCGTTTTCGTCGCCCTGTCTCTCTTGCACTCATCGGCGTCCCGTATAGGTGCAAGCGGAGAGCGATGGACAAAAACGGACTCTCAGAATCGGTCTTATGGCTGGCGACTCTACTGGCTCCCGGGGCACCGCACCCTAACGGTCCCCGACTTGGACCCCGCCTCCCTCCTGCACTGCGTCCTGCACTGCGTCCTGCGTCCGGAAATAAAGGTGAAACGGTGAAACAGGGAGCTAGCGGAAGCCCGTGATAGTGTAACAACCCCCGCCCCGCGCCACCGCCCCGCGCTGCCCCGCGCCGCCCCGCCCCGGCGATGGGGTTCGATAGCGCCGAGGGGGTGCGCACACCGCGTGCGCCGTGCACCGGGACCTGGACTGGCGGGCGGGGCTGGGCTGGGCTCGAGCTGGCTGAGCTGGGGCTGGGGCTGGCTGCGCTGGCTGGGGCGCCCCGATCCTGGCGGACCTGCTGTCATACCTGGCGGGGCGCGGGGGCGGAAGCGGGGCGCGGCTGCAAAAAACGGCGGAAAAAGGAAACAGAACGGCACTCTGCACTCCAAGCCCCTAAAAACTACGGGAGGAAAAAGAAGAAAGTCGATGTGTGAAACCCCTTTCCGCTTGAGCCCAGCCCGGCAGCGCAAGCGGCGCCAGCGACGGGGTGGAAAGGGGGCCACGCCCCTCGCGGCGGCGGGCGAGATGAGTCCAGTCCTCGGCTGTCCAACGCTGAGGCGCGCGGCAAGGCCCGGCCACACATTTCCGGGACTAACGGTGTGGACTGTGTGCGCGTGCATCGCTACATCCGCACCCCAATGCCGGGTCGGGCCGGCCGGCTGCCCGGGGTGGGACGAGGCGATGAGGCCTTCACTTCCTGACCGACAGGGCGGCGGGGCGGCGGGGTCACTGTGCGCCCGCCAATAACAGGGAAATGGCCAAATAAAGACAAACAAACGACCCGAGGTGAACTTCCCTCCCCGGCCAGCCATGCGACCCCAAACGAGCCCCCTTGCATCCTGCAGCCCCCTCCCCCGCCTGTTTCCCCTCGGATCTGGCGGGGCGGGGCGGGGCGGGGCGGGGCGGCGGGGCGGGGCGCGTGCCGCTGGAGACATTTATTTTGAGTTTCCGCTTGAACCCTCTGGAATCCGCCGCGGCCGGGAGGGCGCACGTCGCCGGGGGAAGTATTTAGGTGCAGCGGGGTTAGGGCGGGGCGCGGCGGCGCGGCGGCAGGATGGGGAGGGTGCATAGCCGTTGTCCGGGAAGCGAGGCCGGCGGGGGGCGGCAAGGCGGGGGGCGGCAAGGCGGGGGGCGGCGGCCGGGGGGTGGTGGCCGGACGTTCACCTTTGTGCTCCCGCCCCCCGTGCTCCGTCCTTCCCCGAGCGCGTTTTAAACACTGCCCGTTGATAATGGCACGGTGGGCGCCCTTGGTAGTGTAGTGGTGCAACGGGCATCGCCGGGCAACGCGATGTAAAGTCCGCACGCCATGCGGCGCGGCTGGCGCGACGCTTCCTCTCTGTCGCGGCGCGGCTTCCTCTCCAGAGTCCCGGAAATCCGCTGCCGCGCTGCCGCGCCGATGTGTGGATGCGTTCGGGAATAGGCCGGAATAGGCGCAAACCACGCGAGCTCGACGAGGTCACACACGGCGGCGGTGGGGACTCCCATCCCAGGTTACCGGGTCAGGCGTTACGTGATTTCTGGACGCACCCCGGCTTGTTTTACTTTTTACACCCCACGTCGCGCCCACGCGCGGCGCGGGCATGCTCGATGTTGACAAGTTTGTCGAGGTTTTTTTCCGAATCCATTTTTTAAGAGCATCCGTGCCTCCCAATTGGAAAACATCCGAGCATACGGCGCCATAGAGGGTGGGGCCCGGTCGCCGCTTTCTATGTGCATCCGAAGGGTAAGGGTTCGAACCCCACTGGCGCCGTATGAAATTTTCAGTTTTCGAGCGAGTTGCCACCGGGGGAGCAATGGCGTGTCGTCGGGCAGGGTTCGGCCCCCGGCCGCTGCACCACGGGAAAAGGCGTCGCATGGGAAGCGGAAATCCGACCAGCCAAACTCGGTTATCAACGTGAGCTGCGCCAGACTACGCCAGACTACGCCAGACGGGCGCGGGCAGCACGCCCATCCGTACCGCGTCGGCCCGTTGGCGCGACGGGCGACAGAGACCGGCGCGGCGAGCGCGGCGGATGCCGGTGCCGGTCGGCCCGGGTCCGGGCCCGGGGTGGCGGGCATGGCAGCGCGCGGCCCGCGGCCCGCGGCTGCCACCGGAAGGCGAGGCGGGCGGAGCCTCGTTCGAATACGTGCACCGGGCAGAACGCGCGCCAACGGCAGCCGACGGCGACCTTGGCCTGGAACGGAGACACGCGCCAAACCGCCGTGAACGTCCGCCGCAACAAGACCGGCAAGACGCCGAGGCCCGCGGCGCCCGCAGCTCCCCGTCAACGCCGCGTCCGCCGCCGATGCATCAGCCGCTCGTGGGGCGCGTCGCCGCGTCCCAAATTTTCAAACATGACAAACCGGAGCGCCGCGCGCCAGCCTCGATCACTCGTAAATAACTACAAGCGCGACGGAAAAAGAGGGGGGAGGGGGCAGGAAGCAGGTAGACATCCGCCGCTATAAATATTTACACATCCGAACACACCGGGGCCCTAATTGCTCCGGACAGGGTCGCCGTCGGCCGCCGTCGTCGCACACCAGGACACCAGGTCGCCGTCAATATGACTTTCCAATCGCGCCGCGTGGCCGCGCCGTCGGCCCGCCCGGAAGCCAGTGTGCGACCCGGTCACGTGACGACCGCCACTCGCGCTGGCCCTGGGCTCTGGCCCTGGCTGGCTGGCCGGCCTGCATGGCGGCCAAGGCGAAGGTTATGGCGCTGTGCTCGCCGGCGGCGGCCTCTGCCGATGAGTGAGTGAGAGTGTTGTCGCGGGCGGCGGCATGGCGTCGGCATGGCGGCGGGTCGGGGACGCTGGGACCCCCTCTCCCTTCCGCATCGCTGTTGCCGGAAACGGAATTGAGTCGAGGTTAAAACACACGTCTCGGCCTCTCGGGCGGCGAGGTGTTGCGGTGGTCAGGGTCTGCGCGCAGGCCACGGCTGCCACGGCAACAAGTGGCAGGCCTGGCAGGCCGAGCAGGCCGGGCGGCACGTCGCCGAGGGAGCCGGGGGAAGTCCCCCCACCGCCGCGCCGCGACTTTGCAGGCTTTGCCGCTTGCTGGAGGTTTCTGATTGGCCTCCGCTATTTTTAAATGCGCAGTCGCGGGCATTCTGTTTACGGAATCTGGCCAGCGGCCATGGCGCCTGGCATGGCCTGGCCGCGCGGCTTCTACCGGCAACAAGCTTCCCCGCCCCGCCCCGGGCCGCCCCGCCACGCCCCGCCGGCGACGCCGCGGAGAAGTCACAGACCCCGCGCGTCGAGGTTGGCTGCCTTGCCCGGAGGCCCGGAGGCGCGGTGGCGGCGCGCTCGGCAAGCTGCCGGCAAGCTGCGCGCTTAGCCGGAATCGTGATTCTCATTACAGTGCTGTATGGCCGGCCCGAAGAAAAAGACTACGCTTCATTCACGCAACCATTGTTCCGCGAGCCGCAAGTGCCACAGAAATTAAGGCAACCAGCGGCTTGAGCAGCTGCCGTGGCCTTTATTTTTTGTCGTCTGTTTAAAAATTTGTAACGGTTGGTTATGATGATGGTCCTATATGGATGCTCACGCGCGTGTCCGTACGATGTCGCCTCGGCAGCTGGGCTTGTTTGTTGCCGACTCTGTTTGCTGCTCGAGTCCCACGGTGCCCCAGTCAACGGTGCCCTGCCGGACCAGATGCTGGCCCTCTCGGTCTACTTTACACGTAGTTCTCCCACGGTGTGGCCATCCCGCCCCCCGGTCAGCGCCTGCGAGCCTCGACCAGCCTCGACCAGCCTTCATCAAGATCAATCAACGGACGTACGGTTCTTCAAATTCATAATTACACACCGGGCCACGTAAGCGCCGCGAAAACGTGTTTTTTTTGGGAGGAAAGGCGTTTTGTGTCCCTGAGCGACTGCGCACCCGGAACACCCTTGGCCCGAGCTTGGTCACTGTAGCTCCACAGCCTGCGCCAAGGCAAACATGTCGATGTCTTCGTATCGGTCAAACGCGAAAGTCTCAAGCCGTTGTTTAAATTTAGTTCCATCGCATTTAGTGTCACAATCCGACATCACACTTCTTCTTTACCTCTTCCTTTCTGGTCAAAGAGCGCGTGATTTCTTTTGTATGCATTATGGCAAAGGGTCTGGATGCAAAATTGTTTTCTTTCGTCCTGGCGGCGAGTTGCACTGGCTCATAATTAGCGCGCTGGTTCGCTACAAGTTAGAATTGCAATTATTTAATTACGGGAGTTGGCTGTGATGCTCATTCACCCCGTTGGGAAAAAGTTCCATGTGGGTGGCTCCGTGTTGTTTTGCTGCCAACAATCCGGTGGACATGGCTTCGCCAAGCCAGCAGGCCGAAACGTTCTGGACGAGAAACTACTAATTATTTTTATAAAATAATAAAACTACAAGAAGCTCTTCTGAACTCATCTAAGTTAATGATTCATTGGAGAGGACGGGGATTTTTTTCGGTCTAACCAGTTTTTTTTTTCTCGTGTACAGGACGCGCGGGGCACAGCTGAGCGCGCGGCGCGTGCGTGCTGCCAGATGCAGCGGCAATCTTCCCCGCTCCGGTGACTAGCACGGCGTCGACGCCACACCGCGGCGGCCACGACGGCGGCCACGACGGCCGCCACGACGAGGACCAGGATGACCGTCCGCAGGCCTCTAGGTGCGACACTGACTCTGGCAAATCGCTTCCTGTGGATGGCCAACGAGGCCCACAGGATGCCCGCATCCTTCCTTCGAGGCGCGCGTGCGAGTGAGAAGTCCTAATGGGGATACAATATGGCAGGACTTCCGTGCGCGCGCACCGCGCTATGCTACGCTATGCTTCCATATGGACTTTCTGTCGCCGTCCGTTCATTGTGCCGGGAAATTGAATGTGTTGGCGTTGTGTTGGCAGCCTGAATGCGCGCCCAATGAGCTCGCTCCGGCTCAAATAAGGAAACGGTATATGGGTCCAGTCTACCATACAGTCGTTGTTTCCTGTGAATATGAGACATCCGCTGTACAGACTTTACCAATGCCGAACGGAGTCCACTCATTGCAACGGGCCATCCACCAAGAATTTCAGTCATTTTTTCGAATATGAAGAGGATGACGTCGGTTGGAGCGAAGCGGGGCGTGGTCTTGGCGGAGCGACTGGACTGACTTTGGTCGGGGCTCCGCGTGGCCATCTCCTAATCTCCCAGATCGGGAGGAATTCGGATCCCAGCCCGCTGACTCCGCTTCAAAAAGCTTTGCCTGCCTGCCGAGCCGAAGCTCGCCGCCACCAAAAGCGACTTTGTGCGCCTTGGCGACGAAGACGCGGAGAACGCCGAGAAGTAGGACAGGGTGATGCCGGCGCGGCTCGTCTGCGCTTTGACGGATCGCCGCACAAAACGGCTTTATATCGAACCATTTCGAGGAGACGTCAGTGCAGCTGGATCCGCTCACCTAAGTCCATCCGGAGGGCGCCGCGCCTGCCCGGCCCTGCCCCGCCGCAGCTGTGTGGTGACGTTTCCGGCCCAGCCACTCTCCATTTTTTAAAGGCCTCTTTCAGCCCTGCCTTGTAAAGTCAACCCCTCCCCTACTTTTCCGAAGTTGGTGTAACGCGCCCAAAATCTCAAACGCGAATATTAATGAAACTTGTAAGCAGCCCGCCGCACTGCGGTTCGAACGACCAACCCGCGGTCTGTCTGCAGTTGCTGCGGTCTCTGTGCTCAGAGTCGCGGAGACCTTCACACGGCAGAGAGCAAGGGGGGAAAGGGGGAGGGGGATACCTTCGCACCAACAACCCACGCATCTCGGAGCGGTGTTTTGAAGCCACCCACCTCAGTGCGACTCGTGCGACTGTAAACCTGAAAATAGGCTGGAGATCTGAGCCCAGCTGCCAAGGTCGCAACAACGCGTGCGCTGTCCCCACTGCCACGCACGTTCCTTTTGAAACACGAGCAACTCTGCAGTCTAAGCGTGAAAGTAAAGCATGCATGCTAACTTTGAAAAATTTAAAATAAATGAAACGCTCTGAAATAAATGTGTTGAGAAAAACTTTACCCTTGATTTTTTTTCCCTTAGCGACTGCTTGTGTTTCGCCGCTGAAGAAGCACGTTTGGTTGGCTTTATAACGTCTGATTTGCATCGAGGCAGGTACGCCGCGTGCGATACGGGGCGGTCGTTAGACGTTACGTCACCCCTCTGACCTTGCCCCCCCCCCCCCCCCCCCGCACCGTCTGACCGCGCGCGCCCGGCACGGCCACTGCCTCCCGTCCGCCTTGACCGTCGTATCTCGGGACGGCTTCTCTCGCGTATGCAGGCGAGGTGCGGCCACCACTCCGAAAACTTGCATTTTCTCGCAGCCAGGCAGCGGGGTGCCGCGCGGCGTTGCGTTTTCGCGATTTACGGATCCCCGATGGGACCGCGCGATTAGCGGGAATTTCGTCGCCCATCGGCCAGGCCGGGCCAGGCCGTTGAAATTAAAAAGGTGTCGTATTTTATCGACGGGACAGAAACACCAGGCACGCCGCCTGGGACGCCCTATAGTGGAGTGAACCGCCAAAAACACCCGTTCGAAAATCTCCTGAAAAATGAATTCATGGTTGTATTGTTTTTTGGTCGAATACACACAATCGGCGCTCGCGTGCGGAGCTGGGATCTGCTGGAATCGCGCCTGGCCTGGCGGGGCTGCGGGGCTGGCGAGGCTGGCGAGACGGCCGCGAGGTACGTGTAAGACGTTTTCCCGATGGCAGAGATAACGCACCCGCGGCCTGCAAGGTGAGAAGATGTGGAGCAGCTGCCGCTTTTGTATCGGGACGGCTCGAGACGAGGCGCAGGGAGCGCAGGGAGCGCGCCAGGGGCGGCGCGCGCTGCAGGAGCTGCAGGCCGCTGCGGGGCTGCCAACGGACACAACCTCGTGCTCGGGTCAGCCTGGGTGCCCCGCGCCCTCCGCGCCCTCCGCGCCCCAAGCCAGCAGCTGCACTCCTCGCTCGCACTCCTCGCTCCGACGCCGCAGCGACGCCGCAATTACGAAAGGGAGCGCGATGGCACCGCGCCGGGGGCGGCAGGGCGGCGTGCGCGGCGGTCTGCGCTCCGGGCGACATGTTCTGTTGGTTGTTTCGGCGGGCCGCGAGGTGAAAGGTTTCAGAAAAGAAGACGGTGCGGTGCCGAGCGAGGTCGGGGGGCACGGCTCTGGAAAATGAGTGGAAAGAGTCGTCCTTGTGCTGTCGCACTCGAATCACGGCGCTGCGGGGTACACTCCCAAAAGAGAGCGGCGGAGTTGGCGGCGGAGTGGATTTTTTGGTGGCCGGATTCGAACAGACTCGTCACGTCGCAGTGCCGCGAAATCCTTCGTCCGCAGGGGACAAGACCTCGGTGTCATTACACTGCCGCGCCATCTGCCGGGACTGGCGCACCTGCCCGCAGGCCGCACCACCGTGCACCACCCACCTGCCTCATGGGCCGGCCGGCAGGCAGGGCAGGCAACCCTTCCAAGAGCGTCTCCGCTGCGCCCCTTTTTAGGCCCTCGTTTTTGTGCTCTTCACGTCATTTTTGAAGAGAAAAATCGTCGTACGCGTCCCCTTTACTCCACTCGTCCCAACGGATACTCACGCCCGCGGAGAAGCACAGCGGAGGGGAAGAAAAGGCTGCCGCGCGCCACAGTGAAATGCGGGCATGATTTGTCGTACCGGCGAGAGTGGAGCGTTTGCGGGGAAGGGTTCGGAAAGCCATGTCGTACCTCTGGGAATGTAATTACAGGTGGTGACTTCCACGAGAGAAAGCCCCTGAAAGCCCAGAAACAAAACGACCTCCTTCATTCATGCTCGCTTCCATTCAGGTTCACCCCTTTCTTCGACTTCTGGAACGCCCCCTGGACAGCGAGCACCTGCCTAGGCGGCTTCAAACGACACCGCCGGCGGAACCACTGGATCGGGGGCAATAATCAGGGGTAACAAGGGGACCCTGCACTGTATGTACTACTTACAATGAAATAAGAGCGTGAGAAGAAAGAAACTCGACATTTGAAATGATCAAATTGATCGATAAAAAGTATGACGATCTCAAGGATTGCAAAAAAGAATACACAGACACAAAAATGAAACCTCGCACGCGGATATGTGATGAAAATAATCATGTCTGCACGTAATAAAATAATAGTCGTAGCTACTGGCGATGGGAGAGGTAAACACCGGGTGAACTGACTCTCGAACCACCGTCTATTCTTGTTTCTATTTTCCTACCGATCTGAATTGGTTGTCAAATTGGCCTGTTCTGTACATCTGGCGTCACCAAAGCCCAGTGCGATCATTACGTGATGATTCGAGCACGCGGGCCCGGCAGCCCGGCCGACCGGGAGCAAAGTATCGGTACATCTAAAGTATAGAGTCCGCCGAGTCCACGACGCACTACCCGACCATTACCGGTGCCTCCCGGTGTACCCGACGGGATGCATCGGCGCGCCGCGAGGACGCCGCGAGGACCGTCCGCAGTTTTCTTGTTTCTGCTCGAAGATTCCAGCAAGGACGATGCAATGGATCGATCGTAGGCAACACTCACAGAACAGTGGAACAAAGCTACCGCGGTGTTCATGAGAATCTGGCGGAGTAGCATTACCAGGCATTGATTTTCAGCGTCGTGGTCGCCCATCACCAGTCAGACATTTCACAAATTTTGCTTCGGAGCAGAGGTACTCCTGATTGCGTTAGCGAAGCGAAACGCTTCGTCTTTTCTTACACCGACACACACGGCGGCTACTGCGGCTACGGCGGCACGCTTGCAGCGCGTGCAGTGCGCGGTGACGCCGCCGCGTTGGAGGTCGGGCAGGTGAAGCAACACGACCCCGGCTCTGCCCCTCCCTCCCTCTCCAGGCCGCTCCAGACCGCTCCAGGCTCCAGGCCGGTCCTCATATACTTTGTTGCTAATTCATCGGCCAGGGCAATGGGCTGCAGCTTTCTGTCGCCAGGTCCAGCAAGGTCCAGCGGGTCAGAGCCGCAGTCCGGCTCGCCGGAGCCGGGCATGCTGCAGCGCAGACGGCAAGCCGTCGGCAAGCCGGGCGCCCAGGCTCAGGGCCTTGACCGCGTCACCGCGTCCAGACCGCGCCGCTGGCTGGGCTGCCCTGCACCGCTGCAGTCCCGCCGAGTCCCGCGGTGGCACCGCTACTTCGCTGGCAAAGCGCCGCGCGGCCGCGAGTCACACACACGCAGCACACACTTACACAAGGCAGTCGGACGGCGGCGGGCCTAGAGCGCATCTTTCCCCTTTTCGACTTTTGTACGCGTCGCGGCTTGACGGCGTTTTCCGCTGTCACGTGCGCGGGCGTCCTGCCCGGGCAGGTGCCAATGGGCAGCAGGTGCAGCAGGGCGGGTGGCGGCGGCTGCACCTGCAGAGGCGAATGCACAAGGGCCCAGGGCACAAGGCCTTGCTGGGGACTCGCCGCCGCGGCACGTCGCGCGTCTTCGCACAGTGGCGCTGCCCAGCGTTGCCGGCGTTGTCTCTGGAGCGGTCCCTGTTGATTCAAGCCGCCAGGGCGCCGGGCCACGCCAGGCCCGGCAGGGGACGCTGGGTCAGCAGATTGCGAGCGCCACTTTTGGACACGTATTCTTTCTTTTTCCGCTTCACGACGCTCCAGCTCCACGATGACTCGCAGTGGCCCAGCTCACGAAGTCTGCCTGATGGCGCTGCTCTGCAGGCTGGAAGATTCTGCGGCCGTCAGCTGCGCCGCGTCGAGGCCCTCGCCCCGCGGCCCCCTGGAAGGCCCACTGGAAGGCCCACCCGGCCGCCGGGAAGGGCCTCCGTCGTGGTGATATCGAATTGATTCGAGCACCAACTGCCTTTGCCTCTGGCGCTCCCCCTGGATGCCCTGGATCAAGCTTGACGGGGCGATTGCAAAACCGTCGGACCTGTCAAAAATCAAGGAAGGCCGCCAGCCCTGTCTACCTGGACACCCACACCGTCCTCGTCGTCGTCCAGGTCCACCTCGTGCCCTTCGATGACTATTATTGTTATTATCCAATCAGGGCTCTACCTGAGTCGAACCCTTTGCCAAGCTCCTTATCGATTAGGGCCTTACCGGATTCCGGTCAACCGACGCGCCCTTTCTGAATGTTTGGCGTGATTGGGGAGGGGAGGAAGTGGGCGGGGCGCTCGGCCCTTGCGATCGCAAGGGAAGGGCGTGCGGTGCGCGTGGAGGGCTGGAGGGCCTCCGACCCAGCATGCAAAAGGGTTGGTCCAGTGATGGATTCTCGTGGACCCTGACCGACCCTGGCCGACCCTTCCTGGGGCTTTCCGGTCGCCTTGGACGCACCGCCCCCCGGGACCGCCCCCAGGGACCACCCCCCATGGGGGCAGGGAGATTCAATCCCCCGCTTGTTTCAATTCCCAGTTTGTGTTCACTCGCCGCGTTCGGTGGAAGCGTCATCGGGGAAAGTATAGCGATGCGACTCATCGGCCGACACGCCCCCCCACCTCACTGGCCGCGGAGGTCGCCCGCTTCCGCCGCCTAGGCTCTAATCTCCGATCTTCTCATTTCCGACATTTCACGAAATGGACTCGTCTCCTGAGCTGACCGACTCGGATCCCGACTTCCGGTTCGGGCGCGAGCCGCAGGGCCGCAGGCCGCAGGCCGCAGGGCCAGCCCTGGCCTTCCCCACCCCGCGCGTCGTCGGCGTCGTCGCGCGACAAGCCAGCCTATCTCGCCGGGAATCGGGTCACAGTTACCGCCCTTTCGCCCTTTTGGCTGCCCTGCTGCCTCCAATGATGCAATACTTCCGGTCCAAGGGCCCAAAGGGCTGCCAGAATCGGAAAAAAGCGCCTTCGGCGAAACCTTTTGCCTACGGGAAACCCGCGCGCTTTTGACGCTCCAATTCTCCGAAGCTCGCCCTGACAATTAGAAAATAAATTATGTCTAAAATGGTCATGTGTTGCACCCTTAGCTGAGGTAATGTAGTTGGTGGTTCCCGCCCCATCAAAGTGCGTGCAGACACTTTTCCTTCAAGGATTGTGTTTTTTATCTTTATTTTTTTCATGCTGGCTGGCTGTCTAGCGCCGGTCCCGCCAGGCAGTCAGGCCGCCAGGCAGTCAGGCAGCCAGGCAGCCGGCCGAGGGAGGCAGATGGACTCCCACAGATGAATCGATTTGGTTTCCGGCCGTTGATTGTTGCTGTGCAGTCCGTCTATCCGTCTATTTCGACTGCGCTGTCGCTTCCACCCACTGTTTCGTTATTTTGTCTCCATCCTGTCCGGGCCTGGCAGCCCGGCAGTCTGGCAGGGACGGATGTTACGGCGGTGCGAGCCGATTATGTTAATCCAAGACGCCTTCGCTCTTTCTCGTTGCAGGTCGCTCCGTCGGGTAGTTTACTGACTGCAGTACGAATAGCGAACGTAGCGACGTGCTCGCCGATCATTGCATTCCATTTCGCGAAAATAAAAACCCCTTCAGACTCAAGTCTTTTCAGTTCTCCCACTTTTTTCTCGTCGCAGCGATTACTGCTGGCTGGTCTGACCTGGCACTGGACCTGGCGGTGCCCCCCACTCCTCTCCCTCCCCTACCTGGACCACTTTTGTCGAACGCGTCGTTTTTTCCGCCAAGTTAGCTTTGGCTCGGTCCCATTTTGGCGTTGATATTGGAGCGCAGCGATGCGTGCGCGCGCACACGCCGTGGAGGAGGCCGCCGACAATGCGCCCCGTGCCGCCGAGGCCGCCGAGGCCGCCGAGGCCAGGCCAGTGAGGCCAGCGCCGAGGCCCCGATGCACCCAAACATCTGCCCGCTTATCCCCGTCAGGACTCTAGAGCGGCCGTGCCGCGCCGCGCCCTGCCCCGGGGGCGGCGCATTGGCGGAGGCTGTCCGTGCGCAGTGCGCAGTGCGCACCGCCCGAACGGCTGAAAATCAATGTTCGGCCGCCGCCACCGCCGCGCGGCTTCAGACCCTTCAGCCGAGCTGCCCCCGTTCCCGACACGGTCACAAAACGTATGGGCGGCGCGCATGGCTTTGCTCTCCAGGGGTGTTAAATGTCAGGGCGTTATGTTTGGCTCGGCACGGCCCATTTTGCACGGCAAACCCTTTTGGCGAGGCTTGCTGCACCAGGCTGCACCTGCCCGGAAAGCCCCCCCCCCCCTCCTGTCCCTGGTAGCGCCCCTTTGCGGCCTTTTGACAGGGCCAGCGCCGCAGCCGCAGACAAGTATTTGGTGCGTGTGGGCGGAGGTCTCGCCCCATCTGCATCCCGAGTCCGTGTGTCCGCCTGTCTGCCCCGCCCGTCCGCCAGGTCCGCCAGGCCAGGGACTGACGACCCGACCGCACAGTGCAGCAGAGGCCGCACAGCAGGTCCGTTGGGAAAATGATTCTGGTTCGATACGCGATACGGCGCAGGCAGCAGCTGTTACCTACTTTGCACTATCACGTCATCTTTTATGCAAAGTGTCGATCGCGCGGCGCCGGGGGCCGAAGGACCGACCGGCAGCCTCAAGCGACAGAGGGTGCAAAAAAAAAGGAGAGCGAAGAGAGTGAAGAATATAAATTTTGGGTGTCGGCGAAGCTATGCATCTAAAGGGGGTCACATGGTGCGTTTCGGGTTACGCAGCTGCCAGCAGCCTCCTTTGCAACCTCTGGCACCCCGCCCCGCCCCGCCCCGCCCCGCCCCGCCCGTGACCTGTCGATCCCCTTTCTTTAAAAACCGCCCTGCCACGCGCACGGCCGCTCGGCCGCTCGGCGCGCACACCACCTGTCGGCCGGCTGTGCCTCCTTTGTTGCCTCCCAATATTTTTCGTCCCGCAGGGCCCGGGGCCGATTCCTCACTCTGCTTTGCGTCTCTCTCGCTCTTGTGGGGAGGTGCATTGAGGTGCGAGAGAGACGGAGGCGAATTATCGTAATCAGCCTGGCCGATAAGCGGGCCGTCCGATTCCCCCGTGGTCAAGGCGGCGGGCCTGGCGGGCCTCGCAGCATCCTAGAGGTGGAAAACGCATGCGTGTCCGAGCGCGCGGTCCGGCCGGCACTCACCGGCACTCACACGCACACAGGACCCGTTCTACCGGCGTCGTTGTTACTTCTCCTCTGTAACATGTCCCTTCCGTCCTCCGATTTCTCCCGTGTTCGGCATGTCGCGGCACCGCGGCGGTGTGACTTGGGCCCTTGGAACCGCCCATAAATTGGACGGGCACAAAAGTCCTTTATGGGCCGTGCGGCCGTTCGGTAGCGAGGCTTTGTCCCCCGTGGCCGCGACTGCGGCGACTGCTGCGGCGACTGCGCTGCGACACCGGCCACGGCGCCGCTCGGACCGCCTGGACTGCACGACGCGGCGCACCACCTGCCGATACGGTGCCTGAAAAAGAAACTTTTCTAGAAACGCCGAGCGCCTCGAAGGGCAGTCCTTGGGCAGTCCTGCGGCGGCATAGGCCTGCAGGCCCTGCAGCCTGGGTCGTATGCTAATGCGTGGCATTCCAGGCCGGTCAGCGTGCGGTAAGGCGGTAACGCAGCGACGATCCTCGCGGTCGTGTGTGTGTGTGTGTGTGTGTGTGTGTGTGTGTGTGTGTGTGTGTGTGTGTGTGTGTGTGTGTGTGTGTGGCACGGAAACCGAACGGCCGCAGCATGGACTCGATCACACTATTTGCCGATGGTATGGGCTTGTCATGTTAATCAGGCAATCCGACGTGCAGTCGAGCCCTTTCGCCGCGTTTTGCTAACCTGGGGTCGTCCCCTGAGGAAAAGTCGAAAGGGTGTGTTCGTGTTCGCGATCCGCATAGCGAAGTGGATCGCTACCGAGCGGATAACGCTTTACCCTTTGAGTCTGCTCGCGAGTCGGCGAGTCAGCCGCCGGCTTTCGTGGCGAATTTCGGAGAGCACGTGGCACCTGGGCCGCGGAGCCGCGGAGCCGCTGGAAAGTGTTACAAGGCCCCCCCTGCCCCGTAGCGGCGTAGCCGGCGTAGCCTTGCCCAGACCTGCTCCGTCCCCACCGCGCCCCGCCCCGCCCCGCCGCCGAGGGGGCAGGGGAGCGCGGGGGGGCAGTCGACCCTGGGCAAGGTCTCTGTACCGTCCAGGCACTTCTAACTTGCAGCGCAAGGCACACTGGAAACAAAATGCGAGCAAAGCTTCGGGTTTCAACCGAGGCAAAAAAGCAAATAACCGGGTGATCAGTGATCACTACGGCATGAACACCGGCATGATTCAAGAGAATGATAGAGTGATGGCTCCTCCGGTACGAAGCTCGAGGCAGGCGGTGACGACAAGGTCACTGCGTGACTTTGGTTCGAGGCTCCGCCGCGCAAAAACGCGGCCGCCGTTTCAAGTTGATCACTTTATTCTTACGCAATAAAATTTTTATTCCCAAGCTGAGCGCCGAGAAGGCAGGCCCGAACTTTGGACGAGGCTTCCACGCTGCGGAATTTTTAGCAATGCGAGATGCCACTAACAGCGATCTCTCCACTCATCATTTTGCAGAGAGAGGCTCCGTAACAGCCTTTGGCTGGAGGAGCGCCTCCTCGTGGACTTGGACGTGGACGTCAGCACTTCGACGAGCCGCCACCCACCCGGACGGCGGGCAAGCAAAGCAGGGCGAAGAGAGGCGCCATGCCGCCCACACCGCACACTCCGCACCACACGGACGGTTGACGTGACGAGTCCCATGTTCGACCGATGCGTCCCGACCCGATTCGGTCGCTGGCGCCGTGACGGTGACGTCACGTGGGCCGATCGAGCGTCGGGTGTCCGCCCGTTGACGCATAGGTGCGGCTGGAGGGCCACGACGGCGTGCTCTGGTCGCCGCGCCTCTGCATTCCGAACTCGCGGCCCTCCGGGGCCCTCGGTCTCGGTGGCGCCTTGGCCGTGCCTTGGCCGTGCCTTGGCCGTGCCTTGGCGGCGGCCTGCGACTGCATCAGCACGCGGCACGCCTCGGCGCTTGCGGTATCTCCGGCCGGCCCGGCCGCCAAACAGCGCGTGCGATGCGGTTTCCGGCCCATCGCGGCCCATGGCCCGGCCGGGCCCGGCCCCCGTGCTATCAGCCAGTGATAAGAGCGACGAAAAGATCGTGGGCTCGGCCGCGTGGCCCGGCGTCGCCCGGCGGCATCCCGTGCGGCGCGGCATCCGCCCACCGACCACCGCGTCGTCGCCGAGGGCGCCGAAGGCCTTGGTGCCGCCGGGGGCTGCCTACCCCCTCGGCGGAGGCTTATCGCTCTCCAGGCCTCGCCGCCGGCCGCGCCAGTCCATGCTCTTCCGCTCCGCTCCCGAAATACTCGGACGGGGCACCGCCGTGGCACCGCCACTTCGCCCTAGAGGCGCCGGGCCGTCTGAGACACATCCGCTGTTCCCGGCGCCACTCTCTCGCCCCTCTACGCCCCTCTCCCCCTCCCCGATGCGAAACCAGTACACTGCCACCAAGCCCGGCCTCAGACTGTCCGCAGGATGGGAGGTCCACGGCGCCCGCCCACACTGGCTCGCGGTGGCGCGGATCTTTAGAGACAGGATTCGGATCCAGAGGTGGGGGCAGCAAGTAGCACTTTACAGTAGAAAAGCGCTGCTTTTCGCCTACCCTTCAGTCGTTATCTATGCCCCTATGAGTCCGCGCTCGGGCTGACGGCTGATGAAGTGCGTGTTTGACGACAGGCTTGGATCGCAATGCAGGCGAAGTTTGCGCGAAAGGGTCAATTAGCCGGGCTTGACGGTTGCTAGAGTTTGCGCTCCTGCGCGGGAGGACAGGGGAATGTAGTGCTTGTGTAGTGTAGAGGGCTCATAAAGCAGGCCCGTGCCAGCCGCCCTCCTTCCTCATTGCCCCGCCGCGCCCCGTCCCGCCCCGCTGCCACCCAGAGTGTCGCGGCGCCCCGCCAGCTCCGCCAGCCACTCCGCGGCCGATAATGGGACGCGTTTCAGCTGCCCTGCCCCTCCCTTTACGCCCCCACGTGCTAGCCATAACCAGCCGCGCGCACTCCGCCGCACTCCGTCAGCCCGGCGCGCCCTTCTCCTCAATGAAGTCCCTCGTCGCGCCCGTCGCGTCCTCGCGTCCCCGCGCGTCGTCGCGGACCCGTCCCGCGCTTGATGGCGCGCGCGGGGCTGTCCGTCACAAAACCAATTTATTTCTTTTTACCGGAAAGCGGGTGTCTCGTGCCGCGGCCCGGCATAGGGCTCGCCTCGCGCGCCAAGGTGTACGGTGCGGGGTGGGCAGCGGGAAACGGGAAAAACTCGACCTGACTGACGTTTCCTGGGCCGTTCGGGCTGGGGAAAAGCAAGCGCCCCGGCCGCGCCCCGGCATTCCGGGATGCTGCTGGATTCGTAAAGGAAGACCCGGCGTGCTTCGGCCCTTCGGCCCCGAGGCGGCGGCAGCGTGGCGGCGAACGAAACGGCTACAAGACTAGTACAAGCAGCGGTAGCGTCGCGGTCAAAGGGACCACCTCGAGCAGTGGCAGCGCTGGGCAGCGCGGCAGCAGAGCGGGGAAGGCGCAGGAAGGCGCTGACCTCGCTGATGACCGAGGCGCACCGAGGCGCACCGAGGCAGACCGTCCACCTCACCTCCGTAATGTTGCGATGATTCCACGGAACGAATCCGGCCGCGCACCGCACGCCGCGCACCGCGCAGCGCCGAGACTGCCAGTCACCGTCATCTTGACCGGCGTCCTCTGCCGCGGCAGCGCGGCGGCCCCCGTGGACTCGAAAGACTCGAGCACCGACAGGAGGGACTCGAGCAGCGCGCGGTGGACCGGCATCATCACGGAGCACCGGGCAGGTGGAGGCGCGGCGACGCGGCGACGCGGCGACGCGGCGAGGGGCTTCTGCTGAGGGGCGCGGCGTCCGGGATGAGGGCCGCGTCGACAGTCGAGGCACACTCTCAGAAGGCAGCGCTCGAAAAACGACAGGCAGGCGGTTATTTTGTTGAGCATTCTCCGCGAAAATGGAAACGCCTCGGCGCTGCCGGCTGGGTCGTCGGCCCCGCGAGGCCCCGCCCCGCCCGCCGCCACCGCCACGCCACTCGGCGAGGCGGAGGACACGGCCGACTGACTGTACTCCGTACAGTCCGAGCAGCAGCAGCTGCAGGGTGTACTCGCCCTGTCGGGCCTGTCGGCCCTGTCTCAATCCAGTACACGTTGCTTCATATCGTTTACCCTCCCGACCACGCCGCGCCACGCCACGCCACGCCGCGCCACGCACCACCATGACCCGCAACACCGCAGCCGTGTTTGTGCTGCCGGTCACTGTTTTGAACGCGCCAAACAGGAAGCGGCGCATTTGACTTGCGCCCCCGGCCGGCCAGGCCGAGCCCACGGCCGCCCCGGGGCAGCCGCAGTAGCCGGGGCGGGGCGGGGCGGGGCGGCGGCCGAGACCCATCCAACAAGGAGGGGAAACGATTATTGGTACTACTGGTACAGTACGGCTATCGGCCGGATGTTGTAACGATCCAAGAAGAGGAAAACAAATGACAGTGGCGGCGCACGGCCATACATCAATTCGGTAGGATAGTGTTGTTGTTGCTTTGTTGGGCGATGCAGGGCGATGCAAATCCACTTCACTTTGAGGCCGCGAGAGCCGCGAGGACCCAGGAGGACCGCGGCGGAAACGGACTCATGAATACGGCAATCCATCCACATGCATGGCGTCGCGGCGGCGTCGCGGCGGCGTCGCGGCGCGGACGCCTGGAAAAGATGCCCGGCCGCCGATAGGGAGATGTCAGGCGATTATTGAAGTGTCTCTGAGGGGCTCAGTCGCACAGGATGCGGCCGAGACGGGCTGGGCTGCGGGGGCTGCGGGGGCTGCGGGGGCCGCGGGGACTGCCCAGCTCCGCTTATCGACGCCCGATAAGCCAAACCCTTGTTCGGACAGGAGCCTTTATAGCGCCCTGGCGCGGCGGCCACAGGTGACCGACGCGACTCTGGAAAACGCGTGGGCCTTTTCCCACAGTCACGAACTTGTCCAGATACAGGGCAAAACCGTCATCAGGGCAAAAAAAAAATTGAAATAAAATTGAGAATTATTACAGGTTGAACTTGGGTTGACCCTTTAGGGCAGTAGGAAAACACACTCAATCATACGTCGAACCTAAGGACAGTCTACAGACGGAGCAGACACAAACCGTATTGACTGCCTCAATGCGTACGACTTGAGAGATTCCCCTTATCTAATTTTTCAATATCGTGAGGCGTGTCATGTCGCTCACGCCCTTGAGTGACGTCGCGCTGCTCCGCGCTGCACCGGGGCGGGGCGGTTCCTCGGAGGGGTCTCGACGGGGTCTCGACGGGGTCCTCGCCGAGGAATAATCTCCCCATTTCCTGCGGCCCCTGCGGCGGGCGGCGGGGCGGTGGGGGTCGAGGCATGATAATGCCTCGGACATTCGAATCGGCATGCCGGCGTAAGCGGGCCTACCGCCGGGTTGCCTACCTCGCCGTCAGGGGCGGCGCCGCGCGGCCTCCAGACCCTGGCCGCCGCGGGCCTCGCGGGAGTGCCACGGCCGCGGCCACGGCCCTGGGCGACGACCGCGTCCTTCCGGTACGTGTGGGAACACGGGAACGGGTAGGCAACCAGCAGCCGAGTGTGACGGCCGCGTGTGACCGGACGACGGCCGTCGTGCGACTCAAGGATGAGGACGCCGACGACGGGGTGGCTACACGCCGCTACACGCCGTCACGGCCTCCAGGATGTCTTCGATCAGGCGCGCGGCCTTGCGCGGCCTTCTGGGCTCCTCGTCGGTGGCGGTCGGCGGCGTGGGCGGAGGCGGAGGAAAACAAGTCCCGGTCAAGTTTATTTGGCCGTCCGGCGCGCGGCACGGCGCGGCACCGCGCAGCACCGCGCAGCACCGCGGAGCTCGCCGTGTAGTATCCGCCCGCTAAGACGGATTTCCGCCGGTGCAGCCCGCAGTGGCAGTGGCAGCCCCGCGGATAATGACTCGGAGGTCGCCGTCGACCGCCGCCGCGCCACCTTGGAAGCGCTGCCGGCCGGGGCCACCGCGCCGTCCCCCGCGTCGTCCGCCGCGTCGTCTGCTGGGACAGGACGCACTACTACAGATACAGACGGGCGGGGCGGATGTTGCATCGGCCAGCGCGCCAGCGGAGGTGGCCTGGCCGGGCCGGGCCGGGCCTGGCGTGTCGCGCAGCCAAAAAACACAAAAAATACAACTGGGGGCGCTGGCCGTCGGCTGGCCGTCGGCTGGCCGCCACCATGTCAAGGCTGTGCCGCTGTGCGCACGAGGAGCAAGCAGCCTCTTCGGCTGCGGGGATTTGATTCAATGAATGAACGAGCAAATCGGGACGGCAGGACGCGGCAATGAAGCGTCACCGCGGCGCGTGACGCGCGCGTGACACGACACACGCGTGACACCGGCGTGACGTCTGAATCGCGTGACGGATGCGACTCGTGACGCGAGTGTTTACCGATGCCGCCCACAGGCCTGGAGGCCCTGGAGGCCTGGAGGCCTGGAGCCCTGGAGGGTGGAGTGATTAATCACCGAACGTCTTGGCGTCTTCGTGTCCCAATTGAGGTGCACATGAGTATCGGAACCAACGGGAGACAATACCGCCTGCACTGGAGGGGTGACATCGCACTCTCTCCCCCGGAATACCTAGAGAAGAAGATAATCCAGCGGGGACCATCAACCTGAACCTGAAACATTTTAGCAGAGTAGCAGCCGCCAGATTTCCTGTCGTCCCTAAAGACCGTCCTCGTCGTCCTCGTCGGCCTCGTCTTCCCGTCGCGCCCCGACACGTGTATTTCTGACCGTCATCATTGTCCGTCCGGAAACGTCAGCCTCTCTCGCTCTCACTGGCTGGCCGGCCGTTCGGCGAGAGAGCGAGAGGGGCCGGCGACGTGTCGTGTGACAGGTGCATCGGAGGCTGCAGGAAATCCGTCCATTCGTCATGTCGGGCCGGCCGGGCCGCCGCGGTCCCAGCCGCGCGCGGCAAATTCGAATTGGCAAAATGTTGGAGAGGATTAGAAGGGGCGGGGGCTACATAGTCCGTTCGACAAAAGCGTGTTTACGAAAGGCGAGCTGCATCCGACGGCGAATTTATCACCAGCCGCAGACTGCAGGCGGTGCTACACGCCACGCTATTCTGGGGGCCGTTGCCGTTCCCACCGGATGGATAAGCGAGGTGTAGAAATAAATTGGGCTCGGGTCATCAGCGCCAGGAGTAGTAGCAGTCGTGCTGGATGGGGCTTTTTTTGCTTTCTCGTGCGTCGCTCCTCCGATTTTGCGGTGGGGTTTTGGCAACGCCGCGAGGGCTGTGCGTGTGGGAGCGAGGCGGGTAATCCTTCCCTTTGTTGACACAACGGCGAGATGGGGCGAAATGAGCAGGAAGTCAATACAGCGACACGGTGCTGCAGGTGCCTGGCCTGGCCATGCAGGCTGATTCGTCTGTCTCTCTCGCCCCGCTGAGAGGGACAGAAAGGACTTGCTCGGAATCCGCCCGCACCGCTGCCGATGCCATCACGATGCCCGTCCCCCGGATCGCAGCGATAGGACCAGACTGCTGAATGGCGGGGCCGCGGGGGCCGCGGGGGCGGATGAGCCAGGCTGGGGCAGGCTGCAGGGCTGCAGGGCTAGGCGGGCATTAATTCGTTTGCCAGAAGAGAGTCGCTTGAGCCGCCTGGGAACACCGCAGCCTCCCGCAGGGCCCGTACGCCGTAACGCCTGCTGTATACCCCGTCCGATCCCCCTGGGAAAGCCTGCCGCATCCACCATCCACCGAGCAGAGGCAGCCCGCGGCCCCGCGGCCAGCGGCCAGGGAAGGAGGGATGGCGGCTCGCAACGAGTTGTTGGATGTTTGGAAGACAATTCCCCGAAGACAGCCCCAGGCCAAGACAGACCCAGGCTCGCCGGGCCCCCCACGCGCCCGATTCACGCCCGGTGTGATTGTGGAAGCTATCGCATCATCATCTGTTTGCTTGCGTTCCTCTCTGCGGGGCATCTCGGATTCGGCAACAGGTACATCGCCATCGCGCGGGGCGGTGCGGGGTGACCACGGCGTCTTTGGCAGTGCTCGCAGTGCTCGCAGTGTGCTAGCAGGGTCCCGCAGGAGGGCCTCCCGGAAGCGGCCCACAAAGGAATTTGTCAGGTTGGCGGGGCTGGCGGGGCGGCCCCTTGTGGAGGTGGGCCGGCGGATGACTTGTGAATACATATCGTGCTGCGAACGAACAGGTATATCGCGCGGCAGGACGGCTGGAGCCAGGCTGGGACGGCCGGGACGCTGGCCGGAAGCGGCCATTGTGCAACGAGGATCCCTTTGCTGCAGCAATCAGCTCCATTTCGCACGTCCGCGAGGCACTGGCCAAGGCGCGGACCCGACCCGACCCCCGGCGAGGGTCGTTAGTTTGCGGTCCAAGCAGCCGTTGCGTTTCAAGTCAAGTCGAGTCTAGGGGGCGAGGATTCGCACGGGCCCAAGTTCGGCTCTGCCTGCCGTGTCGTCCGGCGCCGAAGCGAAGGTCGCAGCGAGTATCCTGTAATCAGTTAGTTTGTGTCCGAAGCCCCGAGAGCTCCCCGTCCGAAATGGTGCAGCGCTGGGCCATGGCGGGGCCATGGCGGGGCCGTCGTTGTACCGGATACGGCAGGGACATGTGGTCAGCGTTAGTCCAAACGGATGTGACGCTGTGTTCGATTCAAAGGACAGGAACAGGATGCCTAACCGTGTGTGTGCGTTCTGGCGACAGCAGCGACAGCCGTGTGATAACTTCCGCATCCTCTGGGAGGAAAGGGGCGGATCAAGGTGACCCGCGCCGGGCGGGGCGGCAGGTTGAGGGTTCGAACACGCGGTCGGGGCAATTTTATCAAGACGGGCCAGAAAAAGGGGGTGTCCTTGGTGGCAAAGAAGCGTTGAAACTTTTCGACGGCTGACCGAGGTCCTTACAGTGCCTCGGGCGTCATGCAGCGCCTGCAGCGCTGTGCAGCGTCACCGCGCCGACAAAAGGACGACCCAGCTCCCTTAAAATTGTCCAAATGGAAAGGCCAAAAAACAACGGCAAGTTGTTAGGAAGTGAGCAATTATGGGGACGCCGGCAGGCGTGCTCCTTTTGTCTCAGCGGCTTTGGGTCCTGGAGGTCCTGGAGCTTGTCCTGGAGGTCCTGGAGCTTGAGGCTGCGAGCCGCGCTTGGGCCAGGCGGGCGCCCCTGGCCACAACACGCACTGCGCGATCGGGGAAACGCCTCGCCGCCAAGCAAATCGAACCCGTACACTGTACTCGAGATTGCGCGTCGTCGAGTGAGCAGGCTCGAAAAGGAATCAAATTAGTCGGCATTAGTGGCGGTTCGCGCATCACAAAGGCGGACGATTGTCCTCTCAATTCCTCTGGCTCCACCGGCACTGCCGCTCGCAAAGGTGGCCGACAGATGCATCGCGATAAGGAAGTGTCCCCCAGCCAAAGCAGTGCCTGCAGCCGGCCGCACCCAGCCGCACCGCCCAGGGCAAGGGCACCGCCCGCCAGCCGGCTGGCCCGGCGCTAGCGTGGCGTAGCGTGGCGCTAGCGACGTGTTCGACGGCCTGCACGGCCTGCTCGGCCTGCACGGCCCGCCGCATGGCACAGCTTGTTGCTCCGATTAGGGTAATATTTTCGGAGACTAATGGGGGCGGGCCTGGCGACGCCTGCTGGCGGCCGGGGCTGCGGGGGCGCTCTTTGCGGTGCGAGCCGGCCCTAGCCGCCGACGGGGACCTTCGGGGCTTCGGGGGCGGACAGCCGGGACAGCCGGCGCGACACCGCGTCCCCGCCGCCACGCCGCGCCGCCCGCCCCGTCTGGACCCTGGACCCCAGTCTGGACCCCCGCCCCCGTCCCGAAGGTCCCGATGGTCTCGATGGCCTGCTGCAGGTCCAGGCGGGTCCAGGCCGTCGTGGCGCTCGCTTTGCCGTCGTTCCGCGCTAATGACGAGGGCCCTCGACGCTCTGTCTCTCTCCCTCTGCAGTCTACCCGCAGAGGACCGTGAGAGACAGAGCAACCGAGCTGTGTTCGGAATCGGCGTGCAGCACGGCCTGCATGTCCACGTCGTTCCACGTCGTTCCACGTCCACCGCAACGAGTTTGAAAGGGGCCCGCCAAGCAGTGACATTGTCACACATCCGGCACGATCGGAGCATCCCAGTGCACTTTCCTGTACACTGCACACAGCGCAAGCTGCGCATGCCACCCTTTCCTGCCGGGGCGTGGCCGGGCGTGGCAGCAGCCCCCAACAGGAAGTCTAGGGCACCACCCCCTTCTAGGAGCCCTCCGGTTTTGAGGAACGGGCAACGGGCCTGCTCTCCCCGCCCGCCCCCGCACCGGTGGTCGCGCGCGCGCGGCGTGTGCGTCGCAGTGCGTCGCCCCGGACCGACATTCCTGGGCACCCCTGCTCGCGCACACACTCACACACACGCGCACACAAACACACACACACACAATTTTTAGTTCGCCCTTGTGACACACTCGGCACCGCCCCAGCGACCAAACACCCCGTTGCCCCGCCCTCGGCATGTCGCACTCATCCTTTGCGGAAACCCGAGCCCCTCCGTCTGTGTCTCTCTTTCTCTCTGCCGCCTTGTCCTTGACCGCCCGCACCTCTCCGCGGGTGAAAAGGGTGAAAATAGGGATCTGATAAGGCCGCGCCGCCGCGCCGCCGCGCCGCCGGCAGGATGTCCCGAAGGAGGAGGATGTCTGCGCGACACGAGGCGAAACCGCGCGGCGTCGCGGCGGAGAAAGAAGCGCCGGCGCGGGGTAGCGACGCCGCGTCCGCTGCAGCGGCCGGGGGTATCGCCGCTCCGGCCGCGCTCCGTCCTCTTGAGGGGCGGAAGGCGACCAGCGGGGAGCTCGTCTCAAGCGAGCAGGCTGCGCAGGCCGGGCCGGCCGGGCCGGCAGGCAGTAACTGGGCCTAATTAGGAAGCTCCGAGGCACGTATCGGATGTCATGGCCAAGTCCTGCCCTGCCGGCCCTGCCAGGGCCCTGCCCTGCAGCGGCCGGCCCCCCTGTCCGCTATCGCCGTCGCATCGTATCGGCTCCAATAAACTCTTTCCTATCTCAGCAAACAAAAGGTAACGTTGCCGGGACGGGCAGCCAGGACCGGCCGGGCGGCCCGCTCCAGGACGTACAGCTTCCCTGGCGCCGGCGCTGCCGCCGGGCCCGGCTGCCCCCTCCCCTCCCCCCTCCTCCTCTTTCCCGACCCAACGAGGCAATCACTCTCACTCCGTCGTTGTTATGCAGAGGGTGTCTCTTGAAGCGACTTGAATGCGGCCATCAATAAGACAGCGTACCGGGTACGCCTCCCCCGCCGCCCCCGCCGCCCCGTCAGCGACTTGGCCGCCGCGCCGCGCCCCCCAGACCCCAGCCCGGACGTCAGTGAGACGTCGGAGCCAGCAGACTGATTCCGAGAGTCGTTTTCGTCGCTCTGTCTCTCTCGCACCTGTAAGCGACGCCCCCGTGAGTGCGACAGAGACGGCGGCACGAAGATCGACCACTCCCGGAATCGGTCTGCAGCGCCGCATCGGCCGCATCGGCCGCATCGTTCGCGTCGCATCTCTCCATCGGCGCGTCCATTTCTCGGAATGCGGCCATAATCGCCGGGGCGTATCGCACACCCGCCCACACCCCACACCTTCGCAGCGGGACAGGCGACGAGGCGCCGGGCTCAGCGTCGGCGGGTTGCCTCGCCTGCCTCACCGTGGCTTCGGACGCAGCCCGGCGCCGAGCCAGGCATGCCAACCCTCCCTAGGACACTGCGAATTCCCCGCGACTGCTATGTCGCTGCGGGCACCGCGGGCATTCCGCCAGTGGCATGACTCGGGGACGGGAAGAAGAGCGCAAACGGCAAGTCACACGAGGGAGCGCTCATTGATACGGGAAGGGAAACGATTACACGCCCCAGGTTCGCTCTTTCGCCACAGGAAATCGTCACTTAGCCGCCCCCGAGAAGGGCCCGGCCAGCCTGGCCCGGCGTCAGCCTCACCGCCCTCGCGGCCCTCGCCCTCCGTCGATCCGGAATCGAGCATTTACCCCCCGATTCCCTGCCCAGTTTCCAGAAGTACGTGTGAAGTGGCTAACGAGCCATAATGCGCGACCCAATGTAATGGCCGCTCACAAAAACACACAACAGGAAATGAACAGGTTGGCCGTTGCGGTGTGGTGGCGTCCTTCTTGGCGTCCTCCATGGCGTCCTCAACGGACGCGACCGCGGGCCCTCCGGCAGCCCGGTGGTACCCGGTGGTACCCGGTGGGGGTGGTCCGGGACCTCTGGTTCGGGATCTCTCTGGTCCAGACCGGGTAAACCGCAGTGCAACAGACTGCTGCCGTGAGGGCGTTGCTGAGATGGACGCCGGTGGAGGAAAAAATGCAATAGCATTCCTTTTTTATTAACATTTGTTTTTTTGTTACAAGAAACAGAATTCTGTGGCTTACTGGCGGTCAGGAAAGCACCACTCTCGCCTTGCCATTTCCAGGCCTGCCCTCCGGTAAAGTCGTCTGCTAACCTTCAATTTTCGTTGAAAGGAACTGATTGCTTCCGATGCCTCCTCCCGGGTGCCCCGGGTGCCCCGGGTCGGGGACTGGCCGGGGCGTCCAGGCGGGACCAGGCCACTTTCTTCGTGACGCCGTGACGCCTACACCGCTTGGCGGCTCACTGCTAAGGGCCGGCTGGCTGTGGCCCCACATGTGGACGGCCGCGCCATGTCTCGCGCCACCTGCGACTCCACCCCATTCGCATCCCAAACTCCCGCCAAAAAGGTCCTAATTTGCTCTTTTTGGAGGAAATAGGATAACAGTCGTAGACTTCTCTCTAGCTATCAACATGTTTTTCCGATGCTTTCGATCGCGTCAACGCGTTTTCCCAACGGTCACTCGACGTCCTCGATCAATCCGACTGAACGGTTGTGACGGCGCGGCCGCCGCCCCTCGCCCCCGTTGCACCGCGAGGACGCCGTGGGGGGCTCGGCCAGCTCGGCCAGCTCGGCGGACGCTGCCTGCAGCTTTGTGGGCAATCCGGGGGACAATCCGGGCTAGGCGTTTTGTCGCCCCGTCAATGCTTTGACGCGACGAGGCCAGGCGAGGCCCTGCGGAGCCCCGGACGGAAGCCGGACGAAAACAAGCCGTAAGTGACGACGACGATGACGACGGCGACGGAGATTCGGCTCGTGATTTATCATCGCACGGATCATTTCTTCCGGAAAGGACATAATACGATACAAATAAGAAAGGAACGATTTGGCGGGCAGGCAGGCCCCTCCGGGGGGTTTAGCTCAGCGGGGCGGTTTTACATGGGAGGGGCGGGATGTTGACACCGCGACACCGGCGAGCACAATGAGTGCCGCAGTGTGGACACTGTGTGGACAGGAAGCACCGCCGCCCCTCAGCCACGGCGGTGGCCCCGCGCGCCCCGCGGCCAGGCGGCCACGCGGCCAAGGCGGGGCCTCGGCCTTGACCCTCCTCCGGGCCGCCGGGCCGCCAGGCCGGCCGGCCAAGCGGTTTAGGCGCGGGCCCCGGCGGCGGCGATTCGAATCCGTTCTAAACCGGAAAGGGATAGAGCCGTGCGCGCCGCATTGGGACGGATGTCCTGTCCGGCCGCATGGCCCGGCAGGCCCGGCAGGCCCGGCACGGCCGCAAGGTGAGGACGGCCGGACGCAGGGACGGACGGGCAGACAGACAGTCGGACAGTCGGGCCGAATGGACCGGAAAATGTCAATAAGTGTGTACACTGCATCCCGCGGCGCGCGCCGTGCGGGTGGCTCGGCTCGCCAATGGCATTGGGACCGTCGGCGACAAAAGGCGAATCCGAAAGTGAATGCGGATCCGGCGGGGCCTGCTGTGACAGGGCAGCCACCGCACCGGCACCGCGAATCTGAATCTCTGAATCGCGGTGGCTTGACAAACTGCAGGGCAGCTCGCGATTGTCCCGCCTGGGGTGTTTCAATCCGCGACCACGGGGTGCATGTGCCCGTCGGTCACACAGCCACGATGAGCAAACAGCCTCAACCGGTGCGACACTGAACTCACTCACACAGGCCCGTCCTTAAACACACCCGCTCCCTCTCACACACATGCACACACACACACGAACACAAAACGCCGGATTCGGCCGTACTGAGTGTGTGCACCGCGGAGAGCTGCGAAAGCGGAAGCGGAAATCCTTTCAGTGGCCGCGCCGCGCTGCGCTGGGCTATGGGCGGGCCTGGGTCGCGCGCGGGGCTCACTCACTCACACACACACGCAGCCGGGTGACACCACCACTCACCCCCGGACGCGTGGCCACGGGGTTGCCTACCCACCATTACCATGGCGAGACCTCTGCGTTGGACGGCCGCGCGGAAGGCGGCTGCGGGGGCGGTGTCTCCGTCCGGGGCGGTCCGGGGCGGTCCGGGGGCCTGGAGGCCTTGGGGGCGTGGAGCTCAATGGCTCGGACTGACAGCGCATCAACGGACACTTTCGGCTCGTCAAACGTCGCCCGGTGGCAAGGAGCAAAAGCAGCCCGACGGCTAGTACAAGAAAGGGCAGAAGAAAGAACGGTCGCGGACCTAAACTGTGCGTATTTCCGGTTGGATCGAGAAGCTTGGATCCCGCTCCGCCGTGAACTGCTGAACCTTCCCCACGATGCACGGGGAAGCGCCCCTCGAGGCGAAGGACGTGTCAATCACTGGCCGTCAGCCTCGCCCTGCAGTGCAGGACCGCCAACGCCCAGAGCGCACGTTGAATCGCCGAGGCCGTAAAAAGGGAAGCCCTGCGTCGGATCAAGCAAATCGTAAAGCAAACAAGGCCGAAGAAACGGCCGGTGAAAGAAGGCGGTGATCCGGGAAGGGCACCGCAACACCCAACGAGGGTGCGAGTCTGTCGCGCGGTGGGAGGGGGGCGGAGTCAGTGTCAACCTTCCGACCAAAAATTCTCTTCACAGCACGGTTTGGCGTGAAATGCAAACCGCGCCAACTCTTCGAACGCGTTGGGACCATTTCCCCGCGCGGGGCTGAGGACGCCGAGGACACGCTTCACTGTTCCTCCAGGAGGCAATCCGTCGTCGCGGGCGTCGCTTCATTCCCCCACGCGGCGCGGGTGCGACACGTGTTGAGAGTAATTGGACCTTCCCTACCAATCTACATTCCGGCATCGACCCCCCTCCCCCCACCCCCACCTTTCCTAATCCTTCCTCTTCCCCGTTCGGAACACGCAGCACGCGGCGCCGAATATACCCCCGCGCGCCGTTCTGACTTTCTGACACGCTTGATGAGAAATCACTCGTCTCGCCCGCCCGGCCGCCCGGCGGGGCGCTAAGTAAAACACTTCATCCGTGAGGGGGAGCAGCGCGGAGCGGGCAAGGGGCGAGCGGACACGGCTTCCGTTCACACCTCGCCCTGCTGCTGCCGTGCTGTAACGCTGCAACGGTGGACGAAAAGCAAAAGCCTCATGGAATCGACTCCCGATCTGCCTGGTCCGCTCGCACGCTGCTGCGCGTGTTGCCGAGCTAATGCGCGCACACACACGCACACAACTCCAGCAACCAATACATAAGACGCTCGCGGGGCTCGCGGCCTACCTGGGGCGGTACCCTGCTCAGCCCGCCTAGCCGTGTCACGACCCGGAAATGACATCGGGCTTACTTCCCTCTTGTCCGGAGCCTCCGGGACGGGGCCGGCCGGAGGAGGGAAGCCAGCCAGCCAGGGATGCTGGGGAGGATGTCCCTCCGGAAAGGGGCCAGGCCTTGGGCCAGGCGGGGGGCGGGGGCGGGCTGAGCCGGCGTTACGAAAGGAGGTGAACCGTCTGACGCGTCAGTTGTTTCGGATTTGATTCGTTTCTCACGAAGTCACCCACGCACCCCGCGGAGTGAGGGGCTCCACCGCCGGAAGGCCGGAAGGGAGGGGCTTGGTTCGGGAGGCTTGAGGCTCACTCGAGCCATTTTTAAGGTGTCGTTGCGCGGCCCCGGCTGACACTCTTCTAATTACACGTCTGTGTGTGTGGGAAGGGTGGGGGAAAGTTAGCGTGCGCGCGGGTGTGTGAGCAGAAGAAAGTTTCACGCATCTCGTGAACATTCATAAAGTTTTGGGTGAATCTGGTGTTTTGCCGGTCGCACCGCTTCCGGCGTCTGCGACTCCACGCGCACACTGCGAATTCACTCTCTGTGTCCTCGTCCTCTCTGTCTCTCTCAGACGCACTCGTCCATTGTGCATCCCGTTTTAGCCCGTCTTTAGCGCCGCGTCGCGCCCGGCCTCCCCGCCTACCTGCTTAGCTGCTTAGCAGACGATGCATGGCAGAGCGTGGCGGGGCCTTGGGGCACGCCGGGGCGTTGGGCGTTAGCGGGGCGCTAGGGGGCGGGCGGGTCGCTCCATCACAGTGACACTGCCACCAACATCACTCGCAGGCCGCCCCGCCCCGCCCCGCCCTGCCCCGCCTTTGACAGCGCCCCAGCCCATCCACCACCCTGTAACTGGCGAGCCTGGTGAGGCCCCTGGAGGGCGCCGCGCCGCGTCGCGTCGACACGATGGCGTCGCCGCGTCGCCGCGTCGCCCAAAGGAGCTCAGGAAGGCCGTCGTCGTGCAGGCTCTAAAATAAAGAAGACCGCTTAACGAGAAGAGGAAGGCGGCGACGTCGTCAATAAACCGAAATCGATGTCCGACCCGAAATACACGTTTTCGGTGTCCGCGTCCGCGTCTTGGCCACGATCCCCCTGCTCCCCGTCTCTCTCCCACGAGGGCGCCAGCGCGCCCCGGCCGCCCCCGCCCCGAGCAGCCCCGGTGCGGCAGCCTGCACCTGCACCTAAAGCGGAAAATCCGATTTTCCTTCTTGTTGAGCCTCACGATTAAATGTCCATTACCCGCGGCACTGCGGCACACAGGTGCAGCGGCCCGGAAGTGTCGCGGCAAAGGAGGTGCTTGACGGCGACCGGGCCGCCGTAGGCCGCCGGCCTGGGGGCGCCTAGAGGCCTGGCCCCGTCGCCGTGGTGCTGCGGCCGCTGCTTGCAGGGTGGCGCCCTAGCGTGGCGCCTCCGCCTCTCGCACCGCTGGGCACGCGGCACACCGACAAGGCAATCACCCTCGTTTGCCCCGATGGCGCCGTGGCGCCGACGCCAAGCCGCGAAGCCCCGCTGGGCCGGGCTGGCCGGGCGGTTTCGCTTGGCACCTCCAAGTCAAGGTTTCGCACCGTGACAAATGCCCGGGGCAGCCGAGCTGCAGCGCCAGCCTGGAGGACGGCCTCGTCGGAGAGGCGACCGGGGCGCGTTCATTTGGCACCCCATCGAATGGGGGTCGTGTATGACGAATGCCAGGCGCACGCAGCGAGGTCGTTTGGTTAGGCGGAAGCTCCCTCCAATGCAACAGTGATGATGCGTGCTGAAGCGAGTGGGTGCATCTGCGCCGATTCCGTAGGCTGTGTTTGCTGTGGTCAATTAGAAAATAATGGTTTTACTCTTCGCCAAAAAAATGACTGCTTTCCGGCGGCGCGCGGGCAGTGGCGGTGACAGGCACTCCACGACGGCGGTCCCCGACTCCAGGACGCCGTCGACGTGGCCGCGTGGCCGCGAGTGGGGGCTGATTAGGGCCTCACTGGGCGGTGGGCGTGCGCGCCCGGCCCGGCGATGGATCTCTTCCGGAGAAATTAATTAAATAAACCTCCTCGCTACTTGCCATGCTCGCCGTGCTCGCCGTGCTCGCCAGGGCACGCCTAAAGAGCCTCGCCGTCGTCGAGTCAAAGACCCCCGTCGTCGTCGCGCCGTCCGGACGAGAAATCGCGGCGTGGGGTTTTGTTTTCGCCTCGTCGTTTTCACTCACACGGCCACTCGGTCCGCGCGCGGGGGAGGTAAAGGACACACGGAGTGGGCACACGGCGCCAGTGGCAGTTTGCCGGTCAGCCACAAGAATCACTCCGCGCGTCAAACTAAACAGACGCTGGCCATGAATCATGGCGTGTTCCGCCGGCAGTCCGTGAGCGCAGAGGGATTCGTCCAGAAGGGACCTCCACGCCCCGCCCCGCCTCGACCCGCCCCGCCCCACCGTGCGTCCGGCTTTATTAATTCCGTGAGAAGGGTGCGGCGGGCCAGGTGCGGAAGGGGCCAACGAGGGGCTTTCGTGTAAAAACGTCCAAATTTCACACCCCGAACAAGAATAATTTTTTTCCAGATTGAATTTTTTTTGAGGATCCTGGTTGATTGTCAGAAACGCGGGCTGTATAAGCGTACTAAAACTCAGCGTCTATCACAGTCAGGGTGCGACGCTGTCGCGCTGTGGCGCTCCACTGGGGGATGTTCTTCTAGTGGCGCCCTCCGCGCGTCAGCAGCGCGTCAGCCACCGGGGCGCGCTGAATGAATACCACACCAGTTAGTTCGCCAACGACTTCCGGCCCGAGAGCGAGTCGCTCTCTTCCGCCCCCGCCTTCTCGCCGGCGTGACGGACAACTTTGGCAAAATGAGGAAAGGCAGCGGAAACGCTCGATGGGTCGCCGCCGCGTCGCAGGTACCTGGCCGGCTGCTAATCCGCCCTTTCAAAACAATGGCCTGGCACGGCACGGCCGTGGCAGTGCCCACCATCGCCTCCCGTTTTCGGGGCCCCGCGGCCCGCAGGCCCGCCCGCACCCCGGACGCACACCTCTGGGCGCGGGGCCACAAAAACAAGACGATCAGGGCGCCAGGACGGCCGCCCGGAGCCGCCAGGATGCCGACGACAGCTCATTAGCGGCGCGCGCGAGGTCCCCGTCGAGCGCACCGAGACCGTCGTCGTCGTCGTCGTCGCCCACGCCCAGGTAACGGCAGAGACGGTGTGCCTACCAAAATATTTTCTCAAATCCGCACTGCCTCCACCGGCCGCGGATGCAGGCCCTCGACAGACCCTTCGCCCAGAAACCTTCTGCGAATGAAAACAATTTGCCCCCCGAAAAGTGGTGAGTGCGCGGCGCGCGGCAGCGGGGCACCCTTGCGAGGACACGCTCGTTGGGAGGCAGGCATGCGTGCCTCGCCGGGGACTCGCCGGAAGTCTTCTGCTCTCCAAATTTCCCGTCTGCGCTTTCGCCCTCGTGGCCCTCGTGGCCCTTTGCGAAACGGCGTGACTCACCCCGAGGAATGCGCCCTGCGCTGCGCCCTCCGCTCCGCGCCCCGCGCCCCCACAATCACGACCACAATCGCCACTTGTCGCTCCGATCGGCCGAAAGCGAGCACCACTCGCTGACGCTCTCGTGCCGTGTTCGTCCGTTCATTCGGGGGCTTCGGGGGCCACGACATGCAGTGAGTCATACCGGCAGCAGACGCAGAACTTCTGCCGAACTGCGCTCGTTCTGTTCTATGAATCGGGGAATGCCCTTATCAGGCAGATCGGTGACGAGTCTCGCCAGGGTTTCCGAGGCATGGCTCCGCGGCCGCCGCGTTGCCTTGTCCTTGAGCGCCGCGTTCGAAATGCTTCAAATGCTGCGGACCGGCGCGGCTTTCGAGAGACGAGCCGGCGCGCCGGTCGGCATAGAATCCCGGGTTCTAATTAGTGGCCGACGGGACGGGCATGCCGTTCATACCGCGACTGTCCGGCCAGGTCCTGCCAGACGCAAGACGGCTTACTTGTCAAACCCATCACAACAACTTTCGCCATGTGGCATCCTGCCTCGTGTGTGTGAGCGCGCGCGCGTGCGTGCGGCCTTCGGTCCATCCTTATACGTGGAGCGGTGGAGCGCGTCCGGCCGGCGTGGCGGCGCGGCCGGCGTCCTCCCTTCTCCCTCGCCCGCCACGACGCCCTCCGCCGCCGACTCGGCGACTCCCGCGACTGCGTATGTCTTGCGAGATTCGGCCGTGCAAGGCGAGCGTCTGTACAGGAAATTGGATGATTCGCTGCAAATGTCAAGTTTGGGCCGGACGGCCGGACGGCCGGATGGGGGGCAGGCAGGGAAGTCCCGCGCGACCGTCTCCCTCCAAATAACCTCTTGGATCCATTTGAGGCTTCCTGCCCGCTGCCGCCCGCTGCCGCCGCCACTGGCGGGCCCCGCCCGCAGCCCCGCAGCCCCGCAGCCCCGCCCGCCGGCCGCGGCCCCATTGGCCATTGTTACAAACCGGACGCCTTGAGTTTACTACTCCGCGTGCTCCGCGTGCGGCGGGGCAAGGCGGCAAGGCGAGGCGGCGACCCAAGATGAACGCACAGCGACAAGTGCAGCGAGGGAACCGAACCGAGGGAACCGCGGCGGGCCATCCCGCTTGGAGTTTGGCGCGCCGCGCGCCATCCAAATGACAGCGACGTGCCTCGCGCCTGCACCGCGAGCGTCGGAAGGATGGAAGGATGTCGCTTGTCTCGCGCCCTCTCGCCTCGCCCTAGCCTATCGCCTTGCCGCCCCGGCCAGTGTGCCCACATTGCCCTTTCCCGTACAGTGGTGGCCCGCCCTCGCCGCCCTGCATCGCCCTTGCTTCGCCGATCTCGGCCGCCGATTGGTTTGAACGTTCCGAACACGCTGCCTGGCCTGAAGGCCTGGGGGCCTGAAGCTGAAGGCCTGGACGTCTGAACGACGACTTCCGCGGACTCCCCCCCCCCTCCCCCCCTTTCCTCTTCCCCCGCCTCACCTCGGCGGCAATGTCGCGTGCCGAGCCGTGCGCGTTTATTCGCAGGAAGCGTCGACGGCCGGAAATTCCAAATTTGGGCGGGAATTTTCGAAACGTAAGCAGAGTGCGGCGGCGGCGGTGGACGACGACGGCATGGGGGACTTGGGCGAGGAGGCGAGGAACAAGGACCACGAAGGATGTGGAGCAGGATGCCGTTCCATTGCCTCGCTGCGATTGGCTTCCGCTCCTGGTCTTGCAGTGCCGTGCCGTGCCGTGCCGTGCCGCCCCTGCCTGGCCCTGCCTCGCATTGTGTTTGGAGGGAAGGACGATGCGGAGACGTGGCCGGCCAGGGTGGGCCACTCTGTGTTTTTCTTCTGGCCGTGGAGAGGCTAGCTCACTGCTTTCCTCTTTCTTGATTCGGTCCTCACTCCGCGGATCTTCGTCACGTGTCACGTGACGCTTCCGTGAATAGGGCTCTTTACCCAGGTCCCGGTGGGAGAAAAGCTGCCTACCCTCCCCTCCCCCTTCCCCCTGCGGCGCTCTAAGCCGCCACGCCGAGGCACCGCCACGAACTTTCAACCCACTTCGACCGTCAAAAGAAGTCCCCCCGAAAGCCGGAAGCTGCCCGCTGGCCCGCCGGGTTTTTCGCGTCCGTGTGACATTTTTCTCGCTTTCTTGGTGGTTGTGTTCCTCCATATCTCGTGACGATCAAAGAACTCGTTCTCACAGGAAAACAAAATCCTAGCGGTATGTGAGTGTCCGGCGCGTCCTCTGGGAATCCGCCGCTCGCGAGTACTTGATGCTAATTACACTCGAATTACGCAATTACTGCAGTGCACAATTACATGCCGCGGCGCCGCCCCGTCGGAACCCTGGACTGGAGGAGGCAGACCGCCGTACCGGCTGGCGCAGAGCCGCACAGACAGCTCACTGCAAACCAGCCATGCCGCCGAGCCGCCGTGTGGGAGGGCAACCCAACGTGCTCCTACTGCTCACCCACCGCCGTGCGGGTCGGCAACCCAACGTGCTGCAGGCATGCCACCACGCGGCCGGGTGATCCTTCCCTCCCAGACCACTCATCTTTGAATTGTGAGAACTTAGTTCAAAGCAGATTCCTCTGCTACACTACTTCGATGAGCAGTGCTCCTAAAAATGTTGCAAACGATAAAAGGCGGGATTCTAAACTAGAGTCTTTCAGTCCCTAGCTGACCGCTTAATGTCTCATACTTTTGTGGCGTTGGCTAGATGACGAAACACAACAACGTTCATGCGCCACCCGACCGACATGCGGTTGAGTTTCTCCAACTTGGCGCTTTGCCTTCCCAGTTCCGTGCTTGCGATTCCCGTATTTCGAATGATTTGTGTTACACGTAGCACTTTAATCCTCATCGGTACGTATGCTGTGCGGAAAAACTTCTGAACATAGTGCCGATTGTTTATCCGGCCTATCTTTGCTGATAAAGAGCATCAAAACAAACGACGGAGGTTAGGTGCCTCTCTCGTGGTGGTACGCGAAGGTTATGTTGTCCTTGGTTATATCTGTCTCCTCGTTATGGGCTGAAGACAGTGCATTATGCCTGGTTTGAAACAGTGCTCTGAGCGCTCCTTGCTGTAGTGAAATGCCGTGTACTGCTGTTGAGCTGTCTTTCCTTGAAAAATTAAATGATCTGAGAATTATACCAAATCAGAAGTGTCAAAGAGGATTTCGGTAGTAGTCTGAACCTTCTCTAATTTTGTTATTGTCTTACTGTTCTAGGCCATGGATCTAGCCCGTGCCGATGCAATGTTGATTTATGAGGATCGTGAACGGGAGTTGGAGTCTCCAACCCACATTGAAGGAAGTGAAGATGAGGATGCGCAACAGGAATTGGAGGAAATGTTGTATAGTCGTGTATACCATGAGAGCTCCTCGACTGATCTACCCCCTCCAGTGCCAGAAAATTGTCCAATTCTAAACGTCAATATTACAAGTGTGGATGATTCTGTGGCCAAAGTGGGATTCAAAGCGGCTGAACTTTCGATTACTTCTCCTGCTCCTCAATCTTCCAAGAATTGTAATCGGAGCCAATTCAACCACCCCTCAAGAACTACTCCTTCAAGATACTATGATGTCAACCAAGAGGTTCACAACTCAAAACCAACTTTTGTCGCCCCCACCAACCCTAGCAGAAATAGCAACTCAAAAAAAGTGATGAAGAGAAAACAAAGTAATACACCTTCTGGTTTGAGTAATAAGCTCTTAGCAAGGTCATCAAACGAAGAGTCGTACTTGCCCAAACCAACACCTGTTGTTAGAAGTAGCACTTCACCTCCTCTAAATGTTTCGAAAGATGAAGAATTATCAAGTCAAATAACCCAGCAGAATGAAAGTGAATCAGCTGAACCCAATGCAAAGCAAAGCCCAATAACAACGTCTCCTCCAAGTTCCAAATCAGCTGCAACTGAAAACTCACAAACTGAGACAATACCAGTTACTCATGTGGATCAAAGTGAGGAAAGAATTCCAAAGACATCTGAGGGTGTACAGCTTCAAAAAGATCCGCAGTTTACTCCATCTAGAGTGTCCCAAAAAAGTAAACTGCCAACCTTTGAGGCCAAAGTTTCTAAAGTTCTTTCATCTATGCTGGATGAAGAAAGTAGATCATCAGTGGAGGAAACCCAGTTGACTTCTTTGAGCTCAGCTCAAGAGTTAAATTCTGGTTGGAGTGTTGGAATGTCATGGGCTGATATGTCATCTAAATACAGTTTTGGAGTGGACTCCATCGAAGAGGAAAGTGTCAGTAGTCTTCAATTGCATGACACTTCTTTCATTTCAGACAGCCGTACCAACACTCCAGATGCTCAGACCCAACATATTATTAATGATGAAGATAATAATGTAAATGAACAAGAATCAGAGGAACCATCCATATATTCAATGCAGCTCAAAGACCACAGAGACCATAAAGACCAAGAGTCTCATGTAAACACATGTGACACTGACTCGGAGAGTGAAGTTGGTTCTATTGTTGAAATTGCTCCTCCAGTGAAGCCAACACCAGTTTTAGTTGATATATCAGATGGGGAATATGCGCCCACTGTGAGTAATCCTTTCAATTTTTTTCTTTTCTTTTTTTTCCTAGATTTCTTGGCTTCTGTTTTAAGCACTGATTGTTACTGTTATTTCTTTTTTACAAAACAGAACGATTCTTCACAAGTTGTGGAAAATGTTATTGATAGCAGCTCTGATGATGGTAAGAAAAGTTTTCAGTCTATTAATTTTTCCATTTCTTGTTGTTTGTCTCATTTTGTTTTGATATGTATTAAATAATAATTTTTTGTTTCTTGTTCAGATGTTGTTGTTATAAATGTGATTGACTCCTCCAAAACCAAAAATACGTAAGTGATAATCTTAGCTAGTTTCATTGAGACATTATTTTGAAATAAGCTCTAATCTTGGGTTTCTTTTCTCTTAAAATTTAGGTCTCCTCAGAAAGGACATAAAAGACAGTCAAACACTCAAATTGATTCGCATCCTGAAGATGTAACACCACTCAAACGTTCGTCCTATCATGAAGATATAATTGTAGAAGAGGAAAATTTAGTTGATGATCAGAAGTCTCAACAAAAATCTCTTCTGCCAGATGTCGTATCAGGAAAAAAACGGAACCGGTTAGACCGGTGGCTCCACAATCCCATAAAAGCGTCAAAGTATCTGGACCATCAGAAATATTTGGGAAAAATGAGTGGTAGGCTTTTTTATTACCGCAGTTGCTCTTTTTTAATAAATGAACTGTCAAGGATTTGGTCTTCTTTGACATGTAAGGCTTTAAGCTTATCAAACTTCAAAATATTGTTTCAGACAACCCGTCTTTGTGGCAACTGTGCAGAGCTGACATAACAAAAATGCAATCTCCTCGAGGGCCAAAATGTGTGAACTGCAATGAGTTTGGTCATAAGACTCACTTATGTCGTTTGCCACGAAAAATTATTTCATGCCATATGTGTGGTCAACCCGGGCATTCTGAAACACGGTGCAAGGAGAAGATGTGCTTACGGGTATGTTTGCTTAAGTGTGTCAACAACTGCCGTGGACCCCTCTTTGAAAAATCTATCATATGTACCTGCTGGGTTAGAGAACAAGTTCACTTTGCAATGTTTGCAACCTTCCTGTTTCAGTGCGGCAAAAAGAACACCATTTTTACTGATAGATGCAAAAGCTGTACCAGCAACTCCATACTTTGTAAAATTTGCAAAGCTCGCACGCATACCTGGAAGACATGTCCAGATTTGTGGAGGCGTTACCATTTAACGGTGTGTTTTAGTTTTATTCTTAATCTTTTCAGAATTAGTTCATCTTTTTTTGCTCCTTTGTAACACAATTAATTTTGAATCTGTCATGCCCTTAGACTTCTGTTGGAGACATTACACAACCAACTGCTGGAGATGATAGGCCCCGATCTGAACATTGGTGCTCTAACTGTGCAAAAAGAGGACATCTCTCTCATGAATGCTATCTACCACATTGGAAGTGTGAATCCATTTCACCCTTTATTGTAAGCTCTACAAATTCTTTAAATATAACATGGAAACATCCCAAGCCAACACCATTTGTTGTAGTCTAAATTAATTTTCTTCTCGTAGTCTAATAATTTATTCTTTCATTTTAGAAAAGCTATTCAAATGTTTGTGTTGAAGAAACCAAATTTGAAGGATCCCAATCATTTTCATTGATGCTAACTGATGAGGCAGCATCACTGTTGAATACCGAGGAAGGAAAGGAGCTTTTAAAATCTCTTTCAGTGCAATGTCAAGTAGAAATCCACACAAGCTTTGACATTACCTATAAAAAACTGTCCATGAAGGGCTCAACTTTGGTGAGTGAGACATATTTTTAATGCTGGCCATCAATTGATCAATTGGCAATTCCTAATACCGATTGATATTAACTGCTTTCTCTCCTACATAGGCTATAGAGGAGGTACGATCAAGAGTGATGAATTGGACATCACCCAAAGAAGTGTCCTCTCGGAATGCAAGCCTTCCTCACATGATCGCAAGTGAAACACCCAACCAAACCGAAAGTGAAGCATCCACTAAGAATGCAAGCACTGTATCAGCAAATATTGCTTGTGAATCATCCACCAACAAAATAGGCGAATCTGCTATCAAGAATGCAAGTGAAAACGAAGCATCCATCAAGAACAGTGAGGCAACAAACAACAGTGCAAGTGAAGCATCTACAGACAATTTAAGCCTTCCTGCAGGAGCGCCTTCCAATCAAATTGCAGAGACCCAAGGAGAGGCTGATTTGCTATACAATACAGAAAATCTTGAAGAGTCCTCCACTTCCTCTGAAACACCGTTTGAAACAACACCAACAACCAAACAAAAATCTTACAAAGGAAAAGCTACCGGTGAAGTATCAAATAGTGATCATGCTGGAATGACCATTTGTGATGCGTGGAATCTGCCCCCATCTTTACCTAAACAATATTCCCCTCTGCAAAGTCTCCTTGAGAATGAAATGAAATTCATTGATTCTCCTATTTATTGCAATGAAACTGTGAAGCAACTTTATCAAAAGTTCGTAAAATGTGCCAAGGGCACTAGTTCATCAAAGAGAAAAGATGCTCGCCATTACTCAAGAATCTTGTCAATTATACTGTTAGGAAAATGTGGCTTTTGTGATGGCTCGGATCATGTTGCTGCTCTCAAGCGGCTCATTCAAAGTTTAAAAGAAAGGAAAGGGGCCATTGGTAACCTATATAAACAAGTGCTTAAACATTATGCCCCAATATTTCAAGGTATCCTAAGGTATGATTACAAAGCACTTGTACGGCAATTTTATTTAGATGAAACTTTAGTGAAAATGTTTGATAGTAAGACAGATGGAGCATCTGACTCAAATGAAGAAGCCAAAAACGCTTCTAGCCTAGAGAAGATTTCCATTGACAAGCCAGAGATAAATCTTCTAACTCCCAAGAAGAAACCAACTAAAAAACTTCCTAGAATGCCCCTTCATTCCTCTAATAAGCTAAAAGCAGCAGAAAAGAGGATCAAGAAAATTGTGCCTTTTGTTGTAAAAAACTTGACTTCACGATTTATTTTTAGTCACGACCGAACCTCACTAGAAAGAATGTATGCTTCATTTTGCAAACAGAAGGCATGTAAAAAGGAAGAGATCATTGCAGATATGAATCAAGTAATTGAAAAATTATGCAAGTGTTACAATATCAAGTTGCCAACTAAATAGTAATGGTTTAGCCATTATCCAGGAATTTTAACTATTTCTTTTAGCACTTTGATTTTGTGGAATTCTTACAAAATTTTTTTTCCTGTCTCAGCATACATTACTTCCTTACTTTTGCCCTTCTAAACAAGTCTACTTTTTGAGTATAAAGTAAGTTTGCTTAATTTTCCCCCTTTTTTTTCAATGTAATAACCTGTATTTGGTTAAAATTATTTATGATCATTTTATCTGTGTTGTTGATGGAGATTGTGGAATTCATTAAGCTTTTGTGTTGGGCGAGAGTGCCTATTTTGCAAATTAACCACACAGATAAATTCTTCTTTCAATGTTGTTGTGTTTTGTTTATAAAGTTTAATTAATTATCATTTTCTTTCCTGAGTGAAGGAAAGTGTCAGTGAAATAGTAAGTCAAAGATGTGTTAAAAATAAATTGAACACAGGTAATGTAGTGAAACTAGGTTTACTATTTCCCTAGCAGTGTTGCAGTCTTCTTGCTTTATTGGGTGAATCGGGCTCGCTGTGTAATCTTTTTTGGCAGTCCCTCTAACGGCCTGCCAAACTGGGTCTCCTCTGAAGGGTTGATAATAAATTTGGTTACTTTGTTACCCATTTGTTTCTTATTCCCTCATGCCTCATGCCACTGATACGCTCATGGCTATCATTCCATGAAGCGCACGGAGTAGCGGCGGGGCCAGGGCATACTTTGGCCTGAGGCCCGCGTGAGCCTGGTGCCAGGGCAGTTGGCCGCGGCCGCTCTTCAGTGTGCCACCGAGTCCAGGCGGGTCCAGGCCTGGAGTCCGAGCGGCGTCATGGCACGCTCGGCCCACTGGGCGTGGGCTCTGGCGTTCCACTCCCTGGTCGTCCTCGTCGAGCTGTGCTCTGGGGCCTTTGCTACACCTACATCTGCAACCAGTGCGGCCGTGGCGGGCACCGCAGTGCAAGCGCAGCGTCAGGGAACTCCAAGTCCTGACGAAGCCACCACGGTTACGGCTGGCGCCGGCACCACCACAGGTCGGTGAAAAGAGCGAGACAACCGATGAGTTTTGTTCGGTTCACTTAATCCGAACACAGGTGAGGTCTCGGAAAGATCCTGGTTTCAAATCACCCGCTACCTTTCCGATAGCCTCGCGCAGGGCTCACGGCGGAAGTGGCGGAAGCCTTGCGCATCAGGGTTACAATAGCAAATATTTTCTCAACGTAGTTTTATTGGTAATCTATAGACTTACAATAGCTTCAATAAAGAAAGATGTCTTTTCTGTAGAGGTTCATCTTCTATTGTGGCTTTTTAAAAAAATATTGCCGAACTAGTGTGGTAGGGTGGAGCGACGCGCGAAACGGTGGTCATGGAGGGTGGCTAGCCTGGGTCAGGGGAGGGGTGTCTGTCTGTCCGTCCGCTTGTCTTCTGCTGTGTTGCTACCTAGCGACCGGTCGCGAACAACAGCGTCTGCACGAATTTATTGACTGCAACCGCTGCTCGCCCCTCAGTTGTTATGGAGTCGGGGTGCTCGGCGGAGCCCTGTGAGGGGCTGGATGGTCCTTGGGCGTACGAGCCTGACCGACAAGAGGACATGGACGCCTGTTTCACCGCGTTTGACAAAGACGGGTGAGTTAGGTTATGATTCCCTTGGTACTGTACTAGAGAATTCCCTGGCTGAGACCTGACAGAAGGTTGTCATGATCATACCTTCAATATAGTTCAAGTTTTCTACCTTTGGGCCTGCCATCTGCTGACACCCTTAATACGTCTTGTGAAATGTGAAATGTCTTTGAAACGTGATATAATCATTTTCATTGATTGCAACTTAATCTTTTTACATGCTCGTTATCTCTGTTATCTCTGTTATCTCTGTTATCTATTGCTTTTCAGGGATGGCTACTTAGACTTGAAAGAATTTGGTTCTGTGTGTCGAGCACTGTTTAGAAATGATAAAGGCAAAATCTACACACTTGAACCAAAACAATTGTATGAGGTCTTCAATATTTTCGACAGAAACAAGGTATGTTTACGTAAAATTAAGGCTGATATTTTTCTGTGCACCATGTATTGAAGTCTTTTGCACACTAAAGAAATGTTTTAATTTCTCTTCATTGTTAAAAATAGACAATTGTTAATCTTAATATTTGCTCATGAACTGTTTGCCGAAAATTTCCACCACATAGGATGCGCTTTGATTCAATAATCAAATTCAAGGATGCACAAAGTAGCAAGTGCAAAATGGATTCAAGGAGGTGGCAGTAGGGTCTGACAAACTGTTGATATTTTTAAAACCAAGAAGCTGGCCGCTACTGCCTTGCCTCCCCAGTTTAAAGAAAAGTCGGCCTCAGCCTGTGATGGGATCCAACTCTGCTCTGATTTGGGGCAATGAGTCCTGACTGACGTCTGTGTTCCAGGACGGCTACATTGACCGGGAAGAGTTCACGCGGTGCTGGAACCAGTGGATCAAAACGGTGAGTGCTGTTGGTTACACATCGGGCAGAATCCGGAGGCAGATGTCTAGATTAGACTAGATCGGTGGTAGGCAAGCGCGCGTGCAACCCTCCTCCTCCCCCCTTTTATTTTTCTTTCCCCGTGCTCCATCGTTTCCAAGAAGCTTCCCGTTCCTACATCCGCCCAAAGTGCTTGCCGATACGTAGTCGCGGTCACGAATACAACACCTGTCTCCTCCTCCTCCTCTTCCTCCCTTCCCCCCCCCCTCTTCCCCCCCTCGCCCCGCGGGGCGGTGTAGACGTTTCGGCAGCGCAAAGCCTCACGCTGCAACCGAATCAAGCGCAGAGCGTGTGTAACGAGCTAGTGCAGTTTTAGCAGTGGGATCCAATTTCGCGAGATTGCCTAAACGACGTAGTTTGCGGGTCACTTGTCCGGTAATCTAGCGTCGTTTTCGAACGCTCCAGTGCGGTTGCCGCCGAGCCTCGACCTTTCTGCGCTTATGGGGCTTTCGGTCGTACGTATATGCGCTGTGTTCGTTCGGGCCGGCCGAAAATGCCGCGGGGCCGTGGCCGTATTTTGGGGGACCGCTGTGCCAAAGCCTGGCGAGGCCCGGCCTTGCCGTGTGCGTGGGCCCGGTGGGCCTGGTGGGTCTGCGCCGGGCGGCTTTGGCTTATTTTGCGCGCGCACCTGCCCGCTCTCACGGCGTGATTCGCCGCGTGGTTCGGAAGAGCGGTTCGCCGCTCCGTCTCTCTCACGCCCTTACGGACAGCCGCATGAGAGCGACTGAGATGGGGCGACAAAACGACTCTTCCGAATCGCTCGGCCGCTGTGCATTCGCGCAGGCTGGCTGAGGGCTGGTTGAGGGCTGGGGCCTGGCTGAGGGCTGGGGGCTGGCTGGCTGAGGGCCTGATAGATGATGAAAACGTTACGAGTGCCTTTCCTCGTGCCCCGCCGCCCTGGCGCCTCAAGGTCTGCAGGCCCTGCACGGTCCGGCCTTTGATCCACACGCGGCTCGCACGCAACGCGCGCCTGCCCCGTAAAGGCGACTGATGGCCCTATTTCTGGATGTTTTTCCCTTTTTCGTTCCGGCGGCCCTAGTGGGCGGGCGGGCTCCCGGTTGTCACCGCCACGCGGGCGCGGCGCGGCGGCCCGGTCGTCCGTGACCGACACGCCACGCCCGGGTGTGGCGCTACATCGCCTCCATCCATTCCGGCCAAACTTTGTGCACTTTTCGGAGCCGCGGGGCCGGTGTGGCGGTGTGGCGTCAGGCCCCCCCTCCCCGACTCCCCGCTGGCGGTGTAGTAGTGCTGCAGGGTGTAGGCGCCGCGCCGCTCGTGGTTAGGCTGCCTGCAGGCCTTCAGGCAGCGCAAGTTGCCGGGCACGGTCTTGTTGCGGCGGGCGGGGCGCGGCGCGCTGCCGTAGCTGGTTGGTCTGATCGGTCAAACTTTGCTCTCCTTTGTCGTGGCGGGGCGCGGCGTGGCGCTGAGGGAAAGGTCGTGGACTCCGCCGCGGGGGTTGGCGCCTCCTCTCCCTGGCGCTCGCGGCACCATCGACCCGCCAATCGGCGAACCGCCAAATCACCAACCCCCGATCACCGTACAATTCGCAACAACAACAAAAACTTTCTATGATTTACCTTGCATGAGGAAAGATATGGCATAAAGCGTGGTCGCCGCGGTCCGGTGGTCGACGAACTCATGCGCTGCGTTGAGATGCGTTCAAGTCACCAGCTGCAGGCCGATGGGCCGATTCCGATGAGTGTTTATTCTCTTTGTCGCTGCCTCTCTCTCGCACTCGCGGGGCGTCGCGCTGGCGTGCGAGAGGGACGAAGCGAGCCTTGCCGGGCGCTCTCTGTGGACGCGAAACAAATGGCGGTGCCTTTAGCCTTTGGCCGCGTCGCCCCGTGTCGGCTGCGACGACAATGGCGTCCTCCACGTGGTGCCCCGGGACTTGTTGGTCGCGCCTCGCGGGCCTCGCACCGCCCCATTATGGCCGTTATTACGAGCGTCGCGAGCCTCACGAGCCACTGGCGGACCCCCGCAGGCACGCCCAAGGCACGCCGGGCCGCTTAGTTACCTGGCGTAATAAAGCACCACGCGGCGGACACAACCCTCTTGAGGCGAAACGCGACCGAACCTCGCGCCGGCTGAGAAGGGGTAGAGGGAGAGGGGAGCGCGGGCCCCGAGGGGCGCTGCCACCGCCCCGCCCCCAGGATGCGGGTACCAAGGAGGGTGCCAAAGCAGCCAAAGCGCCCGGCCGGGGTGCCGGGGTGGTTGAACCGGACGGCATGAAGGGCGATCACTGCCACGGCGCCGCGGCCCGGTCCGCCCGGTCGAAGCGAGACTCGGAAAGCTCCGAGTCACTCAGGACGCGCCAGGACTCGCGGAGGTCGGGAGGGACTCTGTTCCATTGGCTTTTACAGTGAAGGTCTCGCGATGGCCACGCTGTAAAGAGGGCGGAGGCCTGGCGTGGGCGCAAAGAGCCCTCCTCTCTCCGGAAGTGCTCCAGGCGAGGTGTTGTCGGGGTGCTTGACTCGTCGGGGGTTGCCGCCGACCCCGAGGCGCCAAGAGGCAAGATGCAGGCCACGCGGGGGGTGGCGGCACGGCGCGGGGCGGTGGGGCGGGGCGGGGCAGGGCGGGCAGGGCGCGTTGGATGGAGCGATCTCTGGCCGGTACCGACGGGGGCGGGGCGGGGCGCCTCGCGGTGGCGGTGGGGGTGTCGGCCGGGGGTGGGAGCAGACTCCATTTTGCGGCGGTTGTGGTTGCAGTGGGGGTGGGAGTGAGACGGCTGCGCGGCGCTGGAGGCGGCCTGAGTGAGCCAGAGTGAGCCGCGGCAACGTGTGAACGAGAGGTGGGGTGGGGCCGGGCTGCACTTTGGGTCGGGTACCCTCTGCCGGCCTCTGCCCCACATTCGGGTACGGCATGCAATGAGCGCGGAGGCGCACGCCGCTCTGCGGAGTCCCAGGCCTTGCCGTCTACCCCTCGAGCCTCGAGCCCCTGCGGTGCCGAGGGTAGGCAACCCTCCGACAGGCGTGTGGAGCGGGCGGCCTATCGTCGGTGTTGCGGGCGCCTTGCGCTGGGCGAGCCTCGCCGCTGCAGACAGCACGCCCCGCCCCGCCCCGCCCGCCCCGCCCCGCCCCGCCCGGCTTGCGGAAGGTCAGGCGCCCCTTGGCGGGCCAAAGCCTCCCTGGAAGGCGAAAAGGCGAAGCGTATTTATAGGGCCGCTGCGTTGCCGGCGTTGCCCCACTTGGGCCAAATTAATTTCCTCGGGCAGACCGCTTTGCCGCTTTGTGTTGGCGAACGCCTATCTTTAGACACTCTCGAAGTGCAAGGCGAGGCCGGAGGGCGAGACCCCTCCCCCTCCCCCTCCTTTGTCCTCTAGCGGTGTGCCTGCGCGGCCCTGCCAGCCAAGGCAGGTGATCGCGTGACGCGCCTTCCCGCACCATTAGGCGGCTTTAATTTATCACCGGGCCGGGAGCAGCCCCGCCATCCAGCCCTGCGCCTCGCCAAATCTTTTCCTCGCTTTCGTCCACTTTCCGGAAGCCGGCGCGACGTCGGCCCGACAGCGCGGATTGAAAGCGGAGACTGTCGCCGCCAACGGGCCGTGCCGCCGTGCCGACTGCGGACTCTGTTCGTCGCGCTGTCTCGTCTCTGTCGCACTCGGGGTGCGTCCCGCGAGGGTGCGGGAGAGACAGGGCGAATGGCTCGGCCGAGTGCACCAAGGGCAGGCAGTGTAGGCCGGCCCGGCCCGGCCCGCGCGTGACGCCTGATGCCTCACTGCGGCGGGGCCGAGGCGGGGCCGGGGCCGCGCCGCGGAGGACTCGGCCCATCCATCCAGTGGGGCGGCTCGGCCTTGTCGGCCTTGTCCGCGGTCGGGTTCGGCGCGGCTCGGCGCGGCTCGTGTTCTGGCTGCTTCTGACGCAGCGATCGCCGAGTACTTACTTTTCATGGCGATGACGTCGCCCCGCATCGACCTGTATCGGAATGGCGAACACGGCCCGACTGTCATCGCCGCCACGCCGCCGTCGAGAGCACAGGGGCGGAAGGCGCGACCCCGCGTCCCGCGCAATGCCCGCGCCTCGCTGACGCCGGCTGACGCCTTTCGAGTCAGCCTCGAGTCGGCTTCGAACTTTGCAGTGGACCTAGGCGCGCGGGGCGGCGGCGATGAGACTTAGCGACATTGAATCCGCCGCCGTTCTTTTTCCGGCGGGAAAGTTTTCCTTTTTTCCGTCCCGTGCTCAAGTCGGTGAGCTATTTGTCCCGGCCGGCTAAAAATAGCGAAATAAAGGAAGGCATGCGATTGCAGCGCGGTGCGGTGCGGTGCCGCTGTGCTGGGCCGGGCCGTCGCTGCATCGGGATTGGCAATGCTGATTCGGATTCCGCTGATGAGTGCCGTGCCGGGTCATGCCGAGGCCTGGCTAGGCCTGGCCCGGGGCAGCGAGGGGATGCCGTATTGCCTGTGAGTAATGGCGTGCTGCAGGGCCAGCCAGCGCCGGCAGAGCTGCCAAAAAGGAAAAGTGGGCCCCGCCCCGCCCCGGCCGGCGCCTCGTGTTGTGACGTCACCGTGACGCCGTCAGTCTCAATGACGTGGCGCCCTGCAGAAGCCCTCGCGTGTTCCCGCGTCGTCATGCCTCGCATTGGATAGGCCGATGCGCGATGCGGACCGAAGCAGCCGAGCAGCGATTTAGAGTGTTTTTCCTCCGGGCGGCTGCCGACTGCTTGACTGGTTCCGGCCGGATCGCGGCGGTACGGTATTGGCGCGCTTTGGCCCCTGTTCGGCTTTGGCTGGATGGAGTGCGGAGAGGGCGCCAGGGGGCGCGCTGGAACGAACGGCCAAGTCGCGCGCTGGAACTGAAAGTCGCGCTGGAACAAACAGCCAAGTCGCGCTGGAACTGAAAGTGGCGCCGCAAGCGCCGCGCTGGAGTGACGCAGACGCAGGCTGCGGGGGGCTGGGGCAGCGGTTCTCAACCTTTCTCGGCTCGCGACCCCAAATTTGTAGCCAAAAATTTCCGCGACCCCCAGGAAAAGTTTCGCGACCCCACGGGACCCCTCCTTTAGCATGCCACTGCGTCTGATCCGAGGCGGGCATTTTGCTCCCTCAACGGGCAATTGGTCTTTGGACCTTCCTTTAGCATGCCTCTGTTACGGAGTGCGATTATCAGTCTTAGTTTGGGAGCAGTATTGTCTCAAAGTTGGCCAAAACGCTCAGAAATGTCTTTAAAAAATCATGTTTTGGGTCGATTTTAAGCAGCCACTGCGTCTGATCCGAGGCGGGCATTTTGCTCCCTCAACGGGCAATTGTTCTTTGGACCTTCCTTTAGCATGCCTCTGTTACGGAATGCGATTATCAGTCTTAGTTTGGGAGCAGTATTGTCTCAAAGTTACAAAAAACAAAGCACAACGATTTTTCAAAGACATTTCTGAGCGTTTCGGCCAACTTTGAGACAATACTGCTCCCAAACTAAGACTGATAATCACACTCCGTAACAAAGGCATGCTAAAAGAAGGTCCAAAGACCAATTGCCCGTTGAAGGAGGACGAAATACCGCCTCGGGTCAGACGCAGTGGCTGCTTAAAATAGGCCCAAAACACGATTTTTCAAAGACATTTCTGACCGTTTCGGCCAACTTTGAGGCAATACTGCTCCCAAACTAAGACTGATAATCACACTCCGTAACAAAGGCATGCTAAAGGAAGGTTCAAAGACCAATTGCCGGTTGAGGGAGCAAAATGCCCGCCTCGGATCAGACGCAGTGGCTGCTTAAAATCGGCCCAAAACACGACCCCAGCTACCTCGCCGCGACCCCTTAAAATTTTTTCGCGACCCTAAGGTTGAGAACCACTGGGCTGGGGCCTTAGGCTGGGGAGGTACCGCGCTGCCCGGCGCCGCCATCCCGGCAGAGCGCCGCGCGGTGCTGCGCTGCGGAGCCATGAAAGGTTTCGTGTCTCCACACATTTGGGCTTATCGCTCCGAGTCGGCGGGAATCGAAGGCGTGGTGCCGCAGTTTGCTAAACTTGAACCTCGCTGGGTAGCGCGGGGGAGGGGGAGGGGGAATGGCGCAAACGGCAGCGGCGCTTCCTCGCCGCGGCCTGGGTGACGGCCAGGCGAAAGTTGCGCTACACTTGTAAAAACAAAAATGATTGTAACATTTTCAGATTGTCCGGCCCGTGTCCGTGTTCCTCATCGTGGACGTGCAGAACGACTTCATCAGCGGCACGCTCAACATCAGCCAGTGCGCGGCGCAGCAGAACGGCCTGGACGTGATCGAGCCCATCAACCGCCTGCTGGACACGGTGGAGTTCGACGCCGTCTTCTACTCGCTGGACTGGCACCCCAGCGACCACGTGTCCTTCATCGACAACCTGCCCTACCGGCGGGTGGACCCGTCCAGTCAGGTGGGCCGCCGTAGCCAAGGCCGTAGGCTGCTCTGCCCTTCCTTTCCCTTGTCGTCAAATTTTGATTCTAACTGGCGTGTTTGCAGGTCAAGGCGGAGGACGCCAAGACGTACGACACGGTGGTGTTCGAGGGCCCTCCCCTGATGAAGCAGCGCCTGTGGCCGCGCCACTGCGTGCAGGACTCGTGGGGCGCCGAGCTGCACAAGGACCTCAAGGTGGTGGAGGGCGCCATCAAGATCTGCAAGGGCACCAACCCGGAGGTGGACTCGTACTCGGTGTTCTGGGACAACAAGAAGCTGACGCGCACCACGCTGAGCGACGAGCTGAGGGCCAAGAACGCCACGGACATCTACGTGTGCGGGCTGGCGTACGACGTCTGCGTGGGTGAGTGCCCGGAGAGTGTGTCCCGCTCGGGCTCGCTGCCGCCAGCCCAGCCGTTCCCTCGTTTCTGACGATTCCGTCTGCCTTTGTCTTGCAGGAGCGTCGGCGCTCGACGCGCTCTCCATCGGCTACCGCACCGTCCTCATCGATGACTGCAGTCGCGGCGTCGACCTCAGCGACATCGAGAAGACGAAGAAGACCGTGGCCTCCAGCAGCGGGGTCATCGTCAACTCCAACCAGGTGAGTGCAAGCGCTGACGCCAAGCTGGCCGCCACTTTTTGCGGTGATTTCGCAATTTCACGGACTGCCTTTCCTTTCCGTCCTGTTGCAGGTCAAAGCCATGGTGGAGGGGAGAGATCGTCGCGCGGAGCTGGGGTACAAACTCGCCATCGAAATCAGGAAACGCGAGGAAGACCCGGAAGCGAACAACGCTCCCCCTCTAGCGGGCCAGACGATCGAAAGTTGCAACGCGTAGCACATTGTACATGGAGCATTTGGAGCTTGAGTTTAGTGCTTCCGGTGCATTCATCCATTTTTATGTGATTCGGTTACAGTGTGAAAGTTCTCTGTAATTTTAGTCAGTTTTATTGTTATGACAGTTTGTCCCTTTTTTAATGTTTTGTTGGCCTTCTGACTTATTTTTCAGGGTTTTGGGTGGTGGTTAGGGATCGTATTATTACTATTATTATATTGCGCACTGTTATTGTATTAGCACAATTGAGTGGCTGTAACTATGGGATTGTTAGCTCTCTCTGGTTTAACACTCGCTCTCTTTTTTAGTTTTTTTTTTGGTCCCTTTTGTTGATTTAGTATTTTGCACCTGTAGTTTAAGTGAGCTCTCCTATCATGGTTTTATTTTACTCTTGACATTGCGGTTGAAGATTGAAGTTTTAAAAATCTTCTGCGACATTGTGATGGATTTTGTCTTTTCCATCGATAGACTCAGAGAAAAATTCAATTGTTTATTTGTGTAGGACTTTCTAGTACGTTCCAATGTTTATCTATGTGTTTGTTTTCAAACTGTGTTATGTAGGTGTGTAAAATTACCTAGATTATAAAAAATATTCTTCATTGAATATTTTTTTAAAGAGTGATCTTAGTTCTCTCTAGTTGAGCACCTGATTCTGTTTATAAAAAAAAAAAAAAACAATTCTGGGCACAAAATTTCACCCTGTTAGTAAGAGAATGTCTATACTATGTGGCGTTTTGGTTTATTTAATAATTGTATTAACCGTCAGTATCAAAAACACTAGGACATTCGGTAATATTTCATTCCAATCATTCTGTGTCTTTTCAGTATTCTAAACATTTCTACATATGATTTTCATTTTCATTGAATTGATCCATTCTGTAGTACCTGGAGTATTGTTCTTTCAGGAAATTTGGCTGTGATGGATAATACTGTTACTTACTATACATTCAGCTTTAGCTCACTTATTTAGAACAGCACATTTGATTTGTACTCTGTGCTTACGGTATCCTTTGAGATGATTTTGTATAGTTTTGTGAATATGAACAATAAATTGTTATGTAGACAACTAATGTCTGTCTTTTTCCTTATTTGACCTTGGGCCCAGGAATAAAATAAGAACACATTCATTTTGCCAGAATATGACGTTTATTTAAAATACAATTTCTGAAACCCTGCAGCAAAATTGACACTTTGCAGCAACATAACAACTGATTTGGTTGGCATCAAATTGCTCCTTGTTCCACGTCAGCAACTCTTACACAAAGTATAATCTGAGCGGAGTTCTTACCACTAATCATATGTTTTGACACCATGTTTATTTGTGTTATCAAATTCTTCAATGTTGCAACAATAAGTAATTTAGAACTCATTCAGTATGATTCTTTTGAATCATTGTAAAAAAAGCCTCTCTTCCTACTCTAGTAAATTTTAAATTGAAAAGATGCTAGTGTGATGCAGCTACTCTAATGATAATTGCATGTGGTTGTATCACAAAGTGTTGGCCTAGTAAACATGGTCTCAATTCAGATCTAATATATATGGCCCCTCATGTGAAATCTTTGCTTAAATTTAAAGTCAAGAACAGTTGTAGAACAGCTTTGTTAAGAATCTGGTAATTTATGATTAAAGTATGCAGTAAATTGGAAAGGAGATCAATATGGCAAAGGCCAAATTCACTTCTGGCATCAAGGCCTCTGTTGACCCTTACATTAGGTTTACCTACGACATATTGCTACTCTCGTCGGCAGTGATCATGTAGATTTAAATAAATGAGTCACACAACAAAATGTATTGAATGGTGCAGAATGAAATGAGAAAAAAAATCATTTAAAAAATATCAGAGAAGGCACCACCATGTCGTTTAAACCTGTGGAAATAATCCAGTGGCCACACCTCTCAAGGAAATGACACAGATGACAGACATGGCAGTAATTGTAAATGATGTGCAGTCTTAAATGAACTATGAACTGCAGTTACAGTTTGGAAAAGAACACATGAGCCGGTAGTCAATGCGACATCACAACAACGTTATTCTTCACAATAATAAATAAATAAAACTGTGTGTCGAAAGGGTTGCCCAACTTTGTGGCGGGGGCGCCAAAAAGATAGGCCACCCACACGACACGTACAGAAAATATCTTCAAAAAGCCTAAATTTCCATAGGACAAGTAAACCCCCTATCTTCCGACCATGAGCAAAATATAATTACATGTCAAAATTTTAATTTGTCTGTCTCGTTTTATTTTGAAGGAGAAATCAATTTTTCAAAACTGTAAAAACAAATGAAATACATTTTTGTTGTTGATACAGTATCTACCCTGATAATGTGGTAGCTTGCTGAAGCTACGAAATCTCCCCATAAGTTAAACACCCAAGACCGATTTAAATGCTTATGCTGCATCCAGCATCGCCGAAAGACGTCTTACTCGACGATGAAAAATAAAACCCATAAATCAGACTAATTTTTTTTTTTTCAGATGCAAAGCAAGCCTACAGCTTTATCACATGCACGATCCAGGGCAAAGTTTGGCTTTCCGACAGCTCGGCGTCACCCCCACCCCACCCGCTCCATTCCGTGACGCCCCGGGGCCCCGCCTCCGCGCTTAGGACGCGTCGAGTGATTTCCAGCAGGCCCGCCACCTTCGCCATCGCCACCACGCCGCGCTGCAAATCGAAACAGTGGGACAGTCACACGCCAGCGACTGTGAGGCGAAGGCAAAGCGGTGTCGCGGTGCCCATTCGCGGCACTCGCGGCGCCGCCCTCCGTTGGATTCAGACATTCAGAACGGCCTGGACTAGGCCTGGCGCAGCGGGCGCCGCGGCGGCGGGTCTGAGGACTTCCCCGCCCCGCCCCGCCCCGCCCCGACTTGACTTGACTTCTCCCCTTCCCCTGACTAGGACTGGGCGGGGTTCAGGGGGTTGAGCGCGCGGGCGAAGACCGTCCAGAAGGCGACGATGAGGAGCACGAGAGGGCCGCTGGGGCCGAGGTGCGCGCCCGCGCCCCAGCCGCACTCCAGGTCGCCCTTCATGGCCTCCATGACGCTGTGGCCGCCGCGGCCGCAGTGCGCCTCGCGCATGTCGTCCTCGTGCAGCTCGCGGCAGTCCACGTTGGACTCCCAGTGCAGGAACTCGCGGGACTCGTGCGCGGGCGGCGGGCCGAGGGGGCGGCTGGGCCGCGGGCACCAGTACTGCCTCTTCTTGCGCTCCCACACCTCCACCCACCTGCGGCAGGACGGACACAGTGACCTCGAGGAAAGCTCGGTCTCTCTCGCACTCCTACGTGACGCCCAATGAGTGCGACAGAGACAGAATGCGACCAGAACATGGACTCACCCCAAGTCACAGTCGCACGACCACTTGTTGCCCGCCATCTGAAGCCTGGTCAGGAACATGCCGCGCTGGTCCGGGCGCGCCGCCATGTTGGGGTTGCCCAGGTGCTTGAGGGAGTTGTTGCGCAGGTCCAGCGTCAGGTTGCGCACGTGGTCCATCTGCTCCCACATGCCGCGCGGCAGCGAGTCCACGCTCGTGTTGCGCAGCGTGAACAGGAACCGCGACGTGCGCACCCCCTGGCGGCAGACAGACACGCCGGGCGTGAGCGAGAGCGCGGGGGCGCGGCGCGAGGGGCACGACCACGAGCACCGGGACTCACCATGAAGATGTCGACGGGCAGCGAGCGGAGGTACAGCCCGGTGAAGGTGATGTTGAACAGCTTGTCCGGCAGCGTGCCGCGCATCTCGCCGTCCAGGTCCTCGCCCTCGTCGTCCACCTGTAGCAAAGAGCACATTAGTGGAGTGCAGGGTGCACAGCAGCAGAGCAGAGGCGCCATGCGGGCCAGACCAAGCGGTCACACCTCAACGAGCAGGCTGCGCAGCCCGTGGTTGTCCTGCAGGCGCATGGGGATGTTGAAGTCCGGCACGCCCTTGTAGGTGGTGAGCATGAGGCTCTGCAGGGTGGTGATCTTGGACAGCGCGCCGGTCTCGAAGTGCTGCAGCGGCAGGCGCCGCAAGTCCAGCTCCCTGAGCCGCTCCGCGCCGCCCAGCAGGCTCGTGTTGGACAGCACGGAGATGGGGTTGCCCGCCAGGTTGAGGCGCCGCAGCTGAGGCAGCTGCGTCGTCACCAACGGCACCTACACCGCCAAACACCAAACGCAGTCAAGAAAAGCGACAAGAGTGAGCGTAGGCCGACCCGCCGCACAGCCGCGCGCGGGCGGGGCGGTGGTGGCCTATCCCGCCGTCCGCCGGCGTTGGCTCGGCTGACCCTCTAGGCTGACCTGCGGCAGGCCGTTGAAGCTGAGGTCGAGGCGGCGCAGCGAGGACAGGTGGTTGGCCATCTCGGGCGGCAGCTGCACCAGCATGTTGTGGCTGAGGCACAGCGCCTGCAGCGCCGGCAGCGGCATCTCGGGGACCTGTCGGAAGGATACGTTTGAGTGTGGTGCCGCCACGGCGTACAGTGTGCCGCACACCACGGCGCGGGGCCTGACGGGCCGGGCCGGCCCGGCCTACCTGGTGCAGCGTGATGTTGCTCAGCCTCAGGTCCAGCAGGGACTCCTGCATGTTCTGGAAGGTGCGGCTTCGGGGCTCCAGCCGCAGCTCGGGGTTGTGGGACAGGTCCAGGATGGACAGCCGGGGCAGCGCGGAGAACGGCGCGTCCTCTAGCTGCGTCAGGCGGTTGTTGACACGTCCAGGACTTGCAGTGACTGGAAAAGAAACGGGAATTGAGGTTCAGACAACAATACACGCTTTATTTCATTCCTTAGTGAAAGCGCCCTGGTGGGACGCCGACTCACCCGGAACTTGCCCATGTTCTCCGGCGAGGTGAGGGCGACCAGGAAGTTGTGGGAGAGGTCCCACTCGACCAGGGTGGCGGCGGCCTGCGGCGAGAAGCTGTTGTACGGCATGCGGCTGAGCTGGTTGTGCGAGAGGTCGACGCGCTCCATGGACGGCTCGGACCACAGGTTGTCGGGCAGCGTGCGCAGGCGGTTGTGCGACAGGTCCACCAGGCGGAGGTGGCTGAGCGCGCGGAACAGCTCGGTGGGGACGTCGGACAGGTAGTTGCGGGCCAGGTACAGCACCTACGGACCGATGGACCGAGGAAGAGGTTATTTCAGCCCCCGTGGACCAGAGACTCAGCTCCCGCGTCGCCCAAGCTCTACCTGCAGGTTGCGCGAGTTCCGGAACGTGTCGAAGTCGATCTCCAGCAGCTCGTTGGCGGACAGGTCCAGCCAGGTGAGGTAGCGCATGTTGCCGAACACGTCCCGCGTGGCGTTGCGCAGCGCGTTCCAGGACATGAGCAGGTGCGTGATGCACTCCTCCACGGGCCGGAAGTAGTACCTGGCCACGGTGGACACGTTGTTGTGCGACAGGTCCAGCATCTTGACGTTGGCCTGGAAGTGCGCGTCGCGGCCCACGCCCAGGTACATCTCCAGGTGGTGGATGTGGTTGTGGCTGACGTTGAGCCGGAAGGACGACAGCGTGCCCACTTGGTCCAGCATGCCGAAGTCCAGCTCGGCCAAGTCGTTGTACGCCAGGTCCAGCTCCACCAGCTCGGGCAGGTTCTGGAAGGCCTCGGGGTCCACCTGCGGAGCGAAGCTTGTCTTAGACACAGTGCTGGTTCGCCAGGGCGGGCGTCAGCGCGAGTCCTTTCCTTACCTGCTGCAAGCGGTTGCCCCGGAGGTCCAGGCGGCGCAGCCTGTTGAGGTTGGCGATGGCGTGCTTCTCCACGCGGCCGATGCGGTTGTCGCTCAGGTCCAGGCGCTCCAGTTGCGGCAGGTCGTACACAGCATGCTGCTGCAGCACGTGCAGCTCGTTGAAGGACAGGTCCAGCTCCTCCAGGTGGCGGTGCACGTCGCCCTCCAGGTGGGGCAGCGTGTCGAGCTGGTTGTCGCGCATCAGCAGGGAGCGCAGCTCGCGCAGCGGGTGGAACGCGCTGGGCGACGCGGAGCGCAGGCGGTTGTGGCTCAGGTCCAGCAGCGTGAGGATGTTGAGGTGGCGCAGCGCCTCGCCGGGGACCTGCCGCATTGAGCTGGACAGGCCGCGCGTCAGGCGCAGCTCCAGCAGCGAGTGGCTCACCTGCAACAGGCGGCACCGCGTCAGCACCTGGACACTGCCCCACAGCCGTCCCTACCCCGGTCCCTCCCGTACCTCCTGGAACGCGTCGTTCTCGATGGTGTTGATGTCCGAGTCGGAGAAGTCGAGGAAGCGCAGGCCGCGCACGTGGCGGAACGCGTGGTTCTTGATGGTCTGCAGGCCGCCGTCCGACACCTTGAGCTCGTCCAGCTCGGGGGCGAAGTCCTCGAAGTCCGCCATGGACAGCGCCTTCTGCGGCACGCGCGACACCGACAGCGCGCGCAGGCTGCGCATGCTGCAACGGGAGGGCCAGGGTTACCTCTGCGACGGCGAGGCCGCGGACGCGAGCCGGCGGGCGTCACCCTCACTCACTTCTTGAACTCCTGAAGGCTGGTGACGCCGTTCCTGCGGCCGCCCACGTCCACGCGCTGCACGCGCTCCCGGAAGGCGTTGAACAGCGCGTCCGGGTCCAGGTTGTCCAGGCGGTTGTCGCGCACGTTGATCTCGCGCAGCTGGTCCATCCGCGTCAGCATCTGCGCCGGCAGCTGCGTCAGGTTGTTGGCCGGCAGCTGCAGCACCTGCGGAGGCGAGGGCGGGGAGTCAGACAGAGGCTGTGGTGTCTACACCGCGGGGAGTGAGAGAGAGGGCGCACCTGCAGCCAGCCCTCCAGGCCGGCCAGCGCCTCGGGGTGCATGTAGGAGAGGCCGCAGTCGCGGATCCACAGCTCGCGGATGTGCGCGTCGCGGAAGGCCTTCTCCTGGATCTCGACGAGCGGGTTGCCGTCCAGCAGCGTCTTGTTGACCATCTCGAAGTGGTGGAAGGCCTGCGGCGGCAGGTGCTGCAGCTCGTTGTGCTCCAGGTGCAGCTCGTCCAGCACCAGGCGCAGGCGCGTCTCGTGCGGCGACACGCCGGGCTGCGGCTCCAGGCTGAACAGCCGGTTGGACGACACGTCCAGCGTGCGGAGTTGCCTGCGAGGAGGAGGAAGGTCGCGGTCACGCTCGAGGAAGGAAACGATTTGGATTGGCCGCCAGGGCCCTAAAGGCTTACCTGAGGTGCGCCATCTGCTGGTACGGCAGCCACTGCAGCTGGTTGTCGGCCAGGTACAGGTGCTGCAGGCGGTGCGGCCCGCTGAACAGGGAGTCGCCGTGCACCTCCGCGATGGCGTTGCCGCTCAGGTCCAGCGTCTCCAGGGCCGCCAGCGCGCTGAAGGTGCCCGGCGTGGGGAAGGCCTGCGCAAGACGCGGTCAGAGCGAACCGTGGCACAACGACAAGCACCCCGTCGGCGTGCCACCTTGACGCCGCCTACCTGGATGGCGTTCCTGGCCAGCACCAGCGTGCTGAGCGAGCGCTCCAGGCCGCGCCAGTTCTCGTGCGACACATCGCTGATGTCGTTGCCGGTGAGGTCCAACAGGTACAGCTTCTGCAGGTGTCGCAGCGCGCGGCTCGGCACCGACGTCAGCCGGTTCCAGGGCAGCTCCAGCTCGGACAGGGACCGCTCCAGCCCCAGCAGCGCCTCGTCCGCCACGTGCACCAGCGGGTTGCGGCTCAGCTCCAGGCGGTACAGGCCTGCAACCCAGAGGGCCTAATGGAGAGTGCTGCCCCGCGAAAACGCAAGGCGACAGGGCGACGTTGCCTACCCGTCCCGGTGAGGAAGTGGGCGTCCAGGGAGCGCAGGCCGTTGTTGTCCAGGTGCAGCGAGTACACCTTGGAGGCGTTGAGCGGCGGCGGCGCGCGCGGCAGCGGCACGTCGCGACACCGCACGATGCCCAGGTCGGGCACGGACTTGCTGCACGTGCACAGCGGGTTGAAGAAGCAGGGCAGGTACTCCTTGTTGCGGTCGTCCAGCGAGAGGCGGGAGCGCGCGAGCGCCGGCAGCAGGCAGCCCGGCAGCAGCAGCAGCAGCACCGTCAGCCACGCCGCCTGCGGCACGCACGCGGCACGCGTCATCGCCAACGTCAACCAACGCGACGACAAAGGCTCGAGGCGACCATGCTCTAAAACTGAATCGCGTCGTCATTTTGCACAGTGTAGGCCAGCGCGCGGCGGCGCGTTCATATTGGCGTGATCGCACGCATGCGACACCCGAGCCGACGCCGCCCTGCCCTGCCGCCCAGGTGGCGCGCAGGGGATGGGATGGGCCCGGCCCGGACGCAGCTGTCAAGAAGCCTCTCCAAGCGCCCCGCCCGGAGCGTCAGGGGCCTGGCCGGGCCTGGCCGGGCCTGGCCCAGGCGGAAGTAAGGAGCCCATAGTGCACGGCGCATCCCACGCCAAAGCCAGAGGCGGCCAGGCCAGCGGCAGCCAAAGCCTGACGAGTCCCGCTCCTCGGCCATAACCCGAACCCGCGTCGTCCAGGCCATCCCGCATGCCGCGTGCTCCAAGCTCGCTAATGAATGAGTGCGGCACGGACGGGCGGGCTACCCCCCCCCCCCCCACACACACACACACACGCACACGACGCCCAGTAAGACCTTCAAACCGGGTAGCAGTCCTTTGATTGAAAGGTTACGACAAGCTCGCATTGACTGGTCCCGACTGGTCGCCGAGGCGCCATTGAGTAGGTCGCGGGGGCGTGCGGAGGCACGGCGCGGCCGGCACGGCGGGCAGGACTCCGCGGAGGTCTGCTTCTTGCTCTTGTTAGGCTTAATTCGAAGCCAGCGAAGAGCGCCACACGCCGGCCAGCCCCAGCCGGCTAGCGGGGGGCCGTCCGGGAGCCGCGAGCCGCCAGCGAGCACGTGGGGCGAGGGAAGAGGCCGCGGGTTGACGAGGCATCTTTGTTTAAACTGTGCAACCCTACTTTCACGCCGCGCTGCATCGGCAAACCTCCGATTTGCATCACGTTTAGGTGAAACGTTATCTAGGAATCTTACCTGTAGGAAAGCCGACTTTTAGGGTGTAAGCGCCCTACTCAATGTCCAGTTTAGTTCAAGATTCTAATTTTGCCAATTCTCTCCAGAAAACGAGGAAGCCAACCGAAAGGGTAGTTCACGTTAGCGGGCGGCTGCTTGCCTTGCCACTGGCGTGAGAGGCACGACGCCAAGGGTAGGCGATCCCTCACTCAGCCGGGCGGCGGGTTGCCTACTCACAGGGCTGAGTGCCTATTGGCGACATGTTGGCGCTGGCCCACTGCGAACTCGCCGAATGGCGCGGTCAGCACGCGTGGTGCGACTCGGCGACCTCACTTCTGGTTCACACCGATCGCGACCGCCACAGCTCCAGCCTAACACCACGACGCCGGCAACCCAAAATACGCACCATCGTGTCGACGCAGGTGGAAATCCTTTGACGCCGAAACCACTGTCACTAACGATGTCACGGACGATGTCACGGACGGCGTCGCGGGGGCTTTCGCGGACACGGTCACAACCACACAGTACTACAGACGGCCGGACGCGCGTCCCTCATCCCGTGACAGCGTGCCACCGCATTTTCGCGCACATGGTCACTCTTCCCTTCGGGCTTGGCCACGCTTCGCACTCGTTGGCCACACTGCCGGTCACCGCGGAGCACGGCACGGAACACGGCACCCGCTCGTCGGCCCGTCACTGCCCGTCACTGCCCCGTCACTGCGGCCGCATCCCGAGTCCTGCAGCTCCTGCAGCGCCAGGCTCCACCACGCGCCGCCACGCCTCGGCCGGTGCCACGGTCTGCGACACTACTGCCTCACTGGCCGGGCCCAGGCCGGGCCGGGTAGGGCCATCCACGGCCGGCGGCGGGCAGGGCAGGGCAGGGCAGGGCCGGGCCCATGGCCGGCGGGCCGTGGTGCACACCGGGGCACGCGGCCGGCACCCTCCCCTCGCCCGGCGCCCCCCGCCCTCCACTCCCCGCCGCCCAGCGCCTCCCACGCGGATCCTCTTTCCCCTTTTCTGAACGCCCACTCGTCATTAGTCCCGGGCATTCCTCGGCCTCTCCAGACTCGTCATGATCATGACGTGGCGGCGCGGCGACGGCCGGCTCAGATTGTGTGTTGTCAGTGCTTTACTGTACTCCACGTCAAGACGACGACGGTTCGGCCGCCCGCCTCGCTTCGTTCAGAGGGCCTCGGCGGGGCGCCCCTGGACGTCTCTGGACGCGGGGGAAGTCCCGCCGGTTCCGCCCGTTTGAAGCGAAACGTGCGGTGCGTTGGATCGGGGCGCAAATCCCGCTGCTGTCGTGCTTCCGGTTTGTCGCGTGTCGCGGTGAGCGAACTCGCGGTCCTGCAGGTCACCACTTGCACTTATTGACTCTGTCACCACGCCCCGCCCCGCCACGCCCCGCCACGCCCCGCCACGCCAGAGGCGTCTCGACTCGTGTATGGAGTTGTTAAGCAAAGCCAGGCTCAAGCTGCCCCGCTGCAGTGCCGGTCGCGCACCTGTGCCGGGAGGGGGAGGGAGAAGGGTGCAGGGGAAGGGTATCAGAGTGTCCCCCGGCCGCCGCGGACCGCTGCTCCAAGTCCGGCTAGAGCGGTGACTGGCCTAGACCGGCCTAGACTAACCTAGACGGGGGTGCCGAGGCGCAGGAAAGGGAGGGGGCTAGCGGGGCCCAGTCGGCCCAGTGGTGCCAGACTAGCCTCTGGCACAACACAAATTCCTGGCCAGGCTGGCTGTTGTTGCTCAATCCAATTAGAAGGGGGAGCTGAGAAGCCCCGGAGTGCCGGCCGCGCGCTCCGGTCATATGTGCATCACAGTGTACATCGTCACCCGCGCGCCGAAGCGGCGAGGCGCACCCCTTGGAGACCCCCAACGGGACCCCCCGGAGCCCCCAACAGAGCCTCCACGCCCCCCGTTCTGGTTCCGTCTGGACTGCGGCGCGAGTCTCCAGAACGTGGCCGGGATGACGACGCCGCCGTCGAGGTGGGTCAGCAGGCGGAGGGTTCCCGACCCCCAGAGCGGCTGTGCCTTTCCGTGGCTCATCCTTCCTTGGCTCATCCTTCCGCGGCTCGGCCTTCCTTGGCTCTGCCCACATTGCGCGTCCCCGCCAGTCCCCGCGCAGCACGCACGCCGCCTCCTGGGCCGCACGTGCATCCGGCGGCACTGCGGCACGACCATGAGGGTCATGTACCGGCCGGCGCTGCGAGCGCCGCGAGGCCGGCCAGGAAGCGGTCGGCGGGGCGGCCGCAGCATGGCCGCAGCCGCGACGGGGGTGCCCACCTCCCCCTTCCCCCGAACTGCTGGCCGTGCGGCGTACCGGGCGTACTGGTGCGCCCCCAGTCCCCACCGCCGCGACGCCGGCTGTCCACTGGCCTGTCCCGGTTACCCACCGCCCCACCGCACAATCCTGTTACAAGGGTTGGCTGTTAGTAGGCTGCCCGGTGCTTTGGTGCCGTGGCTGCCGGCGGACCAGGGCACGCCGGGGATGCCCCCGAGGCAGGCCCGGCCCGGCCTGGCCACGGCGCATCCGTACGCGTCGCAGCATGGACGCCCACAATTCAGCCCGAGAGCATTTCTTCAGCCCGGGTACATTTCTTCTCCCTGGAGCATCTCCTCTACCCTCTCTCGACCTGTCGCAGGACTCCATTTTCCCGCCCTTCAGCTTATCCGCGCTGATGCGACGGAGCGGGGGCGAGGGCGGGGTCGGTCGGGACCGGGGTAATGAGTCTAGACACATGATGCTTCAGATAATCCGCTCGAGCGCCCCTTTGGGCCCGAGGAAGAAGTGACAGAGAATGACAGAGACGAGGGCTGGCCATCCCGGTGACGAACGGAACGGCCTACGGGCGCCGGACGGACCGGACGCCGGGGCAGGCCTGCCAATCAGCAATCAGCCTTTCACGCCGCTTTACTTTCACTCCCCTCGCCTCGTCTAGCCTCGTCCGCCCCGTCCTCCTCGGGCTTCTTCGTGGCAGTGAAACGAGTCGCGGCACCCCTACGCCAGGCCTACGCACCCGGGAGCGTTGCAGGCTCGTCATTTCGCCAGCTGAATGCACATCCTCTCATGTTGAAAGGGCGGGGAGACTGTGGCAGGGACTGACTTCCAGGGGCACCACCGCTGCGTCCATGTCGGCCACCCGAGAGGGCCATACTACCCCAGCCCCTCAAGTTTTTCAGTGCTGTGGGAGTCTCCGGATTGATCCAGCCTATAATTAAATTGGATCCTGCCCTGGCCCCTGGCGACCCTGCCGGGCAGGCTGAGGGCTGAGGCAGGTCGCCAGCCTCGCAGCGCTGCGCAGCACGCCATACACACAATCGGATGAGCGCGACGGCGCCATCCATCCACGATCCACGCGGCGCGGAGGCCTCACCGCCGCTCCGCTGTGGCCTTTGCCGCGACGCTGCGACCTGCGGGTTGTGATCCGATTAGAGATGCGACGTATGGAAATGATGCCCCGCCCGCCCCTACACCTACACTGCCAAGCCCCTGGTCGTGCCCAAGTGCAACGCGGTCGAAAACAAACACCCTGCTCGACCCCTCGCTGCCGCGCAGCCCCTCCGGCGTTGCAGAGGTACTTCCCTCCCTCCAGCTGTCCTAGTCCTGGCCGGCCAGGCCGCTGCTCCATATGCGAAAGTGCGGCGGGGGTTGGCCGTTGGCGGCCTTGTGGGTAGCCAAGTCTCCACGGTCTCCATGCTCTGCCGGCCGCGCCCTGCCGCCCCAACCTCACCCCGACCGCCCCATGCTAATGTTCTTATGCTTGTGGGTCTTCAGGACCATGCCTGCCATAGGCACACTTGCCAATCAATACCGCGTGCTGCCGACCCGCCGGGCGCGGCCAGGCGCTCCTCCGTGCCTCGCTGCCTCGAGCGGCAGCTCTCGACAAACTCGCCAGACTTTTGCCTCCATTCCACGGTTTTCAGAGAACCATCCATCCACACCTCCTTCATGAAAGAAAATGATTTCTCATCAAAACTACTGACATCAAAAAGTTCGGTGTCTCAGGGTATTTGGCGGTTCAAAAAATCAGCAGCAGCAGTTTTGACATGTTTTTACTTTCAAACCAGTTATAAATTCATCTAGTTATAGTATAAAAAATATTAAAAAAGTACTTAAAAGTATTAAAAAAGTAAGCAGGTAGTATACCTGCTTTATGTATACCCTAGCTTATGAACATTCACAGCTTCTGACTTATGGTCACAGCTTCTGCACAGTAATAACTTTTAATGTCCTTAGTTGAAGTGTCAGAATCTGCAGCTGCAATTTTATAAGTTATAGTGATTAGGTCATTAAAAATTGAAGAAAAGGAAATTAAATATATAATGAGAAAAAATATACTCACTTTCAAACAGCTGAGGAGGGAAGATTGGACGCTGGTGGCTTCGTAGGAAAACAGTCTTGACCCTCATAGACTCATTCTCTGACACCAGGGTCATTCTCCACCAATCAAAATCCCTTTAAAATAATTTTTTTTAATAAATAAGAAAATTTAAAGTTTAAAGTAGAAGGGTTTTCTTCAGAGCAGACTAAGCCAAAGTTACCTGTTGACATGTTCTTGAATAGCAGCAGGGGTTATAGGCAAGTTGAACTCCTGAATTGAATTTCCAGGAGTCAGAAGCGCTTCCACTGACCGTATGGGTGAGTTTTCACTTTGAAAGTGCTTCAAAGCTTTAGATGCCATGCTTTGTATGGTAATTTTAGTCATAGGGGCTTCTAATGGCAAAGTCATTTCCAGAGCACAATGAACTTGCGCCAACCACCCTAACAGCTGACCACAACTGGCAAGCCACTTTTCTTTGGGCACACCTAAATTGGGCCTGAAATTTGTAAAAAAAGAGAAGGGTATTTACACCAACTTTATCAGGAATACATCTGACAATTTCTTTTAAAATGCAATTGAAATGAACCTGATTAATTGGGGATCTTGCAACTCATCACGACCAGCAAGTTTTGATTTTGAAAATACATAGTAATAATCAGTTGTAAGTTTCTCCATGCCCAGCTCAAGCAAAAGTTCCAACGGAAACAAGCTTCCTTCAATTTCCATAAAATTTGGAGTTGAGTCCACTTGACCAGATATAAATCCCTGGATAAGCTTAGCTGCTCGAGTACTATTTTTGGGACGGATCTGTAAAATATTAAGAGAGTCTTACGTAAGATATACACATTTAAACCTTTTAAATGGCAGTGGATTGCATACTATACTTACAAATGGTGCTGGTGCTTCATTAAGTTCCATAAAAATGAGGTCCCAAGCATTCACCAACTCATGATATGTCTTGCATTCTGGAATAATAATCATAATAATAATAATAATGTTAAAAGCCACAGTCATACACAAAATAACACAAATTTTACGTAAGTATATTAAGTAAATATTTTACCACTGAGAAGACTGAAAAGCCCATCTGTAAGGTCAGAGTTATCTCTGTTTCCTGTAGCAGCAAGATCTAAAACTTCACTAAGAGAAAATGCCTTATTATCAGCTTCACCATCTTCGTTTGTTTCTTCATTTACTTGGGGAGCCATGCGATCCAGGAACCCAGGAGCCATGGATTGCCTTCTATGTGCACCAGGGGCTATGGATTGCCTTCCCAACAATGAAGGTGCAATAGATTGCCTTCTTGATGATGGAGGTGCCATGGATTGCCTTGCTAACAATGAAGGTGCTATGGACTGCCTTCCAGGCGCAACAGATTGCCTTGCCAACAAAGAAGGGGCAACAGACATTCTTCTATTGGCTACAAGAGTCAAAACAAAAAGTAGTGTAGGGATATAGAGTCAAAATTACAACACTCAGTGTAACTAAGAAACACTCCCTCACCAGTTTGTGCTTGAAGTGCTTGTTTGCCACCCATTATCAGAGTTCGTATGCGGCTTTTGAGTGATTCTTGAGGAATTTCACTGTCCAAAGTTTCGTCAGGGGTAGGATCTAAATGTGGCAGCATGTCAGGTGCACTTTTGTTTCCCCAACAGGTAAAAAGTACTTCAAACAACTTTTGCAAAACACACAATTGCTTCCAGAGGCCATGTGCAGGACTCGAATGATGACCAACAGAAGCTTGAACAAGCTGTAATCACAGGATAACAAAAGTTTGTAATTGTAATAATAATTTAATTTCAAGGAGTACGCCAGTGCTTTACAGACCACTCTGGCAAATACATCTTGAAGAGGGACAGATATGGTGGGTGTCCTCCACTCCAACTCCAAACTAACACAAGATGCACAAGTTGCAGAAGGAGGGACATCTGATGTCAGACGTTCTCCAACAATGTTGTACCGACAAAGAACAGACACGCTCATCTGTAAAAGAAAATAACAATTGACATTGAATTTGGCTATTGGGGCTATTGATCAATACAGAAATTTTGTTTACCATGTGTGGAGGCATCAAAGAAATATCAGAGTGAGTTTTCTTCATAATCTCGGGGTCCATTTCTGGCGAGCCTACTGAACACATGCCCTGAGACTCAACAAAGCTTCTAGTCCACCATTCTCCAGTAGCATGCACACCCACCAAAATTCTTGACTTCTCTTTTAGGATGGTATTGGTACCACTTAAGCCATTAGATAAAGATGAATCTAAGATGGACGCATCAACAGAATGGTTCCCATTTCCATTTGAAAAACCATTCTTAGATTCATTAAAAGCCCCTTTTCCAACCCCACCATCTACGAGGCACCATACATCACATTCACAGGATGTGTCATTTAAATAATCACAACCTCTGTTGAGTATATTCCTAAAAATGGAGAAACAATTATTCACAATGTCAATAAAATTTACAACTAAATATGAAGTTAAAACTATGGAGGCAACATACAAAGCATCATGGATCTTCAGGGGATAATGATTTAACTCCCCTTTGGCCCACTGGTACTGCTTCAGTTCAATAGTTGAAATGTCAGTCTCGTCATCATCAAAAGGTGCTGGCAATGGATCTCCTCCAAGCTCCGTGCTGGCATCTGGACAAAGGCAGTTCCATTAGCACAGTTTTAACAGAACTCTAGTCACATTAACAAAACCGAAATGATGTACCGAGTGAGCTGTTAATCTCCTCACGGACATCAATAGGAAGAGAAGATGTGCTACTTCTATCTCTCTGAAACAGAACAAATGACATTCCATAAGAGGATACGCAAACAAGTCAAAGCGAACAATCAACACAAGTTAAAACTTACACATTTGTACACAAGGATTACATCCGAAGACAAGCCAGGAATGGGTTTTACATTCCCTTCGTACTGAAGTGCTTGCAGGTAAGACGGAGGAGGCATTATCTGAACGGCATGGCCCATTTCAGAGCCTGCAATCTCCCTCAGCCTCTCCACTTGCCATGTACCATCTACACCAGGCATTTTACCCAAATCTGTAAAAGAAAGACACAACAGTAGATATAAAGATAAATAGAGAGATAGAGCTTTAAACAACTCATTGAAAAGGAAATCACGAGAGGACAGGGTTGAATATTCACCTGATGAGCAGAAGAGACAAGAAACTAGAAAACACAAACAACTCTCAAACCTCACATCCCGCCAAATGCTTTTCGACTTTCAAGAAGTCAAGTTTGATTTCGTACCAATTTTTCAAAAATACTCTAGTCATAAAAACTTACTTTTAAAAAATGTTAGATCAATTCTTAAATTTAAACCTGAAAGTTAAATTACGTCAAAGATACGACAGAATTTATTTTGAGAATTTTTCTGTAGTCTCATGGATAACATATGTTCTCATAATTTTAAGAAGTTGGTACCGATATCCTACAAATAACACTTTACATATACCTGCGAATAACGTTAGCGTCGTTCATCCACCACCGTTGTTTTGATCACATCCATCGTCCAAGCGGCAGAGCACACAATTTAATTGTGATATTTTCCCCTGTGTGTCTCTGAGCGAATTGCGTTGGACATGCAAGACATCAAAATTAGACTCGCGTCCGAGCGAGTGAATCATTCGCTGACATTCGGTGAAAAGGGAGCCCCTCAGCTGTTTACACCGGGCCAGACCATAACAGACAACCAACGTGTTATGAGGTTATCCAGCTTCTTGGATTGCTGGCACATGAGGGTTTGCAGACGAATCTGATGATTAATCTTTCCTTTCCTTGTTATAACTAGTGGCCATGGTACCTACTTGGATGAAGACAACAAGGATGTCCTGAAGGCTTCTGTCGCTGGCACTGTGGAACGAGTAAACCAGCTCATCTGTGTGCGACCCATCAAGTGCCGTTATATGGGTGAAATAGGGGATGTTGTCGTTGGAAGAATAACGGAGGTTCAGCAGAAGCGTTGGAAAGTAGAAACAAATTCTCGACTTGATTCAGTCTTACTGATTTCATCTGTTAACTTGCCTGGTGGTGAATTGGTAATGTTTTTTGTTATTCTGTTGATTTTGATTGACTGGGTTCTCTTCAAAATAACATTTCTATCAATCTTGTTTTAGAGAAGGAGATCAGCAGAAGATGAACAGATGATGCGGAAGTATCTTCAAGAAGGTGACCTAGTCAGTGCAGAAGTGCAAAGTGTGTTTTCTGATGGTTCTCTTTCTTTACATACTCGCAGTTTAAAATATGGAAAGGTATTTAATGTTGACCACTGTTAATTCAGTAGCTCCCCAGCAACACCATTGATTTAAGTTTGCCTCCTTCTTGTTTCCTGTTGGTTTAGCTGTCTCAAGGCGTTCTTGTGAAAGTGCCACCTTCTCTTATACTGAGGAGGAAAAATCACTTTCACAATTTGTTGTGTGGTGCAAGTGTAATTCTTGGAAACAATGGACTAATTTGGATCTATCCTACTAGTCCGGAAGATGAAAGTGGAGTTGGTGGTTTTACACAAAATTTAGAGGAGGTACTGTACATGGATAACACAACTTTTGAAAATAAATGTTACCTTTATCAATTCATCCTAACATTCTATTTACTCTCATTCTAGGTTATTGACACAGAAGACCGTGAAAGAATAGCCCGTTTAAGAAACTGTATACTAGCCCTTGCTGCAAGTAAATTGATGTTGTTTGATTCCTCCATTCAATATGCCTTTGAGGAATCCCTCAGCTACTCCGTAAGTACACTTTTTTCTTTAGGCTTTATTATCAATTTTCAATTAACTAGATCTCATTTATTATCATGGTTGTCATTGTATCACAGATCAAGGAGTTATTAACTCCTGAAACCATGGTAGATGTTGCTTTGCACACAAGACACAGGCTTCAGTCCTATAAAGATGATTAAAGTCTGCGGTGTTGTTTTTTCATACTGTTCAAATCTCAAAGAATTGGAAGGGGAATAAATTTAAAATGTTTGTCAAGTGTTCAAATATATTTTAAAATAAAATTATCACAATACAAAGCACAAGAACATGTGACTTGACAAATCAGTTGATTTTTACTCACATCATGTTTTTAAAATAATGTACATTAGAAAATAAATAACAAAATTACACTATTAGTAATTTTGTCCACATTGGCTGCTGCAGTGTATTTGATATTGTTTCACAATTCCCTGCTGCACAATTCTTACTGTGCTAGAGATTGATGGCCTTAGAAATGCAACAACAAAATTCATCAAACATAACAGAATCTTAAACCTAATTTACAGAGGTAACTTTGCACAGGACACATTAGAACACAAAAGTATTTTTAATCAATGTGCGTAGATGTCACAATTTTAATATTTACATGGGCTTTGGACTAGGCGACCTTCAACCTGAAGAAGTGAGTCATCTAGGTTGATGATTTCTTTCAGGACAGAGAGGCTAACTATTTGAAGCATCTCCTACACTTACAGGACACATCAAGTGACAATATCACAAGATCATAGGTCTAAATATTTCAAAGTTTGTTTCTTTTTTATTTTTCTTAAAAAAAAAATTACATCAAAATCTTAATGTGTTTGCCAATTTTAACAACAATTCTCTATTTTCACCCTGTCACATAATTAAAATCTAAGGATCTCATTCTCTTCTCTAATCTAAGACTTATAACTTAAATGTGTACAAAATAATTTCCAGTTATAGTACAAAAGATCAGTCTCCCGTCTTGAATAAATCAGATGAGCAAATCAGGTGTCAACCCTTGGCAACACTAAATATTTCACATTCTTTTACTATTTGCTTAGAAGAGCTTAATCCTTCCCAAGTCCATCAGCTTTAGGTACAAGGTAAATCTTAAACAAACTTATTCTGTGTTACTGCAAGAACAGCCAGACATGTCCCTAAAATGCACATTGTACATCTGCATAATCAGTCAAAAAATTCAATCTAAAAAGAAACAGAAATTTTTAAAGGGACTTTGAAGACATAACAAAGTTTTAAATTTTTAAAATACACTAGGTTCCCATAATTTCTTCCGACAATTTCTTCTTTCATGTTTGATTGAATAGGATTCCACTGGACCAACTCACAGAGTGCAGCGACAGCAGTGCACAACCTTTTCAGAATGCTGAAGTTAGACTTTATTCTCTGGAATCACTTGGTTATTTCTCCTTTATTCTGTATTGCTTCGTGGGGAGATAGCAATCTTCAACATTCTGACGACTGGTGCTTCAAATGCCAGGGAAATGACGAAGGCGAGCATGAATGAAGCTACCACATTGCCAAAGTACAAAGTCAGCTGGGGATCAAAAGAAAATGGGATGTATAGGATTAATGGGGCAGGCAGAGTCTCAAAACAAAACAAGCAAATTAAAAATGTTAAAAAAGTATACCACAAGTGCGTTGTGGAGGTGGAGGGGGCCGTCCATCTGGTAGGATGTGAGCACTTGAATCATGGGGTGCAGCAGGTAGGCACAGTACGTAAGCCTGCTCAGTGGCTGCAGGGCTCGGAAGGATAGCACCTCGTTTATATACCCTAAATTCAAAACAAACAAAAATGTGTGACTTAATATTTCGTTGAAATAAAGTTTGGGAATGAGGTGGTCGCACATACCTCCGTGTCCCGTACAGCAGGCGATGACTATCCAGCCAAGGGCGATGCTCCAGGCCGTGTGCCCCAGCGAGACGTAGGCTGCCGAGGAGGCCGCGCCCAGCTTCTGGTGCAGCAGGCCGTACACGAGTGATGTGAGGCACGCCAGGGACAAGAACCACCCCAGCACCACCATGGGCTGCGCACAGTCACAAACGTCAGAAAAAAAACAAACAAACAACACTAAAACCACCATACTGTGAGCCATGCGTAGTTTACCGTGGTCATCCGTATCCTTCCGTTGGTCTTGAAGAGCAGCCAGCCGGTGATCATGCCGACCAGGTACGGCCCTATGCGCGTCCACGGCTTGTCGTACAGCTCGTCGAACTTTGCGAACGGCTCCTCAATCCTGGCGCGGTACTCGTACTGCACCGACACGAAGGCCGTCGTGATCCAGGAGCTGGCCATGAGCGTGAGCACGGCGCCCGCCACCAGGCGGAAGTATCTGGAACAGGGGATGGCTCTTAGCCATGGCGCCTGACGAGGGCGGTTAGGCCGCCCGCCGCACACCGGCGCGCCACGGGACTGCAGCGCGTTCTGGCGGCAGGCGCTTGGGGAGTCTTTATTCGCACTTCACACCCTTGCAGTGTCGAAAAACAAAATGCAGTGACGACACTTGGCCAACATTATGGCACCGGCGATACTCCGCGCTTCGAGGGACTGCATTGACTTTCCCTCGAGGCCTTCGAGTGCCTCACCGCCTTGGCAGTGCTTGGCAGCGCCGTGGCGGTGTTCAAACACGGCGCGGTGAGGCAAGGCTCCCCTCCCCCTTTTCCCCCACCAACTATGTGACGTCGCGTACAGCACCGAGGACTGCCCCATCCTCTGTCCTCCAACCATAAGTAGTTACCGGCCTGAGAAGAGCAGCAGGAGGACTCCGATGACGTAGAACTGCGTGTCGTTCGACATGTACCAGCTCCAGAGCATGCACTGGAACACGGAAAGTGAACATGAACGCGTTGGTCAGCTTGCAGGCTGGCACTACTGGCATGACCTCCAGCCCCCTGGCCAGCGCGTAGGCCGCGTACTCACCATGTCCTTCTTCGGGAACAGCGAGTTGATGAAGAGGGCGTTCCTCCACCAGTACTTGTCGCAGTTGAGGTGGTCCAGAATCTTGGGCTCGAAAACGGAGTTGTTGTGGATCCACCTCATGCTCAGCTCCACCATGCCCAGCACGAACAGGTACGCGGGGATCAGCCTGCACACAATTCTAATGTAAGAACCATCGAAACAAAAGCACACCAGCTCGCCGATGTCGCGAACGGTGACTCACCTGATGAATCGGTAGACGATGAGGATGAGGAACTTGGTGCCGGCCTGCTTGAAGATGTTCGCCTCCTTCTTGGTGTCGCTACGGGCGGTATTGTGTACGGGGCCAGGGTGCGGGTCCACCTTGGCGCCGGCCTCCGCCTTGTCTGTCTTGGAGGTCGTCCTGAAGTACAGGTAGGCGACGAGCAGACCGCTGCACAGAGAGCGCCATGGTCAAGACATACAACACGGCAACAACCACACGGACGCAGAAGCGCGCGGATGCTGGCCCACGAGTTGCCCACCTGATGAAGAAGAAGGTGTCGACGGAGAACGTGGCGTTGCTGACGGTCTGGAAGAGGAAGTTGCGCTCGGTGATGGTGCGCAGCGTCTTGTTTTCTGGGCAAGAGTGGTTTGGTCAGAGACATGCAAGCGGCTGCAAGCGGCGAGGCAGACTCAAGACTCACCAGCGATGGCGAACACCTGCAGGTACGTGTGCACCAGGATGACCCAGGCCAGGGACAGGAAGCGGAGGCCGTGCACGGCCGTGAGGGTGTCGTCCTCCTGCACGTCGATGTTCAAGATCTTGGCGCCGTTGGACAGCGGCGAGAACGACATCACGATCTGCACCATTATTCCTGTCAACAACCCCAACGTTTAATTTTGTCGGCCGGTGTCCGAGACGAAGGCAGCGCACTTGCAATCGCTTCCTGGACGGCCCGGCGGCGGCCGTCGCGCCCAGTCCCGCGAGGACTCGGCGCGGTGTGGCACAGTCCTCCTGAGTGTCATTGTGCAACGGCCGGGGCGACGCGCGACGCGGGCACCGCGGGCACCGCCACTCTCCATAAAGCGCTCGCTTAGAAAGTATTTGCAAATAAAGGGCGGGGCGGCGCGGGGGCGGCGCGGGCCGCAGGCAACCGCAGGCCGCGAGCCTTGCGCCTGCGTTGCGCGCGATCGAAAAGGAACGGAACGCTCACCTGGCTTCTGCCGCAGCGGCTCGGTCGTCTTGTGTTTCGGCGACGCGGCCATCGCCTTGGAGGACCGCTCCTGCATCTCCTGGGCCTGGCCGCCGCGGCCCGCCTGCTGCTCCGAGTCAGCCTGGTGCGGCGAGGACGTGGCCCTGGCCGTGCGCTTGGTCACCTCCTCCAGCACGGCGCCCGCCACCATCAGGATGATCACGGCGGCGGACACGCCCCTGGGGAGAAACAAGCAAGAGCAACACGTCGAAATGAGAACCACCTTGTTGTTGTTGGCGCGGCGAAGCAGCGAAGCACGCTTAATGTGCGGTGCGGCGCATTGTCAGCGCTTGATCTCGCCTGCACCGCTTGATGCCACCTCCACCGCGACGTGGGTCTTGTGGTCGCGGTGACACACCGCAACGCGCCAGGCCACAATCGAGTCAAGGCGAGCCCCGAGGACCTCCCCTCGCCTCCCCGCGACCCAGCTGCCGCGTTTCAGTGCGGCCGCTTTTTTCCTGCCCCGCCCCGCCCTGCGGAGCCCCCATGGCCCCCTGCGTTTGAGTCTCCGCGGAGCCCCCAGCCTCCTCCTCGGCCTGCCTGCTTTGCTTGCCTGCTGGTCCACGCTCGGCGCAGCCAGGTCGGTGTTGCAACGCACTGCTTGCATTTCGCTGCAATGTCACCCACTGCGCCATTCAGGCCACCCGTCCCGATTAAAAAAATAAATAAAAGCCTCGCGCTCTGCGAATGAAAAAGAAAGGCCACTTACGCGAGGATGTGGAGCTTGGTGTCGGCCATGAGCACGTACGGCCCGGGCACCTTGCGGAGGCGCACCACCTCCATGGAGGGGGTCTTGGCGGTGCCGCGGAGCGCCTTGGGCGTCCTGAAGGACATGGCGCCGCTGCGGCCGGCGGCGTGCAGCAGCGTCGTGATGTCCTTGGGGTCGCATGTCCTGGGCAGGCACACGCCCAGGTGCAGCAGGCGGGGCTGGAAGCGGCGAGGCAGCAAGCACGGTTAGAGTGGTCGCTGGATCGCTTCGTCGCTGTCTCTGTCGCACTCGTGGGACGGCCACGTCCTCTTCCCGTAGGGGTGCGAGAGAGGCTGAGCGACGAAGAGGTCCTTCGGGGTCGCTAGGCACACTGCGCACCGCAAGCACTTACGTGGGGCGTGAGGACGGTGTCCAGGTGCACCTTGATCTGCAGGACGTGGAAGGTGACGGGGTAGGGCGGGTTCTCCAGCGCGTAGGGCGTGCCCAGCTGCTCGCACAGCGTGTGCGAGCCCAGCCAGAAGTCGTTGCCGAAGAAGAACTGCGACGAGTAGCGGCCGCTGGCGTCCGTCACTGCGGACAGGAAGGACTCGGTGAGGCCCGTGCGTCCGCCGGGCCCCCGCCGCGTTCGGCGCCCTGGCCTTCCCTCGCCAAATTGGGCGCCATAATGCCATGATGATGAACGGGAAGGCCAAGCGCCACCGCTCACTTTCTAGCGTGGGGCTTTTGTCTCGTGGCACGCCGTGCCGTGCCGTGCCGTGCCGTGCGGGGCACCACCGTGACAACGTATAACGCGACAACAACAAGCTCGTCCTTGCCGCACTCGGTCAGCCTGAAATTGACGCCCTCGGCCCCGGGCGCGGCGCGGTGCGGTGCGGATTCGTCGAACCAAACGCGGCTCCGCTCTGCTCCGCTCCCCCGGCACGCCGCGGCACCCCCTCTTCACGGCGGGGCACGGGGGGCAGTGAATGAGTCACGACATGTGGGGAATAACAGGTTCCGTGGACAGGTGGACAGCCCGGACAGCGCCGCTTCCTCGATGTAGGCCACGCCGCGCCACTCCGGCCGCGCTGCCCGCGCTGCCCGCGTTACGTCACCTTGGTTCCGGCGTCCAGAGACAAGACTGGTCCGAGGGCCCGGCCCGCCCGGCCCGCCCGGCCCGCCCGGCCGCGGCCCCAGAGAGGCCCGGGGCCCCGGGGCACTCCACTCCACACCTCGCCTCGCCGGCCAAACACCCTGAGGATATCAGCCAATAGACTTAACCCACTTCCGGCGCCGCGGCCCCTCCCCCTCCCCCTCCCCGCGAAGGCACTGAAGGCTGCCACTTGTTGACGCGCTGCTAATCCAAAGAGCTCTGCGGACCGGACAGTGCCCGGCGTGGAGCACTGCACTCGCCTGCGGCACACTACGCGCGGAGTGAAGTTGAAGCCGAAGTCGAAGGAATGCCGCGAGAAGGAACACTCGCGCTGGCTGGGCTTGCCAGCTTGCCGCTCACGGTGGCGCGGAGAGCGTCGAAGGGGAACTCCAGCCCCGGCCCCACGGCGGAGGTGCACCTCGCTGCTACTCGGTGCCGCGCTGACGGGCGCCGCAATTGTTTGTATTCGCCCGATTCTTGCCTCCGGCTTGCCTCACACATCACTCATCTCGCTTGCTCAACGCGCTGGCCTGGCCTGGCCCGGCACCGAGGCCTGCAAGTCTGCAAGTCTGCAGAGAATCCGACGTCTTGCGCGACGGGCGCGCCAAGTCCCAGAGCGCCGAGTGGGTGGGCCGAGCGGACGAGCCCGGTAAACTCTGCTGTGACAATGCTGCGCACTTACTCTGCACTGCCCAGGTGGTGCCGTTGTCCAGGGCGGACAGGTACGTCCCCAGCTGCCTGCGGCACGCCGCGCCGGTCTGGCCCAGAGGCCCTGCGGCCGCGGGGTCGTCGCCGGACGGGATGGTCCAGTGGTGGGGGTTGTAGATGTTGGACAGGAACTGCAGGCCGGCGCGCGTCACGGGGTCCATGGCGGCGGTCACGTCGCCGCGGGACTCCGGCCCCTTGGAGGCCGTCCTGGGCGTCGCGCTGCTCACCTCCACGTACTCGAAACGGCCACCGCCCTCCTCCACGACCAGCGCCGGCGTGGCGGTGGACGTCGTGGTGGACGCCGTGGAGTTGGGGGCGGCGAAGCGGTGCTGCTGCTCGTGGCACATCACCGCGCCCAGGGCGAGCAGCGCCGCCAGCAGGGTCGCCGTCCGGGACGCCATGGCAGTCGTCGGGAGGGACTGGCGTCTGGCGAAGCGCGAGGCGGTTGGTGGAGATGGGGTGCTGGTCGAGGCGTGCACTAGTCCGTCATGGCGTGGACGCTGCAACAGTCAAGGGGCGCGGTTAGCACACGGTGTCGTTGGCGAGCTCTGCGGAGCCTTGCGGAGCACCGCGCGGGTCACAACGAAACCAGGCGTGGGGCCGTGGGGTCGAGCGCCACGGCGACGTCGGCACAAGGTTAGAGGCGCGCGTGCCGCTTGGTCACGCGTCACCGCCGTGGCGACACGCCGACACGCTGCGACGGAGCGACGCCGACGTGACGGCCCGGCCGAGCACACCTTATCCGCGCCTTCGCTTGGAATTGGAACGCACCGACTCGACGGCCGAGGCGCCATCGGCGGCTGGGCGGCTGGAAGACCGCCGCGGCTTCGGGTTCGCGTGGGCACGGGTGGCTCGGTGCTCGGTCGGCGGGGAAGTGCAGGGCAGCAGGGCGCGCCCCATTTGTTCCCAGTTCCCCGCCGGCCGGGGTGAGGGTCACAAAGTGACGGCGACCTTAGCAATGACACCATTTGCCGGGGAGGCGGCAGTGGGGTGGGGCGGGCGATGCGGGGTGGGGTGGGGCGGGGCGGGGCGGGCGGGGCGGGGCGGGGCGCCTGGGCCCGCGGGCCCGGCGTCACCAGACAGAATTACACAAGCCACAATCAAACTGGCGACACGGCGAGGCGAGGCGGGGCGGGCGAGGGCCCAGCAGTGTGGGGACGAACGAACGGCGACATTGGGAGGAAAAAAATGACACCAATATAAAAGGTGATGCCAGTGCAAAGAGGCGTTGGCGTTGCAACTGGCGCGCGCGTGCGCACGCGTGTTGCGGCGCCGCGTGACCCCGCCGCGGGCAAGGGCCGGTCAGAGGGAAGTCCCAGCGGTCCCTCGCCTTCCCTTGCATTCCCCGTCCTTGTTGCTTCACCGGGCGGTTTCTTTCCTCTCAATGACTACTGCCAGGTGATTCGGATAGGAGGCTGGGCTGCGTTATGTAAGCCGCGGTACAGCGCGTCGGACTAGCGGCGAGCCGTGCCGTGCCGTGCCGTGCAGTGCCGGCCGAGCAGCTCAGGGCATTGCACGCAACGCCCCCTCCAGCCCTTCGCCTCCAGCCCTTCCAGCCGCCCGCTCCAGAGATGAATCGGAAGGTGTCATCGCGCCGCGTGAGCATGAGCCGCACCGGACGACGAGCGACTGCTGGAGGCCGACTGGAGGCGGACTGAGGCTGGAGCTGCAACGACAGGACCACCCGCGGCCCTCTGGAGCGGCCCGAGAAAGCAGACTGCCGGTGAATCAACCTTGGTGGGAATCGAACTCGCAACCACCGGGCTGGAAGCAGCTGCTGGGTGCCCGCACTGCCAGGCCAGGGCGCTGCCGCCGCGGGGCCGCGCGCCGGGTCCGTCCGGCTGCTCCCGTTTCGTCATTTGTTTCGACGGGGGGATCTGGATCCGGGGATCCCCGGCGAGGTGCGGCGCGGCGAGGCGTTTCCTGCTCGGCTCGGATGAAGAAGATAATGCGACTTTGAAACCGGCTGGCTGGCTGGCTGGACCCGGCGCTCATGCGCCTCGTCCGGACGGTGGCCCACTGCCCCACCCTCGAGCGTCTCGTAAAACAGGCGATCCGGCCCGCCCCGCCGGCCTTTGCGGCGGCCTTTGCGGCGGCCCGGCCCGGCCCGGCCCGATCGGGGGAAGTACCGGCGCATGTCCAGAGTGTGGTAACCGTTACTGCACGGACGCGCCGGCACGCCCCGCGCTCCACGCCGCGTGTGCGAAAATCGAGTTGGTCTCTGGAGCATGCGTTGCGAGTCGCGATCGGAGCAAGGCGGGAAAGAGGAGGTGGGGGCGAGGACCCTCGCGGTCCCTTCCCGTCCTTGGGCCCTCTGGGTCGTCCTTGAAGGCGGCCCGGAGTCCTTGGGGCCCTGCGGCGGCGCCGGGCAGGCGGGAAGGGCACTGGCCCTTGGATTGCCGCTGGCCCTGACGCCGGCCCTGACGCCGGCCCTGGCGGTGCGTCGAGGCGTGGCCGCTTTTTCAGCCGCGCGCCTGCCGGGACGGCGTCTACCGGCCCGCAACGCACGGCGGCTCGACGGAGCGGCCTACCCCGCAGGCGCTAGACGCGCTCCGTCCCGAGTGCCGCCACTCCATCTCCCCTGTTTCCCTCCCAGGTTCTTCTTCCGCGGGTTTTGCATGCGTGCCTCCGTGAGTGACAGCCATGCGCCGCTTCACTGCTTCACGGGGGTCACGATGTGGAAGTGGGGCGGGGCCGCGGTGGCGCCGGGTGGCGCGGCGTGTGGCCCCTCCGGCCCGGTGCGGCCCCCCGGACTCAGGACAACGAACTCGCCACGCCTCGCCTCAAGGTGGTTCGGTTCGGTTCTGGACCGCGTGCAGTGCGCGCCGCGTCCATCGCGGTCAAAGCGGGCCGGGCCGAGTCACGCCGCGTCACGAGTCCCGCGGTCCTTTCACTGGCACTGCCGCCCTGGGCCTGGACGCCTGGACGCCTGGACGCCTGGACGCCTGGACGCCTGGACGCCTGGACACCTGGACACCTGGACGCCTGGACGCCTGGACGCCTGGACGCCTGGACGCCTGGACGTCTGGACACCTGGACATGCGGGGCGAGGGGGCCGGCCCGGCTGGACCGAGCTCTGGCCTGGACGCGGCGACGCGACGTGGACGCGGCCCGCATCGGCACTGCCTGTTTTGCAACACGGCGAGGCGGCGAGTCACTGACCGCTGAGTGCAAGACGTGCAAGATGCAGGCGGTGCAGGCTGCGCGCTGTGCTGCCCAGTCCGGCCAGGCCGGCCAGGCCGCATCGACTGTCATTAAAATGGAATTAGCCCACTCGGCCCTAAGAAATGGGGCGCAATGTTGGCAACGTGCGTCTCGCTCTCCGTCTCTCCGTCGTCCTGGCTGGTTTGGCATGGTTGGGTTGGCCAACCGGGGCGACCTTCCAGTAAGCCGGTACGCCACGCGCCGCGCCGGCCCTAGACAAAGAGGGCCAGCTTCATCGGCCAGCCGAACGGCCGAGCCGAACGAGCCGAACGCACCCCGCTGCAGGGCCTGCAGGGCCTGCAGGGCCTGCAGGGACGCCTTCGTCCTTTGTTTGGCAACACTCATCGGCCCTGCCGGGCATGTCGGGCCCTGCAGCGACGCCGATCGCTGACGCTCAGCAATGCGTAGCGATACGCGGCGACGCTATTGCTAATCGCCACCATTTGGTATGCATGGTGCGTGCGCCGGGCGCCGCGAGCTGTCTGCCTGCCCGTCCGTCTGCCTGCCTGCGCCGCGGCCGATTGAAACATCCGTCACCTTCGCTTTCGTCTGCCCGAGATTACCCATTGGGGACTCCGCTGTGAAAGAAAGAAAGCATTCACCCTTTTCTTTTCGTTTTTCTTCGTCCTCTCCGCGCCGCCTATCCTTTCTTGCATTAGTGTTATTGAGATTCAGCCCGGCTGGCTGGCGGCACTGGCGGTGCACGCTGCACGCCGCACGCCCTGCTCCCGTTCTCCAGTCACGGTCCGTAATGGAAGCGGCGCACGTGCTGCACGCCTTGCATCGCCCTGCATTATTGCACCGCGGCGGCGGCCCTTCCATTCAGATCACACTCCGCGAACCGCGAGCCGCGAACCGCCAACTGCAGCGCGGTGCAGTGCAGGACCACTTCCTCACTGCGCCCGTTCCGTTCCGTTCCGTTCCGTTGGGTAATAGCAATAGATGCACTCGTTTGTTGCAAGGAGCTCCACCGCGCCGCCGCGCCGCCGTCCGGCGTGCTGGGCTGCAGACTGAATCCGCGAGTCGCTTTCGTCGCTCTGTCTCCCTCGCACTCATGGGGTGACTCCTGTCGGCGCGAGAGAGACGGAGTGACGAAAACGGCTCGCGGAATCGGTCTGCAGGTAGGCAACCGGCATGCCTCCGCCGCTCTTTGACGGACTTGCAGCTCGGCGCCGCTCGTCGCCGCTCGGCGTGGACGAAGAGTGAGCGTGTGCTCCTTTCCGTGGGTTTCGGCCCCTTTCGGTCCTTCGGGCGCCTTTCGCGCGTTGCCTCGCTCTAGGCGGACCGCGCGACTCACCTGTTAGCTGGGAGTGACTCGTGGGTCGGCCGGCAGAGAGGTATCCGACAGGGATGTTTGTGTGCGCAGCTGTTAACGCCGGGAGTATAGAAACTCACGACTTTGTCGCCGCAAACTAGGCACACACGCACACTCACTCACACACACACGCACGCACTCACACACACACACACACTGACACACGCGCGCGCGCGCGCGAACGAACGGGTGGAGTGTCCGGCGGTCCTCGTTCTGATAGGGTGCGTCCCGCTGCAGCTCGAAGCCAACACTGAGAGGAGACTAACCTCGAAAAGCAAAGCCAGGCGATGCCTGCACCAAAACAGAAGGAGGGGGCTGGCTGGCTCCAGCGCCCCGCCGGCCCCGCCGGGCCCGCCAGCCCCGCCAGCCCCGCGTCGGCCCCTCCGCGCTGAGACGCCCCACTCCGGTAAGGGAAGGCCGGCCGGCCGGGCGGGGCCGGGGCCGAGCGCCCGGGGTCCGGCGGGGTACCCATCGAACCCCTCCACTCCACCCCCGGGCCGGGGCCGGGCCAGCGCGCTCGTCCTTAGAGCCACGGCTCGTTACGAGGACTCGGCGTGTTGGACGGCGGGCTCGACGGCGGGGGTGGAAGACCAGCCCTTCGCGGGAAGTGCGCTCTCAAGGGCGTCCTCAAGGGCGTTGTCCTTGTCCTGCCACCTGCTGCTCGGCCTCTCACAACCCCGCGGACCTCACGGACGTCTAGCGCGGCGGGCACGCAGCACGCGGATCCACCACATTTCACGCAAAGTCTTACAACTTAGTCTCCCAGTCTAAGTCCCCCAGTCTAAGTCTTCCAGTCCGAGTCTTCCAGTCTTACTCTTCCAATCTAAGTCTTTCCCAGTCCTCCAGTCCGGTGCGGTCATCGCTTTGCTCTGCATTCTGCAACACCGCGCGCCGGGCCGGCCGGGAAGTGGACCATAAACAGGTGGAATTCCATAGAGAGCGAGGAGGGGCAGGGAGGGGCCGGGAGGGGCCGGGAGGGGCCGGGAGGGGCCGGGAGGGGCGGGGGAATTATGTGAGCGAGGCACCGGCCACGGAGAGGGGAGGGAGGGGAGCGGGAGGCCATGTAAACACCAAACTTGCTCACCTATTTATTTGAAATGCCGCGCCAGAAAAGCAACCCGCCGGCTCCGTTTTTTCGTTTTCGTTTTCACAAGAGAGGACCGACGGGTCGCACCCGGTACTCCCGGTCTGGCCGGCGACATGCATGGCGTGCTGGGCGCATAATCGTGGTGCTGCTGGGCCCGGCACGGGGACGTCGGGGGCGTCGGGGGCGTCGGGGGCGTCGGGGGCGTCGAGGACTTGGTCGGGGACGCCGGCGACGTCGGGGACTGCGCTCGTCCGTCGAGCCCCCTCTTGTCCCACGACGCTCCGCGTTCGCACGCTCGTGTGCACGCACGTGTTCTGGGCACGCGGGCCGGCGCCGCGCTAGCCCGCGCTCAACGCGTGGCAGTCTGGCAGTCGAGTCGGGGGCGGAACGCAGCGAACGCAGCGGAACGGCGTGGACCAGCCGCAGTGGGGCAGCAGGCTATTGGACCAGATCGACTGGCCAGTCGCCTCGCCTCGCCACTCGCCGGGCCGGCCGGGCCGCTGGCAGCCCATGCTCCACGCTGGCAGCCTGGCAGCATGGCAGCTCCATGGCAGGGCCGGGCAGGGCCGGGCAGGGCGTGGCGGCGCGCGGGGCGACGGAACCTGTCCCGATTATGTAACAGGTCCCCGTAAAACGGATGCAACACGGGGAAACGGGGCGTCCTGCTCCTGCTCGTCGTGGACGCGGCGGACGCGGTCCGTCCCGTCGATCGGTATGCGTCCCCGCCCCGCCGCCGGATCCGCGGGGGTCAGAGGTGACGACGGCAACGTCGATCGGCCGCGGCTGCCACCAGGCTGCCACCGGCACGCGGACTGCGGAAGCTGGCGGGCCGCTCCAAATGCAGCAGTGTTTCCTCCCGCCGCACTCTCCTGGACGACGACCACGACGACGACGTGCACTTCCGCGAGCGGCGCGGCGGGGCGGCTGCATTGCCAGCAAAGTGACACAAAGCGATACAAAGTGACACAAAGTGGCAGGGCGTCCGTTTTCGGGAAGCTGAGCGCAGGTCAGTTTACGCTGGTGTTTCACGAATACTGCCAACCCGAATCGAGTCGAATCCTGGCGCCCTCGATTCAAAGCCGACTCCTTTCGATTTACGCGGGAAATCGTTCATTGACCAACAAGTTTCCGCCCATCAAAATATCGACGTCCGCTACGGAAATTGTGACTGTTAATGCAACGCTGTGCAGTTTTTAAGTTCAACATGCTGTCGTCCTCGACTGAAATTAACGTTAACGCCCTGGGGCTGGTCGAGTGGGCGGCGTGGCGTTGTTTTGTGAACACGCCGGGCCGCGCCATCCTGTTCCCGGCCCGGCCGCCCCGCCGTCCGGCCGGCCAGTGGGCTCAGGCTCCGGCTATGGGCCTTTGTGAATGTGGGCCGATTCCTCCCGTCTGTTATGTGGGCCAAACGGCGCGGCGGCGCGGCCAGTCTCCGGAAGCCAGACGCCCGCCCCCTTTCCACCCCGTGCGGGTCCAGGACCAACACCGCCCCGCCCCGCAACGCCCCGCAACGCCCCGCAACGCCCCGCGGCGCGCGCAGCACGTCCGGCCACGCCCCAACGTACGATGGTCCAAATCGAGAGAGTTGTTACAGAGCTCGGTGTGTGTGTGTGTGTGTGTGTGTGTGTGTGTGTGTGTGTGTGTTTTGTGTGTGTGAATGCGCGTGTGTGCGCGCGCGCCCTTTCCCTGAGCCGTTCTGAGTCCAGCGTCCAGCCGCCTTCGGAAAGGCCGACGCGGCGGTGGAGTGCGTGTGTGTGTGTGTGTATGGGGGCGTGTGAGCGTGCATACGTGCGTCGGGTGGGTGTGGGTGGCTGCCCGTAATGAAGTGCAGTCTGTTCCGCCGCGGGGTTGGCGCCTGGCGCGGTACTTAGAGTCATGCGCGGATTCGGGCGGCCTGGCCGGTCCTGCAGGACTGCGCAGCGCGGCTTTCCGCTCGGCTCCCCGCCAAGGTAAAGAGCACCGCGAGCTTGCTCACGGCGCGCGGCGCGCGTGGCCGACAGGTTGGCCGGTTGGGTGAGCAAGTCGTTACAAGGCGCCGGCCGGGCCGGGCGCAGCACTGCGCAGCACGCAATGTGTAGGCCCACGGTCCGCGTCGCCCGGCGTCGCCCGCCCGCGTGTTTGACATGTGCTTAAAGCCCCGCCGTGTGACGGAAGCCGGCGAGCCCCGTCGAGCGCAAACTTTGCCGTTACGCGCGCCAACGCCACCGCCACCCTGGTGACTTGGTGACGCCCGCCGAGACGCCCAGGTCGGCGTTCTGCTGCGGTCGACGCCATGGTGGTCGTCTGTCCTGGTGGGTGTGACTGAGGGCTGAGGCGCGACATGACGAGGCAAAAGGCAGCCGGCCTGGCCGCAGGCATGCCGCAGGCTCGTACTTTGGACCGCGTGGAGCAACAGCCACAGGGCAGCCACAGGCAGCCACAGGCAGCAGCAGGCTCTGGCGTGTCATGGCTCTGCATGCCGCTCCGCCGCTTGGCCCCGGAGATGCAGCGCGGCGAGGCTCAGCCACGGCTCAGCGCGGCGCGGCTCGCCGGCACCGTGTTGCAAGTCCCGCGACCTGACTCGGCAAGCGACATGGGACGAGGGGTGGCTAGGCGACGCTTGGCGACGCAAGGCGACGCGCCAAAAGCGATACTCATCCTCCCTACCTACGCGTGCTGCGCGTCGAGCACCGAGCGCCTTTCCGAGCTGGGCCGGGCTAGGCTAGAGCCCTACGTTACCCCTTCGGGGGATGTACAGCTCTACGCTAGGCCGGGCCAGGGTAGGCAACCCGACCTACTTCGCGGCACGCCCCGCCCCGCGTCGGCCGGCGCCTCGAAGGTGAAGGTCCACTCGTCTGACACGCCGTCGTCGCCGGCGTGGAGGGCGTGCTCGCGGACACGCACTCGTCACACGACGCCAATTTCTGCCGCCTTGCAAAGATCATTGAGGTACTTGCATTGTTGTGAGCTTCCCTGCGCCTCGCTTTACAGTACAGCAGCGCTTTCTTCGCAAAACGATGCCGGTGGCCTCCGACCCGCTACCGACAAATTGCGCGGGGAAAGCCTGCTGCGGTGCGCACGGCATCGTCGTCCTCGTCGTGTAGGGCCTGGCCGTGCCCGGCCGTGCGCGGCGCATCGCAGCGCGTTACGCGGCGGGACACGCGGCGTGACGCGTGCGCGAAGGGTTACCGCCGGCCAGGCCGACAGGGTTACATCGCTACATGCGCGGCCGGCCGACATAATACGCCGGCATCGGCCGCCTGCCGCGCCGGCCTCCATGAGGGCTGCGGAGGTGTGCGCGGAGCGCGGGAGTACGGAGGGCTGCAGGGAGGGAGCTGCAGGCATGCAGGGAAGGCCCGAAGGCCCCAGCCGGCCTGAGCGGCCTGAGCCCTATTAGCACGGCGGGTTGGGTCTGGCGGCGGGCCTGGCCGAGCGGCCGAGGGGCCGAGCGGGGAGGCGACGGGCGGGGCGAGTGTTACGTTGCGCTTGCGTCATTTTGGCATTGCCAGTGAACCACACCACACACGAATGAAGCGCGCTTCGCCCCTCCCCCCCTTTTCCCCCCTCCCCCGCGCAGGTGGCCCGCGGTGCCCGCGGCGAGGAAAGAAATGAATCGCCGTCGAGGTGTCGTTGTCGTTCCTCGAAGAAGGAGGGGAAGTGGGGCGCGCACAAATCGTAGGACTTGGCGGCTACTGTCTCCTTCCTGGGCCTTCCTGGGTTACGGGGCCGGGGCCGGCCACTGGCCACCGCCACCTTACCACCGCCACGGCTCCAGAGCCCAGTCGCCTGATTCCGCCAGATCATTTCGTCGCTCGGCTCCCCCCGCACTCGTGTGGCGTCTCGCTAGGGCGCGAGAGAGACAGAGTGACGAAACGACTCTTCGGAATAGCTCGGCAACCGCATCTTACTTTCTCGCAGTCCATCGCCCACCCCATCCTCCCCCATCATGGCTTTGGCGAAGGCACGGCCCAGTCAGACCCGAGCCCTCTGTGCTATTCGCGACGTATAGCCCATTTGTGGTGATGCCCGTCGGCTGGGTCCGTTTAGTGCCAGCGGCCGCTCCGAACCAGTTCGAAATGTGCCGCGCGGCGGAGGGAGACAGACACCGTAAGACAGCGTGCGGCGCGGCCCCGGCTCGCCACGGCCCGGCTCTGCCGCTTTCCACCGCGTCCGCGCGCGGAGGGAAGTAGTGCCCCGAAACATGGGGCCCTAAGATGCCTTGTCTGAGTTTGCAATTTCCAGACTTGAAAACTGACCCGCGGGCACGCTCAAGCAGCTTATTGCTAGTGTACCAGCCGAATTTAATAAAATGTAAGGAACGGAGAGATTGCTTGCAGTCTGTAAGCATGTTTTTCCTGTCTCAGAAGCATGTGTCAGGATGGCCGAGCGGTCTAAGGCGCTGCGTTCAGGTCGCAGTCCACTTCTGTGGGCGTGGGTTCGAATCCCACTTCTGACAGATATTTTTATGGGTGGTCATCATACTTACTTGCAGCTCTTTTGCCCTTCTGTTACTACTTAGAGGGTTCAGTGACGCTATTTGAAAATTACGTTTTATCGCAACGATCGAAACCAACCAGGCCAGTTATTTGAATAATTTCTAATCTATTGTAAAATAAATAACACTCGTGAAGATAAGGGATGAACAAATCATAATAGCAGTGGGGCATTTACCAAAAAATGTGGAACGCTTCACGATTTTGCGTGTCATCCTTGCGCAGGGGCCATGCTAATCTTCTCTGTATCGTTCCAATTTTAGTATATGTACCGCCGAAGCGAGTACGGGGATGAGACGTCCTGCTAATGTATATATACTGCAAGTCTGGGCCAGAAACCGTCAGTGGGTTGCTGCCCTGTACACCGTGGGATTTTAGGTTGCATACCAAGTATTGAAGCAAATACAAGACATTTCACAACTAAAAATGTATCAGACATTTTTATTTTAAGTAAATATATATCACATTTGAGCTGAAGTACTCTAAAATATCGAGAAATATGTCCTCAGCTCGCAGTCGTTTTCGACGCACTCGCCATCTCGCGGGAACAGGTCGCATTACGGCGCGACAGTCAGCTGTTAGTTCGGTTGGCGGGAATTCGGTTTCCAATCAGTCACTGTTGTTGTTGTCTGCAAGCAGCTAGCAGCCTCTCTAACCTAAGTTTTGAGCAACAAAAGTCCAGAAGTTTTAGAATCAATACTATGGAGGATACTTTTGGCGATGACGACTTCTTCAGTGATGGTGATGGAGAACCTATCACTGCTCAGAAAGTGTTACAAACCTTGGAAGAGGCTTGGTTGAATGAGAAATTCTGCCCAGATTTGCTCCCGTCTCAGGCAGACTATGTTGAATGCATGATGGAGCAGATACAACAAATGGAAGAAAATGTCAACAAGTTGAAGAAGAATGATTTTAGAGTTGAAGTACATCACATGGAACTAGCAAGAATAAGGTATACAATTACAAGCTATCTGAGATCTAGATTAGAGAAGATCGAAAAAAACACTGCCTACATCTTGGAGCAGGAAGCACTTCGAGGCCCAGAAAATTCCTACTTGTCTGAAGGAGAGCTGATTTTTGCAAGGGACTTTCTAGCACTTCAAGAAAATCACTGCAAACAACTGGTACTACAACATGTGCCACCACCTTTCCAAGATTTTATGCCTACTCAGCAATCTTTAGTGCCGAACCTTCGGAGTCATGTTTTTTTACGGGCAAAGAAAGATGTTGATGGAGTTGTTATTGAAGGAGACCGTGACAGTAGAGATGAAGAAGTCGATTTAGAAGAGAATTCACAGCATATCATGCAATATAAGCCTATTGCCAATTTTGTAAAGGATGGTACTATTCAACTAATTTAATTTTACTTATTGTGTCTGTAAAGTTTCACTGCCTCTTACTAAAAAATTCCTTTCATGGGTCATCATTGTTAATCTGTTATAAATTGTTGATAAAATTTGGTAAATACAAATCTTTGTTAAGAAAAGCATGTTCCACTTCCTTTTCTCTTTTGGTTAACAGATTTATGAGTGAAAGGGAATGGTGAAGAAAGGACAACTTTGAACACTTCCAATTTAATTACCAATAGCTAACTTTCCTGAACTAGAACAGATCATTACAGACATCATATTATTGAATTCCTGCTATTAGAAGCTCAGCACTTTCTTGAGGCAAAGGCTGAAGTTTACATTTAAAAGTTGAACTAAAGCTCCTAAGAAAGTGCGGAATTGTTCTATTTATTGACATTTCCAAACCAAGTTCTCTTGTCAGTGACGTTACTCCTTTGCCCTCAATACCACAGGGTACAATGTGCTCAAACCATTTTAAATCTGTATTGCAGTTTAACGCCAGTCCATGAGACGTTATATATCGACTAGCATGAATACCAATGGCACAGATCTTGTTGTCAGCGACCCACACACCTTGAGCAAAAGAAAAAGCTAGTACAGTCTATCGAGCAACCACAAAAATTAACATAAGCGTATAAATCAGTCTTTATTACCCGTGTGTGGTGACCTTTCAGCCCTGATGCCAAATGCTTTGCACATCATTATTATGGTTTCTTCTATTGCACTGACATAACAACGAACACCTGGATTCTCTAAATTTTTCAAGTTCATAATTGGATAAGCCACAAGCTGGCCTGGACCATGAAAAGTAATCAAACCACCACGGTTGGTCCTGTGAAACTCAGCGCCAAGGTTCTTTAATCTCATTTCTTCTTTCTTATCATATTCTCTATTTCTGATTCCAACAGTATAAACTGGATCATGCTCTACTAGAAGAAGAATGTCATTGATAGACTTTGTATTGGATGAGCTATCAATGGCACTCTTGTAGCGTTCAGTCAAATGCTTTTGGAGACGAAGAGCAGGCGTATATGTCATACGCCCGACATTCCAAACATGTACAACATGAGCCATGGCATCAGAAAATTTGATTTCTTTGACTTCTTTCTTCTTTAAGCCACTTGACTTTGTTTGGCTCTCAACTTGTTGTAAATAGCCAAGGACACCTGGAGACAGGGGAATAAAATGTTTCAGTGAAAGATCTACCCTCTGGCCAGAATTGACAACCTAAAATTGATGAAGATACCCACATAAGCATCAGTTGCAGCATACAGTTGCTGTTCACGTGAAAGTTCCAAATCCCACCTACTTTTACGGATAGAGTCAGCCTTATCAACAGTCATCGACATCTGTAAGGAAAAGTTGTCTAAGATCCATGTTTTGTCCAGTGGAAGTTGAATAAACTGCAACATACCAGATGCAGTGCAAGCCTGTCTAGACTCCAAGTCTGGGCACAGTGAAGGACTTGATTAGCAAATTCCCCTAGATCAATGACTCGGTGACTGCTGACAAGTTTAGAAACTGGTAAATTGAAATCTCTTCCGATTTTCCAAATATCACTAAATAAACAGATCAAAATTGGTTATGCACAAGGAAGAAGTTAGGTGAATCAAAACTGGTAGACTAAATATGATTACTTTTTTATACAGTTACCAACAAGTTTCACCTTCGGATGTTCAATAAAGTTAATAAAAATCTTGGGCAAACTTCTCATAAGGCTGACCTAAAAATAATAAAAGAAGATTGAATGTATAAATAAATGCTTTAAAACACAAGACATGGCACACCTACATGAAAAAGGTAGCAGGTACTTTCATCAATGCAGACTTGAATGAGGGCAATTTTTCCAGAACCCTGTGTAAAATCAACAGGCCACTCTGCATCGAAACCTACAATCAGTTCATCCTCTCTATCAGCTTCTGATCTGAAACCAAGGGAAATATTAATAACTAAGATAAAAAGGGCTATGAATGAAAATTAACTTTGATTCCGACGGAGGAAGACAACTGATCAAAACAACAAGGAAATCTTTGACTCGAAAAGTATTGAATATCACGTCTCACATTAATGATTCACATGCTAGTCCTAGATCGTCAACATTTGAACAATATTTGATGATGCCTCTAAATGATATATTTCGCTGACTCTTTGTTTCCTCTTCAACATCAGAAACCTACGGCAGACAAGTCATAATGAAAGAGCATGCATCAGAAGGTTAGAAAATTTGTTATCAATTTTAACATGGTAAACAGTTTTGACTTAGGTTGTGATCATTTTACATTTCGAGTCATCCAGGTAGGGAGTTTCCGAGCGGTACTGTGTCCAGCCATCAAAAATTACAATTCAATAAACAACGCAATTGAGATAATTTTCCCAATTCAAAGTAAAAACTGCGGCAAGCAGACGACTCACATTTATTCTACCAACATTCCAACAAGAAATTAGTTACGATGCTTTTGCAATTTATGTTGTTTTCAAAATGGATAAATGTGTGAAAGTTTTGAAATTATAATAATTAAGAAAACGTAAACGACCTTAATGACAATGTGTAAGTTCCGAAATAATATTTTCTTTAGTTTAGTTTTCGTTTCATTTGCAAGTGTAGGTGGTGCAACTTGTAGTATGAGAATTTTGACGAGAAAAGAAGTATGAGAATAGTGTTGCTGGTTGCATCTTCTGTCACACGTGTCTGCACTGCAAGGTGCGTAGGTTAGTTCTAACTTCGTAATTATTTTTATTTTCAATGTCTCTAGTGATTTTGAAAGTGGATAGGGTGTTGGATTAAAATTCTCCAATTATTGTATTGTTGGGGTGCGGACCATAATGCATTCGTCGCCAATTTAAATTTCGAGTCCTCTGTTCTAAGGCAGAAAGGACATCCAACATTTTGTGTTGTGTTTGATTCGGGAGTAAATTATGAGATATTTATCCGACATTTCTTTTGTGCCCATCTGATTTTTTAAATTATTTTTTAAATGTGTTATGTATTTTTGTCTGAATGCCTTCATGTGTCTATTTTGCAGGATCACATCAAAATGGTGCGACACAATAATCAACTACCCAATAATATTCCTCAACTACAGAACCTCATCAAACGAGACCCAGCGTCTTATAAAGATGAGGTATGTAACATGTACCTTTTAATGTTTTAGTCAATGCATCATAAGCCATTTTCTACTTTATTCATTGTTTTTTTTTTTCAGTTTGCTCAGCAGTACCGCCACTACTCAGCTCTTCTGGAGATTTTCAAGCTGCATCCAGAGAAGTATGAAAAGAATTTAGAAGAGTTGGTCATGTTCTTGGCACAAGTAGCTCAGTGCTATTCAGAGGAACTCAAGCTGTATCCTCAGGAGCTGATGACTTTACTTCAAACTCATCACACAGTTCTTGACCCCGGAATGCGCATGGTAAGATATTTATTCCAAATGACATCAGCCTTTTTTCTGTTCATCTCAAGTTAGGTTTTATACCTTGTCTTTTATTGCAGACATTTTGCCGGGCCTTGATATTGCTCCGTAACAAGAACCTGTTGGCTCCAACAGACCTCTTGTCTCTCTTCTTTCATCTGCTGAGATGCCAAGACAAACAGCTCCGGCAATTTCTTGAGACTCACATCATTACTGACATTAAAAATGTCAATTCAAAGCACAAAAACACTAAGTTGAATACGGTACATTGGACTTATTATGTTGGTTTTTATGCTCAAGCATACACTTGGTTCAAGCATAACATTTTTCCCATTTTTTATATTTCAGTCTCTTCAGAATTTTATGTACAGTATGTTGAATGACTCCAACCCCAAGGCTGCAAAAGTGTCGCTAGTAAGTGGATCTCATGTAATTGTGTGATAATTCTGCTAATCACCCTAGTTATTCTTTTACTGATTTTGTTAACATTTTTTTTAAGGACATAATGATAGATCTGTATAGGAAGAACATTTGGCGTGATGCCAAAACAGTCAATGTTATTGCTACTGCCTGTTTTTCAAGAGTAACAAAGGTAAGTGGTAATATGATGTATGAGCACTAAATTTTGCACTCAGGGTTATCTAAAGGGTCTTCTTTTATTTGTTTTTATTTAGGTAATGGTTGCTGCTCTTAAATTTTTCACTGGAGCAGACACCGAAGAAGTTAAGGAGGATAGTGATTCTGAGGTATTTTTCATTGCCTGAGCTAATTTAGTGTCAGTTTACTTGCAGATATACTAAGTTATCTTTTTAAATTCAATCCTAGGATGAAGTGAAGCCCAAAGATGTTATGCTGGCTAACAAATTTAACAAGAAGACTAGGAAAAGAGAGAAGAATTTACAGCGTGTTCAACAGCTAGTGAAGGTATAAAAAGCTCACCATCCCTCTCTCCCTCTTACATCCTTGCTAAATCACCAGTTTTTCTTTTCCAGAAAAAGAAAAAGAAGGAATCTGTGCCTGTGTTCAATTTTTCTGCTCTTCATTTAGTGCATGATCCTCAAGGTAATCATTCAATAACATGCGTTACTTTTGTGATATTCAATCCCATTAATTAATTTTAACAATACTGTATGCTTTGTTAATTTTGAAAGGTCTTGCTGAGAAACTATTTAAACAGCTCGAAAAGACAAACGAAAGGTTTGAGGTGAAACTCTTAACATTGGACATGATCTCGAGACTCATTGGTCTTCATCAGTTGTTTCTTTTTAACTTCTACCCGTATATTCAGCGTTTTATTCAACCTCACCAGAGAGGTAAAATGTCTATTCTTTACTGAATTCATTCACTTATTCTCACAACTCACTTAACTTTTGTAAATGTCTTGTTTCCAGAGGTCACTAAACTTCTTCAGTTTGCTGCTCAATCTGCCCATGAATTGGTTCCACCAGATGTATGTTTTGTCTTTATTTGCTTTCCTAGAGTCTAATTAATGGCCTTGCTCGAATTTTACCACCTAAATTTATTTAATGCTCTTTTTGCAGACTTTAGAACCAGTGCTGAGGACAATAGTGAACAACTTTATAACAGAGAGAAATTCTTCAGATGTCATTGCTATTGGGTATGTAGACACGACAGGCATTATTAAGACATATTACCATAACTTCTTTTTATATTCACAAATTTGATTGTAAACAACACAATATGGTGTATATTATTTTAAAACAAATTTGTATTCAGTCTGAATGCAGTTCGAGAATTTTGTGGACGCTGTCCCTTGGTAATGTCTGAGGACTTATTAAGGGATCTAGCTGAATACAAGAAATACAAGGATAGAAGTGTGGGTATGGCAGCACACTCTCTTATACATCTTTATCGTCAGCATCAACCTGAACTATTGCACAAGAGAGATCGGGTAAGACAAATAAATTCTATTCTGCTCTCTCTGATATAATAAACTAGGAATTCAGCACAACTCTGATTTCAGGGTAGGGCAACGGAAGCTTCAGATGAATTAAAAACCTTGAAATATGGTGAAGTTGATGCAAAAAGTTACATCCCTGGAGCAGAGGTTTTGCTGAAACCGGCTAAGGCAAAGGAGGTATGCTTCAATGATGATATCAATTATTAAAATAGCTTTGTGATAAACTCATGAAATAAATCCGGACACTTTTTGCAGGGAACTAATCAATCTGGGCATGACAGTGATGACAGCTGGGTTGATGTAGGTGATGATGGATCAGGAATTGAAATCAGTAGTAGTGATGAGAGTGAAGGGGAGTGGGTTGAAGAGGATGAAGAAGAGAATGAAGAGGAGGACGGAGAAAAATGTGACAATGAAGGGGGTGATGAAGAACAAAATACGGAGGAGAGTGAGGATGACAGTGATGAGGAAGATGTTGGTGATGATGAAGACAGCTCAGACGAGGAAGAAGATGATGAAGAAGAAGAAGAAGATGTTGATGAGGCCAAAAGTTCTTCAAGGAGCAAGGTCAAGGCAATTTGGATATCGCAAATTTTATTTTGTTGTATCAAGTTTTTAGAAATTAATTGGTCTCTTAAAATTACATTTTCAGATCACTTCAGAGAAGAATTCAAAGTCTAGCAAATCTTCAAAGCTCACCAGAAAAGAGTTGGTGCGCCAAAATGTTGTGGAAAAGAAAGCCAAGGCTGAAGAAATAATGCTAGATCGAATCCTCACAGATGAAGATTTTAAGCGAATTGACGCAGCTCAAATTCGGAAGCAAATGCACTTGGTTTCTAAACAAGGGCTAAAGAGATCAGCTGAAGATGATGCTCTTCGTGAGAGGTAAATTTTCGCTCATGATAATCTTTGCCTCTTGTCCCTTTGAATTTTCGTTTAATCAGCCTTTTTTTGTATTTTTAGGGGTGAACTTGTGCGTCTGGATGATATTGAAAACATTTATAAAAAGCGACGTCATGACCTGGAAGCTCGTCTGGAAACCATGAGGGTAATTTCATTTGTTTCAGGAAATTTTGTGCAATAGCTGGAAGTGAGCCATATCAATCAATGTTAACTTAACTTTTTAATTAACCTTGCAGAAGGATAGAGCTGAACGATCTGCATTTGGATATAAGGGAGGCAGGGTAAATCCTCACGCAAGTACAACCAACAGAGAGAAGAAAAAGAACAAGAACTTCATGATGTTGAAGCACAAAGTTCGTGGCAAGCTTAAGCGTTCCTTCAAGGACAAACAGGTACTTACTCCAGTCACTGTGTTCCTCCTTTTCCCTGATTTTTTTTACTGTCACCAGAAAAATCACACTCTTATATGCTCCAATTTTTCCTTGCAGATCGCTCTTCGTGACCACTTAATTAAACAGAAAAAAATGAAGTAAAGCTGCTTCTTTTTTATGTGTTTTCATGATGTGGCTGTTAATTTTTAGTCCTATACAAAAATTAATTTGTAAATATATTTTTTGTACATAGTTTTTGAAATTATGAAATATATTATAATAAACTATGTACAACCAGAGCCGTTGTATAACCAGATATTTGTTTTTTCTCATTTCTCACTTGAGTTACTCTAATTTTCCCGCTCAAGCAACAGGCGGACTCTCAGCTATTCGCAGTTTTCTTGCAAATCGTGCGAATAGATATGGCTCACCCCTCCCCCTCCCCTTCCGTCCGTCCGTCTGTCTGTCCGTCCTGTCTCCTGTCTTTTCGAACACGCACACGCGCAGCTGTTCTGCTGACTGCTCGTGTTCGAACCCATTTTCGTAAACAACTCAACGTCAGTAGACCGTGTACACCATGGCCCCGAAAAAGGGAAAGGGCAACAAGAAAGACCCAGACTTTGACAGCGATGACGAGAAGCCGAAGAAGACGTCAACGAAAGGAAAGTCAAACGCCGATGGTGATCTGGAGCAGGTAACCTCCAAAGCCAAACAGCCACCAGCAGCTCAGAAGAAAAAGGCCAAGGGGAAATCCAAGAAAAATGATGACTGGAGCGATGATGATGAAAAGATAGAGAAGCTGTCGAAACTTACACAGCTTTCTGATGATGATGAAGTTTTAAATATCGCTCAGCCATCAAAAAAGAAGGGAGGCAAGCAGTCGAAGAAGAAAGTTGACAGTGGCAGTGAAGAAAGTGACGATGAATCAGAGAAAAGTAAAACAACATCCAAGCCTGTTCCAAAAGCAACAGTTAAGAAGAAGGGTAAGAAAGGCAAAAAAGGTGATGACTGGAGTGACCAAAGTGATGAGGAAAAGAAACAAAGCGATTCCGATGAAGAGGACATTCCAAAACCTGCAGCGAAAAAGGGGAAAAAGGCCAAAGCAAAGGTTAAGAGCGACAATGACAGCTTAAGTGAAGAGGAGGAGGAGGAGGAGGAAGATGAAGAACCTGTAAAGAAACCAGCAGGTTTAACCAAGTTCAAAGGAACTTCCGCAAAGCGGTCTTCCAGTGAAGGTGAAGAAGAGGATGAAGTAATTTCCAGGAAGCTATCGAAAGTATCTTTCAAAGACGAGGAGCCTGTAAAGACCTCTGTGGTGACTGATGAAGGGAATGAGTCTGCTGAAGATGGTAGTAAGACTATGAATGCAGATAAATCTGATGAAAGTGGCAAACCAGCTGGTAAGTGACCCAGATTTATTTCATAGTTCTTAAATTCTTCAAATTCTTGTAGTCCTTTTTAATGAGCATTATTGGGAGAATTGTTAAAATACATGTTATCTTTCTATATCACAAAATTGTTTTAAGGTTGCAACATATGATAAAATTTTTGTCCCTTATAGTGTGTGCTTGTCTCTAACATTACACTTTACTCTTTTTGCCTTTCTTAGAGAAAAAAATGACCAGCAAAGAAAAGAAGAAATTAAAGAAAAAGGTTTGTACTTCATGAATATTATAGGACTCTGTTAATGTGTTGGGAGGATTTTACTTTATTTCAATTTTATTTCCAGATGGAGTATGAGAAGCAAATGGAGGTGCTTACTACAAAAGGTGGTCAGGGTCACAGTGATCTTAATGAGAACTTTACAGTGTCTCAAGCTCAGAAGTCAGCAGGGCAAATTGCAGCTCTTGAAAATGCTGTTGATATCAAAGTTGAAAATTTTAGTATTTCTGCCAAAGGCAATGATTTGTTTGTGAATGCAAATTTGCTTATTGCTCATGGCAGACGTTATGGTCTTGTTGGCCCTAATGGGTAGGTCCTTGACTTTATATTTGTTTTTAGTTTTGGTGAGAAAAAAATTATGTTTCCTTTAACGCGCTCACTTACTTCCAGTCATGGTAAAACAACTCTACTACGGCACATTGCTGCTCGCAAATTTGCAATTCCTCCCAATATTGACATACTATACTGTGAACAAGAAGTAGTTGCAGAAGACGCAAGTGCTGTTGATGTGGTCCTGAAAGCTGATACTAAAAGAACAGCTCTCCTGGAGGAACTAGAGAAGTTAGAAGCTTCGCCTGAAGCTGGAACTGTATCTGGTCAAGAAAGAATTAAAGAGGTGGGCTGCTGCTTTAGTCATTTTTAAGTTGAGCTGCATTTGAAGAGTCCCACCTAAGTGCTTTAATTATTGCAGATTTATGATGAACTGAAAGCAATTGGTGCTGATTCTGCAGAACCCAAAGCACGGCGTATTTTGGCTGGTCTTGGATTTTCTCGTGCTATGCAAAATAGACCAACAAATAGTTTTTCTGGTGGTTGGCGTATGAGAGTTTCCCTTGCGAGGGCTCTTTATGTTGAACCTACACTTTTGCTTCTTGATGAACCTACAAACCATTTGGATCTTAATGCTGTCATCTGGCTTGACAAGTGAGTTCTTTTAAAACATGTCTTGATATTTTTATGTTGTCCTTGTTTTCTTACTATGTGTTTTTTTTTTTTTTTTTTCCCATTCTCATACTTTCCTCTACAGTTATCTTCAAGGATGGAAGAAAACTCTGCTCATTGTTTCTCACGACCAGAGTTTCTTAGACAATGTGTGCTCTGACATAATTCATCTTGATCAGCACAAACTCCATTATTATAAGGGCAACTACTCCATGTTCAAGAAAATGTATGTTCAGAAGAGGAAAGAAATGATTAAAGAATATGAAAAACAAGAAAAGAGAATAAAGGACCTGAAATCTCATGGTTCTTCTAAGAAGGCTGCAGTAAGTTCATTTTCATCCTGGGATTTTCATTGTGACACCTTTATTGAATGCTTGACTTAAAATGGCAACTTTGTGTATAATATCCAGGAAAAGAAGCAGAAAGAAGCTTTGACTCGTAAACAGGAAAAGGGCAGATCAAAAATTCAGAAGCAAGAGGATGACAGTGGTCCAACTGAGCTCCTACAGAAGCCTAGGGAATACATTGTTAAGTTTTCATTCCCTGAGCCCCCGCCTCTTCAACCTCCAATCCTAGGACTCCACAGTAAGTCTATTTCAATGTGCAATCTCTAGTAATTGGGAAGAATTTTCTTGCCTGCCTACAGACCCAGCACCAAAACTTGCCTAAAAGTCTAATTTTTCATGTTTTAGATGTTACTTTTGCTTACCCTGGCCAGAAGAACATATTCGAAGACTGCGAATTTGGTATAGATTTGAGCTCAAGAGTGGCCATAGTTGGACCAAACGGTGTGGGCAAATCTACCTTCTTGAAACTATTGACTGGGGATCTGACACCACTTAAAGGAGATGTTAAGAGGAATCACAGATTGGTAAGCATTTGTCATAATCATTTTTTACAGCATCATTCCAATCCTCATCTTCGCATTAAGTGCCCCACTTTATCCAAGAAAATTTCTTTCTTTGCAATCACTTCTTGCACAGCCTTATGAATGACTTTTGTTCTTGATTTTAACTTGAAGAGATGATTGATTGCAACATTTTGGTGCACAACTCTTTGGAAAACTTCATCAGGAATTTCTCTATTATTGTCCACTGTGTATCTGGAGTAAAATGCATCAATTTCTAGTTCTGAAAATCCACTAGTTTTCATACACGCAGTGATTTTATCACTGTTATTTTTTGTTTGGACCTTCTTTTCAGTCTTGGGTGGTTGAAACCGTTTTACAATTTCTCTATAACAGTGGCTCAAAAATGGTATATATTCTGATTTTCTTGTAACCTTGACATTACTTGAGACAACTGAATAGGTAGCATTGATGATAGCCAAAAACATATTCAAGAGGAGGAAGACAACAAACATGACAAAACTGACAATGTAAAGAGGACCAATGACGCTGAGAATTCTTGTTATCTCTTGGTAATGGAATTCACCCATCATTATCCTTAGCAAAGTGAATGAAGACTCCTCTATTGTTCTGTATGATTCTACATAGTTGCTGAATAGGAGGGTTCCAAGTTCTGCATAGGCAAATAGTATTATAAAAAAGAGGAAGCAAAAACTTGCCATATCCTTGAAGCAGTACCGGAGTGTTGTATATAATTGATGAATGGTGTCAAAATGGATAAATCTGGAACAAGAATACTTCTGCTTTATTTTATCACGAGTTGGATTTAGGCACATCTGCTTCATTCTTACCTGTAAAACTTCAGAGAGGTGCAGAACAATGTGACAGCAGTCACTCGATCAACTGTCAGGTGGATATATTTGAGTTCTTGATAGTCGGGTAATTCTTGAATATTCTTTGTGTCCTCATCCCAAATGATGGAGAGACTTGCTTCATGTCTGGTTCTCAGCAATCCAATACTTGCCCAGGAAAGTGCTAAGATGAATGCATCTATCCAGTTATTAACAGTTTTAAAAAAGCTCAATTTGAAGTACCATATCTCCAGAATAAGCTCAATTGTGTAGTAAATGCATAGAACTAGAAATACAAACTCGCATGCCATTACCCCATGGTCAAATTTGTCATTGTAACGGATCAGCTTAACTGTTGAAAATAAGTAGGAAGGAATAATGCCACCTGTAGGTGGGAGTTCAAACATTATTTGACACACACTAAACAAGTTTATATTAACATTATAGAGTGTAAAGTCTATGAAGAGTGCTCTTGTTTGTTGATCAATCCAATCATTTTCTTCAAAGAATGCCAGTTGTGATTCATCACTTATGGTAAAATAATAACCAGCTGAATTGTAGTAGGAAACCAATCCCTTGAACCAGATGTCCCCCATCTCTTCTGGTGGGTTGTAAACCCAGGCTGAGTCATTTGAGAACTTAAAAGGGCCTTTTTCTTCTGTTGATGTTGAGAACTCTCCATAACATTTTAGGTTTCCTACTGGAACAAGGCATTCCTCTTCCATCACTCGAACTTGGCGAATTCTTGGTTGTCGCAACAGGAAGGTCTCATTTTGAGTGCCGATAGGTCCCCAGAATGGGTGGTTATTGAGAGTCACTATGAAGCGTTGGTTCAAGTAGCACCACAGTTCATCAATGGATGATACATTAAAAATGTTAGTGCGGTCATCGTCACAATAGTATGGCTGATGAATGAAACTGTTGGCAATTGCATTATTTAGGTGAAATGCATTTTGGGTGTAAACTCCCAATGTAAATACTCCCAGCATAATCATATAGAAGAAGTAGATTATTAAATCTCGTATTTCCATGAATGATGCTCCTATGTGACTTTGATCTGCTGCTATTTTGAGGGTCATCTTATTGCATGGCAAGTAAGAAACACAACACCCCCTGTTGAAGGGTAAAATAGCACAATTTCTGAACTGAATAGTTAAAATTTTAATTTTTTACATTAGCAGTCATCAGACTTACATTTTTGAGAGGGGGTGTGGTGATACTGGTTAATGTGGCCAAATTTCTTCTAAAGGAAGCAAGAGGCGAAGGATTCAAGAATGGATCATTGTTGAATTGACTTGCATTGTTGTCGGTTTAGATGCTAAGGTTATGTAGTTATATTGGCACCTTTTGGTCAAACCAAACACTTAGCAATGCTCAAATGGCTTAGGTTCTTGGTTCATATGGTTCCTTACTGTGATACCTCTTTATGTTTCAGCATATTGGTCGTTTTGATCAGCACTCAGGAGAACATTTGACTGCCGAAGAGACCCCTTCAGAATATCTGATGAGGCTGTTTGATCTGCCTTACGAAAAGGCCCGTAAACAGCTTGGTACATTTGGTCTTTCCAGCCATGCTCACACCATTAAAATGAAGGATTTATCTGGTGGCCAAAAGGCACGTGTAGCTCTGGCTGAGTTATGCTTAAATGCTCCAGATGTAGTTATTCTTGTACGTATGGTATAATGTGTTTATGAACATTATGTTAAAGTACAAACTGCACAGACTTACTCAATTTTTGTCCTTACATTTCAGGATGAACCTACTAACAATTTGGATATTGAATCCATTGATGCTCTGGCTGATGCTATAAATGACTATGCTGGAGGTAAGGCATACTTTGTTTGTCCTGATGTAGTTATTAATACTCGTTTGTTTATTAACATTCTCTTTGATTTGCCTCAGGTGTGATAATAGTTTCTCACGATGAACGCCTCATTCGAGACACTGAATGTACTCTTTGGGTGATAGAAGATCAAACAATTAATGAAGTTGATGGTGATTTTGATGATTACCGTAAAGAGCTTCTGGAGAAACTAGGAGAAGTTGTGAACAATCCAAGTGTTGTAGCAAATGCTGCTTTTGAGCAGTAAAAAGAATTTTAGAAAAAAATAACAATCATTCTGTAAATGCGTCAAGGGGCCAAAACCAATACTGCGGGGACAATTTTATTCAATTACAGACCTAATGCTGTGATGTATATTATTTCACTTGAATTGTGAATTGTGCACATATAAGAAACTTCCATCATCTTCTACACTACTCCTGTTATCTACTAATTTTTAAAAAAAGAAGAATCTATTTATTTATTATCTTGTAACTATGTGTTAGGGGAAATGAACTTTCAGGGGTAAATATTTGTAGAAATAAGGTAACTTCTGAGTGTTGGTCTCCAGGTAGCAAAGAGAATGAACCATGCTTCATCTTGAAAAGCAATTTGGCTGTTCATGTTGAAAGTTTTGCATCTTAAATACATTGAAACTTGCTGCATACTTTGTTATGGTTGTTGTATTTTTAAATCATTGAACCCTTCCCAAAATGGTCACAACTTTATTTTAAGATTTTGAAGTAGAAATCAAATAAAAACTCTGATTACAAGGGTTGTATTCGTGAGATGTTTCACGCAGGGGCTATTAGTGGTGGCCGAAAAAGTGTTCCCGCCCGGGATCGAACCGGGGACCTTGTGCGTGTGAAGCACACGTGATAACCGCTACACTACGGAAACGCCCTGTCATGCTGAGTGGCCTGCTTCACATTTGGACGTGATGTGGCATTGGTGAAAGTGCGGGGTCTGGTGTCCGACAAGCTGCCTACCTATAAGGCGGCGCCCCACGGGCCTCAGGTGTAGCGGTGTCGATTGGATGACTGAGGCCGGCTCCAAGCGGACGAGTGTCCAATAATCTGTTTCAGACCCTAAATTGATTGTTCTTTTATTAGTACCAGCACAGACATTCTCCCCAGCTGCAATATCCTCCGGCGTACTGGTAGCGTTGGCATTGGTAGTTGCAGCCCGGCTCGTAACATCCGACAACTTTCCGTGATTCTGGGTGGACAGAGTAAAGAGCATTAAACTTGGTGCACCGAAATTTGCCCAGGGGATCTATCGTCCTATTCGACCAACAGCACTGTTTAGGGATGTACAGTTGGGAAAGGGCTAATGAAAAATTGCAAAAGCTCGAGCCGGCGCAAGACGAGCGCCGGGATATTAGGCCACCCATCGTACACATACTCTTTCACGGAGAATTGGAAATTAGAAATCAGCTTGGCAGTGGACCCCCGTGAGCTCGAACCGTTGCTTGGGCACAAGTTTCTCGACTAGCGCCTGTGGGGTAGGCATCACACCTCTCCCGCATCACACCACTGTGGAGACGGTGGCCTACCTCGCGCCTGTTGTTTCACAGGGCCACGGTAGGCCACTGTCGCTACGCCGGCGTGCTGCAGGATGGGCGTACGGCGTACCTCTCAGGCACAGGCGCTACAAGAAGCAAAAGGCGGGCAGTTTGGAGAACTCTGTACAGCGCTTTTCTGTGGTCAGAACTTTTTGGTACGTCTAGGCCAACCGACCAGGCGGTTTGGCCCGGAATGGCCGAAGGGCCCGACAGGTGCCCATCCTGCCGCCGCTGGATCGGAACGATCAGAACGGTGCCAGGGAGTCCCCTATTCATTTGGCCTTTGGCTGCCTTTGGCACGGCAGGGCGACGTACCGACTGGGACGGCGGCGGCAGCGACAACGGCGGCGTCCTCGGCGGTCGGAGCGCGGTCGCTCTTGAGGACCTCGGCAAGGGGCTTGAGCTTGCGCTGAGCGGCCGCGGGGCCGGCCTTGGAGGCCGCCAACAGCGTCGCCAGCACGACCAGGGCCACGAGCACGGACTTCATGTTCTAGCGAGGATGCGTCGGAGAGTGAACGTTCGCGAGATAATGCGTCGGGCCCTCCTGGTGGCCCATTTATACTCGATTATCGCCCGGCCCCGCCACTCCACACGGTGTCATTCTAAGAACGGGTGACTTTGCCAGCCGCCAGCCGCGCCAGCCCCCCTTTGCAGGATTTGGCGTTAGTAAACAAGACCGAGCTAGGAGGGGAGGGATTACGAAGGTGAGAGGAAAAATCCTTGAAACGGTGAAGAATAATGAAGCCTTTTCAGCAAGATCTGCATCCATAACCGCTGATCCCAAGTCACCTCGCTGAAAATCTATTCATACAAAGTGTATCGGTTTAAGGAAGCTGTTGCATTCGTTGGACGAGACGCGTAAGACGGGTACGAAGTTTTCCGTGGTACTATGAATGGAGTCCACTTTGGTGCTCTCTCTAATGAAAGATAAGGATAAGGGCCGTGGAAGGTGGGTCCAGGAAGTGTAAATAAGGACGCCTTCCTCACTCGAAGACAAATACTCAAATCTTTTCAAGAAAGCGAGCGCGCCAAAATCGCGCTTACTTTCGTCCAATCTACGAAACTGGTTACTGGTTATGAACATTGCTGTGGTGCTTGCGTTTGCGTGGCGTTGCCTGTTCTATGTACCGTTTCATAAGCTCACTCCTCTTGAGTGGCTGCAAGTTGAGCTACAACCCTCCAAACAGGGACGTGCATCATCATTTCATCTCGTAGCACGAATTTAATCCCATTAAGGCCATATTGTCTTGCCTTATCTGCACGTTGATAATCTTCCAGTGAAGTGGACCACGTTGGTACTTATCGTAAACTCCCATGACCCCCGAGTTTCTTCGTGTTGGGCGGTACGCAGGCCGTCTCCGCCAGGGGGGAATTCACTGCCGCACATCAAACAATTATTTTTGGCGTGGAAAACTTTTCGCCTATGGAGGCTGCTGCTCCCATAAGTTATCTTTTTCTGCGTCATATTGGTTTTTGAAGCAGTGCCACAGTATATATGAGTGTGTTCCTAGGGTAGGCTACAACAGAGTAACGGAGTAACTGTGCTGGCAGGATAACTTAAGGGGTAGCGGAGGGGAGGCCGTGGGGGAGGGGGACCCCCGTCCCGGAAGTAGTCTACCAACCTTCGCCCCTTAAATTAGGTGAAAAATGGGAGTTGATTGTTATAATTTGCCTTAGAAGATCATTCATGATGTCGCATCTACAATCAAAATAATTTAATCGATAAGTTATCGAAATGCAAGGATCTGTCGCTCAAGTAATATAACGATTCAAATATATCAAGCTGCCTGTACTGCCTGTTTGTTTTCAAGGCCGGGCCGGGAGATAAGCAGAAAGTCTAACCTCCTAGTCCAAACTTTTGTTTGTTTGACATTTTGAAGTTTACTGCGCTTTTGTGATAGCTTGCAGCCGATTACCATGACATTGTACCGAAAATGCGTGTGGTTCATGAAGGGTTTTCGCGAATACACGAAGTATGTTTCTTTTGCAATCTTGTGGTTCTTCTGTAAATAGTTATGCAACTAGTGTTCCGCCCCTTTTCGCTGCATTTACTGATTTCTTGCTCTTTGATTCACAGAAGCGGATACCAGACGGCATCTCAAAGGTTCAACGATGGAGATCTAGATGTTGACTGTTCCGGCAAAGTATTTATGATTACTGGTATGTTGTCTGTTTTAACCAAAACCTCATGGAAGGTCTGAAGAAGGTTTAAGTCAGTCTCTAAATTTATTTTTTATGTTGTGCCCTTACAGGAGCAAATAGTGGGATTGGTGAAAATGTTGCACAACAAGTTGCAAATCGGGGCGGGACTGTTCACATGGTGTGTAGAAATGCCCAGACAGCAGAAGATGCCAAGGCGAAGATAATAGAAAAAACAAATAATCAGGTTAATGAGTTATTTTTGCTGATGACATGAGGTTTGCAGTGACTTATAAACTAATATCTGATTTGTTTCCATTTTAAAGAACATTCATTTACACATTCTTGACCTTGCTGCTCCAGAAGAAGTGTACAAATTTGCCAAAGATTTTGCAAATAGTCATGAGAAGTTGGATGTGCTTGTAGGTATTGCACTACTTTTAAAATGTGTAACTGTCATTATTTCGAATAACTAAAATCTGCTCCAGGTGAACAATGCTGGGTGCATGGTTCATGAGAAGCGCATTGACTCAAAAGGAGTTGAATATAATTTTGCGACAAATGTTTTGTCTCCTCATATTTTAACTCGATTCCTTTCGCCTCTACTGCTTAAGTAAGTAAATTAAATTTACTGCTCCAATGAAGTCTTAAAATTAAAGAAGTGTTCTTAATTTTTTTTCCCTTACAGGTCTGATCATGGGAGAGTCATCATGGTTACTTCTGGAGGCATGCTCCTGGAGAAACTTGACTCTGACGATCCTCAGCTCTCAAAACAGGAGCCATTTGATGGTGTGCGTTCGTATGCTCAGAACAAAAGACAAATGGTAAGCAGAAAAACGTGAGTGTGCATTTTTCATCTGAATCAGAATCTGTTCAGCTTCTTTAATTTATAACCTTCAGGTGGTGATGGCTGAACAGTATGCAGAAGAAAATAGTGGCATTTTCCATGCTTCTGCACATCCTGGTTGGGCTGATACACCTTCAGTGCGTTCTGCTCTCCCCGATTTTCACAAACGTATGGAAGGAAGGCTTCGTTCATCAGAGGAAGGGGCAGATACAATTACGTGGTTGGCAGTTTCTCCCGCAGCATTAAGCTATCCAAATGGGAATTTCTTTCAAGGTAGATTCAGAATAATTATGCAATGCAATAGTTACTTTATTATCATTATCACACCAATTTATTTCCAGATCGAGCACCAGTTTCTGCACACTTGCCACTTGCTTGGACTCATTCTACAAAAGAGGAAAAACTCAAGTTTATGTCTTATTTAGATGATTTAATGAGAGAAAGATTATCTTAATTCTTAGGTATGGCACATTATGACCCATATAACAAAAATATTTTTGACATGATTTACCTATTTGTCAAGCAAGAGAAATATGGAATAATAAACTATCTGCATCCATGCACAATACTCATGAATTTTCCATATTGCCCACTTGCACCACATATCATAGAGCATTTGCACAAGAGAATGGTCTCATTAATTGAGAATTTGTGGGATCCACAACATTTTTGCCAGTGCATACCTAATGAAGAAAAGAACAGATTTATACAGGTGTCACATGCTAAATTGATAGTGTTTCTATTAAGGTAACTTACTTTCACGTGGAGAACAGACAATCTACATCATTTCCAACATAGTTAGATGTATTGACATTGAGCCATTGACACTGATAGAGAAAAAGTCTCAATCTATGAAGCCAAACTGCAAGATCAAGAGGGGAGTTGTCAAACAGTGAAGCCCACTGAATAGTAATGTACTCTAGAAGTAAGTAACTTACAGTTTTCATCCAGGAGCTGCACAACAATATCTGGATGTTTCAACAGAAAAAGCCATGAATTCTGAAGCTTTCACTAACATCCATTTCATTCCTGAAAACATAAAAATTGTCATATAAAATGGCAGAGGTAAAGAAGTTGCATCTGAAAAACAATTCGCATTACCACAGAAAAGAAACCGACAATATGAACAGTTAATGTCTACTTGTCACTCAACAAATTTTACTTGACAAATTTAATGATCATATGATCATCAATGAAAATAGTTTATTGCTAATTTACCCAAACTAGATAGATGAATTATACTTCACACACACAAGAGTCAGTTTGTTATCACTGCTGCGAATCAGTGTTAATTCTATAGAGAAATCAGTGCACCAGAGGTAGCTTCGGCAAATAAATAGTGGCAAAAGTCCTCCATTTCGTTCAGTTTGAAAAGATTCTCTCACCACAAATATAGAAAAACCTCAACAGCTTTCGTTTTCAGTTCTCTCTCATTTGGGAGTTTTCATTTAGCATTTTGAATCAAAATACAGTAGAATGGTACTGTTCATGGCGTCTCCTCCTGCCCGTGGTACACCTATGCACTTTCATGGCACCAATACTCTGTATCACAGTGTATAGTTTCCAATTTCAACCTTCTCCTGCATGCAAGCTCTCACTTCGTTTCTCTCACTGATAGCCAGAATCTGTTAATGTTTATATCACTCCTCTGGGCCACAGTCCAGCTTAGAAATTAAAATTTAGCACATTTCTTACTTCCACGCCTCCATATTACTTGATCCTAAAGAGATAAGTCATTCAGTTAATCGTCCGATCTCAATTCAACAAAGTCTCATTGAAAAGAAAACACAGAAGCACGAATGGAAGCACACAAAAGGGGAGAAACGATGGAAGGAGACAGGGGAGTCAAGCATGGGTGACAGCTCAATCTAATCAACATTCCTAAAATTAGAAAAAAATGTAAAGAAAGGTTTTTATTTTTTGAAATTTAAAAAAAAAACGAGTTGAATAGATTTAAACCCACTCAGGGATCTGCCTCATGCAGCAACAAATCGAAAACAAGTTAACTTAAACATCAGAGCATTTCTAATACTGTGAATGACAAAATGTGTTCACTTACACTTACAATAGTTTCATAACCTTCAGAGTAGCTTGTTAGTAATGACTTTCATTTTTAGACCTGTCAAGTTCTTGGATTCAAGATGTACAGTAGTGGGTACTTATTCACGTATTAGAAATAAGGCAATGCATCCACCAACTGAAAAATTGTTAGAAGAAAACTACACGATTTATGGCACCATAAGTGAACTATGGAACTGGAAAATCTTATTTAAATTCTCACTATCTAGCATTCACTACTCGCAATTTATCTCTTTCATTGCATTTGCATTCAATGCTACAATGGGTTGAAAGTTAAGGTTAACAATGAGCTTAACCACTTCATTACTTCTTCTTCTTTTTTTTTTTAAAGACAAGACCTCTGCTTTACCAGTAATAATAGCATACTTTCCCAGACTTACTTGAAATAAATTATCTTGACGGTCTTCACTGAGTAGAATCCTTCCAGTTTCAATGCCAAGCGGTCTTTGAGGTTGCTGCACTCAAATGATTCGTTCCAGTCCTGACAAAATGTATTTCTAGCCCCTACCAGTTTAAGAGGAAAATTAAGAATGGCTACCTGCAACTCCACTTCTCCAAGAAGAGTAACTACTGAAATGGTCTCTGTCAGACCTTCAAAGACCACTTATAGAAAGGCACACTGGCAAATAAGCAGAAATAAAGTATAGCAATTTTCAGTAGTGGAGTGAATAGAGCACACACATAGGTGAGCAGGACTTTGCAGCATGTAACTCACAAGAGCATCCATAATAAAGCCCATAAAATAATCCAGTCTAAGTGAACCAACTTAGAAAATATTGTGGGTATGGAAAGCGTGCTAGAATATTAATCATCTTCATACAAATAATGGTTTTCAGTTACACAGTCTTCATTTCAAACAATACTCTGAATGGCTGGATCACCACAAGCATCATTCAGCTCACAACCAAACCCGAGTTGAAGTGTTCGAGGGTCTGATCACCCCCGCCAAACATAAACTAAAATGCAGCTTAAGGGTGAATGAAGGTCAAAATAAGGTGAGTCTCTGATATTGTGTAGATCAATTACTACAAGCTTTTATTAAAGTTTAGCTTTAAATTGCACACTTAAATAAAATCTTCCCATTGAAGTAACAGATCGAGTGTTAAGGTAGTTGTGAATATAGCCCTAAACTATTCTTCACTTAATTTCACAACAAAAAGAAAACCATGATGGAATGTACATGCGTTTTCTTTGACAAATACAAAATAAAAATTGAAATGAGATGATTACGATTCTTAGATAACTTATAATCTTTTCTTCAAAACAATGACATGAAGAATTATGTACAGTTTTCATATGAGAGATGCTTCAACCATCACAGCATCATTCCTACGCTAAGTATTCGTCAAAACGTCAAATTATTAACAAGGGACTTCCTAATAATATTTGAGAGCACAATAATTTATGAAGTAAATATGATATTTTCAATATCAATCAATAGATTAAAATTTGAGATATAGCCTGATAAGATTAGCAGTTTCAATTTTTGATTTATGTTTTAGTAGCGTCGCTGTGCTTGATAATCTCGGTTCTGCCCATAGCTAGCTGAGCTGCCGCCTGAAACATGGTTAATTCCAAAACACACATATACACTAAGAGCTCATGGCTTAGTGAAACAACGCGTAATGTAAACCTCACTTCGTTTTAACTGGTAAATTAAGGCAGCTTCATACATGCTCACTTTTTTCTCACATGGAAATATGATAGTTTGAGGTGGAAAAACTACCCTATAGATTTCTTTTCTCCAAATGAAAATTTATAGACAAACTACGGTACTCTGTACAAGATGGTGTGTGTGCAGAGAAATTTATTGTTTATCCCAATGCCAATTTCAGCAATATCATCTTAAGTTTCAATAAATATTGCACTGTCCTCCAGCTCTTCGTACTAGAAACCTATAGCTTCTGAGCTGATGACCCGCACCTGCTTCATGAAGACTAAGATGATTCAGTTTTAAAATCCCAGCAGAAATATCTGCATGTTTCCCTCATCTAAGTGAAAGTGAAACACAATCTCTCCAACTTCCTGAGAACTTAAAATTTCCCCAAACTAACACTGAGGCATATCTTAGGGCAACCCAAATGATTGTCCCAGAGTGACAAAACTATAAGACAAAAACAACCGAAAAAAAAAGGAAAATAAAAGTAATAAATATTTAAGGGTGGTAGTACTCACCATAAGGTTTGTTGTAGGTGTTGGACCCATAACTCGGCGAGTCTGAAACACAAAAGCATATCATTGTAAAAAGAATAAGTTCAATAACCCAAAGGATGTCACAACTTATTAAAAAAAAAAAAAATCAAATTAAGGTTGGCAGATTATGATAGACATCAACGGTAAAATTGTTCAACGCACCATAAGAACCAGAATTAGAATACCCTCTATCATCATAAGTGGGGGCAGCAGCTGGGTAGTTTCCAGAGGGAGCATTCCCGTACCCTCCAGAGGAATAGTCATCTTGTGCTGAAAAGGGAAGAAGATATAGTATGGAAAGTAGCATAAAAACTGTAGAACAAGCAAACAAAACAAACAAAACTCTAACCTGCAGGCTTATTATAGCTAGGGTATGATTCCGTCTGTGAGTAAGGTTGAGGGGCACTGTAATTAGGCCTGTTGTCTGCAGGAGCAGAGGGATATCCTGAAGAATATTCTTCATTGTAACCAGTTGCTGGAGCACTGTAGTTGGGATTACCACCACCGCTTCCATAGCCGCCTGCAGCAGCTACTGGTGGGTCTGAACCATAGGACTGTGCTGGGTAACCCCCACTGGAACCACCAGAGTTGTATGTTTGGTGTGTGTTGTAGCTCTGGTTAGGAGGAGCACCCCTGAAAAACAAAATTTATTAGGCTGGGTTTATTAATTACAAAACAAGTACCCTTTGGGAGAATTACGAAAAGGATGCAACTATAAGTCTTAGGCACACACAAAAACAAACAAACTAACAAACAAAAAGGAGGTGGGGGATAAAAAAGGATTAAAAAACAAAAACCATAGAAGAACAGGCCAACAGTCAATACACATACCAAAGCACAAATAAATGAGACCTACACCCACAGAAGGAAGAAACAAAGGCTAGCTGCATTGTTAAAAAGGCCAAACTCACCCATAAGCAGTGCCAGCATTACTATGGGATGATGCATCAAATCCTTGATTGTCATACTGATTAGAGGAAAATTGGCTTGAATATGCAAAAGAAAACACAGATAAGGAAACTACCATGTGGGTGCTACAAAAACTGTGAGAAATTACTCTCTACGAAAAGCTAAATATCTACTTTCACTATAATACATGCTACATTTTAAATCCTTCAAATTACAATCAAATCTACAATGCAGAAAGCCACATATACAACGCTAGAGATAAGAAGCCCATTCAATAAAAATGAAGCAATTTTATTTTATACTGACCTTGATGGAGCACCATAGCCATTGCTTCCTTGAGATCCATCATAGCGACCTCGCTTGGGTGCAGAATCATCATTCACAGGGGGGCCTCCCATGCGTTTTGGAGGAGCACCTCCAAACCGGTCACTTGGAGCTGATGAGGCTCCTCGTCCTCCCCTATCAAATCCACCACGGCCTCGGCCCTCAAAGCCACCTCCTCTTCCACGGCCTTCAAAGCCGCCTCTTCCCCTAGGCTCAAAACCTCCACGCCCCCTGGGTTCAAAGCCTCCTCGCCCCCTGGGTTCAAAGCCTCCTCGCCCCCTAGGTTCAAAGCCTCCACGCCCCCTGGGTTCAAAGCCCCCTCGACCCCTGGGCTCAAAGCCACCACGCCCTCGGCCTGATGAAAAGGAATTGATGAGTCAAATTTAAAGAAATTTTCAGACATTTAAACTTTAACATTGAAAAGTACTCACCACCTCTGAATGTGCCTCGGTCTCCACCAGCACCACGGGGTACAAACTCTCCACCTCTTCCTCGTGGACCTCCCATTCCTCTGGGAACGAATCCACCTCTCTCTGGAGGGGCACCACGACCCATTCCCATACCTCGTGGAGGTCCTCCCCTGCCTGGCGGACCACCTCGCATCATGCCTGGTCCTCCCCTACAACAAAGATGAAATTTTAATTTGAATGGAACTTTAAGAATGATAGAAAATATGCAAAATAGAAATGTGACATACCTTCCTCTCATACCACCATCAAACCCGCCTCGTCCTCGAGGGGGCCCACCACGTCCAGGTGGCCCGCCTCGACCTCGAAACCCGCCACCAACACCACCTCGCTGTGGCCTATCTTCCATTGTTGGAAGTATTTAAAGGACTGTAAAAAAAACAGAAAAAAGGCTAATAGAGTGAAAAGTGGCACAAAATTTTAGACTGGAAAGTACAAAGAAATGATGACATACACCTAGAACAATTGGTGAATCAGACAAATAAACAACAGTAGAAACAACGAGGGGTGCAAAATTAAGGACATCCACTTGGGGCATACAGACCAAATAAAAACAAGCTGTTTTAAGCAATTTCGAGCTTGATTCTCTTCCGAATGGAATTGAATGTGGGTGTGCTAAATTATTAAAACAGCTCTGGGCAAGTACAGGCAGTAACCACCAAGAAATAACCCATTCTATACAATTATGTTTCAATATCAGAGAGTGTAAAACTTATATATGTTTTGAAACAGAGACCATGGAAACGTCTGAACGCGGATTTGGAGCCACATTTAACAATCAAATAAGCTAAAAATTCAATCCCGAAGGTAGGCACAACTACTTTAACCCGGTAAGTTTGTACACCACAATTTGGTGCAGGAAATGCGGCGAATACGAACGGCTCGATGCAAACAAGTAGGAATGCAATAGGGAGCGGATAGACCCAAAAAGTACAACGAATACTCATAAATAGGGAAACTTTACCTGGAATCTTAGATTATGCCCCGGCCCGGCTTTTCCACTTTACTCGACAAAATGGCCGACTCGGCGAGGGCTTTCGGTCGGAAGTTAAAAAGAAAAATGAATAAATGGCGGATATGGTGCCGGGATACAGTTGTGCCAGCGCAACTCTTCACTTAAAAAGAAAAGCAGAAGCAAAGTCTCTTTCTGGTTCGTTTTGTCTTTGAAGTGTAATAAATACCCGAATCTACATCCAGTAGTCTCATTCTCATTCACGTTCCATTTTCTATGATGGGCAGACTATTTTTTCCCGTGAATTTTCGCAGCCCTGTATCGGCCGGAAGTTTTGGTATTGATCTAGAGAGGGGAGAAGAGGAGAGGGGAGGGGAAAAGAGCTGCGATCCCCGCCATTTTGTTTGGGCCTTGACTTGTGTTCCTCCTGCTGGAGGAGAAGTGCACTTTTCTGCTGGAATAGTAGAAAGTAATCAGACCTCGGACTGGCCACCTGACATGGTTAAAGTAGAAATGGACGGCAATCGTGGTCACATGGATAACGAAGTAAGTTATTTACCTCTTTTCTCGCATATTTGTATTTCTGTTGCCATGATGCTCGGCTTCCATAGGCAGAGACGCCGCACTTTTATTTCCATTTCGCTTCGATGTTATTCTCGCCTTTTCAATCTCATAGTAAATTAAAATTATTTATCTGGCGACGGTCATAATTTCAAAGAATATGCTGTGTTTAATGCGCATTTTAACACCAAATCTGTAAGTGAGACCTAGGGCCTGGTCCAGTGTTTTGATTTGGACGCTCTGCTGAAATTTTAAAATATTTTTTCATTATTATTTTTTTCCAGCCCTCTTTTTTTATTCTAAATTTGTTTGCTTCTCTTTGTATTTTGCCTTTCGCAGGAAGTGGTTCGACGCTTTTATATTTCGTACGGTTTGAGCTTTGAGCCGGCTTGGAAGTCTCGAATAAGGTCATTACCCCCGAGGCGAGGCGAGGGGCGGCCGGGACGCTATATTTTTTTACTCGGCTCAGCTCAGCGTTCTCTTGCGCCTCCTTCCTGTTTCCCGTTGTTGATAAGAACTCGACCAGATATTTTCTTCTGTGCCTGGTCTTGGTTTCAACTGTTCTTCAAATCACCCCTCCCTCAAAAAAAATAGACAGCCTCAGTACTTTACTTCTTTGAAGAGTAGTCATCACTTTGTTTTCCATTTTACTTCTCTGTTGAGACATTTTATCACTTAGGTCTTTTTTATTTCCAGGGCTCACATGAAGCAGAACACACAAGGAAGCTTTTCATTGGTGGATTGGATTATAGAACAACAGATGAGTCCTTGAAAAAATTTTATGAACAATGGGGAGACATAGTGGATGTTGTAGTCATGAAGGATCCCAAAACCAAAAAGTATGTTTTTGCGTCTACCTTGGTTTAGCTAAGCTTCTATTAAGCGTCAAATTTCTTATTATATTATTGTAATATGTTGTCAGGTCCCGTGGTTTTGGCTTCATTACATACGCAAGAGCTGCCATGGTAGATGAGGCTCAGGCGCACCGGCCCCACCGCATTGATGGTAGAGTGGTTGAACCTAAGAGGGCTGTGCCCCGAACTGTAAGTGTCTGCCAGGTTATCCCCAACTTCATTGCATTCCTCTATGCTTAACTAACAAGCATTTATCTTGTTAAGGAAATTGGCCGGCCAGAAGCAGGTGCAACAGTAAAGAAGTTGTTTATTGGTGGACTCAAGGAAGAGATGGATGAAGATGATATCCGTAATTATTTCAAACAATTTGGACAAGTGCGGACTGTATCCATTGTCATGGATAAGGAATCTGGGAAAAAGCGAGGCTTCGGTTTTGTCGAATTTGACGACTATGATACTGTTGACAAGATTTGCTGTAAGTCGCTTTCTTAAATTATAGCTTTGTGTGCTCATTGCACAATTTCATAATTTTTTTAATAATACAATGTTGTTTACAGTGCAGAGGAATCACTCACTGCGAGGGAAGCACATTGATGTGAAGAAGGCCCTCAGCCGGCAAGAGATGGCAGACATGCAGTCCCGCGGCAGTCGAGGGGGTGGCGGCGGCGGGGGCGGCGGCAGTGGTGGCGGCGGGGGCGGCGGTCCAGGAAGGGGGGGCCCATCGGGAGGCTCTTGGGGCGGCAACCGCGGCGGCAACGACTGGAACCAGGGCAACCAAGGCTACAGCGGTGGAGGCGGTGGCGGCGGCGGCGGCTGGGGAGGCAACGGGGGCAACGGTGGCAACGGCCCGTGGTCCAACCAAAACCAAGGCGGCGGCGGCGGCGGTGGCTGGAACCAGGGTGGAGGCGGCGGAGGCGGCGGCTCTGGAGGCAACTGGAACAACGACAACTTCGGGGGCAGCTACCAGCAGAACTACGGAGGAGGACCGGTGCGAGGGGGCGGCGGCAACTACGGAGGAGGACGGCCTGCGCCCTACTCGGGTAAGGGTAAGGCCTTCGCTGTTATGCCATTCTAGTTTCTTGTAGCGTCATTTGGGCCTGTTTGAATTGACGTTTCTATTAATTACTCGCAGGTGGTGGCGGAGGCAGCAGTGGCAGCGGAGGCGGTGGCGGCGGTGGATATGGAGGCAACCAAGGTGGCTATGGTGGAAACCAGGGTGGCTACGGATCCAATCAAGGAGGCCACGGCGGCGGTAGCGGCAGCTACGGAGGCAACCAGGGCGGAGGAGGCGGCGGAGGTGGCTATGGAGGTGGGCAAGGAGGGTATGGTGGTGCCAGAAGATATTAAGGCCACTCGAATAACCACACCAGGTATGTGTCTTTGTTGTGTTTTTTCTTCTTCTTCATCCTTGTAGTTTGTTGATCTACAGCTGTGATAAGGATATGCTTATTCAACATTTCTGCTGCTGTCTCTTGTCTGAGTAGTTGCCAGGTCATTTTGGTTTGATTGGTCATTTTGGAAATCTTTGAAAGTAACTTGGGGTGTGCAATGAGTAAGTTTGGTAATTGGCTCTCATGAAAACATTCCATCCCCAAACTTAATTATTGTTATATAACTTGAAAAAAGGAAAGCAAGTAAGATTAGTCCAAATTTGCATAACACCTTGTGGTATTTTAAGTTCTTGTGTTTTCTTGGGGGAGGAGAGGGGAATAATTTATTAATTTAGACATCTAACAGTTTTTAAGGCATGCTGCTGTAGTGGAATGTTGTAATCAGTTCCAAAATATCTTTCCTCTTGCTTCTTTCTCTGATAACTGCTGTTTCTGATTGAGGATTGGCCAAACCAATGGAAATGCTTACGCATACCTACCATTACCTCCTTAATATTTTTGTAATTCGTGACAATGTGTTCACTTTTGTTTATTTGCACCCTGCAATTCATGTTTGCATTTTCTTTTTGCATTTGGTGAACTTCAATTTGCTTTCAGAACTCTGCGGTTATCTCTTTTTTTGGGGTGGTGCTTTGTTTTATGTTTAGTGTATTTGTACATTTCCCCAGCTTCTCTTCCCCGTATATTTTCCTTCTCATAGTAATAGGTAGTTGCTTTCTGTTTAGCTACAACCAGTTTATAATCATGGGGCTATCATTTTCTTGTAGTAAATACCCATTGCAATTAGAGAGAGATAATGAGAACCACTTCTCTGATTAAGGGGTCTGTTGGAACACATTTTCATGATCTTTTAGCTATACCCTTGCGGGCATCAATAATAATGGGTAAATAATAGCAATTTTCAGTTAGCTAAATGGGTTACTAACAGTTGTTGTTTTTGCACCCTGTTGTTTAGGTTCCTTCTACAGCCTGCATACAGTTATGGTACTGTAGGGCTTTCTGGTCAGGGTTGGATTAGCCAAGTCAGATGAACGATCCGATCCACTTGAAGATGAGCAGTTGTTTGCCAGATTTGGCAGATTTGACCTTAGTGAAGGACTATATTTGTGTTCGTGTGACTATGCGTGTTACTCAGGAATTTTAAGTTTTAGGACTCAACAGTATTGTGCGAATTTTGCATTGAATCTAATTCAAATCTTGTTGAAAGTGTAAAGTGACACATTCAAATGAAATCAACTTACCATTAGAATTGAGGTATTTTAACCATTTACAGCAATCATGAGAGTTGTGATTAGGGAACACTATTGATTTAGGTAGATGAAGTGGTTTCTGCTTAAACCATGACTTTAGCAAATAAGATTGTAAAGCCTGTCTTAATCACAATTTTAAATTAATTCTGGTTGTCAGGAGGATCAAACACTAGGCATGAACTGTAATTTTGTACTTCCCTAATGAAATAAAACCACCCATTCTCCACTAAATCAGGGCCCCTTAACTTTTACAGACTGAACATGCCTCAGTTCTTTATTTAGGTGACTAATCATTCCGTTTGTAGGAGTTTTATGTACAATTTTCTGTAATGCAAGATGCCACTGATCTGATGTTAGTGTCTCTATGAAGGTATATGTTAAGAATCGGCGGAAGGTTTTATGTATTTATTGATATCTTAAAGAAATGTAGTAAAGTAAATATGAAGGTTTTTATTTTCTGCAAGATAGAATTATGCCCATACCCTATTTCTCATGAGGAGCCACACATGCACATACACAATTCAATGATAAACCCACTAATCTTCTGAAGTAATTGATAATAAATTTCAAAAAATAAATTCTTACATTGTCACTTTTCAACATGGAAGCTATGTATCTGGTAGTGATGAGAGGCTGTGTATTTTAGGAGTCCTGGTGGTAGTTTGTTGCTAGCATTCAGCTCTCTGTTATCAGGCCACGTGAGTTCTCTCAGACTCTAGATGCAGTTTCGTTGGACTTGGCAAATGTGATGCATGCCATTACAGGGGCAGATTGGCAAGTTTAGGTTGATGCTGGGTTCTGGCCTGTGATTTTAAAGTTTAATGTACAGGCCTTTCCCATAGCTGAACATTTGGTCAGGAATATCTACAAAATTGATACCCTAGTCAATGTTTTAAATAATGCTTAAACTTAAATACAGCAGTTAAAAGACTTGTTTTGGGGTTCTTCCATTTTTGTTTCAAATATGCATTCATCAACATCAAATTTACATAGCCAAATTCAAGTCAGCAAGAGTACTTGCTGTTAGCTGAAAGGTAGCAGCGGACAGGATACATGGAGGCTGACACAGCGTCAGAACGGTAGGTGGATCGGATCTCCAATTCTAGGTACGGACTCGCAGGTATAGTAGTGGAGAGACTAGTGTTAAGTGGAACTGAGTTTCATTTTCAAACCAGTTTAATTGTAGTATTGTAGGATTGGTTTGGTCTGGTCCTTGATGTTCATTCGCGTGACTTGTATGAGATTGAAAAGCCCCCTTTAAGCAACTCCTGAACCCAAATTTTTGTTAACTGCCTTGATGATTCACTTCATTTAGCCCATCCCCATGACCCACACCTACATATCTATTCCAGTTGTTTTTATATTCTGTAAAGTTGTGTCATCTTCAGATTTATGTTTTGGTGTAGATTTGAGATCACATTTTATCTTTCACCCTTTCATTTGTTTTGTTTCTAGTCTTATTTTACACCTGGGAGCATTCTTCAATTTTGTCTGTTTCCGTACAGCTTTTTCAAATTTTATTTATTAATGATTGAATAATTTCACAAGTTTGACATCTTTTTGCTTTGTTCTCAACTTTTTAAATACTTTCCAAGTATCTCAAACTATTCTATCATCAAATTTGCCCTTTCTTTTTATAATTTTTATTGCAGATTTTATTTTCTAAAGGTAACTTATATGTTTCTTCTTGTTTCAAATGGTCAGTTTATTTAACCACTTATCACAAGAGTTTCTCTCTGCTTTTCTCATCGTCCATGTTGTGTGAAAGGTGCATTATGCATGTTGTTGCTTCTACAACTCATTTGCATGATAGTTCTTAGGTGCTTCCCATGCCTGATGCTTCCTGTGTTAATCGATCAAATGCTTGTTTGGTCAATATTAGCTGGCTCTTTGATCGTAAATGTTGGCAATGCTGTATTGATGGTTTGTGTCAATTTCTGACTAGTCTTGGTCTTGTTGAGGCCATGATAATCCCAAATAACAAACTCCAAACTGGTTTTACATTTAGGCAACAATTCCAAGACTGGTCTCATTTTCCTATCTGTTTAGTAATGGTACTGAAGTGTTGATTTGTCCATTTGAATAGGTACTGCCTTTAATGTTGATACTGACATTTTCTTTTATAACACCACATTTATCTCAGACTTCTCAAAACCCTCATTTCAGATCAAATATAGGGAAAGGTGTTTCAATTTTTCAAATCAATTTAATTCCAAGTTTGCTGCTTTTTTTCTTCTCTTTTCAGTAACTTACAGTAACTTTTCTCACTCTTTCTCAGAGCTTACAGAATTAGTTGACAAGTTTTTAGCTAATTTTTATCTTTGGCCAGAAATCTATCTTCCTTTTCCTATCGATGAAATTTAAACATTTGTTTATGTGACTAGTAAAGCTTGCAGTTTTTATAGGATGATTGGTTACGCTTATTTATCTGGTTACTTATTTAACAGTATGCATGCATTGGTTTGATCTTAATTTGATAAATAGCATAACAGTTAAATAGAAGTATTGGCTGATGGAGATGGTAGTAATATGATGCTGCATTTTATAAGAATTTTAATTTTACCTTTTTATTTCAACTTAAATTTGTTTTAAATATCGTCGATTAGGGAGGAAAGGAGAAATGTTGGTAAGCAGGAAGTGAGTAACTTTATGCTGGGTCTGTGGTTTCTTAAAAGAAGATGGAAATGACAGCACTGTCAGTCAGTTCAGGGACTGGGCTTATATGTGTTTACAGCGGTGCAGTGATATTTGTCTGTGATACGTTTTAGACAGGAACTAATAAAATATTTTTTGAAAAAATTTATGATTGTACTTACTTTACTTTTTTCACAGTTGCCTTTTTGAAAATTTCACGACCCAGTTCACCAACAACTAGCTTACCCAGAGTTGAGGGCTGCATTACACGACACACATTGATGCCAAAACGACGCAAAGCCGACTGATCGCACTGCGCTATGCGCTAGGACAGTCTGCTACGCTTGATGCGGGGCGGGGGGCTCTCGTGCGAGTTGCATGTTGCCTATCTGCAGGGGAATCGGCGGGCGTGCCCTGGGCCCTTATCCGGCGTTGCGTAGTCGTAAGAAGAAACTGCATCTGCCTGTGAAACCAAAACCGCTCTGGCTGCGCCAGCTGCGCGATGAACAAGGTATCTAATTGGCAATTTCGTTTAGCAGGTCATATCCGACCCCGATGAGTCCGACTCAAGGGCAAATAACTTTGAATTTTTGGTAAACTGCGGCTAAATGCCTAAGAATTTCGGTGTAAACGCAAGAGTTCGTGTTAACTATGTGATCGAAATGCGACTGAAATTCAATCATTCACCCCTGGTCTCCGAGCGACGTGTCAGTGTGGCGTGTCCGGCGTGTCCCCGCCCCGAGCCGTCATGCACTGGGGCCGGGCCCAGGGCCGGGCTCAAGGCCGGGCCGGACTCGACTGTCCGATAGGCGGAAGGTGAGGGCGAGGGGGCGGCCCTGGAGCTGGATGCGAGCCCTGCGAGCCATACGGGTGCTGCCTTGATGCTCCATCTTTTATTGCGGCCGTTTAGGGGCGCTGAAAAGCGAGGCAAGGCGAGGCCGTGCAATGCCCCCGTTCACTTTCACTTTCAGTTCCAATTACAGCCCACTTCTCGACAGGAAGGAAACAAGAAATGTGACCACCGCCGCGGTGAAGCGGCGAGCCGAGTCCGCAAATCTGCGGACAAGCGGCCGTCCCGTCCCCGCGCGGGGGCGACGTTCATAGAACGGGGTGCGGGGGCGGGGTGGGCGAGGTGCTCCGGGAGGAGGGGGTGGCGGCGACGCGGCCCAACGCAACGGAACGGGGTATAAAGGTGCTTCCTCTGGAAACCGACGCCCAGACGCAGCTAGTCCATTCGGCGAGGGGTGTCCGCCGCACCGCGCAGCACCACCAGCACCCCGACGCAGCGCAGCCAGAGCGCAGCCCGCAGCCTCCCCGTCGTCCACGGCCCCGCCCCGCGCCGTGCCGGCATGTGAGCCGTCGTTACCGCACAGCACCGTCGCGGAGTCACCCGAGCCCCAGTCCGCAGCTCAGCGCAGCCAGCGCAGCCCAGCGCCATGAAGGTAACGGCCGTCCTGCGAGCCCCGCCGGTACCGCCCCGAGTCATGTAGCGCGGCACGCTCTGCGGGGCGGCCCGCGACCTACTCGACAAAATTCCGGAGTTGCATGCAGGTGCTTTCTGGACTGCCACTGGCAAGCCGCACTGCCCAGCGCCCCGACCCTGGGCCATCGTGCAGGGAAGCTCTAGCGCTAGGTGTCCTCAGCCGTTCTCAAGACAGCTTGCTGTGAGCCTAGGCCGGCCGAGGTCGCAGGGCCTTAGGGCGCCGCCGAGGGAGCACCAGTGTAGCGGCCCAAAGTCTCGCAGGTGTCACAGTGTGTCCGGCAGTGCAGAAAATTCAATGCACTTTCGGCCAAAAATGCTCATTTACGTATAGGTCTACTCGATTCGTTCATCTATTTAGTAGCGGTGCAAAATAATATGTAGCCAGCAAGCTTACAGCTACGTGCCCTGCCCAGCTGCAAGTACCCCCGTTAAGACAACCGGCCGAAAGATGAAATTATCTTCTGTTCGCGTGTCGAGCGTTTCGGCCTCAAAGCTGCCCACGGATAGGCAGCCCCGCCTCGCGAAGCAACGCTTTTTCTGGATGTGAATCCACAGGCATCCCGTAGCGGTTGGAAAAATTTCTTTCTACTAAAATGTACGGCTGCACAATTTTCAAACACTTCTCTTCTTTTAAAGCCCGCGGTGACTGAGCTCAACCAAGGCGGGTCGCGAAATGTGATAAAACGTATGCAATCGACATCCAGTAGCTACCCGCCGTCGTCCCGTTGGCCCGTTTCCAGCCTCGGAGTTCCTTTCCCTCGTCGGTCATTTTTATTTTCGATGGTGATGCCCTCACCTGGTTGTTTGCCGTGGGTACGATGCCGTGCGTGTATGTGTGGGTGAGGTGATGGCCGAGTTGCGCCCAATACGGCTTTGATCGTGTCTTACCTAATAGCCCCAGTAAAGATTAGGGCAGAGCTTGAACGCCTTTATGACCTGTGACACCACGGCGCCACAGCCCCACGGCCCCACGGGGACATGGGACATGGGTGCGGCACCCTGCGGCCAGGCGGGCGGGGGAGGCGACTATCATTACATGTGAACCCCCTTTGACAGCACCTGGTGTGACTCATGCACTGTTCGAAACGATCACCATTAAGCCAGAGTGTGCTAACTTTACACTTTTGACGACTTTTGCCATCGGGGTTGCCAGAAAAGGAGGCAAAAAGCAGACGCGATTCGCGAAAAAGTAACTCTTCGCGCAAACGAATTAAATATCTTGTGCCTTGCACGTGCTCAAAATACTTAAAAGGATTTTCTCCGTGCTTTTGAAAGTCCCAGCGCAGCGCCTCGCGCTGGGCCTGGCGCGGCCTGCCGCCTGCGATCGAGAAGATAGGCCAGCCCGCGGCACACCCGTGCGCGCAAGCAGCAGAGTTGCCTACCCGCCGGGCGCTCCTCGCCGCGCCAGTGTACCTCCCTTGTCAAGCAGTGCCTTTCTCTTCTCTCTCAGAGTGTCCCTATCCTCGCGCTCTCTGCTTGCAGCTCCTCGAGTGCATCCTGCTGCAGGTCGCGGCCGTGCTGGTCCTCTGCTGGCTGTGCGACGGCGCCACAGGTAGGTAACCGCTGTCTCTCTCGCACTCACGGGTCGCGCCACACGGGTGCGAGAGACCGAGGCGAAACGCTGCGCGGAATCAGTCTGCAGCTGTCTCGCGCATAAATCCGGCGTCGGGCCGAGCCCCAGCCTCGCGCTCCGTCCCCAGGGAAATCGCGGGAGGACATACGGGGACGAACGTATTAGGCGCGACTGCAAGATTGCAAAACCAAAAGCCAAGACACACAAAGGACTGGCGTGGGACTTTGGACGGCGAGCGCGTCACCGGGCGCGCAGCAGGCGCGGCGCAGCAGGCCAGGCAGCTCGGTCACCACTTTTGTTCGGAACGGCGCGGGACTTGTGCTTGTCTTGTGCGGCTCTCGGGTCTGAGGTTCGCCTAGACTGCTGCAGCCGCCGTACGCGAGCATTGCACCTCCTCTCTGTATTTCTCAGAAACGCCGCGGTAGGCCTTACTCTGCCTTGGCCGCATTAAGTCTGTGCTTCATTTCGTTTCGCCTCTCGCCTCGCGTGGACAGTGACCCATTATGAGGCACAAGACCGTGCCCCCTCCCCCCTCCCCCGTCCACGACCCCGGTGCGCCCCGGTGCGTTAGCCGAGCCGCCCTGAGCCGGCGCTAAGGTTCCCACCTGGTTTAGTAACTTCCCTCATAACGCGTGGACGCGTGGGAGGGGGGGGGGGGGAGGATGGGCGAGGCGGCAACAAAGGGGGAAAATGCAAGTCGTGTAAATCGCACGACTTTTGCCCACTCGCGGAGGCCGCCTGCACCGTAAACTCGGCTTGCAGTCCGGTTTAGAGGAGGCGGTGAGAATGCACACTTGCTGCAGTGCTGTAAGGCGGTCTTCGCGGAGGGACTGCTCGGGCCATGTGAGCAGCCCGTGCCGCGTACGGTGTAGGCGACGCGACACGCGACGCGCTCCGAGGTCTTCGCCGAGACACCACTTTGCACGCGCGCTGCCGCGCTGCGCTTTGGAAGCTGTCGGCTTTCGGGGCCAGGAATTTGCAGGAATCCGGAGTATTCGTCTCGCACGGCAGCGACGCGGGCGGCGAGGAGGTGGAAAAGGGGAGGGGGAGGGGGGCTCCGTGTCGACTTTTCTCCCAAGTTGACTAAAAGTCGCGTCTCTGGGTCCAAAGAAGAGGGCGGTGCGTGGCGTGGGAGATGTGAGGGGAAAAGGTTGGAGGCGGGGGGCTAGATTTAACCCCGCTGTACCCGCCCATTCTGCCCGCGTTAATACTAAAACATTAGCCACTGCCTCGACAAAGAAGCCACAATTAAGTAAAATCTCCGGGCCGGGGGCCCACGCGCCCCTTCCCATCCCCCTCCCCTTCCCAGACGCACGGCCAGCCACAATCACTTTGGACGCGTCCCCACGTTCGCTCGCCGCGCTAATCCGTTTAGGTGTCTCGGCGTTCACAGTAGTTGTCCAATGAGCACTCGACGCCGGCGTGCCTCCCGCCGTGGCGCCGCGTGGCGCTGCCTCGCGCGGAGGAGAGGAGGCGCCTTTAAACTTTTTATCATTTCTCGCGTAGCGGGGTGGCGGAGGCAGGCCCCCTGCCCCTCCCTGGGAATAAGTGGAAGAAATCGCCGTGCACCGGGAGTGTCGGGGCCAGCAGGCCCACCCCACGGCTGCCTGCACCGGCTGCACCCGGCGCGCCGGGCAGGGCAGTGCATTGCAGTGCACTGCCGCCCATGCCCGAGGCCCTGCGGGAAGGGGGGGGGGGTCATACTCGTTAAAAGACCCCCTCTGCAATGCTTTGTCGCTTTCCTGGAGAGTTGAACTTGTCGTGTCCTCGGGGGCCGTGCGGGCTCGGGCCGGGTGCACAAGCCGCATGGCGTCTGAAATCCGAAATGAGGAAACGCCGCGTTGGCGAGTGCGTGACAAAGTGGCAGGGCCGTATCGTGGACTTGTACCGCGAAAACAGAGAGGCGGGCTGAAAATGAAGCGTGAACACGGCGATTGGGGGGGGGAGGGGCGCTCTCATTACTGACACCGGATGGGTTCGAGACGAATTTCGGCCAACCTGTGTGGGGCGGCAGGGCGCGGCACGACTCTGCCTGCGTTGCGCCGCGGGGAAGGGAAACTGATAATTAGATTTGTATGAACGGTGTCACCACGGCGCCACAGCGCAGCCACAGCGCAGCACCCCACGCCGCGGCGCCCGCGTGGGCATGCGAGGCGAGGCGTGGCTTTGCGCGGCGCCGTGGAGCAGCACAAAGTCCCCAGGAATTCCCTCCTCCACGGTTTAAGGTGCCACGCCCTTATTCAGCCCTTGTCGTTGCTTTTTGCTTTCAGGTGGCTGTTCTCGCTATGGCCACGCCTGCTGGGGTGGTAAGTACGGTTTAAAATGTAAAAAAAAAAATCTTTTTTTTAAAAGATTGCTGGTGTTTCTTGAGACTCGCGACGCCACCAACCATGGCCATGTTAACAGAGGGCGATTGTGCAATGTTGCCGCAGGACACGGCAAGCGCAGCTCGCACGACAAGCTGGCCGAGCTGGGCGCCAAGGGCGTCGGCAAGGTGCTGGACAGGGAGGTGGACGCCGACGACGCGGCCGTGGTGGACGCTCAGGAGGCGCCCCAGGACCCCGAGGACGACGCCGAGGTGCCGCAGGCGGAGGTCTTGGAAGCGCCCGACCGCCAGCGACGCCCCTTTCAAGGTCGGCCGTCGGCAACCCTCACCTTCACACTTGGAAATTTGCATTGCTACAGAATGCTTTTAATGGCACGTGAATTTTCTCCCTCTACTACAGTGGCCCGGAGATTCGGTCTCAACGCCTTGGCCGATTACATTTCCATCCCCAGGTAATGATGCACTGTGGCTCCAGGATAGCGCCAGGGAGTGGTCATTGGTCATTCCCTGGCTCTATTCAAGACTGCATTCATTGTGTCTCGAGTAAAATGCTTTCATTCATTTTAAGTGGACAGGTATTTCAAGACCCGGAAGCTGCGGATGAGAGCGATGAAGAGGTTCACAGAATCAGGTTGTGTATTGATAGGCCAAAAACATAAACGTGCAGGAGATAAAAAAAGATTTTTACAATAATGTAAAGGCTTTTGATTGCAGGCCACAGAATCGGCGCAGACACAAGAATGGGGACAATGATCTTCAGGTACTGATCATACCAAATGAGGAATCTCAGGTACCTGATCTGCATATTTACAAAATACTTGTGAGTACTGAATGTAATTATATTGTGTGTTCTGATCAAATCTCCAAGAATACCTTATTTATCAAGGCTGGATTTTCCACAGGGCCATGCACCAAGAAAACGAGTTTAAATAAAAATCTTGAAGGAGCCATCATTGTTAAATGTTAATGAAGAAAAGACTTAAAAGTACATAAAAAACTTGGTCTTCATTTTCTCTTAAATATAAATTCAATTTTGGCCAAATTTTTACTGGCTCCCTGAACTATAAAACTCTTGTCAGTATCTTTAGTTGTATTTCAGCCAGAGTTTGCCCTAACTAGAAGTGTAACCTTAGGAAAGGCATAATGGAAATGGTGCACGAAACATACAGAAGTTCAGACAGTTACTGTTTCTTTATAATATCTTTTGTTTGAGTAAATTTTAACATCATCAAGCCTGCTTGAATAATAATTATGCAGACAGAAAATCCAAAATCACAACATAGTTATTCTGAAAATACTAGATTGTCTAGCTAATAGAATAGAGTGAAGCAATTCAATTCTTTTCTACAGCCTAGCATTTTGATAGTTCTCTTTGAACCATTGTACTGTTTCTTTAATAGCCTGAGGAAATGGAGTGAAGGTAAAATTAGGGTTCAACTTGCGTAGTTTAGCATTGCTTGCAGTCTTTTTGAACTGGCCATCAGCCATGGTTGTGTCATAAACCAACTGTCCTTGGAATCCAAATGCTCCAGCTATTTGTTCTGCAGCATTACTGATGCTGACTTCATCCTTCTCATCAACTGGAAGAAAACAATGTGCCATTGAAAATCCTTTTCAAAGATGATGCATATGTTCACCAAGTGAGTTGACAGACCTGATAAGATGATAGGTTCTACATCGTCATAATGTCTCAGTACCCAGACAAAGAGACGGGCTAAGTCTCTTGAGTAAATGAACTGCCTTAGGGGTTTCCCAGAGCCAAGGACAGTAAATTGATTTTCACCTAATGGTTAAAGTTAAAAACGGTTTAAGACACACAAAGTATGTTCTATGGAATGCGTGTTTTGTTAATCAATGATCTTACCACATTCCATTGCTCGGTGCAGCTTCCTTATGAGACCAGGTATGACATGACTGGATTCCAGATTAAAATTATCATATGGTCCAAACACATTGCATGGGACAACTGAGGTAAACATGCATCCATGTTGCTGAAAATAAGCTTTGTTGCTAATGTCAATCAGTCTTTTAGCATAGCTGTACCCAAAGTTAGATGGATGAGGTGGACCCAAATGAACCTGTAAAAAAAAAAAAAAAAGATTTATTCAAAAGTGTAATCATATAATTATAAGTAAACATTAAGAAAAAGTCCTTGCTTGAACACTTACCATAGATTCATCTATAGGATATGTTGTTTTGTCTGGAAATATGCAAGTGGACAAACAGGAAACAACCTTCACAACTCCAGTTTTAAAACTGGTCTCGAGGACATTGTCATTGATATGCATGTTTGTTCGCTGCAAAAAATTTGGAATCCATGTAAAGTTACTACATTATATTGAAATAAGAAATAATGGGTTCTTACCAAAAAGTCTAAGTTGTGTGACATGTTGTGGAATAAGCCACCAACCATAGCAGCTAAATGGATAACATGGGTGGGTTTATGCTTTTCAAAAAGAGTTTCTGTTTGCCCAATGTCACTGAAAAAAAATTATAAGTAAATTTTAAGATAAATAAATAAAGATGTTTACTCCCGCTTTCATATGCATTTAATGTCTGTTACCTCAAATTTGCATCCTTTGACCCCACAAAGATCCATGTTTCGTTAGGGGATTGCTCATTATCCACAAGGTCTTTAATGGCTTGTCCTACTAAGCCTGTACCTCCAGTAACGAGAACCACCCTTTTATTCTCCATACTGTAAGAATAATATAATGCGATTCAACAGAAAAAAAGTATTAATTATTTACATACATCAAACCTTGAAAAGTAGAGGATAATCAATGGACATTAATCATAATATATAATTCATAGACGTCTGTTGACATAGAACATTTCAAAAAGTCAAAATTTAAAGCCATCAGCCATCTGTTGACCGACGTGCAGGTTATGTCAAACAACATACAAGCGAAAAATAATGTGAAATATAGAGTAGAAATTTCACGACCAGAACTTGGTTTGATGCAAATGAAACAGTGCATTATGACATCGTGATAGTGAGACAGGCGTACTTTAACCTGCCTAGTTATTTGCCGGCTCCGGAAAATTTGAATGATGTCAGTCTTGGTCAGTCTGTCACTTACTAGCAGACGTTTTTGTTGTTGTTTGTTTGTTGCTGTGTGTTTACACGTTATTGGCAGTCAAGCACCGAGCACTCTTCCTGGCCGGGCGGGGTGTTTTGAACTACAACCACAGAAGAGTTGAAGCCCGTTAGAAAATTAATTTTTACGTCCCACTGTGACATTGTCAATATTCCAAAACTTCTCTTTTGTCGATTTCTGGCTTTAGGAGTGCACCAAGTTTAATATCTCTGCTTTAATATCTTTCATTTTTGTGTATTTTTGTGCCAGGGTTTGATGTTAACCTTGTTTTAAATGTTATTTCCTTTAGGTATTTCAATGGTGTTGATGGCACTCAGAAAACATTATTTCTTAACAATATTGTTCCAATCCTAACAAAACATGGGGAGACTTGGAGGCAACAGGAGAATAGCTCTACGTAAGCGCTTTACGAAATCAAAACAACGTTCTGTGAAGAAGAATCCTGATACATGCTTGACTGTGAGTACAATTTAGATCTGTATCCTTTGAACCGCCCACATTCTCACTCATATCAAATGTCATTCAACCATCTGTCTATTCTTTTTTTCAGGATGAATCTGGAGCAGAGCATATTTCCGATGATGTACAAGCTGTAACTGAAAACCCACCCTTGACCCAACCAGTGCACTGTCCTGATACTAGTACTCTGGTTTGTACATTTTACGTGAATAGTTTTATCTTGATATATCGTGAAGATGAACTGTCTATGATCAACTCAAAGTTACCTTTCAGACTCAAGCAAGAGCATCTACTCCAACTGATCAGTTCTCCGCACACGTTGCTACTGAACAGCCATGCTGTCTCATTGATACTTATTACTCTATTGACAACAATTTGAGTACATCACCAGCTGATTGCAAGGCAATTGATGCTTCTCTTGATATTCGGAGCTTACCTGTCAATGCCAATCAATCTGTAAATGTGCCTTTTGAGGTTCAACAGATCAATTCAGTTAGGGTATGATGATTTATGATCGGTGTTTGTTTCTGTGTTAGTTACTAGAAAGTCGTAAATGTTAAATTTCTTGTTAAGGAAATCACCAAAGTTAACCAAAGTGCATCTACTCACCAATGGAGAGGTGCTGTTCCTTTTAAGGTCGCAGAAATTAAAATATTAGAGGTAAGAATGTTTGTGTAAGTCTGAGGGTATATCTCCGTTTCTTTGCCTCTCACTTCTTTTGTGCTTTTACAGGATACATCAGAGTGTCCTGACACATCATGTGAGCTTCAGTTAAGTTCATCACCTGAACCCATCCTTGCCAAGATTTTTCCATCCTCGTCCAACATTTGTAATCTTGAGGAAGTTGAAACTCGCCTGAAACATTCTTTGCCACCATATTGGCAGTGCATTAATTGGACTGTCACAGGTGATAATGGAATCTCACTGTTGAAGCTTGCTGACAGTATGTGTTTTTTACCACAGAGACAAATTCACATCTCTGAAAATGGTGTTGTGCATTTGTTTGTACATGGCAAACCCTTAGGACTTGACCATGAAATATGGGGAAAGCTGCCAGAGAGAATCTCACTGTCCACTCATGCTGTGGATGAGTCCTTTGAGTATGCCTTGGCTATTTGGAAATTAGTGAGGCGTTATGATATCTGTGCTGGGTGCAATCAACCGCAGGAACAGCCTGTAGCAAATAAAATGGAAAGAGCAGTTTTTTCTCCTAATATGTTTAGGGAAAGTAAATATTCTACCACATACAGGTCAGTGGATTGTGGACTCTTAGTTATTCCTGTCACTAGAAATACTGTATGTTCTGCATGCAGGATTCTGCGATCGAATATTAGAAAAAGAATTAGTAGGCAAGCTATCAAAGATAAAAAAGAAGTCTGAGATATTAGAAATAGGTTTAGAAATTGCAGAGGGGCAGGTGGGTAGGGTGACAGTGCAATTGCTTGTCATGAAACTTAACTGATGCGTACGGCGTACATCCAAAATTGAAGAGGTGCAGAATTACAGTGTTTCAGATAGTTTGTAAGATGCTCACTTTCATTTTATTCACCGTAAATGGTGTCAGAATTGTAACTGCCACATATGTTGTTAAAAAGATTAATGCTGAATCCTTAAGGCTTGTCAACTTTCCTGTAAGCATGTATGCATTTGTCAGTAATTCTTACAGGATATAAAATAGACAAAAACACCCCCTAACCCCCCCCACAAAAAACAAAAACAAAAAACAAACACATGAGGTCAATTTTGTAAAAACACCATGTAATCACAGCCACATGAAGTAAAACAATTAATAATAACAAAAAGTTATGAATATAAACTTGATCAGGCAGTCAGTCACTCATGAGTAAGGCTCATGGAAAACAAAGAAAAACCAAATACAAAATGGTTATACAAAACTAAACTTAAGTACATTATAAATGCAAAAAATTCATAAACTCGTAATACATATCTAGAAATAATAAATAAAATTTTAAAAGATCCTCTGAAGTCCTAAGCTGAGGCCAAGTCAGAACACACAATTCCTCTCCATTCAAGGTGGGAGAAAAGACCTGCAAACAAAATGAAAACATTTAAATTCATGGTCTAGTTATCTGGATGCAAGATGTCAGCCCAAGAACTTGTATAATACCGCTTTTGATGAGTTCGTATCCATTCCCGCATTTCAGAAACCAATAAGCTTCCTATGATTATCTGAGCAGGATGATAGACTAATAATGGCAAGGAAATAGATGAGAAGTGAGAGTAGCCAGCAAACAAAATTCGTAGGATTGGGATTCCTGAAAATCATACAACTTTGAACCTACGCAGCTCAAGTTTAGCAAAAGGAAAAATGAAAAGAATGAAGAATCATAATTACCAAGGGTAAGTGATTTATGAGAGCAACAGAAAGTTATAGCAGCTCTATCAGGAGTGCTGAACATTTTTGTAAGTCCAGAGATGTTCCAGGCGAGGTACATTAGAAGAAGCTGAATGATGACAACTGTGTGAAAGATAATGCAAAACTTCAACTGTTGTAAAAAATTATTCGTGAGAATTTCAAGCTTTTTTTTATTAAAAGCCTACCTAACATGACAGTTACGAGAATGTCAACAGGATCCATTCCTGCATCGTGTTCAAGGAATGCATCACAAAATGTTGTGTAGATAATCAACAGAAGGGCCACTTGACCTATTTCAGAAGTAGGCAAATCAGTGTGATGCAACATGCCGATTGCTCGGACTGCTTGGCCTACTAGAAGTGGTATGACCACTGTGACACCTAGTTGAACAATAGTACTCCGAAAAGGCACCACAGTAGAAGAACCCAGCTGTTGACAAAACACACAAAAGAAATGAATCAAATATTTTAGTGATACTTTTCTCGCTCAAATAAATTTAACTGACAAAGCATTTTGGCTACAAATTCCCAAAACATTACTGACAAACAACAATAAACATAGAGGAGTGACAATGATGCCTAGAAAGCTTCCGAGAGCAGAGTTGAACACCGCACCAGCTTCATTGCCGCCCACTGCCTTGGTCAATATGACAGCAGTAGACACTGGAGGTGGCATTACACTAACAGTAATCAGGCTGAAATATACAAACAGAAATTCAGATTTAATTAATGAACTCAAAAACAGTGCGATAAAGTTTCAGCAGAAACAACATACCCTTTCAAAACCCATTCATTGATACCAAATAATTTCAGAGCAAAGGTGATCAATCTAACACAAAGCGGAACAAAGAGGAATGTAAACAATTGGATGAAAGCATGAAGTTTAAACTGGACAACAGCTCTCTTCATATCCACAATGTTCAGTGACATTCCGCTCAAGAAAAATATCACAGCAATTGCTCCATACTTCACTGTAACTTCGGGAGCGAGTGGGCCTGAAATCAGAGAAAAATAATCAGCGCAAAGAGTGAAAGGGTGCTTTCAAAACAGTTTAAGTTTCATGTTATCAATGAGTATTGTTTTTGTGAGATGGTCCACATAACCTGGCATAACAGTTCAAACTCTTACCGCCACTGGCACCCAGACTGGGGGCCAACTCAGCGAGCAGTATGCATCCCAATATCCCGAACAGGAACCAGTACTTCCTCACCAGTTCACCTGGCCTGATCGCCTTTCTCCTCCTCATTTCGAATCACTCCTGCCACACCGGGTATTTCTTCTGCTTCTGTCAACCGAACCACTCTCTACCTCGGCGCCACTCGCCGCGCTGTCAAAATCAACAAAAGAAATTCTCTTGCTGGCGGAGTAGCGCCAAGCTGGCTCTGGGCTCTGGAGATGCCCCTAGCAAGGAGTATCGTCGTGGTGCGGCTGGGCGCCGCGAGATGCCGCCAGCGCCCAGCCAGAGAGAGGAGGGAAGTACAAGTACACGGCCGTCGCCGTGGCGTGGCGCTTGGCGCTGGCCGTGGAAGGGATGGGGTGGTCCACGAGAGCCTCCATGTTGACAACCCATAAACAAAAGATAAATCTTGAGTACCGCTAGAGGTCGGAATCAGCTGATTTTCGCTTTCCCTCGCACTGCCTTGTGGCCGAGGCCTCTGCCCCAGTCAAAGACTTGTTCGAAGCAGGACTTCAGCCGCGTCACATGACGCACTTCTTCTGAACGGCCATAGGCTGAATCAAGTGCTAATCAGCGACTGAAATTGCTCATTTTCATTCTAAAGTTTTTTAAAGCTGTGCAGTGTGACCCCTTCTACGTATAAATTGTGTGGTGTTCTGGGTACCTTTCCCCGTCCCCGTCCTCGTCGGTGTCCGGGACGGGGCGACGGGGCCGGCCCGCCAGGTCAGAGTCACCTGTACACCCCTTCCCCTCTCAAACGTCCCGCCAGGCCGCCACTACTAGCGGGCCAATTGAATAAGTAAAGCAAACTTGTTTCGTTCTGCCATTCCTCTCTTTTGCCGCGCTCCCCGCCCCTCCCCCGCGCGCTGCCCCCTCCCCTCCCCTCCGCATCATTTCCATAATGGGAGGGACATCGATCAATGGGTAAAGGAGGGTGAAGAGAAGAGGCAAGGCTGGAGAAGGGGAGGGAGGAGGGAAGCCCAGCCTAGCCAGCCCGGCGAAGCTGAAGCAGCGAAGCCCAGCGCCTGCCTGCTGAGCTCGAACCCTGGCTGAGCTGCGACTGCCGCGCCGCGCCACGCCGCGACCACCGTATCGCTTACGCATTTTCCTGCCTAATTCTTTCTCTTTCCCTTCCACCCCTGGCGTCCGCGCCCACTCCCTCCCTCCCCTCGTCGTCTTCCCCCGTCTTCCCGTGACTTTGGCTATTTCTCCGGTTTCGTTTCTTTTGCACCTCGAGCTGTGCGTAGGCCTTTTACTTGTTCTCTGTTCTCTCTCTCCCTCCCTCCCCCCCCCAATCCCTTGAACTTTTATTGTTCAGTTCACCAGTTTGGAAAGACTCGTCATAAAACGACTTGTTGTGTCAAGTGGGGGTTCGAAGGCAGGGAAAGAAGCACGCTCTAAAAGTTGTAATGATGAAATGGTTTAATTCGCTACTTTGTGAATTCACAGGCAAAAACCTTCATATAGTGAATAATGACATGTAACTATTAATACAATAATTTCTCTTTCTCTCTCTCTCTCTTTCTCTCTCTTTTTCTCTCTTTTCATTCTGTCTCTCTCTTTTTTTAAAATTTAATTATAGGATTCAATAATAATAATAATAATGATAATAATAATAAGATTTATATACAGCAAACAACAAATGAACGAATGAACAACAAATAACATATTTTTTCTGGTATAATAATAATAATCATAATAATAATGATAATAATAATAATAAATTTTAATGGATAACTAGCTATCTGATTAGCTATTTCGCCGAAGGGCGAGAGGCCTGGCCTTCCCCACGGCGTGCCTGGGCTGCGCCACGGCTGCGCCTGGGCGCTGCTTCGCTGCGCAGCGCGAGGTCCACCGGCTCAATCATTAATCACAGAATATTAACAATCCAGCTTGGCTGCACTTCTTGAAACCACCTCATCGCCTCACCGCGCCAGCCCCGCCCCGCCCCGCCCCACCGCCGCCCCCGCGTCGACGGCAACCTTTTCATTTCCCGAGCAATAACGCCCGGCACTCCACCCTTACGCCTCGGCGCTGCAGCCAGCCGAGCCTCGAGCAGGGCCTCGAGCAGGGCCAGCGGGGCCTCGAACAGGGCTTTCCGACTTCAAGCAGGAAGAGGGCGGTCAGGGCGCGGCCCGGGCGCGGGAGCGAAGAAAAAACAACAAAAAGACAACAAAACCACGAGGATCATTTTTTAAAAAATTATCCAATTACTGAAAATGACCTGGTCCTTTCCTTCTAACCTGAAAAAGCCGAGGTCCCCTGAAAGAAAGACAAACAAGTAAAGCTTTTCTTGAAATGATTTTTTAGTTAGGCTTGTTTTTTGCGCACTTTTGGGATGATGGCAGACAGACGTGAGGCTGTTTTAGCGGATTTTTTTTTCGGGGCGACTCTGAAACCGTTTCGCGTGGAGCGCATAAGGAGGCGCCGAGTATTAGAAACATGCAAAAGTAAAAAGAGTTTCACACTGCAGTCCACAACGCAGAGCTTGGGGCTCCGCTCAGTCCGTTGCCACTGCACCGCCGCACACTTCCACTGTCGTGGACGGAACCCGCCCGCCCAATTGACGTGGTAGGTAATTGACTGGTGACATCGCGCTGCACGTCGCCGCGTCGCCGCGCCGCCTCCACGACGGCAAGGAGAGGGTCGCGAAGGCCGGAGGCCCTCAACGCGGACCTCCCAGTCGCAGGGCAGGGCTGGTCGGGGCCTCCCGGGCGGCGGGTACCTCGCCAAGATTCAGGCGGAGGCGGCTCAGCTCAGCTGGTAGTACTCGGGCGCGAAGTCGTTGGCCAGGTTGGACAGGAAGTTGAAGTCGGACGAGCTGTTGCTGTTGTCGTGCTGCATGTCCTGCGTCGTCTGCTGCGCGCCGCCACCCTGCTCGAAGAACTGGTACGGGGAGCAGATGTCCCCGGAGCTGGAGGGCGGCGTGAGCACGCAGGCGGCGGGCACGGCGGGCACGGCGGGCACGGTCGGCGCCACGCCGGGGAACTGCTCGGGGGACGGCGTGTACTCGTAGTAGGGCTGCTTGGCGTACTCGTAGCCGCACTGCTGCTGCGGCTGCATGCCCGCCTGCTCGGACGGGTAGAAGCCCACGTCTTGCTGGGGCTGCTGCGGCTGCTGCTGCATGTGCTGCATGTGCTGCTCGCCGTACTGGTAGCCCGGGTAGTACCCGCTGGCGTCCTGTTCGGGGAAGCACGTCTGCTGGTAGTTGTGGTGGCCGTTGTGGGCGGCGCTGCCTGCCGCGGGCCCGCCCCCAGCCACGCCCCCGGCCACGCCCCGCCCCGCCCCCGCCGCGCGACGAGGGGCCGAAGGGGTTGTACGTGTGGTCGTAGGCGCCGTTGTAGCCTGCGTAGCCGGCGTGGTAGTTGTTCTGCAGGTAGTTGTTGCCCTTGCTCATGTGCTGCGGCCGTCCGGAGCCTGCGGGCACGCCGTTGAGCCGGTGCTGGACCTGCTGCTGTTGCTGCTGCTGTTGTTGTTGTTGGCGGGAGTATGGCGTGTCGGCCGGGTAGCCGAACCGCTGCTGCTGTTGCTGCTGCGAGTAGGGCGTCTGGCTGTAACACGCCGCGGGGTCCGGGCTGCTGTTGTGTGCGGCTTTGCCGGGCCGGAACTGCGCCCCCACCGCACTGGGCACGCCAGCCCCCGGGCCAGCCGCCACCCGGAAGTCTTGCATCGCCTGGGACCGCGAGGCGGCCTGGTGAGGCATGGCAGGACCCTGGAAGCAGAACGAGGAGGGCGCGTCAGACTCCATCAGGAGGGCGAGGCAGAAATGCAAACCAGACAGCGGTTTGAGTCGCGATGCCGCACGACGCTCAAGCTCTCTCGCATCCTCACCTGGAACATGGCGTCGGTGCCGGGGAAGCGTGCGCCGGTCGGCGTGCCGGGGGCAGGGCCTGCCGGGCCTTGCGGCCCCCCCGGCGAGGAGCGTGGCCGCGGCTGGAGGTAGCCAGGCCCCACCGTGGCCCCCTGGGGGGTCGCTACTGGCGCCCCCGGGCCCCCCTGCGGGCTGGCCTGCTGCGGCGCTGCGAGGGGCGTGCCCAGGGGCGTGCCGGGCAGCGAGGGCGTGAGGCTGCCGCCCGACCCCCGCGGGGGCTTGACGACTTCGCCGGGGCACTCCTTGACGGCCTGGCCGCCGGGACCCGGGCCGGGGCCGAGGCCCTGCGGCCCGAGGCCGGGCGTCCGCGCCGTGAGGCAGGGCGGGCTCTGGATGCCGGCCTCCACCTTGACGCTCACGTCCTGCGCGGAGGCCGTGCCGGCCGCGGTGGTGGAGGCCGAGGCCTTGGCCCGCGGCGTGACGCTGCCGTCGTGCGACCGCGAGTCCTCCTCCTGCGCCTGCGACAGGCTGCTCGCGACGCTGCTGGCGCCGCTACTCGCGTTGCTGCTGTTGTTGTTGAAGCTCGAGTTGTTGTTGTTGTTGAGCGGCAGGCCGAGGCCCGGGATGTCTGAGGGCAGGTCGCAGCCCTGGCAGCTCTTCTTCTCGTCCGCCTTGGACCGGCCGCTGGGCACGCCGCCCTCCTTCGAGTCCTCGTCGTCGCCGCTCTTGCTCAGCGTCTGCCGCTTGTGCTTCATGCGCCGGTTCTGGAACCACACCTTCACCTGCAACAGGGACGCCACATTCATTTCAAATCAATTAGGATTTTCAAAAGTTTTTTCATCCCGTTTTGATCCTCCAGACCCTTAGGACCAAACTTTTATTTTTATTTTTCCTAGACGTGGCATGGTGCACGAAATACCCCCTCCTTTTCCAACAACAGCAGTGCACCAGCTCTGCCTTATCGAGGTGCGGGAACCCTCTGCAAAAAGTCCGCGCGAGTGCGCCGCGCCAGGGCTGCGCCGCGCGGTACCGCCCGGCTTATCGCGCGGCCCGCCTCGTAATTGGCTGATCTGGGAGGTACTTTGCGCAGGTTAGGTTAGGCCGCGTCCCCCCTCCCCCTCCCGCCTCACCGGCGTCCGAATTAGGTAAGGGCCGCTGGCGGGCTGCCAATCGGATTGGACGAGTGAGCCGCCCTGGCAGGGCTGGCAGGCGGGCCGGCCAGACGGGGCTGGCGACGCGCGATGAGCCGCCCGCTGACACATTACCGCGGTAAGTGCGGCCTGATAATGGCGTCGCAAATATCGTAGCCTAAATCGCCTTTGATTGCGAACGGGCCGATGCCGTGGCAGGGCGGGACGTGGCGGGGCGGGCGGGGCGGGGCGTGGCGGCCGCGCCGTTTCTCCGGATTACTTTACACTTCCCCCAACGACCCGGCGCTTTCTTTCCCTGCAACTGAAGCGGGGCGCGCTTTCAAAATATACTGACTGCAGATAAACCCCGCGGCCCGCGGCGAGGCAGCCCAGGGCAGCCCAGGGCAGCCCAGGGCAGCCAGCGCAGCCGCAGAGCCCCGCCGTCCGTTTCCACAAGTTGCATGGGAGCGTCGCGCTTCGCTCAGCGTGGCGCGGATTCCCGCCAGCAAAAAAAGAACAGATAAAGAAGCGTTTTTAATCTGGCATTGGGGAAGAAGCAAACGAAGCTCCGGGTGAGCGGCAACGGTGCAGTGGGTGGGTAGGCGACACCTTGCAGTGGATCTCTCACGCGGAGAGCGATAACCAGACACGGAGTACCGCCGCGACGAGCCAACCCTTTGGCCTCTTCCCACAGCGGTGCGCCACGCGGAACGTCCGGAACCTCGCTCTGATCGCAGTCTGTCCAACTCTGTCGCAGTGCCACGCCGTGCGCGGTGCCGACAACCGAAATGATCTCTCTCCCCGGGCATCGCAGTGAATGGCCGCGGATGTGTTAACAAGAAAGGGGGTCCCCGCCAGTCCCCGCTTCCCTGACGGCGAGCTTCTTCACCGGACGGTCGCGGTGCACTACGCGAGCCAGGCTAGCCCAGCTTGTAGTAGTGGCCGGCCTAGGCCCAGTGGCAGCCGGCAGCACACATTAATGGATTAAGCTGAATGGGACGACACCTGTGGGGCTGCGACCGCGGCCTTTACTACACTATTATGGCGGTTTCGCTGAGTCAGACCGTCGGGCAGGCCCGGCAGGCCCGGCAGGCCGCGGCCGGCGTGTCGTACACATCCTGAAGTCGCACCCCGCGTAAGGAGGACAAGACCCCTAACGAGCAGTACACCGTCAAAAGGGAAGCCCCCGAAAAGCCAGATCCATCCCACAACTTGTTTTACATTTCGTGGCTCTCGACTTCTCTGAGCACAGAAGGCGGTCGACTCTCTCACCTGGCGCTCGGTGAGGTCCAGCGAGGCGGCGATCTCTATCCGCCGCGGCCGGCACAGGTACTTGTTGAAGTGGAACTCCTTCTCCAGCTCCAGCAGCTGCGTGTTGGTGTAGGCCGTCCGCAGCCGCCTCGGGAGCCCGTTTTCTGCAACAGGAAGAAAGGCCGTGAGACAACCGTGGTGGCGAGCGCGGTGGCGGCCACGACCGCGGCCAGCAGCTGCAGCTGCTGTGTAGCGCCAATGACAAATACACTTTTTAAAAAAATGGGTGTGGGTGAAGTGGGGCAAGCAAGTGAGGGATGGTGCAGGCGGCATAAGTCCCGCGCACCCGCCCGCTCTGAAACATCTTTTTTCCTCCCTTATCCGATCTTAAGTTTCGCGGAGACACCGCTGCTGCTGCTGCATCAGTAAGCAGCGGCGGTGGCGGCGGCAGATTTAGCAGGTCGCCATGTGGCAAGGGTGATGCCGGGGCGGGGGCCGAGCCGGGCCCAAGGCAAAGGGTGCATAAGTTACGGAGTCTCGATGTAATGCCCGGCGCGCCACCATTTGTCATAGCGCCCTTCTTTTCATAAATGTCAGCTTCCCTCTGGTCCGTCCTCGGCCCGTCCTCGGCCGTCCGCCCCACCAGTCCGGCCCGTCCGGCCCGTCCGGCAGCAATCCTTCCATTCCCAAAGCGTCCGTCCCGGCGCCCCTGCACTGCCCTGCACTGCAGGCGAGGCCCGCCCTGCCCTCGGCTCTCAACAACTCCACTGTAGGGAGGCTAATTTTTCACAGCGACGACGCGAGTGCGCGAGCCTGGCGCCGTGCATGTCGTCGACACACTGTGACCAACTTCTGAAAAAGAAATAAAAATCTCGGAGATAAGAAAGGCGCAGGCAGGCGCGGCGGGGCGTTTTTTCCGTTTCGACGCGCATAAGCTGGCAAGCCTGGCAACGCCTCCGAATGGCGCGACGCTGCGATGCTGCGATGCTGCAGCAGGCTGGGCGTGGCGGAGCGCCGCGCCGCCGCGGGGCAAGGGGTCGCGTCCCGAGCGCTCTCTCTCTCTCTCTCTCTCTCTCTCTCTCTCTCTCTCTCTCTCTCTCTCTCTCTCTCTCTCCTCTCTCTCCTCGAACGGCAGAGCGAGCGGCGCGACGACGTGCGGGGTTCGGTGCGCGTTTCCGCCGCTCTATCTCCATCCTTTCCAGCCTCGCTCGGCCGAGGAGTGGAGTGCGTCCTGCCGCCTCTCGCAATGGACTGCCGAGGCGAGAGGAATTCGCCCCGTTCGCGGAGTGCGGCGGGGAAGTCCCTCCTCTCGGGCCAGTCTCGGACGCTGCTGGCGGAGGCTGGCGGAGGCCGGGGAGGGGAGAGGGTTTTGATTGACAGGTAGCCCGACCAATCCTAGGCCAGCGGCATACTGATGAGACGGCCTGTCAATCACCCCACCGCGCCCTGCCGCGCCCTGCCGCGCCCTGCTCCCCCTCCTCGAGTGCGCCGTCCTCTCCCTCGGTGCCGCGCCTGCCGCGGTGGTGACGCATGGCGCGGCGTGCAGGCTGATTCCGGGCAGTGCCCACGCCGCTCTGCGTCTCTCTCTCTCTCTCTCTCTCTCTCTCTCTCTCTCTCTCTCTCTCTCTCTCTCTCTCGCACCCCTTCGGAGCGGCCCGTGAGTGCGAGAGAGACGAGCCCGGAATCGGCCCGCCGGCCGCGGGATGGCGGCGGCGGTTTAGTTAAGGCTTAATTAGGACAACGAGTGGAGCATTTGTCAAAAAGCGAGCAGCAAGCCGAGGAGCTTTGTGAGCTAATACCGCAAGACAACCACACGTGAGTGGACGGAAGGGGGAAATTATATTAAAAACAAAACAACCGCATCGCGTGCAATACCTTCGGAAACAAAACGCCGCCCCTTTCACGCGCGCACACACACGCACACAAAAACACACACACGCACGCGCGCGCGCGCGCGCGCACACACACACACACACACACAGGCACTGAGACACCATCCGCCCCACCCCTCCGCCTGCTACAACTAACTGGTCCCTCCGCGCCGGGGCATCGCGGTGAAAGTGAATTTTAGTAGTCCGATGCGTGGCGTCCTCGGTCGCCCCAACACGACACCTCGGCACGCCCGGGCAGGCCCTGCAGGCCCTGCAGGGAGGGAAGCTCGGCTGCCGCGTGAGAGAGATTGAAACAGAGAGGGAAGGGGTAGCCTCAATTAGCGTGGCTGTCACCTCCTGAAAAGCGTTCGATGACCGATGAGAGCACCTTCTGCCGCCTTCTGCGACCCGCGAAACCTTTTCTCTCGTCCAGCATATTGTATGCGCGCGAGGCTACAACGGATGTCGCGACTACCCTCCTGCGTCAACCCCACGTCACAAAATATGCACCTCGGAAAGTTGTTCAATTTTTTTCACGACGAAAATAAAATCTTTTTAAAAGAGACACATCGATCTTTTCTGATTTTTTTTTGCAAAGTGGCTCAACTGCAAAAAACACAGAACGTGTCCCGACGGACCAAGCAGTCGGCGCACATCACAATCCATCTTGATGATTTGCGACACAGAATGAAATGAAAGCCATATGATGCCCCCCACCCCCGGCCAGCCCCCGGCGGCCGCTGTGGCCTCGGCTGTGGCCCAGCCTGAATCTGGAACGAATCGTGATGAAATTCCGGAATGAGGTTCGAGATCGGGAAAAGCCAAACCGCAAGTCTGTGGCTGTTTTTCGATCTGGCAAACACCGGGAAAACTGCCCAGCTGGGAAACGTCTATCCCAACACTGTTTAGATTTAGTGCCCACTCAAACTTTGCCGCAAGGTTTCACGCAACAGGTTGTAGGGAGAAAATTTGCCCCTCCATTCACACCTTGATGGACTTTTACTACCTTTAGCGGGCCATAATATTAACAGATCACTAAAACACACGCTCTTTTTCTAAAAAAATAGGAAAACAAGTAATTGAGTTAAAACAAAGCGAAAAGCAAACAGGCACTGTAAAGTTTGCGTCGGCGCGTGCCCTCGCCCATTTACATGAACGCTGCCCGTCCGAATGCCATCCTAGTGATGGTATCACTGCGCATGCCGGGCGCGGTCAACGTTTTAATGCGGGGTTATTATTTTTGAATGGCCAGTGTCCGGTCCAAGGGGCGCCCCCAGCCCTTCCCCTTTCCTCCCGGCAATAGCTCACTCTGCGTGGTCATTTAGAGGGCACAGGCTTTGATGAGTGACGCCAGTGCGGTGCAGAATACACAGCCAATACACTCTTGCTTGACGGAAAAAATAGAACTAATTCGCTGGCCCAAACCAAATTTCGCCTCGATCACCATCAACAGCTTAACTTGATACTCCATGCACTCGCGGGAGTATCAAACGTGACGTCTTTCGTCTCTAAAAAAAGGGAACTGGACATAAAGAAAATAACACGGAGCAACGAAGGAGGAACGAAAAAGACAGGGGGAGGGGGGGGGGACGCTTCGCTTCCTCGACGAATATTATAAAAATGGTTTCTCTGTGGCTTTTAAGTGGGAGGAGCCAGCGGCGCTCAAGACCGCTCTTTTTTCTCCTTTCCTCGGCCGCCGCTCGTCCCTGGCCTTCCTCCTCGCCGTGTTTGCTCGAGGCGGCGCGGCGTCTGGTGGGTGATCCTTGTGAACACGGCGTTCGAATCCCATTCCCGTCCTGGAGCGGCCCGCCTGGGCCCGCCAGCGGAGCCTTCTCCAGCGAGGCGTTCCAGATCGTGACCGAGCTGGGCGCTGCGGGTACTGGTGCAGACAATGAAGTGGCCTTGGGAAAAACGAAGACCCGGCAGGCAAGGGCCCTGCCGCAACCTCCAGCCCAACAAGAGTAACAACAACAACGTCGCCTTGGGCTGCGGAGCGGAGCGGCGGCAGCTCTGCGAAACCGCGCCGTATTTTGTCCCAGGTACAGTCTGCGGGCTTGCGGGGCTTGCTGCAGGGCTAAGGACAAGTCTTGGTGGCGGCGAGACCGCTGTGCTGTGCAGTGTGGCGGCCAGGCCAGGGCCCTGTGGCCAAGGCGGCCGCGGCGCCAGCCCGTCAAGCAGTGGGGTGGGTAATCGCGACATTTCCCCAGGGGTCTAATTCGCGACCTTCCCGGCGAGGCCTATTTAATTTTATGATACACTGCCGTGTGCTCTTTAAGACGAATTTTACACTCCTCTCGGGAAGGTCAACCGTAAGAAGGCACGCTCTAGCCCTGCTGGCTGTTCGCCTGCACTTATATCTCCTCCAATCTCTATCCGCCGACCTTCCTAATTTTTATTTTTTAAGTGTCACTGAGGGCGTTTTCCTTTTTATTTCAAGGAGAACGTAACAAATTAAAATTATCTGGAGGGCGGCACATGTGAGGAAAAGGGCGGGGCGCCGAGCCCTCGGCCCGGAAACGGAAGACTGTCCGTCCGGGGGGACCACTCCGGCCTGGCACTGGCCCGCACCCGGGCGGGAGGCTGCCTGGCTTGGCCTGGCTTCTCGCACTTCCGGTGGCGGCGTTGGCCAGCCTGTCGCAACGCGACCGCCAACCGCTCACCCAGGAGCGGCGCCGCGGAGCAAGCGGCGCTGAGGAGAGATTAAATTTCACAGTCTCTTCGCGCCGACACTCCCTCCCGCATAGGCCTGCATGTGTACGTACTAGCAAACGGTGCACAGTCGACGATGGCACGCCAAACAAGAAAAAAAATCTGGTAAAAAGATCACCACCTGCCAAAAAAATTATCAATTTTTAGGCGTTTTTTGTTACTTTTCGTTTTGGTGGAGCCGCGCCACGCGACCTGCAATGTCAATCTCGTGGATCTCGCACCGGGCACGCCTTTTTTCCCCGTGCCACTAGACCAAAATGGAGATCGAAACACTGTGGGGGCGGCGCGGCGGCACGAACTATACACTGACAGACGGACAAACGCGAACGGGTTGGAGGTGCGGGAAAGGAAATAGGAAGAAGCGGACCCGGCGCGCGGTGTTTACAGAGTATTCTAATACCCCGATGGCGTGCGCGCGGCCAATATATTTTTCCTGGTGCCCCCCTCCCCTCCCCCTTCCCGGGCGGCCGGCCTGCCCTGCCACTCCTTTGCTGCAATTCAACTCCACTTGTATTATTCGCGGAGCGGCCTGCGGGCGACTCGGGCGTCGCGGAGGAGTGTGGGGCCGTGACGGGCCGTGACCCACCACACCGGGAAACAACCGTCCCAAAAGTGGACAAGAACAACCTATCGGTCATTTCGCTCGTTCGCGGCGGCGCCAGGCAGCAGCCCGGACTCGCGGCAATTGCTGCAACTCGCAGCGCCGCCCCCTCTGTCGTCGCATAATTCATTTGCCGGGCTTCTCCACTATTTTGCATCTCAGCTTTTAATTTTTTCCATGTTGTTGTTGGCCGTGGCAGAGGCGTTTCCTTATGGCGACCTCGCGGCCGCACGCTCGGCGGCGCTCGGCGGCGCTCGGCGGCGGGGCAGAAGGGAGACGCGCCTTCCTTTCATTTTCTCTCCTTCTTTTCCTTTTCCTCCGGTTTTCCTCCCCCCCCCCCTTTCCCCGCCTCGGCGCGTCGCCGCCGCCCTCAAGAGCGTCTCCGTCTAGTTGGCATGACCGCGGCGAGCACACTGCAAAACGAGAGGTGAGGAGCGAACCCCCGACGGGTAGGCAACCGAAGGACAGCCGTGCGCCACGGGCCGGCATCTCTGATTACCATTACCATTACGGGCTCGCCTGCACTGCAAAACGAGACGTGGCCGTCCTTCGCCGCGCGCTCCGGCCGAACCGAGAGGAACCGAGCCCGCCGAGCGCAGTTGTGACTCAATTTCTTCGTTTGAATCGGACCGAACTACGTACTGAGAAAATTCACGCAGCAAGTGCACGAGAACACTGCGCACCCCAACTACAGCCCCAACCACACCAACACACACACACACACACACACCATACACACACATTAACATCGGTGGACACGGCCCCGGCCCCACATGATAGTCGAATCGTATGATAATGCGTGTGGGTGGGACTGACCCTTGTCCGCCACGCGTGTGTATAAGAACGTGCTAATAGTGGCGGGGCCGTGGGGTGTCCGGTCGACCCGGCCTGAAGACACTGTCCGCACTCACACACACAGGCACACCCACAGAGTGCAGTCGTGCCGCCCTCCCCCCATATCTTTCTATTCCCCGTCCGATATAACTTTATACATACTCCGCGGGGCGACAAGGGCTGGATTAGACACACGATGGCCGGCCTGCCCCGGCCCCGCCGAGAGACGCAAAGACACGCAGGGAAGGGAATTCATCTCCGTAAAACTCGAGTCTTATCTGCGGCACACATTTGCACGCACGATAAGGGAGGCCGGCCTTAATAAAGGAAATGTCTTTCCGAAAAACATTCTTTCCTGACGGCAATAATGTGCGCGTCGGCCGGCGCTTAATGCAAAGTCCAACCTTCATTTAATTATCTGCGCGGCCCGGCGGCCCTGCGACCCTCTCCCCGGCCCTCTCGGACATCTCTTGAACCCTTCCGTCCCCGCGGCCCGGCCGGCCCGCCCTAGCGCGCCCGCCCCGGCCGGCACACACATGGCGACACCTTCCCTGCCTCTCTGCCTCTCTCCCTTCTCCTCTGTCCCTCTCCCTGGGGCGGCGTGGCTAGGCACGGCTCCCGCAAAAATATCTGCATAAAAAGATAATGCTCATGGCTGTGTAGCACATGCAGGGAATGACGCGCCGACCCTCCTTGAGGCGGCCCTTCGCCGGCCTGGGCCGCCCCGCGCCGCCCCGCCCGAAAGGACCCTTTTCGGAGTGAATCCCTGCTCGTGAAAAAGGGCCCGTTCTGGCAGTGGGGCAGTTTCTGTTGAATTTGGTTATCACGCGCTCCACGCGCAGAGAACTAGACTCGGCGGCCGCCGGCCGCTTATTCTTGCCGTGCGTGCATACAGTCCAACAAAAAAATAAGAAAAACGAGAAAAACGCGCGGGGACAAGAAAAGCGAGGCATCGATGCGCCCTTTTCCCTTTTCCGGTGACTAGACTGTCCTGCCTCCGAAAGGGCAATTCAGACTCGAATTAAAGGCCGCAGAAAGTGCGGAAAGGGCGCGATAATGCTGGCAGTCGAGGGAACTGTTGTGCGGGGGGTGGGGGGAGGTGTCGAGACGCCGTCTGATGCAGAGCAAGCGGGGTGGCAGGCAGGGGGGTCGGGCTCTATAGACTGCCACTGCGCGCACTCCTTGGCCCGCGGCCAGAGACGCCCCCGCAGCCCCACGGGGCCCCACGGGGCCTAGGCCACAGCCACGACGTCGCACGGAAGATACTTCAAAAACTTGAGAGTTTTTCTCTCATTTCTCCAAAGATATATCCCGAATTTCGCCCATTTCTATTTTCTTCCAGCGGGCGGGACGCTGGGACGGTCCACGCTGCAGGTGGCTCACTTCCGGCTATGTATTAATCCTGATCCCCCCCCCGTCTTTTCCCACCACGCAACACGCGGCCATTTATTACACCATAAAGTGCACCAGAATGACGACAAGAATGAACAAGAAGGAAAAAAATGGTGCGTTCTGAAAAGTGACGCTGTCCGGCGTGAATGCTCCACCCGCCTGCTTGACTCAGCAGATTTGGGACCGGCGCGCCCTCCCCTTCCGCTGCCCCCCTTCCCCTTCGCTGCGTGTAACTAACCCACAGCAAAAGCCTCGTCCAAAAATTTCCAGTGGCGCGACAGGCTTTCGACAAACCCTTGGCGCCGGCCTTCCCTGCTCCCTCCTGGAGTCCCATGGGAACCCGGCCGACCCGGGCGACGCGGCCCCTCCGCGCGCAGTCGGCGCGCAGTGACCTCCCCCTGGGAGCGATCGCGACAGGAGGCGCCGCCGAGCCGAGCGCGCCAAGGAAGGCGAAAAATCCCTAGGCGTCCATGGGCGCGGCTCCGGGGCGCAGACGAAACCGTGGGGCCCACTTACCTTTGTTTTTATCTGCAAAGACAGACAGACTCGGGTTAGTGTTCGCAAGTCAAACAAGAAAGCCTGCTTGTAACAAGCTTTTTTTCCACTTCTTCTTGACATTCTATGAGCGTTGCTCAACAGTACAAAGTTCCATTACATTTCTTAATTAATTTGTTACATTAAAATTTGTTGCAATTTTTACTATCAAATGATATTAAACGATTTTAACTCAAATTTATTGTTTGAAACTAAGTTCCCATCATCTCCATTTCCAACAGTTTTTTGGCATTTCTAGATCAAGGTGGTTTAAAACTAAGTTCCAGTGTGCCCCCTTTTTTTTTCGAGCTGTACCCAGCGTCTGTGGCCGCGGCGAGCCACCCAGGGGCTGTGCTGCGTGCACGGTAGCCCGCATAGTAGTCGGTACCAACGTACCAACGGGTGCGTTCATTCGTTGATTCATTCATTCCCCGATTCCATTCATCCAGCCCGTCAATCACGACTCCGGCACGGCCCGGCTGCGGCCCGGCGATGGCGGGAAGGGGCACAAAGCGGCCTTTCTGTCCGGATAAGGCACCGACTGCGGCACCGACTGGTGCACCGACCCACCGGCCGGGCCGTGGGCCGGGCAGAGACACACCGGCAGACACTCGGAACTGGGCGGGATCGGCTTGGGTCGGCCGCAGCAAGCGGCGTCAGAAACTAGAGAAAGAAGCCCGTCTGTCTGTCCATGCCGTGCCGTCCGACGGGCTGCCTGCCTCCGTCCGTCCCCGGTCGGTCAGACCGCCTCATGTCGCTTAGGGCTTGATAAGGTCAGCAACACAGCAGAAATGCCATGAGCACGGGCTGCATAGCAGTGGCAAGGTCCCCAAGACGTTTTTTTTAAAAAAGTCTAAAACTAGAACAGAAGTGGAAGGAAGGCAGACGGGCAGGCTGTGCCAGAGGACGCAGAAAGTGAGTGGGATTTAGCAACGAGTAGCACAGAGTAAAACAACCTTATCAGATGGGAACAGAGGGGAGGGAGAGAGAAGCATTATTATCGGACTTGTTCGGCGACCTCAAGGCTAAACGATGAGACCGTAGGGACCACTGCTTGCCCTCTGCTCCCCCCTCCCCCTCTTCCCTTCTCGGTTAAAATCTGGTATAATGCCACTGCCGCATGGTACGGCTTTAAAGAAAGTCTTGATATTATATAAATTGGAATAATATCCAACAGCGCAGCTTTAATGTAAAAAAAGTTTTATTTCATCTTTTTACAAGTCAGTTGAAGGACTGAGTCGAGTGTTTCTTTTTTCATGAACATGCCGCGGCTATCCTTCAGGATTTTTCCGCATTTTTATTAGCGACCTGACATTTTCAGGGCAGAACCTTTGTCTGTTCCCCAACCAGCACTAATTATGGCATTCTGCAGCATGTTGTTAGACCCAACCCGCCCGGTCCGCCTCATACAAATAAAAATATGCCTTCCAAGTACAGAGGTTGGCAGAATACATAAGGAGGAACCAGTTCCCGGAAACTTGATTTTCAAAGTCCAGGCAGCTGTTTGTTGGAGTACACCGCCGAAGACGCCAGCCGGCCCGATTTGACAGTGTTGTCGCCCTGCACCGGCGTGTTACAGGTGGTCGCACTGCAGCTGGGGAAGACATAAACGTCATCGTAAAAGCAGGGCTCGCCGCGTGGGTGGAATGTTGGGGTGGGAGGGAAAACCGCAAAAAACCAACAGCGTTCGCGAAGAAAAAAAAATCACTTTGTAGGGGACAGGTATGGTATAGCCGATTGAAATCTGACGCTGTAACAGTTATTCCATCGATTCGGTGAACCTCAACAACCGCTGTGCCGTCTCATGGCCCGGCCGGCACCGCTTCCCTCGACATCACCACGCTTTCGGCCTTCCGACTGCCCCGCCTCTGACAAACTACCTGTCAGCTGTTCATACCACTATTTTGTTTCGGCCGCCCCACCCCCACCCCGGCACCGCCCCCTCGTATCCATCACATGATCGCATCTCTTATTTTTTCCTCATTTCCTATGGCTTTTTTTTATTTCTGCCGCGTGCACCGCACGGGTATGTATTGGAGCAAGGTCGGTGCCAATTTACAGAATGGAAAAAAATAGAAAATATAAAAAAGTATGGGAGTATTTTCGGAAAAAGAGGTCGCTCCTCGCAGCGCGATCGGTGGGCGGGATTTCCCTTTAATTAATTCGCGTGTCCAGCCGGTCTCGGCACGGCACGGCCCACCGCGCTGTGGGAGGTCCGTCCCGAACCTCGCGCAGGCCGAGCAGGCCCTGCCGGCCGTGCCCCGCACACGACCCACGTGCGTCTCTTTCCCGATAGAAGGTTCGTGCTCGCTGGAAAAAGCACGCCCACGAGTTTCCGGGAAGGCGTCGCCGGCGAGGTGGTCCTGGAAAAACAACACAACGGCGCCAGGCACGCGTTTGCCAAATCCAGCTGGCCGGGCCGCCGTGCTGTAGTTTGGCCTGAAACCTGTTGGCCCCGAGCAGGCGGCGCGGAGGGGGCGCCGGGATTGGTGGCCGGGGAAGCCGCCGGAGCCCCAAGCCGGTGCCCCCCGCCCCCGGGCCGCCGCCGCGCCGAGCTGGCCGCGTCCTGGTGGGGGCGCGGGCCGCTGGGTGGGGGGCGGGGGCGGGGGCGGCCTGTGCCCGCCAGCCAACGGGCGGCTCGCCGGCCCGGCGGAGCGCGGCACAGCGCTGCCATTGGTCACGGCGCGGCAGCTGTGCAGCCGGCGCGCGCGCACAGCCCGGCGGCGTAGCGGAGCGCGGAGCACAGAGCGTCGCACCGCCAGCGGCCCCTCTGCGCGCCGGGCCGGCCGGGCTCAACGCTCACTCGCGGCGTTGCCAAGCTAGCCGGCGCAGTGTTGCCAAGCTCGCTGTGGGACGGATACATTTCCTCTCGCGTTGCACGTTACCAGGATCGTGAGCAAAAAGGAGCCGAGCCGGCGGCGCACAGGTGCTTCCTCTCCACCGGCCGTCGTCGCCTCGCCGGGCCGCGGTGTTGCTGTTCTAGCTGGCTGCTCCGCGGCGCGAGCCACGAGGCCAGGCATGACACGGGACGTGGGACGGGTCACGAGTCAAATTTCGAAAAACACAGACCAAGGCCCTAGACCATTTGGTGAGAGTAATCTAGAAACAGTGGAAACTTTTGCGGTTACGAAGACACCAAATTGAATAACCATAGCCTAAACCGGTTTTCACAACAAAATATCAAAGAAAGTAAAATGAACGATTGTTTTCGAAACCATTCGAAATGTGATCCAGGCCAGACGACGTCCGCAGGTGGCAGTGACGGCCTGGCCTCTCCAAGGCCTTGCCGGCCCTGCCGAAGGCCCCGCCTGACCCCCGGACGTGCTTTACGGATGACCCCTCGGGATTAGTTCTGTACCGACACCCATTGTTCTTGCTTGTCCAGTCCCTGCGAGACGAAATGATAGAATGAGACCGACGGCGAGAAACGCCCCCGGCAAATAGGCCCTCAGTGTCTCCCCCCCTCCCCCTTCCATTTCCCCTCCGGTCGGGCCGGGCAGCCAAGCCGCGTTGCCAGCTCTCTGTTTCACGCCGTTGACTTACACTGCCCGGCCAATTTCTCCCAACACACGACGGAATCCGGTGATTTCGAAACGATTGTCACTGGCTGTGGCATTGGCGACGCTTCGGCCGCTTCGGCCCTGGCTGGCCGGCGACGCGTTCCCACGATTCATCGTGCCTGGCTTGGCCTGGCTCGGCCCAAAGCTCCAGTTTCGTCAAGGCTTTTCACACAGCAGTGAAGCAAAACTAGGAGGTTGCAGTCGCAATGTCTGTACTGAACGGCTCAATCGCAGTGGATTGTTTCGATCGATCCCATAGGAATAACAACCCAGTCATTACATCTGATCCATTTTTTTGGTGGCTCGTTTTGTGGCGTTTATTAAGGTGAGCCCTTGCGGCCCTTGGGGCCCGTGGCTCGCAGCGGGGCGTCCTTCCCCAGGGTGGCGCCCTTCGGCCCTTTGTCCTAAACCGCCCAATTGATTGCGTAATGGCGTATAAAGTCTCGGCGAGCGTGCCGCCACCCCTCCGGAAGGGTACGGCCGTCTCATTTCGGCACTCAGGAATATTTAGGCTAATTCAGCGAGACTCTTTTGTTTCACCTTATGCTTCAAAAATTCCACAGCCTGTGATACAGCGTGGCCCCGAGATCCAAGACAGCATTGGCTTTTTTTTTACAGAGCTTTTGCACAGTGGCACGCATGGTGAGGGACCCTGGATGACGAGGGAAGGCACGAGGAAGTGAGTGCGAAAGGCTGGCTGGATGTTTATGGAACAGATTCCTCCCGACTTTGGCTCAGTATTGAGAGGGTGCAAAAGGGCTCCACGGCGAAAGGGACAAACTCATGTTTCTTTACATAAATTCTTCCAAAGGGCGCGCTTGGCAGTCGCCGTCGTCGTCGGGCCGGACTGGAGCGGGGCTGGCAGCAACTGCCGGCCAGGCCAGGCTGGCAGACGCGCATTTTTCATCTCGCTTGCTCTTGATGTGCGTGGGCTCCGTACGCCGTGTAAGGCGGGGCGGGCGGGGCGGTCCCGTGACGACCTCCTCGAGACGGCTTCCATCGGCCGGTGGCAGCGAGTTCGAAACCCCATATAGTGTGCTTTCCCGGCAGAGTGCCAACCATTACTCAAGTCACGTATTGAGTATCGTCCAGAACTCAAAACAGTAAACTTCTGACCATCAAAGGCGTGCAGACGTTCCAACATGATCTTGGCCTTGGGTATTTAGTACTGTTACAATGTCGCCAACGAATAGTTTTCCCATTTTGACAAGGTGCTTGATGACAAACTTTTTAAGCGTACTCAGTAAACTCAATTTTTGGTTTGTAGACGAAGTTTTTCTTTTCTAAAATCTCCTTTGGACGGAGAGCTCTCCTTGGACCAGCCTGCTAACCAAATCACCACCCTGTGCAGACTGCCGGCCCAAAGTGATGGCATGGAAAGTCAAATTCGAGAGGCGCCGAGAAAAGTGTCTCTAATATTTCAGAAGAATACTTCAAGTCCAGGGAACGACGGGAAAGGGGGCGGAGTGTCAAACACGCGTGTGGACAAGGCGGGATGACCGCCCCATTTGTAAACCGTCGCCCAGCACTGCTTTATTATTCCGGGAAGAGGAAGCCCCACCCCTTTCCACCAGCAAGAAGGACTTTGCACAAAAGACTGCGTGGAAACCACGGCAAAGCACACGGCAGAATTCGGCCAAAAATCAGCGCACCAAAAACCAAAGCAACAAAAACAACCAACCCCTTTCCACACCGAAATGTGTCTCTTGACGAAAAAATGACGCCTTATGAAAAATATTTGGCCTCAAGGCATCGCATCCCCTCCGCCCTCCCCCGAGGCATTTCCATGTTGACTTCCGAGATTTGTCACGCTGTGATGTCCCCGGCAGCGCTGCCAGCACTGAGGGTGGCGCTGTCATGGCCACGCCGAATATCTCATGTTTAAATTTTATGAAGAAAGGTTGAGAAAAATTGGGTCGCCATAGGTTGTGTGCTGCTGCACTCTGGCGGCGAAAGGCAAAAACGAATGACAGGCATTACCCGACCGGGGCTAGGCCGCATGCATGTATGAGTACTGATGGGGCGTATTTGTTAGGCAGGCAGCCTCCAGGGTCCCGCGTCACTCTGCGGTCCTCCCTTACCTTATCCTTTATGCTCGCGCAGCCATTTCCTACCCTGGCGTCTCTTACAGCCACAATTTTCCCCACAATATTCCTTGGAGCAAAATAAGGCGTTTCACCCTTCACCCCAGCCACACACGCTTGTGCATCATATTCAGTGTTTGTTAAGGAGGGTGAGCTATTTACCTCTTCGGCCAAATTTTCAACAGCTTTCATCACTGCCTTCTTTGGAAAGAAAAAAAAGTCACTCACCTGAAACAGAAACGAGAACCAACATCAAACAGTGGTGACAGGAAACAGCATTGGAACGCTAGTTTTCGCGTGGTCGGTAAGTCTGAGTCCCCGATTTCACAGAGTAGAAGCGTCTGGAAGTCTGACATGAAGAAGCGGCCGAAGACTGAGACTTATTATCGTCGCCTCTGGTCGGTCGTGATGGGGCCATAAAGGCAAATCATCAACACGAAAGTCAACAGGAATCCGCTGCCTCCTGTCATCGCAGCGCCGCCCAGAGGCCGCCCGGCAGCCCAGGCTGGCGATGCAGATAGATGGCTGCGATAGATGGCCGGCGGGGTAGCTGACCACGTCGGGGCCGTTCCCGCCCTCCCTGGGCACCGCTCTATTTGATCACGAGGGCCCCTCCGTGCGGTGAGTGTTTTGGTCGCGGGCGACTCAAGCACATCAACATCAGCCCTCTCCACTCGGGCCGATGGCGGGCCAACTCGCCTCCCAAGTCCACTAAACTCACACATGCCCTCCCACCCCACAACAATTCGCCCACTTTCCCACACAAGTTGGTTCCTCATCGGCCCGGCAGTTCTCTCAATTTCCAGCACGCCCTCCCAGCCTTCTTTTTCGCCACCCCAACTCTCCCCCTCCTCCTCCTTAGTCTGCGAAGGCGTCCGAGACGAGGGACGCGGAAATCCTTTCCTACACGGACTCGGATCGCAGGAGCGGCAAATGCATAGCCTGAGCAGCAATTGCTGCGCACCTGCCTCTGCCGTCCCAGTAATAAATGCACCGCTGAGCAAAAATAACCGTGACGTGCGCATGCGCCGGTGCATCACTCACCGAACAACGATTCCTGAACTCATTTCAATATTCGCGCAGGGGCCTCTTTCTCTCTTTCCCCTGTCGGCATAACGGACTTGGCGTTCGAGTTGAGGCGTTTTCATCCGATCCGGAATGACATTCTTGCGTAAGATGTTGAGCGCCGGCTGACGGCCCGCCGGGGGGAGTGTGGGGCCGGCGTGGGCTGGAGGGCGGGGAGGGAGGGAGGGGAGAGGGGAAGGGGAGGGGGAGGAGAGCCGTCATTAATCAAAGGACGCCCCAGCGGGGAAGGACGGTGCCAATGAGTCGTCATCCAAGGGAGCGAGACTCCGCACAGTGGCCGGCCGGCCCTACGGCCCTCGGACGGCCCTTGCACGGCCCTTGCCCCCGAGGCACCGCAAGGCAGCCAGTCCTACAGAGGGCCCGCAGCCGACTCAGTTTCTAAGGGACGACTTACGAAAGTAAATCGGTGAGGGTCCCTTCAGAGTGCCACCCGAAGCAGTTCCGAGGCACCAAACGTGAGACAACTGGCCGGAGTCTCCCACTACAGCTTCAAAACAGAAACAGTCTGGGTGCCTTTTGGAGCCTGACATGGTCCGTGGTAGATAAGCAGCACGCCGACAGATGGGAAACACATCAGCTGGCTGGAGCTTCGCACATTAAAAATAATAACGTATTCTTCCAAATCTTGTGTGCCCCACCCCCGAAAACGCACCCGAAGCGGTAAAAAGTTGGTGGGGATGTTACCCCTATTACATTACGGCTACTCCAGTCCGCCCGCTTGTCAGCACCGACACTGCGTGCTGCTGCCGCTGCTGTTGACGCCGTGTCACGCGAACGGGTCATTTGCGTCACAAAAGCGCGGACAAACTGAAAACTGACGCCTTACATGTTGTGCAAAGGTGTGTGTGGATCATAGATCACGAAGTAGGCTGCGTGATCTCCTGAATTACTTTTTGAAAAACATTTTTTGAGGTCGGAATAAAAGAGAGACAGAAAAAAATAGTGAGGAAAACTTTTGAAACCTCCCAAAAAATGAAAAATAAACGCGAGCTTTTTTTTAGCGACGTCTTCTATCAGATACAGAAAATTATAAAACTTTATACGGAACCATTCCAGGTGTTTTTTCTTTGGCCCCTCTGCTTCTTTCCAGTGTCCTTCCATTTTGCTCGAGGCGTGCCCGAGGCGCGCCCGAGGCGCGGTGCCTCCCGACAATCCTTTCCACTCCGCACAGGGAAGGCTGGGCCCGCCCGGCCGGCCGATGCGTGGGCCTATGCGTGCCCGCCGGCAATGAGCCCGTCGGGCCCGGCCGGCACGCCGCGGCATGGCTGGCGTGGCCCGGCACGGACCCCACTGCTTAAAACAGTTTCATTTTGAAAACAAAATGGCGCCCGGTCGGTATTATATACGCCGCGGCTGAATGCGCCCCCGATTTTATCTGTTGTTCGCTTCTCCCCTCTGCGGCCCCTTCTCCTGTCGACAGATCTGATTGGCCCGTCCAGCTCGCGTGTCTCGCGCTACACCGCCTTTGGCACCTGCCTGCTTTTTGTTTCGGCCAGTCCGCGTGGCTCGACACGTGGAAAAACAAATGTCGCACAACCCGCCGGCCTACGTCAGCCATGAACTTAGTTTTTTCTTTGTTTTTTGCTAGGCCCGATTATAGGCGGGGTGTGATACCGGCACAACTTCTTCGCACGGTACCCCCTCCCCCCACTTCCTGCAATTATTCTTGCGCCGGCCAAAGAACACCACCTCCCGGCGTATCTTGATCCTGCGCTGCATGGGCGGGCGTGGCGGGGCGCGGCGGGGCTAGCTCGGACCACGGCGCCACTACACAGCGAAAAAAAAGGCGGAGAAGGAAACGGCGGCGAGAGGGAAAAAACTATGTGCACGATTAAAAACGCGGCTCTACCGGCGGAAACCTGGGACGTGCGCCGCGTGCACTGGGTGGTGCAGACGCAATGTAAGCCAAAGCGGCCGGGTCTCTGGGGAACGGGGAAACGGGGAAGGGAAAATCGGAGCTACGCCCTGCGTCGTCCAGGGTCGCCCGGCACTGGCCGGACCTGTCCTTGGCAGATGGATGGCCAGACACACTCCCTCAAGGCTTTGGAACAGACACCCCGGCGCCGAAACCCCTGTCTCATCCCGTTTCCAACTGCGATTCTTCGACCCTGCACCCGAATCAATAAGGATAGATCGCAAACATTCAAATCACGCTGAAGAAAAGAAAAAAAAATACAGCCTTATGGGTGGTGGCCAGACGGAAGCTTGTGGTTGGATTAAGAAAATTTGTGCCCCAACAATGTTCGCTGACCGGACGACCTTCACCGACCACCGGCCCCTTGACCTTGGGACATAATTTGAATTTCTTTTGCATTACAAATATGCACTCCCATCCTAAAATCACGACAGGAACGTACACCAATGATATTTTAAAAACTATACATACATTTGCCTTTTGAATCACGACCAGTCAACGAAAGGAACGGCAAACAAGCCGCCAGCCAAAACTCCACAGGACAAACTTGCAACTCAGAGCCGAGGGACAGGGGCACTCACACGCGTGGTGTGTGGGTGCGCAAGCCCCGCGAGGAAACAAAAATTGCCTTGATTAAATTAGAACGCAAGCCGGCCGCGGCGAGCCGCGACTCGCAGGTATCGCTGGAGGCACGGCGCGCCAGGGGACGCGAGGGAAAGGGGAGGGGGGCGGCTGTTCCAGCATGGCGCGATCCACTGCTAATGTCGAAATAATAACACGGTTGAGACACCCGCCGCGACGCGCCGCCCCACCACGGCCCCTCTCGCGGGTAAGCCCCCTCCTCCCCCCTTCCGCACCCTCCCTTTCGGTTTCCAATGTAAAGCAGATGGGTGAGGTGTGGCACGACATGTGCCGCGGGGGGTGCACTCGGATGAAAACAAAACGGAAACAAAAACCCGCGCGTCACAAATTAAAATGGAAGAAATGTCGCCGTCGTCGATTTTTGGAACGCGACTTTCGTTTTGCAGTGCACCGTTAGCGCTCTTTGCCTATGTTGTCTACGGCGTATTGAGACGTGCACCGCTTGTCCGGATGGGAGTGCAGTGATCATCCACGCCGAGCAACGCGCGGATGCAGCCGCTCCTCAAAGGCCGGCCGAGGTGGCAAAGAAATGAGGAATCAAACGCCTCATAAATTACGACAACAGGCCGGAAAATCCGGAATTCGGTCAGCAGCGCCGCCGCGCGCCCCCCGCGGCCAACGAGCCACCCCGTGCGGCCCAGTGTGGCCCCGCAAGCAGCCGAAGCCAATGCCGCTGTGTGTCAGCGCCCCAACGAGGCCGCCCCGCCAGCGCTGCGGGGGACCACCACCACGCCCGCCACTCCACACGGGGGCCTAATAGGCCACTGTGGGAACCGGCGGTCAAACGGGCCCGTTTAGCATTAATTAGAACCAAATCGGCAGCCTTTCGCTACGTCAGGCACTAATGCTTTTTCTTTGAAAGAGCGTTGTTTCCTAGTCACTCTTTACCTTGGCCTTGGTTCGACGCGAGCGGCAAAAATCAAAACACTTTGAATATTTGAAACTGGAAGGGGCACACTGCCAAACAAAGTCATCCAAGTTCACCCCAAGCTCAGCCCCACGATAATTATAAAAATATGGCGAGTAGAAAGGAAGACGATACCCTTTCGGGGTGAAATTAAGTGTGTTTGCCTGCCCTCTCCCACCTCGCCCCCACTGTTGACATTTTTTTTTAGGGGGTTCGTGGTGCGTGCGCATGTGTGCATGAGCGCGTGTCTTTATCAGGAGCGGAATAGAAAGGGATGTATAGGGGCGTAAAAGGTGTGTGTGTGTGTGTGTGTGCGTGTGTGTGTACTTGAGGTTGACTCGCCGCCAAGTGGGGCATTCGGAAGCCCTCCCCTCTATATAAAACGCACGGCAAGACGCCCCCCCCCCCCCGGGCGCCTCCTCTGACGCCCTCCAACGCCCAGCGTCACGCGTCGGCGTGTCCTCGGGTGTGTGACACGGCTCGGCTGCGCGCACACACACACACACACACACACACACCTACCACTACAGCTCTCATTAATTAGTTTTTAGGCCCACAGCGTGCACAGTATAGCCGTGCGCCGGGCGGAGGGGAGCAGAGAGCGGTGTTCCAGCACGGTCGGCTCGGCCGGAGGACCGGCGTACGATACCCTTCCACGTTTGGGGTGGAAAATCGAACCAACGAAAATCAAAGGCCAAAGTCAGAGGCTCCCATGACTGGACATCCACGACACGGCTTTTCCGACTCACAAAACAATCTGACGGTGTCACCGTTCGCGCGCGGCGTCTATCCAACGAGGGCGTTATTGGCAGGCAGCACTAAGACGTTATTCGCCAACAACAACAATGCGGCAACAACAGTGCGCTGTCTGGGCATAGTGCGCCCGGAGCAGCGCATCCGTCTCTGTCACACACCTGCCCTGCCCACTGCCCCTCCCATTAGTCTCTCTTCATCTTACTGCTCCACCTCCGGTGCACCTTCCCGCCGCCCGGGCCGCGCCGGGCCGGCCTTCCCTCCGAGCGGCTCGGGGGTGACCGGCCGGCACAGCCGGGCGGCGGGCAGGAGGGCACGGCCTTCGGGCCCCGCAGGCCCTTCAGGCACGCCCTGCACTGATAGAGAGAGGACGCGTGTCCACAACGGGGCAAGTTGGAGCCGTTCGGCACTTAGTTTGGGCAGGGTGGTGTCACACTGCGGAGCGACTACTATACAGCGTGCATGTCTCGAAGCAAGTCACGGGCACTCGAAAAAAATTTCATTGATTGATTTTTTTTTGTCACGACAATGATTGCTTCGCTTTCACAACTGCAAATTAGCTAGAACAAAATTTTAACATGTTTTAAAATCTGCGAACGACAGAAGTGGGTGGACTAACTTTCTTCCGCAAGCGTGTACTCTAGTTTCTAAAGCACTGGTACAAAGCTAAAAGCAGCTGCCATGGGGTTCTGGGCACAAACCTCTGCAGAGAATGCCATAGAGTAAGCCCTCACTGCAGTGCGCAATTTTGACATTCGATCCATTTGGCAAGTGTCCCTGTCAGTCCCCTTCTTCGTGCGGCCCGTGCGAGACTCGGCCACCTGTGCCGCGCGGACGTTGTGGACGTCCGTGGACTCGCGACGCGTGTGCCTCTATTATGCACCGCACCGCACGGCCGTGGCGTCACGGAGTCACGGGCCGCCACTCACCTGTTGCGCGCAGGAATATTTTGCACGCAAGGGGAGGGCGGGCAAGCACCCTCGGGGAGTGGCGTCCTGCCGAGCAGCCCCGGGGCGCCTTGTAAGCCAGTCCGATTAATTATTGGGACAATGGGGGCAGCCACCCACGCACATCGGCGCACACACACATTCAGGGAACCTGGTGAAAGGCAGCCTGCCTCCGCCCGAGCCGCGTACGCTTGCCCATACTTCGTGCATGTGCATCGGGTTGGGCTATGCACAATGAATTTTCCGATCCGAAGCCCAGCTGAATTTCATGTAGCCCCCGAAAAGACAAGGGAGACACAGCGAAAAGTCTGCTGGATCCCCGACACTGTCGTCGCGTTTGGCGCTCCGTTTTCAAACTCGGTGCCGCCGGCTTCCGTTGCATGCTGATATCCATCTCCTCGAATGCGACTGGGCGCGTTTTGTTTCGTTTTGTTTTTTCTACATGAGTAATGGACGTTGTCCGTCACGTGTGCGACTGACAGACAGGACTGGCGAGGCCCGGCCGCACCGACTCGCCCGGCCCCGGCACACTGCATGCTATCCAAATTCCGGATTTTAGTTTTCATTTTTGATTTTAGATGGATCCATGCATCAGCATAATGACTCACAAAAAAAGGAGAGACCAAACTTTCGAAACCAGAGCTTTTAAAATTATTACATAAAAGAAACAAAATTAAAAGTTTTAAAAAATTTAACAGGGTTTTCAAATTGGCCATAGTGTTTGTTTTTGTTCCCTATAGTGGCTGAGGTAAACAAAGAGTGTCCTGAAGGTCATCCAGTCAGCTACACGACGCTTCAGGGAGCAAGAACAATCCAGCTCCTAATTGTTGCTGTGTCCTGGCCGCCCCGCGCCCGGCTCCGTCTCGTACTTTTTTCAATGCATTTGTTTTCCGCTTCCGCGGTGCCCTCCTTCAGACCAGCCCGGTCGAGCCTGGTGGCGCGCCGAGGCGTTTACAAATTTGACGATTTTGGTGCTGTTCTTCACGCGGGAACAAATTGGCCACGAAACGCTGAAATTGGTACAGCTTGGTGACCTTGATTCTCAGCCGGGACAAGTGGCGTGGCAGAACGAAAGAGGAAGAGAGGGGGGAGGGGGAAAGATCTATGGGTTCGGGAGAGCCCCGTTGAGCTTAGAGATTACCCTCCTGGCTATCTCTAATTTTGTCCCCCTCTCCTGGATGGAATCGTTTTGGATTTCGTGCCCCTGCAGCGGCCGGCGTTGTCCCCTGCACTCTTTCATGGAAGGCCACCCACCGGGCCTGGGCTCTTTCCACGTTAAAGTTGGGAGTGCTTATTTTCGATAGCTGACCACACAGTCCAAACTAAACAAGAGAACTTCCTCGTGATTTAGATCAGCTCTTGCCAGGTCGTGCCAAGGAATGCAAACGGTAGCCCGATTTTCCGTCCCTGTCGGACGCGTGTACATCCGGCTTCATGGGACAGCATCCGACCTGGTACCATAGTAACGTTTTAGGGGATCTACTAAAAAATTCGTACAGTCATGTTGGACGAGCATGACGGCAGGCTTACCAGAAACAACAATCTCGGTACCATAAAGCACGTGCCTCCGTGTTCGTCCATTCAGTCGTTCATTCATTCACCCATTCCGTCGCCCGGTCGCACGTTCATTCGGTTCGCGGGTCTTTTTTTTGGCGTGAACGGCACATGGCATGCGCACCGCATCACGCGACACATTGAGATTCCCATTTAGGAATATGCAAACACCCGTCATCCATTCGCAAAATCACGGGAAATTCCCCATAGCCCCGCCAAAGTGCCTCCTTCCCCGGCCTCTGCGTCCCACGGCGACATTTGCATACATCAGCACCGTCATATCGTGCCGTCCGTTTAACCTTGTCCGGACGAGTATACACAATACGGGAAATTGAGCGCTCCTTCTCCGCTTCCCATGGCACCGCGTTTTCGCCGTGCCGCGCGCTGCTGTGCTGGGGGAGGTTTCTCGCGGCGGCACGGGGCAGGCCGCGTGGGGCTGCCTGGGGTGCCCCCTCCCCGCTCCTTTTTCAACCATCTCTCCTGTCACGGTGGGAAAAGCGTGATGTGGCAACATTTTCGCGCCGGGGCGTCTAACCGGATGTACTTATCACCACACTGAGAATATAGCGTGGTTTATGGACGGGCCCGGCGAGCGGGGAGAGAGAGAGAGGGGAGGGGGGACTGACACGATCACTGTGACGGGCGAAGGGAAAAAAGGTGCGAGGGGCGGAGGGGAGGAAAATAAGGGCGGTGACGCAGCACTAAGCGTTATTGCCGGCTGTCTTACGCAGCCAGAGGTACACACATCCCCGCGAGAGACTGCTAAATGCAGTCATTATCATATTTTATGACAAACACTCTCGACGGCTAGCAATAGGTGCCGTGCTGCAGCTGGTGCTGCGGGTGTTCACCCGACCTCAAGGGTGTGCTTAACGCGCCATAAACGTTGTGCTCTTCAAATTTAATCAAATGCCCTCCTGTGAGTCGAAAAGTTTTGAACGAGCTGAGTTTCCCCTACGACTTCTGTCCCAATTCCCTTGGCATTGACCCGGCATGCCGGATATTGGACGTCGCACCGCGTCGCGGACTAGTCGCCGCGTGTATCGACCAGCCATTTCCCGCCCTTTTTTCGCGCTTTCCGGCGACATGGAACGTGCCTATTGGGCGGGAATATCTCACTGCGCTATTAGATTTGAATTAACGAAGAGTCGTGGAGGAGGACGGAGAGACCGCAAAGGAATTGGAATAAAAAAGAGAGATAGAGAGGAAAGAAAGGGAGAAGGAGATTGCCAGAGATATTTCAGGTCTCTTGGTCTGCTTCCAGTCGACTGCAGTGGCGGCAGTGGCGCGCGGGCCGGCGCGGGCACGTTCCTTCCGGAGTTACCCCTCGTGCCCCGCACCCCCCGCACCTACCTAACGACACATTAAATATCTGTATATTTACAGGTTTCGAAGGCGGCGCCAAGGAGGGCGCCATTGAACGGCTTTGATAAGAGCCACGAATGGGAGAGAGGGGGTAGAAGCTCTAAGCAAGGGGGGGACAGGTTTCATTTTTCGCAATTGGTACTGCTGCATGTCGCATGTCAGATCCGAAAGAAAATATAATGTTTTTAACACAGGAAACCAGGACCCCCCCCCAACAAAAAAAGCCGTATGTACATTAAGTCTAGTTAAAATTGATAGAATCCCATCTTGGATATTGTCGATAGTTAAATGTCGAAGTCCTTTAATTATTTTTCTAGCAGAGATTTTAGGTGCTTTAGAGGGCGCCAAGTCCGCACCGCGTAGTTGCGGCCCTCGCCGGCAGGGTGCAGCACTGCAGACAGTAAGTCAAGCTTGGCGGTGAATGCTGGCTGGCGTGCACAATGTGGGCGATGAGAAGCTGCGGAACGGATTTGGGCCAAATGATGTTTTAAACATGTGGCTCGCGCCTCCCCTCCAAACGGTCCACGCGATGCTAATTTCGATAGCGAGGCAGCCGTGTCAGGTGGAGGGGAGCGACCCGCGATCAGATAGGGGGTGGCGTGGCCGAAATCCCGTGTCAATACACGTCCCCCGGGGGTCGCAAACGCGGCCCCACGCATAGCAACCGCCGTGTGAAACAATCGCCATGCACTCTCAGACGAATATTCAAAACAATTCTAGGAGGAACGGAAGCAGGCTAACCAACCCATCTTTCACAGCTCAACAACTCAATATTTGCTCCAAATAATTGGTAGTTTTCCCCGCGTTTCCGACTGGCGGTAATGGTCGTGAGGAGGACCGCAAGGACACGGCCCGCCCCTCCGCCCCTGCGGCAGGCCGCCCAGGCCAAGGCCCAGGCCGGCGGGCCCACACTTTGGCGGTCGAGCTGTCGCCCTGCAGCCCAGTGCCTCACTTTTTGCCGGCGACGAAGGGTGGGTGGTTAGTGGACAAGCCTGGCCAGGCCGAAGGCCCTGGGGTCCGTCCGAAGGGCCGGAGGGCCGACCCCGAGGCCGGACCCCTAAGGACCGACCGGGAGGGCCGCCGGGCCGCCCCGACGGACGGCGGGTCGGCGGGGCAGGGCAGGACAGGGCGGCGCCTTGCACAGGGTCAATCCATTACCTCGCTTTGGCCGGCCGCCCCGCCTGGATACAACTGTGTCCGCCGTATTAGTAGCGTCTTCCAGCAAACAATTCATATCGAACGCGGCATAGAGCTACGCCAAACAACTAATTGACGACCAAAAAAAATGATTACAAACTGAAACTTACAGTACAAAATTCTCAAAAATTCTTCTGAATGTACGCTTATTTAAAATTCTGACAAAATATTTCAACTTGCCATCCCCTAATAAAGTTCACGCGTTCAAAGAAAATTTCTTGTCGGGCGAGAAGGTGACACACAGGTCGCCCCGCAGGGCCGCTCCACACCGCTGTCACTGCACTCTCCTCCACTCTCGTCGGCCGGACTCGGCTGGACGCTACGGCGGGCCGCTCGGCGGCTCGGTGCAGGGACCCGCAGGGACGCACAAACGAACCCTATTAGCAGGAGTAAGGCGCACTTTGTTTGCCCAAATAGCCGTCCATTTTTCACGCAGGTGTATATGAGGCGCCGCTGTGAGGGGCGTGGCGCGGCGTGGCAGGGGCGGCGGGGCCCCCCGTGGGGTGCCTGCACCTGCCGGCGGGGCGGCAGGGCCCTGCAGGGGTGGGCCGGCGAGCCTCGGCCGGGAGTGACTGAGCGGACGGCCGCCGCGTTTCATCAATATTTGCTAAAGCCGGCCAGGCTGTGCGTAGCTCGCGTTTATTCAGATTATTGATTGCGCTTTCGTTTTCGATATGCGTCGCCAGCAGGGGACAAATATAGTTGGGACATACGATTGGTACCGTGCTACAAACTAATGCAGAACCGATGGCCAATAAATATATAAATCTGTCACTGCACGTGTAGTTAATGTTTTAACCAATTGAATTAATTTTTCACTCGAGGGAAACTAGTAAAAAACGCAATGCAAGAAATTTGAATTTTTTTTGGTCTTTAAAGCCACACACTCGACTGACCCAAAATTTCTCATGATGACACCCTTGGAGGCTTTCTTTAAACGGCGGCATGGTTCGCAGAAGCGGCACGCTGGGTTCGGCTGGTTCAGCGCGCCCTTTCCCTAAATGATGGCCGTAGTGATCTGTCAAGGGCACGGAGTGGCGCGGAGTGGCGCGGCGACGGAGGCTGCTGACAGCTCCGTGTTAATGACACGAGTAGAGTTACCTCCAGTGTGTGGTCCGCTGGCACCGCTCCCAACTGGTACACTTTGACTACCTTCATGATTAGAAACATTTTCCTAAAAAAATTCTAGGTGTACTAAATTATTTTTAAAAATTTCTTTTTGAAAAAAAATTAATATTTTAAAGTGGAATTGTTTCGAAGAAGGTGCCTTTTTGTCGTTACTTTTTGTGCTGGTCGCAAAAAGGGCATAGCGCGGCGCAGCGAAGTGCGTTCCGACCGCGATAAATAATAAACGGCCAACTTTGGCCCCGGAATTGCCTATCAAATCTGGCGAATCTGGCGCCGCCAAGCCTGGCCAAGCCGGACAACTCATTAATTGCCCGCCGGGCCGCTAGGCCGCGCCAGCCCTGGGCCCTGCAGGCCAGCCAGGTGGGGCTCCCTTCGTCCTTGCGCCCCTCGGGGCCCTTGGGCCCTGGGCCCGCCTGGCGTGGCGGCGTGGCCTGGCCTAGGGGGTGGGGACGGCAAGGTCGCCCCCTTGCCGCAGCGGTTTTTGAAAGCGGGCCCTGCGATTGGTCGCCGCGGCCGTCTCCATGGCAACGACGCCAACCTGTTTCCCCTTCAAACAAGAGCCGCGCCGCGCTCTCGGACGCGGCCGCGCGCTCAGTCTAGTGTGACGGCGCGGTGGCGGGCCGGACCAGCCAGCACCCACGCCTGCAACGCCGTCATGGCCGCCACCAGCCGCCACCCAGGCCCAGTGCGACTGACCGGAGGAAAAGTTTCAACAAAGGAACTCACAGGATTGCTGGAAATTCCTTGGTCCATGTGCATAAGATAATTCAACCGATTCAAAATGGAAAGCTTAAGAAACAAGAGAGCAAAGCTACATTGGGGCAGTCATAAAAAAGGATTCAGCAAAACTGTCTACACCTTAGGTGAAACGTGGCGGAAAGGCATGACACTGGCGCGCTGAAGTGATCAATATCGCAGGGCTGGCTGATTGGCGGCGTGGCATCGACCCGGCGACTCGCTGCTCCGGCTTCATTATTCAGTGCCTATTAACACACCGCGCGACTGCGGCGAGAGCTTGGACAACCCGCAAACAAATCCAGGAAACAAACAAATCAATGACGACCACGACGCCGTTCGGTTCCCCGCGCGTTGAGCCCAGCCGCCTCCACCAGTATCTTTTTCGACAAGAGTCGGATAGAACGCGGAATCAGCCGCGAGACGTGCCACGACCCCCTCGCTGTTGCGCCGCCACTGCCGCCACTCGCCGCACCGTGGGGTGGTCTGTTTGTCAGCTCATCAGTCAATCAGCTGCCTGCAGCGCCGCCGCCGCGTCTGCTCGCTATTTTCGTGGCATTTTTTCGGGTCTATTCTACTCGGCTCTCCGCGCGGCACCGGCGGCCGCGACCTCAGCGTCCCTCCGCGCGTCCGCCCGGCGGAGGGCAGGTGACTTGAACGCCCGAAAGCTGCGATTAAAGGGACAGTCTCTATCGATTTGCTGACGTCATCAACAACTTCCAGCGTGTATCCGAGCAACACCGCCGCCGGCCACGGAAACTGATGAAAGTAGCCGCGAACGCGTCGACAGAGAACTCATCAAAGACTTTGTGGAACTTTCCATCTGCGGCGCGGCAGCGCAGTGCTGCGGTTCCGTTCTGTGTTCCTCGTCCCTATAAGGCCCAGTCCGTCTGTCCGTCCGTCCGTCTGGTCCTCTCCGCTGGGAGCTAGGCCCGTGACACTCTTCTGTCGGGTCTGTCTTTCGCCTGCAGCGTGTCGCCTCGCCCCGCGAGAAGTTGGCATCCCTGACAGACGGCTCGGCGCTGCTCCGCGGGTCTTAGCGGCTCGCCCGTCACTTGCTCGTCAAGGCACGCAGCGCCAAATCCGAGCGGCCCTGGCCTGCTCTGGCCGGCCTAACAGAAAACCGTGCCGTCTCCTTTCAGAGCGGGAGCAATTTCTGCGCAACAAACTGCCGGCCGCCTCCGCGAGGAGGTGACTTTCGGTGTTGCCAGTCCGTCAAAGCAACAATTTCTCGCGGCCGGGCCCGCCAGCCTTGACGGCAGCGGGACACCTTGAGAAGCAACAATGCAGGCAAAATACGGGCAGGTACGCACGGTGCTAACAGGCAAGTTTCCCCCCGGACCATGCAACATGTGATTGTTGATTTTCCAAAAGCTAAGGCTCATCGAGGAGGCTACTTTTTGTTGCATGCACACTAACCTTAGTTTTATTTCTATGGTTTTCATTTAAAAAATTTCAAATTTTGACGTAAAACCCCACTTTACAGGAACAGTGAGTTTTTGGAGTCGCATCCTGAAAATACGGCTTTGATAAGGTGATTTAGAATTTTTGTGATTTGGTTTTCAAACACTCAAGTATTCGAGATGCAAGGACATGGTATGCACTTCACTTTGACCCACGCGGCGACCCCAAAAACCAGCGGCAACGTTGGCCTGTGTCCTAAGGTGAACATCCGTGTTCAGTCCATGGCGTCGCCGGGGCTCCGCGCGGAGAGCGTTTGGCGCGTTCCGGCGAGGCTTTTGCAACGCGGCCGCTTTCGGGACAAGCCTCTCGGGACAAGCCGCTCACGAAGCGCCACTCGGTGGCCTTGCGATCGTGACTAACTTTGACGTAATAGCGGCCTGAAGGACACTCGATACTAGAGCTACTTTTGTCATCGCACTCTCACTGTCCGCGACCCACCACTGCACTGCGGACGCAGCAGAAAAAGGACCGCAAAACCACGCACACAAGCAGATCGCTGCACAAAGCAGTGGTGGATTTTATAGCTCCATTTTTTTAGTGTTCAAGTGGCTGCTAAGACAGGGTGAGGCACGCGAGCCCCCCGCCGCTCCGATCCGTAAGTTTTCTCTAGCGTGCCGTATCGGCCTGCTGCTTGAGTATGCAAACGTTTCAATTTTGACGGAACAAATGGCCGAACTCGTGTCGACAGCCATTGACTACTAATTGAAAGACGAACCACCTCGCAGCGGGCAGCGACCTGGCGGCGACCCCCCGGAGCGTCGCACGTACCGTTCCGCACCGGCAGCACGAGGCGCATCCATCGTGTCGTTCGAACGTTCGTTTGGCTTGTGACAAATTTCTTCAAATATTTATCATTTGATAAAAGAATAGTAGTGGCTTAAGTTCGACGTCAATTTTTCTGTCTTTGGCGGCCCATTTGCCATTCATTGGCACGTTTTCAGTTTCCACCGGTTTACAATCAACTTTTCATCTGCCCGGACAGTAAGTTTCTATGGAGACCAGTGTGCTGTAAGCATTTTCCTTTACATCGGGGAGATCAGTTTCACCAAGTTTCACTGTTTGACAGTCATGACTTTGGAAGCTCCTCACGGCCTCGCAGGGCCTCGACGTGGTTCTCACCTTGCTGACTGCTCTTCCTGGTGGTCTTCTTCTCCTTCATCCAGGGGTACTCGGGGACGTTGACGCCGGCGTGCCCGTCGCCCATGGCAGGGTAGCCCCCGCCGGGTCCAGGGGGTTGGGGGCTTAGGGATCCGGGGCCCATGTCCGCACCCATGTGTGGGTGGGGCAGGGCCGTCATGAACTCAGCCATGGACGGCTGGCTGTTGATGAAGCCCGTCTCCACGGTGTTCATGGGAGCCATGGCGTGCTCCATGGGGTGCTGACCGTGCGCGGGGCCCAGGGTGGCGGCCGTCACCGCCGCCAGCCAGAAGCCCGCCCCCGGTCCTCCAGGACCTCCCGGACCAGCGGGCGCGCCGTTGGGCCCTCCAGGGGGCGGCTGCTGCCCGTTGGGGGGCCCCACGTTGTCCATGCCAGGCGACGCGCCCTTCAGGTCGTCCGACTCGAAGTCCTCGTCCTCGTCGTCCAGGTCGTCCTCCATGACGCAGCCCACATTGCCGGGGCCCAGGGCGGCGGCCAGGCCCCCGATGGGGCCCAGGTGCTGTGGCGCGTGCGGCGCGGGTCCCTGCTGCTTGCCGCGCATGTCCGTCAGCACGGTCGCCGGCATGCTTCACATCACCACGTCACCCTATTCACCACCATCTTGAGGAGCACCTTCACCACAAACACATGACACTCGCGCACTGGAAACACACACACGGATTGACACGCACACACACACACACCACGGCACTACGTCGCGCCCATTCCGGCAGCCCAGCCTGTGGCAGCCTGTGGCAGCCTGCGCCCGAGGAGTCGGCGTGGAGGACTTGGCCGCCAGGCCGAGGCGCAGGCCGAGGCACAGGGCGAGGCGGCGCGGGGAGGGGCGGGAGGGGAGGGAGGCCCGATGGTGGGGGAGCGCTGTGGGAGGGGCATGCCGGCGTGGAAGGGGAGGGGCGGCTGGAGAACGCAGTCATGCACACGTACCAGTACCATTCACAAAATTCATCCCCCTTCGATTAGAAAAAAAAAGCGAATCAGTAAAAAACTACCTACCCCCAAAGGCTGGGTGTCCCATGCAGATTGCGGCCGATTCTTCAATAGCGTTGCTTGGGTGCCGCCGCGTCCGCAGCGAGTCCGTCATCGATCAGGCTGTCTGCGCGTCGCAGCCGGGCAACACGCCGCGCGCTCACTCCGGGCTTCCTTCTCAAATAATTATTATGGTACTGGGTTTGCTCTTTGATCAAACCTATTTATGTAGAAACTTCGATATGTCTTGGCCGTTGTTGTTTGAAGCCCCACTTTTTCAACTTTCAATTCTTCATTGGGAGCTACTTGAATCGGACTTCTGTAGTAGGTAAGTGGAACGTAAATTGAAAACTGTACTATTGTTACTGCACTGCAAGGCTCAATTTCTTCTTCTGTCCACATAAGGCCCCAAGAAAGCCCGCAGTCGAACAGGTTGACAAAGTGTACGGGACGGCCTGTCAGTCAGAGCGAGCGATAGGCCGATGACACCCTTGCAACATTGTACGGGATGGAGGCTGACCGTCCGGGTCCCTACGGCCGATCTAATGGGGGTGTCTATTTAGCGCGATGTAGATGTCACCCCACCCACAATCTGCACACACTACCCCGCCGTGAAAAGGCAGTTTAAAACGCGTGAAACTGAATAAGCGCCCCCGAGAGATTCTTCTTTTTTCCCTCCGCCTCCCTCTCCCCGCACAGCGCGCTGCACCCTTTGCGCGAGAGCCGAAGGGGAATGCTCGTCCATACACCGCGCGTAGCCGCGTAGCGCAGCGTCCCACAAAAGAAACAATGAAAAACGTAAAATCCATTCAAAGGAACCTGCTGCATGATTCAGCAGCCTAAACACGCCATTCATGCAACGCCCAGTGCGTCCGAATCGCCCCAAATTTGGGCCCCGCCGCCGCGGAGGCAGCCCGAGATAGAAGACGAGCGCGGGGGAGAAAATCGGCCGGAAGCAGGGTGGTTTGGGCGCAGGCGAGGACCCCCTCACCCCCTCTCACTTTCACAGGGCTTCCTTTCCTGTTTTTACGCCCTTTGTATTGGCAATGAAGACCACTCACATGGTCGCGATTTGTTTTCATAAAGCCTCGTCGACTTTGTCACGACATTGTCTTTTACAAAGCGCTAATAAAGAAAGTTCCCCCTCGTTCTTTTCCCCCATTCGCTGCTTCGTTTAGGGTCTGCGAGGCGAGTGTCGCAGAGTCGAGCAGTTCAGCCAGTAGGATGCAGGTCTGCAGCTTAGCACAGGTCCGAAATTCGAGATATCCGTTCGGTGAAGGGCGAGAAGCGCGGTCCAGGATGCGGCGATACGACGGCGGGGAGGAAAGAATATGTGTGGCGAGGCGCTCAGCACCGAGCGGCAAGCGCGGCAAGGCGGAGGGGAGGAGGATGGGCATAAAATCAGTCTGGCGTGCGGCTATAAATTCATTATTATGCGTTTCTTTCCTGTCGTCTGCAGCCAGAGAGGATCTTGTCACCAGTCCATCCCGTCCCTTGTTCCTCTCCCTTGAAGGAGAAGCACCGCGTCATCCTAGTCATGATAGCCAGCGCAACACCTCGCCCGACTCGCCCGGGGGGACGCGCCGCGCCGCCGTCGTAAAAATGGCTGCGAGTAAAGTCTGTCTCTGGGGGACGGTCCGGCGCGTTACGTTCGGGAAGCGTTGCTTTCCGCGCGGAACTAAGTGGAGTGCTAGAACTATGGGTGCAGCGATACAAAGTTTATTCTCGGTCCGCGAGAGAAGGGTACTAGCCAGAGCCACGACAGAGCGTGCTTCGGGCGCGAAGGCTCTTCCTTCGCACCTTGTACCTTGTCGGCGTGTTCACACACTCGCATTGTGCCGACGCCGCCGTCCTCCCCTCCCCCTCTCCCGGGGTCTGGCGCTCGGCCCGGCGGCGCCGCGAGAATTGCCATTCTGACGTTTCCCTCGTTTGATTAATCTAGGTTGATGAGAGGTGATGCTCGGAGACGGCAAGGTCGAGGAGTGGGGGGTGAGGTCGGGGTGCAGGCGCCACCAGCCGACACACACGGCAGGTACAAAGGCAACGAACCGTCTCGACGAACTCGGTGCGACTTTTCAACAACACACCGACGCGTCCACCCTCGGCGTCACAGCGCTGCACTACCCGCTGAGGGTTGCCTACCTCCGGCGCGGCACAAGACCAAAGGCGGCAGGCGGTGACAAGGAACAAATGAGAGAAGGGCCCCGTATCACCGGCGGGCCGCCACGCCTCGCCCGAAAACGAATTAGCTCTGGTAAAAGTAATCCAATAATATAAACAGGGAAGGAGCGTTCGCCTCCGGGCTGCCTGCTGGAAAACCGGTGCTGATTGCTTTTCTAACATTTGAGTGTTATTTTAAATTTTCAGGAAAGGGATGCGGAAAAGATCTATCCGTTCTGGATGAAGCGTTAGAAAGGTCGACGACCCGAGAAGCAAAGTCCACGCTTGCGTCACATCTGCTTTTCTTTCTCCTGTTCCGAGCCTGCGGGCCTGGACAGAGTTTCTAACGGTACCACGGGATCAGGGTGGCCAGGACGTGCCGGCAACAAAGTCCAGTTCTTTATCCAGTTCCTTGTCGTCCACTGTATGCGGCCCCAGTCATGAATGCAGTACAGCCAGAGTATTGCAATAAAATGGTTCCCCACGGGAAACTTTGTGAGACACGTCGGCCAAGTTAAAAGACGATTTCAGTGCGGATGTTGCAGAAGTGGCTGCACGGCGCTGCGAGCCAAATCACACGAGTTCGACGCGTCGAACACCGCGGCAACCTTTTTTGTCCGCACCCTGCATGTTATAATTCAAGTGTGTGTGGAGAGAGGACAGGGCTCAATGAAGGGGCCTAGCTTGCCGAGCAACCGTCCATTAAATAACGCTTTAGGTGGCCAACAGGTGAGCAGTGGAAGAGGACCAACCAGGGAAGGTCCAAGAAGTCTTGGTTCTCTTCCGGCGCGGCATTCGAACGATACTCTGTCTGCATTTCCCTGTCAGACTCTGCGAAGCTGAAAGAATTGTCGGTCCGATAACCTTGCTGCTATCCTGCCCTCAGCAGCTACGCCACTGTCCACTGTGTCCACGAACGCGCACGCACACACACATCGGGACTGATCCTCTCGGATTACTCATTCATAGGCAGATAAAGGGATCCGGCCACAGTGAAGGGTTGCTTTCACTTGCCCTATTTGCCTGCTCTGGGGCGGTATATATACACCCTGACCGTCCCTCGGACCACCGAAGGGCTGCCGAAGGGGCACCGCCACCGCAGTCGTGACCACGCCGCACCCCGTCGCGGGCCACTTTATAGCTTTGTAATGGGCTGATCAGCTTTCATGTCCCCCTCGGTCCGCGCAGACTGGAGCAGACCCTCCCGTCGGCGACGTCGCGGAGCGCGCGGCAGCAGGACGACCCGCGGAAAAACTTGGCCGAAAAAGACGCGCGGGGAAACGTTTGTCTTATTCACACCCTTGTAACAAGCGAGCTCCCCGCGTTTAATTTGTTTTCGTTCTTATTTACCTTTCCGGAAGGTGATGAATCACCTGTGGTCAGCGCGCACACACAATGGGAGAGGATTAAACACGATTAAAAATACCCTCCGCCTGAACGACAACCAGCCCGGCGACAGGAAGACACAGAGCCACCACAAAGGCCTTTTATTGCAAACATTATTAGAATAACAAGACATGTTGATGCAGTCACACGAGTCAGTTAATGTACAAGGAATTTGATTCCCACATTTTTTCCAACAGCAGCGGAAGGAGAATTCTACTTTACAATTGTAGAATGATAAACTGCCTGGCTCTTAATGGTGTGTGGTGGTGTTGACACAAAGACGACGACACGAAGGTACAAGAGGCAGGACAGTGCATGTTCAACCAGCCGCAGCCCGCCACCAACGCACTCGACTCGGGCAATATTTTCCTACACTGTGTCTCTGCGCTCGTTTTGTATGAGAAACTCTCAGCGCATGCGGACCGTCTTGCGGGCCTCCCCGGGGAACCATCACCTGGGTGTTAGCCCTTCCCCCTTCTCTGATTTATGGAACGGGATGGCTTGTATATACAAATAACTTGAAGGCGGCAGGGCATATTCGCGGTCGCTCATTGCGAGCTGTTCGCACCGTATATGCTAATCAAGCTGTGAGTGAAAACAAACACAGGTAGACTGCTGGAGGTCCCAGTGGCGTAGTGGAGGAGAAGAATGGGAGGGGGGGTTGTAACCTCTCGCCTGAGCAAAGAGCCGAGGGAGCACGCATTTTTTCTATGATTTCCGTTTGAAAGTGGCCAAAAGCTGTTCGTGAGCCTTTCTCCAAGGCGTGGGTGGGTGGCCCTTAGAATTCAACCATGGTTCTTAAACTTTCGAAAAATTGTTTAGTCCCGTTTCCCGGGCCGGCCAACTGCCAAATTTCCCTGGCGTGCGTATCATGTTTCACTGGACGTGTGTGACACGCGTGAACACGCCCTGGACCGGGAGCGCGGCGCGCCCGATCCGTCTTTGTGCGCTTGTCGGCAGTTGGCATATGGAGACATCCCTTTGATGGATGGCTGCCTGTACGAACAGCTGACCGGTGGTGGCCCCCGACTGTAGTCATGCACCCCGTGTGCCCCTGACCCCGTGCCTCAGTGAACTATGGACGGCATGGAGCGCTCTAGAAAACCTCTAACTACTTGCATGGGTGTGCCAAATTTTATGAGCGCCTCCAACAGGAATTAACAGGGTATACAGAACTGCTTTCGGAACAGTTTGTTTTAAGTTTTCTGTGAATTTTCAAGACAAGATTACCATGGTCCTGGTGCTCATGCAAATATTATCAAGTTTTAGAAAAGAACAAATTTAAAAAAGTGACAACAAAATATTTTTTATAAACAAAAGAAAAACAGAGGCGTCCGGTGCATTCCTGGTCCGTGCAAAGCGCGGGAAATGAAATTAGTTTGTTGTGTTCGAGTTCTATGACACCTCCAATACGCAACTTCTTATTAAAAGGCTACAGACGGGGCGGGGCAGGCGCGCGCCGCCTTATAGGAAAAGTGTCACTCAGGAAGTTCACCAAGTTGTTTCTCTGGCGAACTTTCAGAGGGCGTCGGAGGCAAAGAAAGCGTGTTATTGCATTTTCTTCCGGAATGATCTCCGCGCTTGCTGCGAGAAGTACACAGCTGAAAAAGTGCATTTTGCAGTGTCGACGGTTTGGCTTCTGCAATTGTTTGTCTTTAAGTGTTAACAATCTATTCCGCTGTTTCCATTCCACGAGTGCCAAAAGTGCTTTGACCCTTTAAAAAGCGTCTTCTCCTCGGCGCCGGGCGGGCAGGGCGGGCCGGGCGGCTCGTCGGGGAGGTCAAAGCGCCGCGACCAAACCTGACTTTGACTAATCGGAGCGCTCCTCTTTTGCAGCCGATGCGGGGCGTGGCGCTGGAGTGGCGCAGCGTGGCGCAGGGTGGCACCGCCGCGTAGGAGGAGCAGCACCCACTCAGCCATCACGGCGCAGTCGTCACTGTCAGCCGATCATTTTGATCCAAGCAACAGGCAGTGGCGTAGCTGCCTCGTCCCCAGGTCGGTCCAGTGTGGTGCACAACCTCCCTCATCCTAGGCGCCAGGCGGTTGTTCTTCCAAAATATAACGTGCTTTGTGTCCGGTGTTCTTTTTTTCGGCTGGCAAAATTCAGTTCCTTGGCCGGATTCCGAGCTCGTGACTCGCGGAGGCTAGAGGCGGCACGCGCACACAGGGCCTTACTAGGCGGCCCGTGCGTCTTATAATGTTGACTAATGGAGGTGAAATGCTTTTGTTGGCCGGCCTGGCCGGGCCTGCCGGGGTCTGCCGGGGCCTGCCCCGGCCTGGGACACGCAGTTTGTATTCAGACCGACCCCTTCCAGCCCTGCCTGCCCTTCCAGTGCCTCCCAAGCCGCAGCAGCGGGACGTCCGCGACGCCGGGAGCTCCGCAAGGGAAGGACCGGGGTCCACCTCACCGCCTGGCCCGGGTTCAAACACCACCTGTTACAGGAACCTTTTTTAATTTCGACGTTTTTTCCCCTCTTTCCTCCAAACCCGAAATTTCACTTGGAGGGGAGTGCGCCGGGCCGGCCTGCAGACGCCTCTCCCGAAATGCAAAACGCCAGGCGGGGCGGGCGGGGCGGCGAGGGGAGGCGATGTGTGCCGGCTGCGAGGCGGAATATAGGAGATTGAGAGGAGGATGATTGACAGGATAACACGCTGAGCCGCCGCGTTCCCCGCCCCCTTCCCCCGCCCCGCCGCCATTTTGGAAAGGATTCAAGTGTGCAATGTGGAGTGAAGAGAAGGGTGGAGGTGGAGCGCCGCAGCGAAGAAGATGAAGAAAAAGAAGAAGAAGAAGAAGAAGAAGAGGGATACGCCAGGTGCGCTGTCGTTGCCCGCACACTTGTGCATCTTGGAGGCGACCGGCGTGGTACACACGCGCGCGACTTTTGTCTCTGGCTCACGCCCACACAAATAAAAGGGCTCCGTGTGCGCGCGACGTGTAAATTGCAGTGGCCACGTTACCGCAATTAGTAGCCCGCGGGTTTGTGCAGGGTGCTCTGCATGCTGCGTGCCCCTACTCGCCAAAAACGAAAACGCAAAGGCGGCGCGGAAAGAGTCTTCGGCGGCGTGTTCATCCGCGACGCGCCATGCTCCGCTCCACCCCGCGCACCTCCCCTACCCTCTCCGCGGCGCAGTGCGACGCCTGTCAATCAAAAAGGAGACAATGCCGCGCCACGCCCCTCGCAGCCCTTTGCTCCTCCGCGAGAGCGTGCCCGCCATTTCTGGCGCTCAACGGGGATTTTCTCGTGAGAGAGGCGCGGCCCGGGTTCAAATACCACCTCGGGCCAGTTTTTTTTCCCCGGTCCCACTGACCCTGCGGCCGCTGGCGCGCCCTCCCCTTCCTCCTCATGCCAGGCATGAATTGAGAAAACCACAGAACGGGTCGGGAGCCGTCTAATTAGCAATCTGCACGGAAGGACGGAAGGGGAGCGGAGGGAAAACAAGTTTCGATGCGCCCAATTTCTCAAAGCTTCACCCACAAACAACTTGAGTCCAAATTTGGCCCAGTCAAAAAGGTCATAGACGACAAACAAGAGAGTCCTTTGCCACTGTTCACTAAAGGTCGTACAAGAAACGTACGCCGTTTGACTGTTGTGGTAAACGGGCAGCGAGGGAAGGCGATGAAATTCGGGACCCAGAAAGAGGGCTCGACCCTTTCCCCGCAGCCGGCCGGCAGCCACACCGCAGCACTGGCCGGCCACTACAAGTAGTTCTGGTGCTAAATCATGCGGCCAAGTTGAGGCTGGCCGTGGCTGGCCGCCGCCGTTTGGGCCAGCAGCGCCCTGCGGTCGGCGAGGCCGCGTGCGAGCGGCCCGACGGGGCTCCCCGACGGGGACCCGGCGGTCGGCCAGCGGTCCCGCAAGGGCGACAGGGCCCTGTAGGGGCGCAAGTGGACCATACTTCCCGGCCAGGATGCGGCGCGGTCGGCCGTTCGGCCCAGCTGCAGCAGAGAGCCACCCGGGAAGGGAAAGAGTTATGGCACCGAGTGCATCGCGCAGCCGTACCTGTGTGCGCCGTCGGTGTGCAACGGCGCTGAGGTATCTCCTGATGTAAAATTGTGGAAAGTTCCTGCTGAAGGCCTTCATATGCGCACGTCTACCCCTCCCTCACCAACACGCGCGCGCACACACACATACACACACACTCTTTACAGCCTCTACGTGACCACCTTGCCATAAGGGGTAAGTTTACCCACCCCAGCCGGTCCCCGTTATACAGGCTGCGCGGTTTTCTTGTAAAAATACCGGATAGTTGAATAAAAAGGTTACTTTACTTCGACAGCACTTTTGAGTGTGTGAAAAAAACCGTACCCGTTATGCTTAGTAGCAATTCAGCAGAAAAAAGCTTTGGAATTTGGAATAGAGCGTCTCATGGAATCGCGTCATCACGTTTGAACTTGTCCTGAACTCACTGCATGATCAATTTGAGCAGGGTACTTGAAAACAGCTCGCGGTAAAAGTAGGCCTCTCGGAAGAGCCCCCCTTTTCTGGAAAGCGCCCCGCCCGCCCCGAAGCCCCGAGAGGAAGGCCACCCGGCCGAGTCATTTGGCGGCGACGTCTTTCCGGGGAAACGGTTCCGATGCCGCCTCACTCATGACTCGCGTCAATTGATATTCCCGGAACGGGGCCGCAAAAATCCTTCCCCTTCAGCACCGAGATAATGAGAATGCGTTCCCCGGCAAAGCCTCGCCTATCCCCGTTCGGCAGCTTCGGCCTTCTGGAGGGCGAAAGGACCAGTGAAAGCGAGAGATTGGCGCCAGCCATTGAGGCTCTCGACCAGCGAACAGTGGATATGAGTCTTCCAGAAGCCATCAGCGCGCACTTCGCGCGCGGAGTGGGCTGAGCTGAGCGGCATTCCGAATTTCGCTCCAGATTTCGGCTTCCACAGCAAATTGCATATACTAGTGACGCGTGCCGTTGCCGTTGTCACTGGCTCACCGTGATCCATCATCCCGCCTCGGCTCGGCACGGCCTTGTCGCGCTCGGCTCGGCTCCGCTCGTCTCGGGTGCGTGCGAACCGTTTCATCCCTTGTAACGAAGCAGCGCACCCAGCAACCTCACGGAAAAAAACCAACAAGACAAAAACGAAGGTCCGCGATTTGAGTGTGAGCACAGCGAAGGGCCTCGGGTCGATCCCGCGTAAAAGCGGCGAAGGGAACCGAAGGCAAACCGAAGGCAAGCGACGGGAGCGGCGCGAAAGCCATTCATCTACATTTAGCGCGCAACAAGTTCGAGGCGAGGCCCCGCAGCCACCGCGGCCCTTCGACACACTGCTCATCACCGCGGGGAAGGCCGCCCTGTAACCTCAAAACGGGGGAGAATATCATCCCTTTTTGATTTACTTTCAGGGTTTCCGAAGGAGGAAGTAAGGTACTGTGGAAGTGACCGCTCCGTTTTGGCGCCAAAAGTCAGTGCGCGCGACGGCCCGCGAGTGTTTATGGCTCTGGGCTACGCGAGGCTACGGCGGTAAAAGGGCGTAAATTTGTCACGTGTTTCGGGGCAGCGCAGCGCGGCGCCGCGCGTCTCCGCGGGGATGATATGTAGGCCCGATAAAAGTTGTCTTCCGACGCGACACCCCGCCCGGCATCGCCCGGCATCGCGCCGTCCCGCCGTCTGGCCCGGGGCAGGCTGCCTGGCTGCTCGCGCTGGGGTGGCTTCGGGGTGGCTGCGGGGTGGGGCGCGTCCGCAGAGAAAATGATTGAGAAGGTGACTGTGATCGGTCGCGCCTGTCAACTCGAGCGGGCTGTTCATGATCTCGTCGCCCGCGTCACGTCCAGACCCACTTTGCGCAGCACTAGCCAAGTATATTTGTTGCAAACATCCGACTTCCCGATATTTTCTGCCGAGTTGACTGTCGAAGAAAGATCGACGCGATGGTTGGTCCACAACAGTCTCGATATAGGTTTAAGTTCGGTTTTGGTCCCGCCTAACAATTTGATAGACGCGCCCGTTTTGATTTAATACTTCCCTTCGCAAAAGCACTTTTTATTGATACCGCCAGCGCGGGCGGAGCAGTGGAAGGGGCCGCCCGAAGCCCCCACCAAAGACCAGAGCGTCTTCCTGATTATTCAGTCTTAAATTACCGGAAACTTTGTTCTGTGTTTTTAATTTCCGAGCTGCGGGAACTTTTCGGTACACACTGCCATGCGCCGCGCCGGCCTCGCTGGTGGGATGGGCACCGCGGCGCCGCGATCGTGCCAAGGAAGTTTGATTATTTAGCTGACGAAATGCCGCGGGTACGGCGAGTGGGGGGGAGGGTGGGGGGAGGGGGGGGGGGGGGGGACGCGTCACAGACGCCGTCACAGACGTCGATCTCGGCGCCGCCGGTGACGCCCCGACCAAGACGAACCGCCCTCTGGGGACGGGGCCAGGCAGCGCAGGCAGGCAGGGCAGCCCCGAGGCCTCCGGAGGGAGAGGGCCCAAATAAAATACTTCTGAGAGAGCCGAGAAAGCTGTTTCTAGTGTTATTAGTCGGCTTAGGCAGCCCCGACGGCCCCGGCGTCCCCGCTGCCGTTTCCGGGACCACAGCGGCACGCTCCGCACGCTGCCCCGCAGTGTGGCCCACACCCCCACGCATTTGCATGGCCAGGTAATAAAAGAAACGCCCGCCTTTCCTAAATTGGGCCGAATGCGTGCGGTACAAGGTGCCATTACCCGAGGGGGTGGAGGTGTTGGGGCGTGCGGAGAAAAGGACCGGGACAAACACTGAAAGTCAAACAGATGCCAGTGTCCACTACTGGACTGCACTTGGGACGAGCAGACCAGCGCCATTCAAGCCTCAAGCTCAAGTGAACAATGCATCGCAAAAAAGTGAGAGTTGACGAAGATGCGGTCATCCGAGTCGAAGACGCTCCCCCCGCGCCACTACTGTTTTGCCCCCGCAAGTGCCGCGGCCGGCCCCGCGCGGTGATTCAATGGAATCATAACACCCTTTCACCCCGCTGCTTCCCCTCCACCGCCTCCCCGCCGCAGGGCCGCACCCCTCGATGGGGCGGGGGTGATTTGTGCGTCGAATAGGCTGTGGTCAGCAGCGGGTTTGGGCCGAGGGCGCTCTCCCGGGGCCAGGCAGGCCGGCGGGCCGGCGGGCCAGCGCGGGGTCAGCCCCAACTTGTGACCGCAGAAAGATGGAGGGCAAGCAAGGCTGGCGTCGCGTCGAGGCGGTGGAGGCCGTCGCTGCGGCCGCCGCATGATTTAGCCCCATTAATGCACGCTTAGCCCCGCTCAGCCACGCCTAGCGGGGCCTGGCCGGGCAGCACTACCTGCAGTGCAGGGGGCGCCAGGACTCACACAGCAAGCTGGCTCATTCGGCGCCTCACACTAGTCCAGCTTTCCAATGCGCACTTATTCCTTTTCACAGGACCGCTAACGTGACTGACGGTTGAAGCTTGGCGTTGAAAGAAAGTTGCAGTCGAGCTCAAATCTCAAAAATAAATGAAGTTTTTTTTAAAATAAAAATTGATGTGTGGTGTTACGGAACCCTGCACCCATCGGCGAGTTCTCGACAAATCCTGTAGCGACCGTGTTCGCGCCCATAACTCGTTGGCTCGGCAGGTCTGTGAGCGTGGCCCACGCGGCCCGCCCCTTCCCTCGGAGAGGAGACCTCCGACCCGACGACCTTGGAGCGCGCGCGAGAGGTCGCTCCGACCCATCCTGCCTGGCCGACCCTAGTCCGACCCTACCGGCCCAAAGGCGGTACGCGCGCGCGGCCAGGCCCAGTGACGCCAGAGAGATTTAATTTGAGAAACATAATTAAAGACGTCAACTCGCCTTATCGTAAAATTAATACCAAATCATTTGTCTCTGTACCGGGCGAGAAATGGATAGGCGGGCGGGAGAGACGGCAAAAGGAGATACGCGGCGGAGTGCGGGAGAGACGGGGGGGGGGGGGGGGGCGACGGGGGCCGCGAAGGCCTTCCTGAACAGCTGCGCGGCCAGCGTGCTGCCAGCGGGACGGACGCCGTCCTTCCATATACCGTGTTACACTGTACTCTCCTAGAACGGGCCGATCCCGTTATATTCAAATTATCAAAAATAATCGGACTAGAAGTAAGTCAATCTCTCAAAACTGTTGTAAGCACTAGCAAAAAACAGAAACAACTTGAACACAATTAAAAATGCAGCAATTTTAATGCTGCTGGACGCGGTTTATAACCTCGGCGCATGTAATCACAGCGTGGGTACAAATTTACATGGTAATGTTTCGGGGCGATAAGGTACCTACGTTACACTAGCCGAGTGGGCGTGTTCCGACTCTACGGCAAAAGCCAACCAGTTTTTCTTCCGCCGTTTTCTTTTTAAAACGTAAGGAAGAAAAACATTAAAACCGTGAAATGTTACTCCTTTCAAAATTTCCCTCTGAATCTTTTCCGGCGGTCTTAAATTCCCCAGGAAGCACCGTGGCATTGCTGGCCGAGCGCCCAAACCTGAGCTCAGGCGGCAGGCAGGCGGCAGGCAGGCGGCAGGCTTGCCGCCCTCCGAATCCGGTCCCAGCAGCGCCCCACCGGCCCCACCGGCCCCTCGCGGCCCCGCGCAGGTACAATGATGATTGGCCACCATTACAATCCGACTGGCGACCAAAACGTCTCAAATTACACTTGATACTGCATGGCCGCTGGCGGGGCGCAGCGGCGCAGCGCAGCGACTGTTTCGGGACGAGTGGAGCGTGGAAGGGGGGGAAATGGTCGAAATGATTCGAGCGGACGCGAACACGCTTGACAAAAATTAAAATTGTGCTAATTGTTCAAAACGAAAAAATCTTACGATTACAATTTTATTTGGAGGGGGGGGGGCGATTTTATCTCTTGGGCAAAAATATGTCATCCTCGATTCGTGAAGAATCTTTTTTGAACACATCCAAAATTAACAGAACATGGAACCCAATAGGAGAAAATTGACAGAGCCACGGAACTTAGAGCTGGGTCGTCGGTGTGGTTGTTCAATCGAAAACGAACGGTTGTCGTGTACTAAACTACCCCCTGTGAGGGCGAAAAAAAGGAAGGAAACGGACTGACGCGTTCAAATATAGGCTGCTACCCCGTCATCACGCTAGCCACGCGGCGCCGGCCGAACCGGTCGGGGTGGTGAGCCGGGCAGAGCCCTGGCCTCGGGCCTGGCGGTGGCGTGGCTGGCGTGGCATGGGCACTCCGAATTACAGGGAGCACTGCAATCATAATAAAGGGGGACGGCCCAAAATGGCCGCCCTGCCTTTTCTGAATCGTGGAATACGATTGGTCGAACGGCGTGGCGTGGCGGTGTCGATTTCCAGTCCACGGCCATTTCATACCGCCATGTGTTTTGTGGCCTAATTATAGGGTGAGGTGACCCGGCGGACGTGGCGTACACGAGACGGAAAAAAACGATGGGGAAGAACGAAGAAAAAAAGTGTTCTATTCGGAGAGAGTATTCTCCACCCGGAATGTCAGTCTATTTAGACTATCTTGCATTTGAAGCGCTTTGAAAAATCGCGCGCAAGATCTGCCTATAAACCTCCCTGGCCAATAACGCATGCTACGTCACTCGGCGACGGCGCGGCAGCACACGCGGCGACTGTCGAGTGCTTCATATATATTTATCGAAAAAACACGGATGAAAAATGAAAAGGAGAAAAACGGCGGCGCGCTGCGATATTAGTTGGCCGCATCTGATGCCCTGCCGGGCCGTGCCGGGCCCGCGTGCCGGCATACGCAGCCTCCACCCCAAGGTCCTCCTATCAGTGCAGTGCGAGTGTAACAAATGATACCTTGGTGGCTTTATGAGTGTGTCCGCAGCGCATCTCCACCTTTTCGCATATATTTTCCAGCCTGAGAAATATGTTTCTTTTTTCGCACGCTTCCCGATGCAGTCTTATGCATGCCCGCCGCGCCGCTTGTACACACCCAGAAATCTTCGTTCTCGCGTCCATTTTCACTGGAATAAAGGGACAAGTTGAGAAGATCTGTTTTATAAGGCCTAACAGATTGTTGTGATGATTGGAACTTCCTGCTTGGCATTCAGCTTTCGAACTTGCGTGCTACTTGAATATTCAAGTGATGTTTACCACTTTGCCATTCTTTAATGCCCTCAACACTTTTTTCTCACTATTTGCGACCAGGTGTGGAGCACCTACCCACCATGTCCTTATCTCTCAGCACGCCCAAATGCGCACCCCACCCACCACACCACACACAGAGGCAAACTTTTTCGCTCTCTTTGTATGTGTGACTGAACATTCCTCACATATTCGCAGATGACGCTTCCTCCGTAGAATGCAGACTCCTCTCTGCCCCATTTGACTCTCGTGACTGTTGCTTTTCCCTCTCCGCACGCCCCACCGTGCGCATTCTTGTGTTTTTCCGCACCACACTCTTCCAGAGTCATTTTGAGTCTGCGACCCGTCGAGGAGCCCGGCCCGGAGGACCCGGAGGACCCGGAGGAACCGGAGTACGGGACCAATCAGTCGAGCTTCTCCACGCCAAGAGCTCCTCCTTGCTGTCATACGGCACGGCAAAAAAGTGGCTCCGGTCGGCGCAAAGGCGGGGCGGCCATATTTCTGGGTTGTTGTTGTTGTTTCCCCATGAGCTGCCATGATTGGGCAGTCCCCCTTCCCCCTTTTCCCCGCCCACTCCGTGGCCGCGCGACTTCACCGTGCCTACCAATTAAGCACAATTTATTTAATGTGGGGCTGTGTCTCTGTCATTACCGTTCTCTGCTCCGGGCGCCGAGTTCTCCCGCGCGCCGCCCGCTCCGGCCGCTCCGGCGGGACCAAGACCGAGTCCGGGCCGAGCGTCGCCGTGGCGTCGCCGCGCCCCCCAACCCCTTCAAACTGCCCGCCGCCACGCACAAGTCCACTCACAAGAGAGCCTTTTTTCCCCGCCCCGGACGGCTTGCACGGGGTCGCCGCACTGCGCCGTTTAGTCCAATTTCACCTTCTTATTCAACGAAAGACCCGGCGTTTTTCATCCAGTATAACTCGATCGTCACTATTAAAAAAACAGTGGCAGATATCGGCGTGGGAAGTGGCTGGCAGTCTGTGCCTGGAGGGTGGCCTACCCCACTGCAGTGACGGCTGGGCGGACGGGGCCGGCTTGAAAAATGATGCGTCAAAATCAAGATTTCCCCTCTTTTGGCCGTTCACTAGCTTTTTACTCCTCGCGTCCTTTCCGACATTTTATTCGTTGTTGGGCCCCGGGCTCGGCCCCGGGCGCCTGGCAGGCTACACGGTACAAATGCTTTTTCATATGTCACTACTTTTTTACGTCAGCGCCGCGGGTAAAAAATCACAGGCACTGTGATTGGCAGCGTGGCCTTCACGCCGTCTCTCTCGCACGCACAGAGTTTCCGAAAACAGGACCAGGAAATCCCAGCCCAGCAATCGGTGTTAAAGTGCGCTAGAGGAAATTAATGTTTATGGCTGTGCCAGCGAGAACTTTGTCATGGAGCTTCCCACAGAGGCAACAACAACGAAGCACGAAGCGAAGAGTTCTTGTGCTGTTCCGAGTCCTATCGGCCTGGCGTGGCCTGGCTCCTAGAGAGGTTCTAGAGTCTCACTCCGCCACCTACGCTGCGGGTGTCATTTCTGGCAGTGTACAAACGACATTTCCAGGGCATGAAAAACAACACGAACCACACTAGGAACGCCCCTTTCTTTTCGCACACCGCGCCGCGCGGCCGTTCCCATGTCCCCCAACCCCTTCCGTGACTTGAAGCATTTATTTGACCGCCTGTGACCATGCTAAAGCACGGGTCGCGCACCGAAAGGAACAGACCTTGTCGTTCAAATTATCTTTTCAATGGGCGGGAAAACACGAAGGGCACTGGCCGCTGCGTCCGTCGGCCTGTGTCCGTCCGTCTGCGCGTCCCTCGAGACGACTCGGACAATTTTGTCCACACTCGTTCCTACAAGGCCGTGAGAAAGGTCGCCAAGTTGGAATTTGCAAGGCGGTGGCGGATGCGTGGTGCGTGCGTCGCGCGCCCTTGCGAAAGATTTATGTGGCCGAGGGTGCGTTCCCTTCTCGCCTCCCCCACGGCTTTGCCCACGGCCACGCTCGGCCGAGAGGGCGCGGTGAAAAGCAGGCTGTTGAACAAGTGTGAGACCATGAAGTGACCACATTTGACCGTCATGATCGTGTTAGTGTCGTCCGCTGCCGCAATCCTGAAAACAGGGGACACTTTTTCACAAAAAAAAATATTCTGGAAATGAAAATTAAGCACAGTTTAACAACAACTTGCCACTTCTTACCTGGTAGTTAGTTACTTACCTGCCTTATTTTTTTTATGAAGAAGTCTTCAGCCGTGCACAATTAAATTTTCAACTGAAACTTGGCGTTCAGTCGCAAATATATTTGTCGGCGAAAACCCACGCTGAAAACGTAGGCTGTTTAGCCAGAAGTGTGCATTGCGAGGAAAAGCATAAGAACTGTCGAGCGTTTAGAGAGACCAGCGGTTAGACAGTCCAATAGATTTCAGGACGAGACAAAACACACAGACTTTGAACTGAAAACCAAAACCGAGGGCCGGTGTTTGAAAAGCACTGAAGCCGTCGGTTTCTGCGTTGTTTACGGTTACAGTGGGCGAAATTCATTGCGGGGCGCGCCATGTTTGGCGACGACGTGCCATGTTTGGGGAACAGTTGTCAATGAATTCGAGCGCGACACACATGCCGCGCAGCACATGGCGGGGAAAGGTCCGGGGGGAAAAGGCCAAAAGGGCGACACTTTCATTCCTTTCCGAATTTTCATCTCAGATTCATTCCGGGGACACGTGACGAGAAAGCATATGCTCGCCCCGCCGACTTTCGGCCGCCGCCCCCTTCACGACAACAGATTCAACATTTTTGTGCATGCCGCGGGCGTCCCTCGCATCGAGCACCGGCCGCACACGGCGCCGTGGGGCCCTGAGGCCGTGGGGCCCGGAGGCCGTGGGGCCCTGTGGCCGCGTGGGGTGGGCGCCACGCCGGGCCGCTTCATTGCAGCCAAATCGAACGGGTTGTGTGTGTGTGTGTCCGCGCGACCGGAGACTGGACGAGTGGCACGATATCAATGACTGACCACGCCAAGGCGCTGGCTGAGCGAGCGAGGCGCCGCGAGCACACCAAGGTGGAGGTCGCGGAGGTGAGGCGGCGACACGCCCCCGCCGCCCGGCCGCTCCCCCCGGCTGGTCGTTAGCTCGCGCCTCACGTCGCCCGGAGCCCCGGAGTCACAGATTAAAGTTGGCCACGATCATTGTTTTCTGCGACAGAACGCTAATAAACTCCGGAAGTGCCGCGACGAAAACTAAACGGGGACACACTGCCAAACCGCACGCCGGCCGGTGTGACCCTTCCGTTCCGTATCGCCCTTCCACCAAACAGAGCGAAGGAGTGCGGAAAGAGCGCCGATAAGACCCAATAAAACTCAATCTGTCGCTCGCTCCTCTGCACCCTGACCGCCGGCGCGGCTCGGTGTTCCCCGCCCGGCCGGCCGGCCAGCCAGCGATGCCCATCCATCAAAAAATAAATAAATCCTGTAATGTATTCGCAATGTGTCGGAACAAGCACACGGGTCATTCAACGGTTTCCACGCGGCCGGCAACGGTAGGGGAGGGGAGGGGGGGAGGAGTGCGTCCAGGGTAGGTTTCGGATAACCTGCCTGAGCGTGAGCGTCCGTCATCAACTGCATCCATGGGAAGGAGGAGGAGGAGGAGGAGAAGAAGAAGAAGAAGAAGAAGAAGAAGAAGAAGAAGAAGAGAAGAAGAAGAAGAAGAAGAAGAAGAAGAAGAAGAAGAAGAAGAAGAAGAAGAAAGACCGGAAGCAGAACTGGGCCCTCCCAGGAAGCGTGACGCGGTGGAGGAGCGCCCACCTAAGGGTTGACAGCCCTCGGGCAGCCCTTGGGCGTTTAGGGCGAGCGAGGCACCCTCGCTCCGGGACGGCGGCACGAAGGGCATGGGGCTGCACGGGGCTGCACGGGGCCACCTACCAAGGGACTGGAGGGACGCGAAGGGGAGCGCCGCGGCGGCGGGGCAGTTGTACTGGCAGAGTTCAAATAGCTCCTCTGTGGTGTGATTTATGGTTTTGGTTACGTTCGGCTTGCGCGATGAATTAATTATTCGCGCGAATTCATCCGCGGCAGTTTTATATCAGTTAGCGAGAGAGAGGGACGGAGAGAGCGAGGCGCCCCAACTTGCCACGCAACTGCAGTTGCAAAGGGGAAGGACCGCGAGGTGCCCTGCACGCCCCACACGCCCTGGCCCGCCCTGCACGCCGCGGTCGGCCGCCTGTTGATTTGTTTGCTCAGCGAAGCGCCACCACTGTGTTTGGCGACGAGATTAGCGAGGCGCCACTCTCAGAGTCAATGCGGCAGCCGACATGAAGCGAAGCGATAAAAGTACCAACGATTCGGAACTTTTCGCGTTGTTTTTTTGGCAAAATGTTTAAGAGCCGTCCAGAACAACAAATGGAGGCACGGTTCCGTGAGCAGCGGCATCAGACGGCGGCGCGGGCTCTCCGTCATGCGTCGCGGTGCCGCGCGGCGCCGCCAACCTGACAACCACAAAACAATAGTTGCAATCAAGGTTGGTAGCCGTGACACTGGGCGTGCATCATCTCCCCCTGACGGAGACAGACTCCGGCGCCTGACGAGTGTCGGGCCAGCAGCACAGCCAGCGAGCCGACGGGCAGCGCGTCACGGTAGAGCAGCCCGGCCGGAAGGTTGGCAAGGCGCAGCAACGCGCAGCGACGCCACTGCAAATATTGCCTTCTGTCTCGAGGAGACGTATTTCCGGCCATTTCCCGCCCGGACTGTACCGTTCCGGAAAAGTGTTTCGGCTGCGCGCTCATGACACGACGAGTGGGACTGACTCCGGGCGATAAAAATGTAAAGCCCGCCGAAACACCGCGGCGCCGCGCCAGTCGAAAATTAATCTTCGGCCCATTGGACGGACGACGCTTCGGGTTTCTTTTGAACACACAACAAAAGAGTGTTGGCACACGGGAGAAGAGACAAGCGACCAGCCACCCCTCCTTGAGACAAAGCAAAGGGTGGCTGCACCAGCGCGGCTCGCGCGGCCCCCTGCAGGGTGCAGCCTCGGACCTCGGCAGGCCGGGCAGGCCGGGCAGGCCGGCAGCGAGGGCTTTGCGGCCTTCAAACTCATCGTCGCGATGATAGGGACGGAAATCCCAGCGCCGGAGGAGGGCTCGGCGGGGCAGGGCTCGGCGGGGAAGGGCTCGGCGGGGAAGGGCTCGGCGGGGAAGGGCTCGGCGGGGAAGGGCTCGACGAGGAAGGGCTCGGCGGGGAAGGGCTCGGCGGGGAAGGGCTCGGCGGGGAAGGGCTCGGCGGGGAAGGGCTCGGCGGGGAAGGGCTCGGCGGGGAAGGGCTCGGCGGGGAAGGGCTCGGCGGGGAAGGGCTCGGCGGGGAAGGGCTCGGCGGGGAAGGGCTCGGCGGGGAAGGGCTCGGCGGGGAAGGGCTCGGCGGGGAAGGGCTCGGCGGGGAAGGGCTCGGCGGGGAAGGGCTCGGCGGGGAAGGGCTCGGCGGGGAAGGGCTCGACTGGCGACGAACGACTCGTCGCAGCAAAGGGGGAGGGAAGTTTCACTGCTATATGGTTTCGACGAGTTCGGGGAAGAAACAATAATTGTGTAGGAGGGGCCGCCACTCTGCAGTCTGCTGGGGAGTCGCTAAAAACTTGGAGTCTATCTGCGACGCGCCGGGTCACGGCTGCCGAACTCCGCAAGGAAATAAGCGACTGCTTGAAAAATTAGAAGACGAGGCACCGAGGGGTGCGCCCCGAACGCGCATGGACAACAGCCCCACCCTCGTACCCTCCAAGAAATAACAGAAAAAGGAGCGGGGCGAAGTTGATGCTTGCCCCGACGTCATACTTGATCCAATCTGGCCATCTCTGGCCGGTCTATCATCAGCACCAATTACCAACCACTTCGCCCAGGGCAAATTAGAAAAGGGCGTAGCCGTGGCGCAGCCGTGGCGTAGCCGCCACTCCCCATGCAGAGCAGCGCGGCCCCGCGGAGTCCGCAGGACAAGCTCACTGGGAAAAGGGAAAATTGGAAAAACGTCCCGGCCGTGAAGAAATCTGGGTCTGGGCGTCCGCCGCGCTCCGCCGCGAGCCAGGTGGGTTTAATAAACGACCTTGACGCTCTCTGCCCCTCTGCCGAGCGATTCCAAAGGATACTTTGGTGTGCTCCGTCTCTGTCGCGCCCTTGGGGCGACCCCTTCGGGTGCGAGAGAGAGGCAGAGCGACGAAGCGACCCTCCGGAACCGCTCGCCAGGTCTCCCCCGCGCCGCGGCACCAGCAGCGCGCTAACGAAAAATTTCCTCCCTTTTCAAGATACAATTTAGTTCCTGGAGAAGAAGGGGAAAAAATATATATCTATATAGGGAACGAAAAGAAACACGGGACAGTGCGGTTGAAGCGGCTCGCACCATTAATCTTTGGCGAGGGACGTAAAAAGGGCGTAGAGATGTTAGGAAGAGGGGTGAGGCCCCGGCCGGCCCGGCCCGCCAGCCCACCCGGCCGCAGGGTTGCGTGCGCCACAGTGCGCCAGTGGCGCCTTCTCGCGGGGCCCGGCCAGCCCGGCTAGCCCGTCCGCCAGGCCAGCGCGCCCAACGAGTCCGACTAGACAGGGACGCCGCTGGCCGGCGAGGGGGGCGGGGGAAGGGGGCAAGGCGGCGAGTCCAGACTGCAGCGCGGTTCGCCTTGAAATGCAGCGCGCGGCGCACCAACAACAAGGAGGCCGTGACGGTGGCGCTGGACATGGCGGCCCGGCCGTTTTTCCGGTCACGTCCGGCCTATATCCGACCGCCGCAGCGTGCACTGCCTGCACAGCCTCGGCCAGCTCCTCGCGCCCCTCCGGCGCCCCGACGACGCCGACGACGCCGCGAGCACGCCGTCGTGCGCGGCACAAATCTGGCGGGGTGCGCGGATGTGCCGGTGTGACTCTGTGAGTATACGCGTCGCCGAGAGCCAGACTACGTCTTGCATTGGAACTCGACGCAACACTGCACGGTCGCACCGATGTCTCTCTCATTCCAGGTCAGCCATTGAGTTTGAAAATACTGGTCCTGGACGTGCCTGCGTCCGTCTCACCTGATCCGCTGCACCCCAAGCGGCCCGTCAGCCCGGCGGCACGCAGTCCCGTCGAGCCGGGGTGTCGGATGGGCGGCCTACCTGCCGGGCGGGGGAGGCCAGCCAGCAGCCACGCCGGAGGCCGGAGGACCACCACCACCGCGTCGACGGGCCTTCATCGTCGTTCGGACCAGTACGCGCTGCCCCGCCGCCACCCTCCGCCCCGCCTTTTATAGCACCTAAACGGCGGTGTCCATGGCGCCGCGTCGCACCGCCTAGCGCCCCGGAGGGCCCTCCAGCTGCGCGGCGAATTGAAGCCAAGTGCGCGCCGCGTTCATAAACTGTTTATTCAAATACAGCACTCCGTCATTATCCGCGCCGCTTTTTCTTCCCTCTCCGCAGACGCGGCGACGCGGCAGACGCCATGCGGCAATCCGACAAATCTCTGTGCGCGGTGCGCGTGAGCGGGGTGGCGTTTTTTAAATATGACTTTTTTTGTTTTGTTTTATTCCCGTTTCGCAGCAGACGACGCCTTGGCCGCAGGACGCCGCCTTGGCCGCGCTCGCTCCGCTCTGCGGCGCTCTGCGGCTACCCGCCGGCCTGCACCGCCAAATAATAATTCTTGCTAAAATATGCGGGGGAGGAGTTCCCCCTTCCATTGCCTCCACTCACACATTGCCGTGTTGAGAAATAGGGATGTAAAATAAATTCAAGGGGAAAAAAGCGCACAAAGAAGAATTAAAGAACTCGCGGAATGGAAAAATATCGTAATCAAGCTTTGTTTTATGACTGGCTGAAGCCAAATGGGGAGGAAGAGGGAAAGGAGGAAGGAGTCGCGGGACAAGGAGCGGCCGGGGATCACTTTCGAAAGGAAGGTCCGGAGAAAATAAAAATTTGAATAGGGCGCAAGGTAGGCTAGGATGAGTCGGGTGCGTAAGTGAGACACCGGAAAAAGTTCTAGAGGTTGCAGCCCACAAACTATAGCGGTTAAAAAAAATCAAGCCTGTCGAAATTTTTCAGTCAAATTATTAAGCACAAGCTAAATTTTTAGGCTAACTTCAAAATTAAACTAACTTAGCATTACAGCCATGTCTTATTAATTTCTTTTTAAAATTTCAAAATGTAGCTCAGTCTGGTTTCTTCTATTTTTTCTTCAATACGGGGATCTTCCATTACCAGATTTGTGGAAACGAGAAGTGGCGTGAGGCGGGGAAGGGGGCGGGTGGGGTGGGGGTGAGAGGGCGGCCCCGACAAACCGCGCTGCCGGCCGTAGCGCCACCGAGCAGCGAAGCACGACGCCGGGCTGCTTTTAAAATGACACACCGAGAATAACAATAACACGCAAATAAGCAAGTCGCCGGGCCGCCGACGGGGCCGCCCCCTTGGAGGGTCCTTGCGGGTCCTTGCGGCCGCCTTGGGCCTATCTCAGCCCACTTCCCCCAGCCACGAATAAACATGAAAGCGAAGGTTAAATGGCGGTGAATGTGAGAATGAGCCCTGGGCCCTGGGGGGTTGGGGGTGGGGGTGGGGGTGGGGGAGTAGGGGTGGGGCGCCGCCTCCAGCGCGCCGCGCACTGTTGGCGCTACGGATTGCGGTGTACCGCGGTGTGCGTAGACCAAAGAGAAAAAAAAGTGTCGTCTTGTTTTTATCTCTGCTGTTCTGGTGGTCTCCTTTGGAGCGGCCCGGGCGGCGCGGGGGGTGTCGGCTAGGGGTGGAGGGAGAGGGAAAGGCCGTATCTGCCTTGCAGGGCCTGCAGCCCCTGCGGCCCGCCACCCCCACACTTACGTCCTTGTTGGCGTCGCCTTGCGCGTTCGGCTGCGCGCTGCCGCACCCAGCCAGCCTCGCAGCCAGCGCGGGGCCGGGGGACTCGCTTCGCCAGTCTCATCATTTTTTTTTCTAATTCCATGGAAACTTAAAAAAGTTAAGCCCCAGCGCCGATTGGAGGACGGGGGTGGGGCGGGGGAGGGTGGGAGGGTCGTGATGACATGATAAGAGTACACTGCGTCTCGGTGCCCGCGCTGGCCGCGCCGCCTGCGTCACAGGAGCCAGGGAGCGAGCCCACGGAAAAAATTAAACGGCCGGAATGTGAAAAAACGAGAGTGCAGAGACGGCGCACGAAGTGGTTGGATTTGAACCCGCGACCGACGGCGAGGTTCTGAGCAAGCGAGACGTGGGCACGCAAGCTGTATTGCTATGCCCACAGGTCCGCGGCCTTGTGGATTTCTAGTCAAATGTTGCACTGAAGTGGCGCTTGCGCCCCACGCGTGTCGGAGGTCCACGGAGGTCATCCTGACCACGAACTGGCACTTGGCGTGCTTGGCGGCGGTGCGGGAGCTCGGCCGCCAGATCGCACAGCGTGGCGCGCACCAAGTCCGCGGGGTCCGCGACGACGCCTCGAGACAAATGAAGCAACCCCACTGCAAAGGCTGGCCGCGCTGCGGTCTGGCGGCCTGGCGGGACGGCGGGGAGCGCGCCGGTGTCTGCGGCCGGCCTCTCCCCGCCGGGCCGCCGGGCCGACGGGGAGACCTCCTCGCCGGGATGAAATATGTTGCAGCACTTCCTTATGAAGAGCTTACAAGTCGGTTAGCAGTGAGGCGGGGCGGCGGGGCGGCCCGCGGCGGGGCCTTGCAGCGATACTGGGCGGCGATGCCTTGATACAAGCGCCACCCTCCGCCGCCGCGCCGCCGCCGCCAAGCCCTGGCCGAGGCCGTCGTGCCCCGCCGTGCCCCGCCACCACCGCGACGGCCTTGCGCGAGGGGTGGCGGCGCGCGGCGGATGCGGACAGATGCTGGGATCCGCTCTGCTCCGCGGGGCAGAGCGGGCAGAGCTGGCAGGCGGAGGGAAGGCCGCAGTGTTCGCCGGAAAGGACCCACCGCCTGGCACGGCCACGCCACTGCAACGCCACGGCCACGCCATGGCACGCCACTGTATCGCTCCGTCGGGCCCGTCGGGCCGCAGCAGGCCCAGCAGCGCGACGAGCCACCGCCCCACACCCCGCCCCGCCATGCACACTGCAATCAAAGTAGCGCCCCGCACTTCACGTGCATATCTCATAACACTCGAACGTCGCACTCGCACTCACACATGCAAACACGCACACGCGCGCCCACACCCTCACAGGCGCACACAGACGCACACCGACGCGCCGTATATGCACGGTCACGACTGTCAGACGAGTGAGGAGCAATGATTGATGATGGCGTGCGCTGTGCGCGCTGTGCGCCTTACCGCCGGAACCCACCCCTTCTTTTTCCGCCCCTGTCCCGCGACCCCTGCTCCCCTCCCCTTCTCCTGCCCCTCGCCTCCGCTCCACTTCCCTCCCGGCCCTCGCTATGGCCTACTCCAACCCTTTCTGCACAGCGTTTAGAGCACCACGGTTTATTATAAATGCCCATCCACCCGGGTGGGGCCATAGGGCCACTCCCCCCGGTATAGTGGACTAGACTGTACTAGACAGACACGCTGGCAAACCCTCTGGCAGGGAACTAGGGAACTCCGCATCATCAATGGTTTGACCTGATTGAGTAGAGGGTAGATCTGACCTAAATAGCCATCCAGAGTTGAGAGACAAACTGTAGGAATGCCTCAAAATGACACAACATGAAACGCAAAAGTTCAAGCCGACGGACACGTCGGCTCGGCATCGGCATCGGTCGGTCGGTCGGCCTTGCCCGTTGAGTCCGCCAGGCAGTCCGTTCTGCCCGTCCGCTCTTCCTCCGCCGCGCCGCCCGTCCGTCGGTCAGCTTGGGCAGCTCGGCCGCCGCGGACGGCTCGACTCACCCTTCCCTCCCGAAAGCCCACTTGACTGGGATAGAGTTCGCTTCCCGGGGGGAACGAACTGCACTCAAATCTAAAATTTTAAAATGCATCTACAACTCTACAATAACTGTAAGGCATCTGGACTTAAATTGAAGTTTATCTAGTGTTACAAATGGCAGGTCGCATACAAAAAAATTATAGTAAGACTGCAGTTGGACTTATGTAGATACAGCAGTTTAACTGTATAAACTACATTTAAAACTGCAGTTAACTACATTTTTCTTGAAAATAAACTGGTAGTTTTTTGTAATACTGCAGTCAAATCTGCAGTTTAGACTACGGTCATTCTCGTTTTAAAAAACAGTTAAAACTGGAGTTGCAAAGTATTTTTTAAACTATATTTTTAAAATTTTTTTTAAAATTTTTTCCTTGTTCTGGGGGAACTCTCTCCCACCCACCCAACCCCCTTTCCATCGTTACTCAACGACTTTTGATGATGAAAGTTGTAGGCGGCGATGGTATTCGAACGACGATCCTCCGGGTCGTGGAGCGGAGGACTTGACCACTACGCTGGCAGTCGGGCGTGCCCGGAGACGTGCACGCCCCGGGACCACATGACAAGACCCCCTCTCGTGACCCACTGATCGGGCACTGCAGTTCAACTGCATTTTTAATGCAGTTTAACCGTAGACAATGGCACTTGGCTAGATGATGTGCACTTGGCTATCACAATTTCTACGCAAACTGACGTTTTACACCGTAAGCCCACAATTTATAAGCGGAGCAGCATATCCATTTTTATAAACGATAGGGCAAAAAAAATCCGTATTAGAATCGCTGCCGTTTCTTTATCTTAACGAATTCCGCGCAACTGACTGAACACCAATTTCTGGTTTTCAAACACAAAAAAGGGAAACTAAATTTGGAGAATTTGGTGAATATTTGGAATTGGGACAAAATAGAACACTGATTTGGCTGAACTATGAAGTTGCTTACAAAACTGAAAAAAAGGGAAACCCAAAAATTGTAGTCAAACAAAAATTTTAAATTTACACTCCCGAATGTGCTTGTTTTTTGCAAACGGAAGTACAATTTAATTTCTGACTACAGTGGAGTTAGAACTGCATTTAAGAATGCACTTGAGACTGCAATTAAACTATACCTGTACTGCTGTTGAAATGCACTCTATACTACGTTTTGATCTACAGAGTTAAACTACTTTAAAAATACTTTTAAAACTGCCGTTTCTGAACTGCAGTTTTAGACTGTAGTCTGCACTCAGTAAAATCTGCACTTCCTTCCACCGGTTGCGCGGGACTGTTCATAAATTACGATGAAGCAAGAAAAACAGTCTGTTTAGTCAGATCCAGGCGGGGGCCGCGGGTCGGCAAGAAAACTATGCGAGCGGCTCTTTCAGTTGCAATGAAGGGGTGGGGGCGTTCCGGGCGTCCCTCTTGCCTCCCCGGAGTGCCGAAAGAGTGCGGGGCAGTCGGCGGCAGCGCTGCAGAGCAGTCGGCGCGCGGGGCGTATCAGCGCCGATAAGTGAGACTCGCTCCGCATGAAGTCCCTCACCGCCGCGCTGCGGGGCCGCGCCGCCGTGCCTCTTTTTCTCATACATACATCCTCCTGCATCACCTGCACCCCCACCCCTGCTTCCTCACTCACACACACACGGACACCTTTTTGCCGCTTCCTCTTGTGCCCTTATTTTCTCAGCCGCGTAGAGAAAGGAAACGCAAGGGGAGGCTTGGGGAGGGCGGGGGGAGGGGACACCCCTTTCGAGGCCCCGATATCTCTTTCAGCCCCCCCCCCCCCCCGGCAACATGGCAAACCTAATGTGAATCAGCAACGCACTCATTATTCGGGCCGAGAGAAAGCGCGCGCCTTCCCGCCTTCCCGGCTCGCGCATCCAGAGCCTTTTCTTTCTCTTATTCGGGAAAATCGGCGGCCAGCCGGCCGGCGTGACGTCTGCTGTTTCCAGGCCGATCCACAGTGATGGTGTCAAAAAGCGCTCACCCAATCCACAACCGAAAAGCCACCGCGCGGAACTCTGGAGAGTGACCCTGAAACAGCCGAGGAAGAAAAAGGGGGTGTACTCGCGTGTTGCCGCCGAGAGACTCTCTCAAACGCTTCCCTCATTTATTCAACCGTATTTCCGCAGCAAAGCACTGCCTCTGCCCGCGCCAGCTAGCGCCAGCTTGCCTTCGGCCGCCTCCTCTCCTTCCAGACATTTTTTCGCGTGGCGCCGCCGCGACTCTTCTTTCTCTTTCTCTCTTTTTCTCCCCTCCCCGCTTACAAATATGCTAATTGCTCGCGTGTAGGTCCTCCATCTCCGCACCCCTCCCACTCCCCCCACTCCCCCCTCCGCGGCCAAACGGTGCATTTAAGTCGTCGTCTTCCCAGATTTACAGTTCGAAGCGCCGCTTCCCTTCCCGGTGCACCTTGACCTCTTTTTTCCCTCCTTCCCGGTTTCTCTTTGGATTATGAAAAATTCGGCGGCCGCTTCATGATGCGCCAGCACCCTCGCGCCCAGCCCACCCTCACCCCTCGCCCCCCGCGCAGCGACGAAGGGCAGCAGAGGGGGCAGTCATCATGGGATCGGGTGAAATATTGGAAAAGAAAAATCGACAAGAAAACAAATATATTTCACTCGCGAAGGAATCTGGCGGAGAGCTCAACTTTTCTTTACCGGCGGCGTGGCGTGGCGTGGGGGAGGCGTGGGCCCGTGCCGTCAGCTGGTGGATCCCCGCCGGCCTTCGGAAGGCCCCTCCCCTCCCCTCCCCTCCCCCCCTCCCCTCCCCTCCCCGCCCCGCCCAGCGCGACTTCCCCCGTGTGCCATCCACCCCCTTACATATGAATACGATTCTAAATTTGAGATCGGCACCGTATGAAAAAAAGGCGCGCGACCAACAGGGTGAAAAATGAGGGAAATATTTTAATAAAAATAAATAAATGCAGCAAAGCGACGCGGTGCAGCGCAGCAGCGCCCCTGGCGAGCAGGCAACGCGCGGACGGCCGCGTCGGTTGGGTGGCCTGCCCTCCATTGCCATTACCATTAAGGGCCAGACCACGTGGGCGCCTAGACCACCCGGCAGGCCGGAGCAGCACCGTCAAAGAAGTTTCGACAATACTTTTTCGTCTATACCGTTTTATTCTTTCATGAGATGTGTCGCCATTTTTAAGTGTTAGTGCTTTGAATTCTGTTTTCATCGACGCAACCCCTGCCCCATGTCTCGCGCACCAACTATCCCCCCTCCCGGCCGGCAGCCCAAATCTGCAGGCAGGTCTTTCCCCGCGCGGGTCGTCAAGTTTTCTGCATCTCCCGGTCGTTTGTAAACACTCCAACTTTCGAGGAATCTCGCAGGTCACGTTTTTAGTTCAAGGTACTTCCCGCAAGATGACGCCACGAGGGGAGGACTTGGGCGACGCCGCCACAGGGCCCCGGCCAGGGCGCGGGGCGCGGGGGAGGGGGCAAGGGCCGGGGAAGGGCGGCCAGGGCGCTGAAGGGCCGCACAGCTTTCAAAAGTAACCGCTGTAAACACACGCGACATTTTACAAGGGTGTCAACACATTTCGGAAGCGCGAATCTGTTGGCGTGTCGCGCCGCTCGTCTCCACCGCGTCGCGCTGACAGGCGGTGCAGGCTTCGATCCGGGAAGCGCCAGGAAGCGCGTCCGGCCGGCCAGGACATGCGGCACCCACTCCCAACGGAGAGCCAGAGAATGGTGAAATCTGTGGAAGGCGCTTCTCGGCCGAGGCCATGCCCTGCCACGCCATGCACGCATAGCTGCGAGGTGACCGTGAGGCCTTGGGCGGGGGGCCTTATCGGCCAGGGAGTTCTCCGTCTCGGCGGTCTCGGCGGTCTCGGCCTTGGGGCGTCCGCCAGCACACTGCAGCACGCCAGCGCAAGCCCCACGGCGCGGCGGCCTGGGCGGCCAGGGCGGCCCCTCCCGTCTCGGAATGTCCAGCGTCGGATGCTTGCCATTCTCGAACGGCCGTGCCGTGCCGCTCGGGGGAGACCGAGCCTCCCCCGAACACCTCGGCATCTCGGCCGAACATCTCGCCCCGGCCGAGATTCGAACCCGCGTTCGCGCGTTCGTGTCCGCCCGCCGCTTTGAGAATAGCCCCCACACTATTAACAAGTTTCCCTTCCGCGGTCCGGCCGTGTCTATTTCTAGGTAGCGAGGCGCGGCGAGGCGCGGCGAGGCGCGGCGAGGCAGGCGATGAGCGCAGAGATGACTGGCGGAGATGGCGCGGGCCGGCCGGCCAACTCTTTGGCAGACGGGCCGGGCCGGGCCGAGCGGCCACAGACACGTGAATGGGGATTCAGTCAGCACACTGTCTCTCTCGTCCCTCTCGCACCTACGCGGGCTACCCCACGAGTGCGAGAGACAGAACGACGAAAACGACCCTGTCGCGGCCAGGCCAGACACGCACGTGGACGGCATCGATAGGGGACGATCGACCTATCGAAGTACGACCGAAGTAAGGTGCGTTCATCAAAGTGAAAGTGACGGTAGCTTTATCATCCTCGTGAAAACTTCGCGCGGACTTACAGTGCGGAAGTGGTGTAGGGTGTAGTACGAGCGCAAGGAATCAAAAAGTGCGATAGGGGCGAGGCGCCGTCCGGGGAAGACCAAAAGCATAATACCGGCGGGGCCGGCAGCACAAAGGGATCCAGGAAATCGCGGTCAGCGTCAGCGCGCACACACACGCGCACACACACAGAATGCTCGCCCTTCCCCCGGCGCCGTGGTAGTTCGACGTCTTACGGCCGCGCTGGCCCCGCGCTGCCCTGCACTGTGTGCCCTGCGTGCGACCGCCACCAAAAAAGCAGAAACGGCGCTCGCCCTTCTCCTTGGCCGGCCCGCTCGCCCCGCTCCTTGCTGCCCATTGTCATGTAAGGCACCCGCAACAATATCCTGGCGGCCGCGGGGAAGTGCGGACTCATTCGGTTCCTTAGCTTCCCCCGCGTCGGCAGTCAGCGGCCCCCGCTGCCTCGCTGCCCCGCTGCCTCGGCCCGTGGCGAGGACGCCCTCCTCAGCCCCTGCCCACCTCAGGGCTCAGCCCTTATCCGCGCCCGGATAAGACCGGGAATGCAAGGGAGATTTCGGTTTGACGGTTTGACCCCCACCGGTGCGACCGTCGCTACTAGCGCGGGAATAAATAATCAAACGGCGGCGAAGAAAGGCGGAACAAGAAGAAGAAGGGGACGAAAGAAGAAGCAATAAAACAGCCATGACACACCCGAGGTGGCTGACGTTGAAATGCATGAGACAGAAGTTTGACTTGCAGCGCAGGGACCGGCGGGGATTTGGGAAAGAGAGGCGAATGGGACGCAGCGCTGAGGCGGAGGGAGGGGGAGGGGGAAGGGCCCAAAGGGGTGGCGCGACGGAGAGAACCGGACGCCACGCGGCCACCCTACACCCTACCTCGGACAAAACTCGGAATTTCATCGGTCCAAGGCGGCGGTTGCGTTTGTTTGGAACCAGTATCCATGACGCGAAAAGACTTGGGAATACTAACATGGTTATGGTAAGGAGCGGGGCTGTGGTGGCGGCGAGGGAAGCCCCGTCCTCCCCATCCCCAGACCTTATTGGCAAAGTTTGCGGTGTGATCTGCATGGGATCCCTGCCGGCCGGCCGTGGCATGGCGGCCGTGGCATGGCGGCCCTGGCGGCCCTGGCGGCCACGGCGCGCGCCTGTCTGTCAACTTCTGTCATGGAGGCGCTGGCCCGGCCTGGCCTGCCGGATCAACACCGAGGGGGAGGACTGTCGCCAGTTCCTTCACCAGGATCGCGTTTTATGTGTGTTTGGCGGGGCTGCGGTGTTTTCCAGTCCGTCGGACTGTTTGTAATGTAAGACAAATTCAGCAAGTAATCACTCCACACGGAAATTTATTTAACGGTGCAACAAACAACAACAATCACACGCAACGCGACGTAGAACAATAATCTTAAAAGTTATCACAATATTATGTACCTTAAAACACACGCGTCCGACGGGTCGGTCGACTCGGCCCAGCCTTGAGACGAACAAGAGCGGCGTGGGGGAGGCCAATCTTTCCCGGAAGGTTGCCGTCCAGGCTGTTATTTTGATGCGGACATGACATGGCCGTGGCGGTGTGGCGGCACCAAGGCGGCACGGCCGAGGCAGGTCCGGGCTCCGGTGGCTCCGGTGGCTCCGGCTCGATAAGATAAAGCTCGGAGCGATGCAGCGCTGCAGCGCCAGGTCTTTCACCTGGCTGGGCCGGGCCGTGGGCTGGGCCGGGCCGTGGGCTGGGCTGGGCTGGGCGTCCGAGACCGAGAACGCGGCGTGCGGCTGGACAACAAGTGCCCCGCCGCGCTAGCAGTCCGCGGCCGCGCCCCCCGGCGACGCGGTGTGCGGCGACGCCTGCATCCAGGGCAGCACGGCGTCCGCCTCCCAGTCGCTGGAGGAGTCCCTGCGGTCCAGCATCGCGGCCGGCAGCGCCAGGTCGGCGAAGGGCGGCGCGGCGGCGCGGTACGGGTCGGGGAAGCGGCACTGGTACGCGTCCGCGTCCACGGCGTGCTCGGCGTGCTCGGCGTGCAGGTGCCGGAAGGGCTGCGGCGCGTCCGCCGCGAAGTACTGCAGCGTGCTGCCCACGTGGGCGCTGCTGTGCCGCCGCGGCGGCGGGGGCGTGCAGGGGCCGCGGCCGCAGCCCGGCGGCGACGCGGACCTGTTGGACGACACCGAGGCCGCGGGGCTGAGGCTCGGCTTGACGGACTTGACGTCGTCCGCGCCGCGGCCGCGCTGCTCCTTCTTGTACTTCATCCGGCGGTTCTGGAACCAGATCTTGATCTGGCGCTCCGTCAAGCTCAGCAGCGACGCCATCTCGATGCGCCGCGGCCGGCACAGGTAGCGGTTGAAGTGGAACTCCTTCTCCAGCTCCACGAGCTGCGCCGACGTGTAGGCCGTGCGCGCGCGCTTGCTGGCCGTCGACGGCGACGTGCTGGACGTGGAGGCCGCCGCGTCCAGGACCGAGTCCAGTGCCGAATCACCGCTCGTCGACGCGGTGCCCGAGCAGAGGTCTGCGAACACAAGACTCAGTTGAACAAAAAGGAAGCACGTGAGAAAAACTTATTCGCTCTGTTCCAGCAATCGACTCGTATACGTAGCGCGTGAGTATTCGAACGTCCCGCTCGAGAAGTCCCCGGTGGGAGAGCAGCGGCGGTGGCGCTATCCACCAGCAAAAGTGTCGCATCTTATCATCGTTCCGCGAAGCCGGAGGAAACTAGAAACTGGAGGCTGGAAGCTGGAGTGAGTGGCTGCTGCTGGATTGACGCACACCCTGGGCGACAGACAGACCTGCCACGCCGCTGTACACTTATTGAGCATATAAACTGGCGAGAATCTATCCGCACCGTGTGCACCGGGCACTGTGTCCTCCCGCCGGCCGGCGACGGATTTGCAGAGTTCCCCCCTCCCTCCCAAACTCCTCCAACTTGAATGCCGGCTTTCCATCCCGCTCAGAGGGCTTGGACGGGTGGCGCTCGGCGCGGCCGAAGCGCAAAACCCCAAACCCCGCGCGGCTGTCTAGGCTGGCTCGGCAGCCCGACACACTTCGTCCGCGGGATTCCACGGGATTTCGAGCGATCCCTCAGGGATCCGTGGGATCGCGCGCGTTGGCAAGGTTATCAGCAGGGCCCCTCTGTCAGGGCGGCCCGGCTTCGGCCCCTTCGGTCCGGGCACGCCGGGTCAATCCAGTTGCAGCGGCTACCCTCTGCTCAGGCTACATCGCGCACCTTTCAGGGACCCCATGCCTTGGTCGAGGCCCACGCTGGAGGACACGACGTCGCCGTCCTCGTCCACGATGTCGTCGTCGTGGTGGTGGAAGCGCTCCGTGCACTCGGGCAGCGTGGTGGTGGACACATGGTAGTCGGCGTACTGTGGCGGGGCGTAGTGCGGGGGCGGCAGCGGGGCGGGGGGTGGATGTGGGGGCGGGGGCTCCTCGTGCGGCCGCCACGCCATGCCGCTGGGGGCGGCGACGGGGGCGGCGATGGGGGCGGCAACGGGGGCGGCGACCGGGCCGGCGCCGGGGCCCGTGCGGTCCAGGCACATCAAGTAGTGCTTCAGCAGCATGTCCTGATCCTGGTCCTGCGCGAGGTCGTCGAAGCTCGGCCGGTGGTCGTAGTTGTCGAGCTGCAGGAGGTCCTCGTGGCGCTGCGAGTCCAGGTCGAACACGGACAGGAACTCGATGGCGTCGCCGCCAGTGTCCGCGGCCACGGGCTGGCCCAGCTTGCCGAGGCCGCCGCCAGAGGGGGTCGTGACGCCGCCGTCGCCGCTGTCGAAGCTGAAGACGAAGCTGGCCACCAGCGGGGACAGGTCCTCCTGTTGGGCGAGTTGCGGGAGGTCGGCGCCGGCCGCCGCGTCGCCCATGTCCGAGGAGTACACTCGGGGAGCCTGGGGGCAGAGGGGGATGGCCAATCAGAATGCGCCATTTCGGAACAAGAATGCACTGAAATACCGTAGCACCCAACGCATTGCAGCCCTTCTCTGCGCCGAACGAAAATTTAAGTTATTTGCTTTACATGACCTGGCCAAGACAATTCCTAAACAAAAGCACCACCAATGGTCCACCAACAGCAGCAGCAACAACAACCTTTCCACGCGTCTTCTTTATTTCCGCCGGCGCGACTTCGGCTCCGACAGAATGCCGGTCCGAACAACAACCTCGCTGATGTCAGTTCGGCCCTTCTTTGGGTTTTTTCTCTCTGACCGCGCCGCCCGCGCCGCGCCACCCCGCGCCACGCAGCGCCCGGTTGCGTCTGCGTGTTGCCCCGCCGCGGGCCGCGCCGTGCCGTGCCGCGGCGTGGCGTGCGTGCGTGCGTGGCGTGGCGTGCGTGCCGTGCCGCGGGGTGGCGTGGCGCGCGAGGGGCATGTGCAGTGCAGTACCTGCTTATTGTTTTCGCGAGGCAGACAGCGGCTGACTCGTCGGGGCCTCCGAGGCACTCGCTCGTGCCCGAAAACATTTCCACTGATAAACAAACGAAAAAAAAAACTGCTGCTCTGTTTAAAATTCAGTAAAATTTTGAAAAATTAGTGAAAAATTGAAGACCATTAAATTGTAATCGCAGAGAAAATCGTAACTCGACTGCCAGTCCGCTTTTCAGAGTCACTGCCTTTTCGTCGAGGCCACTAAAAATAATCGTCGCCGATTTCGATTTCCTCGTCCGGAGACGCATTTTAGGCCGCCTACCTACTTTTCGATCGCGTTGCGTGGCCACTGTGGCGGTGCGTTGCGGTGCGGCGCGCTATCTGCCGTCGATTCGGCGAACTATTTTGCTCGCTGTTTTATCTTGTCCAGCCGCGTCACCCTTCAGCGCGCCGCAGCCACCAGCCGCACCAGCCGGGCCGAGACCGCGGACTGATTAGGACCTCCCCTATCACGCTGCCAATATTTCGCTTTTTCTAAAAAAAAAAAATGAATGAAAAAAATTGTAGTTGAAAAAATAATGTCGATGGCGGCTGACCTTACATGCTTTCACAGCCAAGAAACAATCCAATTTAAAACTACAGCAAGATAAGCAAAATCAAGATACACACTCGCGTGGCGCGCTGCCATTGCGAAGCCTGGTCGGGCCTGGTCCACACGCCGCGTGCCGCTGCCGTGCCATCGACAGGACCGCAACAATGTAGCCGACACGCACCGACACGGCCGAAATAACGAGCGATCCCCCAGGAAGGCGAATGAGTCGGTTTGCATCGGCAGCAACGCGATTGGAATGGCAGGCTGACAGGTGGCCGTCGAGGTGCACCTCGCGTTCAAGTCACTCTGCACTCACGTGTCTGAGACGGCCGCTCGGACCCTCCCCCGTCGCAGGGCAGGGCGCTGGGCAGTTCTCGTGTCCCTCGCCGCGGTCCTCCGGTCACTTCCGGTCACTTCCGGACGAAGGCAGAGGCGGCGCGCTCGGGCGCAGCAGCCGGTCGGCCCAGTGAGGTGGCTGCCAGTGAGGGGGCCGCCCCGTCCGTCGTCCGCGTCGTCCGTCGGCAGAGTCTGCAGGTGACACACTGCCACTGCCGCGTCGTCTGCTGCAGTCCGCCGGCTGGCGGGGCCGGCGGGGCTGCCCGCGCCGCGCCGCCACGCCCCGCAGAGTCCGGGCAGTCCGGGCAGCCCGGGCACCGCGCGGGGCTGGTACTTCCCCGCAGCAGACGTCACCCCGCCGCGCTGGGCACTCCTTGCTTGTTACACATAACACGTTGGGAGTTGAGAATAAGCACTGACCAGCTAAATATAATGCGTCCCATCCAAATCGTTTCTTACTGGATCGCCGCCGGCTGTTTCGGTTTCGCGATTATTCTGCTTCCCCATTTGAGAGCGACTGCAGAATGTAATCCATCGATCAATGAAACGCCACCACTTCGGGCCACCAAAGAAACAGGGCCCGCGGCAAACATTCGCGTTATTCTTATTCATACCTGATCTCTGAATAGTTTCGAGTTGTGGCGGAGACTCATGACCCCAGGAACAGTACGGCTGTTTGCATGTTGCGGCCGGTGCGCCAAGCCCGGCCAAGCCCGCCCGGGCCGTCGGGAGGGTGGCGGGGTGGCGGCGGGGCGGCGGTGCTGGAGCTATTTTCGGCCAGCGTCATCAGGCCGCGTCTTATCAGGCTCGGGGCTACTTCCGATCCACGATCGATCTCCACACCCCGTTTCTCTCTTCCTCTGTCACCCTCGCTCTCTCCCCCTCTCCCCCTCTTTCTCTCTCTGTCTCTCTCCGCTCTCCTCACGCGCAAATCAAATGGTGTCGCGGTATGCGCGAGCCTCACCGGTGGGCACACGATTCGGGGCGGCGAGGGGAAGGGGGAGGGGAGGGGGAGGGGGATTCTTGCGGTGCGATGACAGAGTGATATCGACCGTTTTTTGCGTCATGTTATCTCGCTGTCTGGTGCGGTGTGTGTTGGTGTGTGTGTCATGTGTGTGCGGGCGGCGGCACATCGTCCACGCCGATTTCTCATACACTTGGCAATATGCGCGCGTGCCTAGCTATGAAAAATCACGCATGCAGGAGAAGGGAGAGAGGAAAGGAGGGAGATTGCGAAATTGGAGGGGGGAAGGGTCGTAGCAATGCCAGTTGACAAACTGCAGCACGGTATATGATTTGGGCTACTTTACTATTGCTGTTGTGTACCGCGTCAGTGTGAGTGTTGACGGGGGACGGTCGCCGCCACCGCGGCTGCCTGCCGCCACACTGCGAGTGCCGGCGAGCGCCGCGGCAAGGTCGGCCAGTCGGCGGGTGGGTTCGGGTTGGTTGCACCGCGGGGGCGGCGCGCTGTGACTGTTCGGCCGCGGCTCGGCCACCGCCCGGCTTCCGGAAACCGAGACCATTCCGATGAATTTATTTCCGCTGGCGGTCGTCACCTCGATTTGTGGCACAGCCACATAGGGCATCTGCGGACGCAACGTGACATTGTTCCAAAATCTGAATCTTTGTTTTGCTTGTTTTGTCTTTGTTTCTGTTTCTCCGCTTGTTTTTGTTCCTGATCCTCTTGGTTTTGATCTTGTTCTGCACCCCACCCCCTTTCCCCCTCCCCGGCCTGTCGACGGAAAATTTCCGGCCGGTCCGCCTCCGGGGTCGTCGTCGTCGTGGGGCGCTGTCGTCGGGGCGTAGGTGGCGGTATGACGGGCACGTCTTGTCAGTCACCGAAGTCACGAAGATAAGGGGAAAGGACACTTCCTTTCCATCTCGCCGTGCCCGCCGTGCACGCCGCGCCTTCCTCGTCCCCCGCTCCGCCGTGATCCCCGTCATCTACATGCTCATGCTGCGGCTGGGCGGCGGGCCCCGCCCGGCCCGCCCCCGCCGAGGCCTTGCAAGGCCCTGCCCCCGACGGCTGCTCCCAGTGCTTCCCGCCAGGCGCCCGGCGGTCATGATTTCATATCCCCCCCCCCTTCCACCCCGTCTTCGCCATCTTTGTCACGCTGCCGCTCTCAATTTCGGCCCCGCGTGCGTCTCCTCGGTATTTTTCTTTCCCCGAATTTTGGAAGGCAAATCGAACTTGAGCGGGATTCGCAGACATGCGGCACCGCACTCCGGGGCATTGCGGACCCCGCCAGCCGCCAGTGTGGTGGTGGTGGTGGTGGTGTGGTGGTGGTGGTGGTGGCGGCCGCTCGCACCTCTCGCACCGCGGCGGGCCCGTGACACTTTGGCTGCCTACCTCCCAGGCGGCAAAGGCAAAGGAGGCACATCTGCTACCCCCTTGTGCGCAGCTTAGGCAACCTGGACAGCCTGGACAACCTCGGCAACCTGGACAGCCTGGAGAGCCTGGACAACCTGGACACCTGGTGGACAACCTGGTGGACAACCTGGACAGCCCAGGCAGGTACTAGTATGACAGCGCATAGCTAGCCAAGCACGGCCAAGCACGGCAAGGTCGCGCCATCAATCTCCTGTCTCTGTCTCTCCAACGGCCAAATGAATGGCCCGGCCGGCGGCAACACCAGCAACAGGAGGCCCTGCCGCGCTGCCGCCTAGCCACCCCGCCGTCTACCGCCCTCTGCCTCGCCTGGCCAGAAAGGGGTACTCTCTCCGTACTCGACGCGACCGAAACTGATGGTACACTGCCGGTGAAACAACGAACGACGCCGCCGCTCTTTTTCCCGCGAGGCAGTGCCTCATTCCCCTCCGTGCGCTCCGTGCGCTCCGTGCGCGCTGCGGATCGGGAGGCGCACATACTCTCGGAGGCACTCGCGGGAACCCTTCCTCCGGCGGCGGCGCGGCACGGCGTGGCGCGGCACGGCGCGGCGCGGTGGCAACCCTTGAGTGATAGGGGAGACCCCAAACCGCGCCATCTATCAAACATGGCGGGGAGATCTGCCAGCAAGGAGCGCTGCTCAGCCTGCACCACCAGTGCGGTGGAGGGTGGAGCGCGCGCGCAACTCTCTCTCTTTCTCTCTCACACACACACTCACACACACTCTCTCTGCTGACGGGAACCCACACAGGCCACCTTCAAGCACAGCAAAGACACGGCTCTGATCCGCACGGTTATCTTCGGATCATGCGATTCAAGGCAAGGAAGGAGGAGGGACCAAGAAAATAAGAAAAGAAAAAGAAAGGAGACAGAAAAAAAAACAAAGACAGGGCGAGACGCGGAAGGATAAGGGAGGCAAGGGTGAAGGAATCTTTCTTTCTTTTCTCTTCTCTGCGCCGCGCGATTCCGCGCGATGCGTTCCAAATTAGTTTCCCCGCCGCCGCGCCGCCGTGCCGCCGTGCCGCGACGTGTGTGGAGGGAGGGGGAGGGAGAGGGGGTGATGTGATTGGGGAGGTGAGGAGCAAAGTGTTTTGTATAGCGGGATCGTGTGCTGGAAGTTAAAAGGCGGCGGCGGGCCAGTGGACGCCTCCACCGTAAGTGCGGCTAACACTTTCCCGCCAACACATGCCGCACTTTGAATTTACCGCGATGCAAAACAACAACAACGTCACCCCTTTGTTGTTTGTCGCCGTTCGCCCCGCGCACCTTGGACGGGGGAGAGGGCGCGCGTCGCGCAGGAAAAAGAAACTCATAATTCAAAGCGGGAATCGAACCGCGTTACCTTCACTTCCAAATGGCGCCACGCAAGCCACGCACGCCTTGCACTCCGGGCAGGCGCGTCGTTTCATAAAACCGTGCGAACGGGGCGAGGCGGGCGAGGGGTGTGGGGCGGTGCGGTGTGGTCGTAGGAACGGGCGGCAATGCTTTGAAGGTCGTGAAGATGCTTTCCACCCGCTGGCCCATAGGGGTCACTGCCGGGGTGAAACTTTGAAAACTGGCGAATAAATGTCCTGCTTGTTGCTTATTTACGCATAGCTTTTTAAGTGGCGCCTGAAGTGGCTCTAGACGATACACTGTCAGTGGCCGCGTCCCTTGTCCTTTCCTTTGTCCTTTGTCCGCGGACGCCGTGGACGCGAGGAGCACCTGGGCGGCCCGGGCGGCCCCACACGGCCCCACACGGCCCCACACGGCCCCACACTGGTCCCACCCTTGTTGTGGCTGCGCGGGCTGCGCGGCTCAGACCGACAAATCTCTCATAAGCCCCACGTAAGCCGACAACCCCTTCCCACCCCGCCACTCACCGCCACCCCGACCAGGCCGACACCACCGCGATATTAAATTTAATGAAACAATTAGACGAGGATTCCTAAACTCCGTCAAGAGTGACTGAGCGCGTCCCGGCCGTCCCGGCGGCGCGGCTCGGCGGCGTCCTCGCGGGTGCGAGAGAGAGGGTCGGGGCCAGCGCGGGTGGCGCCGCGAGTGCGAGAGAGACGGGCGGGGGCGGCGCCGCGCTGCGCGGGGCAGATTACACGGTGAGAGAGGGGGAGGCGGCACTAAGCTAAATTATGGAGATGTGAAAGCAATGTTGTCCCACTGGCCCAGCGCGCGGTGCTAGCGTAGCCTGCGCAGCCAGGCGGGCACGGCCTAGCACGGCACGGCCTACCGGATTGAGTTGCTTCCGCGCCAAAGCCAAAGCCAAACCGGGCGAAGCGGCTCCCGGCCAGTCGGCCCGCCCGGACCGCCGCCCGGACCGCCGCAAAGCCACGGCAGCGCTGCCGCCCGGGTTGCATACCTCAGCCCGCAGGCGCGCTCGGCTCGGGGATGAATTTCCCGCGCGTTGCACATTGCTTCAGAGCCCGCATGTTTCAGGTGCGCCTTGGAGACAAAAAGACTGACAGAACCCCCCCCCCCACACACACACACACAGACTGACGCGCCCCGAAGGTGCGACGCGGGGTCGCTCGATTAGTCCTCCACTGGCCCAGTGACAAGTGAATTATTGTTCGCGTTGACAAATAGAACATGGTCAGTTTGCGGCGTGCCTCCCTCTCTCTCTCCCTCTCTCTCCCTCTCCCACTCCGTCTCTCTTTCCCCGGCAAGGCGAAAATGGGTCCAGCAAGGGCACACACACACACAAGGGGCTGGCCACGGCACCATTAGTCAAACCGGGTTAGAATCTCGCCCAGACGCCGTGGACGTGGTGGACGTGCCCCAATGAACTCCTGTCCGGCACGCGTCCATGCGACGTGAGTGTGTGTGTGTGAGAGTGTGCGTGTGTACGTTTGTGTGCTTGTGTGTGTGGAGTTGGGGGATGAACTGTTGCGGCTCAGCACTACTTTACCGACACCGACGGTCGCGCGAGGATTCAATGTCCCACAATAGAGGTGAGTTTTCCTTGATTTTATTGACTTGTTCTTGTTGCGTGGAACGCTGCTTACGTCGTCCTCCCCCTGCTGGCCACCTCCGGGGGTCACTCTGGGGCACATCAAGCAGGCCCTGCTTAGCTCCTGTACAGCGCAGGCCGCCGCGACACCGCCGCGCCGTGCCGCATGGCGCGCAGCCAGCACGTGTCCTTGATAAGACGGACACGTCCTTATAGACACACTGGGGGTGGGGCGTCGGCAGGCGTCGGCAGGCGTCGCGCAGCGTCGCGTAGGGGGCCTTCTTCTTGTCCAAGAGCAGCGTGCAAACTGTCTCTCCCCTCCCCCTCACCCGACCGGAACCCGGGCCGCCCGCCGCCGCCCGCCGCCGCCCGCCGCCGCCACCACCCCTTCCTATCTCTGGCAGCGCTTCTCATCGCCCTCATTATGTGAGTCGCTGGCAGTGGGCTGACTCCGGACGAAGCCCTGGCGAGGCGCTTTCGGCGCCGCGTCTCCCTCGCACTGCACGGGGCTGCGGGGCGCCTTGTGGGTGCGAGGGAGACGCGGCGACGACAGGCGCTGCTCGTTCGGAGTCGCCCCGCAAGCTCCCCCTTCCCGGCCTCCCAGGCCCTCCAGGCCCCAGCCTTCCATATGCCGCCTGATCACGGGGAGGCGTCCTCCGTCCTCGACTTCATAACAAACCGCAAAATGGCAGCCCCACTTTGTTGTCGAGAGGCTGCTCTTGCTCTGCCCGGGCCGCGCGGCGCCTCGCCACTCAGCTTCATTCTGCCGCGAGGAAGCGCCACCCGCGCCGCGGGGCCGCGGGGCCGTGACTCACGACTTTGGCAAAGAATTTAAAAGCGACGTTATTTTAGAGAGGAGGAAACTGCGAGCTGAGCGTCGACTGTCTCGAAGAAAAAGAAAGGGGTTCAACTTGCAGCCCCTTCGTTCGGAACGCCGATCAAACAAAATGATGCGAAGAAAAATCGAAATTAGAAAGCAAAAATTGAAAAACTTTTTGAAAAAAAAAAAATAGGTTTCAGGGCAGAGAAGGTGAGACCACAGGATGCGGAGAACGTGTGAGGGATATTGTTGAATATGCATGCGAGTGCGCTGCGCTATGCCGCGCAGAACTAATGTCCACGCCGCCACCCCCGCGCCGCCACGCCACGCCACGCCGCGCCACGCCACGCCACGCCACGCCACGCCACGCCACGCCCCCACACATCACAGCCCAGGCAGGCAACATCTGTTATCAATAATTGGACGTATATTTGCGATGCGACACGCCGAGCCCCCGCGGCGACAGATTGCAATTATTTAATAAATAAAGCGGAATAAAATATCGACGGAAAAAATATTCTTTCCCTGGCGGCCCTACTTCCCCGTTGACTTTAGCAGTGGGATAGTGTGCAGTGCAGGGGCCGAGGTAGAGGGATGGACAGAGGTGCACCACCTTCAAATTAATCTATGTACTTAGGTAATCCACGATGCCACCACGGTGCCCGCGGATAGCTACAAAGAGTTCGTTCACTTTCCCTGGGTTTCCTTTTCTTTTCACTTTTTCGCGGTGTGACTCGACTCCCGCGAGAGGCAGACGTATACGATTGTCTGGTTGAGTGTGGCAGCCCATGATTGATGGAGCTGGGGCGAGGAGGGAGACGGGGCGGACAGACAGGCTTGAGTGACAGACAGACAGGCAGACGGACGGACAGACAGACAGACAGGCAGACGGACGGACAGACGGGCTGACAGACAGGACAGACCGGGTCGACGGACCGACCGAGACCGATAGACGGCGGACAGACGCACGGACAGGGAAGCTCGAAAAGGGTGGATTTCAGCAAGTATTTTCATGTATTTACTTTTCAAAAAAAATTAATAAGTAATCATATTTTGTTTAAGTGGAGCCAAAATTTACCTTGTTTCGCATGTTTGAATTTGGCGCATGCACATCGTGGTTGCTGTGGACGGGAGTTTCCGAGTACCAGAGGGAAAGGGAGCGAAAGGAAAACACTCGAACGGAATTACCGCATGGCTACCAACAGCACAGACCGACTCCCCGCCTCGTTGAAACCGGGTGGCGATACTCCGGGCGGCAGGTGACTCCGTCCGTCTCTACCCCGCGCGCTGAAAAGACGCCGGGCGTCAAGCGGGGAACGCCGCCGCCACGGCAACAGGTGTGGCGGCGCGGCGATACCCCGCGTCAGGCTCCGCCGCTACTCCGCCGCGATGGAGATACCCCGCGCAGCCCAAGTTGGCTGCGATGGAGATTAGGACTTCGAACGTGAACGGGTTGCCACCCTACCGCAACATCAATGCAACCCAACGCGAAGGCCACTGTACCCGATGTCTTCAACAAGATGCTGGGTGTCTTCTTCCTAGTCTCTGCAGCGGTGCAGCAGCCGAGCCGCAGGACTACTCGTCAGTGTCGGTGCTGCTGAGCGCGAGCACATCGATTTCTTTAAGCGTGAAGCTGCAAAGCACACCTCCACTTTTTATGAAGCTTGGCGGCATTTGACTCCACGAAATCCATCCCCGACTACGCACAGATACAGCAGCTCAATCACCATCCCATTGAGAGGGATGCAAGCAGCTGAATTCAAACCGGAGGAATAAGTCAACGATTCCGAAGCATCGTTCCGTCGCTCTGTCTCTGTCGCACTCGTGGGGCGTCCCGCAGGGGAGTGAGAGAGACAGAGCGACGTGGGGTGACAACAAAGGAGGGGACGCGCTGGAGCGAGGACGCGGAGGGGACCGCGCGGCCGCGCAGCCGCGCAGCGCATCCTTTGACCTCTGGCCTTCCCGTGACGCGAACGCGCGCGTAAGATGAATTTATTGCACCTGGCCACGTCGGGGGGGAAGAAGATTCGGAACCGGAAAAAAAGGAGGGGGAGAGCAACGGACCATTTTCCGCCAAACGCGATTTTCGCTTAGGCAAACAACAAAGACGAAGTTGGCGGATTTCACTTCCACGCACTGCTCCCTGCTGGGCGTTCAAGGTTAAAGGCTTTCATGTCTGTAAGGCAGGGAAGGGCTGGAACAGGGCGAACAGGGCTGGAAGCTGGAAGGGCTCCGACTCGCGGCCCTAAGCCTCGCCGCCTCGCTCAACCCGAGCGGAGCCCCTGGCTGCCCCTGCCAGACGGCGGACCCAACAGCCAGCCTCCCTCTCTCTCCCTCTCGCTCCCTCTCTCTCCCGCTGCCCGGACCAGCGGCTGCCGCGCGGCCCGCGTATTCCGCTTGTTGCTAATAAAACGCCCCCTCCCCTTCTCTCCCTCTCGCTCCCTCTCGCGCCCTCGCAGCGCCGCGTCAGGGGCGACGCCTGGCGACGCCCGGCCGGGGAGCGGATCGGTGGCCGCGGTCCAGCGAGGCGGCCAGCAGGGCGAATAACGCGTGTTTGTTCGCAGCATGGAGCAGCCGACCGGACCGGGGCCGGGGTTGACACTGTGGCTGCAAATAACGTGCAGAGCGGTGGAGATAGGGATGGTTTCTCCAGCAGGCGCGAGGTGAAGAAGTCCTGCCCGCGCGCCGCCCGCGCCAAGGCGAAGACAGCTTCACGCTTCGCGTCGAAACCCTTGAAGGGATGGCGGGGGAAGGGGGCCTCCTCGATCCGCACTTTGCCGTCGGCGAGGCGTGATATGCGTGCCGCAGCGTGCCGTCGTCCTGAGCCTGAGGTAAGTCCCGCTCGCCGACACCGCCGCGCCACGACACTCGATCAATACCCTGTTTGTTGTGGGTGTTCGCTTCCCTCACATGGCGAAGTGCGGAGTGGATCGGAGTGGTCACCGGCACCAAAGGGCTGCGCACGGCTGCGCGAGGGGAGGGCGGCGGTCTCTCCCTCCCCCCTCTCTCTCTCTCTCTCCCTCTCTCTCTCTTCGCTCTCTCTCCCTCCCTGCTGCGAGGTGCCTACGCCTTCGCCGCGCACCGGGACAGCAACAGTTACTGCGCGCCCCGGACAACGCGTTGAAAAGTGGCTGAGTGGTTGCTTGAGCCTCGAACCGAGGTTGAGGAGCCGGACTGCGCCGTGCAGCATGCTGCCGGACTGGGGCCTGGGAAGCGAACAGGTGGGCCGGAGGGACTACTTGTCCAGTGGTGGGGTGACTGGCGTTGAATGGGCGCCGCCAGAGGCACACTGCCGAACTGGAAACTATTTCAGCCATTTTCCATTTACCGGTGCACGAGTATGACATGTTGAAGCAGCGGACTCCAGATGGGCAAACTCTGCGCGCCGAGCAGCGGCGTAGCGGAGCTGTAGCGGGGCGGGGCGGACGGGGACATCTCTATGCTAATCCAGCGCATTCACACACCACGCCTCCCTTTCACAGGCCTGTCCGTGTACGTGAGTGCGTGTTTGTACCCGTGTAGTTGTGTGTGTGTGCGCGCGCTCGTGATGGCATATCCGAGTCTCGTCACCATGCCAGACAAAGAGTCGCTGGCCCGGGCGGTCGCGGGCCAGCGCCAGGACAGTGCCAGGGCAGTGCCCGGCCGCGAGTCATGAGAGGAAGGGCAAGGCAGGGGCGAGGGGAAGGGAGGGGAGGGGAAGGGAGGGAGGTCATGGAGAAAGGGAGAGCCGCGCCCACCCCACCGGAGCCCTCAAGGGTAGCTCGCTGTGCTGCGTCCCCGTGCCTCGCTGTGCCTCGCTGTGCCTCGCTGTGCCTCGCTGTGCCTCGCTGTCCCGGGCGGGGAGAGGAGGAGGCGAGAGGCGGCCGGGGACGTGCGGTGCGTTCGGGTTTTTCCGCCGCCCCCCGAAGCCCCGCCGAACGCGGCCGAGCGCGGCCGAACGCCCCTCCGCTCGGCCGCTCGATATTGGCGACGAGGACGGCGCGATGCTGCGCGACGCGGTGCGACGGCGACGGCCGCGGTGTCCTTGCGCGCGGCTGGGCCGTGGCTCGGCGCGGGCCGCGGTCCAGGCAGCCTCCAGCCAGGATCATTCCACAGCGGCGCCGAGCAGCCTCGGCGGCCTCGGCCTCGGCGTGGTTCTTGGCACCGCGGCGCCGTCGCCGGGCCGCCTCCAGGCCGCCACCAGGACGCCGCCCTGCCGAGCTCGGGTCCACGCCGTCAAGCGCCTCGGCGCGCCGCACTCTGCCTGTTTGTTGGTAACGGAGGCGCGGCGGGTCGAGTACCGGCGACTCGCGTCCTGGCCGGGCTCCAGACCTGCCAGTCCTGCCCTTGCCCCTTGCACATCGTGAGTGAGTGTGTGTGTGTGTGTGTGTGTGTGTGTAAGCCACATCGCCATCCCCCTTGCACTCCCCGTGTGTCACTCTGCACCTGTTGTTGTTGTTGTCATTGTTTCCTGCTTATTGATCATCATGTTGCTCTGCCCCAACCTCCCCCTCCCCCCGTCCCGCGCCGCCCCCGCCGCCCGCCCCGCGCCGCCCCCGCGCGGCGCCAAGCATCATGGGAAATCCCCCTCCACCCCGCGGCGGAGGCAGGCGAAGGGCGGTCGGGTTGCGGGCGTGGCGCGCGCGCCGCCTTTCCACTCGGCTTGGAAGCTGCGCACATGCCGGTAGCTTGGCTCCAGGCTCCAGGCTCCAGCTGGGGTCCAGCCGGGCCAGGCTCCAGTGCCCGCTCCAGTGCCCGCTCCAGGGAGGCGCCCCTGGACATCGCCACAGGCCCCCGTCGAGAACAGCGGTGAGTCCTTCGTCAACTTCTTCTCCAGGATCGGCTCGGCTCGGTCGGGCCGGAGCCGGTAGCCGCGCTGAACCGAGCTCGCCGTCAGTCCGGCCGCAGCCGGCGCGCCCGCCAGCTCCTCGAGGGCCTCGTTCAGGCCGAGTGCCTCCGCCCTCAGGACGAGCCCTGAGGGAAGCACCCGCAGGCAGTCCTTAGGGCGGAGCGCTGGGCCTGCTGGGCCTGTGTGGGAGAGGTCATGGGTGAACGACCTTGAGCGACGCTGGGCTTGCCGCGCTGGGCCGCGCAGGGCTGCGTAGGGCGTGCCGCTGGCGGCTGGACGGGGCGTGGCGGGGTTGTCGGAGGCTGAGCCAGGCCTCCCCACCCTCCACCCTCCACCGCGCCGAGCTGCCAGGGCTGCCAGGGCTGCCAGGGCGCAGCGACAGGGCAGCCGGCAGCCCTTTGGCAGAACGAGCTCGGGCAACCGGGACAGCGTGCGCTCTGCCCGCTCACCCCGGACGACGCCGCGACGCCCCCGCGACGACCGTGCGACGACCACGCCACACCTGGGTCACCGACACAGGGCACATTCGTGATCTACCCTGTAGATCCGGGCTTTTGTAGAAATCAGTAGATATCAGAAGCTCGACTCTACAGGTATCTCACGGATGATAGACCTCGCTTCTGCTTCGTTCACCCTCCCGCCGGACGACTCGAAGACGCCGCCGACTTCCACTGCTTTGCTCTCTTTCTCTTTCCCCCTCTCTCCCTTTCTCTTTCTATCTCTCTTTCTCTTCTCAACTCCTTATTGTAGAATAATTGTTGTGTGTCGAATTATACTTCCTGACCTCACCTATGAACGGTGAACAGTTGAGTGTTTGGTTTATGTTTTGCTCTTATGGTTTTGTACTCTTGTGCCTTGATTCTTCAATTTTCGCCTTGCGCACTATCAAAAAAGTAAAACGGAATTGTCGAAAAAAGCTAGTTGGTGCATTTTTGTTGAATCTATCTAGTGGTTCTGTTTTGAGTTAAATTAAACACTAGGAATCACAGTCATCTCACTGCCAATTTTCGACGACTCCATTTTACTCTTTCGCGCAGTGTTCGCCCCGAGTCACCCGACACACGTCGCGACGGTGGCGCCCACATGCGGACTTTGCGTGTACTCTGCTTGACGTCGCCGTCGGCCAACACCTTTCGGGTGTGCCGGGGGCAACCAGCCTGAACACACACGGGTGGCGCGAGTCAAACACGGGGAACGACACACTCGATAATTTGGCTGGATTGCGCTCATAGCGTTTCGTCCTTCGTCGCTCTCTGTCGCTCCCACGGAAGGAACGAGTGCGAGAGAGGCAGAGGCTCGAAAGCGACGTTCGGACTCTCTCCGCTGACGATTGCCGAGCGAAGCGCTTGCGGGTGAAAGGACGGGGTGCACGGGAGAGAGAGGGCGAGTGAGCCCTGAGGCAGTCTTGTGTTGTGCGGCTGTGCCAGGCTGTGCTTGCGCTTCGCATCAAGCAGCATCGGGGCGGCGAGGCTCGGCGAGCGGGTTCATCAAGTTCAAGGACAGGCGCTCAGCAGCGCCCGGGGCGCGGCGCACTCGGCGCACGCGGCGCTCTGGGCGGCTCTGGGTGTGGCGGGCTGGGCCTGCAGGGGTGGGGCCGTGGGGCACACGCAGAACAAAGAGAACTACCCCCTCGCAAACCGCGGTGCGAACGGGGAGAGGCTGGGGGCGTGAACGGGGAGGGAGGGCCGATCAGGTTGCTCCGGAGTGCCGGCCAGGCAGGCAAGGGTGTCTGCCAGCCGCCCGCCGCGCTGCCTCGCTCTGCCTCGCTCTGCCTCGCTCTGCCTCGCCATGCCTCGCTCTGCCTCGCTCTGCCTCGCCATGCCTCGCCATGCCTCGCTCTGCCTCCCCCGCCAAGCCGGTTCCGACCGGAGCGTGAGCGGGGCGCTGCTGCGCTGCCGAGGGGTGTTTAAACTGGTTAGAGCCCTCCGAGGGCAGGGCAGGCACGGCACGGCACGGCACGGCAGATGACGGCCGGCAAGGCAGGGCTCGGCACGGCGTGGCGTGGGGGTAATGACACACGCGCAAAGTGAAACGGGAAGGCCGGCCTGCACAATGTACTCGGTGCTGCGGCCAGCACGCCAGACAGACAGACAGACAGACAGACGGACGGACAGACACGCAGCCCTGCATGGACTTCCTTTCACCGCGAATCGCTCCCTCGTCACCCTCGCCCCACCCCGTCTGTACCATATCGACCCAAGGCGCCGCGCCGCTACGCGCCGCCAAGGCTTCAGTGCCACCGGGCTGGCTCGCAGCCTCCCTCTTCCCCTCGTCCCTGTAGGGCCCGGCCCGCCCGGCCCGCAGGGTTCAAAGTTCACTCCAGGACGGCGGCGGCGGCGGAGCGCGGCGCAGCGGCAGGCGACGCACGGTCTGGACGGGCAGGGCCGGGCAAACGGACAGGTGGACAGGCAAACAGACAGACAAGCCGACAGACGCACGGACTGGATAAACTTTATTTCGCGTGGGCGCGTCCGACCTTTGTTCCCGTCGGCGAGCAATGCCGTGGAAGAAAGAGGCGGGAGTTTAGCGAGGGAAAGAATGATGAGGCCGCGGCGCGGGCGGTGGGCACGGCGCGGTGGGCACGGCGCGGTGGGCACGGCGCGGTGGGCATGCCCACGGCACGGCGCGGACTGGCGGCGCTTTGACGTTTCACCCCACCTTGCGCGTTTCACCGCCCTTTGACCTTTGGCCCCAGCATGCCCCAGGCTGGTCCGCCGCCACCCCACAGAGGGCCCCAGCGCGCCCGCCCGGCTTGCCTCCCCGGCCAGCCCCGGCCCCACGCAGGGATTTCTTTCTGCCTGATCACCGACACCGCCGTGGAGGCAGGCAACCCATCCTACATCCTATTCGTGCGCCACGCGCGCTGGGAAAGCGCCCGCGTGCTAGGCAACACGTGGTGCCTGAGGGACAGCTGATTTACTATCGCAATCACGGCGAAGGTTTCAAGTTTCAAGTTAGGGGTTCAACTAGCAGCCTTGGCGTGGCTTCACGTCCGGCAAATCGTGAAATAAAGCAACAACGCTCACCGCGAACAGACCACACTCGCGCCGCACGTCTCTATCTCGCATTGTCGATGCAACAACTTGAAGGCTATCGGGGCCCAGCGCAGAGTCTTTGGAGCCAAAAACCGGAACAGAACAGCAGGGACCTGGATGCACCGGGCCGCGTTGCTGGCGTTGCTGGCGTGCGTGCTCCCCGGGCTGCTCGGCGGCGGCCAATCTCTCTCTGATCCGAACTGAGTTGACGTCACCGCTGATCGCATCGCTCGCTGGGACGAGGCACGGATTCGGCTTCCAGCCGTACAGTGTGCCTGCGCGGCCTGGCGCAGTCTGGCGCAGTCCCACCATGACCTCCAGCAGCTCCGTCGTCGGCGTCCTCGTGGCGCTCCTCTGCGCCGCCCTGGAGGACGGCACCGCGCTGGAGCCCCTCATCGTGACGCCGCCGTACCTGTTCGGGGAGGAGCCACCCACGCCGGTACACCCGTCACTACACAGTGCACTGGAACACTACATCTCAGACCGATTCTAATTCCTAATTGGCGTTCCGGATGCAGTCCGCCCTCGCCGCCAGCTACGGCTACCCCACGGAGGAACACGAGGTGGATAGCGATGGGTACCTGCTGACCTTGTTCAGGTGAGGCGGAGTCAGATCATAGCGAACACGCCGTTTTCAAAAATGGCAATGGAGTGGAGGACGCCCTTGCTGCGGTTCGCTTTTCCAGGATCAAGGGCCCCGCCCAGGACGAGGGCCAGAAGGGCAAGCGCAAGGCCTCGACGGCCGAGCCGCCCGCCCTGGAGCCCTTCATCCTGCACCACGGCATGGCCGGCAACGCGGCGGAGTGGGTCATGTTCGGGCCGGGCAAGAGTCTGGGTGAGCAACAGCAAGGGCCCGTTGGAGACACCGCACAGCTTTGGCGTTTTAGCGTTTCAATAACTCCTCTGGCCGGCAGCGTACGCCCTGGCGGACGCGGGCTTCGACGTGTGGCTGGCCAGCGGCAGGGGCAGCAAGTACGGCAAGAAGCACGTCCAGCACGCCGCCGACTCCGACGAGTTCTGGGACTTCTCGTCAGTATCGCCTCCACTTTTAGTGCGAAACAGAAATCCGACAGGGATGTTTGTTAGAGCGTGTCTTCTGACGGCGGCCAGGTGGCACGACCAGGGCGCGGTCGACCTGCCCAACATCGTGGACTTCGTGCTCAACGCCACCAACTTCAAGCAGACCTGGTACGCCGGGCACTCCATGGGCAACACCATCATGTTCGTGATGAACGCAGTGAGGCCCGAGTACGACAGCAGGATCCGCCACCACTTCGCCCTGGCGCCGACAGGCTTCATGGGCCGGGTCAAGAACCCCAGCGTGGTTGACTTCAAGAACAAGCTGGCCCAGACGGTGGTGAGTTGTGCAGCGAGTTGCACGGAGCAAAACAAAAAGGATGAACCCGGAGGAAACTGATCCAAGTTATCAATGAGACACGCGGGTGTCGGCTTTATGGCGCAAGTTGGATGGGCGGGGAAAGAAGGAGGGGAGGCGGCCACACTTTTGTTTGCTTCCAGGAACTTTGGGACAGTCTGGGGCTGACGCACTTTTCATCCGAGACGCCGCTGCTGTCGACGCCGCGGGCCGCGCTCTGCGCCATCTTCAAGGACACCTGCAAGCAGAACTTCTTCTTCGACACTTTCGGCTCCGACGAGAAGCAGAGCTTCGAGGTGAGTGGATCACGCTCCGCTCGGTGAGACGCAAGCGTCTTAATGTGGCGTTCACTCCCAGGGCCAGGCCGAGATCACCGGCGCGTACCTCCCGGGGGACTTCTCCGTCAGGCAGGTGGTCCACTACGGGCAGATCGCCGCGGCAAGTCAGTACCCCTCCCTAGGAAGCCGACGAGCAGCCAGGCGGACGGAAGGAGCTTGAGCTTGGCGAGGTTGCAGATGAGTCTTTCCGCCGGTTCGACTTCGGCACGGCCAACCAGGAGCTGTACAACTCGACGACGGCCCCGGAGTACGACATGAGTCGCGTCACGGTGCCCGCCACCTTCATGTACGGCGCGGGCGACGTCCTCACCGTGCCCGAGGTGCGATTCCCCCCCCCCTTTTTTTGCTCCGCAGTTGATTTCAGGCAAGAGGGCCTGTAATCTGTAATCACGCATCGCAGGACGTGGTGGCGTTCAGCAAGCTGTTCCGGGCCAGCCCGCCGGCCCTGCACCAGGTCCCGTTCAAACTGTTCAACCACGGGGACTTTATCACGGCACGCGATCAGCACAAGTACGTCCATCAGCCCGTGCTGGCCCACGCCAGGCACATCCGGGAGAAGACAGGTGGGTCCCGAATTCTCCATCGCTAGCGCCAGCTCGCGCCAGCTGCCAGATGGTGTTGCAATCAATGAATCGATAAGTCGATGAATTCAAGCAATCGATACAAGTGACGCAATCGATATACAAAGTGATGTGCCGGTGTTCCAGGATTCATTCCGCGAGGCTACTCGGGCAGTCCGGCCGCGGAGGAGAAGGAGATGAAGAAGACGAAGCGGAAGCTGCAGGCCTGGCTGAACTCGAAGACGGCGCGCGAGGGCCCCAACATGGTGCACGAGGAGTGAGGCGCGCCCCTGCGCTCCACGCCGAGCGCCTGACGGGGCGACGGCGGGCAGCCAGCGCGACCGCCGGGCCGGATGGGTTGCCTGCCGCCCGGGCGCGCTGCAGAGGAGACTTGACTTTTGTGGGGAACCACCTTATTGGAGACGAGAGCGGCACCCCAAGCATCGACACGGGGTGTCTAGATCATGAGCCCAGTCGGTCCTCCTCGCATACATCAATACAGAATAACAGAAACGAGCCCACGCCAGTCAGCCGGCAGTTTTAGCCCTGTTTGCTTCGGAGATACAAATTGAGGAGAAATGAGTGACTCAAAAGTCGGGCCGGCCAATCAAAGAGCCCACATACATCACCGTCGCTTTGCAGTCAAAATACGAGGAGTTCCCTCCGGCCTTGCTGCGCGCCCCACTGTGAAGACTGTGAGGACCGTGAGCTCTGTGAGCACTGTGTGGACGCGGCCGGGGATGACAGGCTGATTGATCCCTGTCTGCCAGCCCTGCCAGGGCCTCCGGGGCTGCCAGGGCCCAGACAAATAGGGGCATATTCGACCGCCGCCTCGGAGGGCGCGTCACAGCCTTCCCCAACAAAATGCCGAAAAATGGAGCCCAGTTCATCAAACTGTGCTCGATCGTGGAGGTGTTTGTTGGCATGCGTCTTTGGCGGCGTCTCTCGCGAGACGGCGGCAGCGCGAAAGGCTTCCAGTGTCTGTCTCGCTCGCTCTCATGGCGGGAGCGGGCCGGGGCGGGCCGGGGCGGGCCGGGACGGCACCCCACGTAGGGGACCCTAATGGCGATCATTTGCTTGCCTTTCAGACGCCAAGGACGCAGCCGTTTTATCAGGGGCCGTGTCTCGTCTCGCATTCGCGGCCAGCTGTCGGACAAGTACCACTGTCGGGGATCCCATGCCGTCCCATGCCATCCCATATTATGCCCTCCCATGCACACCCCAGGCACGCCCTGGCCGATAGAGGGGCGGCATTTCAATATCGATTGCAGAAAGACGAGTGCCGCTGCGCGCGATGGGCCGGGCACTGGGCAGGGCAGCCGTCGGGCAGGCCGCCGTGGAATCCCTTTGAAATGGCGGGACGCGTCACACGCAACCCTTAGCAGCGCCTGGCCAGCGCCTTGCGCCCAGCGAGCCGGGCGTCGAGGGTCGTTCCTACCAGCGTGCCAGACGCCTCGCTCATTCCGAAGGGCTTTCGTCGCTGTCTCCGTCGCGCACACAGGGCCTCGCCAAGGGCCTCGCGCACGGGAGCGAGACAGACAGCGCGTCCAAATGACGGCGGCGGGCGGCAGCCTCCGGCGCGGCGACCGTGCGCGGAGACGCGCCGCGACGCCGCGATTCGATCGGTGGCGCCGCCTGGCGGTCGCCGCCGCGACTAGCCGCCTCCAGCGGCAGCGCGGCGTGCGCGCTTCGACGCCCCGCCGCGCAGAGGGCGCCTCGCGCACCGACGCCGGCGTCGCGGCGGCCACGGCGCCGCGGAGATCGCTATCGGGCGGGGGTAGCTACGCGAAGCTACGCCGGCACGGGGATGGATAGGGGTTCGACGGCAAAGCTCAGCGCCGCCTGCCCCGGCGTGGTGGCCACCCTTGGAACTACGAGTTGTCCATGGTACTGTCAAATCGCGGGCGTAGCGCCACTATACTCTGACCAGAAAACGAAGAGCCCCGAGTCCTCGCGGTTCATGGCATCTGCCCGGTTCCGGCTCGACTCCGGCCACTTTTGGCGAATTTGGCGCCAATGGTGACCCGGGCAGCGCAAAGCGGCGCAAAGGCGGCCCGTCCGACCTTTATTCCCATTGGCGTTGCAATTGGTCGATTGGTCGCGCCTCCGCGCGTCCTCCGTGCGACAATGCGGTTCCACGCATGCGGCGAGCAGCGCTGACGAGCGAGCCGTAAAAACGCCACGAGCCTACACCGTCAAGCAACTCGCCGGTCGACACCGGACACCGTCCGCGGCTCTTGGTTTCTCAAGTGACACAGTCGCTTTGCTCTGTGGCCATGGTCAACTCATTGGGGCGTCGGCGCGTCCAAGCGCGTCGGCAGGCAGGGGTCCTACGATTGGCGGCACACATTTGCAGAAAATACGAAGGTTTGAGGAGCCTCGAGGCAAAGCAACAGAGTTCAAGGGCAGTAAAACTGAGAGTTTTGGGTGTTTTATGGTGTTTTGCACAAGGCACCTGCTGCCCCTCCACTCACATTGTGCCCTGGCTGCCAGCCTCGGCTGTCCGGCCTTCCCCGGTCCGGCAGCCTTACGGCAGCCAGCCCCAGCTTCCAGCGCAGCTTCCAGCGTGCTTCCAGCAGCCCTCCGCTCCGCTGCCGCTCGGCTCAACACAACATGATTAATGAAATCAACGTCTAGTTTTCCCTCTTTTATATTTTTTCCTTTTCTTCGTCTTTCCACCCGTCTCTCTTCCCCTCCGTCTTCTTTCGGGAGCCGGATGCCTCCGGGCCCTGCTGGCGTTGCTCGTCGCCCTGGTGGAGTAGTGTGTGCGGGCATGTGTGTGTGTGTGTGTGCGTGTGTGTGTGCGCGCGCGCCCGCGCTAGCCTAGAGCAGTGAATAGCTTCAACAGTGCAGTCTCTGATTTTAAACTGAAAAAAAAAAAATACCCCTTGCAGGGAAGGACATAAATGCCTGGCAAGTTAGCTCAGCGTGTTTAGCTCACGATCTATCTCATTAGTACTACTACTCGGCGATCGCTGGGGTAGGTCGCCGTCCACGCCATCGGGACATGAATGAATTCATCACCGTTCGCTGTGACAGTCTCCCGCCGCCCACCTTACGCCGGATGTGGAATGAACTCAGAACTCTTGGCCAACGACGGACTCCCCGAAAATTGAAAAGTATACCAAAGTCGATGAACAGGAACACGGGGCTTCCGCTCCGCTAATCCCATCGACACGATTGGTCGCCAAAACCACCAAAACAAGATCGCTTCCGTCCTGGACCGGGGTTCGAGTACCGACGCCGCGGTAGACATTCCTGGTGCGTCGGCATGCGTCGGCAAGGACGACGTCGCGTCGCCGTCGCAGAGCTCGTCGCCCGTCCGGGTTCGGGCTGCTGTGGGGCGGGGCGGGGCGGGGCGGGGCGTCACACCGCGTAGAATGACTAATAGTCGTAGGGCTGGCGGCCCCCGGCGGGCCAGAGCCAGGCAGAGCCAGGCAGTGCAGGGCCTGCAAAGGAAAGGCACGCCGCCGTCGCCGCCGTCGTGGCGGAAATAGAAACAAACGCGATCGCGCGCATCTTCGGCTCTTCAGCCGACATGCAGTGTAGGCCCCGACAGTGTGGCCGCCGCGAGGCCCTGCTCCGCCCTGCTCGCTGTCGACAACGTGAGCCCGACAGGTGAGCGTGGGTGGCCACACCGCTGCACGCGCGTGGTCTTCGCGGGCGGCGCTGTCCGTCGCCGCGGTCCGCTCTCGGCCGGCACTCTGGGAGGACATCATCGTGGATCATGTCCTCCAGCAGGGCGGCCCGGCCCAGCCCTGCCCTGGCGCGGGGGTGTAAAAACAATTATTAACTTGGCTCTGTCAGCGGGGGCTCCGTGGCCGGCCTGGCCGGTGTGTGTGGGGCCGTGGCACGCCGTGGCTGTCGGCCGGTCGGACTCCAGAGGCCGGAGGGCCGGGGGGAGGGTGCTCCGCTCTGTTTGGCGCTGCTTGCCCTGCGTCGCTCTGCTGGGCGATGACTCGGTAATCCTCGCGCTGATTTCCACTGGGGCCTCTGGCGCCAACCCTCGCCGGAGGGAGGCGGGCAGACGGACAGACGGACGGACAGACAGACAGACAGACGGACGGACAGACGGGCAGGCAGTGGAGCGGCCCTGAGCCCAATTACTGTACTGCAGGCTGGAGGCGGCCCTAGCCGAGGCCCTAACAGCCATTGATCCAATTGGCGGCGCTGATGAGCGGGCTGGCCGGCCTGGCCCGGCTGCCGAGCGGCGGAGCCACCGTGTAGGCAGTGGTGCGAACGGCCGCGGCGGGGAAGCAGCACGAAGTGCACGGCGGGAAAAGGAGAGCCAGCAGTTTACCCGAAACACATGGATGGAAACAGCGTTTTTTACTCGATTTGAGAGCACGTGGGGGTGTTAGATAAATTTAATCCTGCTTCACGAATCTTTTTACAATCGACTCGCGACGCGACAAAAAAAACTCTTGAAAATTCTTCTTCTGCGACGATTTTGACATGGTAGCAGCCCGTCGTAATACATCTCCCGTATAATATGACAGTGGTGCGTCCGTGGGTCGCTTTCGCGACAGCGTAGCATAGCCAGCATAGCCAGCATGGCCCGGGCAGGGATGGGAAAATAATTATAAATGCGGCCGCACGGTGCCCCGCCCCACCCCACCGCACCTCGCCTCGCGGCTCAATTCCACCTGATTCCATCAATTAATCTTGTAAATAAACAAGGGCCGTCATGCCGCATTCAGCCAATCACAAAATGCGAGCGGGCGGCCCGCGCTGCCTTTCATTTCGGTACTCCTTTAAATTATTCCAGTGCGCGCGACGCGGCGCCACGCGGGGTGTATACGTTCCACAGTCCCGCGCTCGTCACACAGTGAGAAGAGTGTTCCAGACACACGACACACCAACCCTCCCTCCGCGATTGGTATTCTGTCGACGCGGCGGGTTTATCCATTTCCCGCCTTTCCAAAGTTCCGGTTGGCGCGGCAAGTTTTTGTACAGTTTTGGCGGGCCGGGGCGCGCCATGTGCGTGAAGCCAGTGCAGCGGGCCGGGCCCCGCCGATCGGCCAATGGCGGGGCAGGGCAGGCAGGGCGGCTCCCAGAGGTTGCGTGAGGCTGCGGCCGGCCCAGGCCCAAGATGGCCGGCTTCTCGGAACGGGCTGGCTGGCGAGGCTGGCCGGCCGGGGTGTGCTCTGTGTTGTGTGTGTGCCGTGTGCTGCGCTCGGCCGACTCGGCCGGACTGGCTGTTATTTTGCAGCTGCGACTGCACAATGCCGAATGACAGTTAAACTGGGGCCTCTTCTTGCACTCTGATCTGCTGGTCTTGTGCAAACCAATTTTTCTGGTTTTACATTAAATCTAAAAAATAAAAAAAAGACAGAGGTGCGCGCGTTGGATAATTCTTGAGTTCCTTTTCGACGGACGGAATTAGCCTGACATTTTATTTTTGTTCGCAACAGAGCACGCTTAGACATTCCGCCAGGGAAGTCATCTTCGTTCTTTCGCTTTCCCCATTTTTCCATTCTCCACACACACACACACGCACACGCACGCACACGCACACACACACACACACACACAAACACACATACACACGCACGCACACACACACACACGCACACACGCGCACACAAACACACACGTTTGATAAATGGTTGACAAAATAATCCGGTGGCACTTCTTCGTCTCGCAACAGCATGAAGACGTCACCCCTGTCCCGCTCCGCTGCTCCGCTGGCTGCTCCGCTGCAGAGCGGCCGGCCGACGCAACGGACGCATTAGAAGAATTCACGGGGCAAACAGTCGGCCTGAACGCTATACAAATTTCTGACCATGTCACAATGGCGGTCCGAGGGGGTAGCTTGGGATGACGTGTGTGCGTGTTTGTATGTGTGTGTGCGTGTGTTTTCTCGTATTTATGGTCCCCACATTCTGTACTCCGAGACGTGATTCTACGAGAGAAATATTCTGATGGTGATTAATGCGAAGCCACAGGTCGTCTGTGTGTGTGAGAAGGAGAGAGAGAGAGTTTGCCAACCATTTGCGAGACCGAATGATACCCCTAGAGAAAGAGTCGATCCTTTCTCTAAGAAATAATTTCAGACGACGCTTGACAGTATGTTTTCTTGCAAGGGCGGGGCCACGGCCACAGGTACCTGCGAGTGGCGAGAAAGGCTTTCTCTCTCTCTCCCTCTCCCTCACTCCGCACACTTGTCCGAGCGATGCGCCCCGCAGCCCCGCAGGCTCGCGGCCGCGCGAAGGCGCTGCATCACGACGCGCCCATTTATCCTGGCTAATGATCCTTGTTTATCGACTACCGGAAAAGAGGCGCCTGATTGTGGTGCCGTGTCCCCGGCAGACCGCCAGGCCGCGCCACCAGCGGTGCCAGCGGCGCCACACTGTGGGGCAGCCGCGCCTGCAGCCTCGCGGTGAGGCACGGAGAACGCCGTGGGGAGCAATTATGGATTCCTCGCTCGAAGGACAATCCACTGGTAGGCACCACGTTGATTCGAAAGTCCGCAAAATGTGTGACACACTGGCCCTACACTGGACGCAGCCCCTGCCCAGTGTCTGGCGGTCCAGTAGCGCGAGATTCGACAAACTCATTGGAGAAGAGAAGGCGCGGCCGACGATCCAGGCAGAAAAATGGCCCGTCTGGCTGCAGAAGGATTGAGCCGTTACGTCCGGGCCGACCGGGCCGACTGGACCTCCGCGAACGCCTCCAAGAGGTGCTGGGCGCCGAGTGAAATGTTGGAACGGCACAGCGATCATTCCGGACGCTGCTTTCGCCGCTCTGTCTCTCTCGCACTGACGGAGCATTCCGCTTGGGTGCGAGAGAGACGTGCGGAATCAGTCCGAGGATCGCATGTGGACCGATACCCCCGCAACCGCCGCCAGCCTCAGTCTTTTCACTCACCCAAATACTACTCTCCCCCATTTTATTTTCATTTTTTTTATTCGCCAAAAAAAACTATTAATCATGCGTTCCCCGGGATCTTGCGCGCGCTGTCCCCCCTCTGAACGCGCTGGCCTGGTGTACGGCACCTCCTTTCTTTTGTACGGGCATCGCTCGGCATCGCCCGGCATCGCCTGCATCCGTTGTTCCGTGCGTCTGGCTGCTGTTCATCCGACGTACGCCGGCGTGCCGTGCCGGCTGTGACGTCACTTAAGCTCCCTTTCCTTTTTTCCGCGCGAGAGGGAAGGGGAGGGAGAGGTCCAAGACGGGGAGCCGGACGGGAGTCACGACGCTGTCCGCGGCCAAATGGCGCAGGGCCGCGAGGCCGCGGAGCTGCGATCGGCCGCACGAGGCTTATTGGCCGTGATTAATACTCGCCTGCCTGCACTCTCGCTCCGTCTCTCTCGCACCCACACTGGACAACACACTCTAGTGCGAGACAGAGAGAGAGCGACGAGAGCGCTGTTCAAAATCAGCCTTGGACATGCGGGCTCCGCGAAAGGTCGCGCGGTGCGGGCGCTTTGCTGCTGTTCGATGCGAGGAAAGCCCACCCACACGAAGATGGACCCGTTTACGACCAGTTTTTGCACTCCTCGGTATTTTCTTCGTTTTCGGAGCAGTGCCGGCGGAACATTACAAATGGAGGCATCCAAATCCGGTTTTCAGTGCCGTACCTGACCCCCCGCCCTAGTCACGCCCGCCACCACACCCCGCCCCGCCCCACCGCGCCGCACCGCGCCTCGCCTCGCCCCGCCCCACCACGCCCCACCACGCCCCGCCACGCCCCGCCACGCCACGCCTCGATCGCTTCGTGGAGGTCCAGGGCGTCCAGTGTGGAGTCAGACACGACAGGGCGCGGGGCGATACTACAGAACACAACAACAACAACAACAACAACCAAAAACGACAACAATAACAACAACAAAGCGAGGCTAGAAACAGAAACGCGCAGAGGAAGATGCTTGCAGTGTGGGGGCGCTCGCAGCGAGCTCGCAGCCCCCTCTGATGTTCTTGTCTGGCATTGGCGATCGTGTCGGGATAGCGGCGATCCAATGTGCCGGGCAAAGCCGATCCGGGCGTACAGCTTGACGCAAGGCTTGACGGGCCGAGGGGGCTCCCAGCTCTCGGGCAGCTCCCAGTGGTCCGAGTCCGAGCGGTGCTTGCGTCGCTCCGTCCCTCTCGCGCTCGTGGGGCGTCCCCTGGCGCCCCGCGGGGGTGCGAGAGAGACGGAGCGACGAGGCAGCACCGTTCGGAGTCGGCCGGCCTCACCGGCACCCGCACGGGGGCGCCGTCACTCAGACCTATCGAGCCTCGATCCATCGAACGAGCATCGAGTTTCGTCGGGACGCGACCGCGGCGGGGTTGAGTTTCCAAAAGAAATTCACTGCTTTTCGTTTTGCTTTTTGTTTGTCGAGAACGTGCGTTTCGATGCCGCAAGCTGGGCTGCGCTGCCCACCGGGTTGCCTACCCTCGAGTCCGCAGGGGCTCTGGACGGGACGCAGCAAAAGCGAAGCGCAGCGATGACTTGAGTCTTGAGCCAAACCAGGGATGGAGCAGTACGGAGTTGAAGGAAGGCCCTTGCTGGGGTGTTCTGGGCTTCCTCATGACAGTGTAGGCGGCGGCCAGGCGGCGCTGCGGCGGTGCGGAGGGGAGGGCCTTCCTGGCGCCACGTCCCTACGAGTCCCTGCCCTGCCCGGCCCTGCCCGGCCCGTCGTGTTCGGGACCAGCAGCGAGTGCGCGTGTGTGTGAGGGGTGTGAGTGTGTGCGTGAGTGGGAGGGACCGGCCGACCGGCCCCGCCGCGCGGCTCGGCCAGCAACGGCGCAGCAGCGCCCGATCGGCCGAGGCAATTTAACAAAGATGCGGGCGTCCATGTTGGACCCGCCCCGCCCCGCCCCACCCCGCCCCGCCCCACCCCGCCCCACCCCGCCCCGCCCCACCCCGCCCCACCCCGCCCCCTGGCCGCCACCCCACCCCCGCGGGGAGTCTTTCCGCTTGTCCAACCCTTAGAAAACAAGCGCTCGGCGTGGCGGGGCGGCGGGGCCGTGGCGGGCAGGCGGTGCAGGCAATGGATTGGAAGGACGGAATGAACTCGTAATCCCGAAAGCAGCGAGCAATTAGAATATCGCCCTCCCCGCGCAGCGTCTCTCTCTCTCTCTCTCTCTCTCTCTTTGCGCTCGGATACGACGCCGGCCTGGTAAGATTCCCGAAGTACCGCCACTTTGCTGCGAGTTTGTCGACTTTGTTGCCCGTAGCGTGCACCTCGGTCCAAGGGGAACCATTCGAACCACTCGCACCATTTTATGCGACACATGCATTCCCCGCCGTGCCAATGATAAAACCCTTGATAGCTGCTGAAGTAGTGGTGCTGCGTTCGGGGCTGGCGGCGCGTAGCGCGTAGCGTGGCGGCGGCACGGCGGCACGGCGGCACGGCACGACACAGCCAGCTCGGCGCGGGCCGCAGCCAGCCCGCGGAGTGACTAATGATTTCCAACCCTTGCCCGCCGCTGCCGCCTCGCTGCCGCCACGCTGCCGGCAGTCCCGTCCCGTCTCCTCCCGTCACACGCCGGCCGAGGCCGAGAAGACCGCGGTAACGGTGGCGGCGCGGGCCGCGGATAGGGCGGTCTTGGCGTCGCCGGGCATCGCCAGTCCGCCGCGAGCAGCCAGGCCGCCAGGCCGCCAGACAGCCACACGGCGCCTGCGATTGCCCGCACGTCCCGAAAACACGCGCGTGGCCGAGCGGGCCGAGCTGCACGCCAAATAGCGAGGGCCGACAGTGCCTATGCGGGGACGTAGCCGAAGACTGAGGTTGGCCACCCTTTCTGCACTGGTTCAGCATGGCGTAAGCCACACTTCCTGAGAGGGTGTTTTGCCACACCGGTTTGCCTCTTTGCATCTTGCCTGCTCGGTGGAAAGAATTTTCCACCCCTCCCCCACCTCCTCCGCTACTGTCCCGGTTTCCAGGGGCGGTATTTGCTGTTCCCCGCGGGCCGAAAAAGGGCTGCCGCTGTAATGGAGCCACTTCCCCGTCGGCGGCGGCGTCGGCCCTGATTTTTGCCTTGCAGCGACTGTCTGTCCGTGGCACGGCGGCACGGCGGCGGCACGGCGGCGAGGCGCGCCAAACTGCGCGGCCCGTCAGCCGCCGCGCCGCTCGCTGTCAGCTGCAGGCTCCAGCCGGCCGGCTGCAGCGCGGCGCGGCCGGCACGGCGCGGCACGGCGTCAGCGATACAAATCGGGAAAGCCGAAAGTTTCGGTGATGAATAGCGACGCGGGCAGGAAGGGCTGCAGATTGCGCGGCCAGCGGAGGGCGGCCTGGAGGCCTGGGGGGCTTGTCTCGTTTCGCAGTGCAGGCGAGCATGAGTCGGGCCCGAAATGGCATACGATCATGTGTGGTCTAGCCCTTAATGGTAATGGCGGCGCGGGTAGGCAACCACCAAGCGGACGGCTGCCTGCGAGGGCTCGGCGGCGACGCCTTTGAGCGTCCCGGTGGACAGGGCGCGGCGGCGCGGCGGCGCGGTCACACTGCAGACAGGTGGGACTGGGACCAACGGGGACCAACTTGGGACACCGCGGTGGGACCGGGTTCGTCAGACAGCCTTCATCGGGCCGCCGCCTGCCGCCCGCCGACAGAGAGTCGCTTTGGTCCCCGGGGAGAGATACGTCCTTCGCCGGAATTTTCTGCTGTCGTTGTTTTACATCTATGTGAACTCATCGAGCGCGCCGGACAAGCAAGCTTTCAAAGCAATCTCTCTCTCTTTTTTTTCGACTTCGGGGACGGACGGAAGGGAGGGAGGGGGTGTGAACTCAGAAGATATTCTTACTCTGCCACGCCGCCGGATCGCCCTTTTCGCTGGCCTGTCACAGCGACTGTGAGTGCGTGTGTAGGTGTGTGTGTGTGAGTTGGAGTGTGTGCGGGTTGCCTATGTGGCATTGTGATTAATGGTTGTGAGCCGCGCGATGCCGCAGAGCAGCACACTGCTACACACTGCCAAGACACCGCCTTCGAAAAAGCGACTTCTTCTCCGCCTTGAAGCAGTCCGGCACCGCCTGCCCGGCCTGGCCCATGCTGGCGCAGCGGGGCTCCCAGCACCCAACCCACACCGACGCTTCCCTGGTTCTGCTATCGCACACCTGTCTGCCTCTCCCACTCGTGACGGCTCCACGAGATTCCCGGTCCGGTCCAAGTCCTGGCTGTGCTCTCGTGTTCGCGAAACGCCGCGCCGCCTAGTTTGCTCTTAGATCGTACGTTATTTTTAATTCTCCCGGTATTTTTTTTTGCGGTGTTACGGGGCAAGTACAACTAATTCGTGGTGGGTGCACTTTCCTGCTCGGATAGTTCACAATAAAATCCCCATGAAAAACGAAAATATGAAAGAAACAGTACCGTATCCCACGCGTCGCACGCACATCGCACATTGAGTCGCTAATGCGGAGAGACAGTATCACTCTCACTCTCGCCGACAATGACGAGGCCGCCATAAATATTGGCGAGGAAAACGAGGTGGCCGATGCGGCACCGATGTCAGTGCGTGACAACTAAATGCCGTGCCGCCGAGTGCACGAGCACATCACCGCATTGTTCCTCTTTTCGGAAGGGCTTCTTCCCCAGGGGGCTGCCGGGCTGCCGTCGAAGGGTTGTCAAATTGGGCTCGCCAGAAAGGGCTGTCAAACAAACACAGCCCGGCCCGCCTTGCCGCCTTGTCGGCGCGTTTCCGGGATCGGCACGACACGACGATACCCTTGTGAGTAGGAGAGGAGTACTCCTTACTTGTGTGGAAGTTACTTTTAAAAAATTGTGATCTTTTTTTTTGTAAAAAAAATTACTTGTTTGGTCCGTGTCAATAAAGCGACACGCGGAAACGAGGAGGAACGAGATGCTTTTAGTATGCTTGTCCTTTGACCCCTGTATGTCTCTCGCCGTCACTCTCACACACGCACACACGGCAAAAGTACCGCCTGGGATTCCCAGGCGGTGCCTGGAAAATAGGCCCTTTTCCCCATGATGCGCCTGGGAATCCCAGGCGGTACTTTTGCCGTGCACTCACGTGGCTGCACTGGAACACACCTGCGTTCAAGGCCTCCCACACGTCCACCGCGCCGACCAAGCCGACGGTGCGTCTGAAGACTGTCTGAAGACTGTCTGACGGCACATTGAAAGGCACGTCAGTCAAGTCGTGTGCAAAGAGGTCGGTCGAGTCGCCTCACTATGCGGGGGAACGTGAAGCCAAAGTCTCACATTTTTGTTTCGATTTTTTTTATTCATTTTCTCCACTCCAACAGAAATTATCACACTTTTAGTACATTTCGGTTGCATTATTGTAGAGCACGTTTACACTACACAGATGACTGTCTAAAGCAACTTTGTGACAGACAACGGCTTAGACTATTGTGGCACGTAATAAAGATGGGCAACGGAACGTGGAGAGAGTGGATATAAGTTTTGCGTCCCCGAGGTAAACGCACTATAAACGAAATGACTAATAAACTTCTGCAAAATAACATTTTGCATTAAAGGAACAATTAAAAATCAGACAACAATAAAATGTGTATTTACAATGTGCGCCAGTCTTGCATTCACTAAAAGTAAGCAATGGGTGACTTAAATTACAAACATACAATACCTTATGACACAATTTGTATCAGTACTTTCTTCAAAGTAAAAATACTGAGCTCTTTTATCACGACTTTTGCAAGCACAATAAAATTCTCAAATTTAATGAAACCAAATATCCAGGATCAGGAAAACATAACGATGGCACAAAGAAGTTCGAGTTACAACACCGAATCCTAAAACACCTCACATACACAGGACACTCATCGCACCAATTCCTCCAAAAGCTTATTTACCGAAAAATATCATAGATAAGTATTTTATCTGTACATTTTTTCCTACGTACATGAAGAAATAATTGCCTGTTTTGGTTACCAAGTTGTACGTTCTGCACTCTGTTCGACTAATGTCAAGAACCATGAAACATTTTAGTATAATATATATTTCTATAATAAATAATTTCAAAATAGGACCTATTGAAGAACGAGGCAGATAAGTAAGTCACGTTGAAATGGTAGCACCATTCCAAAAACCCAAAACAAATCACAACATGAAATGGTTAAATTTTAACTTGGCTGCTTAAGGTCATTCTTATCGCTGCAACTAGAATACCTATCACGAAAATGAGCCGATGTCACGTACTCAGCAGTGTCTGCACGAATGTAACGAACACAATGTCAAGAAAGGAAGAGACATCTTTCTCGCAAACATACAGAATTGACAGTAACGTTTGTAACCGTGAGGTAAGACTCTCACGGTGTCCGCTGGATGTGGGCACTGGTTTAAACGGAGAGTTATTTACATGTACATCTAGTCACACATGATCAAACACATTACGGGAATCATTTACCTAAACTTCTGGCTTTTAAAATGGCGAAACAAACATCTGATTACAGGGATTATCACAATTGAATGCTCTTCCTATTTACATAACACATATCGACAGGGGGCGTCCTCTGACTACACAAAATAAAATATCACCGACATGCCTGCGCGCTGCATTGGTGCATTATTGTCAACATTTCCACCTAAAATGTACACGGGGTTGGTTCCGACACGAATTGGCGACACTTACAGTGTGGCAGTGATGGCAGGAATCACGGCGTGGGAGCTAACAACTAAGAGGAACTGGGATGCGGCGCTACAGCGGCGTGAGTCCGTAGTCTGACTTTATGACGGGGGAGCACGTCTGCATGGCGGGCATGGCGGGGGTGAGGGGCGTGAGCTGGCCGAGCTGGTGCAGCAACGACGGGGACGTGCCGCCGTCGGCGAGCAGCCCACCACCCGAGCTGTGCCTGCCCCACTGGTGGTGCTGCTGGTGCTGCTGCTGGTGCGGCATGCCCATGAGGTGGTGGTGCTGTTGCTGTTGGTGGTGGTGGTGGAGGCCGTCGCCGAGGTGCTCCTGCTTCAGTCCGCCAGGGGGCGACAGCGTGGTCCCCTGCGACGGCGGCGATCTGGAGTGCCCGCTGGTGGCCAGGCTGTGGCTGAGCGCGGCCAGGGGGTGCATGAGGTCCGGGGACGCCCCGCTGCTGCCCGTGCTGCCCGCGCTGCCCACCGCGCCCCCCTCCGGCGGCAGGTCCATGTCGGGGCTCTCCTTGTTGTTGTTCTGCGTCCGCCGGTTGTTGTTGTTGTTCTTGCGCGTCTTGGCGCCGCCCTTCGGACTGGCGCCCGCCACGGTGGTGGTCACGCCGGCCGGGTTGGTCTTCCGCCGGACGTTCTTGGTGTTGGGGAGCTTGTTGTCCTTCTTCCACTTCATGCGCCGGTTCTGGAACCAGATCTTGATCTGGCGCTCCGACAGCACGAGCGTGTGCGCGATCTCGATGCGTCTCCGCCGCGTCAGGTACCTGTTGAAGTGGAACTCCTTCTCCAGCTCCAGGATTTGGTGGCGCGTGTACGCCGTCCGCTGCCGCTTGGGCTCCATCCCGGGCTGGAAGCCGCCATTGCCTGCAACAAACAGAGCAGCACCGCGTTAGTCTTTCCGGACACGTTTTAACCATGGCTTCCCTCCTATATTTCTATCCGCCTGCTCGAACGCCGCTTTCTTTCGGGCAGTGGACGAGTATCGAAAGAATTCCCGCCGGACGGGCTGCTCGCCCCGGGCCTACCCGCCTACCCACCCAGGGCGGCCGCGCCTCGCCCAGCCCGGGGCACAGCCGCCACGCCCAAACCTTTTCCTCCTGGGGCAGGGAAGGCTGCTGCGCTCGTGACGGGCGGGCTCATGGCTTCGGACGCAGCCGCCGCGGCCCGACTCGGCCAGACTGGGCTGCCCAACTGTCTGACGTCATCCTGCGTCAATTGTCTGGCCGCGCGAGGGCTGAAGAAGGATGCCAGTGCGTGGACTCGAGTCAGCCGAGTGGACAAGCCAGCGCGTTGCTTGAGGGACAAGCCCATTTGAACCACATTCAGTGCCACGTCCAGCGTCGGTGCTCTCAGAGTGGCAATCACCACTGCGCTCACGACGCAACAAGCCAACGCCCTCACATGTTCATCAGCGATAGACAAAAAGTTCAAAAACCGCGCGTGTCAGAGGTTTTCAGGGCAGCGAAACAACGTCAGTCGCGGACAGCACTAGCGGGCGGCAAGTGGGTAGGACGGGCCGGCGCGTCCCTCCCTCCCTCCCCAGCCAGCCCGCCCGGCCGGCTGCCCGGCTGCCTGCCTGCTTGCCTGCCTGCCCGCCCGCCTGCCTGCCTGCCTGCCCGCCTGCCCGCCCGCCCGCTGCCATCACGCTGGGATGGCGCAATGGCCGCACGATGGCACCCTCGGAGCCCATCCCGCCCGACCAGGGACTCGTGGAGGGATGGCACGGAAAATGGATTATTTTTCCGCGCTGCCAGATGTTGCACGGGCCTCGCCCGGGGACGATACTGCCGGCAGCAGCCGCTTCAGACGCCAAGAGCGCACCACTGCCGGAAGTACGAACATTTGGACGCGTCCTTTGAGGCAATGTCAGTTAAGACAATTTACTAAAGGTGGTCTTTACGAGAGAAAAAACGCAGAAAAGAGGATTGGTGAGGTCGCTGGCTTGGGACTGGGACGCTAACGGAGTGCTGAGCCAGACTCATCACGCGAGAAACGGCGCACATGTTGTGCCTTTTTTTGCGACACCGTGTGTAAACAACAACACTTGGCTCATCTCAATATGGCGGTTGCCCAGCCAGCAGAAGCTCATTCCTTTGTTTTGCCTTTCCGGCTGCGCGTTCGATTCGATTTGAAAACTACGCCAACTTTTCGACAAGCTGCAGCACCTGACGCCAGCCCTCCCCCCTCCCTCTCTCACACACAGACATACACACACACACACACGCAGTGGCTGTGGCTCGGAGAAGGGGTGCCGACGGGGAGGCAGGGCTTACGAAGATCCGCCAGTGCTCCACAATGCAATAAAGGCCGGCTCAACGGACTCACACGGCTCATGAGAGCTCACGGGCCGGAGGGTGCGGACTGCAGGCCGACGGCACGCCAGAGGCACGCCAGAGGCACGCAGCGACACCGGGTGGAGGACGGCCCGCAAAACGGGAAAAAGGGGCACTACACAACAAATTCAACTTTTTCTTCGTCATTTCGTGAGGTACGCTTTTGAAGTCTCCTCGACGCACTACGCACGACGTGTGGCGGAATTCTCCAGAGAACAGAGACGGAGAGAGCGGGGAGGGAGAGGGAAAGAGGGCCAGCCAATCGGCGAGGGCGGCAGAAATTGAATGGAGGGAGTGCTGATTGACGCTCCCCTCCGGAGGGGAAGGAGAGATGGGGAGCGTGTGAACGATTCACACACGCCGAGGGCCGAGGGTTAGGGCGAGGGCCGCCATCCCGGCACTTCTTTCCGCAAGGGCTCCTCACAATAACAGCAAGGAAGAAAAGGGAGAAAAAGGAAAATAATGAAGATTTGAACTCACGATCTGGTAACCACCAACCCGATGCGTCATAAGAGAAGTATTGTAATTATTTGTGCTGCGCGAGCAAGATCCCAATGGTTTGACCGTAACTGACTTTTTAAGGTGGTTCGGTTGACCTCTTATCATCAAAAACGCCACAGATCACGTCATAATGAAAATATTCCAGGCTCTAAACCTTCGGCTAGACTGACAAGCACCGACATTTTGGAGTGTACTCCTCCCTAAAGCACACTGCTCATCGGAGGCGAAAGAATTTTTCCTTCCAAGCGGAGGGGGTGGGGGTTTCTCCAGGAGAGAACACACGAAGGCCTGGAATAATAAGACGGGAAAAAGAAGAGCACCGTCTGGGGCCTCGTGTGACGGACACCGCATGCGGCCCCGTCTGACAGCTGCTCGCATGGTGATTGGGCCGGGCTGGGCTGGTCAGACCGCCACGCCATGCCACGCCACGCCGTGCCAGACAAGACCGTCCAGAAGACGAGCCTGCCAGACAGACGTCTGACTTGGGCCCCCGGAGCCCCCTCTTACCCCCACCGCGCGATACGCCTCGACACAGCATGGCTGCAGTCAGACTCTCTCACACACACTGACCAAAAATAAAAGAAATGAAACAAGTCTGGGCCAACATATCTCATAATTTAAAACCAATTTTTCGTTTAATTGAATACAGACAACAAAGTCTCCCTTTCGAACATCGTAGTAACGTCGTTGGCTCGTTTGAGGACGGCCCCTGCCAAGTCATTAGTCACAGCGCGGCGCGCTGTCCATTCACCACCCCACCTTGCGGGCGGACCCAGACTGACTAACCTAGTGCAACCACGAAAAAAGGCGCACAAATTCCTGAAAACTTGCTGGTTGTGGGCCGTCCTGGTTCCTGGCCGAACCGCGGTGAGCAGGATTCCTCGGGCCCCACGGACAGGCCGGAGCCCCGACCCTGCCCCGACCACGCGGAATGCAGAGCGGAATGGATTTGCGGTAATCCGGGGGCCTTACAGCCGACCCTCCTCTTCAACCCCTTTGCTCAACACCGTCACTCCGTGCCCGTGGTATGAAAAATTCACAGGCCTTGAGCTGGCGGCGTGCCGTAAGCCTTGCCGAATTTCCATGTCAAAGTGGGCCGCAAGCCCCGTCCACGCCCACCGCTTCCTCCGCGTGCTCGGCCGCTCGGCACAGGACGCGCACGGCCACCATCCGCTGCCGCAATGCTCCTCGCACACCCACGCTGCTTTGCTGCTTTGACGCCAATCCACCCAACGCCTACCGTGTCGCAAGTCTTTTAATTTTCATTTTCATTTAATTTTTTTTAAGAAAAGAAGAAAAACTGTAACCCGGTCAGAAATGGGTCTTTGAGAAGTCGTCAAATGACATTGATAGACGTCGATGTGGCGTAAAATTTTCACCTACGAACCCTTTAAACCGATATTGATGTGAAATCGATGTTGACTCGAGAACCCATTTGTACCCGGGTCCTAAATCCAGAAGCGTCAAATGGCGTTCAGTTTGGGCGGGAAACCCCCTGCAAAACGTGGCAACACTGGATGACCGTCACCTTGGGCGCATCGTCTCATCGCCAGCAATCATGCAACGTCACGATGGACCCAGACACGCTCACACACAGAGACACAGTCACAGAAGCGGACAGACTCACACACTCACACACACGGGCGCACACACAGACGACCGTGATGCAATGTTTGTTTATTCCATGAGGGGCCATTGGCGGGTTACAACGGAACATCGTCTAGCAGATTAGTCTGAGCTATACAATAATATTGTCACTCTGAGGTCGCCCGGATTAAATGAATGAAATGATTGTATGGTATTCAGTGGGATTCAAGAATCAGTTCACAATAAAAGAAATTGAATGATAGGTCGTACTGAACGCCCAGCACTGTTTACCAAAGTAAGATAATTTTGAAAACGGGATCGAAACGTGTTGCAAGTGTATCTAGGCGAGGAGGAACCAAAAACACACTGCCGTTGACAAAAGCAATTTTTAGATCTTTTTTTGCAAGTACATGCCGCGCCGAAGTAGTGACCCGGAACACCTCGGCAGCGCCACACGCCTGAAGGTCGCGCGGCGGAGAAGGAAGGAAGACGAAAGAAGGAGAGAGGCTCAAAGTGCGCGCGCGGCGGCCCGACGAGACAGACAACGCGTCCGAAAGGATTTTTCAAACAGCGATTCGGCAACGTCGGGCGGCGGGGCGGCGGCGGGGCGACAGTGGCAACGCCGCGCTGCCGGCGGGGCGGGCGGCCGTAGGCGGCCGGGCATGGCTTCTCCGTAAACACGCATTAGGATGCACTGCAACCCGCTCGCACCATTTGTCTTTCGGTGGGTGGTGCCCTGCCCCCGCCCCCGCCCCCTGCCCCCGCCGCGGAGCCCAATGTAGGTCAGTTTTCGGCGGACACGTTGACACGTTCCACGGCCGGCTCCCTTTGCGTGCCGCCGCCTTGCCGCCGCCACCGGGCCGGCCACCGCCTCCGGGGCCTCGGGGGCCTCGGGGCGGGGCTGCGAAAAATCAAAGTGTGTGGCCACCGCGGGGCGGCCTGCCTACGTCTGCCTAGCACCGGGTCACAGGCGACCCGGCCGAAAAGCGGGAAAGAGCGCAGCGAGAGAAAGGAAGTTACTGGTGCCAAATATTCTTAACGTAAAATGTGGTAAGAATAAAAGTTGGAACCTACTATTCAGGACGTTGTCGCCTCCTGTTCTCGAGCCATACGCGCCACCTATCAACAGCACGATATTGCACAGTGTTAATGACAAGCACATCATCAGCATCATCAGCAAGAGCATTCAAACAGGCAAAACGGTCCCAAACTTTGTTCCTGACTTTACAACACAAAGCATCGTCTGGCGGGGCTGGCGGGGCTGGCAGGCTGGCGGGGCGGAATGCCTTGCAAGGTCGCAGCGGACGGCCATACCGGTCCAGGACGCCTTTTTTGTCAGTGACACGTGTCGGTGGCGTAATGAGGGGCATGGAGAGACCAAGTCGCTTGGCGTCGCTCGGGCGACGAACTGACGCCGCATACGTCAAGCCCTTTCTCAAAAGTCCACGCAAATGTTACATTTTGAAATCAAATGATGGACCTATTTGAGCGTACAGAGTCCTCAAAAACGTCACCTGCACGATTTTCCTGGCAATGGTAACGAAGAAGAAGGCAATCCTAGCAAAGCACTCATACACATTGCTTCATCGCCACACATAACCTCCCTCAAGTAGTGGGGTTGGTCGGCCTCTTAAAGCCTCCTTCATCGATTTTACAAATCGCTGTCCTTCGGCTTGGGGGGATTGGATTCACTCACGCACCTTGGAAGCGAATAACGCCAGCCTCGAGATCGATGGCCCCTCATCAAACGCGAGTGTCATTTGATGCTCGTACAAATCGCATCCCATCAGCCGGCCGCACAGCCCCGCCGACACGCACACACACACACTCTCAAACGGCGATCCGCGGCGACCACCCCAAAACACGCGTAAATAGCAAGACAAACACGTGTTGTGGCAGGCCGGGTGGGGCCGGGCAGGGCCCTCCACCCAAAGTAATGAGCGGCCATTTGTATCGTCGTCACTGCCAAGGTCACGGCGGCGGGGGACGCGCCGGGGCGTCGCGTCGGGGCGGCGAGGCGGCGGGGCTTGCGTCAACGCAGATTTGTTGCCCGTCGTCTTATCCCCCAGGCCGCAAGGGGTGGCCTGCGTGGGTGTTTGGTGTGTGTGTGTGTGTGTGTGTGTGGGCCTCATGGGGTTCTAGGACCAGCTTGTGCGAATCGCTCAGACACAAAACCTAAGAAAACTATTTCATTCATAAAATACATTATGTGAAACGGCTTAGAATCAATGCCAATTTCTGACATTCAAAACCTTTTCATTGAGACAGTTACTTTTTTATCAGTGATTTTTTTTGGGGGGAGGGGCATTTGCACGAAGAGATTGAATGAAATTCTAAGTACGAGTGCACACCCTTGTTTTGGCCAGACAATAATTCACAAGAATATTGAAACATTTCATGCTGATCTCGATGCGATTAACCCAACATTTATCAAACATTTGAAGCCATTTCATCAGGCAATGTCATCCCAAGGGGTCAACATATCTTGTTATTTGTTCTCAATGACACATGTTGGCAACGTGGTGAAAACCATGCAAACCGCCTTCAGCGATTGCTTCAAATTCACGAAGGCTTGACAGCTCGCCAAACCTGCAAAACGACTTCAACTTTTTTATCGGTGTTGCGAGAGAATGACACTGACCGCGCAATTTGCAGAAACAGCAGTAACAACAACAACAACAATAAGAGCGCGATCAAGGAGGGGCCCTGGGAACATGAATTGAATACCTCAACCTCAAAGAGTTGTATGGGGCTAATTTATTGCCAATGGCCACAAAGGGTCAGGTCCCTGCTCGCAGTGCTGCTCGCGGGGACAGAGTGGCTCGCCTTATGACTGGCATTGTTTGTTTCCGCAGAAAGATGGGGCAACTTGTCGAAACACTCAAAACAAAACCCGCCATTGTCATTGTGTGAAAGTGATTGGCACGGTAATGGCTCTGGACATGCGTGCCAACAGCCAAGCGAGAAACGCGTTCCCTTTCGTTTTTCAGGTGAATTCGCAGGCAGCAAGGACACACTACTTCACATGCACCAGCGCAGCAAAAAAAAAGCAAAAGAAAACGCAATGAAATAAAGACTATCCCAATCTTGTTCCGCGTACCTTCCCTGCCTCTTTATTGGCACTTTCGAGTCGGCCGCTCCAAGCAGGAGAAATATGATTTCGACGGTGTCCATACTCATTAAAGGCGCCTTTACAGCATCGTATTTTAGGGGGACTGATATTAAAACGCGCGCGGCGGTCGCGCCGCTGTAAAGTCAACATTGTCCGGGGTGGTAAAAGGGAGGTGCCGTAACACCTGTCCCGCTAATTTATACGAGAGCCGGGCTTCGTTGGCGATCGCACGGCTTCGCGCGCCATCGCATGGCGCCACAAATTTAAACGGAACGCCCGGAGGGGAATGGCAAACACACCTTGCCACGCTCCTTGCGCTCAAGGAAGCATTCCTCGGAGGACGTTCAGGCACAGACATACACGGGCACACACACACACACACACACACACACACATGCATCCACACAAGGCTACATACACCGTTTCCAGAAAACGGTAATGATAAGAACCGCGGAGAGTGGGTCAAAGGGAAAGAGGTCAGTCTTTGTTCACTTTGTGCGATCGGCACAAAGGGTTGGCCGGGCGTGGCTGACCACTGCCACTGCGTTTCATTCATGCGATCATTAGAGAAGAAAGCTTCACTCGACGAAAGTTCACAGAGTAACTTCCTCGCGAGGTGAGCTTTCCCAATGAAAAGGTGGCTTGGATTCCTCTATGCGACTGACTCCATCCTGCGTCATCGGCAAATTTCTTCGTTTTTGACTTTAATTGCACGACGTAGTGAACTATGCATACGGGAGAACTGGCCAAGCGTGGCTAGAGTCCTATCCAGCGGTGACTTGAACGCACGATCCGGGCTGAGCGCGACGCGCCCGCCTCGCAGGTTGCACCAGGTCGACTCCCCCCTTCCCAGAAGTGCATCTCAACTTTTTTAAAGTATCACAATCATTGCTTTTTAATTGCTGCTCTTATGCAGCGCCGTAAACGGCAACAACGTGGCAACCTGTTCCCTGTGCTCGTGCTCACACGCTCACACACACACACACGCACACACGCTCACACACTCGGAGAGCTGCAAGCCCCTAGCGACAGCACGGCAGGAGAAAGCCCAAGCGCACCCATTCGCGAAGGGCCCAATCCGGGCGCTAGGCGGGCCGCTTCGCGGAACGGCCGAGCGCAGTGGCGATAACTTTGGGCCGGTGATGCATGGCGCAGTGCCACCGCGTGGTCGACGTGGTCGACGTGGTCGGCGACGTCCGCGTCGTCGCGACAGGCGCCTTGTCTTCCCGGAACCATTCCGCGCTGACCCCTGTATCGTAAACAGCCTAGCGTCGGCAACAAATGTAGGCGCACGCGCGCCACGCAAGGCGCCTGCCAACCGCCGTGGAATGTATAAAAAGAGAGAAAAAAGACCAGCAAGTTTTGAAAAGGAACCCTAACAAAAAGGATTTTGTCAGCACTTGAAAAATGGAAATTTCCGATTTTTTCCTATTTTACTGAGTGATTTTTTTATTTTTACAAACTGAAAAAAAAATGAGAGTTCAAATTTAAATTGAGCGTGATTTTGATTTCCAATTTCATTGCGAATTTGAAACGGTTCCTCTCTCTCATATTTTTTTTGTGAGCTAGCGGTCGGCCTCCCCCGCTTTGTTAGCGCTAAACAGACAGTGAGATAAGGCCTCCAATAAGTCCCCCGCTGTCCAATCGGAAGTCGTTGAGGGCCCCCGAGGCTCCGCGGCCTATCGCAATGGCCCCATCGACAGCCGCCGGGCCGAGCCAGGGGCCGAGAGGGGCCGAGCAAGCTTGGGGGCCCGGCCAGCCCGCCGACCTTGCTATCGATAGCTGAGGCCGCCCACGCCGCGTCACGACATAAGGTGCGTGTGAGCGTGCGTGCCTGCGTGTGCGTGCATGTGGTGTGTGTGTGTGTGTGTGTGTGTGCTTGTGTGACAGAGAAAAGTGGTTGATTGACGCGCCCGCCCTTCACCCAGAAAAAGGGGGTTTATGGTATTTGAAACATTTTTTACCTGGCTTTCTTTCAAGACCAAAATTTTTGATTTTAAGTTAATTTTTAAATTAGGTGAAAATTACTTAATAAGAATTTACTTTTTTTTCAGCCACCAGAATGAATTGTCGATAATAATTTTAGTAATAATGACAATAAAGCCATCTAAAATCTGATTTTCTATTTACTGCTGAAAGGTCTAACAAGCCCTCATTGAGGGCGATTCATTCGAACGCGCGCAGCCGGGCGGATCAGAATTTGTAGGAGGGCGCGAAGCAGGGCGAGAGGGGCGAGAAGTAAACAAACCGAAACTCATTAGCACGAGCGCCACGGAAATAGCGCCAAACACGACGGCGACAAATTAAGGGGGCGTCGCGGCGGAAGCGCGATCGATACACGCGGCTGTCACGTCGCGTCACCGTCACACGGCGCGTCACGGCACGTCACGGCGTGTCACGCGGCGAGCGCGCGCGCCCAGCTGACAGACCCACAAATCGGCCCGTTATTTTTTTGACATTAGGAGGAAGAGGTGGCCTGGCCGCGGGCCGCGGGAACGCAGGAGGGGAGGGCTCGCCCATTTCATGATGAAAACGTCCCGGCAAACGACGGGGGCCGATTTGGGGAGCGATTCGGAGCCATTTGCACCGACGAGTGGCACGGGGGTCGTTTCCAACAGGATGGGCATCACTCCTGGCGACATTATGGCATGGAGTGGCAGGCAGAGAATGCTTCTAGAGCCCACACTCACGGAAACATTTCATTGGACCAGAGAAAAATTGAAGTTTTCACTAAAATTATTTTGACTCAATGTTAAAAATTGACATCGATTACCAAGCCGTTTCTAAGGCAATTATTTTTCATTAATTCAAAGAAAGTGTCTCCTAGGGGCATGAAATGCATCCTGCGATAGATGTAAAAAATACATTTGTTTTTTGCTCCAACTAATTTGCAGACAATATTCATTCTACAATGTACAGCATGCTTTACGTTTTTGATAGTTCATGTCCCTCGATTTGCAAGCAAATCAGCCACACACGTCACTCAACACAGTAATTTTTAAAATTGTCAACAGCAGCTCCCCGTGCTAATGACCCACTGCGAGCACTCCCGCCCGCTTTGCTAGCTATCCAAATGAGAGCACTCACTTGCGCCGGCAACGTGGATCTTCTTCATCCACGGGTAGATGACCCTGTCGCCGTCGCCGTCCTCGTCGCCGTCCTCGTCATCGTCCATGGTGAGCGGCGAGCCCATGTCGTCCGAGCCCTCCTCCTGGTCGTCGTGGTCCTCCACATCGTCCTGCTGTATATCCTGAGGCAGTTGTTGGTGCTGCGGGGGCGCGGGCTGCTGCTGCGGCAGCTCCTGCTGGCTTTGGGGTTGCTGGGGGGCGGCCGGGGGGCTCTCGGCCACCATGGGGGGCTGAAGGGGGGCACAGTTGCTGGCGGGGGGCATCGCCGCGGTCTCGGGGGGCAGAGGGGGAGGGGGTATTTGGTGCTGGTGGTGATGGGGGTGGGGATGGGGGTGGTAGTAGTTGCCCCCGTAGCCACCATATCCAGGGGCGTTGGTGGTGATCTGGATGGTGGTGGTGGCGGTGGCGCCGTACGGGACGGGGGCTGGGATCTGGTGGTAGCCGTACTGGTGGCCGTGGTGCTGGCCCTGCACATGGTGGTGGTGGTGGCCGAAGAAATCGGCGCCCGAGATGTAGTTGCTCTGGCTGTACTCCTCGGTCGGGGGGAACTTGGGGTCCACGATGACGGCCGGCGACTGGTGGTGGTACGTGGGGTTCATGAGGTAGGAGCTCATGGCGGCGCGCCGGCCGCGCTCGGCGCACTCACTGCAGCACTCTCACTCACTCACTCACACTGCACACGGAAAGGCTCACGCAGGCGCGCCGCGCTGCCTGCACTGACTTCCCTGGAGGGACTGAGGCGGGACGGCATCTCGCAGCGCGTCGACGGCGCGGCGTCCTGCCTCCCCCTCCCCCTCCCCCACTCCCCCACCACGCGCCAGGCCCCGCCTCGCAGCCGCGCCGGCCAATGGGAGAGCGGCGTCGGCGTTGCCGCGCACCATCATGGATCCGTCCCAAGCAGCGCCGTCCCTGCGTCCCTGTCCCTGCGCCCCGCCGCCCCGCCGCCCCGCCGCCCCGCTGCACCTGCCCAGCACCACCTGGCCGAGCGGGCCGAGCGGGCCGAACGGCGACAACCAGCGTCACTCTGTCTCTCTCGCCCTCGTGGGCTTTCCGCAGGGGTGCGAGAGAGACAGAGCGACTGAGTAGCAAGGGCCGCCAGGGCCAGGGGTTTGCGGGGGAATTGGGGCAGCCAATGAGGGTGCTTTCGCACGTCCTCAACGCGTCGCGAACACACGGCATGACGCGAGGGCCGTTCGCAGCGTTCGCAGGGACGAACGGAGGACGTCACCTTGCCGCGCGTCAAGATTGCGGAGGAAAGACAGCATCATAATGCAAATGCTCAAACTTTTTCCGAATTCCCGATAGCAAAACCGAAGCAAAACCACGATATTCGTTTTTTTTTGTTTTTGGTGTACCTGAGGGCCGTCTGTGCGGCGTAGGAGGGCGTAGGTTGGGGTAGGAGCCCAGCGCCGGTCTGCAGCGAAGGCCGCCTCGGGGTGACTTGCAGAAGTGCATCCAGGCCCTGCACACGCACACACACACACACACACACAGCCACACACACACGACGTTGGGGTCCACCCCTAAGCGGTGCGCTCAAAACTACAAGGGCCATAGGTCACGCGCCAGGCACCCAAAACTGGGGGAAAGTTTTAAAATAGAAACTTTTTTTTGACGGTCGAGGCATCAGCATGTTTTCCGTTTTTCCTCGCGTGGGGTGGCGCGCATCCCCCATGGCGGGGAAGGGGTTGCACGGCACGGCGGCTGAGGCACGGCTAGAGGCATGGCTGAGGGGTGGAGACGGCCCGCGTCGAAACGAGGACACGGTATCAACAACACGCACGGGGAAAAAGGAGGCGGCGCCAGAGGGCCGAGTCCGAACGGCGTTGTCGCCCTGTCTCTCTCGCGCTCGCGGGGAGTACCGCAGGGGTGCGAGGGAGACAGGGCGACGCATAGAGCAGTTCGGGAGCAAGCCAATGCATGCGGGGTGCATGGCATTGACGGCACCCTGCGCCTCCCTTTCTTCTTCTTCTTCTTCTTCTTCTTCTTCTTCTTCTTCTTCTTCTTCTTCTTCTTCTTCTTCTTCTTCTTCTTCTTCTTCTTCTTCTTCTTCTTCTTCTTCTTCTTCTTCTCCCTCCTCGCGCGCTCCCTCGCAGTGTCTCGCGGCTCCATTTGAGTGACAGGGAGACAAAGACGGTAGCGCCCTCTGGGTTCCCGAATCTCAGTTACAGCTTACAGGGCGCGACGCGCGCGACGCGCTCCGCGGGGCGGGGCGGCCGGGGCGGCCAGGGAGGCGCCACGCCAGGCTAGACTGACAGTCAAAACAGCGCGCCATCGGTAGGCGGAGTGCGAGCAGTAGGGAGTAACAACACCCCTCGAGTTTCCGGGAGCGCAAGAAGAAGGAAACGCAGACTTTTGCTTCAGAGTTCTTTCCGAAACGTAGGACGTCTGCCATCCGGCCTTCCGGTTGAAAAGTGTATGAAACTGTACCGAGGCGGCCGCGCGACGAGTCGGACGCAGTGGGACGTAGTCGGGCGCGGTCCTTTTGACGACAGCTGTTTATAAATGAACCGAAAGTCAGGCGACCCGCCGCCCCGACTGCGCCTGCCTGGCTTGCCGCACTGACACCGAGGCCGAGGGATATGGATGTGAGGTGCTGAGAGGTGCCATTCAGGCTGCAACGCCCTTCTAAGTGTTTCACTTTTATTTCAATTTTTTTTTTCGTCCGAGTCGACGGACAGACGAAAGCACCCCGCCTGACCCAGTTACACAACGCCGTGCATTAGAGATCTAAGCTCTGGTTATACCCTCGGTTACAGGCGGACACGCAGGGAGCTAGTGCACTTCCCTGTGGGCGGGCCACTGCTCTGCTCTAACACCGACCTCTTGAGCAAATCCCGAGCAGTTCGGGGGAAAGCCGTGCCGAGCCGTGTCGAGCCGTGCGCAGGGGTGCGGGGAATATCACCCTGCGAGTGCGTGTGTGTGTTCGTGTGTGTGCGTGTGTGTGTGTGTGCGTGTGTGCGTGTTTTCGCTCGAAGGGTGGAGCCGAGCGGCGGCGTAGAGGAGCTAGAGCGTTCCAGACTGTGACACTCTGACAAGCCCCTTTGGACCTCCCCCACCGGTTACCGCCTCCCTCCACGTCACAGACACACTCACACACAAGCTCACACATACACATCCACACACACAAAAACGCCAGCAAATTTCCAGTCAGAACAGTATTTTTATCGCAATTGGCTTTTCATTCCCATATACTTCTGAATGGAAATGCGAGGGGTCACGCAGGGGGTGGCGTTGCCATTGATTTCCTATGTGTGTGCGGGGCACTTCGTGCACAGCCTGGCCCTGGCCGGGCCTGGCCGCTTTCTCAAGGCTGCTGGAGTGGCTGCCAAGTATTTGCGGCCACAGCGCTCTCATCTCAGCGTTTTTTGTGCTTGCAGCTACACTCTTTAGTCAATAAAATTATCCGAGTGTTCTCTGCAGCTCACGAAATCCTCTTTGCGCCTTTGTTGAACAGACCAGCCCAAGACGAATATGGAAGCATTCCAGAACGGTTCCAGACCACATGCCATAAAGAAGCAAGTTCAGCGTGAGAAAGCCAGGGACTGCAAAGACACTGACGGCCTCGTCGGCGTCCTCAAAGTGGTGCCGGGACGGTCCGGGGCGGCGCGTTGTTTGTCGGCCTCCTCGCCGGACGGACGGGTCAGTGGAGGGACGCCGAGGGCAAGGCGGGGCCGGCCTGCCGTCCCCCGAGGATGGGCTGTCGGCCGCGACACGCCGAACCTTCGGACAGCGCGGCCGCGAGGCGGCAGAGCCTGCAGAAGCAGTGCGTGCAGCAGCACGCGGAGCCGTGATCATCGCGTCAGAGCGGGCTGGGTCGTGCCAACTTCCATCTCAGCTTGTTTCAAAACTTTATTTTAGGGTCTTGCGTGTGTAATTATTTTGTGTTCAAATCTTGCAGAAATTTTTCATTTCCGGCATTGTACTTTACAGTGAAAAATAACGTCGGTTGGAGCAGAGGACTAGCTTTCCCTGTTTCTCCTCCCCTCCAGCCGCAGTGGCCAGTGGTCGTTCTCAAATTAGCGGGCGCCATCCCAGGGGGCGCCCCGGACACCACCGGTCAGCCGCCCCCGCCCGCTCCAGCCCTCGCCAGCTCAGCACTTCGGCCTCCAGAGGGGCGGTCCGGCGCGGCCCGTCCCCACCTTTCACCGCCCTCAAGGTGGCCGTGCTGCTGCCGGTGGTACAGTCAAAACCGAAAGGAGGAAACTCACATCTTATTTATTTTTTTTGCGCGACTGTACCGCTTCTTTGAAGCACCGCCTTGCGCAGCCGCGCTTTACGTTTTATGGCGTCCCGGGGAACATTAGGCGACGCCACGCCAAGTTGCTCGCGTTGGCGCGCGTCACACGCAGCGCCCCTCACTTTGAACGTGTCGAGGCAAGCACGGTGCGCCCTTTCGGAGGCCTGTCTGTCTGTCTGTGCGTCCTTCCGTCTGTCCGTCCGCCGGTCCGTTCGACCGGCCGTCTGCCTTGTCCGTATAGTTGTCAGGGACGGGCGCATACCTTACAAGCATGGTAGGGCCAGTGGTCGAATGCCCCAACCCTCGGCGGCCCGGCCGGCCCGGCCCGCATGTCTCTCTCGCTCTCTTCTCTCCCCCCGTCCCGCCTCTCCCTCTCTTTCTCTCTCCACTCGCATTCATTGGCCTGTCTCCCTTTTGTATCATTAATCATATCTGCCCACCGGACACACAGCGCGCGAGCGGCCACCGTCTCTTTTCTCCGTCTCTCTCCCACACGCACGCACACACACGCGCGCACGCACGCACACACGCACGCGCACACACACGCGTGCATTACACAAATGCGAAAGTTGACAAACAAACACTACGACGACGGTACGTCCGTCTGCTCCAAGCCGAGCTGTGAAAAGCCACTGAAAAAGAACGATTATGAAAAGAATATAATCGGTTGTTCCAAAAAGAAACGTTAAAAAAAGAAAAATAGCCTCTTTGTTTGCAGGGCGGCGTGGGCGGCCCGCTGCTGAAGACGTGTTGGGCTAATCGGGGCGAGGGGGAGCACAGGCAATTAGCTCGACCAACGATTCGAGCAATTTTCGTAGCGTTTGTAACCAGCCATCCAACGTCACACTACTTATTTCTAATCTCAATCCCAGACACAACGCTCTTTTTTTTTCGGACAGAGTAGAAGATGTTGCGGAGCCGCCGCCGATTCCTCCCTTTATTTCCAACCGCCCGAGGCAGGGAAGTGCAATAAGAAGAAAAAGAAGGGTGTAAAAAAAGGAGATAGATCGGAGCGAAGTGGCGCAGAAATGGCGGCAAAGGGAGGCAGCAGCCCCGGCCATTGGAAGAAGGGAGAGATTAGAGGGGGTGAAGGGAGAGACGCGCCCGCAGACGCGCCAATGGAGCGAGGCCTCGCCGACAGCCGCGCAAACACGCACGCACACAACGCGCGCCAAGACACACTTATTCACACACACACATACACACACTGACAAATCTTAGTTTGCGCAGGTGCTCGTTGGAAAATTACCATTGGCCAAATCTGCAGTTCGGCGCTGTGGGTATTTGCCGCACAAATTTGTCGGCGGTCGCTTTGATTTTTCAATTTAAAAAAAAAACGAAGAAGAAGGAGAAATAGGATTTTTGTTGCCGCTATGGCGTATTGCTTTCGTGTTTGGCGCACTGCTATTAGACTACAGAGCCGGGCCGCTCCACGAGGGGTTGCTAAGTGCGCACAAATTGTGATAGATCCCTTCCATCTGCTATATTGTGGTGCTGTGTTTGTCGTGTGTTGGCGGGGCGTGGAGGGCGGGGCGGGGTGAGGCGGGGCGAGGTGGGGCGCAAGGACTCTAAGTGATTTTCCAAGTCCTCCACCGAGGCAGCCACAAGCCAGGCGCTGTCGAGGACTTGGTGGGAAAAGGAAGCCCACGTTGTAGCAGTGCGCCGAGAAAACCGATCCCGCCGTCGGCATCTGCAAACATTTTGGAGAAGAAGCAAAAAGTCCGGCCGTAATGGATCCAGCCGGAAGCAGTGAAACTATTTACGAGTCGCAGCGCGGGAGGCGGCCGGCCTGCAGGAGAACGTCACACGACGCCACATCGAGGCGGCAGCGGGAGATTCGCTCTGCGAAAAAAGTACTGTCTTTTCGTCTTTTGAATCGGTAGCGAAAGGTTGCCAATAAGTTTCCCGCAGGTTCCTACACTGTACTCTCGCTGCCACTCGCCACTCGCTGCTAACCTCCATGCAGGCCTCGCCGAAGTGAGGACTGGCTGGCCGATGCCGGGGGTAGGAACGGGGGTAGGAGCGGGGGAGGGGGGCGTGATGCCACAGTGATTTATTGTGTGAGCCAGTGACAGGGGAGGGGGAGGGGGTGGCGTACCGAGGGAGGGTGGGCGAAGGGACGATACTGTTGAGAGTATTTTGGCAGCATATGACGATTCCTCCATGCCATCCAGTTCCTCTGCAACATTTTTCGGCGAACCCCTTTTGCAAGCTCCGCGGCCGTGGCGGCGCCGCTCCAATAGTCTGATTGCGCTATTCGTACAGCTGCTTCTCTCTCGGCCGCCTCGTGAGTGCGGGAGAGACAGGGTGACGAAAGGACTGTTCGCAGCTTGCAGCACACTAGGATGTGCAGAAAATATGAGAAATTAACCCTGCGCGAAGACGAGCAACTGCAGACACTTTTCAGGAATCGCTGCGAGAGGCTTGAGGCTTCGCATCCCGATGATCAGCTGAGGTCCCCGCTGCATTTTCAAGCGCTGCCTTGATTGGTTTCCCCCGACTGCCAATAGCGTGAAGGGGATCTCGGCGGCCGGTCGGAAGATTCGAAGATTCGGAGGCTCGAGTCGATCCTCCCTGAATGAATTCATCAGGCCGCTTTACCGCTTTGCCGCTTTGACGAGACAGTTTAATGCGCTCAGATGCGATCGCCAGTCCCTCCTCTCTTCTTTCGGGCTCCGTGATGAGGAAAAAGCTTCCCAAGCAAGAAAGATAGGTTCTCCAAAAAAGAACCAATAAACTCAAATATTTTTTGTGCTTTAATTGGACTTTGGACTCATGATAACCGGAAGAAGAAAGTTTTTTGATTTTCCTCAAACAGAATAGTCAATGAAGATCAACGTTCGACATCAAAAATTACGAAACTTTTTTTCGGTTGGTCAAACGTCCGGGCTGAATTTCGAACGTGGGCCGTGTTTAATGGCTTGTGTGGTGCGGGGTGATTGGCACCCTTTGCATGGAGCGGCCGGCAGCGCGCACCGCAACGCCACGGAGCGGTTGGAGCTTTCAGTACACGCCCAGCGCGCCAACTTTACAAAAATTTGCCACACTTTTCACACGACCCAAACGCTACTTTTCAAGGTGTAAGTCTCATAAATTTGGCGCTGCGACAGCAGAAAAATCGAAACATTTACGGGCGCTAGTTGCTGTCGCGTGTTGCAAAGTGACGATTTTAATTTTACGGCCGCACTCGTCATGTCGTTAGTGGTAAAGAAAACAAGGAACAGAAAAACAAAAACAAAAAAAAACAATTATACGCGTCCAGTGGAAGTCCTGTTTTACTTGATGGAGACATCGCGTTCTTAATGGCGTGCCAACCACGTGCGCCGTGAAAACTGCCCCGTAATGTGACACTTGTTGATAAACATATCAATCGCCTTCCCGCTTCCGTTCAATTAATGGTTGTTACATAGAGCGCCTCGTCGCTCGGCAACCTGAGTGTGTGGACTTCTCGTTCCTATAGGATTCCTGGTTCAGCAAGCTTCGAATTCTTCGATAATTTTAAGCAGGTGATTCCGAATTGTCAAATTCCAGGACCACTATGTGTAAAAGTAAACTTAATTTATTGGAATTTAGGGGCTGTTTTTCTTTGTAATGACATAATGGATACGGTAGAAAAGGTAATTGAAGACTTTATCAGTCCTTCTGCTTGAAGACTTCTGTTTCGCGCTTCATGTAAAATAAACTTCGTTTTCGAGCAAATTAATTTTTTTTTACTTTGATTTTTTTTAACGATTTTGTGCGTGTGTTTGTACAAAATCGTCAGGCTCTTTGAACAAAGTATAGTGCAAGATGCGACGCACGATTCTGCTGGATTCCTTACAGCTTGTTTTACGGGGCCTCCCAAAAAATCTGGATCGAGAATTTACCCGGGGGTCGCAGAATGGGACCGCAACGCGTTCTCCAACCGAACTCGTCTTCGGGGCTGGCTGGGCCTGGCTGGGCCGGGCTGGGCAGGGCTGGGCCTGCCGGGCCGGGTGGGGACTGGGACGGAGGGGTGCCTCGGGCTGTGGGATTTTGGGAGGGGCTGTGCAGCAGGGCCGAAAGAGGCCCAGGGTCTGCCGGGCGGGGGGCGAGGAGGGGCGGGGAGGGGAGGCGAGGGGCAGGGCGGAGGGGTAGCGGCCAACAGGATGATTAATGGACTTTCTCATGCTTTCTGCACCCCGACAGCCCGAGCCGGGCCGAGCCGGGCCGAGCCGCCCGCCAGCACCGTCACCATGACAACCACCGTCGCCACCGCCACCACCGCCAACCACCGCCCGGCCCGGCCAGACCCAGCCCGGCCACCACCGCTATCACCACAATTACAAAAGTAACATCGGAACGCCCCGCGGGCCTCTCCGCCTCACCGCCCCGCCGCCCCGGCCGGCCAGCCTGGGCCAGCCCCGCAGAATCATCAGGCCACGCTCGCATACGCATGAGCTCGCCCATTACCAGAGATAAAGAAGGAAATAAGCAGGGAGGAGCGGGACGGGCAGCGCCACCGACGCACAGTGGGCCAGAAGACCGGTGCAGACTGCCAAAACTCTAGACACGTTTTGAGCAGGCTCGGACTGGCCAGGGCAGACAGGCAGAAAAATCTACAAAGTTGGTCAAAAAGTCATTTGAATCTCCAAAAGTAGCCGTTTCCGCTGAATTTGAGCGGCCACCGCGTCAGATCTAGTTGCGGCCAACGGCCTCCCTTGACGCCCTAGTGTTCTTAAGACCCTACTCTTTCAAGCCCTGTATCGGGAAGACGTTGACCACAACGATTTTGCCTTTGACCGCAACGATTTTGGGACCAAAGTTGGTCAAAAAGTGGTCGAATCTCGGAAATTTGCTGATTTTGCTGACTTTGGGTGGCCACTATGTCCAATTTAGTTGCCGTAAAAGGCCTCCCTCGACGCCCTAGTATTCTTAAGACCCTACTCTTTCATGCCCTGTATCGGGAAGACGTTGACCACAACGATTTTGCCTTTGACCGCAACGATTTTGGGACCAAAGTTGGTCAAAAAGTGGTCGAATCTCGGAAATTTGCTGATTTTGCTAACTTTGGGTGACCACTGTGTCCAATCTAGTTGCCGTAAAAGGCCTCCCTCGACGCCCTAGTATTCTTAAGACCCTACTCTTTCATGCCCTGTATCGGGAAGACGTTGACCACAACGATTTTGCCTTTGACCGCAACGATTTTGGGACCAAAGTTGGTCAAAAAGTGGTCGAATCTCGGAAATTTGCTGATTTTGCTAACTTTGGGTGACCACTGTGTCCAATCTAGTTGCCGTAAAAGGCCTCCCTCGACGCCCTAGTATTCTTAAGACCCTACTCTTTCATGCCCTGTATCGGGAAGACGTTGACCACAACGATTTTGCCTTTGACCGCAACGATTTTGGGACCAAAGTTGGTCAAAAAATGGTCGAATCTCGGAAATTTGCTGTCCCGACTCTGGAGCTCAAAACGCGTCTAGAATTTTGGCCGCCTCCACTGTGCGACGTTCCCAGTTGGCTGTTCAGGTACGCGGCGCACTCGCTGGGGGTGTGAACAGTGCCGTGGCAGGCAGAGGTCGCGCAGGGGTAGCAAAGATGGCCGCCGCGGGGTCGCGCGGGCACCGCCAGCCCGCCGTCGCCGCCCTCGCGCAAGTAGGGCCCTGGCGCCTGGCAGCGCGGCAACGCGCCCGCACGCCGGCGCACGGATTGCCTAGCCAGCAGGCGCTCCAGGCCGCCCGCGGCCAGACCGCCGCCTCTCTCTTCGCGTCCACGGACCGGCCTGTTCGTTTGAATTCGCGTCTGTCTGTCTGTCTGTCTGTCTGTCCGTCCGTCTGGCGGCCCTCTCAGTCCCTGCTTTCGCCAAACGACGACGTGAACGAAACAAACAGGAAACGTGTACGACTGCTGCAGGGACGCGTCACAAAGAAGAGACAGCTGTTTTGAAAGGGTCCCGCTCCGCGCCCCGCGCCGCCCCGTGCGTCCTCCGGGCTGCCCCTGAATCGGGGACGTCTCGGAAGGGTGATCCATTTGGCGATGCGGACGGGCCGGGACGGGCTGCGCCGGGCTGCCCTGAGGGCTACCGGTGCGCGCCAAGTGGCGTGAGGCGGTGCCGCAGTTACGGCGGTCTTCTCCACGGCCCCGCGGAGTGTTTACTAAATATTTACGTCCCCGGATGAAGAGCGCGGAACGGCGCGGAACGGGGCCTCTACAGTGTTGTGGCAGCAGGCAGCGCGGGGGCGAGAGCGAGAGGAGTGGAGCGAGAGAGACGGCAATGGCGTCCCGGAGCGAAGCGGACCCGGGGCGGAAACGACATGGCAGGCCGCGGAAGAGAACACCGATGGTGCTGGATGAAACTCCGCGACGCCGTGGCGAGAACACACTGTCAAAACAGTGATAGTACCGAGAACGTCTTGTGACGCCACAGTTTCAACTCGCTGTCGCGGTTCCACATTCTGGTCTCCTAGCGAACTTTGTCTGCGACTGATTTAGTACTTCCCCAGGACGCGGCTCTCCGAAGCAACGTCCCTCGGCGCTCGGCGGCGCGCGGACCTAAGACTTCGCCAGGAGTCGAGCCAGGACAGCAGTGCTGGTCCACGACGTCCTGGACCACGTCGGGGACACATTGACTCAGCTGTTTAGTGCGCTGAGGGGCCCCAGGGGGCAGGCGGCGGCAGGACGGCGGCTGCTCGCTGGAAGGATGACAAAACAGCGTCCCGGAATCCTTGCGGTGCGTGCCCCAGTGCCGCAGTACCGCAGGACACGGCGAGGACGCCAGGACACGCCCGCCCTTTACCATATCTGTGTATTTTGTGCCGACTCACTTTGAGGCCGCACCGCGCCGCGCACCCGAGGGGCTGCCGCTTGCTGCCGCTGGGGGCACCACGGGGACGTCCCGGACGGCCTCCGCCGGGAACGAAACGAGGTCACTTCCACGGGGACTCGAACCTCTGCCTGCTTCCCGTATTTTGATATTTTTTTGTGAACATGGGTTCAGGGTTCGTTCAGAACTCAGTGTATTGGGGACTCCTTTTCATCTGTTATCTCTGGCCCGTCGTCCGGACGTCGCCGCCTCCCCCACCGCCCCCCGCGCCGCCCCCCGCCGCCCCCGGCCGCCGCGCGAACCATGAAACGTCTCTATCGGCAGGCAGGAGATATATGAGGAATTGTCACCGAATCGTCGACACGGCGCTTTCTCTGGATAATCGTGACAAACAACGCCGGGCGTCCGCGGTCGGCACCGTCGGCACTTCGCACCACGCGCTCCCCGCACTGGAAAACGGCGCGGAATTTTCGAAACGCCACACTACACTTAGTTTAAAAGCGGCGCCGCCCTCACACAGTTTCAAAATGTCGGAAAATCCAGTATTTGCCTTTTTTTGACGGCCTTCGCGTCTGGACCAACTGGACCTTCGCTGATTATCTCGATTTGGTTACCCCTTGCTTTGAGATGCCTGTCGAACGGACTGGGAGCTCTTGTCTGCCTTTAGTGACTGGCCTACTCCGCCGCCCCGCAGTCGTGCCAACCCCGAGCAGCGAGCAGGGATGCCAACCCCACCGCCATTATTGTCCCATTATTGTCGCTTCCCGGGAAAAGAAAGCGCCTTTTTGGCTTCGCCACAGCACGGCATTGCACGCCACTGCACGGCACGCCACGGCACGGCACGGCACCACGGCCTGCTGCTTTGCCATCATTAATTCTCCGCGTGTGTGAAACTGCGCCGCCGCCGTCCTGGAAGACGAGGACGACGAGGACGACGAGGAACGACTCGGCCCCAACAAGTTGGCGCTGCAGCGGCACGGCCAGGCACGGCCAGGCACGGCCAGGCAGATGGAGATGAAGCCGGAAATTATTGCCGCCAACAAGTGGCACGCGATTGCCGCTCGATTGCCGGTGCCAATGAGAGGTGGCGCCTTCTGGCGGGGACAGCGCGGGGCTCGGCGGGGCTGCGAACGAGCCGCGCCGGGCAACGCCGAAGCAGCGCCGAGGCGATGAAGGCATTTGTCGTGGAAACGCCGCGACGGGGCGGCATCGGCATTTAGTCCGCGTCATTGCCCTGCCCTGCCTAATGCGCTGCATGCTTGCCTCGATTTTATTAATCAGGGCCTCGTCAAGAACAGCGACGGCACCGCGCAGGCATCTCGTCCTTGGCAGGGGCGCTCAGGACCCCCCCCCCCTTCCCCCCACCCCTCCCGCACAGTTCATCATCCGCGCCTCATTACTTCGCCATGAGAGTGTTTACAGTGTCTGGTCACGACGACGCCGTCGACGCCATCGACGCCGCAGACACGCGACATACGCCCACCGCGGCGCGTACGGACACGGCCGCCACCGCGATCGCCATCGCCATTTTTTGGGATTCTGACCGACAGGAATCGATCTCCCTTTTCGACTCGTCTTTCGGGCGTATCTCCGTTCGAGCTGGTCAGAGAGATCATTGCGTAGACACTAGGAGATTTTGTCACCGCTCAAACTGGCCTCGCGCGCGGACGAGGTTCCGCGAGTCGCCGCGAGATGGCGCTGCGCGCGCCGAGCCGCCGCACGCTCGCGGTGGCGACCTCGGTTAGCGTTGTAACTAGTTTGAAAGCAATATTCCGATGTCGATGAACGTGTCTCACGTCTCCGGCGCCAGCGGGAACGTAGCTCAGTGAGTTCGGAGTAGAGTTTTCCTGACCGCGGTCGAGCGGCTGGGTCCGAACCTCGTGAGCTTCTGGTTCGGATCTCCGTAAGTTAGCAGTGATAGAGTTGATTGGTTTCGTTTAGTTTTCGGCATTAGGCGTCCAGGGGCTCAGCTTGTCCACTCCGCCGCGCCGCCGTGCAGTAGCTGGCAGGCCCTGTAGCTTGCGGTGGCTGAGAGTCGGTAGCGGGTAGCCGCGGAGGCCGGTAGCCGCGGTGGACGCACCTCCCGGCGCGTGACGTATCAATGGTGCGTAATGAGAGGCAAGTGCACGGCCAGCGCGGCCCAGTTCGAACCGAGTGACAGCCGTGCCTCGTGCCCCACGGGGCCTCAGGGGCGGGTGCGGCGCCGCCTGCCTGCCTGCCTGCCCGCCGCCTGTCAAGCTGTCCGTCACTGCCCGCGTGCGCCGTGCTGCCGCGCCGCTCCGGCCCGCGAGATATCCTATAGAACTGCACGCCGTGCCGTGGCGTGCCGCGCCTCGCTATGATTGAGATTGGAGCAGGGAGCCGGAAGAATTAAGATCTCGCTCCCCTCGCGGGGCTCGTGGGGCTCGCGGAATGAAACGGAGACGGCCTCTCGCTTCCGGCGCTGCCCCGCCCCGCCCCGCCCCGCCCCGCCCCGCCCCGCCCCGCGCCACGCCGATCTCGGCGTGCCCGTCACAGCCCGCAGGATGCTCGTCGTCTAGAATAACATCACTTTTATCTGGCCTCTTTTTGCGGCCGACGGCTGAGCGGATAGGGCGTCCTGCCTGGCGTGGGCGGGCCGGGCGGCCGGGCCTCGAAATGAATCGGGAAACGATGAGGGCGCCGCACCTCGACGGCCCGGACCACCATGGACCACCATGGACCACCTCGACGGCCGCGGTGACAGCGATGGCCCGCGGTACCCGCAGGCAGGCAGGCAGACAGATGCTCCGAATGACGCGAATTTCGCTCGACTCGCTGATTCAATGGCTGGCGGGTGAACCCTGTACGTGTATATTCTTTACGCCCGCGTTTCTCTACGTAGACGGCGCCTGTGTAGTGAGAGCAACACGGTCATGCTGGTCAGAATTTGTGGAAATTTCTGGAGGCGGAATCTCGCAAAGGCCCGCGCGCGCACCCTGACGCCTGCCTGCCTCCCCTGAAGGCTGGCCTATATCAGAGCAGTAAGGGTCTAGTCCTACTTTTCGTTGTTTTGTTGCTAAGGACGTCGCAGGGTTCTGCACGGACAAATATCATTAATCACCCCCTCCCCTTTCCCCCTCCCCTCCGCCTCCCGGGCCGCCCCACACCCCTCGTCTGTCTGCCAGCAGCGCCGCCTGTCCTCTCTCGTTTCTCTCTTCCTCTCTATTCCTAGAATGTATTATGCACTTTTCGTAAGGTTTTAAATTTCAAAAATGAAAATAAAAAATTTTAAAACATAATATTTACTTTAGTTTGAATCTTTTTCTGTAGTAGCGTGAATTTGTTGATCTAACTCGTGGGTGCGATAAGAGGGTGGGCTTCGATCCCATCCCAAAGATTGTCTGTTTGGAATCGCATGGGCGCCATTTTTCAGTGGGTCCTCGTTTCATCACAAGCTTACCCCTTCCCTATGGCTCTGCTTTTTTCTCTTTTCCGCAGCCGATCCTCGACAGCAAGCTCCATGCCATGCTCGACCCTCGCCCCGAGCCCGCCCCGAGCTCGCCACGCCATCTGCCGGCGACTCCAGTCGCTGCTGGATATACCCCACGCCCCGGCGGCGGCGCGGTGCTGCGCGGCCAGCCGGCCGTCGCTACTCCCCGCCGTGGTGGACTCTGGTGGCGAGGAGTATTCCCGGGAAGGAGGGGAGGGAGTAGTAGGAGTAGTGCAATGAAGACTCGGTCGATTTTTGCTGACACGGGAGGTGTTTTTATTTTAAATTTATTCAATAATGCATCCTGAACTCAAAATCACAATAGATTACACCAAAAGAAGGAGAAAAAATACAGTAGTTTTGAAGTAAAATGACAAGCAAACGACGATGATGATTCCCACGATGAAATGTAAACCCCACACAAACCTCTCTAGAACCGAATTTGTCCCTTCAATTCAAACAAATTCGGATCTACAGGGTAGATGTAGAGCAAGAAATGAGAGATCGACGCGGCGGCGCCCACTCCACTGCCCGCTCGGACCGCGCGCGCAGCAACCACCTGAAGAGCACCGGCCGGGGCTACCGCGGCCAGCGGGACGGGCCCCACCTGTAACACGACAAAAACTCAAAGGGCACTCATTTCAGCAAAAGTTTACCGGCCGCCGACGCCGTTCGGTTCCGAACAACCGTCGTCCCGCTGCCTCGCTCGCGCGCGCCTGGCACTCTGCGGGGAGTGCGAGAGAGACGGAAGCTCTTTCCCGGATGAAACTGGCCCCGTCCAATCGGCTGCCCAGGGCGATTAATCTCGCGATGGACGCTCGATGAGCACTCGGACTCCAGGCGCTCCAGTCCGCGGGCACGGCCGGCACGGCGACGCGGCGACACCCCACTCAAAGCACAACCCCCGCTGCACGCACTGCAGGCCACCGCGACGCGAGCGCACTCTGGCTTGACCAAATGAAATTAGCCATGCACCCCTCACCACCCGTGTACAGTATCGCCTTGTGTGCGCGGGTGTGCGTGTTTGTGTGTGTGACTGTCTGTCTGTCTGTCTGTCTGTCTGTCTGTCTGTCTGCGCCGCGTTGCCGAACCAACTCCCGCTCCTGTGCCCAATGCTCACCCCTTGCACCGCCGCCGCGCCGCGCCACACCCTGCCTCGCACTGCCTCGCGCTTCCCCCAGGGCTGTTATCTCCTCTTTTGCTACACAGCATCCCCTCCGCGTCCCTCCCTTCACCGGCGGCCGGGGCGCGGAGTGCCGAGGGGCGTGGCGGGCGTGGCGGGCGGGGCGGGCGGGGGCTCCCCAGGGAGCAGTGGCGAAGGGAGCGAAGGGAGCGAACGGCGGAACTGGCAGGGACGCGGATAATGGCGGCTGCACCAGCAACAACTTGGAGTGGCCGCGGAGCGCGGGCTAGCGCGAGCGGGCCACAACAGGCTCGGTGCCCTTGCCCGCTAGCCTCGCCAGCACACCCAGCCCCACCCCCGTAGGGGCCCAGCGCGCAGGCAGGGCCGTAGGGCGGTAGGGTTGCGCTGGTCTTGCAGGCCGCCCGCCCGGCCGCGCCCCACCTCCGTGCTCACCGTGTTGCTGTACACCGGCGGCGCGGCCACGGCGGCGACTGTGTAGTCCAGCGCGGTATCGACGTCCAGGACAGCAACATGCCGCGCCCGCCGCGCCCGCGCCACCCCTGGGCTATTTTTGTGTCGGCCGGCGGGGCAGTGGATGACGCACTCCATGCTCACCGCGTACACCGTGCTCCGTGCGTCGACCCGCCGCCGCCCCTCGTTCCAGTGTGGCGGTCGTGGCACGCCACCCGAAACGCGCCGGCTATTTGCTCGGTGGTTGGCGAGCACCGCGTCGACAAAATGCGCGGCCTAAGCCACCCCCTGCAGGCTCGTTCCGAAATAGTGCTTCGTCGCTCGGTCTCTCTCGCACTCATGGGGACTTCCGTAGGGGTGGGAGAGAGACAGAGCGAAGAAGCGGGAGTGGAGAACGGGGAACGCCGACGCCGGAAATTGGACGCGTCTCCGTCCGTTCGTCCGCCGACGCCAGGCGGCCGCCAGTGTAGTACGTACCCCCAGTGTAGTACCCCCACTGGGGCCCCGTGCCCCCCGGGGCCCGGCCCGGCCGTCTCCCTGGTTGATATGCGCGGCGGCAGGCCATGGCAGGCAGGGGCAGGCACTGCAGGGGCGCGCGGAAGGCACGTCGCGACGCCGCGACGCCATGGGGCCCTGGCAGGCCGTACGAGCAGTACGAGGAGGCTCAGTTCGAACAGCCCCTCCCTCTCAACATCTCTCTCTGCCTCTCTCACTCTCCTCCCTCTCTCTCCCCCACGCGGCCAGCCTGTTGGCCCGAGACTCCAGGTCGACGGAGGACCCATCCCGGCGTCGTGCCGCCGCCGCCGCGTAACAGTGGACACGTACTTTTAGTGGAAAATAGGGCCAGCCGGCCTGGCCCGTCGAAGTGCTCACGGCGAGCTCGGCCTCGGCCTCCATGGCGCGGGGCGGGGCAAGGGCCTAAATGGGACATCCTGTACGGGCCTCGCCACTGCCGCACGCCGTCACACCGCCAAGCCAAACGGGGCCAACTTGGTGTGACCGAAGCGCGTGCTGCAATGCCCGAAAGGCGGCACCGTATGAGGCCGAGCCGGGCCCAGCCGCTGCACAGGTCGCTGTCTCTGTCGCACTCATCGGGCGGCCCGTAGAGTGCAAGAGAAACAGAGACTCGGCAGGCGTCGCGGTGGGCGCGCCGCGGGGAGGCTCTTGATTGACTGAGCCAACACGCCACCTTCGTCAGTGTACAGTATGGGCGGAGCGGCTGAGACTTGAACGCACTGCCGCGGTGCGCGCGCACTGTGGCGCACTGCTGCCAAATGAGACAAAGCAAACGACGTGTCGCTGCCGGTCTAGACGCTGGCTGGCTTCGCTAAGCTCGGCCAGGACGTGCTCTTGCATGCGAGGTCCAGACTCAGTGGCGGCGCGCGGGGAGGCGGGGGAGGCGGGGGCCTCGCGGCGGGCAGAGGGCCAGGGAGCCCGGAACACACAGACTACACGGCTACACAGGCAGGGGCACATCACTCGCTTCACTCGGTTAGCAACAAGTACTGGCGGCCGAACACGGCGCGGCGGGGCCCGGGGCGGGGGAGGGGGTCCGTACCCAACCTGGCGGCGCGGCAGGGAGGAGGTGAAGCTTGCCTTGCTGCAGGACCCTCCGGGACTCGAGCAGGACAGCAGGACCAAGACGGACTCCTTCGTCTGATCGAAGCGGACGCGCCCTCGAAGCCACGCGCACTTTCACGTCCGCGTCGCGGCAGAGGTTCGAAATGGAAGCACCTCGGAGGTGCAAAACGGACTCTCCCTCGGCGTGGAGGCCTGGACGCGCCTGGACGCGCGACGCGGTGGCCGGTCCCTCGGGATGGGGCGCGGGGCGCGGGGCGCTCGCTCAAGACCTGTCCTCGCTGGCTGCTGGCCGCGCTGCCGCGCTGGCTGGCTGCTCTGCCTGCCCGCCGGCCGGCGGAGGGGAGCTTCTCTTTGTTTTCCAGCCGGCAGAGGCAGCGGAGGGGAGGGAGCGCTCGATCGACCCACCCCCTCCACTGTCGGCCGGGCAGTGTGGCCACCCCCTCCACCGGGGGTGCCTCGGTGCACTCAGTGCCATTTCGACACATGTCAAGAAATGAGAAAGCCAACCCGGCCGTGGTCCACACCGACGTCCTCAAGGTGCGCGAGGGCGCGGGCACGGCCATGGGCACGGCGAGCGCCTCGGCGACCGACGCCTCAACAGGTCCAAGGAGGGCAAGAAGGGCCCGGGGGGCTTTCCTCTAATTGGCTGAAACTGCGACGTGACGATCTCGGGGCAGATACCCGGCCGGGCCAAGTGGCCAAAGTGGCGCGGAAAGCGTGGGTGCAGTCCGACGAGTCCGACCGCCGTCCGACCGCCGTCCTCGTTGAACCCGACGACGACGCGAGCCGACGCGAGCCGAGCCGAGCCGAGCCGACACGGCAGTCATTCAACCGGCTGTGTGACTTTTCGCGCCAAAGGCGGGGCAGCCGTCCTTCCTGCCGCAAGCGCGCGGTGCCTTAGCGGTGCCGATCGTGCCGATGCCGATCCGTTCTGGCCAACAGCTGATCGCCAGCAGCCCGGCCGGCCCGAGGCGTGGCGTCATGCTTGTAGATCTATTTCTGATCCCCTTCACACACATTCAGCAGCTGTTCTCATGGAGCCTGCGCTTACGGTACACTGCCCTCAACGCGTGGCCGTTCATTCATTTGCGTGGGATTCAATTCGACGTTCATCCAGCCACGTACTAGATTCAATCAAAATTTCATCGCGACGCATGCATTCATTCATACATTGTTTCACTTGGCTAGGATTCACATAGAGGCGTTGAGCTCTCTTAGGCTTTCGAAAATTTTCTTTGAGTTTCTGTCAAAATATTTTTAACGCAAGGAAAAAATCGCGATGCCGGAATGACTTTATCTTTGCAAAAAGAGCTCTATCATAGTACCCGATTCAGAGGGGTGAATGAAGGTCTCCGTTCACCCGTTCACTCTGCTACGCGGAGGTCTGCTCCGCCTGCTTCCTGTCCCGCTCCGCCTCTCCGCCGCTTTGCCCGTTTGTTTAGCATTGCTCAGCTGTTTCCGCGCCGGCCCGCCCGGCCCGCCACGCGCTCACGTCCGAAATAGTTCGACCTCGTCGAAGCGAGGAACGAGAACGAGAGCGCGGGAAGGGAAGGCATTTTGTCGGACGGTCCTGGGGGAAACGCCGAGGAATTTTGTACACCGAGGCAGCACAGCGTCCGGCGGAGAGGCGGGGTGGGCAGGGCACTTCCATCGGTCACGCAGCCCAGGCCGCCGAGGGTTTTAATTATTATTTTTGTTTTTTCGGGATGTATAAATTACTCGGTGAATTAACACAGCGACTCCCCCAGCAGCGATGACACTGAGGCCCGCCGGGGCGCGCCCAGGCCGCTAACTGCCGGATGGGGCTTATGCGGGTGGCGCTGAAGCGCTGAAGCATCAGCAGGCGACAGGCTGGCTGGCTCATGCGTTTCCGAAACGGACTCTCGAACAAAATTTCGTAAACGGGCCGACGGCCAACAAGCAATCATGTTCAGTGGCGTCGGAAGTCCCTCTCGCTGGGGGGGGCTCAAATATTTTTAAAAATCCTTAAGCGCGACCCCCCCCCCCCCCATTTTACGTGATACTTACAACAGGTCAAATTTTGTTTAAAGAGAACAATTGTGCGTGCCTATTTTAATCCAAAGGTACTCCTGCACAGGTTTGCACTATGAATATTTGTCTAAGAAATTTAATGTAAAATTTGCGGTTGTTTTCTCTTTAGATTTTCAATGTTTTTGACATGGTAAATATTCATGGATTGTGAACGACATGTTATTGCATAGAAATAAAGTCACTTCGAAAAGCTACTTCAAAGTGCGAGCGTAGCGAGCTTCAAGCCAACGACGTTTGTTTACTTTTAACTACAAGATGAAAGCAAGGAGCATGCTTTGAAATGTCCATTTGTTCGTGGCGTGGTTGCTGCGACACGTCAAGTCGCCTCCAGGTGCGTCCAATAGCGTTACGCGCAAAAATTAAATATGGCCATCGCTCCGCTCGGGCCAAAAAATTGGGGGGGGCTCAGCCCCCCCTGGCTGGCGATGGGGGGGGCTCTGAGCCCCCTCGTCACCCCACTTCCGACGCCACTGATCATGTTGAACTAGTCTACACATTTAGCACGATCCTTTGGCCGCTCCTCGTCTCGACACACAATCATTATTTGCGATGCATCAGCTAAATTTGTCATACAAATTGGCCTAGGCCACTGAGCTTGGCGCATGCATTAAACGCTGCATCATTCGTTCACCCATTCACCCATTCATCCGTTTATCCATTCAGTCATTCAGTATTCGTTGATTGGTCCATCCCGTCCATCCATTCATTCAGTCACCCATGATTCCATTCATTCTACCGTTCACAAGTTTCTTAATTAGTTAGTCCGTTCGTTCCTTCGTCCATGCATTCGTGCCGATTCGAGCCACCATTCATTCATTCGTTCGTTCATTCCAGCTTGCATGCATAGCCCGTCCTTGTTTTTACTCACTCGGGGCGCGGCGGGGCGCGGCCATGCCTGCTGCCTGGCCGCCGCAGGCCGCACCCTCCTGCTGCCGAGGCTCCACTGAGGGATGAAGCCAGCAGCCACCCCGCGACGCTACACGACGCCAGCCAGCCCGGCCAGGGGATGCTGGAGTGCGCGCGCACGAGGGGTGGGGGCCGCCAAAGGGCCGCGCCCGCCTCGCTCTCTCGCTCGCCGCCAGAGGGCGCGGAGGGCGGACGGCGAGCGAGCAGGATGGCGAGCAGGGGCGGCGTTTAAATGCAAAACAGGCGCCGCGGGGTGAAACGCCACGAAACGCCAGAAAACGCCACAAAACGCGACCCGAAAAGGAGCCTCTGGACCATGATATAATCTGGGTGCCGTGTGTGTGTGTCCCGGGCAGGGATTGGTGCCGCCTGCCGCCCCCACCCCCTGCGCGTCCCGCACTGCCCGCACTGCCAGCGCGGAGCTTGCTTGACGAGGGCTGACAGCTCGTGCATGGAGGGCATGGCGGCTCAGCCATTGGTCCAGCAGCATCCAGCATGCAGCAGCCAGCCCTAATCAATACGTGCGCCGCGTCCCGCCGCCAGCTCCAAGTGTGGTCAAATTGGGCAGGGCAAAACAACAGACGCACTCCGCGCCCTGCCCGCCCAACCTTCCCAGCAGAGTCACTCGTCTGAGAAGGCGTGGAAGACGCAAAGCACAAGGCCATCATTGCCCGGGCAATCTGATTCGATTTTGACTCGGTGTCACTTATAAAAATGTGCTCCAAGAACAACAAACAGTAAATTTAATAATACGTCGTTGAAGATGATCAGCGCGAATTTTAACTCGGCTAGCAAAATTAATTTTCCAGGCTATTTTTTGTGCGTATCAAAGAAAATTCCCGAACATTCCCGCAGTCGCAGTACAATGCGAGCGCCGAGCACACCTCTGCCGGAGCACCCAGAGCAGCACCCAGAGCAGCACCCTGGAGCGCGTCCAGGTAGATGTCGACGCGCTCGATGCGCTCTCCCCATTCGAAGAAGGCACTAAAATCACAAAAAGTGGCGAATTGAAAGGAGCGCGCCGATACACCGTTGTTGCTCTCTCTGCTCGGAGACACTGCAAAACGAAATTCACAGCGCTGGCGGGGGGAAATTCGGTCCTGAAAAGCAGGCGCTGCTCGGTGTTGCCGCGGCCGAACCACGCCCATGCCGGGCCGCCCTGTGCTGTACTACGCGCTGTACTCGCTGTGCGCGGCCCTTCGACGGCCCTTCGCTGGTGTGTGTGCTCGCGTGCGTTGACTTTCCCCCCGGCCGTGCCAACGCGTCCGAAACGCGTCCGAAACGCGTCCCAAGCGCGGCGCCCTCCGAACGGACCACCGGACTCGCACGCGACGCACGCGACAGGCTGGACAGCCCAGGTGCTGCTCGTGACTAATGAGGGCCCCACCCACAGCACCGCCACCGCGCGCTGCGGCCCTGCGGCCCTGCGGGGTGACGTCACCTCCTTGAGAAGGTCAAGCTCGCCGTCAGGCCGGCGTCAGCTGACGCGTCGCGTCACGAGGCAAACGTTACGGGACTGCTACGGACAACGATTAGGACGCGAGCGGTACCAGTGTCTCCGCAGCTGCACAAATCGGCTGAAAAGGCGGGACCGACGATGCATCTCCGAGACGGTATGTGAGGTAATTTTTGTCATTTTCGTGAAATGGGGGTGAACGATCGCATATTGCGCTCGATCCATTCAATGTTCGACACTACGGATGCACTACAGATGCACTACTCAGACCTGCCGATCACTGCACTCGCTTACCCACTGAGAAAAATGTTTTGATGCCGGTACTGAACTTTGTTCGATTGATAAGGCTTTGTCGCAGGTAATAAACGTTTTGGTAACCAGGTAGAAAGAGTTTCGTCGTGAACACTAACCCCTTTTGTATCCGATAAAAATCGTGTTTTGTCTGCACAAACGAACAACTTTGGTCCATCCAATCAAAATCAAAATGATGTACACTATGAAAGTGGTTCGATTGCCGCCAGTTCAGTCGTGGCTACTAAACTACTTTGGACTTAGGTTGGTGTATCGATAGAATAACACAACGCTCGACAGGACTTATGATGAATTTGGCAACATGACGAATGACGTCACTGCTGTCGGGCTGTCAGTCTAGAGGCTACGACATCCCGTCCCTTCTCAGTTGTCACGGTGGCTCAGTTGGTTCCGTGCCTGGAGGCTGGATAGTGAGACGGGTTCGGCGGGGGTTCAACTCCCGGCGATGCGTAACCAGTTTTCCCGCGCACAAATCATTTGAATGGCGAGGGAATGGACTGTGGGTATTGAATACCGGCGGGAAAGACGGATCCGCGGGCTGAGACAATTTTGCCCGACGCTGTTAAAATGATCAATGCAGTCGATCAACCGATCAAACATTGTTCGGTAGTCAGAAATAAACTTGTTTTTTACCCAGCTACTAACTAGGGTCATCGGAGGCCCATTCTGGTTTGTTAATGAGCATCAAGCAGCATCAAAAAACAACTTCGGTACTGGGAACCGAACTGTTTGATTACTTCAAAAGTTACCAAACAGGTTTAGTCGTGGCTACCGAACGTTCGATTCTGGCAACAAAACTTTTCTCTCAGTGTACCTCCGAACGTCGTTCGCGCCAAAAGTCGTCAGCACACTGTCCCGTCCTGGCAAGGTCTTTGCCAGCCACCACGATTCGCAACACGAGGAACACGATAACGCGAAGAAATCGATCCACACGTACATAGTTTTCTTGAAAAGTCCGTCGAGCACTGACCACGAAGTTCGCTACGGGTCGACCGTGACTGCTGTCTGTGACCACCGTCTGTGACCACCGTGTGACCACCGCGAACACCGTGACGCGAGCCCCGGCTGGATCGAACCGCCGGCACACCGGCAACACCCGCGGGGAGGCCGTCGCCGTCGTCGGCACCGGCACCGCCGACGCCGACCTCCACAACGGAACTGAACTGAGCAGTCAGTCCTGGTCGCGAGGCGCGGCGCGGCCTGGCGGCGTGGCGTGGCGGCGGGGGCCACACTGGCCGCGCGAGCCGCGCGACGAGGACGGCCTCTGCCACGCCCAGAGTGTGCGGCAGAGAAAAGTAAAGTACGGCACGGCGGGCACGGCGGGCACGGGGGAGGCCGGAGGGGGGATGCGTACGGTGGGAGTGAGACAGCGAGCCCCGCGCCTCTCCCCGCTCTCCTCCCCCCGCCATCTCGCTTGACCATTAACATAAATTATAGCCCCAGGTTTCGGGGCGACAGTTAGTATTAGGTCATAAAGTGCCAGCGGGGAGGAGAGAGGGAGAGGGACGGGGAAGGGGAGGGTGTCGCGTTGGTTCGGGTTGGCCAGGGTTCATCGCTCGCGGTGCAGAAACCCGGCGGCGCTGGCCAGCAGGGCCAGCGGGGCCAGCGGCAGGAACCCTCCCACCCTTTCCCACTGGGCGGCCAACGGCCCCCCGCGTCGTGGGGGTGGGGCGCCGCCCGGGAGGGGGCCTTAAATTCAATATCAGAATTTTAATCTCGCGGGCCTCATAACAGCAGCAAGATCACTTTTTTTGTGGTGCGAGTCCTCTTTCTCTGTCTTTCTTGCTGATGTGCGAGTCCTCCTTCTCTGTCTCTCTTGCTGATGTGCGAGTGACGCGTCCATGCAGGCCGTCATGAGGCTCATTACTGGCCGCAAGTAGAGAATGGTAATTTGTGAAGTCGAGCCACGAGGCAGGGCGGCAGGGCGTCACTCCGCCCACGCCGCCCGCGCTCTTTCCACACAGGCGCGGTACCGACCGACGGGGGCAGCAGTGTTGCCACATAAATAGGCAAAAATCCCCAGTGGTGCACTAGTGAAAATAGGGCTGCCAACCTCCACCTAGTTCTTTGGTCTCGAGAAGTTGCCGCGAGTGAGCAGGCGGAGGTTGGCAACCTTTTCGACACGGGTACATCGAAGGAATTTTTGCCTGGCACGCAATGTTGCCACCCCACAGGGAGGCGGCGTCAGCGTCGGCCTGCTGGAGGCTGTGCTGGGAGTGCTAGAGGCCAGGAGGGGTGACCGGGTTGCCGTGGGCCCTGCAGGCCCTCCAGGCGGCCGCAGATAACAGGAACGTCAAAGAAGTTGGTGTGGCGTATCGTCCATCCCATCGCAGCCATCGCATCCCATCGCACCGCACGGCGCTGCCGCGCTGCTTGACTCGCAATCGGCTAGACAGGACGCACTCCTGCCGCCTGTCGCCCCCGTCGCCCCGTCTCCTGCTCCCGCGCGACGCGCGACGTGCAGCGCCTCACGATGACGGTGCCTCTGCCGCAAGGGGCCTCGTCCCATTTGTTCGGGCCCCGAGGGTGTTGGAACACACTTTTGAAAAGGGACTGAAAAGGGAGTAACTTGGCTCAATGGATATTTTTGATAACGTGGGCGTCGCGTCACGCGCGGGACGGGGTGCAGTTTGGCTGGGCAGCTACCCTCCAAGCGCGCCAGTCGCCATCTACTGGAGGCAGGCGAAACTGACGCTGGAGGCGCGGCGGCGCGGCGCCGGCGATACTCCATGGCGGCGAGGCAGTGCAGTGGGGTCGGAAATACACCGCGCGCGCTCCACTCAACCCCAAGCATAGATTTCGCACATTTTATTCACTTTTTTTCGCGTTTTCATTTTACATGGAAATTGGTTGTCTAGCCTAGCTGAGAAATAAATTACAGTATCACATGCTGCTTCTCACAGCCTCCGCACGAGCACCCTCCGGACGGCCCGCGACTTGAACTTGAGCGGCGCCGGCGACGTGCCCGCGCCGTTGTCCGAGTCGTAGTCCAGCTCGCCGTCGTCGTCGAGGCCGTTGAGGCCGTTGAGCCCCGCGGCGCCGTGCCGGGCCTTGGCGGACGTCTTGGCCGTGCGCGCCGCGTGCACCTGCTCGGCCACGGCCTGCAGGATGGCGGGGTGGATGTTGGGGCCCTGCGGCTGGAAGCCGTACTCGTCCGCCACGTAGTTGACCTGCAACACGACGGAAGCGGTTCCCTGAGGTTCCCAGAGCGACTGAGGCGAGAGCAGCGGTTGGCCGCAGCCGTAGCGTCGAAGGGGTGGCCTACCTGCACGGGGCCGACGTCGAGGTCGGTGTAGGCGTACATGCCCTTGACCGCCATGCCCGCGCCGTTGAAGATGCCCTGCTCCTGGCGCACCGTGCCGTCGCCGGTCTCAGAGCTGCGTCCGGGAAAGGAAATTAGAAATGGAATCATCAAGTGTTACCACACAGAGCAGAGCCCCGTGCATCCGATGCTATACCTGGTGTGGTAAGTGCCGTCCTCGTTGAGGTGGAACTTGAGGGCGACGATGGGCACGGCGGTGCCGCGGGGCCGCGGCAGTGCTTGTTGCTGGTGCTGCAGGGTGCGCGGGCTGAAGGGCAGCGGCGCCGACGCCCTCCTGGGCGCCACGAACACGTCCTGCGCGGCGAGGCTGGCGAGGCGGGGCGTGGGGCTGGGCCCGGGGATGCGCACCACCGTCTGCGTGAACGGCGTCGGGAAGGGCGTCGGGAACGGCGTCGGCGCGAACGTGTGCGGCACGAGCGTCGGGGCGCTCTGGCGGGGCGTCGGCGAGAAGCTCGACGCCGGCGGAGCGGCGGACGTCGGCGGGAAGCTGCTGGGCGACGGCGACGGGGTGGGCGTCGGTGACGGCGAGGGCGATGGTGCGGCCCTCGACGTCGGCGAGGGTCCCTGGATGGCCCGCGGCCTCGGCCTGCTGACGAACATCCTCTTGGCGCCCCGACCGCGGTTCACGGCCGCAGTCGTGGACGCGGAGGACGCCGTCGGAGTCGCGGCTTGCACCGCGACCGCCACCGCCAGCAGCACCACCAACATGGTCTGCAGGGAGTAGGAGAGATTCACTCATTTTCAAACCGTTTCAGAACAGTGACACTACACACTGTAGACAGGCACTACTTATAACTCTCTGATTACTAACACATCACAAAATAAATTTATGAAAAAATTTGAAGGAAAAAAAACAATAGTTGAAACTTGTTTGCATTAATTTTGCCTTTTGACACACGTAGTGAATCAATGACTTTCTCCACTGAATTATTCTTGAAAATCGGGAAACAAAGCCAAAAAGAAGGTCCAGCTTCTCACACTTGACACATTCACTTTCACACATGAACACTTCACCACACTGTACAAACTTTCACACACACCGTTTTCCGCGCCATCGTGCTCCGAGTCATTGAGTGCGAATGTGCGCCAAACCGACGGCTCCTGGATAATATACTGAAGGTCCCCCTCCAGCTCTTCTCCAGGGCCTGGAATCCTGGGCGTCCCGGGGTCCCGCAGGATGATGGTGGGGGCTCACTTTGTACGGCACACCGCACTCAGTGACCTCCACAAAAACCACTCGACTACAAACGGGCAGGTTTACGTCGATTAAGCCCTTTCCACATGTGCGGCATTCCCGCGCGCTGCTGCGTTCAAACGCTCAAAGTTTAAACGAATTGCCTTCGGTGAACGGGTCGCGGTGTTGCAGACCTCGCATAGAGGGTCACTTTGTCAGATGACATTATCGGTAACTCTTTTCTGCCCCCCGCCCCTTTCCCATTTTTATTTTATTTATTTTTAGCGAAATATTACTGTGTAGGAGTGGCGCACTTTCAGGCCAATTAATGTTGTGGGATGCATACATAATTGTAGTCTTATCGACTTTTCTGTCCACAACCACTTCGCGCATATTCTATAGCCACTCCCAACGCTGCTTCCTTCCAACCCGTTGTCTCATCTCGCTATTGGAAGGACATTGTTCCCTCGGTGCAATTAACTTGCACCTCACCGCATGGGAGTTGGGTGACAATGGGCCTGCGTTACCGCGTTACTGCGTGCGGCGTAGGTGTGGGCCTAACGACTCTGGCGACGGGGCGGCGGTGCGTACATTCCGGGGATACATTCGCGCGAATGACGAGGTTTTGGCTTTGGCAGCGAAGTGTGTTTGTCCTTTGACGTGGCGTGGACGCTCCAGTCTGATTCCGAACAGTCAGTCCCTCGGTGCTGTCTGCACGAGATGCCCCACGAGTGCGAGAAAGACAGCGCCACCACACGTACATGGCGTGATGGGCTGCCGAAATGAATAGGCGGCCTAACACCCCACACCGTAACGAGGAGCAGCATGCGGGCGTCGAAGAGGAGCACCCAATTAGGCGACCGACGCGACCTTGCCGGCCCGTCTCGCTCGCGCCCGCGGGGCGCACCGCGTCGGAGCGAGAGAGACAACGACAGAGGCACCGTTTCGGCGAGTCGGCTCCAGGGCCCCAGCGCGGTGCGGCGCGCGCCCCATTAGCGGCCCACACCTGGAACCTGGACCGCCACTCCGTCGCGGTGCCGCGGGTAACACGCCGGCACTGTGAACTACCCAAACCGCCGCGCCCGACAGCAGCCTGGCCCAGCCACCGCCACGCTCCCGTTTCGGCGCGCTCGTGGAGCTTGAGGCGGTGGCGGCGGCCGGCCGGCGCGGCTGCAGAGGCTGCTGCAGCTCGCTGCTCGAGCGCTCTGGATCTGGATTCTGCTCGTTCTAATGGCCCGGCTGAGCCTTTTCGGGGCGCGAAAACCGCACGTACACTACACGCGACCAGGTCCCAGATCGGCGGCGCGGCGGGTCACTGCTTGGTGCACTTCGTGAAGGGGAGGGCGCTCGGTGCTCGGCCTGGCGAAGCGCAGCCTTTCGGCCTTTCACCGCGCTGGCGGTGCGTGGCGCGTCGCGGCGTCGCGGCCCTCCGCGGCGGTTGGCGTGCGGAGCGTGCGGCTCCCCCGCAACGCCGAGTCCCTTCCGATATTGCCGGAGGCGACACTCTGCGGTGTGGGGAAAGGTCACGCATTTTTGTCGGTTCCGCGCCAGGCCGAGACCGCCACCAAGACGGCCATCTCCGCGTGCTCCCTTTCTCCGGGCTGTGCCGGGCTGGGCCCCAGCCGGTCATTCCCCGTCCACTGCGAGTGTGAGCCGAGAGCTTGGAGGGCGACCGGGCTCGTCTGTGCTCGTGCTCAACGCCTCATGGCAGCTATCGCGTGTTGCTCCAGTGCTGCCGAGCATCGGCCTGCTGATGCACCGCGGGCTGGGGTCCCGGCAGAGGATCGGCACTCCACGCCACCAAGGTGCGTGGGCGGGGCCAAGGCGAACCCTGGAACCGGAAAGAAGTCAACCGCCGCTCGGAAGGCATCGGCTTCTGCGGCTGGGGCAAAGTGAAAGAGCGTGAGGACGCGCGACTGCGGCTAGGCCCTCGGCTAGGCCCACCGCCACCGCGGTGCGCTTGATGAGGTGCGACAAGGTGGAGACCGTGCCGTGCCACGCCGCGCCCATCGCAGCGGAAAGTGGAGTATGTCTCCCGGCCGGTGCTGGTGGCCTTGACCGCCGCGCACCGCGCACGCCGCCGTGGTGGTCTCCGCCAGCTCGGCCAGACGTCACTCCGTTACGTAGGCAGGTCCTCAGCCTCAGGACCGCGAGGGGGGGCGGAGAGATTGGACGGGCTCGCCGCTGCGCCGCTCGCCGTCGTGGCCGCGGTGACACCACCGCAAGGGACAGAGCCTAAGGCCTACGCCGCGTCTACTGCTTGCCTTTTCGTGTCCAAGGTGGTCCAGGAGAGAGGATCGTGGTGTCATTCGCAGCGAGAAAGCATTCGATTGTGGCTGTCTGCCTCTTGTCGGACAGTGGTCCCATTTCGCAGGGTTCTCGAACTTGATCATGCGGGAAAGCTCCCGATTGAACTGTATACAAAATACTGGATTTCGTTTTTAAGGAGTGATTAAAATAAAACAAACAATAAAATTTTTCTGATTTATTTCCCGATGTATCATTATACAGCATTATATACAATAAATAGGGAGAGGTCAGAGTCTTTGCAGATACCATTTTTTTTCCATCTGCAGGCAATAACAAAAAAAAAAAGCTGAGAATTGATCTAACAAATTTTGAAATTGTGCATACAGTCATACACAACAGGTAGGAAAATTAAAACAAATTAAATCACAGGTTTGAATTATTTTCCCCTTAAAACATTACTATGTAGGGCAGTCATAGATGTTTATAGACTTGTCTGCAGAGCAAGAAACAATTTTGTTTCCTTCAGGATTGTATTTCACACCCCAAACCTGAAATCATTAAGCCAATGTTAGAAGACACCTTATCCAAAGATAATTTCAAATTGTTCATGAAAGAGAACAAGTGAGGCTTCTCAGAAAGAATTCAGGACTAGAGACAAACTTACCTGATCAGTATGAACAGAGAGTGTGCTTATGCACTGGCGCTCTTTCAATTCCCACACCTTTACTGTGTTATCAGAGGAACTTGATACAAAGTGATTCTTATCCTGGCTAAAGGCAACACTGAGTACCCATGAAGCATGTCCAGAGAGTGTGCCGACAGCATTGGCATGTTGCCTGAAATAAAGCACACCAGTTGTTTGAGGTCATCACTGTATTGAGGGCAACTAAGCAAAATTGGTTGAAATGAAAAATTACTTACACATCATACAATTTCATATGACCATCATCAGAAGCAGTTAATAGGAGTTGAGAGTCTGGTGAGAAACAGAGTGACCGAATAGGCATAGCATGACCTTCCAAGGCATGCACCAACTTCCCCGACGCAACATCAAAAATATCAATCATACCATCAATAGCACCACTAGCAATATACTTGCCATCAGGGCTCTGGAATACAAAAGTATAACAATAATAACAGAATAGTACATCATTCCAACTCATCAAAAGTAAGTTACAAGAAACAATTAATGTTAACATAACTACAGTACTTACATAAGCAATGCTCAGTGCAAACTTTCCTCTTGTGTCTAGAACCTGTTCTTGTTTTTTTGACTCAACACCATACATATTAATTTTACCAGCATGGTTTCCAGAAATAACAAACTTGTCATCGGGAGAGAAGGCGCAGGTCCAAATATCTACAGATCCAACATCCATGGAACCAATTTTTTCACCAGAGACAAGATCCCAAAGACGCAAAGTTGAATCTAATGATGTTGATGCACACACTGAGGGGGGAAATAAAGAGAAACATAAGAATTAAAATCAAGAAGGTATAAAGATTCATTTGGTCACACTTACGAGGTACTTACTATTCCCATCAGAGCTAATGGCTACAGATACTACTCCAAGGGCATGCCCTTCCAATCTGTGTTCCAGTTCTAAGCGATCATTGTGAAATCTCCATACCTTCACTAAATCATCAACGCTCCCAGTCACAATGAATTCACCAGGAGGATCACGATGAATGGAGTCTCTGACAATAAAAGAAAGACATGAATAAGGCGTTCCAATTGCCTAAAGTTGCTTTCAGAAAAAGACGACGTTGTTCATCAAGTGTCCTCACCTGGAGTTTTCGTCATGATTTTCACCATTCTCCTTTTCCTGCTCCTTCCTGGTCACTTTACCCCAAGCAACCGTCCAAATGCTGTCATCATGGGCATTTTCTTTCCTATGTAGTAAAGAATACTGAAAGAAAACATCAGAGTTATCAAGCAACCGAGAGGAGTGTAAATACATCCAGGCAGAAAAACAAGTTGAGAAATGGTGAGTGGTAGTTCATGGAATAATAATAGAGATATGGCTGACTCAAAAAGACGGAAGATATGAGAGACATAACTTAATGTTAAATTAAATAGATGAGGTACCTCACGGGGAGGTTAAGCTTTGTATCGTAGCTAGTTCAGTGGAATCAACAGTACATTTAAAATGATACGGAGAATAAATCCAATCTACATCAAATTACCATTTCAACAGATCAATAATCGTGAGGAATATCGGCCAATATTTAACTTCCGTATGCCGGCGAAAACAAAAAACAACAAACTGAACCGAGGGCATAAATGACAACAAAGAAGAAGAATGGAAGTAAAAACATGAATGAGGGTAATACCAATCACAGCTTGGTTTAAAAAGTGTAGTTTTGGAGGGAAAAAACTATTTTATGGATTAAAAAGTCATGCTTAAATTTATTTCAGACAATATTTTCATCTACATTCATGATTGTTTGAGGAAGAAACATTACATGTGCATGTTTGACTCTCCAATGTTCCATGCAGGTTGGTGCTCCTACTCCCCCTCTCCCCCTCCTACCTCCACCCCCCTCTCCCACCGGCAGAAGTTTACGTCCACATGTGTGTGTTTTTGTAGAGTGGAATTTACATGCAAACTGCTTCAAAGGGTAGACGACGTGCTTAAAAATTGGAAAAAATAATGTCTCTCTGATCCCTTCTTATTCTTGCAGTATTGTCTTCAAATTTTGTTTACCGTCTGCTGAAATCGTCAGGAATAGCCTCGCTTACAACCTATAAATATTTGCAGGAAGGATAGAGTATCTCACTTAGGTTTGGACCTTTCTTCTCCATTTCATGAACTGACAACGAATAAATGACCAGGCTTGTGGCTAATTCTCTAATGTTTTCTCTTGTTTGTTATTTTAATTGGTTTAGGAATGAATCCTTCCAAGAGGCAGCAAGAAGAAACTTTCTTCGGCGATGTTGAACCTGTAAAGAAGGCAAGGCTCCCTGAAAATGAAAACGATGGTCAGGAGAAACTCCAAGCATGTGAAGAGGAAGCCAGCCTCCCTCAAAATGAGGAACAAAAAGTATGCCAAGAAGTCACAGAGCAAAAAATTCGACGCAGAAAAGTTGTTCTATTGCTTTCGTATTCAGGGTGGGGTTACCTTGGAATGCAAAGGTACAAAGAAAACGAAAAATGAAAATAATATTTAGTTTACATCCACTGTAATGTTGCTCATGAAAACATCATCTCTATTTCTACAGAAATCCAGATGCTAAAACAATTGAAGGAGATCTACTACTGGCAATGAAGAATGCTGGTATTCTCTCTCAAGAGTACTACGAGAAGCCGCAGATGATGCTATTTCAGCGAGCTGCTCGGACAGACAAAGGAGTCTCAGCTGTACGACAAGTAGTTTCTCTCAAAATTCGTAAGTATCTCAAACATCCTGTGGGTCCAATGTGTCAATGATCAAACCAGTACTTTTAATTATCAATATTCTAACAATCTCCTTTTAGCTGAAGGCACTGATATTCAAGCCATCAATGAACATTTGTCTCCCCAAATACGAGTTGTATGTATGAAAAGGACCACTAAAGGCTTCAATTCCAAGGTGAATTGTGATGCCAGGACTTACTCCTATGTTTTACCAACGTATGCATTTGCACCTCCAGGGGAGGAGCCTAGTGAATCATTCCGAATTTCTAAGGAAATCATGGAGAGAATTAATCAAGTCCTGAAAAACTATGTTGGAACACACAACTTCCATAATTTCACATTTAAGAAGTAAGTTTCCTGGTATTTACATCATTGTTCAAGTTTCAGCTGCGACTAGATATTTATCACATTTTTTGTGTTTGATTCAGGGGTTTCAAGGATCCCAGTGCTATACGCTTCATGCACACATTTACTTGCGGCGAGCCATTTGTGAGAAGTGACAGGGAATACATCATTTTGACTGTTAAAGGTTGACACATGTTATTTAAAAATGCATTGTGTTGTTTTCATTCTTTTCCAGACCCTACATAATTTAGCCTTTCCTTTTTCTCAGGACAAAGTTTCATGCAGCATCATATCCGTAAGATGATAGGGTTGGCGATAGCCGTTCTCAGAGGCTATACCGTGGAAGAAACTATTCAGAAAGCATTTAAAAGCGATCCCCTTGATATCCCCAAGGCCCCTGGATTAGGCTTAATGTTGGAAGAGGTACGGCATTAATCTGGTCAATATTATAAAAGGAATAATATTTCTGAAATACTTCTATGGCTTGTTCACAGGTGCATTATGATGCCTATAATAAACGTTATGGTAGTGATGGAGTCCACGAGAAACTTGATTGGACTGAAAATGAATCTTTCCTAAATGAATTTAAGGAGAAATTTATTTTGAAAAATATTCTGAAGACTGAGGAAGAAGAGAAATCGTATCCTTTACTAATTGCAGTGGTTTCTACCCATCATGTTGTATTTAACTTTCAATACTTGTTACAAATAAGGTTTTCCTTAACTGAACTTAGGATGCTCACTTGGATGACTACATTGCCAGGACACAGTTACTCTTTGAGGGAGAACCGACCTCCCACAATTAATAAAAAACAAGAGCCACTTGTAGAAGAACAACATGGTAAAGAAATCAAGACAGAGTGTAATCTTGCACCTACAACAAACTTGGTGCCAGAAACGAACCAAAATGAAAATGTAACCAGTGAATAAACAAATACATTATCATATGAAATGACATTTATAAACTTTTTAAGATCATATAATGCAAATAATCACTACTAATACAAGAAATGCAAAAACAAACATTCCTCCATAGAATAGGAAAGAGGGGTGGCCATTCTCATAAGCACAAACTAGCCACCATAAGGTTTCCAAGATGGAACAATTTAAAATAAAATGACATTGAAAATTTGTGAACAAAATTCCTAAAATAAAAAGAAACATAAAAAAACACCCTGCTGGAGTTAACACAACAGGTATAATTCTTAAGCATTAGCTCTGTTGGCTAACTCAATGAACTTGTTCAAGTCCCAAGCCTTGTGACTTGGAGCACATGCTGAATTCATGACACATAACACAGTTGTGCCTGGATTGTACTCCATATCTTTGAGAAGCTGAAAAGGAACCAGAAACAAATATAAATTCAATTTCACCTGATCCCTTCTACCCGTAAAACAAAACTGACCTTTGGAGTCAAAAGAAAATATTGAGGAGTGCCTGGGCGACTAGTACTGCGCAGTAAGAGTTCATAAACCCTACGCTCATTCTTTGAGTCCATACCCTGAAACAAATAAAATAAAAATTGTGGTAAGATTGTCATTTGTTTCATAACTTATCATCCACGACTTCAAGGCAATACCTGATTGATTTCATCAACTAAGCGAAATGGGGCTGGAGTTAGCTCCTGCAAAGCTAACATGTAGATAGCAGTGGATACCGCCCTTTCCCCACCACTTTGTGTGTGGGCATTCAAGTCCTGCAAATCTTCATTGTCACGGAACTTTACCCGGACTCTCAAGCCGTAATTGTCATAGTCATGCTGCAGACATAAGGACAATTCTAGAATTAATCAGCAACTGAGATAGATACAACAAGCAACTATGGAGGTAAAGAAAAGAAATTACTTCACTATTTCCAGTAAACAAGTCAACTTGACCAGCACATTTCATTTCTTTGAAATATCTGCTGAAATTAGATGAAATAGCATCAACAAGCTCATTCAACTCTTGTCTCCACTGATTCTCACGGTTTTCCATATCCCTCACTAAGTTGGCAGTTTGCTCTTCTTTGTCTGCAATTTTCACTTGCAGTTGATCTAATGTTCTCACATGCCCTTCAAATTGGCGAATGACATCCTAGAATAAAAAATATTAGTAATAAAATGCAGATACAAAATTGAAAATAAAAATAAATTGAGCCACAAAGAAAAGACAAGTACATACATCATTGCCTCCCCCAAGCATTTGGGCATGAGCCAACTTATCTTCAATATGAGTTTCTAACTCTTCAATAGTATTGGGTAAGGTTGAGAACAATGCTTCGTTCTCAACCCATATATCGTTGGGTTTCCTATTTGAGTTTTTCTTCTCAATGGCATGAAGTTGTTTTGTTGCATCAGTGCGTATTTTTGCAAACTCATTGCCTATACTTTCAAGGTCTGCCTGTAAACAGTCAGATAAAAAAAAAAAAAAAAAAGGAAAAGAAAAGTTATCAAAGCTGGAAATGGATTGGCAGGGCTTCATTCAATTATTGACCAAAAATGAAAATAGGGGTACCTCTGCATTTCTTAGCAACTCTTTCTCAGCAGCACAAGACTGTTTAGTTTTCTCTACTAAAGACCGGGCAGCTTGGACTTCAAACCCAATCAATTGGTTTTCAACCACATGAGAGTCAAGCTGTTTCAAAGCGCTGTACAGATTTTCTTGTGCATTAATGAGCTTCAAAGTAGCAGCCTAGGAGGAAAAACAAGACAGTTATTGAATCTCGGAAAATCAATGTGATGAGGTGACAAAGACGAAATATTTGTTAATACACACTTTAACTTTGCTTGAAAAATTGGCCTTAATCACATCAGGATTAACCCTGTTTCTTTCCAAAGTGACTAATTCCTTTTCTTTCTGGGCTAAACGAAATTTGGTATTCTGCAAAGTTGTCTCAGCCCGCTCCAGCTTGTGTACTTCATTACGTTTATTTTCTCTTTCTTCCGTAATTGATTGTGTCTTTTGCTTCACAGCATCTGCTTCTCTTTGCTTTTGAGCAATCCTTGTGTTGAATTCGGCAGCACTAAGCACGAAAGGCATGATAGTTACACATGTACATTCAGTGGGGCATAAGAGAAAGGTGTTTTCAACAGCTCCTGTGCCTCTCCTTCTAGTATACATACCTTTGCTGAAGAGTATCTTTATCAGCATCATTAGTATTTTGTGAAAAAAACTTAGCTCTATTAAGGAAGTCTGAAAAATATATCTTTTGTCCAGCCTGGTAATTTGATCTTTGATGCCCTTTCCTTAAATCCCCTGGAGTAGAAATAAAAAATAATTAGCAATTAATCTTTATGGAGTTACTCAAAACATTCTAGACACATCTAGAAAACAATTCAAACTAACCTGAATAATATAGAGTGAAGGTATCTGAAGCTTCAACTTCTGAAAGAGTCACTGGAATATTATTAAACCTTTTCCGGTTGCAAAGGAAATTTAGCAAGGTGGTTGGTCCTTTGATATAGTCAATCAGATATCCATGAAATTGTGGAAACTGAGCCCTGCAAAAATTAAAGCAAATGAAAACCTGACAAATTTATCCTCACAAATGCGATATAGTAAAGTTATGGCTTACTTGACTTGATCAAAACTATATTGCGGCCTAGAAGGAGGGCAATCAGGGTCCGCATGCAACACGTTGACTCTAAGTTTTTTCTGTTTCCTGCAGACATCTACAATGTCTTTCATGTCTTCTTTGTTTTCACACACAAAAGCAATTAAGTCTGCTTGCCCAATAGCATTTTCTGCATATCTAGCATACGTAGGGTTGACATCAAGTTCAACCATCATAGGTAAATATACTGGTGCCCGAAACTGCCCTCTATTCTTCTCAACCCACAGGGCAGCCTGGTAAGCATCAGGACTGAATTCATTCAGTTGCCTCAAACGTGTCTCTTTAACATTATTCAGTTTTGATATCTGCCGATTAACATCATTGAGCTGATTTTGAAGATCACTAATTTCATTATCTATCTGAAATCTCTTATTTTCAGCTGCCTGAATTTGATGACCCATCTGAGCCATTTCTTGCTTTAATTGCTTACATCTGTTTTTATTATCTGCTTCTGATGTTCCCTCAAGACTGTTGATGTCATTTTTGAATTTGCTAATAGTTTGGCGCACCTTGGCTTCATCATCCAGCTGAGTGACTGATTGTTTCATCCGCTTCTCCAGGTCCACTTCAAGCTCAAGTATTTCATGTCTTATAGACTCAAGCTGGTCTCGAGGTTCCTTCACAGCGTCTGACTGATGAGCCAGTCTCCGTTCCATACCATTCTGCTTTTTCTTAGCTTCTTTGTGTTTACTCTCAGCTTCTGCAATTTTCTGGGTGAAGGGCTCAATCTGGACTTTTATTTTATCAACATTCTTTTCCGCTTCCTTCTTAAGCTCTTTGAAGCGTTTTACTTCTTCAAGTTTAGACTTGTACTCCATTAAGCTCATCTTAAGGCGACAAGCTTCAGCCTCCTCCTCTATTCCTCTTCGTCTTTCCATCTTCTCAACAGCTCCTTTCAACCTTTCCACATGTTCTTGTTCTTGGTCTCGCCTGTGTTTGTCTGCAACAAGTTGCTGTTCAAGATCCTTCTGTCTCTTTTGAAGATTTTTGAGGTTGGCATGTATCTCTGACATGCCTTCCTTCCCTACAGCCTTCTGGGTTGCTTCAAGTAACTCTTGTTTGTTAAGCTTTGCAAAATCTTGGACTCTGTCTTGAGCGAGAACTTGACAAAGATTGTCAATCTGGATATTTAAAGCCTTAGTCTCTGCTTCTATATCTTTCAAGTTAACTTGACGTCCATTTAAATGCCAAATGCTTTTCCCATCGTTATGGATGGTCCTCTTAATAACAGAATTTTTCCTGTGCCGATAGAGCTCAATCTCTATCTGGGCCTCTCTGTGATTTGATTTAATAAAGTCTTGAATCTGCAACAGATTTAGGGATGGGGAATACACTAACACCATTCAGAAAACACACAGCTCCTTCAAGCTTGGAGCAACGCTAGTGAAATGGATAGAAGATACTTTCAAATACTTACACTTGTATTCTGCTTGCCCAAATGGGCAGGCTTCCCACCAAGACCAAGAACAATAGCACACAGTATAGTGGACTTTCCTGTTCCATTGGGACCAATGACAACATTCAAAGACTCTCCAGGAACGCACTCTACACTGTCGTAAGTCCTGTCAAAATAAAGATAATTTAAAAATCAAGAAACGAAATTCTTGGCGCGACATAAACTTCCAACCGACATCGATGGTAGTCATGCAACAGAATGGGTGCAGCAAAGACACGGTGACAGGTTTGACTGTCTTGCATTGAAGAACGTTCAACAAGACATTCAGACATAACAGCCAAGCAAGATTGCTTTGTAACCCCGCACGACAGCAAAGAGATGTGAGCAGGTTCCCCGCATCCCGAGAGCCTAACCAGAGCTACCAGAGCAGGGCATGAGGGATATTGAACAGAGTACTTACACGAAATCCTTCATGCGGACACGGACAATACTCCCTTCCCTGCGTTCCATTTGGCCCACCTCGTCAGCCCCATTTTCGACTAGGGAGCCCCTCGCCATGGCGATTAATCAGACTTAATCAATGCACAATCCTCTGACCAACTGCGTCCAACGAGAAAAGACAGACAAGTTCCAACTTGCAGTGCGGCGCAAAGGGCTTTAGGGCGCGAATGGTTGTTTTGAGTTGTGTTTTGTTTCTCTAGTTGAGCCGTTTGTCCGATAGGGAGCGCTTAGCTTCGTCTGCTAGCTAGTGATATAACTGTGGTCTGAGCTGAATATGCACAGAAGAGAATAAGAAATGGCATTTAGACCTTTTTCCACCGACGAAGCATCGGAAGGATCCACTCTTTCAAGGGCATAAGCTTAAATAAACTACTTTGAACGGTTGAACCTGCTAGTCCATCAGTCTGTCCAACAAAGCATCATGAAGAGCATTCTTTCACCCGATTACTTTCCCCTCATAAATACTGATTTAAAATGTCTAACAGCTTATAGAGAAATAGGTTTAAAAACTGTTTGATACTATTCTTTATGTCTTTCAAACGGTCATCCTGACACCTTCAAGACACGTCGGGGAGTTTTCGGTGTTTGCAGTTGGCATGTATCCAAACTGATAGCAGAAATGAATGATGAATGGATGGAAATATTTGTGACTGATCTGCGTCGAAAATGAAGTAATGTCGTCGATTTAAGCCGTTCCCGCTGGTAACAACCAGAAACTTGGACAGCGCCAACTCAGCGGTCTGCGACACACCTCCCCCTGGAGGAGGCGTTTGTGAAAAATGAACTGCGGACGACTTTACGGGCAGCTTCTGATCGGTCACCGCGGGTTCGTGCAAGGTCTTGCCATCCACGGACAGTGCCGGGTTCCGAATTTGTTGCGCGAATGTGCAATTCAAACTCGCTTACTGCGAACGGATTTCCGTCGGCACGAATCTTTGTTCACTCGTCTGCGGCGAGGATTCTTGCAACACACTGCGGGAGTGACCCGTGCATGTGCGAGACAGGTTAGGGTCGTGGAGGTTAAACCCTCTTTGATTCTTTGACCTAGGCCAGGATTGTCATTGATGTGATCATCTGTTCTGTTTCAGGTCGAGTATGTCATGGCGCTGCGAATTCATCGCACCCAGCAGGCTGGTGTCTTTTACTTCCAGTTGTGTGGTGGTGCATTCCTCCGGGAACTTATTAGCCGCCTCTTGTCTCGCTTCTTGATCCGGGTACGAGCCTCTTTGTTGAGCCGCTCTCAAAACTTCCTTATGTCTGCAAGTGTCATGCCAATTTTCTGTTGGAAAGAAGAGCGGATTCCCTCTGAATATTTGTTAAGGTATGTTCTGTGAGTGCAACTAAAGCAGGTTTGCTAATTTTTGGATAGTCAGCAGTCTGTTTTTTTCTTTTTAGGTATTCCAATGAGCTTGAAGCCGTTGAATGCCTCAAAAAGCATACGTGTGGTTCTTCATTGACTCCATGCAAACCCTCTGAGAGGAAGAAAGCGCCACTGCTCTCTTGTCCTTCCCATTTCCATGACGACCGACGTGAGTGCTTCTTGTCTTGTGCAGTGGAACTTACTCATTGGATGCCATTTTTTCTTGTTTTATCATTATATTTTGTATCCTCCTGCAGCTGAAGATCCTTGGGAGTTGTTCATTCAGCAAGGAACTTTACTGGTTTGGAGAAGAGAAGTTCCAAACCACAGAGGTGAAGGACTGTATGAATATAAAGGTTTGGAATCTTTCTTCTTTTTGACAGTTGAGTTTTTCCCTGTTTTGGACCTTCTAGTCTGTTGCTCTAATCCCTCTATCTTTTACAGTTTATGGGACTTATGACGATATTACAGCAGTTGACTTTCTGAAAGTTCATATAGATACTGAATTTCGAAGAGAATGGGATTCATCTGCAGTTGTACTAGATGTTTTGGAACGTGATCCACAGTCAAACAGTGAAGTTGTATATTGGGAAATGCAATGGCCTGTATGCATTTTTGAGAATATTTACTTTCTTACGTATTTTCTTTAGATACTGTAAATAAAATCCGATTTTCAATATTTTTCTTTCAGAGAATGATGTCAAACAGAGATTATGTTTATAAGAGGCGATACATAATAGATGAAGAGCAGAATGTTATTGTCTTTGTGAATCAGAACACTGAACACCAATCTGCTCCTGTTAAGTCAGGAAAACAAAGAGTTACTGAATACTGGTCTATTATAGTGATCAAACCCCTGTCAGATTTGGAAAAGGTAAGTCAGTTCAGCAGTTTGATGATTTATTTGTTTCTCTGCCTAGTTGTCTATTTTGGAACTGCCTGACTGACCATGGTCTCATTTTTCAGCCTGGTTTGGAGTTTAGTATGACTTACTTTGATAACCCTGGGCTCGTATTTCCATCTGCTTTTGCTTCATGGGCCACAGCTACAGGTACACATATTTGGATTGGACAGAATTTGTTTCTTTACATCTTTCAAACTTTAACTCGAAGTTTAATTGGGAGACCTTCTATTTATACAGGTTTTCCTGACTATTTAAGTAAGCTCCATTTGGCCACTGTCAAGTTTGCTGAACGCCGAATGAAAGAGGAAGAGGAGGCGGCGAAAGCCAAAAAAGCTGCAGAAGCGGCTGAAGCTGCTGAAAAGGAGGAAAAGAGAAGGAAGGATGAGGAAGAACAGAAGAAAATTAGCGACTCTCAGCAACAACCTCCAGAAACATGGGAAGCTTTCTTTGGTGGAGGACCTGTTCTATCAAATGTCCCAAATGAAAGATTGAACTATCTTCTTAACAAATTGAAGCTCCTTGGTACATGACTACTGTGAGTTTTTGTTTGTTCTCTTTGTCACTCTTAGCCAAACTTCTGCAAAGTTTGGTGTTTGATCTCAAGGTACTTCATTCTTCTAGGTTGACATCAACATCTGAACAGACTTAGTTGCCCAATAATGATCGTCCTGGCGTGAAATGATTTGCCTCTGTTGTATCTAGTCGCACATGGAAACAGAGCACATAGCCTTTTGTTTCAAATCAAGGGGAAATGCTTTGGGATGTATCTGAATTTTATCTGTGGGTAAAAAGTAGAAATTGTACTCCTCTTTTAGAGGGGGGGTCGCAAGGAACGTTCTGTATGTGTGTTCATATGTTCTTAGTCTGGAATGCTGTCATGTTGATTTATTTTTTTTAAATAGGAAATGTATTTTTTCAGTATGGTTGTGTTGGTTGAATTTTTCTGTCTTATCATCCAGATGGCAGTAGTTCAAGTCCATGTGAATTGAAACAAAGAGCCTGCATGTACCTCAAAACTTCACTTTCAAAAGACAAAAATTAACAATTATGTAACAAAAAAGTGCATGCCTGAATTGTTGTGCTGCACAAATGTGTAATGGTCCTTTATACTATGTGACAATACCAGTTGTTTTTAATATTCCCCTTGGAAGTGAAAATTCAGCCGAGATGTGATCAAACTTACTGCTGATGAAATGTTCTGTGTACTCACAATTTTTGTCCTACCACCTGATTGTGTGTGTCCCATTTTTGTAATTCAATTTACCCTAATGTGTTTTGCTGAGCACAACTGTTTAGAGAAAGACTGAAAATACAATTTTCAAAAATGAAATAAAAATGAATGTCATTTTCTATTCCAGTAATATAAATATTTTTACCTTAAGTGCCATAAAATCTGCTGGTTATGAAGTGTACTTCACTATTTGTGGAAATTGAGTGTTTTGATATCGTTTCTGTCATTTTCTGTTTCACTTTGGGTTCTAAAAATAATGCCTGCTTTACAGATATGAAAATTGACTTACGGAAGCTGAGGAGATATGAGGCTTGCCATATTTGTCTGCAAGAGGCTAAAATATAAAATTATATACGAGAATAGACTGCTTTGTTCCACAGTTCTAGTGAAGCATTTGTTACTTTTCATATCATGTTTTGAGCGGTTTGTTATCTTAACAATCATGGGGAGTTCATTTAATTTTCCAAGTGTAACTGGATTTAGTATTTTGCATATTATTGAAGTATCTGCTGCCTTGGATCCTCCCATTTTTAATTTTCTGGCGTGTTTAGGAGATGTTTTTAGTTGCATGCTATGCTCACACACTTGTCAAAGATGCATGTATATTGTCTTTTTAAAGTTGTTATTTCTAATCAGTTGTGATTGTTACATTGTTGTAAGCTGTTTTGTCCCGTTAGACAAATTTTGTTACCTTGAAAATATGAAATACTTCTGAGTTTATGAGTTTCTTGATTACACAATCCCTCACCTTCAAATGGAAGAAGAACACAAAAGCACAAACCATGAGTAGAAAAATATCTGATTATTTATTTTAGTCCATATCTACAGGTGTCTAGTATTTGATCTCGTTCATCGATCGTCTTTTTGACGGCTTTTGTAAAACTTCCCCAAAGATTCAATCAAATTGTTGAATGTTCCATATGATTTTAATGAGACAATTGATGCTAGTGAAAGGAGGAGTAATCCTCCTGCCTTCTAGACGGGCAGCCCGAACAAGCGGGGGAACCCATGAGCAAGAGAAAGACGGGTACCGACGGCGTCGAGCCTGTGCCAGTCAAGGAGCTCGTGGTCCTCGTGGTCGTGATCCCGGGTTCGAGTCTCGGCCGCAGCCGCGACGAGCTCTTCGTGGTACCCAACGGTACGCGAGACGGGCGAGTGAGAGGCTTCCAGAGCCGCCGGGGCGAGTCATTGGTAACCGTCGCCGTCGCCATCCTCATGCACCCCGCTCTCGCCCTCGCCCTCGCCGCCGCCCTTGTAGCTGCCGTCGTCGTACATCCTGGCGTACTTCTCGTAGCTGCCGTCGTCGTACTTGGCGGCGTGGGGCTCGTAGCTGCCGTCGTCGTAGAGCCCGGCGTGCTTGGTGTAGCTGCCGTCGTCATATTTGGCGGCGTGCGGTTCGTAGCTGCCGTCGTCGTACTTGGCGGCGTGGGGCTCGTAGCTGCCGTCGTCGTACTTCGCGGCGTGCGTGTCGTAGCTGCCGTCGTCGTACTTGGTGGCATGTGCGTCGTAATTGCCGTCGTCGTACTTGAGGGCGTGGTGGTCGTCCGCCGAGCCGTCGCTGCCCGCGTCCACGTCGTTGGCGCTGGCTGCCGCCGCCACCATCCTGGGCGCCACCCCTCTGGGAGCCATCATCCTGGGCGAGGCCATGCCGGGCGAGGCCATGCCGGGCGAGGCCATGCCGGGCGAGGCCATGCCGGGCGAGGCCATGCCGGGCGAGGCCATGCCGGGCGGCGCGCGCACCGTCCTCAGCGCGAGGCGCGACTCGTCGACGTCCACGTCTCCGTCCAGGTCGCTGACGAAGGCTTCGCGCGCCTCACGCTGCAGGAAGTGCATGCTGCTGCTGGCGCTGCTGCGCGCACGCGCGGCGCTCTTGCTGCCCTTGACGCCGGCCTTGACGCCGGCCTTGCCCGCCTTGACGGCCGCCTTGACCTTGCCCGACGTGCCGGACGGCGACGTCTTGAGCCCGCCGCTGCTGGGGAAGCCGAAGTAGTTGGGGTCCAGCACGCCCTGCACTCCGCGCGACGCCTGCAACACGGTCACTGAGCACACTCTTGATCAGTCCTTGGCGATGCCGCGATGAAGCGGGCTAAGCCTGGGCTAAGCAGTCCCGCAGCGAACCACGAACCGCCAACTCCCGGGCCGGCCCTCGTTGCTTTAGCCCTCAGGCACCGCCGGAACGAGCGCGTGTACTCACATAGTCCGACGCGGCCTGCTGCGGGGCCCCTCTGGGGGCGGGCGCGGGGGCGGGGGCACTGGCGACGTGCGGCGGCGTGCTGGGGATGGTGGAGCCGTCCAACACGTGGAAGCCGAAGCGGTCGGCGCGGTACTTGACGAGGATGGTCTCGCCCTTGGGGTCCACGTACGAGTACGAGCCCGTCCGGGAGCCGTCGGGGTGGAAGGCCTGCGCAAAAGCGGTTGGAGTGAGCTTCTGGCGAGCGGAGGCCGCGGCCGCGGCCGCGGGTCGCAAGAGACACCCGCCCCTACCTCATTCTGCGTCAGGCCGTTGTCCGCGGAGAAGGCGTAGTTGAACGTGCCGTCGTCCTGCAGCTCCTGGCGGTGCTCCAGGATGGCGACGGGCCGGGTGCCCGTCGAGTCCGCCTCCGCGCTCGCGTCGTCGCCATCCTCGCCGTCGGCCAGCTCGGCGGCCGAGCCGTCGTCGTCCTCCATGCCCGGTGCCACCTGCACCCTCAGCGGCCTGGGCACGGCGAGGGTGGACGCGGACACCAGGAGCAGCACCAGCACGCGGGACAGGGACTGGCTCAAGCACACGGTGGATAAGTGAGAGAATGCATGTGCATCGCCCCGTGCGTCCTCCCTCTCCCTATAGGGCCTAGGCTAAAGCACTTAGCGTATAAAAAGGGGCTACACCGAGGGGGAAACGACCGAGAAATTTTGTGTACATCGGATAGGGATAACCCCGGATAACCCGCGGATTACCTCCGGATTACATCGAAAATTTTCCAGGATTACCATTGGATAACCCCGGATTACCTCAAAATTTTCTCGGATTACCCCGGATTACCTCAGAATTTCCCCGGATTACTTCGAAATTTCTAGTTATCCGGATAGCGGATAACCAATTTGCTGTACATCGGATAACCGAAGTCGTTTCCCCCTCGGGCTACACGTTCAGAAACCGCTTGACCGGGGCGCCGCGGCCGGGGACTGGAGTCCAGTCACTGGAGTCCAGTCACTGGAGTGCAGTCACTGGACCGCCTCGCAACGCGCCGTTTAGCGCCAGTGGCGCCAGTGAAACCGAAACCGAACCGGAGGCAAACGAAAGGGGGAAGAAAAAGTGCGGCTGAGAGGATTAAAAAACGCAAAACGCCATGAGACAGGCGCAAGCGTCGCGGAGCAGCGAACACTGTCCAGTCATGCCGGGACTGGGGGGAAAGGAGTGGAAAAGGGGGGGGGGGGATCGACTACTCTCTGCTCCACAGCAACGACCGGCATGCAAAGCCAACTTGCCGTTACTGCAGCCCAGCCTGCTTCTGGCACTACAAGAGGATGTGGGTGGCGCATGGCGTCAGCGCCCCCCGCGCTTTTGCCGGCTTTTGTCGCCCCAGATGCAGGCCTGTTCGCGGTCCTTAACGACGCCAAGGTTTTCCGGAAAGTCCGAATGGTTCGGATAGAATATCATTTCCGTCATGAACAAAACACAGACAAGCGCTGAGGTAACGGCACACGAGAAGCTCGACACAAAACATTGAGGCAGTGACGTCGATCCCGGTTCGAATGACCGTGGAGCAAACACGTTGCCCGCGATGAGGGACGAGGCTTTTCTTCTCGGCCAGTGGACAAGACAAGGCGCCGGACACTGTCCACCGCCCCGCACTGCACCGACCGGACTAGCGCGAAGAAAGACTCACCAGGGATGCCATGATTCTACCGGAGTTATCCACTGAACAAACGGGGAGGGCCCGCCGCTAGTGCTTTATAGGGGCCGGTCGGGCGGCGGCAGGGGGGCGGCCGCGCCGCGCGGGAGGGGGCGGGCCGGGGGCAGGGCGGGGGCAGGGCGGGGGCGGGGCGAGGCCGGAGGGGGCTGCAGGCCCAGGACCACGCAAGGGCCTAACTAGAGCGGCCGGCAGCGGGAAGGAAGGAGGGAAGGAAGGAGGCAGGGACGGAGGGACGTCACTTCCGACCTATGTCAACCCCGGGCCGCCCCGGCCGGCGTGCATGGGTGCCCAGCAGCGGGGCCCTCCAGCTCCAGGCCCTCCAGGCCCTCCAGGCCCTGGGCCACCGGGGCGAGGAACGGGCCGGAACGTTGCAAAATCCCTTCCCTTTCCTGGGAAAACTCATCTAGAGTGATTCGTCACCTTATTAGGCCAGCCTGTAGACAACTTCCCGTTGCGCCGCGCCAGGCCAGGCCAGGCCAGGCGCCGTCGCGAGGGACGGGCCGAGCCGGGAGGCGGAGGGGGAGGGGGAGGGTCATGAACCCCCGGAAAGCTTCCCATCCCATGAAACCCCTCGCCGAGTCCAATTGACTCAAATACGGCCGTCGGAACACGGCGAGCGGAGACCTTATTGCGCCTGCTGAAGCTGAAGCCATTTAGTCATTAGCCCTCCGCAGGGCGCGCTGAGCTTGCGCTGGGGACGTCGCCGTTTTCGGCCTCCTTTCGCGGAGGCGCTGCTGGCTTGCTGCCGGCTGCTGCTTACATCGCAGGGCGCAAAAACGGCGTGCAGACTGGTGTGCGTGGCGAGACTGGCGTCTGGCGTGGCGCGCGGTGGCGCAAAACAAACATCGGCTGCAACGTCTGGCGGGCCGGACCAGGCCGGACCATGGGAGCCCCCCAGCGGACACTGTTGTCGAGGTCTCTCTCTCTCTCTCTCGCACTAGAGGGCCGCCCCGTGAGGGTGCGAGGGAGTGAGACTGACTAAAGCGCTGTTCGGAACCACCCCGCAGCGCCACCGCCATGTCGAAAGCGAAACCGAAAGTGTGGAATGAATCGCGAGCCCATTGATTGTCCGCCAGTAAGAAAAGGAAAGAAGCCGTCCTCGTCCGACTCATTATCGGCAGAGCCAACCAGCTTATCCAGCCTCATCCAGGCCGTTGGCGTTATTAGCCGGGCTATCTTTTCATCACTCTCCTCCGCGGATCTACTTCTTCCCTACTTTTGCCAATACTCATTTTTTTCTTCCATTCTCGTTCACGGATCGCTCCGTTTGTCGTGTGGCCTGCAGTGGCGGGCCTCCGCCTCCGTGGCGGCCGGCCAGGCCACCCGTTTTGAAACTCCACCCAAGTCATGCGATTTTTTTCCCCCGCGCGGCGCGCAGCCCAATTCGCTAGGAAGGCCGCCCGCAGCACACAGCCCGCAACGCGTAAAGCCGTTTTTGAGCGCCTGACACTGACACGAATTTACCGGACGCGGTGCAGGCTGGCCGACAAGAACGACGCCGAGTTCCAGGCCGCCGTCAACCTGGACGGGTACAACGAGGGGCACGGCAGTGCGCAGTCGCAGCAGGTACCAGCAGGGCGAAATTGCAGACGATCATGTCAATGATACCTTTCTGGTACCTCTCTGATGTCATGGACAACCAATCGGGCCGCTGGGGCGCGGGGTATCGCCTGGTTCCGCTTGCCGGCGACGCGCGACGCGACACAGCCGTCCCCTGCCTCCTTGACTGTGACGGCCGGTGAGCCTTGACGGCAGGCCGGCGGCGCGTGCCCGGCGTCCGTTGGGTGGCCTACCTTCCGGGAGATGGGGGCGGCGATACCCCGGCACCGAGCGGCGCTGTCGCGCGGGGTATTCCCGGACGCGCGAAGTGCCGCGGCTGCCGTGGGGCACGACGGCGACGACGCGAAGGCCGCCAGGCTCTATCGGGGCGGCGTTAACGAAACATTAGCCGGCGCGATTACGGAGCTCGGAGCCATTCCCGGCCATCGGCGTCGCCTGCTCCGGCCTGTGGGTCGTCGGGTCCTGGGGTCCTCGGAGCGCGCGGTGGGAACGCTCACCTGGCGGAGGCCGGCGAGGCTCCAAAGCGACGTCCAAAGTTGGGGCTGCCCTGCCGTGTCGTGCCGCACCGCACGGCACCGCGACAACGACTACCAAACCGTCCGCAAGTTGGAGGGCTGCGCGTGGAAGGGCTTTGACTTTGACTTCTGGCCCAGTGCGAGCCATGGTGCGAGCTGAGAGCTGCGAGCACGCCAGCGCGCACTGCCAGCGCCAGCAAAAAGAAATGGAGGTGTACCTGGGGAAAGGAATGAGTCTGCCAATACGGCGCGGGTACAAGTCCCGCAAGGGAAGCACGGCGCCCACGGCGGGACGAAGGGCGAATCCTTGCGCACCGTGGACGGAGCGCAGGTCGTACCGACCGGACCGGACCGGACCGGACCGGACCGCCGGGCCGGAGGTACCCGGACGGCTGGACTGCAATAAAAACACAAAAAACAAAAAGGGAAAGAAACACAAAACACGCTGGCCTTTTCGGTTCGGAGACCGACAGGCCAACTCGAAACAGCTGCAACCCCACCTGCGTGCACCGTGCACCCACACGGGCTTGAAGTACGTTCTGCAGAGTTTATCATTTTTATTCTTCCAGTCTTTATGCTCCCTCATAATCCAAAACGAGAAAGTAGAGAGCGTGCGCCCGGCAGAGAAAAGACTGCAGGTGAAATAACCCCAAGCGGCGCTCGGAAAACGCTTCCTGCCTGTCGCGCCGTCGCCCCGGCGACTCCGCCGAGTGCCTCACTTTGTTTTGGCGCCTCTAGGCGTTGTTACGCCCCCTTCCCCCTCCCTCCTCCCCGGCCCGCGCAACCACCACCCCACGCAGTACCGCGCGGGCTGCTCTGTTCGCGCCAACCTTTTGTTATTATGCAGGCTGGCCAACTTGGGGCCCGGGGCCATGAGGCCGCTTTTAAAATTTACTTCTGCTGGAACAATAAACCACGATAGACGTGGCAACGTTGGCAGTGCGGTAATGAAAAGATGGGGCGCCGCGGCACGAGTGTTTGTCCCAACTTCTCTCCCTTTTTTTCTCGTGCCCTAATTCCGCTGCTTTTTACGACTGCTGGGGTACGCTGCCTCGCGCTGCCTCGGGTTGCCGAATTAACGCGGACGCAATTTTTTTTACTTCCCGGCGTACCTGCACTGCTGCGTGCGTCCTCGCTGCGCTGGACGGGTTCGGGGTGGGGGGCTGTACCAGCGTTTCTCGCACAACAGTTTTGGTCCAATCGGCCGCGGTACAGCGGGCGAGCTGAGCTCAGCAGGGGAGGGGCCTTTGAAGGTCAGCCACGAATCCACCAATTCCACACAATGCTCGACATCTTTAGATTTCGAGGTACGCTCACATACACGCGCGCGTGCGTTCCCATGACTCGGAAAACGTATTTCGCATGCTTTGTTCAATGGACGGAACGTTATGGTGCTCCCTGGACGGGCAAGCCGTTGCAGCACTGTTTCTACCGGTCCTGTGTGCCGAGTGCGGTCGCTCCCTCTTCGCACCCTTCCCCCGTGGACCTGCCTGGAACGTCACACGGGCAATCGGCAACCTCATTCCGAACGCTCTGTCTCTCTTGCTCTCGGCGTCCCGCGCGAGTGTGAGAGAGACAGAGCGGCGGTGTCGGTTGGTGTTGGCGGTCCTGTTCCGCGCCGTTCGAAGCGGTTCGAAGGGGCCGCGGTTTGGCGCGCTTTTTGTGCCGGCGCTTGTTGCGGTGGTGGGGGCTGGCGAGGGCTGCCGGGGGTTGGCTGGCCGGGGTGGCGGCGCTGGCGGCGGGCGAGCCGGGCCGGCCCGGCGGCACGGCGCGCGGCGGCAGTAGCGGTCCGGCCCCCGAGCTGCACGCAGACGGAAGCACGCCGCCCCCGCCCACGCCGCGCGAGGAGGCCGCCGGTCCGCCCCACGCCGCGAAAGACGCGCAGCGCCGCGCAGCGCCACGCCGCGCGCAGCCTGGCCATCGGCAGCGACTCGCCGGCCAGGCTTTACGTGTTTACAGTGTCAGTGCAGTGCGTCCGTGGTTGACTGGATAGCGGTGCCGGCTGCTGCGGCTACAGTGTAGGCCTCAGGTGAGCGACCCGGCGTCGGCGACGTGCAGCCGGTGGGGCCGGCGTCCTCGCCAGTGATGCAGTTTGTTGTTGCTTGTGACGCAGGCAGGATTGCTTGCACATACACGCTGCAAGTCCACAAGGGCGCCTAAACGAACACACCGCTGCACTCAGTTTGCCTACCCTCATTACCATTACCATTACGGGCTAGACCGCAACTGATCATGTGCCATTATTTGGGGCCCGACACATGCCCTCCTGCACTGCACAACGAGACATGGCCGTCCTTACAAGGTGACACTTTATCCCGGCGGAGAAGAACCTCACGCGGCTGCATGCTCCCTCTCGCAGTCAGGCGCCCCAGTTGTGGTCCAGCCCGTAATGGTAATGGACGGTAGGCAAAACGTACACAGCCCTGCACTCGGGTTGCCTACCCGCCAGGCGCTCCAGGGGGGAATCGTGCACGTCCCCGGTTCCGCCTGTCAGCCCTCCCCCTCTTTTTTTTTGCACCCGCGCCCTTCGTCACCGCGCGCTGCGCGCTATGTAAATGAAAATCAAAGCGGAAAGGGAAAGAAAAAGCGAAGGACGAAAATAATGATGATCCATCAAGCTGATATCTATCGGGAATCACACGAGCCTCCCCCAGCGCGTCCATCTGTCTGTCTGTCTGTCTGTCTGTCTGTCTGTCTGTCTGTCTGTCTGTCTGTCCGTCGTCGTCGCGGCCTTTGGTTCCCGTGGGCCTCGGCGTGGACCCAGCCGGGCGGGCGCGAGCGAGCAACGTGCATCCGTCGTCTTCGTTGCTCGCGGCTCGCGGAGCGGAGGGCGGCGTCGCGACGGAGAGAAAGAGAGACGGAGACATCGAGGCCCACGTGGCGGTCTGCACGGCGGTTCCGCGCAGCGTCTCGTCGAGTGCGACGGCGGCGACGGAGACGGTGGCGTCTGAAGGCTGAAGGCCGATGGCCATGCCGATGGCCGGCAAGACCGCCGGGCCGCACCGGCGGGCTTTTGTGTGTTTTCTCAGCGTTTCCAACACACATGACACGGCGGCGGTCCGCGAAGGCAGACACGGGCCCAGACTGTACGCACCCAACCCACCCCCGCAGTCCGAGTCCCAGTCCCGCACGGCCGGCACGGCGTGGCACGGCGCGCACCGCCGCGGGCGCGGAAGGGGGGCAGTGGGGAACGCGGCGACTGCCAGAAATAAAATACAAGGGACCGGCCAGGGGGGGAGGGGGCTACCGGTGAATGAGTACCGCCTCTCGTTTTCGCCCCGCCGCCCCCGCCGCCCCCCAGGTCGCATACCGCGCCACACGCACCGCGAGGAGGCCGAGGACCGCCTGCCCGTCGTCTGTTTGTCGTCGCCTCGTCGCGCGGCGGCCGGTGGCCAGCACCTCGATCCCGGACAGCTCCCTCGCCTCGCTGTCTCTCTCGCACTCACGGGGCGTCGCGCGGAGTTGCGGCAGAGACGGAGCCGCTGAGGGCACTGCTCGGAATCAAACCGCTGGCTGCCCGCGCCGCGCAGAAACCGACTGAAAATAAAGGCAGGCGCGCACGAGTTTCAAGTGCGAGCCTGTTGTCAAAAGACTGGCGCGCGCCTGGGAGGTGGAGAGAGCTGAGAAAGAAAGGGCCACGGACCTAAGGAATTAGTCAGACCCAGAGAGTCCAGCCGGCCGGGGGGTGGCTGAAGCCGGCTGGAGCCGAAAGCCCCCGGGCGCTCTCAGCCTTGCTCTCAGCTCGGCCGCCACTCGCGTATTTCAGCGAGGCCGCGATCCGCCAGCATTGCCGCCGAGCCGGGCTAATGTTCCCGGCGCATTCATCACGGTGCGTCCGTGTGCCGGACTGCAGGTGTGTGCGTGTGTTCTGCGATAAATCTTGCACCTGTGGATCGCGTTAGCCTCCGAGGAGGCCGTGCCCTGCCTGGTGGCTGCCGTGGCTGGCCGCGGTTCCAGGCGAGGGCCTCCACGATAACAGGCTGCTGCGCTGGAGCTGGAGCTGGAACGGCGAGGCGAGGCGGCGGTGCCCTGGCGGTGCCCTGGCGGTGCCCTGGCGGTGCCTGGCCGGGCAGCCGGGCCAAGGTGCGGCTGGATTGGATATACGGGGATTGTTTGGCTGGCGCGCCAACTTCGGCGTGGCCGGGTCACACTCCCCCCCCCTCTCTCCCTGCGCGTCCATACTCGATCCCCCTTACATTTGGAACACATTGTCGGCCCCAAGTTTGCGGGTCGTTTCCGAATGAATGACGCGCCGAGCGAGGCCGCGGCGTGGCGGCGCTCCTTGCGCGCGCTAACACCCGATTCCACAAAGTCGTTTTGTCGCCCTGTCGCACTCCTGTGCCTGGGGCGTTCCGTGAGGGTGCGAGAGAGACAGCGAGAAGACGGACTCGTGAGAAACCCTCGGCAGACGCGCTGTTCTCTACAAACGCTGTGACCGATCTGGCCTGCCTGATCTGACGCGCTCTCGTGCACAGCTCCGACTTTGCTGTAGTCAAATTCCGCCTTTGGATTTTGTCCCCACCGCGGCCGCGCTGTTCGCGCTGGCGGCACCCAACCTACCCAACTCCGAAGAGGCAGCGGCGGCGGCCGCGCGGGTTCGCGTCCGCGGGTCCATTGTGGGCGTTCGACACCGATTCCCGTCCCACCCGCATTGCTGCCCCCGGCACCGGGAGGCTCCGTCGCTCTCTCTCTCTCTCTCTCTCTCTCTCGCACTCACACGCGACGCCCCTAGAGTACGAGAGAAAGAGAGAGAGACGTGCGTCTGCAGCGCTCTGCAGCCAGCCCCTTATTCCACCCAGCCACTCGTTCATTATTGACATTTCCTCCGACAGAGGGCGCCGCTGCGCCGCGCGCTGCTCGCTCTTTCTTATTCCCGAGCAGAAGGGCGGAATGGCTTGTTGTCGTGGGCCTCCGCCGCCTCCGCCGCCTCCGCCGCCTCCGCCGCCTCCGCCGCCTCCGCCGCCTCCGCCGCCTCCGCCGCCTCCGCCGCCTCCGCCGCCTCCGCCGCCTCCGCCGCCTCCGCCGCGTCGCCCGCCGAGCCTAAAACCGCGCCGCAGCACTCTGCCGCACGTACGAGCGGAAAATTGCAAAACAGGCGTGGCCTTCTAGTGGCGGGGCTGCGGGGCAAAATCGACTTGCATATGAATAGTGGCACGGGGGACGGCCCGGCCAGGCGCGGCTCGAAAAGAAGATGATATATTGTGGAGGGGAGGCTGCTGGCTGTCACAAGGGACTCGACGGGGCGGGGCGGAGCGGGGCGGGGAGGGGGCACTACAGGTTTGACTGGGCCCGGTGACCATACATCTCCCTCGTCTTGACAATGGGTATAAAACTTGACGATCTTTTCCCCCCTAAAGAAACAGGAGAACAACAAAGTGCCTGTCAATGGAGGGACCGGAGGGCGCGTGCCTTCTTCTTTCGAAGAACGTGATAAGCGAAAATTGGCGGGTGTCGGTGTTTGAACCCGTGGACAAGGTCCCGGAGTGTCTGTCTGCCTGCAACTCACTCTACCCCTCTGTCTGTCTGTGCGTGCAGGTGGAGGGCCATGGCGCGCGCTTGGGTGCTCGCGCTGGCCGCCCTGGTCCTGGCCCTGGCCGTGCTGGTGGGGCCCGGCTCGGCCGCCGGCCCCGCGGACGCGGACGCCTCGTGCCAGCCGGACAAGCTGACGGTGTACAAGATGGTGATGCACACCTTCTGGTCCAGGGACCGCTTCCCCAAGCACTACCCGGATTGGAGACCGCCCGCGCAATGGAGCAAAGTCATAGGTAAGTGATTTCACGACAGGGAATTTGCAGCCGGATCGAAGAAGACCTGCCAGAAAAGCAACCCGGCCTGCTGACGGGAACGGGGTAGGACTGCCGGGCTGCGCCGTCGGTGCCCAGTGCAGAGTGCTCCGGGCGGGAACAGATCCCCCGCGAGGCCAAGCAGTGTCCCAGCAGGGCAACGCGCCCCTCCCTGCTCCAGCGCCACGTCTGCACCTATCCATCCATCTCCCCCACCCCCACCGCCCCCGGTGCCGCCCCCGGTGCCGCCCCCGGTGCCGCCCCTGCCCGGCCCAGATCATGTTTCGCGCCGCCTACAAATGATCGTTGTGTTGGTCCTCGATCCCCAAGGGTGAAGGCCTGCATTCAACCCCCCGACGCCCAAAACAACTCCAAAATCAACAATACTAAAAGTAACGTGTCAAAAAAGAACCGCATCAAAAACAATAATCAAACAATTAAAAAAATCCCATTTAAATTTAAGAAAAAAGAACCAAAACAAAGACACAAAACGAGCTTATTTTGGTCGTGTAAAAGCAAGTTGGTTTGTGTGCGGCCCTGCAGTGTGAGGTGGATGGGAACGAGGACGAAACGAGGCCCACTGCCGGCTGGGCCGAGGTCGAGGACGTCGAGGACACAGTGCAGTGCCCCAGTCTGGCGGCCCTGGCGGCCCCATCGCTGGAGCCCCCCGAGTGCCCGCCACGCCGGCAGTTCCCCGGCAGTGTCTCGGCCCGGCCCGGCCCGGCCGGCAGTGTCGAGGTGGGCCTTCCGCAGAGCGCTCAGGGAGCCCATGAGCCCACGAGGCCATGACACAGGGCAGGGGTAATAAAGGCCCTGAGCAAGACACATCCGCACTCCGGACTGCGGGGCGCGCGGCCGGGCGCGGTGTCACGTGGCGTGGCGTGGCGTGGCGTGGCGCAGACCTACATTTTTACAAATGCCCTCCGGGTCGCTCCGGGTATCTCCCTGCCTGCCGATTCGACCCGTCTGTCGGTGGGCCGGTCTGTCCGTCTGTCGGGCTCTCCGTCCGACTGTCTGCCGCCTGGATCGCCCTCTCCAGCCCGGAGCAGGGCAGCAGGGCAGCGGGCGGGCAAGTCCGCCGGACGTATGATAGAGCACCATCCATTTCCTGACTGTGACCCAGGCGCACACACACACACTCACCTCCACACACTCGCGCACATACACCTACCGCCGTGCCTAGCCCGGCCTCAGCCCCTCCCCGGGTCCGCAGGGGACAGTAACCCCCCTCCCTCTCCCGTTCTCCGCAGATAACTTTGTCCTCGGCTACGGCCTTCTAGGTGTGGAGAGAGTGCGCCCCCTCACCTCCCCCTCCCCGCGGCCCCGGCGTTATACACCTGCAAGTTGAGTGGACGTCCCATCCCCGTCCGCGCCGGCCTGACCGCCTCCCCTCCCCTCCCCTCCCCTCCCCTCCCCTCCCCTCCCCTCCCCTCCCCTTCCCTCCCCTCCCCACTTCCGCACCCGCCGCCCCTCCACGCCCCTCGCACCGCCATCCCGTGCAGGCCGAGGAAATTGAAAATGGGACTCGATGGTGTGTCTTCCGAGTTTGCGCGCGAAAAAGAACGAAAAAAAAACAAAACAACAACAAAAACAAGGCGGTGGTGAGCGATGGGCAGGCGGGAAAGTTCCCCGGGCGATACTCATTGCAGGAGGGCCAACGCGGCCAGACCGGCCGGCACCACAAAGAGGGCACGCGAATTCTGTCAAAGTTTTTCATTATTTCAAAGATGGCCGTGGACCGTGCTCGTGTCGATTTATCTATTATTTATTTATCGATTGATTTTGGCAGTGTGGGTGCGTGGCGTGTCGGGGTGCAGTTAGCGTTGCGATGCCGGGCCTGCCCGGCCATGCCCATTCCGCCGCGACTGAATAGGGATGCCATGCATCACGCCGGAAATAACCACGCATATGTGGGAGGGGGGGGGGAGAGGGGCTGCTGCACCCAGCGGCACCCAGAATCCCGCTGCGTTTTCCTGCCTGCTCCTCATCGGTGCGGGACTACAAATTTGCAGAGCGCGGTATTTGTGCGGCGCGTGGCGGGCGGGGGCGGGGCGGGGCGGGGGGCGGGGCGGGGCGGGCGGGCGTTCCTCTCGGCCCCTTCCCTCGCCGCCACGCCGCCACGCCGCCCCGTGTGGTGTCACGTGAATGAAATAGAAGGGCGCGGGCCGCAAACTAAGTGCTGCCGTCTCCCTGTCACGCCGTCACGCCGTGCTGGCCGTCGGGCCGTCACGCCGCCCCGTCACGCCGCCCCGTCACGCCGCCCCGTCACGCCGCCCCGTCACGCCGCCCCGTCACGCCGCCGCGTCACGCCGCCACCGCCAGTGCGGGGCTTTGCGCGCCACACCGGGCCGGGCAAGGCCTGGCCAGCAGACTGATTCCCGTTCCGCGAATCACTTCCGTCGCTCCGTCTCTCTCGCACCCGCACGCGACGCCGCGTGAGTGCGAGAGAGACGGAAACGAAACGACTCTTCTCGGAATCAGTCAGCACGGCACTGGCGGCTGGCCTCGTGGAACGAGTCGTGGAACGAGTCGTGGAAGCGCCTGCGAGGTAGGCAAGGCCGGCATCGCGGCGCGCGCGTGTGCGGCGGGCCGGCCTACCCTGCCCGCTGCAGGGGCCATGGAGCCGGCGGCACACGCGGAGCCGCGGAGCGGGGCGGGGCGGGGCGGGGCGGGGCGGGGCGGGGCGGGGCGGGGCGGCGGCGGTAATGTGTGCGTCGGGCGCGTACTGGAAATCGCGGCGTGGCGTCTGCCCGCTGCAGACACGCACGCACACAGGCACAACACACACGCGCGCGCTTACTCTCTCTCACACACAGATACACGCATGCGCTCTCTTTTTCTCTCGTAGAGACGCACACACACACACACACAGAGGCGGGTGACGAGGGGCGCGGCGAGAGGGAGGGTCAGCAGCGGCGGCACAGCAGCAGCGTTTGCAAACCGGCGGGTAAAAAGTCAACCCCTTTTATACAGTCATGCAAATCATACTACGCGCCATTGTATGAGGACAGCTCACGGGGTGGGGCCCAATGGGGTGGGGCGTGCGTCGCCCCCTTAGAGGCGCCCTGGGGGCGCATAGCCGCGCATTGCCGCGCCGTGTCGTAGTCCGTCTGCTGCGATACCCCCTTTGGCCTCGGTCCACCGCGGAGTCGGCTGCGTTTGCCTCACACACGCACACACACACACACTCACGCACGACGCGGAGCAAATTGCGATAATAATACGAGCGGCTGGGGGAGGCCCCCCTGGGCGGCAGCGCTGTCCGTCCCGTCGCGTTCTTTCGCCGCGGTCGGCTGGTCGGCCGGGGGCTGCCAGGGGCCGCCTGGTGCCGTGCTGCCCGGGGCTGCCTGGGGCAGGGCAGCAGTAACGCGCTGCCGGATCCGCCCCTGTGGCCACTCGAAATTACTCCGGCAGTAGTGGCTGGCCGGGGTCGCCCCTCCCCTCCCTCCCCTCCGGCAGCGCGTTAAACGAGCTGTCAGCCTGCTGCCTCTGGCCGTGCACGTCAGAACGGCGGCAGTAGCAGCAGCTGCTGCTCATAGAGGTGCAAACGGAGGGGAAGATAGTGTTGGGGCGGAGGATGGGTGGAGTGCTTGTATTTCCGTCTGTCCCCGGCCTGCCTGCCTGCCTGCCTGCCCGCCTGGCTGCCTTTGCGCAAGCACCCTCCTCCGCTGGTAGGAGGTTCCTGCGTGCCGGGCGTGCCGGGCCGGCTGCTTGAGGGGAGATTTGGGCGTAAACACCACTGTGGCGAAGTACGGCCGCAGACACGTTTCGGGAGTCACTTGGGAGACGCAGGCTGGCAGGCGGGCGGGCGGCAGGCGGGCGGCGGGCGGGGATGGGCCGGTAATTGGAGCGCCCGTACCCTGCTCTGCCCTGCTCGTCGAATGAAACGACGTTAACCGAACCAATTTGAACCAATTTACCTACATTTATTGGGGCGCCCGACGAGGCGGCGGCTAATTTCGAAACATGGAGGGGTGCGGCGCGAATTTGAACCGAAATTCAAACCGCGAAAAATGTTGCAGGCGATTTTGTGGCGGTGTGCGCAGGAAAATGTAATCGGGACTCTGTGGCGCACGAGGGGAGGGTACACTGTAGAACAGGGCACGGGGGGCTGCAGGGCGCTGCTGGCGCTCCCAGCCGGGAGGTCAGCTTGAGGGCCGACTTAAGGTCAGCTTAAGGCCTCTTCAGGACTTTGAGGTGTGGGCACGGAGCAACTATGGAGGGGCTTCTGGGAAGAGGGTCTGCCGGCAGTGTGTGTGTGTGTTTGTGTGGGTGTGTCTGTGTGCAATCCTGCGTGTGTGTGAGGGGGCCGGGCTCGGAGGGATTCGCGCGGCGTCGTGTACAAGTTGGCTTGAGAGTCGCCGCCGCAAGTCGTATATCCGAGTTGGCCACCCTGCCGCCTGCCGGGCCTGCCGGGCCTGCCGCCTGGCTGGCTGGGCCTAGCATCGCCCAGCATCGCCCAGCATCGCCCAGCATGCACCGCGGGTCGAGCGGGGCTGGCCTCTCTGGCCTAGGGGTGGCGGCGGCCGGCGTGCGACAGGGCCGCGCAGACACTTTCTGCGGATGCAAGCTTTGCCAGCGCCGCCCTTCACCCCGCTCCCCGCCCGCCCCAGCCAGCGGGGAGGCAAAGGGTCGAGGGCCCGCCCTCAATGTGGGGTAAATTACCAGAGCGGTGCTGCTGGTGGTGCGGGCGGGGCGGCAGGCTTAGAGTTTTATCGGCACGCACTACCACCGCAGCCGCCGCCGCCGCCACCACCACCACCACCACCACCACCACCACTAGCACCGGGAGCAGCGGCCGGGCGAGTTTCCTAGGAACATTCCAGCCGAGTGCGACAACGACAACTAGAACAACAACAACAACAACACTCACTGCCCGCCAGCGTTTCCGCGCGATGTAAGGGAGACGCAGTGGCGGTAGTGTTTTGGCGGCGGCGCGAAAATGAACTGGTTAACTGGTACATCGCCATGTCGCTGCGAATTAGATGGCTGCCCCCCCGGGGTGGCGTCGCCGCCATCGCGTCGCCGCCCCTTTTGGCAGGGTAAGCTCGGCCGGCATAAAGTGTAGGGTTGCAGGGAGGGCCAGCCACTGGCACTTGCTACTTCGCAGCGCCGAAGGGCCTCGGCTGCCCTTTGGCTAGCCTCGGCGCGCCTCGGCTGGACCGCAGCCGTGGCGCCGTGCCGGGACTCAGGGGCGGCCCGGCCCGGCCCGCCTCGCCTCGCCTCGGCGCATCGCTTACTGGACCGTCCCCCGGCCCTGGCGGCCCTGGCGGCCCTGCGGCCCTTCGGCCCTCACTGCCCTTGGTTCCCTTGGTGAGTGCGGCTAATTAGGGCTTAGCGCTACGCAGCGAGAACGCGCACACTGCAAAAAAAGGGGGGGCAAAAGGTCACGAATGGGGAAAAAAGAGAGCTTTTCTGTGTCTGTGTTTGTGCGCGCTGCGTTGGAGTGCGTGGGAGGGGAGTGTGAGGGCGCCTCTAGTGTGTGTGTCTGTCTGTGTGGGCCCGAGGGAAGAATGACACTGGACGCAGATTGATTAAAAGCAAGGGTGGTGGTGGCGCCCTCTCCCGGTGGCGCGGCGCGGTCGGTCGTTGTGATCATCCCCTTTGATCTTTATCTGATTCAGGCCGCGTCTTCCAGCCTCTCTTCTTTCCAAAGCTCCTCGTAAGTTTACGAACCGGCTGGCTGCCAGTAATTCCGTGCTCCGCGCCGCCTCTCTTCCCTCGTTCGACCTCGCCCGCACCCACACCCACACTATCTTTTTTCTGGCATCTAAAGCAGTGCGGTTGCCGGTTTTCCCGGGTTTTCCGGTACCGCCTTGTCTTTGAGCCCCTCTGTCAATTCATTTTGTTTTGTACCACCGGGATTTGAGATTTCATAAAACTTTGAGAAAATTTCCACTCGAAATGCTCGTTTTGTGCGGCGGCCGCGAGCAGTCTGTGAACCGGCGAGAGCGAGGGCGAGAGACACCAACCATCGCAACCGTAGTGACCAGCGCACACACACAGACTATCTCAGCAGCTCAGGCACACACACACAGGCCCACACACACACACACGCGCACGCCCAACTCTGGTCCCAGCTCTGTCTCCTCCAAGTTGTTGTCCATTTGATTGTCTTCCCCCAGAGGCAGCGGTGGCGCGACAGCAGTGGAGGAATGAACGGGGGAGTGGGTCTGGCCGGCCGGAGGCGGCTAGAGGGGGCTAGAGGGGCTAGAGGCGGCCAGAGGCCCCCTGAGAGAGGGCCTCACACCTGCCGCGCCGTGCCGTGCCGTGCCGTGCCGTGCCGCGCGCTGCCTGTGGCAACCAATCCAGGACTCCTTCGCCGCAAACGAGACAAAGCTTTCAGCGGTGGCGGAATCACAAATATGTCGGGTCGGAAAAAGGCCTGCCGCCCCTCGTTGGACACCATCGACGACGTCCTCTCCAGGTTCGTCGTGTCCGCCGCGTCGTCGTCGCCGTCGTCGGGGAGGAGTCCTGGAGGAGCGACGGACGGCCCGCCGGGTGGCGGCGTGGCGCGAGAGGAGGTGCGATTATACGGGAAGACACTGGAGGCCTCTTATCACGTCAGCCATACGCGCGTCTCGGCGCGTCTCGGCGCGTTACCAGCCGAGGCAACGACAAATGGGACGACTGAATGGGCTGCCGGCAGCGCCCCCTGTGCGCGCGCCTTTGCGTCTGTGTGAGAGTGTGTGTCTCTGTGTGTGTGCGTCTGTGTGTATGTGTCTGAGTGTGTGCGTCGTGAGTGTGTGTGTGAGTGAGTGAGTTGCGGGAAACAGTGGGCAGGAATGCCCGCGGGAAAAGCGGCAACCTGCGTGTTCGGGCAGGAAAGAATTCAATCATGACTGAAACATTGGACGGCGAACAGGTTGCCTGTCGGGCTTGAGCCACGACAATGCTGTGTGCTGACCCGGCAGAGCGGCAGGGTACTGGTGCGCGGGGCGGGCGGTGCGGCGCCGCCACCCGAGGTGAGCCGAGGTGGGCGACGACATGGTGTGGCGACGCCATGCGACGCCGTGTGTGCGACAGAGAGGGAAGGAAGCCACACGCTTGAGGTCGCGGGATGAAAGTAGCGAATCCTTTTTGCCCCGGCGAATGGGTCGCTGAGGCGCGCCGGCGCTGCTGCTCCGGGACATGTATAGCCTCGTCGTCGTCCCCCCCCCCTCTCTCCCTCTGCCCCTCTCTGCCCCTCTCTGCCCCTCCTTCCTTCTTCCTCTTCCACGTGCTCTGGCGATGCTGCTGCGATGCCGAGCCGCCACTACAGTGCGTAAGTGAGTGAGTGAGTGCGTGTGATATTGCCCGGCCTCGGCCACGGCCACGGCCTCGGCCACTGCCGGCCTCGGCGCGAGCTACTCCTCCGGGATCACGTCCGGGCAACAAATTCCCCGCGCGTCGCGACGCGTCGCAGCGGCCCTGTCATTGTCATTTCGGGAGGGCGGCTTGGCGCGCCTCTGTTTTGCCACTATTTCGGAAGAGAGAGAGAGAGGGAGGGGGGGGGGCGTCGCCGCACAACGCGTGAAAGGAAAAGAAGTCGCCGCCGATGGAAGGTGTATCCAGCAGAGAGTGGTCGGGCGGAAGGGGTTGCTGCGGACTTGGTGTGAGTGTGTCTGTGTGTGTGTGTGTGTCTGTGTATGTGCGTGCCTTATTGTGTACATGCGCGCCCTTTGATCCGGTCCAGAGCATGCCTCAGTAACTCCAGTGTTGCTATCCTGTGTGTTGTGGGCAGGGGGGCCGCGGGGGGCGGGGGGCGGCGCTGGCGGGGCCCGGCTTGCATCGTGCGAGCAAACTGATGGTGGTGGGGCTTTCTGCGTTGCTTATTCAGTGGGCCCGGCCGGGCCAGGCCGGCACTGCATGCAATGCAGGGCTTGGCTTGAATGGAGAAATCATGCAGATAACCAAATTCGGATTTCGTTTTTTTTTTCGCCCGGGCAGTGTTTTTTTCGCCGCGTTGCGAGCCGAGCGGTGGCAGCTTGTTCAGCAGCAGGCGACACTGCCGCGATCGCGGGGCAAGGCGCGGGGCGCTAGCGCGTCGTCAGGAAGCGCTGGGCTCAGCCTTTCCCGCCTCCTCGCGGTGTCCTCTAAGTAGTCTTGTTCGCTGTGGACCGACCGCCGCGCCGCCGCCCCCACCACCCGTCACTTTTGCCCCATTGCAGGCCTGCGCTCCGGCTCTGAGGTGTGGAAGTCATGGTCCAGAATGGGGCAAAAAGAGGAGGCACGAAAAAAAGGCGAGAGGGAAGCGGCAGTGGCGGGGGCGGGGGTGGGGAACGCGGAGGACGGGAAAGGAAAGCCGAACACCACCTGCAAACAGAACAACGAGGCGGAAAGCGGGGCGAGGCGGGGCGCGGAGGGAAAAAATGGCGAAAAGTGTGCACGGCTGGTGGCATACCATTTGGCTAGTGGCTGGGGGCGGGGCGGGGCGGGGCCCGGAGGGGAAGCACCAAGCACTCCCTGCTGCTCTGAAACACCCCTGGGGTGACGTGGCGGCGCGCGGCGCGACGCAGCGCGGAGGCAGAGAATATGTCGACTTTCTAGGCGGCAACGCGATGCGGGCGTTCTGACTCGGCCTTGCTTTCTTGGGGGTGCACACGGCATTGTGCTCGGGAGGTGTGACTGCCAACCTGCTATTACTGCAGCCTAGCCAGTGTGGCCGGGGCAGCCAGGCTAGGCCAGCCCGGCCGGAGGGCGACCCAGTGCGGGGCGCGTTGGGGCGGGTCGGGGCGACAATGCAGTCCCTGCGGCGCCATCCGTACGAGTTGGAGCCCCCGCCCCGCCCCGCCCTGCCGCACTTCCTGACTTGGCCGAAATGCAGCCCCGCCTCGCTAATGCGCAGCCCTTTTGATAAACTGCGCCAATCGGATTGTAACGACTGTTTCCTAGACTGGCGGAAAAAAGCCCGCCAAAAGCGGAGCGGCACTGCACCGCAAAAGTTAAATCACGATAAAATAATGGCGGCCGGGCGAAAAGAGCGGGATCTCGTTCGGTCGGCCGCGGCGCGCCGTGCTTCGAGGAGGGTGGCCTTCGCCTGCCTTCGCCCTTCCGTCCTTTGGCCCTTCGGCCCTTCGACGGCTAGTGCCCCATTCATTAGGAAAAGGAGTGCCCCGTCTTCCTCTTTTTCCAGTTTCCCCGCCGCCCCCGCCGCCCCCGCGCGGAGGCAGCCGGCATGGATTTTAAACCGGAATACTCCTCGGTCTTTGAAATGCAAACGCGTGTCGCCGTAGACCGCAGGGCGGGGCTGCTCTGGCTGCCTACCGCCGCATTCCGAATCATCAATCTGTCTCCCTCGCACTAATGGGACGTGCCGTAGGGGTGCGAGAGAGACAGAGCGACGGGCTGGGACGGCGACCGCCCCCTCGTGTCTCCTTTTGCGGCGGGCTAATCACGTTAATGAAACCGGGGCGGCGAGGCTGCGCGGCTGCGAGGCTAGGCAGCGGAGTGACAGCCCGGCCGGCTGCAGCAGGTAAATCAATGCTATTACCTTTGACTGCACACGGCAACGTTCGAATCGAACGGAGCCCAATAAAGCTTTTCTCTTTACTCAACACCCAGAACACGCGCTGCGCGCGTTGAATCCTGCCCCGCACACCGTAACAAAGGTGTTCTAAAGGAAGGCCCAAAGAACACCCACCCGTTGAGGGAGAACGATTAGCCGCCTTAGATTAGACGCAGTGGCTGCCTAAAGTCAGCCCAAACGACGATTTCTTCACATTTGTTACCGTTTCGACAAACTTTGCTGCAATACCGCTCCCAAACTAAGGCGGATAATCGCACTCCGTAACAAAGGTGTTCTAAAGCAAGACCCAAAGAACACCCACCCGTTGAGGGAGAACGATTAGCCACCTTAGATTAGACGCAGTGGCTGCCTAAAGTCAGCCCAAACGACGATTTCAACACATTTGTTACCGTTTCGACAAACTTTGCTGCAATACCGCTCCCAAACTAAGGCGGATAATCGCACTCCGTAACAAAGGTGTTCTAAAGCAAGACCCAAAGAACACCCACCCGTTGAGGGAGAACGATTAGCCACCTTAGATTAGACGCAGTGGCTGCCTAAAGTCAGCCCAAACGACGATTTCTACACATTGTTACCGTTTTGACAAACTTTGCTGCAATACCGCTCCCAAACTAAGGCGGATAATCGCACTCCGTAACAAAGGTGTTCTAAAGCAAGACCCAAAGAACACCCACCCGTTGAGGGAGAACGATTAGCCACCTTAGATTAGACGCAGTGGCTGCCTAAAGTCAGCCCAAACGACGATTTCTACACATGTGTTACCGTTTTGACAAACTTTGCTGCAATACCGCTCCCAAACTAAGGCGGATAATCGCACTCCGTAACAAAGGTGTTCTAAAGCAAGACCCAAAGAACACCCACCCGTTGAGGGAGAACGATTAGCCACCTTAGATTAGACGCAGTGGCTGCCTAAAGTCAGCCCAAACGACGATTTCTACACATGTGTTACCGTTTTGACAAACTTTGCTGCAATACCGCTCCCAAACGAAGGTGGCTAATCGCACTCCGTAACAAAGGTGTTCTCAAGGAAGGTCCAAAGAGTACCACGCCGTTGAGGGAACACATTGCAATGCGATTAGCATCAGAATTTTTTAAACTCCACGACCGTGGGCCACGCCAGCAACTTCCAATTTTCGGGTGTCATGTCATCCACGGAGGAGCGGCGGGTGGAAATTGGTTCGGTTGCTGCCTTGGGCGCGTCCCACAACCTCCGCCGGCTGCTTCGCCGCTTCGCTGTGTTGTCCCGAGGAATTCCCCCGGGATCGGCCTGCGGCTGCGGCCTGCGGGCCCTGCGGCCACGCTCGGCTAATTATCGGCTATTTTGACGAATAACATCGGCGAGCGAGAGGCGGCGGGCATGCGGGCGGCGCGTGGGTGGAGAGACCGAGAGACTGACGACGCGGCGACGCGGCGCTGAAACACTAAAGATAAGCAAACGCTTTGCCTCCTCCGCCCTGCGATTGTCCCCGGGCTGGGCTCGGCCCGGCTCGGGTGGAGGCTCGGGGTAGACCGTCGTCGGGGGTCGGGGCCGATGCGACGACCTACCGGCCGACTAGCGACTAGCGACCCTCATTTGTCTTTCTGGCGGTGACTTGTGAGCCGAGACCACTCCCGCGCCGTGCCGAGCCGGGCCGAGCCGTGCCGAGCCGTGCCGAGCCGGGCCGAGCCGAGCCGACATCGAGCCGGGTAGACCTGTGTCATTTCACTAATTGGCACCGAGCCTGCCAAAGGCAGCCAAAGGGACGCGAGCGACGCGGGTGCACCGCCTCTTCCTCGCCGACAAGCAGGCCGTGCCGAGGGCCGTGCGTGTCGCGCTGCGACTTTTGGCGGGAAACCGCGCCGCGCGGAAGTAAACAAAAATGGTGGCGCTTTTATCAGTCGTCGTCTATTTTATTGGAGGAGGAACTTGGATCTTGGAGCCGAGCCGAGCCGAGCCGAGTCACGCCGAGCCGAGCCGAGCCGAGCCGGCGGTCGTGGGAGGACCTTTAATCTTGACTCGGCCATTCTTCCCTGAGATACGGCTGCCAGGAGATATGCTCGACATAAATTGCCGTCCGCGGTCGGGGTTTTGTTTCGTGAGTAATGCCGTGGCATGCTAAGATGAAATTAGGCCGAGATAGGCGCGCTCAGCGCGACGCTCAGCGTCACACGGGACGGGCGTGCCAGGCGCACCTGGCGTAATGCCCCACCTGTGATGTCCCAGACCACCACACCTGTGCCTCCGTGCATCCGAGCCTCCGTGCCTCCGTCTCCTGGAGGATGCCCGAGGACTCGCCGGCTGCCCGTTCAGTCGAGAGTGCCGGAGAGTGCCTTAATCTTGGATCATATCCCACGCAGGATATTTTCTGTTCAAAAACCGAACCGAAAATAAATAGAAAGGGAAACGGCATGCCGTGTCTCATTCGCACTCGCCGGGCGGCTCGGCGACCAGGGAGGCCGTCTCCGACTGTCTCTCTCGCACTCGCGGCCCGCGGGGCGGCGCCGCGGACTCGGGGCTGAGCCGTCAGAGACTCTTCGCGGAGGATGGCGCCGCGCGTCTATACGCCGCACTTTATGAAGACGCGGCGTGAAATTTTCATCCCCCTCGGATGGAAACGTGACTGAAGGAACGGATTGTCGCGAGGCGTGGTGAGGAGTGGCTGCAGGGTGACGTGTGCAGGGCCTGCAGGGTGACGGCGCGCGCCGAGTCGGCAACGACAGCCTGTCGAAGCCAGTCTAAGAGCCTACGCCAGCTCTCGCTCACTCTCGCTCACTCTCACGCGCGGCGCACTTACACACTCACACACACACACACACACACACACACACACACACACACACACACACTCACACACTCACATACACACACACACACACACACTGACACGCCCCATCTTAGACGAGCCTCATTGGCAGGTTTCCCTCCACCTGTCGCCGCGTGTTCCTTTTGTGCGAAATCGCGCTTTGGCTGGTTTACCTTGGGGTTTTTGTTGGGTCTACCTACCTCGATGTTGTTGTTTACAGCGACGCTCATGGTTCTCGCCGTTCTCCGTTCCCCCACTGTAAAAAGAGTCGCCGGCACACTGGTGTCCTTCCCGTGCCTCGCGTCATTGAGTCGGCGGTGGCTGCACTCGAAAGTAGGGCGGTAGGGGAACCGAGGGGAACCGACCGGGGAACCGACCGGGGTGTCGTCGCGCCGCGCCCCATTGCCCCGAGCGCCCCGCACAGGTGTAGTCTGTGTGTGTGCGTGTGTGTGAGACTGTCTGTGTGTGCGTGTGTGCGTGAGAGCGGCAGTGCCGGGATGCCGGCTAGGTATTTTTACCGCAGTACGCACACTGCACACCGCGCAGCACCGCGTTGTCAGGGGCTACGGCGGCGTGTCGCCACGGCAGACGGACGGACGGACGCACAGAGGAGTGGGTGGGAGCCACCTCGTTGTGCTTTTGCCACCTCAGCCCGGCCTCGCGCGTGTGATGGAATGGCAGTGTAGAGTTGCCCCCTTTCCCCGCGCCGCGCCGCTCCGCCGTGCGCGAATCGCACAGGGATAGAGTTGCCACCGGGAAGGGGGGAGGGCGCGAGCGCGCGTCTCGAGAACAACATTTTTGCCGCGCCGCCGCCCTGCCTTCGCCCTGGCGTGGCCCTGGCCGCCGCCGTCTCCAGGCGCCTGGATTCCTCTGTCGGAATGATGCGGCCAGGGACGGCCTGCAAGACGGCCTGCAGGGCGGTCTGCAGGGTCTACGGGTCTGCGGGGCCGTCTGCGGCGTGCCTTAATGCATGGAAATGCCATCCCCCCCCCCCTCCACTCGCCCCGCCCCTCCCGCTGCCGGTCGGTTGGGCCGCGTACGCGGGACAACCCGGCAAAGGAAGGTTAAACATTTTCCGATAACACGGAATTTATTATGCTAATTCGTGGGCCTGTGTCGCCGGCAGGCAGCGCCAGTGCGAGCAGCCCGATGACACGGCGGCTCCATGTCAGCCCCGCCCCACCCCGCCGGCCCGGGGGTTCGCTGTCGCCGCTCGCTCGGTGCACTGCCACGCTTTTGGCGAGGCCTACATGGAAACGACGTTACGAGGGAAAGGGTCTTGTCGGCATCGCAATGAGCTATTCGCGGTTTTTCCTGATCACCGTCTTGTTTCTGTTGTTGTCCAATCGTTGAGAGGGACGAAGAGGGCGGCCCACCCAGAGCCCAGGGCTTGCCTTGCAAAGTTGTTGGTCGGATGAAATCTTTTGACAGGATTGCGGGCTTGCCTTTGCGCTTGCCTTGCGCATGCGGGCGGAGAAGGGGGCCTAGAAGAGTGGTCTAGTCAGTCACCGCCTGGGCATTCCACCACCATTAGACTCCGCCAGAAGGGAGAGAGAGAAAGGAAGGGGGGACGCAGACGAGGGCAAGACAGAGACAGCCCGCATGCACCCGGCCCGGCGGGCGTTTTGCGCGCTGACCGGTCGTTGCTTTTTGCGACTGGCTGTACCACCGGACATGGCCCCTCATGGGACAATTGGAGAGCTAATTTGGCGGGCCGCTCGCCCTCCTATCATGTCCATAGCGCGGCGGTTAATGGCCGCCGAGCCATGAATCGCCACCGATCCGCGCGGCGCAGCGGGTGAGGAAAAGATATTGAATCTTCTTCGCTTGGATTCAGAAGTACTGTCCCGATTTTACTGCTGTCTTTTACGGGATTCACACTCATTCGTAGACATTCCTATTATTTGCACACAAAAAATATAGACTGATGACCTTCCTGGTTTGCGGCTGTAAAACCTGTAAAGAGTAAAGTCATTTTTTTCCCAAATCTTTTTATTTGACTTGCCTTACACCGCACCTACTCTCCCCTCTCCGTTGTATTGACTCTGGCTTGCTCCTCGGGGACGATGGCGGCTTCTCACTTTGATGTCTCAGCACTTTTCCAACCCCTCCGCCCCCTGATTTCGTCCTCTCATTCTTTGATTCCCTTAATGGGGTGGGCTGTACGTATCGACCAAGTCATGTGCAACGTGTACCACCAGGAGCGCTCAGCCTGTCTGCCTGTCTGCCTGTCTGTCTGCCTGTCCGCCCGCCCGGATTTGCTCGCGTGTTATTATTTTGGAACTCGGTGCGCCCCGACGACGCGACGCTCCCCGCTTCCTGTGCAGCCTGCCGGCCTGCCGGGCTCGCCGCGGCAGAATCCTCTGGAATTTGAAAAATTCCCGCCAGAGAGGGCAGCAGGCTGCACAGCGCGGCGCGGCGTGACCACACAAAGGCACCTCATATTTCGCGCCATTCAGGGCGAGGCACGGCGGGGCGTGGCGGCGCGGCGCGGGGCGGGGCGGGGCGGGGCGGGCGTGGCGGCGCGGGGCGGGGCGGGGCGGGGCGGGGAGGAACGGCGAGTGGCGGGGCGCAGAGTGGCGCAGTGCAGGCGGGGCGCCGCTTGACAGTTGAAGCCTACCTGAAGCCCCTTGTCAAGATGTTCATTATGTTCTTCTCTGCGGTCCGGGGGAGTGGGTAAGAGGGGAGCGGGGCCACTTTCACATTTCCCTTTTAGTTGTGTGGCTGCCTCTCGCTGCCGACTAATGCCTCGCAGAGCTGGAGAGCACGGCAGGGTTTCGATCCGGCAACCCAGAGCTCTGCTTGCAGTGCAGGGACTCTGTAGCAGGCGCTACGCGGCGTGGAGCACAGCAAGTCGCGGCCAGCCGCCGGCACGCTTTCCTTTTTGTTTGCGTTTTTTGGGGGACTTTTTTTCTGGTCTCGTTTTTACAGCGGCGTTTTCTTGGCTGCCGACCCGACGAGGCGAGCTGAGCTCGCCCTCCGCGCGGGGGGACTGGGACGCTTAATCTCAACTCGTCAAACATTTATGCCCGGACACAAGGACTGTGTGGAGGACACGGAGGGGGCTTGCGTGGTGGACCTCGAGGCACGCCGTGAGGCCGTCGTCGTGTAGTGTAGTGCACGCCCCTCGCCGCGCCCCTCGCCGCGCCCCTCGCCGCGCCAAGGTGCCCTGGAATATTCATGCCCCTCCGTCCCGTCCAGGCCGTCCTGGCCGTCCTCGCGCGGCCGACGGCGCCGTTAAAATCACGCACGGCAGCACGGACGCGACGTCCAGTCGCTTGTTCCGAATGCCCACCCTCTGATTTTCTTCGCGAAAATGCTGCTTTCCGACGAGATGGCCAAACGTCTTTGGCGGTGCACCGCCCCGCCCCGCCCCGCCCCGCCTCGCGGCGTGCAGCGGGATGAAAGCCGCGCCGTGTTTACTCCCGCAGGTATGAGCCGGGAGGCGGTTTATCCAGGTTTATCTAGCGCTGCGGCGGTAGCGCGCGAAAACCACTCGCCTGGCAGCCAGGCTGGCGTCGCGTCGCTGCGGGGACGAGGCGACGCCATTGGCGGCCGTGAGTGCGGCCACTGGGAGAAGCAGTTATCACGCGAAAGGCGGGCCGGCCTGCAGTGACAATGGCGGCGGCCGTGCTGCGCCCCACACTGTACGAAGGGAGCCCCGGCGAGCGCAGCCTGGCGCAGCGCAGCGAGTCCAGCCCAAGATAATGTGAGCTGGATCATCCGGCTGGCCGGCCCCGGCGCTCTGGGGCGCTCTGGAGCCCCTCTGGGGCGCTCTGGGCCGTCCGAGGCGCCACCGCCTCCTCGTTTGCAGCAGCTGGCTGCTCATTATTTCCTTCGCCTCGACGAGGAGCGCGATGCTCATTTATTCGATTCAATCTATCGAATCGCTCTCCCAATGAGTCGCTCCGCGATCGACGCGCGAGGGCCGAGGCGAGGGCCCTCCGCTCGGCGCCAACTTCGGCTCGTTACTGCCTCGCGCATGGCCGTCCGCCCGTCCGTCCGATGTCTCGGTCCGTCCGTCCGTCCGTCCGTCCAGTGTCCATCTGTCGCACTACCAGCGGACCCCCGGCAGGCAAAACACTGCCGACGTCGGGGATTCGAACCCGCGCCCTGCCACGTTAGCGCGCGGCCCGTAATGAGGTCGCGGGGTTGGCGCGGCCGGAAGATATGCCCCGCCCCGCCACGCCACGCCACGACACGCGAGGGCAGTTGCCGATAAAACGAGTAATATTTCACCGCGAGAACACGATTATTGGAATCGCACAGTACCACAATCGCTTTGTTTGGGCATCGGGCTGGAAGCGCTGGGAGCGTGGCTGGGAGCGCGAAGGGAGAGCCGGGCCGGGCGGGCCGGGCCGGTGGATTTACGACGAGAACTGATGTGATGTGCACGCAATGTCCAGCGGTCCAGCGGCCCAGCGGTACGAACTATGACGTTCATGAGTGTGGCCCACACCATTACGCCTCTGTGTGTGTGTGTGTGGTGTGGTGTGTGTGTGTGTGTGTGTGTGTGCGCGCGCGCGCGCGCGTGTGTGTGTGTGACGGACGGGGGAAGGTGCCAACGCTCTGTGTGTCCATCCATCCATAACCATTCCAGCCACACACACACACATACCAATCCGCGCTCAAATCTCTGTCTGCAAAAAAAGGGAGATTTGCGATGGAAAAAGAGTTATAGTTTTTGGCGCCAAATTAATTTTCCTTTCCCATGTTGTCCTCCTCCGAGCACGCCCAACTCGAAAAACAAGTCCAACTTTTTTTTGTCCCTTTCTAATTTAGAATTCTTATGTAGCGACGTTTTTTTTGTGCCTCTCGCAGAGAAACCTTTGAGTCTTTGGACCGCTTTCATGTCGTAATTTGGGCCGGCGGCTGCTGTTCTTACCTTGAGGGCCGGCCGGCCGGGCCGCGGGAACTTTCTTCACCTCGTTCGGAAAGAGTACGTGGTCCGTCAGGCCGAGGGGCCGAGAGGGACAAGGAACGGCCTCTAAGCCTGCCAGAGAAAGTTGACCTACCTATATATTAATTAATAAAAATATTAATATAAATATTAGAATATAAATATGGGAATATAAATAGGAGTAATATAAATATTACCAAAAAAGTTGACCCACCCCACAGTTGACCTACCCCATATTTTTGACTTGACCGACGAAGCGCGACGGCCTCGCGGCAGGGGAAGCGCGACGGCCTCGCGGCAGGGGAAGCGCGACAGTGTCGCGGCAGGGGAAGCGCGACGGCTCGCGGCAGGGAAGCGCGACGGCTCGCGGCAGGGAAGCGCGACAGTGTCGCGGCAGGGGAAGCGCGACGTGATCGCGCAGGGGAAGCGCGACGGCATCGCAGCAGGGGAAGCGCGACGGCCTCGCGGCAGGGGAAGCGCGACAGTGTCGCGGCAGGGGAAGCGCGACAGTGTCGCGGCAGGGGAAGCGCGACAGTGTCGCGGCAGGGGAAGCGCGACAGTGTCCCGGCAAAGGAAGCGCGACAGTGTCGCGGCAGGGGAAGCGCGACAGTGTCGCGGCAGGGGAAGCGCGACAGTGTCGCGGCAGGGGAAGCGCGACAGTGTCGCGGCAAAGGAAGCGCGACAGTGTCGCGGCAGGGGAAGCGCGACGGCATCGCAGCAGGGGAAGCGCGACGGCCTCGCGGCAGGGGAAGCGCGACAGTGTCGCGGCAGGGGAAGCGCGACAGTGTCGCGGCAGGGGAAGCGCGACAGTGTCGCGGCAGGGGAAGCGCGACAGTGTCGCGGCAGGAAGCGCGACAGTGTCGCGCAAAGGAAGCGCGACAGTGTCGCGGCAGGGGAAGCGCGACAGTGTCGCGGCAGGGGAAGCGCGACAGTGTCGCGGCAGGGGAAGCGCGACAGTGTCGCGGCAAAGGAAGCGCGACAGTGTCGCGGCAGGGAAGCGCGACAGTGTCGCGGCAGGCGAAGCGCGACAGTGCCCGCGGCAGGGGAAGCGCGACAGTGTCGCGGCAGGCGAACGCGACAGTTTCGCGGCAGGGGAAGCGCGACGGCCTCGCAGCAGGGGAAGCGCGACAATGTCGCGGCAAAGGAAGCGCGACAGTGCCCGGGGGCGGGGGAAGCGCGACGGCCTCGCGGCCAGGGCCGCCGGAAGTACTTTCTGGTGGGGGGGGGGGGGGCGAAATTTTTATGAAAATGGTTGGGTTGCCTACCGTTAAGGGGAAACACCCATACGGTTTAGACTTCTCTAATAGTGTTCCAAATCCAGCAAACGAAGCGAGCTTAAAGCGAAAATTCACACAATTCTAGATTTTAAAAACAAAATTTTTGCCATTTTTGGGTTTAATCACACGCTTTTTTGGGTGGGCGAAGCGAGCCAAACGGCAAAAAAATGGAGGAAAACTAAGAAAACCTGCGAGCGAAGCGAGCAAGAAGTCAAAAAACAAAGGATTTGCGACTTTGCTATATTTTTCTCTCTATTTTGAGCTCAAAATGGCACTTTAGTGTCTGAAATGGGGGGGGGGGGGGGCGCTGACAAACAGCGAGGCTGTGCCAGCGTCAAACAGCGAGGCTGTGCCAGCGTCAAACAGCGAGGCTGTGCCAGCGTCAAACAGCGAGGCTGTGCCAGCGTCCCAAAAGCGAGGCTGTGCCGCGTCAAAAAAGCGAGGCTGTGCCAGCCTCACACAGCGAGGCTGTGCCAGCGTCAAACAGCGGGGTGTGCCCGCCTCACACTGCGAGGCTGTGCCAGCCTCACACAGCGAGGCTGTGCCAGCCTCACACTGCGAGGCTGTGCCGCCTCACACTGCGAGGCTGTGCCAGCCTCACACAGCGAGGGGTGTGCCAGCCTCACACAGCGAGGCTGGGGCCAGCGTCAAACAGCGAGGCTGTTCCAGCGTCAAAAAGCGAGGCGGCCAGCGTCAAACAGCGAGGCTGTGCCAGCGTAAAACGCGAGGCTGTGCCAGCCTCACACTGCGAGGCTGTGCCAGCCTCACACAACGAGGCTGTGCCAGCCTCACACTGCGAGGCTGTGCCAGCCTCAACTGCGAGGCTGTGCCAGCCTCACACAGCGAGGCTGTGCCAGCCTCCCACAGCGAGGCTGTGCCAGCGTCAAACAGCGCGGCTGTGCCAGCGTCAAACAGCGAGGCTGTGCCAGCGTCAAACAGCGAGGCTGTGCCAGCCTCACACTGCGAGGCTGTGCCAGCCCCACACAGCGAGGCTGTGCCAGCCTCACACTGCGAGGCTGTGCCAGCCTCACACTGCGAGGCTGTGCCAGCCTCACCCAGCGACTGTGGGCCCGCGTCAAACAGCGAGGCTGTGCCAGCGTCAAACAGCGAAGCTGTGTCAGCGTCAAACAGCGAGGCTGTGCCGCCTCACACTGCGAGGCTGTGCCAGCCTCACACAGCGAGGCTGTGCCAGCGTCAAACAGCGGGGGCTGTGCCAGCGTCAAAAAGCGAGGCTGTGCCAGCGTCAATCAGCGAGGCTGTGCCCGCCTCACACTGCGAGGCTGTGCCCAGCCTCAACAGCGAGGCTGTGCCAGCGTCAAACAGCGAGGCTGTGCCAGCGTCAAACAGCGAGGCTGTGCCCCGCCTCACACAGCGAGGCTGTGCCAGCGTCAAACAGCGAGGCTGTGCCAGCCTCACACTGCGAGGCTGTTCCACCTCACACAGCTAGGCTGTGCCAGCCTCACACTGCGAGGCTGTGTCAGCCTCACACTGCGAGGCTGTGCCAGCCTCGCTGTTTGCCCCTGGCACAGCCTCGCTGTGTGAGGCTGGCACAGCCTCGCTGTTTGACGCTGGCACAGCCTCGCTGTTTGACGCTGGCACAGCCTCGCTGTGTGAGGCTGGCACAGCCTCGCAGTGTGAGGCTGGCACAGCCTCGCCGTGTGAGGCTGGCACAGCCTCGCTGTTTGACGCTGGCACAGCCTCGCTGTTTGACGCTGGCACAGCCTCGCTGTTTGAGCTGGCACAGCCCCGGGTTTGACGCCACACCCGCGGGGGCTGGCCAGCCTCGCTGGTGGAGGCTGGCACCCGCCTGGGCCGTTTTGGGCCCCCCCACAGCCCGCTGTTTGACGCTGGCACAGCCCGGGGGGTTTGACGTTTGGGACGCCCAGGGTGTTTGACCGGGGTGGCACAGCCTCGCGGGGAGGCTGGCACAGCCTCGCGTGTGAGGCTGGCACAGCCTCGCAGTGTGAGGGTGGCACAGCCTCGCGTGTGAGGGTGGCACAGCCTCGCAGTGTGACTTTGGGACCGCCTCGCTGTTTGAGGGTGGCACAGCCTCGCGTTTGAGGCTGGCACAGCCTCGCTGTTTTACGCTGGCACAGCCTCGCTGTTTTACGCTGGCACAGCCTCGCTGTTTGACGCTGGCACAACCCCGCTGTGTGAGGCTTGCACAGCCTCGCTGTTTGACGCTGGCACAGCCTCGCTGTTTGACGCTGGCACAGCCTCGCTGTGTGAGGCTGGCACAGCCTCGCTGTTTGACGCTGGCACAGCCTCGCTGTGTGAGGCAGGCACAGCCTCGCTGTTTGACGCTGGCACAGCCTCGCTGTGTGAGGCTGGCACAGCCTCGCTGTGTGAGGCTGGCACAGCCTCGCTGTTTGACGCTGGCACAGCCTCGCTGTGTGAGGCTGGCACAGCCTCGCTGTTTGACGCTGGCACAGCCTCGCTGTTTGACGCTGGCACAGCCTCGCTGTTTGACGCTGGCACAGCCTCGCTGTGTGAGGCTGGCACAGCCTCGCAGTGTGAGGCTGGCACAGCCTCGCTGTTTGACGCTGGCACGGCCTCGCTGTTTGACGCTGGCACAGCCTCGCTGTTTGACGCTGGCACAACCTCGCTGTGTGAGGCTTGCACAGCCTCGCTGTTTGACGCTGGCACAGCCTCGCTGTTTGACGCTGGCACAGCCTCGCTGTTTGACGCTGGCACAGCCTCGCAGTGTGAGGCTGGCACAGCCTCGCTGTTTGACGCTGGCACAGCCTCGCTGTTTGACGCTGGCACAGCCTCGCTGTTTGACGCTGGCACAGCCTCGCTGTTTGACGCTGGAACAGCCTCGCTGATTGACGCTGGCACAGCCTCGCTGTTTGACGCTGGCACAGCCTCGCTGTTTGACGCTGGCACAGGCTCGCTGTGTGAGGCTGGCACAGCCTCTCTGTGTGAGGCTGGCACAGCTTCGCTGTTTGACGCTGGCACAGCCTCTGGCAACGCTGGCAAAGGCTGTGCCAGCGTCAAACAGCGAGGCTGTGCCAGCGTCAAACAGCGAGGCTGTGCCAGCCTCACACAGCGAGGCTGTGCCAGCGTCAAACAGCGAGGCTGTGCCAGCGTCAAACAGCGAGGCTGTGCCAGCGTCAAACAGCGAGGCTGTGCCAGCGTCAATCAGCGAGGCTGTGCCAGCCTCACACAGCGAGGCTGTGCCAGCGTCAAACAGCGAGGCTGTGCCAGCCTCACACAGCGAGGCTGTGCCAGCGTCAAACAGCGAGGCTGTGCCAGCGTCAAACAGCGAGGCTGTGCCAGCCTTACACAGCGAGGCTGTGCCAGCGTCAAACAGCGAGGCTGTGCCAGCCTCACACAGCGAGGCTGTGCCAGCGTCAAACAGCGAGGCTGTGCCAGCGTCAAACAGCGAGGCTGTGCCAGCCTTACACAGCGAGGCTGTGCCAGCGTCAAACAGCGAGGCTGTGCCAGCCTCACACAGCGAGGCTGTGCCAGCGTCAAACAGCGAGGCTGTGCCAGCGTCAAACAGCGAGGCTGTGCAAGCCTCACACAGCGAGGCTGTGCCAGCGTCAAACAGCGAGGCTGTGCCAGCGTCAATCAGCGAGGCCGTGCCAGCGTCAATCAGCGAGGCTGTGCCAGCCTCACACAGCGAGGCTGTGCCAGCGTCAAACAGCGAGGCTGTGCCAGCGTCAAACAGCGAGGCTGTGCCAGCGTCAAACAGCGAGGGTGTGCCAGCCTCACACAGCGAGGCTGTGCCAGCGTCAAACAGCGAGGCTGTGCCAGCGTCAAACAGCGAGGCTGTGCCAGCGTCAAACAGCGAGGCTGTGCCAGCGTCAAACAGCGTGGCTGTGCCAGCGTCAAACAGCGAGGCTGTGCCAGCCTCACACAGCGAGGCTGTGCCAGCGTCTAACAGCGAGGCTGTGCCAGCGTCAAACAGCGAGGCTGTGCCAGCGTCAAACAGCGAGGCTGTGCCAGCCTCACACAGCGAGGCTGTGCCAGCATCAAACAGCGAGGCTGTGCCAGCCTCACACAGCGAGGCTGCGCCAGCGTCAAACAGCGAGGCTGTGCCAGCGTCAAACAGCGAGGCTGTGCCAGCGTCAAACAGCGAGGCTGTGCCAGCGTCAAACAGCGAGGCTGTGCCAGCCTCACACTGCGAGGCTGTGCCAGCGTCAAACAGCGAGGCTGTGCCAGCGTCAAACAGCGAGGCTGTGGAAGCCTCACACAGCGAGGTTGTGCCAGCGTCAAACAGCGAGGCTGTGCCAGCGTCAAACAGCGAGGCCGTGCCAGCGTCAATTAGCGAGGCTGTGCCAGCCTCACACTGCGAGGCTGTGCCAGCCTCACACAGCGAGGCTGTGCCAGCGTCAAACAGCGAGGCTGTGCCAGCGTCAAACAGCGAGGCTGTGCCAGCGTCAAACAGCGAGGCTGTGCCAGCCTCACACAGCGAGGCTGTGCCAGCGTCAAACAGGGAGGCTGTGCCAGCGTCAATCAGCGAGGCCGTGCCAGCGTCAAACAGCGAGGCTGTGCCAGCCTCACACAGCGAGGCTGTGCCAGCGTCAAACAGCGAGGCTGTGCCAGCGTCAAACAGCGAGGCTGTGCCAGCGTCAATCAGCGAGGCCGTGCCTGCGTCAATCAGCGAGGCTGTGCCAGCCTCACACAGCGAGGCTGTGCCAGCGTCAAACAGCGAGGCTGTGCCAGCGTCAAACAGCGAGGCTGTGCCAGCGTCAATCAGCGAGGCCGTGCCTGCGTCAATCAGCGAGGCTGTGCCAGCCTCACACAGGCAAAGGAAGCGCGACGGCCTCGCAGCAGGGGAAGCGCGACAGTGTCGCAGCAGGGGAAGAGCGACAGTGTCGCGGCAGGGGAAGCGCGACAGTTTTGCGGCAAAGGAAGCGCGACAGTGTCGCGGCAGGGGAAGCGCGACAGTGTCGCGGCAGGGGAAGCGCGACGGCCTCGCGGCAGGGGAAGCGCGACAGTGTCGCGTCAGGGGAAGCGCGACAGTGTCGCGGCAGGGGAAGCGCGACAGTGTCGCGGCAAAGGAAGTGCGACAGTGTCGCGGCAGGGGAAGCGCGACAGTGTCGCGGCAGGGGAAGCGCGACAGTGTCGCGGCAGGGGAAGCGCGACGGCCTCGCAGCAGGGGAAGCGCGACAGTGTCGCGGCAGGGGAAGAGCGACAGTGTCACGGCAGGGGAAGCGCGATGACGTCGCGGCAGGTGAAGCGTGACAGTGTCCCAGTGACAGTAGACGATACTTCAAAAAAATTTATAATAAAAATATGGGGTAGGTCAACTGTGGGGTAGGTCAACCTTTTTTGTTAATATTTATAACACTATTATTTATAGTCCCATATTTTTATTCAAATATTTATATTTATATTTTTATTAATAAATATATTGGTATGTCAACTGTGAGGTAGGTCTAATGAACAGCCCCGCGTGCTGGCCCATCCGCGTTTCCCATTCCAGTCCCCGGAACGGCCCGGCCCTCCCAACGGGGACTCGAATATGAGAAATTGGCCAACGCACTGCGCCGTCAAACCCGCGGTGATTTGAGTAACTTGTATCGCTGCCGCACCGCTGCAAACTAGACGTAGTTAAGCGAGGACTTTACTGGAAATTGGCGTCGATTTCGAGTTCCTGTTGCTGGAGCCAGGAGCCGCCGTGGACGTCGTCGTCGTCCTACTGGCCTACCGAGTCGCGGGGCAGCGCGCGGCGTCGCGGTCTTTAATAAAAGCGAATGGAGTGTTTCCCTGGCCTGGCGCGCTGGCGTCGGCGTGCTGGCGCTTGCATGCCGCCCCGCTGCTGCTCGTAAAACTCTATGACGGAGGACAGCGGGCCGCGGCGGGTGGATGAAGCCGTTACTCGCGGGGCTCCGAACAGTGCGCCGCCACTCTGTCCCTGTCGCACCCCCGCAGCGTCGCGTGAGGGTGCGAGAGGGACAGACCGACGAGCTTACTCCACGGGCTGGCCGGCTGGCCGCGAAGCGGGCGCGGCCCGGAGCGGAGCGCGCGGCCATGGCGGAGCCAGCGGCGCGGCGGGGACTCGGGGGGCGCGGCCGACTCGGGGACGCAGCTGCGTGTCGATGGCTCAAATTAAAAGTGAACGGCATAACTGCCGCCCGCTCATAAGCGCCATCGGGGACGTCGGGGTCCCCCCCCCTCGAATTAGAGCCATCGCCGAGGCGCTGCTGCGCGGCGCGTGGCCGCCGACGACGTGACTCGCCAGGGAATCGTCACGCTTTCAGTTAAGTGTCTCGACACGCGCCAATGGACGAAATGACTAAAAAGGCAGGGTCTATATCGTATGACCGACCTAAATCTGCACTAACACTGCATCTAATCTAAGGCGGCCAATCGTTCTCCCTCAACGGGTGGGTACTCTTTGGGCCTTCCTTTAGAACACCTTTGTTACGGAGTGCGATCAGCCGCCTTAGTTTGGGAGCGGTATTGCAGCAAATTTGTCGAACGGCCATCGGACGACGGCCAGGACGACGGCCAGGACGGACTCGTCGAACACAGCCGTGCACCACTGGGACGCGGGGCGCAGAGGATCTGCATGGCCACGGCCGCGAAGCCGCGAACAGCGATAATGGATTAAAATAAATCAGCGGGGTAATGCGCGGGGCCGGGAGGCTGCGTCCGAGCACCCCTCTCTGTCTCTCTCGCACTCACGGGGTGTCCCGCTGGGAGCGAAAGGGACAGAGCGACTGTGCGGAATGAGCCTACAGGAAGGGCTCTCTCGCTCCCTCCACCCCGCGGCCTCGCTGCCACCCAGCAGGCCACCCAGCAGCCCCCCGCGGCGTGCGTGCAGCGCAGCGGTGCAGCGAGCCGCTGCCTTCCAGTTTTACAGAGTTAAATCTATCGAGCTCTTGCCGGCCTTGTGCCCCCACACCGGAAGTGGCTCTCGCTTTCCGGCCCGGAATCACTCCACCAGGGGCAGGCCAGCCCCGCTCGACGGGAAGGTTCGAAACTTGGCCGCCGAGCCGCGGAAACGAGTTCCCGCGGTCGGGGAGTTTTAAAACGGCGGCCCGCTCTCCGCCATCATCTTACAAGCCGGCCCGGCCGCCTTTACGAGCGAGCGGGATAGCGGCGCCGGTTTACATTGAGAGCAACAGAGAGAAAGGGAGAGGTGGTAAAGAGGCCGTAACTCGCCGCGACCGAAAGCCGGCGAAGCCGGCGAAGCCGGTCGGGAAACGAAATGTACAACTTTCTTGGTGGGGAGGAGGGACCGCGAGGGTCGAGGGCCTTACAGCCCAGGACTAGGCCGCCCCGCACCGCCCCGCCCCCAGCAGCCCAGATGAATCTTTTGCTCCTTGTTTCGACTTGTGTGGTGCGGGCCGGGCAAACAGCTCGGCGGTGGCGCCGCCGCGGTCAAAAGACGAACTACTACCCCATGCACACAGCGCGCAGCCCGCCCCGCCCCGCCCCGCCCCGCCCCGCCTGAATCGGCCTGAATGCCAAAGCAATTGCGCGGCGCTGCGCGGGGAACTTTACAAAAGCGGCGCTGCTCTGCGCTGCTCGTGTGATTATGCCGGGAAAGAGAGATACAAGACTGGGAGGGGTGGGGAAGGGGAGGGCTCCGCGAAGTACACGACAGAGGTTTGCTCGGCTCGGCGCTACACTGATCACTTCCGATTGCTGGGACTGGCGGGCCTGCGGACCGATTCCGAGAGTCGACTCGTCGCTCTGTCTCCCTCGCACTCTCGGAGCGTCCCGTGTCGGCGCGAGAGGGGCAGAGCGAGGAAAACGGCTACTGGCGGGCCACTCGAGAGCCCTGGCAGCCTGCCTGCCTTTGGAGTGCTCTGCACAGTGCTGTGCACCCCACCGCGCCGCGCCGCTGCCTCTCCAAACGCCTCTCCAAACGCCTCTCCAGACTCTCTATGGACGGCTCATACTTTTATACTGCGGGCGCGCGATTACTCTCCAGGACACAAAGTGGCCGCTAAGTCGGCGGGGATTACGGCCAGGCAGAGCGAGGCAGAGCGAGGCAGAGCGAGGCAGAGCGAGGCAGAGCGGTGGACCGCGGCGGGGGTCCCCGGGGATATTACATGCCGCAAGGTGGACTCGAGTATGTGCAAACAGTGTGGGGAGAGATGATTTCGAGGCTCGTTTTCGAGCCCGGTAGTCAGCAAATCAGCCTCCAATCGAACCGCACGAGTGAACCAAAACCAGTGAGCTGCTCTTCGAACAGAGAATGCATCGGTACCCTCAAGTGCCCGGTTCGAGTTCAATTTGAAGAAGTCCCTTCGCGCTGGCCGGCCACAGCCATCCTCGGCCCTCGAGGCGCGGCACGGCGCGGCAATCACGACGCAAGAATGCACTGCAATTTGGATGGAAAGACTTCACGCCAAAATATGGCGAGACATTAAAGTCTCGCCAAGATTTGGTCAGACCTGAAAGTCTCGCCAAATTTGGTCAGACAAAAAAGTCTCGCCACAAAACGGTCATACACAAAAGTCTGACCCCAAAATGGCGAGACTTTTGTGTCTGACCACGGCCTTTAGACTGTAACCGTCCGGCGCATTACGGCCTTTCGGTGGTGGTCAGACACAAAAGTCTCGCCATTTTGGGTCAGACTTTTGTGTATGACCGTTTGTGGCGAGACTTTTTTGTCTGACCAAATTTTGGCGAGACTTTCAGGTCTGACCAAATCTTGGCGAGACTTTATGTCTTGCCTCTGGAGTGGCGAGAAGTCTGACCTTTGGATTTGTAGTGTGGATCATGAAAGATTTTACGCGCTCGTCTACGGCCTCCGCGACCTCTTCAGCGAGCGCTTCCCGTCCAGCCATCTGGACACCTTATCATAACGCGTCCGAGGAGTCAGTGCGCAGGTCCGTCCAGCCCGGGCCGCCGCGTGCGCGCACGTTTACGACGTGCTAAAGTGACCCCCCGCCTCCCCCGCCACCACACGGCCTGCCGCCTCCTCGCCCCGCCGTTTAAAATCCTTGCACCGCGCCGCAGCGCCACGGCGCCGCGCAGTCCTGCAACAATGTATCGCCAGGGCGTCGCGGTCGGCAGGGCCGGGCGTCGCCCATAACGCGATACAAGTGTCTGGGAGGGGGCGGGGAAAGCTACCTGGCGGCGAGGCGAGTCACAAACATGAAGGGTTTTCTGCGAGGCTTGGTCTCAGTCGCGCAGTTGGCAACCCAGCGTTCGCGGCGTCGCAGCGGCCGGCCTCCATTCTTCTTCCCTTCTTTATCTCGCTGTTTCCGCATCGCAGTGCTCTGTCAACTTTCCGCGGCCGAAAAATGGCTGCGGAGAGAGCGGCCTAATTCGACTCTCTTCCTCTTATCGGTGCCTCGCGGTTAATTCTTGTCCCCGCGGCAGCGAGCAGCAAGCACCAGCTGCAGCACCCCACCCCGATCCGCCCAGCCGCAGCCGCGGGCTGGTCAGGGCAGCGCACTGTAGGGCCTTTAAATAATTAATCTTTGCGGTGGCAAGAAACTCTGCCCAGCGTCCACGCGGCGTCCACGCACGGCCCGGCCACTTTTTCACCCCTGCCTACGTAGTGTTTGCGTGCGTGCGTGTGTGTGTGTGTGCGTGCATGTACCCTTTCAGTGTCACTCCCGCGGCCTCGGCCTCGCACACCAGACCAGCCTCGGCCTCGGACCTGGACTTGCTTCAGGCCAGACCTCGTCATCGAGATGGCCATAATCCCCTCGGGACGAGCAATCAGTGCTTGTGTCTTGGAGCCGGCGAGCCGACCTCTAACGAAGCCCGTTGATGATGGAGTGTGCGGGGGCGGGGCGGGGCGTTCAGTGGCCCGTGAGGCCGTGCACCCTTTCGCTGCTCATGGTTTCTCTCTCTCTCTCTCTCTCTCTCTCTCTCTCTCTCTCTCTCTCTCGCCGTGCCTGCGTTTTTCTCGTGCCTGCCGTCCCCAGCAGATGGGCCCCACCCCACCCCGCCCCGCCCCGCCCGGCCGGTCTAGTCCCCGCGATGAGTTATTTGTGAAAAAGGCAAGGGGCGTTTGGGAGGTGATGCGCACAAAGCACAAAAGGGCGCCCGGCCGCCATTCTCTTTTTCGTTTCATATCCAAGAATTGGTATTGTGTGCCTGGCGGCCTGGCTGGGCGGCCTGCCCGGCTGAGCCCGTATATCTCTGCTCTATCAAAGCACAGCGGTAGGCGCCCCCTTGCCCCGCCCCGCCCCGCCCCGCCCCGGTCGCCATTGTTCCCGCCAAGAACAAGGTTGCGTTCCGAAATTCCCGCTCTAGACTCTAGAGACTGTCCCGCGCGACGCCGAGTAACAGGTCCGCCAGATAAAAGAGCGGCGGGGCATCAGTCATAAATTAATTCCCGCCTCGAGACGGAAAGCGACTAAAAAGGGGCCTTTGTGTGCTTTTTGAAAAATCAGCGCCCAGCTGGCGCGGCGTGGCGTGGCGCGGCGTGCGAACTAGCCGCGGCGCCGGAAGACGACAGTGAAAAATGAATGAGGTGGAGCGCGTCGCTCCGCTTCCGGGAGCCGCCTTTGTGACGGCCTCGGCCCTCGTCCACTGGCACCGCGCCAACTGGGTTATCCTCGTCATTTTTGCGGTGGCGTGGTGCGGGCGCCGCCGAGACAAATGAAAATATTCGTGATTTTTGCACTTTGCTCTGCTCCAGGTGCACCCGCACTGCCTGCTGTGCCCGCCGGTGGGGCTGCTGACCAAGCAGATCGGCATGCCGCTGCATGAGTTGTACCCCTGCCGCCGCCCCGGCCCGGGCGGCTTCGGCTTCGGGGGCGCCGGGGACCGCGGGCAAGGCCGGCGACAGGGCCGCCGCCGCTCCTCGCTGCAGGCGCAGGCCCGCGCGCCGAGCGCCGTGGGGCCCGAGCGCCCCATCAAGCTGGGCGTCCGCGCGCAGGGCAGGATGCACCCCACCGACGAGTGAGTGTCGCCGCTCTCACCACTGCTCGGCCAGCGAGGAGCTCCACGCTCACGTTCACGGCGATGCGCAGGGACATCGTGGACCTGTCCGGACGCGCCACCGAGAAGGGGCCCGGAGGCTTCCGGAGTCCGGCGCCAGGGTCGCGGCCCACCACCGCCAGCGGCCCCGCGCCCCGCCCGGAGAGCAGGGGTAAGCGCAGGCCGCCCTCGCCCACGCCCTCGCCCTCACCCTGGTCCTGCCCGTCGGACTGACCACTGTCTCTCCGCTGAAAGGCCGCGCGGCGAAGCCTGCGGCGGACAACGCGGACGACGCGGAGATGGCGGACAATGGGCAGCAGCAGGTGGCCGAGGCAGGTAATGCGGGGATTGGCACTGGCCGTTGGCCGCCGTGGCACAGTGGGTCAGCTTGTTGTGTAACGTGTCACGCGGACCTGTAGCCGTGACCGAGCCTGCGCCTGCGCCACCGGGCCAAGTTGAAGTGAAGGCAGAGGAGCCGGCGGTGAGTCTCGGTTCTGCACTCTTCCGCAACATGTACCCACAGTCGTGCGAAAACTAAGCCACCTCTCGGACCAGGCCCCGGCCAGCCCCACCACCTCGGCCGTGCGTCGCTCGCGCTCCCCGAGCCACGTGTCCTCGGACAGGGCGTCGATGAGGAGGCAGCGGAGCCCGGAGAACGCGCCGGTGGCCGTGGACGGCGAGGAGCCGGGCCGCCGCCGCAGCCCCCTCGGCAGCGCCACGCTCGACGCCAAGGAGTCCGGCAGGTTCCGCCTGAGCCTGGCGTGCCAGCTGGAGGCGCCCAGGGACAGCACGCAGACGGAGGCCGCGGCCGCGGACGCCCGGTTCCGCCTCAGCCTGGCCTGCCCCGTGGACGCTCCCAGGGACAGCACGGCCACCGAGGCCGCCGAGGCCGCCGACCCGAGGTTCCGCCTCAGCCTGGCCTGCCCCGTGGCGGCGCCCAGCTTGCAGACCACTGGCGAGGCCGTGGACGAGGCCGTGGCCGTCCAGGGGGGCGACTTCCGCCTCAGCCTTGCGTGCCCCGTCGACGCGCCCCGGCCCAGCCTTCAGCCCGACGGCGCTGCGGCCGCGGTGGAGGTGGCGGGGCGGGCGCAGCAGGGCGTCCTCGCCACCGACGTGGACCTCGCAGCCGACAGGGGCCAAGCGGGCGAAGCCGACGCCGCTGTCGACGGTACCTGTCGGCGAAGATAAACATTCGCAAATTTGGAGCGCTGCCGGGCCAGAAGTCCAAAACAAATGATTCCTCCTTGCCCCCAGCTCGCCGCCCCGCGGAAGACGACGACGGCGTTCACGATGAGGCGGGCTCCGCCGCGGCGAAGCCTCGGCCACCAGGCGTCTCCGGGCAGGGGTCGCCGTCGTGCCGCTCCAGCGGCAACGTGGCCGCCAGGGCAGCCGCGGAGGGAGGCGCGGCGACGCCTGGAGGACCTGCAGGGCCTGCTGGAACCGCAACAGTAATGATCGGACCAGTCACAGACTAAACTCGCACTCCGTTGAACCGAGCTTGACTTCGCATTTCGTGACAGGGTGGTGCACCGCAGACGCGGAACGCGGGCGCCAAGACCATGTCCGCGCCCCCAAGCACCACGTCCTTCAGCAGGAGCCAGCGCGAGCGCCTGCAAGGTAGGCCGCCTCTCGGCCACCGCGGCACGACGCGCTGCCTGCGGCCACGGCGGCACGGACCCAGAGTGGCGTATAGGGTTGCCAACCTCACCACTAGAACCTGAGCCGCTGCTGTTGCCTGTAGGGGACATGTTTGCGCACTTGCGTTGCCGCACTGGGCCCATCCGAGGCGCAGTCAGGCTTCCTCATTTGAAAACGTTTAGTGCGGATTTTAAGGCCTGCCGGCCTGGCCTGGCGGTGTACTCCGCACTCCGCTCCTCTCTTCCAGCCACTTCACTCAAAGTTCCCCTCCGCGCCGCGCCGCGCCGCTCCATCCGGCCGAAACACTAATCTCGCTGATTGGCCGCGCTGACTGACAGGCGAAGCCGCGGGGGCGGCGGGGGCGGCGGGGGCCTGGGCCACGGGGCTGAGCGGCAAGGCGTCCCCGGCGTGCCGCAGCAGCGCCAGCCTGGTGGCCGCGGCCAAGGCGTCCAAGACCGCCGCGGAGGACGGCCGGCGGCTGTCCACCAAGCCCGAGGTGGACTCCGAGCAGAACGACACGCAGTAGAGCGGCAGTGAACCGCCGGACAGGTGGAGGCACTGGAAGTACTGGACGGCCAGCGGGCCGGGCAGACGAATGAGTTCCGAGCGAGGAATGGGAGAAAAATGTTCTCGTCGATGCTATCTTTTCTATTCGGGCGGCGGACGGGACGGTCCAGCAGAACGGCGCTCTGTTTACTGCCGCAGATCCGCCGGGCTGATGACTCGCTGGAGGGGGGGGGGGGGGCGTCGCGGCAATCAATCCAGGCCGGTCGGTGAAATGTCAGGCGGGCCATCTGATTGCGGCCTGACATATCGGCCCCGAGCTCGGCCCCGAGGCCGCAAGGGCCGCGTGGAGGGCCGCGGTGCCCCCGGTGGGGCGGCGTCAGCCCGTCAGGCCGGCCCGGCCGGGCCCCCGCAGAGCGCGCGAGTGAATGGGGGCGCCGGGCGAGACTTTGATTAATCGCCGTGGCCTACCCGGGGGAAAGAAGCCCGTGCAAACTTCTTAATAAATATGGCATCGACCGACCGGCCGAGCGGCGGGGTGTCTCATCCGATTTTGGCCGCGCTCCTCCGCCCTGCCGGCCCTGCTGCCACGCGGCTTCGATTCGTCCGTGTCAATTACGCCCCAATAGGGCGATCGGGCGGGATCTGATGCGCGGGGGCAGGAAGAAGGTGATCGGAACGAGTTTCAGAGTTTCGGAGTGGTGGCTGGCCGAACGCCCGAGGGTGTGCTGGCCTGCAGAGTGCCGGTGTCGAATGGGTGGCCTACCCTCGGCGCTGCAGGCGTGCACCGTGGATCGCAGCGCGCTGCCGCCAGGCTCGGACTGGCCCCCAAAAGGCCCCGGCGGATAAGACCGCAAAAGGCCCCCGATCATCATTTCCAAGATTCGACCATTTTTTGACAATTTTTGGTCCCAAAATCGTTGCGGTCAAAGGCCAATACTGATTGGTGCAAGTCAAGCTTCCCGAAACAGGCATGAGAATGAGTAGGTCTTAGAAGTACTGGACGTTGAGGGAGGCCTTTTACGGCAACTAGATTGGACACAGTGGCCACCCAAAGTCAGCAAAATCAGCAAATTTCCGAGATTCGACCACTTTTTGACCAACTTTGGTCCCAAAATCGTTGCGGTCAATGGCAAAATCGATGTGGTCAGCGTCTTCCCGATACAGGACATGAAAGAGTAGGGTCTTAAGAATACTAGGACGTCGAGGGAGGCCTTTTACGGCAACTAGATTGGGCACAGTGGCCACCCAAAGTCAGCAAAATCAGCAAATTTCCGAGATTCGACCACTTTTTGACCAACTTTGGTCCAAAATCGTTGCGGTCAAGGGCAAAATCGTGTGGTCAACGTCTTCCCGATACAGGCATGAAAGAGTAGGGCTTAAGAATACTAGGGCGTGCCTGAGGGCAGGGCGATGGGTGGCATCGGCCAGGGTGGCACCCAGATCGCAGCGCGCTGCCGCCAGGCTCGGACTGGCCCCCAAAAGGCCCCGGCGGATAAGACCGCAAAAGGCCCCCGATCATCATTTCCAAGATTCGACCATTTTTTGACAATTTTTGGTCCCAAAATCGTTGCGGTCAATGGCAAAATCGTTGTGGTCAACGTCTTCCCGATACAGGGCATGAAAGAGTAGGGTCTTAAGAATACTAGGACGTTGAGGGAGGCCTTTTACGGCAACTAGATTGGACACAGTGGCCACCCAAAGTCAGCAAAATCAGCAAATTTCCGAGATTCGACCACTTTTTGACCAACTTTGGTCCCAAAATCGTTGCGGTCAATGGCAAAATCGTTGTGGTCAACGTCTTCCCGATACAGGGCATGAAAGAGTAGGGTCTTAAGAATACTAGGACGTCGAGGGAGGCCGCAGTGGCCGCTTCTTCTCAAGCACAAAATGACAACTGAAAAAACAATACAACGGGAGCTCATGACCTATGTAAGTACTTCATTTGAGAATAAAATTGTTTTTGCCACAAAATTGTATGGCGTGTCTCATTATCAAACAAGCAATTGCACCTGGCTGTGGAAAAGGTGAGCCGCACCGCCATGCCCGCCCTCGCACCCTCATTACGTCATCGCATCATTCCGTCAGATAAATGAAACCCAAACGTACGATCGGGACCCTAATGAAAAGCTCAGATTGCCCCAACCCCAATTACCTCCGATCACCATCGATTCAATGAGGGATATTACAGAGATCTCGAGGAGGAGTCTCTGGCCGTGGCCGCCCGGGCCCCGTCCCTGGGGTGGGGTGTGTTGGCGCGTTTGGGTTCAGAGCGGACGCAGCACAGGGCACATCGCACGGGTCAAGAAAGAACGTCTGCAGCGGGTTGGTTGAAAGCCATGTGTTGGACTGAAAGCCCTTCGCGACTTATCTTCCCAAGCGACGCCTCGTTTGAGTGCAGCACTCGTGTGTGTGTGTGTGTGTGTGTGTGTGTGTGTGTGTGTGTGTGTGTGTGTGTGTGTGTGTGTGTGTGTGTGTGTGTGTGTGTGTGTGTGTGTGTGTGTAGGTGAGTGTGCGTGTTGGAGGCCTTCTCGCCGACACAGGGGATGGGATAATCTGCGACGAGTGAGCCTGGCCCGGCCGCTTAGCATCCCGTCGACGGTCGGGCCGATGCCGATGCCGCGGAGCCGCTGTGCTTGCTCGGTGCCGCCATTACGACCTTCTGCGTTATTACGACGACACACATCGGCCGCGCGTTTTCTTCCCTTTAATGGATCAATTATTTAGCAATTTGGGCTCGCCGGGCCGGGGCCCGGCTGGGTACGGGTGGGTCCGAGGCGGCTATGCGTCGAGCCCAGGTACCCGCCGCCTCTCTGGCCGCCGCCGTCTGTGCACGTCGCCGTCCTCGCGCCAACCACCACGATCACTTTGCGTAATTATCTTTACCTGTTTCGTCGCTCACACACACACACGCACACACAGCAGTGCCCAGACGGCACTGGCGGAGTACTACCCAGCACCCATCTCGGCGAGGAGGAGGAGAAGGAGAAGAAGAAGAGAAGAAGAAGACCGCGCGAGACCGCGCGGCACCGCGCGGAGTGAACCACCCTCCCATGCCATAATCGCCCTCAAACTCCCTGCAGTTTTCCGACGCTCCCCGTTTAAGGAACAAGCTCGGTTTCATTACGCCCCACCCCGCCCCACCCCGCCCCACCCCGCCCCACCCCGCGCATACCGAGGGAAGGGAACCGCCGTCCTGAGTGTCGCGAGGAGGAACGCCCCGCCGCGCCCCGCCGCGCCCCGCCACGCCCCGCCACGCCTTGCGACCTCGGCGCGCGGCGTTCCTCGGCGACCTAAAGGCTTCACCCCTTTCAACACGCACCATTACGCCGCGTGGAAATCAAGAAGAGATTTTACTCTGTTTTGTGGCGGCGTCGCTGGGGGTGGGGGACGACGACGTCTTGCTCTTCCCGGCCGGCGGCGTGGGTGGCTGCTGCGCCACTGCACACTAGCTGCAGTGCACTAGCAGGTGGGCCGCCGCCACCGCACTGGCGTGCTGGCATCGAGACAAGTGCGTCGGCAATAAAAGCTAAAAGCGGTAGGGCAGGAACGGGAACCGCGGGAACGGTCGGGGAAACAGGGAAGCGGTGATAAGATTAGAACCCGGGCCAGCCGGTGGTGAAGCCTAAGTGCAGCGCGTTGTATCATTGAGAACGGGGATGGCGTTGTGGCGGAGGCCAAGATCAGGGCCTTCTGCGCGTCATCAGCCGTGCGTCTGGTGGACGCCAGGGAGACAGCCGTGAGCCAGAAGACCGGTGGAGGCGGCCAAGACGCGTTTTGAGCTCTAGAGTCGCTTAGGGATTCGAACCGACCGTGTGACTCCACCGATGGATTCCTCGTTTGGAGAGCTATCCATCGGTAGGGTCACACGTTCGGATCAAGCTCCATTTAGTGACTCTGGAGCTCAAAACGCGTCTAGACTTTTGACCGGCTCCACCTGTCTTCCAGCTCAATGTGAAACGCAATAGGCACCTGCACAAGCGCGCTGTAAAAATGCCCCTCACTTCCTCTCTTTTCCTCGCCGATTATAATTAAAGTATCAGCCGGCGGTTTCGCGTTTTACGTCCGGATAATGACCGGCAAGCCGAGCGAGCCGAGCGCTTTCAGCGGCTAATCCGGCCAATCTCCGGAGTGGAAGCGGAGGAGGAAGAGAGACAGACGGACGCGCAAAAAAGAGTCGGACGGAGAGAGAGAGAGAGAGAGAGAGAGAGAGGAGAGAGAGAGAGAGAGAGAGAGAGACTGAGTGAGTGTGCACCGCTCCCTCCCCCTCTCTCTTTCGCGTGCGTCGAGTGCGTATGGTGGCCGCCTCGCCGCTTTAGTGCACTGTTTCTGGTTTATGCCATTCGGGGCCCGCCGTGCACAGCCGCAGGCAGCAGCAGCAGGCCCGAGGGGCGCTGCACACCAGAAAACCCCCGACGGGGCCCACTGTGTGTGTGCGAGAGAGTGAGTGTGTGTGTGAGTGTGTGTGTATGTGCGGGGGACGCGGATCGGCGCAACAACTTTATAAGCCACAGTTGCTTCTGCAGGCACACGGCCCCACAGCAGGCCTGCAGGGCGCAGGGCCCCACGCGGCGTGAGTCTGGCGACAGGGACCAGAGCCGCCTCACCACGCCTCCAGGACCCGATGACCCCCGCGCGCTCCTTGGCGAATTATTGGCGCGTTGGACGTAATTCGCAAACCGCTACGGAGGAAGCGCGGCGCGAACCGGTACGCGTAGGCTTGGCGAGGGTCGCCGATTTAATGAGCAGGTCGCCGTCGACGATGCGCGGCGACGCGGCGACCCCGTCCGGGAACGCCTCACGTGTGGCGGGGCCGCGGGGCCACCGTGGTGCGTTAGCGCCGCCATCGAGGCCGGGGAGCCTGGAGAAGTTCCCCGGACGTATCCCGCGCACGGCGAGCACGCCCCACAGGTCCATCTGGAGGGCGGGTCCCTTCCAGGGAGATTGTCCCTGCTGGAGACGGCTGGAGCGGCTGGAACGGACGGTGGCGGTGAGCGAAGGGGTTGAGGAGCGCTGCGTGTATGTGTGTGTTTGTGTGTGTATGTGCGCTTGTGTGTGTCTGTGTCTGTGTGCGCGGGCGCGTTGTTGCTGAGGTGCACTGGGATTCTCGTCACGTCCGCCTGAATCCGTGCCGCGCGGTGCGGGGCGGTGCGGGGCGGTGCCACCACGGGGCGGTTTTCCCGGGGCCCTTGCGGCTGCCCCGTGTGCCCCCGGTGTGTGCGGGCGCCTGCGCGGCGGTGCGCGGCGCTCCGGGGGTGCCCCGCCACGGACGCCCATCGCCGCCGTTTTTAGGCCCCTGCTTCCCCGGCCCGGCGGAGCGGCCCCCAGCCGCGGCGGATAGACGGGGCGCCGGGGCGGGCTCGCCCCGCACGAAATGGGTAGCCTTATTTCCCGGCCGCGGGGAAGGGTTGCCGCCAGGGAGGGGAAGGGAGGAGGGGGGCGTCCCCGCAAAATGAAAATCCATTTCCCAAGGGTGGAAACCCACCCCCCCAAAACGCTCGTAAAGCAAGTCCGTTTCTTTTTATTATTTTTTCCCTGGCGTAGTAAAAACTGGGCCACCCGGGGCATGTGAGAACAACCTTGACTGGCGGCAGATTCCCCCGAGGGCACCGCTGCAGGTCCCGCCCCCTCGGCGTCCCCCCCCCCCTCTTCGGCGCCGTGAAGGATGGGGCCTGTCGGCCTCAAATCAGCCGCATCTTCATGAGGCCGGCAGTGGCGATACCCCGCCCCGCCCACCCCACCCCCACGGCACGCCACGGCACGACACGCCACGCCACGGCGCCGCACCGCGGCGTACCTCCGGCCATTCGGCACGCTCGTGAGCGCAGTCGCGGCCGGCCGCGCAAGTCAGGCAGGCCCCCGGACCGACCGCCGCCGACTTGGCGTGCGAAACTTTGGAGCTGTCGATTCGTCGGTCGGCGTGGCGGGGCGGGGCTCGGCGGGGGTAATGTGGCGGTTGAAGCCGCCGTCGCTGAGACACACACGATTACACCCGCCAGGAAGGGCATCAAGCAGGCGCATGCGCGATGTGCCCCTTGGCTTCGCTGCGCTCGGAGATAAGGAGGATATTTCACTGTTCACGCTGAGACGGGGCGCGGCGGAGAGAATGGAAGACGGGAGGGGGAGGGGAAATGACTGCATTTCACATGTCATTGAAGTCTCGCTCGCTAGCGGGCGGCGCGCCGTGGCGTTGTCGTGGCCCGGCGTGAGGCGACCGATGCGGTCCATTCATATTCAGATTCAAATTTCATGAATGACACTCGGCCGGTGCACGACTGAGGCTGGGCCGCTGGGCCGCTGGGCGACGGGACGCGTGCGAAGTCCCCGCTCTGGCTGTGAGAGCGGGCGGGGCGCGCGGCCAGGGAAAGTCGATTCGAGATCTCGAACGCAGCGGCCCTCGGCCCAATCCAGGCGGAGGCCAATTCAATTGTAATCCGACCGGATAGTATTATTTCGAGGTATCGCTGCGCGTAATGGGCCACGACGTGCGTGTGCCGACCTGCCCACAGTGCCCACGCCACCGGCCAGCTTTTTATTATTTTAATACGATTTACTTGCGAACACGGCGGAGACATTTTCGGGATACCTGCCCACTCTGCACGTTCCGACCGGCCCGTGTCCGCCGCATCGATTGAGATGATGAAGTCCTTCTTCTCCTGCTGTGGGAGGACGATGAAGACATTATGTTTGGCCTGTCGCCCCACCCTGGCCGTGCCCTGGCCGTGCCCTGGCCGTGCCCTGGCCGTGGCCCGGTCTCTTGGTCCGAGTGGGAGGCGAGGTGGCGGGATCACGACATTGCAACTCCGCCCAGACGCCGCCGTGGTCGTGGACCTGGCGCGCTGGCGCGGCCCTTTCCTCGGCAGGCCCAGCAGGCCCGGCCGTTCCCATGGTGGGCCGGCCAGCCCTTGATAATGGGGGACCCCGATGTGACATGGCTGGCCTAAAAGACACGCTGATAAGGCGGCTGAATTATTGCATTGACCCTGGCGGCCCGCTGGCGGGGCCCGGTTGGAGTCCAGGATCCCCGCTGGGACCAGCCAGTCCGAGAAAGTCCCGGGTTCGACTCTCGTCGACGGCGAGCGTAAACCCGAGGCGCTAATTGCGATCCTGGAGCAGGTGAAGCGGGCCGGGGCCGGGCCCAGCAGGGTCGCCCTGCGGTGGGGTCGGTGGGGCGAGGACGGCGTCGTCGGCCCGCCACTGGCGCTGCTGGCGCTGTGTGGGGGCGGGGAGGGGGGCGGAGCGGCGCCCCACCGACTTTTTCTCGGAAAGAGACCCGAAGCCTCCGCCGTGCTCCGCCTCAGCCGCCGCAGTATCGGCTCCTCGACTCGGCGACAAATTACAGACCGGCGTCGCTGCCGGCGTCTCGGTTTGGCGACGCTGCGGCGTCCGAGAGGCGCCCGTCGCAACCTGCCGTCGAGAAAGAAACGCGAGAGGAAATCCTGTGCGTGGAGTGGGGCCGCGTGCCTCGCCAGCCTCGCCTGCCGGCTGGGAGGTCCACTCTGCATGGCTGCACCACTGTGCGCGCTGCCTGCCCGATGCGTGCGCTGCGTTTCGGAACGTCACTCATTGACATGCATGCGACGCGCGCTCACCGCCGCCTCGATCACACTTTTTTCGGCCTTCTTGTTTTATTCTTTGTTGTTGTTATTATTCATGCACCGGTTCATCGGGCCTATGTTGTGTGTGGACAAAGTGCGTGAGTCTCTCGTAGTACGCATGTGTGTGTGTGTGTGTGTGTGTGCATGTGTGTGTGCGTGTATGTGTGAGTGCGTGGACGCGCTCGCCCGCCGGGATAAGCTCCATTACATGACATAAAGGCGAGCATGATGACAGCGCGTGGGCGGAATACACGCTCCGGACAGCGTGCAGCGCGCGGCGCGGCGTGCGTGGTGGGGGCAGTGCATGGCCGGGTTGTCTGGCAACCGAAAAGCGAACTGAGACTGCTTTCAAACTCGCCCAGAAATAATATTCCGAGGCGGAGGTTTCTGTTTGTTCCGTCGTGTTGGCGGCGGCGTGGTCATGGTCTTTAGTGGGGAAAGTAAAAACGTGGCACCGCGCCACTAAAGACTTTGCGCGCGGAACATGAATATGTAAAACACCGCAATTTGTCATACTTTAATGTGAAATGAAATTAAAGTTGCGAGCGAAGCGTTATCAACTGGGTATCGTAAATACACGTGCATCCGAATTTGTCTGGGAATCCGGGAACGACGTTGTCGACGAAGTAGTTAGCTAGTGCCTCCCGGTGCGTGCGGTGCGTGCCGGCCCCTGGTCCTTGGCCTGGCCGGCCACCGTGGCCACCGTGTTTCCTCTTTGAACTGTCGCTGAGTTGTCACGGCCCGACGTGGGGTGGGGCGCAGAGGCGGCCTCCGAACTGCATCTGCCCCTCTCGCACTCCATGGGCGCTCCGTGCGGGTGCGAGGGAGACGGAGCGGACCCACACTGCACTGGCCGTGCCGGGCCGTGCTCCCTGATGCATGATGCAACAGGCGGCCGACACGCGTGCTGTCCAGCCAGCGGCGCGACGCGGCGCGACGCAGCGCAGCGTGAGGAAGCTACAGTGCGGTATGTGTATCGCCTGAGGAATGTCATTCATTGCGCCTCGCAGTGCTGCCGCCGCCGCATACGAAACGAGGCGGGTCGGGGCGTCGCCGGGCGTCGCGCCGCCAACGGTGGCAGGGGGCGCCAGGGCCTGTGGGAACCCAAACGCCGGAGCGAGGTAGCGGCGTGGCGTGGCGTGGCGCGGTGAGCAAAAGCAGACGACTCAAAGCATCTGCTGGGGGAGGGGCTGCGGGGGCCCCTTTGCCCCGGGGGCTCGCAGGGCTCGTCGTCCGGAAAAACAACATGCGGCGGCCACTTAGCAGAGCGGCTTAGCCGGCCGGCTTTTCGTCACGCCACGCAATTACTGCAACTTTTCTGCCGGCCGTTTATTTTCGTTTTGCGCTCTTTTTCTCGTGCCGTTTGGAAATATTACGCACCGGGCGCCAGCGCGCCAGCGGGCCGGTCAAGGTTGGCGAACCTGCTGGGTCCCGCGATCGGTTTTCTCGTCGAAGGGAGCGTCTGGGCCGGGCCACCCATGGGCCACCCATTGTGGCAGCAAGTGCAGTGACTTGGCGCCTCCGCAAACGACGGCAACGTGACTCGGCCGAACGCCGGGTGGGTTGGTACCGGTTGCTCTCTCTGCTCACGCTCACGTTGTCGCACCCCAGAGAGGCAACACTTGAAATCGACTCAAACCCCAGGCCGCGTCGATTGCGAACGAACGCTGAAAAACCAAACGTAACTGGTGTGGTCAAATGGGTGCCAATGGGTGCCACGTTTGGTTTTTCAGTGAACTGACGGCGCGACGGCGGAGTCGCATCCCGCACTCGTCACTAGAACGCATTCACACCTGCTTTCCGTGTGTCGGGGCGGGGAGGGGCGAGGAGGGGCAGGACCCACCTGTTCAGGTGCAACACTGGCGCGTGACGCCCCGGGACAAAACGCCACTTTGTGGACCGGCTACAATTAGCCACGCCGAGCCAAGCGACACATCCGCCCCGGCAGTGCCAGCAGAGCCAGCAGAGCCAGCACAGCCAGCCACGACGCGTGTCCGAGCGCCGCAGACGCCATCAGTCAGGTTTATTGTTGAAAACCGCCGTCATTTCGGAAACACCAACGGGATTCGCCGGCGGTGCCGAGCGGCCCGCCGGTCGGCCGGAAGCAGACGCAGCTGTGCGGAAGGAAGTGAAGGAAGACGTTAGCAACTCATCGCGGCCCGCTGCGCATTAGTTTGTTTTAAGTTTTCACTTGGCTCCGTTGCCCGGATCGTCCATATTCTCCAGTCGACTGGAATGGACAGGCGGGCCATGTAGGGTCGTGAAAGACTATGGGGGTTAGGGGGAAGGGGACGCGGCGGGACGCGCGGCACCGTCCCGGCTTTTTGGAGGCACACCGGGGGAGCATTTTTCACGTCAGAAGCAGCAGCAGCAGCTAGAGGGGGCCAAAAGAGTGATTCTTTATTTTCAGGGAGGAAGCGGGCATACACAGCGGCGCTAAGTGAGTGTGGATGGCGCCAGGCTCAGGCAGCTGCGAGCGAGGCTGCGAGGACACCGACAGGAAAAAGTGGTGGGGCACGTCGTCGGAATTGAAAAAGCCTGCGAGTGCCGCACCTTCCAGTGTGGCCGGAAGCGTCTGGAGCCTCCAGTCGCGTGCCCGGTGTCAAATTAGTCGCATCCTGTCGCGCGTTTCCAGGATTTGTGTCTTCGTGACTGTACTCGAGACGGCGCCCGGGGTGAACACGGCGCCCTGAGTACAGGGCAAGGAGTGTCTCGGCGTCTGACCCCTGACCGGGTCGGGGACTAATGTAACGAGATCCGTGTATCGGGCCGGACTCTGGCTCCGGGCTGTAAACTACGGCTCGACCCTATGTGGCCACTCGGACGGTGCCATGAATTTATAGCCGAGATAAAAAGGAGTTTTTCCCTCGGTGGCGGTGGCGCAGCTTGGCGCGGGGTGTAGTGTGAGACAGGTCCAGGCGCCACCACCGTCTGCGCTCGGCCAGCGAGCCGGCCTCCCTACCCCTTACTGGCCCCCCTCGGAAGGGCAGCGAGAAAAGGTTGGCTTTCACACAAAAAAGGTCCTCGAAGCTCTCCAGGACGTCGCCATGGATCCCCTAATTGGGAAGGTGGACAGCGAGGAGGCCGACCGGCAGGACAACAAGGACGCCGACGGGCTGTCGGATACGCTCCGAACGCAGCCAGGCAAACGAGATGGACTCCATCAAGTGAGCAAACACGGACACTCTTCGGCGAACGCCGAGGCGCTAAACGAAGAGCCAATAGTGTCCGCAATTCGCACCTCGGAACGTTTTAACAGTTGAGTGTGTTTGCCGTTTCGGTCAGGTCAGGTGTGCCGCCCCGAGTGCCCCGGGCCATTGCGCCACGACGGCGGTGGCCTCGGCGAAGCGCACGGCCATCCGTAAAACTCGCTAAATGTAACAAGCTGAAACGATCCCTCCTCTGCCTTCGCTCGCACGGCTTGCCTCCGCACGCACACTCGAATATACCACATAAAGATATTTACGCCGCGCAGCCGGAGATAAAACATCTCAGCGTTCACATTAATTACCAATAAATTAACCGCTGGAATAAATAATGAGCGGGAGAAATGTTGGCCTTGTTCGCAGCTGGGGGCCGGCCGGCCGGACAATCTGTGTCTGCGTGTGGGTACACTGGGACAGCGGCGCGCTGATGAAAACCGAGTGAGGAGCCAGCAAATAACGCCGCTGTCGCCAAAGTCGCGCGCATGTGCTCTGCATGCTCTGCACCAGCCCGCCGAGGAAGTTACGCCAACGTGAGTTCCAGGCACTGCTTCACCCGGCGTGCCAACTTGGCGTCACGAGACGGCGAGCACACGGCGGAAACGCACAAAACCCGCGGAAGGCCCACGCGGAAAAGGTGTCTGTGTTCCGAGTGCCGTATATAGATATTAGGCCGCGCGCCGCTGGCGGCAGAACGGCGACGCAGACGCCGCACCGCGCCGCGAATTTCTCATAGTTTTGAATGTTCTCGTTCCTCAGAAAACTGTGCGAGTCCAAACGCCTCCCTCATCTGCGTCTGCAAGTGAAAACTTGGCTCCGTTCCACAGCGGCGACTCGCACTCGAAAAATAAATGACTTATCTCGGAGCGCGCCTTTAGTCCCGCTAATCCCGACTTAATTGAGATACGGGCCGGGAGCGCTGCGCCGGAGCAGTCATTTGCGAATCCGCAGCGCGACACGCGACCGCAAAGTTATTCGCCACGAGAAGAAGGGAAGGATTACAACCTCATACACCGCGCGATAAATCGTAATTAGAAATGCAGTCGTCACTTTTCAGTAAATCGTGCTTGATGATCGCGCCGGGTGTTCGGCAAGACGCTAATCGCCCTGATGGACGACACTGTAAAGCACCGCCCGCCCGCCTCGGCTCTGCCTCATGTCAGCTCTGCCTTGGCTCTGCCCACGTGACTGGCCCACTCGCCAGCTCGCTCGGGTAAGTCAGCCGATTTTTTTTTTTAAAGTCGATAAAGCGGCATAATAATCCTGCATTGTGGCGGCCGTAATGACGGTAGCCATCATCTAATTACGGCCCTAAAACAAACAAAACTCGATAACCACCGTCCGGCTGCCCTCGTGTGCTCTGCTCATAGGAAAGTTGGGGAAATAACCGATAAAAACGGTCCAGCGACGCGTCAGCCCGGTCCGTCCTTAGTGGCGGCCCCGCGGGCAGAAACGCGAATTTAATGATGACGTTTCCTGGGAACAATAAAACGGCGACAAGCCCGTTGAGTCAGCACACTGTCAGGGCGGCCGATGTGTCGGCCGAGGGAGGCGGCGGTCACCGAATTTCACGATGTGGGGGAGCTGTCTGTCCGTCGATATATAATTTTATTTTCCCGACCGAAATAAGTAAGTGTCGTGGAAGCGCGCCCCTCCCAAACCTGCTCCGACACATGTTTTTCTGGTGGTATCGAGTTTGGTCGCCGGGAATTCGAGAAAACAATTAGGGACCCAAAAATGGGTATCCCCTTGTCCTTTGCCGATGCCGACGGCCCCGCTCGGGTATCAGAATGACTCGCTCCAGTTCCGAACCAGTGAACATGGGGCCATCCCGTGTGTGTTTTGTACTAATATCACAGCCCGGCCGAGCAGACGCAAGCCCTCCATGCGTCCTCTGCGCTCGTTCGCTCGTTCCAGCCAATTTGGTATTCAAAAGGTCCTGCACTGCCTTTGTGGGGCCCAGGGCAGGGCCTGCAGGGCCGAACACGACCCAATTAGCCTTAAACGAACAATTTAGAGATGATTAGGCCGAGCGTGTGCTCGCCGGGCACGTCTGGTGCGCGTAGTGCGGTGCACCAGCCCCAAGCAGAAAAACGCATTTGCCACCTACCAGCGTTTTTCAACTTTTTTGGGCGGGTAAATGTCTCAGTTTGTCTTATCTTTACTTGCCGGTCCATCGCGCGCAGCCTTTCCCAGGGCTACTGGATGACCACTCTCAGCCTATTTTCTGTCTTCTTTTGTAAAACCCCGACGAGAGATATCATCGAAATGGATCGATGCTCCCCTGCAGTCTCTTAGCCCTGCTCAGCGTGATCATCACTCTGTCCGACCAGCATGCATGCGTTTTCGGGGACAATGCTCAGAGTGACGTGTGTCCCCGCGTCAGCGCGTAAAAAATATATATAACATGACCGAGTTGTCTCCTTACGCATCGTCTCGTCGGGATATGTGGGCTGCTTATCGATCAATCATCACAGCACGGGTCCGGCATGCAGCGCGTCAGCCCAGTCCGCCGCGAAGCTGCACCATCCTGCCAGAATGAAGCATTTTCACCGGTCTCGACTTTCATTCCTCTGCGCAACCCATACTCTGCTCACTTTGAAGAGAGACATGGCGGACAGTGCCGTCCTCTCCACAGCCCGACTCTTTCTGACAGTGGCAGGCCGTGGCGCCCCATGTGTTTGTGTCGCGAGCGTCATGTTTTCATGTCGACAGCGACGGACCTCTCGTTCGCCCTATAATTGTCGCACTTTGTGAAGGGGACTTTTTGCTCGGGCCGCGCCGCGCCCCGCACCGCGCCACCGCGGCAAACACTGGCGGAACGGACGCCCCCTGTCTGGATTATGAATTGTTCTAATTACACACAAAAGAGTTCGCCGCGTTCGTTTATTTTCAAACTGTTTTTATTTCGGGCGGGGTGAAGCGCGCCGCGCGATCCGCTCCGGTGTTTGTTTTGGACAACAGATATTGTGAATTCTTGGCGCGCCCAGCCACCTGCGCGTCGCGCGTACGCGTACCGGGCCGCGTTTTTGCCGCGACTCCCTTGATGGCACGCCGAACGAGCGCGGGCCTTTGAGGGGCCGAAAACAAAAATAAAACTGCACAGGCCGCAACTAATGCGGCATTGTTTACGTTTTTAGTCATCATTGTGCTTGCCGAGCTTCAATTACTTTTTCTCTATAAAACCCACCGCTATGCTCATGACGACAAGCGGGCAGTCTCGCGACTTCGACAAGTGTATGAATAGGGAGGCTGTTTGGCGGTCCAGAGAGCCTCACTTTGACCAATCAGCGCCCTTCTTCGGGCCCAACGCACCGCGCCAGCGACACAGGCGTCATTAGACTAGAATTATATGCGTCCAGATGGCGTGTGTGTGTGTGTGTGTGTGTGTGTGTGTGTGTGTGTGTGTGTGAGGGAGAGAGGGGTGGGAAAGTGTAGCGAGGGTGGTGACGTACGCGGGGGTGGACAAGGGCACGGCGCGGTGTGGCGGTGCGCGGCCGCATTGACGGGTTAATTGGTTTCCAATTGGTCTGTGATTAATGACCGGGAAAGCCACACAGTAAATTGGTTAACGACGTCACTGCCGCGCAAGGTGGCCTGCATTGTGTTTGTCTGGCCGCGATCATCCGGAAGGAGCAGGTCAAGTGTGTGTGTGTTGTGTGTGTGTGTGTGTGTGTGTGTGCGCGCGCGCTGCGCGCGCGCTGCATAGCGCCCGTCCGTGGGAAAGTGACCCCTGAGTCACGGATGAGTCACGAGTGGCGTTTGATGGCGGTTCGTCATTACCGCGTCGCCAACAAGGCGCACGCGTTTCGCCCCGATGCAGCTCTCGCCCTGTGATTTGGCCGGAGACACCGCCTGCGCGCAACATGGCTGCTTACCGCACCAGGGGGCGCTGCCGCTGCGCGTTGCACGCATCGACTGTCAAATGTTGGCTCCTTTCCGCTGGATTGCAGGCCCTGCCTCCCCCTTTTAAAGGAGATTCACTTTGGCTTAATCCCGGCAGCAGTGCGCTGCATAGCGCTGGCCCCACGAGGCCCCGGCTCTCTGGTCCGCTTGATTGTATCGATAACCAAGCAGCGAACCGCTGGCGCGGCTGGCGCTACCGCGGACCCTTCACCAACCCGCTCACTGCTCCCGCCTCGGCGAGGCGCGTTCCACCCCGAAGAAACAGCAGCAGGCGCTGCCTCTCCCCGATGATGCCGCTCGTCAGGGATGACACCGCACGTGCCGCGTCAACCGTCAAGACCGTCGGGACCGTCAGGACGACATCGCGCGGAACGCCGCGCCGCTCGACTTGCCAACATCTCGGATTTGTCTCGCGCGCCGCGGTGCGTGGCGCATGGCGGGCCGGGGGAGGGGAGGGAGAGAGGGTCTGACTGACAAAGCAGCGGATGCCCTGGCCGGTCGGCCGGTCGGCCCTCGGGCCCTCGCGGAAGTGCCCCCGCGTCAGCCAGCGCCCTCGTCAGGCGGATAGAACACTTTGACGGCGAGGGTCTCGGGCAAGACGGCGGTCTCGGGTAGCAGAGGACGAGGCTGCCCCTTACCGAGCCGTCACCAGCCCGACATATCACTTTTCTAGAGGACTCTCTCTTGTCTCTCTCTCTTGTCTCTCTCTCTCTCTCTCTCTCTCTCTCTCTCTCTCTCTCTCTCTCTCTCTCTCTCTCTCTCTCTCTCTCTCTCTCTCTCTAGCCCTTTTCCCCTCGAGTGAGACCGCTCACCGCTCCCCTCGCGCCAGGGCGCCGCGCCTACAACACACAGCGTCGTTATGTATCGTGTCGTCAATTGCCAATCATTAGGCGACGCCAAAGGAATAAAAAATAGAAATGGAAAAATAAAAAATGGAGGGAAAAATGAATAATCAGAAAGCTTTGATGTGGGCGCTTGTGCGGCCGGCCGTTCGTTTTGTAGAGGCGTTGGTAATTAAGCAGTAATTCATGAACGCGACGCGAGCTTTATCTGGAGGCAGTGTGTGTTGTTGATTTGCGCGGTGTCTCTCAGTCCCCTCTCTCTCGCTCTCGTGCGATATTTCCGCACGCCCGCCCCGCCCCCTCCGCGGAGGGTGGCTTGGACGGCCGTGCGCGCATTTAGCCGGCCATTGTTCAGAATGCAGACAGACATCATCTCTCGGACGACATGTCTCTGGCGCCGAGCAATGCGCAATATGGCCGCCGGGGGCGCCAGGGTCGCTCAGGGTGACGACCCGTCGGTATGAGAAACGCAGCGGTCGCTGCACGCACGTGGTGAAGGGAGCGCGGGGTCGCGACCTCCAGACTTGCCTCCAGTCGTGAAAAACGCGAAACAAACGATGGCTTCATCCAGTGCTTTATGGCGGAGAATGGAGCTACGCGTATTTTGACGGGGTCCTGACGAATGTCTCGCAAGCGGCCTCTGCCACCCCTATCGTCACCGCGCATGAATACAGGCGCCGATTCGGCCGATTCGAGACGAATTCGGATGACAAGCGGCCGACATGCGGGATAAAGAGGAGATAAGGGCTGCAAGAAACAGTGGGCCATGCATGATGCGGCCCACGGGCCCACTCGACGGAGCGAGGGAGAGAGAGAGAGGGGAGGAAGGGAGAGGCAATGGACCGGAAATGAAGCGTCTTATCTTCGCTGAGGTTGCAGCAACGTCGAACTTGCGCGGGGCTGGCTGCTCAGACACCACCGCCACCACCACCTCCACCACCACGACGACGACGACCACCACCACCACCAACACCACGACCACGACCCGCACGACCACCACCACCACCACCGGCAACACCACCACAACGCCGCAGAGCCCGAGCCACGATACCGCTCACAGCTTCTTGTTCGCGGGATAAAATCGCTGATTGATGAGGGAAGAACAAGGCTGGTGGTGGGGCCCTAGGGCCACCCTGGCGGTGGAGAGGGTTGCGCAGCGGCACGCCACTTGGCGAGGGGTTACACTTTCAATTTTTCAGAAAGTTTGGAGGAGGCAGCAGGAAGTGCAGTGCGTAAAGGGCGATGACTTAAAGATGAGTTCTCCTTTGGCGGGACGGCAGAGGGTGGAGTGGAGTGCGGACGCGTGTGGCCGAAGCGACGGCCGTTTGATTTTCTGACGTTTCTTTTTTGGCGAGCGATAGCGAGCCCATGCCGTGTTTGGGGGCACCAAAAAGTGACTGGTCGTGCGTCTGTCTGTCTGTCTGTCTGTGTGTCCGTAACTCACTCACGTTTCTCAGCAACTACCGCACAAATAGTTTCAAAATTTCGCACCGGAGGGCTCCTAAATCTCCCCCAGGGGGAGTTTATCTTATATTCACGATTACTATTGTTTGAAATATTCAAAACATCTTTTTGAATTAGGTTCTTAGCGTGGTTAGGTTGGCAGTGCTTGACAGCTCGTAGCAATTTTTCATACTTGCGGCCGCGACTCTCAAATACGGGACCTATCAAAACATTGGCAAATAAAACAAACTAAAGAGCAGAAGGGCTTAGAAGTGAGTACGGTCATAGTTTTTCGAAGAATGATTGAAACCCCTCCGGAGTGTCAACTGAGTAAAATTCGGAAAATGAAAGTGACAATTATTACGCGTTTCGTCCGTCCGTCCGCCCCCCCCCCTCCCCCGCTACACCCGACAGGGCAAATGTTTTAGTCAGTGGAGGGGTGTGATAATTGCAAGAATGTTTTTGGGCTTTTTAACCTTTGTGAGTGTATTTCCATTTTTATTCTCAGACACTATATTTTTTAGTTGTTTGCTTTGCTCAATAACAGTTAAAAAATATTAAAACATTCTATAAGTACAAACCAGATACTAATCTTGCCAAAATAAATAGTCTTTGCGGACTCTTGGCACTGATTCTGGGAAAAGGCTTCATTGCAATGCTGTGAGTTTACTATAGTACTAACCTTAAAGAAAACCATATGATGAGTGAGTGTAGCGCATTCAAAGGGTTTTACATTGACATCAGATTCAATGAGACGATTCACTGACTTGGTCATATGATTTCATGAGACGATTCTTTTAACTTAATCATACATTGTCTGCGACAACTAGTAATTTGTGTTTGGGCATGGTTTGAGTTGGCTCTCTTTTTAATTTACTCAGAATGTTAGGTAAATACTTTTGCTAAACTGTTTCAAAGATTAAATAACACATCATGACTATCATTATGAATTTAAAATAAACTTGCGTTTAGCAATAAGTGGCCTCGACATTGGATTCTATGAAACGATTCATTGGATCTGACAGAAGGTCTTCTCCGTAAAGTAGTTGAAATCAGCCTGCCTGTAAATATTTTCTTTTTAAATTTAAAGCAGATAAATCAATATAGTTTAATCCACTAGTTTAAACTAAAAGGGGGAAAGGCTTTTAGGTATTACTAATATTATTGCGTATTCATAAGTTCAGTAACAAGGAGATATCGAATTAATTGAAGTATTTGTGAATCGTATTAAGCAATTCAATGCTGGCTGTTAAATGTTACTCGACTGAGTAATAGGGTCAGGGTTCATGGCACGACACTATGAACAGGAAACGCTCTTAAAAACCTAACAACTGAAGACCCATACTTTCAACTAGAATTACATGATTTAGGACCAAAATTTCCTCGGTGTTTCATTGCTTCCTGCAGTATTTGGTGTGCTGATCACAAAAATGACTTCCAATTTCATCCCAGACCTTTACTTTCCCAAATATTTACCAATTTTGGACCAAAATTTTGGCATCGAGTTTTACATAGTTTCCTGCAGTTTTTGGTGTGCTGATCACGAAAATGACTTCCAATTTCATCTCAGACCTTTACTTTTCCAAATATTTACCAATTTTGGACCAAAATTTTTGCATCGAGTTTTACATAGTTTCCTGCAGTTTTTGGTGTGCTGATGACGAAAATGACTTCCAATTTCATCTCAGACCTTTACTTTTCCAAATATTTACCAATTTCGGACCAAAATTTTTACATCGAGTTTTACATAGTTTCCTGCAGTTTTTGGTGTGCTGATCACGAAAATGACTTCCAATTTCATCTCAGACCTTTACTTTTCCAAATATTTACCAATTTCCGACCAAAATATTCACATCGAGTTTTACATAGTTTCCTGCAGTTTTTGGTGTGCTGATCACGAAAATGACTTTCAATTTCATCTCAGACCTTTACTTTTCCAAATATTTACCAATTTCCGACCAAAATTTTCACATCGAGTTTTACATAGTTTCCTGCAGTTTTTGGTGTGCTGATCACGAAAATGACTTCCAATTTCATCCCAGACCTTTACTTTCCCCAAAATTTACCAATTTGTGACCAAACTTTTAAAATTGAGTTTCACATTGACCCTGTATTGGCCTTACTTTGCATATATTCTTCACCATCTTCTACAAGAATACAGACGCATCGCTCGCCTACTACGCGCCCAAACAAAACGGCGCGTACCCCTAGTGAGGAGCTCCGCATGGCGGTCGGCAAGACGGAGCCTTGCAGCGCCCCGACATGCGGGCCGCGATGCGTCAGCGCTGGAAAGGTCGCCGATGATGTCCGGTTCAGCGAGTGCCCCACCCCGCCTCGCCCCGCGGCGCCGCCACGCTGGCTGGAGCGGGGCCCGATGACTAAGACCTCATGAAAAGAATGGCAAGGGAGGGAGGCTCCGCGCGGGCGGTCCGCGGGGCCGCGATGTGCGCCGCGGGGGTGGCGACGGCGACCGGGGCTCCCCACCACGACCTCCGCGACGTCGCTGCTGGTCCGCTGGTCCACGCACGTCGATGGCGGGCGGACCGTGGAGCTCGGCGTCGACGGCCTCTACCCCCCGAGGGCCTAGATCACCACGCCGGCGTCGCCGCGTCGCCGTCGGACGCGTGGGCGGGTGAGAAACGCCCGTCGGGCCGCGCTGCCGCGCCGAGGACAAAGAGGCCCGGAAACCGAAGGAAAGAAGAGGGTGGGGGAATAATTGGTCGTAAGAATGCCGGAGTGTATGGGAATGTTCAAAGGCGGGGCGGGGCGAAGGGAGGCCCCACTGGGGTTGGGGCTTGGAGTCGCCGGGGCTCGGGGCCAGAGGCTGCCAGGCCAGAAAGACAGAGCCAAAGAGCGGAGGGCGCGGTGAATCGCCTGCACGGCACATGATGCAAATGGCGAGGGAAGCCCGGCGGGTGAAAAGTGCGGCGCGTAGCGCTGCGCAGCGCGTTGCAATAAAGGAAGCCGTCTTATTGCGTCTTCCCGCGCGGATCCCGATCCAGCGTCTCTAGGAGAAGAAAAAAAAACAAAAATATGAAAAGCAACAACGAGAGGTGGTTGGCCTCGGGCAGCGCGCGTGGAGCATTAGCGGATTGATTTGGAAAAAAGTAGTGCACCGCCCGGGAAGCACGAAAATGACGGAAGGAAAAAAAAGGAGGGAAATTTAGTGAATCGCGAAAATCCTTATCGGTGCTGGGGGACCGGGAGGGCGGCAGAAGTGTCGGAAATCGGGAAAATTGGGGCAGGGCGAATCCGGATACGCGGGCAAGATGAGCGGACTGAGCGGGGCAATGGGGAGCCGAGCGGAGCGGAAGGTGCGGAAGCAATCAAATCACAGTGTCCCTCCGCGGACGGGCCTCGGAGGACGCAGCCGAGAGCCTCCCCGAGTCGCTGTGGGGCTGCTTGGGCATGCCGCGGCCCACAGTGCTACAGACAGACAGGTGGTGTGGCCGCGCGACGACCAATCGCACCATCACACATCCGGTCCTCAATTATATTCCGTTTGTCTCCGATAATCGTGAGCGATCCTATCGCCAACACAATCACATCGTGGCGGGGCGCGGCGGCGCGGCGGTGTCGTGCCGCGCACGGTGTGCCGCACGCACCGCCTCGACGCCTAGCTCGATGGAGACGTCAAACGCCGGCCAGCCTGTGGCCAGCCGCGGGCAGGGAGGAAGGGCCGCCGAAGACTTCCGTCGCCTGGCGTGGGCGTTGGGCGGTCCTACGCTGGAAGTCTCAATCCCAAATAAAAATCGGTACAACAAGTCAAATTTGCTGCGAGTGTGATCACTGAGGCTATTTCACGCCACCTGGAAGGGGTGCAAAATCAAAACAAATAGCGGAGGCATTAAGTCACGGAAGGCCCTGTCCAAAGTTTGGCGATTTGCGGCCGCCGGGGCTAGTCGCGGCCCGGTACGGCGTGCACGGTGCTGCGTGGAGTACAGTTATCGTCATCAGTGGTCATAACACCTTCCTGTGGGCGTGTTCCAGGACGACGGCTCCAGGTTCCAGGCAGCTCTAGCTGGCGCCGGCAGTAATGTCCCTGAGGGATCCCCGGCCGCCGTACAGTCGCTTTCAAAAGGACGAGGGGCGGCACGGCCACGGCGCGGCGGCGGGGAGGCTGCAGACGACGCCGTGTAATTTTCGGCGGACTCGGCAGAAACATGGGCGGTGCTGCGGTGGCCAGGCCTCGCCGCGCCGTGCCAGGCCCAGGTAAAAGGGGAGGGACCAGGCACCGGCCCTGGGTGGCGCGGCGCACATCGGCCTGGTGAGGCGTAGCACGGCCGCCCCTACAATGCAAAGCAGAGGACACGCGAAATCCCGGTGGAAATCTCGCCGTCTCCTGCGTGACGGTTCATTCCGAGCCGAGCCTGCCTCTTTACCCGCATGGCGTCCTTGTAAAGCTCCATTCAAAACTGCCGAAATGCACCGCGCTGGTGTACCCCCTCCCCACCCCGTCAAGAAATCCGCGATGACGACAACCCCTGCGCGGTCCCCCGCGGAGAGAAAGAGAGAAGCCACCCTTCACTTTTTTAATCCCCGGCGCGCCTAAGCCTTAATGTACATTCTGATTCATTGCTCTTTTCTCTTTCGCCGCCGCGCCCCGCCCCGCCCCGCCCCCTCCTGCTAGGCCCAGACCGCCCTAGCGCCGGTCTTTGTTTCCCGGCTTTGAGCCCCCTTTCTCCGCCACTGTCTCCGCACACGCACACACTCACGCACACGCACTCACACTCTCACACACACGACCGCACTTGCGCCCAGTGCGTGTCCCCCGAAATCCACCCTGCATGGCGTTCTTCTAATGAGATGCGCCCTTGCTCTGGCTCTGGCTGTTTCGTGGATTTGTCCGCCGCTTGCCGGACGTCGTCGTGGCCGCCGCGCCGCGCGGGTTGCAGGCATGGCTTTCACTGCCGTCGGCGCTTTCGCCTTGTCGGGGCTGTTTTTGTATTTTTCGGAGTACGCACCGCCATTTTTCTTTCCTCCGACTGTCTTTCTTTACATGTGTTCTTTTTTGTCGGCGGAGATGCGCGGCCGATACTCTCGCAGCCGCCCTCTGAGTCACGGCGTGCATGGCGTGCACGGCGCGCACCCCGCCCGCGCAGCGCCGCGCAGCCCGTCATGCGGCGGGGCGGACAATGCTGGCGGTCGCGGCGCACATCGAGATGTCTCGATTTGATGTGGCCAAACGACGCGTGACCGCCGCGGTGTCTGCTTCGCTAATGAGCACGCCGTCGTGCACCTGACCGCACACACGCAGCCCGCCCACCCCACCGAGCCTCCTCCTCTTGCCGACGACGCTGACGACGTCCCCTGGGCACCATTCAGTGGAGGTACTTTCGGACGGCACGACGCCGCCGGCGGCAGCAGGTAGGTACCCCCGGGTACCCCGGCCCCCGGCGGGCGGGACAAGGTGACGGCCACATTTATCAGGTTGGTACTCGTCAGCCCAAAGAATGGTGGCCCCGAGGTAACGGGTACCGGCGGCTTCCAGCGCTTCCAGCGGCACGACGGGGACCTCGCTTGTATAGGCAGCCGAGGACGACGCGGCCCTTTTACAGCGCGGCGCGCCTAGCGCGGCAGCGCGGCCAGGGCCGAGGGGGTATGCGCTCTCTGAACCTGTGTACCGACTATTACGCTATTACGCTTTATTACGCCACAAATTAATCGGAATTTAGCTAAAAACGGCCTAAAACACACCAATTGATAACTTTTGACAATTCGGCTATTACGGGGACTTTTCGCTATTATTACGAAAGCTATTACGATAGAGGCCGCTATTACGCGAGTGCATACCCCCTCGGCCAGGGCACTGTAAGGAAATACGGCCTTTTAGCGCTTTAGCGTGCACCTGATACTCAAAAGCGGAGCGGCAACCAAAAGCTCCGAAATCCAGGGGCCCTCGGGACAGATTTCCGGTTGAAACAAATGAGAGGCTGCCTTTCGAAAACCTAACGGCGGCGGTGCTGCCCTCTACGCGACTCGCGACGAAACTTGGTACCGGCTGGCACATCCGGCGCCGCGACGCACAGGCGCCAAGGGCTTATTCCCGGCAAGCGGTACTCGTCCTTCCCCCCCTTTTTTGCCGTCCTCCTGATCCTTATTCGGAGCCGCCGAGATCGGGCACTTCATTACACGCGCGAGCGAAGGGCCTCTCTTTATAATTCAATCGCAATCCATGTGTGCGTGTGTGTGGTAGCGCGGGCGAGAGGGAGAGAGAGCGAGCGAGGAGGAGACAAAGACGGGGCGACGCAACGAGAGGGACTCGTCAGACAGTGGCGCCCCCGAGCCGAGCGGGCGTTCCGGGAAGCGAGGCCGCCTGGCGCGCTGTCTCGCGGCGCTGGCTCTGGCCGCTCCTGCGGCAGGGGGTGGGGGCCGGGGAAGGACCGGCACCCCGCCGCCCCGCTCCCCCCGCCCCTCGCCGCCGCCAGCCAGTGAGTCAGTCCGGCCGCGAGCCTCGTCGCGAGCGGTAGTCCTTGCCGCCGGTCCGCGCGTCCTCGCCGAGCTCCGCGTGTTTCTCTCGTGCGTCGCCGGCTTCGCCACGCGAGTCGAAGACTGTCGGAGACCGGCCCTGCAGTGCTCCAGTTTGATTGATTGGTGCAGTGAGCGAGTGCACCGCACCCCGGATTCGCCCACCGACGACCCTGTGTAGTGCATCTCATGAGAGGATAACCGCGTCCCGGGACGCCTCCTCAAGGATAAAACCAAGTGAAGGGAGGGGAAAAAAAGTGAAGTTTGTGCTAAGTGTGTGGTGGCCAAGTGCCATCAACAGTGAAGTTTTTTGTGAAGTGCGCTAAACGGCTCCCGTTGGATGTCAACGCAGCCGACACCGTGAATGGGATACTTTTTGTGGATACCTTGAGGATTTCTCTCTCACCGGTAAGTGCGACCGCTGCTGCGAACTGCAGCCTTGAAGGGGTTCTCGGCGGGCATGGAGGTGGAAACGCCAAGACGCCGAGTGCACGCCACTGGAAGGAATGCAACTCTAAAGGGAGGTTCTGTCTTCGGAATTTCCAGCTCACGTATATCGTCCACGGAGCGCGTTTTCAATGTCACACACAGAATAACATTTTTTGGGAATTCGATTCTCTAACTCATTCATCTAATGCATCTCGCTCGTAACGCTGGCCGTTTACAAGATTCAGACAGCTGAATTCGTTTTTGTTCGTGGGGCGGTTTGAATTTTGCCGCGCGTCCGGGCCAATACGTCTAACGCTAATTGATTGGCTCGCTGCCGCAGAGATTAATCGCCGCCAAATCCCATTGACTGTGTTGTTGTTGTCTCCCGATGCAACTTGTTGGCGCATACGTAAATGCACCGCCGCGCTGCACCGGCCGCAGCATTCACATTCACGTTCGCTTTGCATAGATTAATTATTGCGATTCGTTAGTGCGGTGCCCGGCTCGGTGATTGATTCAAACGCGACACGAGTGCAACATGATTGGCTCGCGTGCTGGCTGGCTGCGCGCACGGCCCTCGCGCTCTGTGAGTGTGTCTGTGTGTGTGGTTTGGCTGCGGGGCTGAAATTTCATTTGTCGTTTGGCCGCCTAATGCGAGTTAGTTGATGACACTCGGTGATTGCTTTCCTTGATATCTCATTTCATTTAGCGTCGCCAGAGCTGCAGCACGCTGGGGCACCGGAGTGTCGCGGACCGCCACGGGCTGCCCGCCGCCTCGCTGCTTGCGGCCAACTTGGGGTAATAATTCATGGCGCTTGCTGCTTGCTTGGAGTCTGGATGTCACCCTCTCCGCCCGGTCCGTGTGTGTGTGTGTGTGTGTGTGTGTGTGTGTGTTGTGTGTGTGTGTGTGTGTGTGTGTGTGTGTGTGTGTGTGTTGTTTGTGTGTGTGTGTGTGTGTGTGTGTGTGTGTGTGTGTGTGTGCGTGCGGCGTAACGCCAGGGCTGTTCAAGTTATGGTAATGCGGAGGGCACGGCCACCAGGGGGCACACGGTGTGACGGACGGGCTGGAGGACGAGGAGGTCCTGCCCGACGATGGACGGCGACGGGGCCAGCTGCCGCGCGCCGCTGTCACAACGTCACACCGCGGAGGCGCCCGCGTCGAAGTCGATTGAATCCGATTCTTTATTTCTGTTTGAACGTCCGGTGAAGTGGCGGCCTGGCGGTGCGGGGACTGTGTCGCAGGCCTTCCCTCCCCTTCCCCCAGGCTGAGCTTCTCGGTGCACCACCGGCGGCCAACTCTCGAAGCGTTTTGAGCTCCAGAGTCGCTGAACAGGACTCGAACCGAGCGTGTGACCCCACGAATGGATTCCTCGTGCGGAGAGCAATCCATTGGTGGGGTCACACGTTCGGTTCGAGTCCCATCTTGCGACTCTGGAGCTCAAAACGCGTCCGGGGTTTTGACCGCGAGCAGCGGTCTTCCGGCAAATCCACCGCTTCTCGGCAGGACGGCGGTCTAGTTAGGCCTCAGACCGCGCCCTGCTGGCCGTGCCGGCCGTCCGCGGGAACAGACATGGGAGTGGCAGCGCTAGAGCACTGCTACAGCACTGCTACAGCACTGCAAGGCGAGGGCCGTCGTTGCCGTTCCGTGTCGCGCTGCCCGTCGGTGCCCGGCGGTGCCGCAGTCGTTGCCGTGTTGGCGCGGACACGCCAACTTGGAACTGTCGCAGAGCGGCCCGGCGCGGCCCGGCATGGCCCGGCACTACACTACATGTAGCGGCCCTGGAGTCTAGCGCTAGCGCAGTGAATCTGGAAGGCCTAGGTAGGCCCTAGCGGAGCTCAGCGGGTAGCGGCGGCTCCAGGTGAGCGAGCGCGGAGTTGGAATTGGACTTGACTGCGGCAAACTCTGTGCGCCTTGACGGCTACATCGCCCCAAGTTGCCCGCTGCGCTGCGCCTTGAGACTCGCTCGCAATGCAGGCAATGCAGCCCGACGGCCCGCGAGCCCTGCACGCTGCGATGGATGGCCGCGGAAAAAAGTTTTGGCGCTCGTGCGGGGATTCGAACCCGCGTCGTCGTCGACGACGGCCGTGGCTAAAGCGTGCGTGATGAGGCGCCGGGCTCCGCCCTCCTCTTGAACGCGCTTGACGCGCTTGACGCGCTTGACGCGCGCACACACCGCAAAGTGTGTAAACATTCCGGCGGCGCAAATCGCGATTTCACGGCGGAATCGATAAGGCTCTGCCCCGCGGCGCTGTCGCCACACATGACGCTGTCGGTCTGTCTGTCTGCCCGTCCGTCCGTTCGCCCGCCTGCTTGTCTCTCCGGGCTGGCGGCGGGGCGCGGCGGGGCGCAGGGCGTAAGGACTGTTCCGCTTTAAATGCCTCGTCGGGCTGCTCGTTGCCTTGCTGCCCCGGGGCGTTTCCCCGCGATCCCGGCCGCCGCCGAGTACATCCAGCCCGCCTTGCTTTTTCTCACCTTCGGACAGACGGACAGACAGACGGGCGGACGGCGTCGGCGTGTATTAAGACTTTATCGCATGGCATCTGCCGAACGGAACGAGCCGGAACGGACGCCGGCTGCATCTGCGTTCATTAGTCACAGCGTCGCGTAGGCCAGTGTGGTGGCGGCAGCCTGCTGCAAGGCCCCTGCGAGCAGGAAGGACAGCACAGTACCTCTGTCTGATCAGCCTTCGAACGAGGACTGTGCCACATCGCGGTCGAGCATGTTCGAGCCCTCTGAGTGCCCTGTCCGGCCGAACAGCTTACGAACAGCCGGTGCCTGGCCTGGCCGAGCCTGGCCCTCCGCGGGGGCGGCCGACGCGGCCGACGCCGGATGCGCGCCTGACACCTTCCGCAGCGTTCCGCAGCCAAACACAAAAGTTTGGCGGCGCATACTAATGGCACCGGACGCAGCAATAACGATAACTGATCGGCGATACGCCGCCAGCTCGGGCTGGCCGCCTGGCCGGCCGTGGCTGGCCGCCAGTCGTGACTCAGGTGCTTCGATTTCCGCCGAGTACCGTTGGCGCGCTCTTTTTGGTCCAATTTCCGGAAAGCCCCCCCTCCCCCTACCTGTTTGAAGCAGCCGCCTCGGACGCACGAGTAATGATACACTTTTGCTGCGAAAAACAGCGGAGGGGGAGAAGGGTCGCATAATTGTTGGCAGGGCAGGCGGGGCGGAGGAAAGGGTGTGCCGGTCGTTGTCCAAGTTATTACCGCGTTAAAGATGACCGTTCGAACAACCGGGGCGGTGGGCCCGGACGGCCCGGACGGCCGCCACCGGGCTGCCGGGGCCGCCGCTTTGGCCACGCCTGCTTTCAAGATTTTATGAGGAGGCCGCAAGAAATTTGGGGGCAGCGGCCCTAATTTTATGTTGTACTGCGTTCCTGATGGTCTCCAAACGGTGCAATTTTTATGACGTGCCACACCCTTCCGCAGGTGTGCGTGGGCAGGGCGGGGGGAGGGGGGGGGGTCGCGGCAAAGGGTTCCTCTCTCAAGGCGGCCCGGTGGGCGGGGCGGGGCGGCCTGCCTGTGTGTGCGTGTGTGTGCCGTGGGCTGGGCCGGAGGGCCGGACTGCAGGGGGTGCGTGAGCCGAAAGCCTCTGGCCGGGGGGTCGGCCAGGCTTTGGGGGCTGTGCTGGGGGCTGTGCTGGGGGTAGGGCTGGTCCTGGTGGTGGACTGCCTCGCCTCGACCCGCTTTTCGCTGTGTAGTAATATGCCTCTCTGTGAGTTAAGCCCCTCTGATCCGCCCTTATCGAGAACTCGCCATATGCGACCTCCTCCAGGCCTGGACGTCCGTGGGGCTGTAGATAGCTCGAGTCCGCCCGCCACTGTTTGACCGCCATCGACTGCGGTGGTTGCACCCGTACCGCCAGTGTACCGCCACCCCTTTGGTGGCTGGCAGGCCCACTGGCAGGCCTAGCGTGAGAATCCCGGTGACTCCCAGCCCGTGACAATGCCTGTCGGCCGGACTGTTGGTTTGGTTGACGGAGAGCTTATTGTGGCCCCGCCGTTCACCCCGGACGGGTCGGGGACGGGACGGTGACACCCCAGTGACAGCGACGGGTCGTATTTTTGAGTATTTGGGCTGCCGGCGTGCCGGCGTTGGCTCCGGCTACCTGCCTCGGCCGTGACCCCGTCGCCGTGCCCGCGCCCCGTGTCCGCCTCCCCTCACCGCCTCGTCGCCTCGTCACCGCAAACGGAGCAGACGCGAGACGTGCTCGCCACTCTGATCCCTTTTTTGCGGCCGCGGTGCCGCGGGCTGCGCACCCTGCGCTATTTGAATAAGGGGTGGCTGCGTCGCCGCGTCGTCGCCGCGTCGTCGCGGTGCTGCCGGGGGTGGGGGTGGGGGCGAGAGGAAGTCGCGCCCCCCGAGGCCCAGTCCCGTGAGCTCCCCCTCCCCCCTCCCCTCCAACCTGTTCATGTCGGCCTCCTCGCAGGACTCCGCGCAGGTGCAGCGAGGCTGACACTTTTAGTGCCTCGTCGTGCACGTGCAGGCCGTGGCAGTGCAGGCGCTGCGCAGGCCGCGCGTTTCCCACGATCGCCCAGGTGCCGCTGAATAGGGCCACGCCGCCGCGCCGCCGCGCCAGTCCCGGCGGAAAGGGTTCCACTCCCGGCGGCGGGGGCGGCGCTGCGTGGCACTGTATTTCGGCATTTCGGCAGCGGCTCGCTCATAATGGTCGTCCCCGTTTCCTCGTTCCTCGAGTTTGGAATTCTCGCCCAGTTTCTGCGCTGCCCTTTGGGACGCCCCCGCCGCCCCCGCCGCCCCCAACCTTGACCCGGGCGCGTCTTCCTGCCTGACCGCCAGCGCGGGGGCGGTGGGGGCGGCGGGGGCGGCGGGGGTGCGGTGGCGTGACCGCCCGAGGGGCTGCGCGCTAACTCTTCCGGTCGTCCGTCGGGAAGTTCGCACCCGGCCTCGTCTTCCTATCATTTCCGCGAGCGCGCCCCGTTCGGGGGGCAGGCAAACACGCTCGGGGCTGAGGAGGGGGGGAGAGAGAGAGAGAGAGAGAGAGAGAGAGAGGGGGGGAGAGGGAGAGAGAGAGAGAGAGAGAGAGAGAGAGAGAGAGAGAGAGAGAGAGAGAGAGAGAGAGAGAGAGAGAGAGAGAGAGAGAGAAAGAGAGAAAGGGGCAGCCGAGGTCACGGCGGTGTGGTCCTCGGGCACGGCACGGCACGCCACGGCAGGTGAACCGCTGGTGTAACGGACTCGCTCTTTCCGTCTTACTGCTGGCCTGGCTGGCCTGGCTGGCCCCGCGGAGGAAAAACGGGCCATCAGCCTAAGAGGTTTACATCGGGTGACAGGCTGGCGTGCTGGAGGCGCTGGAGGCGCTGGAGCCGAGTGCTGCCGGCGGCGCGTTGCGGCGCGTCCCTTCCAGTGCCTTCGCCACGGTGGTGCCGCGATGCGGCGCGGTGCGCATCATTTATTCACCGATTCATTTTCCTCGCGCTCTTGAGACGCACCTTCGCCATCCTTTTCTTGTTCTTTGGCGCGGGGGCGCCGCCGTGCCGCAGCACTCCAGTGTGTGCGTGCGTGTGTGTACGCGGCTTCTCCCCCACCCCCTTTCGGAATCGTCTGTGTGTGAGTGTGAGTGATTGCAAGCGTCCTGGAGGGTGAGGTCGGTGCAGGTGCGGTGTAAGCTGGTGACGGGGGTCTCGGTGTGCTCCCGGAAGACACGACGCCGCCACGTCGCGTTGCCGGCGATTATCCCGCCCTGATGGCCGCGACGTCGACGTCGACCTCCCGGTTTGACGGCGAGCCTTTTGGGACCCCCCCCGCCGGTAATCCCCGGCTCACTTACGCCCTGCTTGTGCATGCCGAACACGCCGAACACGCCGACGCGGTGCCCCGCGGACGCTCCTCTCGAATCCTCCCCCTCTTCGCCAGGGCCTCGACCGCCACCGCCAGGCCGGGGTACGACTGCACTGTACCATTTCGAGGAGCAAATGTCAGCGCCTTGTTGTCGCAGCGCAGGCCCTGGCCAAGGCTCAGCCTCTGCAGCATCATCAGCTGCCGCCATCTAAACAAAGCAGCAGGACCTGCCTCGGGGCGCTTGCAAACTGCACACACACGCACACACACACGCACAGTGTGTGCGCGGGATTTCGAGTATCGGGTTCCGCACATAACCGCAAAGCGACAGCACGGCGTGCGCTGCTGCGCTGCCGTCGTCCCGTCCCGTCGTCCCGTCCCATCCCGGCCCGGCCTGGCCGGCCTACCCGCAAAGAGAATGGCTGAGGGCTTGTCGCGTAATACGCTGCTGCATTTTAAAAGAGGGCTTACTCGTCGTGCTGGCCGTGCCGTCGTGCTGCCGCGGCGCAGCCTCTCGCGGAATGAGCGGGCCGCCGCGAGAAACTCGGCGCCGTCCGAGTCCTGCGCCTCCATTCCCTCCCCGGCAAGTAATATCCGACATCATATTACGAGGACGACAATCCGCGGGGGGATTACGAACGGGATCCCATAGCGCAGCCAGCACCGCCCGGCCTCAAGACGGCGCGGTCCGGGAGGCAGGGCTGGGCTGGGATGGCCTACTCCTCCTCCTCCTCCTTCTCCGTCGTCTTTCTTGCCAGTGCGGCCCGGGATTACAAATCCCTCGACTCACAAATCACCCTCGCCCTCTCTCTCTCTCTCTCTCTCTCTGGGTCCTGGGTCCTTGCTCCGCGCCCCGCCACCGCCTTGCCCGTTCGCTCGGTCTCATCTCCCGGGCCTCCCGGCCGCCAACACGTGTGTGGGTCACCCGAAGGGACGCCGTCGGGGGCCTTCGCCGAGGCCCTTGTCGGGGTCCTCGTCGGGGTCCTCGTCGGTTCGGCCCGTCACCTTCCGATGCCGCTGTTGTTTTTACGGCTGCATCTCTCGTAAACAGCAGATGCAACACGGGGATGGAATCTGGACAGTAAGTAACGGCCAGCGAATTGAAATAAGTCTCACCGGGACATAAACTGTGCGCCCTCTCGAATCCCCGCATATTTTCCTTGCTCACAGCGCCGCCGTGCGGTTCCTCGGCGACGCGGTGTTGGGACGTTTGCCTGCCAAACAGTTTGTTGCCACCCGCTGCCCCCTTCCCCTCCCCGGCCGGCCTAACGACGTGACAGCTCGGCCGCGGATTTTCATCTACTTACAGTGGGGGTGCCATCCCGCCCCGGGCCCTGCCGGCCGGCCGGCCAGCCGCCCCTTGGTTCTGCCATCTGCCCCCGCGGCCCCCGACCGCCCCCATCGCAGCGGGCCTTTCTCCTCGCCGCCCCCGGCCGCCCCCGGCCGCGGAGGGCGGAGGGCGTGGGTCCGGAAGTGTGCGGCTCCCCCCAGCCCGCCGGCCGCCCAGCGGGCCCAGCCCTTGGCGACGGCGACGGCCCTCTGTCGGGAAGGAACTCGAGCCCGGCATGCATATACGCGGCGCGGCCCGCCGGCCCGCCCCTCTGGAGTGGTGCACTCGGGGCGGAGCGGCACTCGGACGGCGACAAATGGCGGGAAAGGGCGCGCTTGGTTGCAACCTCAGGGCTCAGGGCCCAGTAGGGCCCGGGGGCTGGAACTCTCTGTCATAAGTTTGTCTTGGCGACCGCTGGGAGTGAGTGGGCCGGGCCGGGCCGGGCCGGGCCGGGTGGGTCGCGCGTTCGATACCCGCCGCCGCCCTGCCTGTGCCGCTGCGCCGTCGCACCGCAGCGAGCGGCGGGCGTCAGAGCGGCAGCGCGTCGGCCGGCCCGTCACGGCTCGGGCCGCGCGCGAATATGAGAGCGTCTGTCAGGCCGCCGCCGCACGCTTTCCGAGAAATATGGCGCGAGTTGGCGAACTCGCTCGGCTGCGCTCGGCTTGCCTCGGCCGGCCGCGAGGAAGAGCGTACCGTCCTGAGCCGTCGCACCAGAGAGCGACAAGAACATCAACAAGAACAAGTGGCGAATGGCGTGGTCGAAATGGTGTTACAAGACGGCCGGGGTGAATGGGAATGCCTCATGCGTCTGTGAGACTTTGAGATGATGTATGCTGTCCTCTCGTGTTGTTGTTGTCCTTGTTGTTTGCGGTCTCGTCTGCCGCCTCGCCTCACCCCGTCCGCGCCGCGCCGTGCAGCAGCAGGAGCAGGCATTACAACCCCAGCGCGCCGCCGAAAATATTCCGTAAAAAAGTCGGGTAAGCTCTCTCCGCCTGCCTCGCCTGCCTCCTGCTTTATGCGGCAAAGTTGTGGTGCTTGTTGCGGTGGCGCGCACACACTCACACACTCTCTCTCGCACTCACTCTGCCATAAATCGCGGTAAAGAAGTTGATTGCGCGCGTTGTTTGTTTCACGCTGCCTTGCTCTTCTTCGGTCCATCCATCGCGCGGCATTCTTCGCCGGGGCTTCTTTTTTCGCGCCGAAATAACACGGCAAAGTTCGGCTGCCGAAAGGCGGCGGCAAGGCGGGCAAGGCTTTCATTTCGCGCGCTGCCCCTCCTCCGCTGCCTTCCTTCCTCGCCTCGCAGCGGTCTCTCTTCATTCTTTTGGCGCGCGCGGATTTTATGTTGTTCCAAAATGTTCCCAGTGGGTTTTCGCTTTGCGGCTTTTGAGTTATTGAAATGGGCTTGTTGGTTCGAGCGGCCGCCGGGGAGGGACGCGGCACCGGACGGACACGCCGTTGGCGCGCTCTGATGATGATTGTTTCTTGTTTATTTCCAGGTAAGATATCGCCGTGCGTGTGTGTGTGTGTGTGTGTGTGTGTGTGTGTGAGGCGAGTTAATTTGCCGCGGCTGTATTATTGGCCGAGGTGGGTGGAGAGTGGTCCTTTCCTTGGGGCCTGCTTGGACTGACTGTCCGCTGGCCTGGTGGACTGCTGGCCTGCTGGAGTCCGGCTGGAGTGGCTGGAGTGGCTGGAGTGCATCGGATGCTCGTATACGGCTCAATAAATGCGCCCAGGCCGTCCAGGCCGTCCAGGCGGCCAGACCCGAATAAGAGGCCGGTCCCAGTGCGTCGGTGCGTCCCATGCGTCCCAGTGGCCGGTCACTCTGCCGGGTGATGGATTGAGCCATTACCGGACCGGATTGGACCAAACCGAGCCGCGGGCAGCGCAGCGCAGTCGCTCTGTCTCTCTCGCACTCGCTGGGGCTGGCCTGCACGTGGAGCCGCGCTTTCGGCTCGTCTTTTTTCGCGCTGGGTTTCCCGTTATGCGGCGCGGAGTGCAATGTGCAGTGCAATCATAATTTGCGAGGCATCCGCCGCGGTGCGCGCTGCGTGGCGTACGTACTCCCCCGCCGCCGTCGCCGGTTATTTTCGAAGTTGCCGCCTCCGAGCACCGCGCGTCTTGGTAGCCATGGCAACGGCGAAGGTGTGGGTGTGCTGGCGCGACGCGTCGTCGTCGTCGTCGTTCGGAAATCTATTACGGCCGATCGGCGTGAGGGAAGTGCTGGTCGCAGCGAGTCGCAGCGTCCCGGCGGGGTGTACGCCCCACCCGCCCCGCCACGCCCCGCGCCCTCCGACATCGCTTTCCGAAGGCTTGTGTGTGCGAGCGCGCCAGGAGGACTCCCCACCGCTGCCAGCGGAATATATTGTAATCTACTTTCAATATTTATGAACCCGCATCACAATGACGTGTTTGTCGCGGAAAGGCACTATTCGCAGGGAGTGGAGGGCGAAGGGCGGGGTGGCGCGCCCCGTCGCGAAGGTGGCGGCGGTGGCGGACGTTTGTCACACGTGGCTCGGCTCTTGGGGGAAAGGGGGGAAGGGGGGGGGGCTTTACGGACGTCTGTGTTTGACGGGCCTGACATGCGCGCCCTGGGCCCGGCACGGCGCGGCACGGCTCGGCCGTAAGGGGATCTTCTTGAGCAAAGCGGACAAGAATCGCTCGGATCGGCGTCTGTGTCGTCGCGACATGGAACACCACCAGCAGCCCCACCACCCCGTCCTGGTGATAGAGTGGCCACCATGACAGTGTATGCGTTCCGCTTTCTGAGGTCCGCGTTGTCGCTCCTCCTGTTGCATATGGCAATGCCAGGCGTCCTGGAGGTCCTGCAGGGCCCCGCGGTGGCCGGCAGTGATTAGCCCCCCTGGATACCATAGGGAGACCCAGTTTTTCGGACGGTGGCGCGTCGCGGGGACTCGAACCCCGGGCTGCTCTGTTTGTGTTTGTCCCCGTCGCTGATAACCGTCTGGGTCGTTTGCGCGCTGCAGCGCGGTGTAGTGCCCCATTCGTCAGGCTGGACCGGACGGCAATGAGGACGCTCAGGCCGGGCAGGGCAGGCCGGGCAGGCGGCCCGCGACGCGACGTGGACAAAGTTATCTATCCCGCGCTCATCGTTCACAGCGGTTCACAGCCCCCGCGGCCCCGCCCCTCTTTGACGCGAGGCCCCGTCCGTGGCCGAATCTATCAAAATCAGGCCGTGCACCGCGTGCTACGGCGTGGCTGGCCGTGCTGGCCGTCCGGGTTTGGCGCGTGCGTCGCCAGGACGCCTTGTTTTCCTGCCCCCCTGGTTTGCATGTGATGGGACGTCGTCGGCGGCGTCCCCCCGGACCCGAGGCCGTCGTGCAGGGCAGTGCGGGGCAGGGCGTCGCGACAGTACGCGGTGGCACGGCGTGGCAGCCTATCAGGGGCGGGGCCGCTTTGTCCTTGGCGTGGCGTGGCGGGTGTAGTACCGGTACGATGATCGCATCGGGTGCCGCCCCCCTGCCGGGACCCTTCTGAAACCGGGCCCGCCCCGTGCAGGCAATGCAGGCCGTGCCCACGACGCCGTAAAGAAAAACGGAGAAAGATAAAAATGGCTGCAGTTTTGTGAGTCTGAGTGGACCGGCAGCCGCCGTCTAGAAGTAGGCCAAAAGGAGTCGCTGCCTCGCTGTCGGCCGGGTGGTCCTGGCCGGACTGCCGAACCCGCGGACGCGCCTAGGCACTCGGTATTCTGGCGGTCTGCTGGCAGGCCGCCCTGTCTGCTTGGCGTGCCTTGGCGCGCGGCCGATGGGAAACTGGAAGATGCACTTCGGTGGCCGGACCCGCCGGTCCTCCGACTCGGCCGTTATTGCACTAGTTCGGAGGGAGAGAGAGAGAGAGAGAGAGAGAGAGAGAGAGAGAGAGAGAGAGAGAGAGAGAGAGAGAGAGAGAGAGAGAGAGAGAGAGAGAGAGAGAAAGAGAGAGAGAGCTGCTTTCCACCCGCCCCCCATTACGACATAACATTACTGGCCGATGATCTCGCCTCGACCCGCCGACCGGCTCATGCTGGATCCAAATGTTATTTCGCGCGCTGAGCATTCCGTATAAAAAGGACAGGAACAGGTCCTCGAGTGTGTGTGTGTGTGTGTGTGTCTGTGTGTCTGTGTGTGCGTGCGGCGCTGTCAGGCAAGAAGGGCTTATCTGCTGGAATGCCATGCGGCCTCCTCACTTACCCGATGCTCCTTATTTCCTTTTTCGCCCCATCTGCGTCCGGTCCTCGAAAAAAAGAACTTCCACTCACACACACACACACACACAGTCGGCTGCGATAATCTTAATTCGACGTTTTATTTGCATTCGTGTGTGCTGGCTGAAACCTGAGAGGAGACGGGCCGCTGTCTGTGCGACGCGTACGGGCCCCGCGGGCGGGGCCCCGCGAGGACCGGCAAAAGCGAGGTGGGGGCCTCTCTCGGGGAGGGGGAAGAGGGATGCAAAAAGAAGAGGGCCGGCAAATGGGGAAAAAATGGCTGCTAAAGTGTCCTGGCTGACTTGCACACACAGAGGAGGATACGCATGCTGTGTGTGTGTTTGTGTGTGTGTGTGTGGCCGTGGCCGGATGCGGAGGGATGGGGCGTAACGATGTGACGCTATCACGGCTACCGTAACGCAAACGCAGTGCCGCATGCAGTGGTGCAGCAGCTGGCTGGTTTATATGCGCCGGCGTGGCGCAAGCCGTGCTGGCCGTGCCAGCCGTGCTGCAGCTGGGCCGGCGTGGCCGACGTGGCCGACGTGGCCGACGTCGACATGCTGCTGCTGCTCGTCACTGCCCGCCGCGCGATAACTCCGAATCCGAGCCGCGCCCCGCCGAGCAGGCGGAGCAGTGCGTGCGCGTGTACGCCAGACGGCGGCATCGCGATAGCGCACACTAGGAGCATAAAACTGGCAGTGTTTGTTGTCGTCGAGAGCGGGCCGCGGCCGAGGGAAGCGTGTCACGGCGCCGCCGCCACGCCGCCGTCGAAGTGACGGGGCGCCGTCGTCTCGCGTAATGGAGCGGCAAGGCCTTGATGGCCTTGGGCGAGGCCGCACGAATTGATTTAGTTTTGGCGCCCAAAGTCCCGGAAGGGGCAGTGCCGGCGACGCCGCTCGACGCGCTGGAAGTACGACAAGTACGAGGACACCGTCGTCGTCGTCGTCTCGCCTCGCGTTGCGGCGATATGTCAGCGGGAGAGCGCCGCGCCGCCGAGCTTGCATGCAATATGATTACGCAGGCACGTACGCGCTGAGCCTGTGTGTGTGTGTGTGTGAGCGCGAACGGCGGCTCAACGGTGTGATGTCATGCCGATAGCAAGTCGCAGCAGGGGCGCTAACGCACACACACACACGCGCGCTGGCCGCACACGCACCGGGGCCCTTCTTTGGCGGCCGCCCCACTCCGCCCCACGCCGCCCCAGCTCCGTGACCGAATTTCCGGACGGCCCCGCACTTGGTGTTCGAATAGCGCGCCACTTTATGAATGGCTGATGCGGGTTGATTGTGATTTATGTCCGGGGCGCTTCGACGCAGCCTGTCTGTCTGTCTGCCTGTCCGTCCGTCCGCCCGCCCGGTGCGTGTGTCTTTTTACCCAGCTGCGCCGCGTAGCGTGGCGTTATCTGAGGGAGTGTGGGGACAGCGGAGGCGGTCTCCGGCGGCTAATTACGAATCTGTGTCGACGCGACCGTAGTTTGGCCGCGCCATGCCGGCGTCCTGGCCGAGTTGAGTGAAATATTGGGACGTGCCGTCGGCTTTCCAATTTGGACTCGTCGGGCTGGCGGGCTGCATGGCCGGACGCTTTGATTGGGTCGTGCTGATGAAGGAAGGCGCCGCGGCGGCGCGTAGAACGCGTAGAACGCCAAGCAGGCCAAGTCCGCCACGCACTGCCATGCCCGCCCGCCGCCGAGTCCTGTTTGTCGTCGTCCTGGTCCTGTCCCACGGCGAACACCCGCCCGGAGGTCTGCGCCGAGGGCGAGGCCGAGGCTGCCCGGCGCGCCGTGGCCGCGATCCCCGTGGCTGTTTGACATGCCATGCTGCTCCGGCCCTCCGTCCTCCCCATGGCCCTGGCCCTCTGCCCCGCCTAGGCGCGCCTGCCCGCCGTACCGTGCCCCAGGCCCTGCGTTTGATGTGCGCCCCGAGGCTTCGGCCTCCTTGACGGCGGCACGGCGGCGGGGTGCGTCCGGGGATGGCGGCGACCTGGCGGACCTGGCGGTCATCGCCGTCTGGCTGCTTGCTGGCGCGAGTAAATCAGTAAAGGACGGCTTTGCGCACAAAGAACCACAGTGTGCTTGCCGCGGCTTGACGGGAAGGGCGACCGAGGACAGGACGGCCCTCATCCTGCATCGCGGCCTCCGCGGCCTCCGCGGCCCCGCCTGCACTTCGCGCGCGTGTTCCGGAACCGGCGACCGTGAACTCGCTCACGTGTTGTTACTGGGTGCTGACAGGGACGGCCGGACGGACGGGCAGACAGACGGACGGACTCCGGTATCGAATGCCCCTCGAGTGGGTGCAGCCTGATTGCGGCGCGCTGTCTGGATGGCACGCTGGATGGCTCCGAGAGGCGGAAGTTTGAACTGTGATAGCCAGCGCGCTGCCTCGCTGCCTCGCCGGCGACGGGACGAGTAGCGTTCATTGTCTGGCTCGTCTCGTGATAACGGCGTGTCGTGTCGTGTCCTGTCGTGGCTGGCTGCCTGGCTGGCTGGCTGCGCGGCGTGACGCCGTCCTGGCTCGGGTCCAGCCTTGCAGCCTGGCAGTGTGGCGGGGCAGGGCCGGGCTGCACGACGTGGCATCGATCGCTGCTGACAGTCAATCAGGCTGCACGGTGAATAGCTAACCCGCCGGGGCTCCTGACAAATGGCGGCCTGGCTTCGACCCCGCCCCGCCCCGCCCCGCCCCGCCCCGCCCCGCCACGCCTCGGCCCCGCTGCGCGATCTTGTCTTCGCCAGTCTTCGCTCACCTCAAATTTCCTGCTCGGCGCTTCGAGTTGTCCGCCCGAGCCCTCCACGTCACTCAGCGGCCACGCGCCCCGCGCGCCCATGCAGGCCGTGCTGCCGGTCCACGGGGGCCTCGCCCCGCCCCGCTCCGCCCCGCCTCGCGTGCGGCGATAAGACCCGAGGCGACCCCGCCGGGGGCTCCATCCCTTTCGTCCGAACACGATTCTGGCAGCTGTTCCAGCGGGTAGGCAAGCGAGGCGAGTGCGGCGGGGCGCGGGGCGCGGGGCCCAGGGCGGGGCGCGGGGACCAAGGGGCCGACGGGGCCGACCGACCTGGTTGGTATGCAGATGACTCCCAGGGTCCCCGCGGCCCACCCCGCCTGCCTGCCAGCCTGCCTGCCCGCCAGCCTGCCAGCTTGGCTGCCCGGCCCAAACCAACCATAGCGAGCGCGACTTCACCAAAGTTATCGGCGTGTAGGCCCGACCGGAGCACCCCGGGGCTCACCCGGAAGAGGGGGGGGGGGGGGGGGGCACACACGGGCTGGCCGGAGAGCGGCGCGTCTCAGGGGCAGAAAAATGAATGGGCGAGGGAGCGCGGGGGGTGTCGGCCTGTCGGGCCGAACCGCAACACGGCGCGGCGGCGCCTGTTTACTTATCATTTGCATAAACTCGCCGCGCCGCGCTGCGCCCCGCCCCGAGCCCGTCTAGGCCCTGTCGGAGATGAGGCGTGTGGCGGCGGTGCCGGGCGGTGCGTACCGCGTGGTGTTGGCTGAGGCTTCCGCGGAGATATTTGCACAGCGCGTGTTTGCTGAAGCACTTTCGCTGGTAGCAGTGCGTACCGCGCACCGCGCGCACTGCGCCCCGCTCGGCCCCGCTCTGTTCCTCCGGGATTGCTGGGGCATCGCCGGGGCATCGCCGGGGCATCGCCGGGGAGCCTGAGTCCGCACAAAGGCCTGCCCGCGATCGGACAGACGGGCGGACAGACAAACATACAGACCGTCTTCGCGATGAAAAGTTCGGCGGCGACGCCCTGCACGCTGCGCTGCGCTGCGTGCGCCCCGCCCCGCCGCTCTAGGCCCTCGTCTAGGTCATGACGGCGTCCTCGCGGCCTCACGGCCCGGCCGGCTAGGCCCGGTGGGCGCGGCGAACAATGGCGGATAGCGGCGTGCTGCGGATAGGCCTCCTTGTTTGCAAATAAGCCGGCCGGCAGTCGCGGCACGAGTTGCCGAAGAAAAGGGACTGGATTAGGGCGGCTGGGCTGGGCCGTGGGCTTGGCCGCAGCGCGCCGCTGGTAAGGGGTCAGGTGGCCGCGGGGCCGCGTCCACGCCGAGGTGCTCGGGGTCCTGAACGGCGCCGCTGTGAGGTTATAGATCCACCCACCCTGGAAAAAGCACCGGGGGTGACTTTACCACGGGATAAAACCACCCCCCCCAGGCTGATTCCTCAGGGGGGTGGTTTCAACCCGTGGTGAAGTCACCCCCCTGATCCGTGTAGGGGGTGGTTTTATCCCGTGGTAGAACCACCCCCCTAGCTGGCTCAGAGGGGTGCATTTATCACGGGATAGAACCACCGGGGGGTGGTTTCATCCCGTGATTAAAGCACCCCCCTGAAAATGGTGGGTCATTTCATCTCGTGATGAAACAACCCCCCATATTTCGCATATTTTACGGGAGAGCGTCCCGGTCATCTTTACGCTTTTTTCCGTCTCCAGAAGATTGTACACCCAAAATCGGGGCGCATACTTGAAAGCTTGCAAACGAAAGTGCTTTGGAAACGTAATATTCACCAGCTTTGTATTGCAAACACCTTCGCGATTTTTTTGTTTGCATTCTACACACCAAATTACTACTATGAAGGTTTTTCTGCGCGCCGATGCAAGAAATTAAACATGCACTTCGTAACGCACGAATTTGTGCGCGACAATGCACGATTTTCTGCATATTCACGCACGAAATCGTTTCTTGTCGCGCACAAATTCGTGCGTTACGAAGTGCATGTTTAATTTCGTGCATTGGCGCGCAGAAAAAACTACATAGTAATTAATTAGTGTGAGGCTTTCGTTTTATCGTGTGGTGAGAAGTGCTGTTAAAACCCGTCAAATATGCAAATTTGGGGGTGGTTTCATCCCGTGATAAAGTAACTCCCCGTCTTTGGGGGGTGGTTTTATCCCGTGATAGATGCACCCCCCTGAGCCAGCTAGGGGGGTGGTTCTACCACGGGATAGAACCACTCCCCAGGACCAGCAGGGGGGTGACTTTACCTCGGTATAAAACCACCCCTTCTCAGGAGTCAGCCAAGGGCGGTGGTTTTATCCCGCGGTAAAGTCACCCCCGGTTCTTTTACCAGGGGGGTGGATCTATTGCCGTACACCGCCACCGCCGCCAAAGCGCAAAGTTTGAGGGGCGCGGTGTTGGCGTTCGGAGGGCCTGGGAGGGCCGCAGGGGCGCATCCCCTATTCCTGGAAGCCGGGGAAGCTCGGCGGTGTTTGCTCGGGGCGGCGTGCGGGCGGGCGTACGCAGGCATTCTTCGCGCAGTGTGTGCGGCGCGGGTTCAATCCCGGTCGGGGGCTGGCTGGGCCCGCTGTGCGCGGAAAAAGCACGGGGGTGGGCTGGCCGCCGTGGGCACGCGCTGCTTGGGGTGCTTCGGGTGCTCGGGGTCCTCGGGGACGGCGCCGCAATTATTAATGCGCTAGTTGGCGTCGGAGTGTTTAATGAAGTAGCGAGCGGAAGGGGTGGGGGTGGGGGAGCGGCTATTATTGAAAAATTGATGCGAGTTTAAGACGCGCGTGCGAGCGGCGGCGTGTGCGTGCGTGCGGGCAGGTATGCGGGTGGGTGGGGAAAGGGGAAAAGGCAGAAAGGGAAAGAGGCCATGATTGGGGAGCAGTCGGATTTTGTTTCGTCCGGATTCGCCGGATTCTTGGCCGATGAGAAATGAATCGCAGTCGGGGGCTCGGTTCTTGATTTGTCGGGGATGGGGGTGGAATTCTTCGGGCGGGGACGCAGAGGGCTGGGACTCAGGGACTGTGAAACACTAAATGCTGGGCAATAATGAAAGCAGGGGCGGCTTCCGTACCTGGCCAATTACCGAAGGCATTCCCCGAAGCGAGTCATCGGCCACCCTCTGCCGCCCCAGGGCGCCCCATGGCCTCCCCCGCCGCGCGGCACCGCCGGCACCGCCAGGACGGCCAGCCCTCGGGGGACCGGCGCGGTCATGAGCGGCGCCCGCACGGCCTCGTTTCCAGGAAATAACCCAATTTAGCGCATCAATATGAAATTTTGTAGATTTTCTCCCCTGGCAATACGGCTTTCTCCCTTATCTTCTATCTTTTCTTTTTTTTTTTTGGCAAAGTTTTTCGCTTGCTGGGCTTGGTTTTCTTCGTTTCGCGCCTGTTTTGGGGAAGCAAAAAGGTGGTTTACGCCGTGTGTAATGAACGTGGGGCAAACAGGGCGGTGGGGTGCATTCGTGAATTGATGCGGGCCCCGAAATAGAGACCGCCATTTGCACGCCGCAGTGTAGTGCGCACACACACTCACACACACACGCGGCCAGTATCATGCACTGTCCACACAGTGCCAGCAGGCCTCATCCCTCGCTGCGGAAAGGAGCTGAAAATGTGATTAGCTGGCGGCGTGATGACTCCCCTTTCCCCTAGCTCTGTCTCTTTCTCTCTCTCTCTCTCTCTCTCTCTCTCCCTTCCTTCGCCACCCCTTTGTAGCCCCGCCCTTGTTTTCGGTCCGCGCGGCCCCTGATCGGCACAGGCCGCAAATGAGTGGCTTTGTCGCGTTTGCTGCCGCGGAAAAAGAGGAAGAGGACTAAAAACGGAGAGAAAGAATGTGCGGTTTTGTTGTGCTCTGCAGCGATCTTTTACGCATGCCAATAGGAGGCGGCGCGCAACACACACTGTTGTTTTTGTTGTGTCGGCGGTTTCGGGGCCGTAGATTGATCCAGGGCCAAAAAAAATACTAGGTTTTGGAAGCCGCGGCCGAGTTTCCGTGAGTAAGGCACGCGGCGGACGGCGGGGCGGAGCGGAGGCGTCCTCGCTTCTGGGCGCGTCCGAGGCGGCCCGAGAGCCAGAGCGTCGAGGGGCGACTCTGGGTGCATTATACAGTGAGGATGGACCCATCGCACCGGCCGAGGCGCGGCGCTTAATAACACTTAAACACCGGCAGGCGAGAAACCGTGCGTGTGTGTGTGCGTGTGTGTGTGTGAGCCGCCTGGTTCCGCCCCTCTCCACCGTTTATATCAGCCGATTACGCGTTAACTTGTTAAGCCTATTACTGGAGCGATTTCCCTGCGTCGTTCTGCTCCGGAAGGCCGCTTGGCTGCGCCGCTGCGCCGCTGGAGGGGGCCGAGGGGGCGAACCTGAGCATACATCGTCCGGTGTGCATTGGGAAAGCGATAGGGGAAGGGGCGCTGGGGCCGCTGGGGCGGCAAGGGCCAGTGTCGCCACCTTTCCCTCATTGTTTGTGGGCCCGCACTATGAGGGCTAATACCAACCTAATACCACTTTGCCACACAATCCATCATGGCGGACCCGGGACGGGGACGGCATGTCGCGTGGAAATCAAGCCTTGAGCGAGAGATAGAGAGAGAGAGAGAGAGAGAGAGAGAGAGAGAGAGAGAGAGAGAGAGAGAGAGAGAGAGAGAGAGAGAGAGAGAGAGAGGGAGGGAGAGAGAGAGAGAGAAGGCGGCGGCGAGGGCGTCCCTCGGCGAGGTGCTTTCGGACGCCGCCACCCGCATGCGGCGCGCTGTATGCATACCGGCGCGACATCCGCAGCGTAAACAGCGCTCGGCATGGCGGCCCTGGCTCGGGCCCCGGCGAGCCACTCTGCCTTGATCAACTCGAAGGAGGCCGCCGCCGTGGACGTCACCTCCGGCAGCACCGCGGTGCCGGCAAGGGGCCGCGCCCGCTCACGTCCCCGGCCCTCGCGTGGTCGCGGTCGGTCGTCAATTGTTGGTGCTTTCCGGAGCCGTGCCGGTCGTGACGTCAGCGAGGGTGATGACGGCCTTCTGGGGCAACGGGAGCACCTAGGAGCACCCCGCCGCCGCCCCGCCGCCGCGGTGTTGTCGTCGTGACGGACGGACTGACGCCCGGACGGCCGGGCAGCCAGGCAGAGTCGTGAGGAGATGCAGTCCGGTGCACTGTAAGTGAGAAATCAGATCGCCCTGCGGCCGCGCGGCCGCCGGGACCCCCGTCCATTTGTTGAGACAAACCTGCAGACAGCGGCGAGGCGCGGCACGGCGCGGCACGGCGGCGCCCTCGTCCGTCTCTGTCCACGACGAGAGCCTCCCGCCTCCATCTCGCCCCGCCCGTTTGCATAGGCGTGCCTGCACTGGGCAAAGAAAAGCCCAAAGAAGTCGCTTAAAAAGGCGCCACGGTATCGCGAGATTGTTTTTGCGGCTTGTAGTGCAGTGGCAGTGCATATGGGAGACCCCGGCGTCGGGCCTGGAGGCCATGCTGGAGTCCGCGCTGGAGTCCATATCTCCCTCCAGCCGGGCAGCGCTAGGCCGCGCCGCGCCACGACCGCACGTTCCCGACCGGGGCGGCCGGGGCGACCGGGGTGCAGCGGCTATATTTCTTGCATTCATACGTAGTACGCCGCTCACGCAGTGCACATGCAGGCCGGCGTGCAGGCCGTGCAGGCCGCCTCGGGGCCGGGGGCGTCGTGCTTGCAGTACTTGCAGTGCTCTGCGGTCTGACCCCCCGCCCCGCCCCGCCCCAGTCACGTGACCACATTGTGCTGCAAATTTGAGGGCGCCGTGGTCGATGTTGTTGTCGGCGTGTCGCCGCGTGATCGTACGTGCTCCCCTGACCGACCTGACCCCCGTGATCCTGATCCTGATCCGATCCGCGGCGGTGTAGTGTCCCGGCCGCGGCGGCCGTGTCGCCGACGTTGCCTCCGAAGGAAAAATAATGTCGCGTTGTTGTTGTTGTTGATCTAACGCAGTGCTTTTCTTGTTTGTTTAGGTAAGTCGGCAGTACCACGCGCGGCGTGCAAGTGTGGCGGGGATTAGGCTGATGCCGCCCGATTACGGGGCCATCGGGGGCATGAATAAAGCATGCTCGGAATAACAACATTTTTGGCAAGTAAGAAACGCAACAAACGCGCGACTGGCGGGCTGCGGCTTTTTGCTTTCGCTCCCCCCCCCCTCCCCCCCGCGATGGCCGGCGATGCGAGTTGCGGAGGGCCCAAGTGGAGGGAGGGGTGGCGTGCCACGGCGTGCCACGGCGTCGCGCTGGCTGCCCTAACCTCGTCTCTCTTTTTATTTTGCCTCTATCGGCGTCTCGGGGGTTTGACTTTAACTTTCGCTTATGTTTTTCTTGGCGCGCTCTTTCGCTGCCGTCTAGTTCCTCCTTCGGACTCGATTGTTTCTGTTTTCTTCATTTTTCTTTCTCGTTTTTTGTCCCTGTTCTATTATTAAAAAGTTTGCCGGGCCTGCATTTGCGGGAGGGCTGTGCGTTAGCGCTGACTGTGGCGCTAATTACGATTTCTTTCTCTCGGCCACACTTCTTCGGGCTGCCTATAAGGCGAGGCCGGGACGCCGAGGCCGCCGCCGAGGCCAAGACGCTGAGGCCACACTCTCCTCTCGCTGGGCTTCGCCCGGATGATTCTCATTTCAGAGTGATATTGTTTTTTCTTTCATGTCGCTGCCAGGCTGCCAGCCCCGGCGGGGCGGCGCGCGGCCCTGGCTGGCTGGCTGGCGGGCGGGGCGGGGCAGGATATACGAATGCCAATCTTGGGCATGGCCGAGGTATATGACGAGAGCCTTTTGATTTAGAGCGGGGTGGGGCCGCGGGCCGCGCGGGCACACAGGGCCGCCACCACCTCGAGGACTCAATACGCGGAGCGCGGACAGCATTATATGGGGCGTGTGGCAAGCCTGGCTCTACGCTGCCGCCCTTGTCTTCGTGCTCGCGGGGCAAATTTGAATACGGAGAGAGTCATGGCTGCAGCACGTCGGACTGCGGGTCGGATTGAGCGGTCGCCGCCGACTTTGTTTCTCGAGGGGTCGGCCTTTGCAGTGTCGTTGCTGCTGCATGGCGCGGCATGGCTCCATTGCCGGGGCTCGGCGCCACCGACCTCGTGATGCCGTGGCGCGCAGTCCGAGGCGGTCAGGTCCGTGGCGCCCCGGGCGAGCTATCTGGTGGCGACCCGCGGGGCCCTGCCCTGCCCTGCCGTGCCGTGCCGCGCCGAGCCGTGCCCTGGGCGCCGCGCGGGGCCTCGGCGGGGCCGCGGGGCCGCGGGGGGCGTGAGGCCGACTCACCTGCCGTGCCCTGCCTCCCTCATTATGCATACCTTGGTGATCACGATGATGTGCTGCACAATGCCGTGTCGTGCGATACGGCCTACATGGGGGCCTACACGATCAGAAACAAGTCGTGCGCTGCACCGCGAGCGTGCACCGCGCGTCGCCCTGCCCGCCTCGCCGAATGTTGGGAAAGTGGGCGACCGCCTTGGCAGTGCAGCAGCGCGGCCGGTCCAGTAAGGAAGGAAGGACGGTCCGGACGCCCTGGTTGGCGTTGGCGCCGTTGGCGAGGACGGCCTCGCGGACAATCGAAAGTGAAAGGCCCGGACACCTGCCGCGGGTCGGCTCGGCGTCCCCTGGGTCTTCTCCTTCTGCAGCGCGACGTACGTTGGTCGGGGTGACCAATCATTTTCGGTAGGCGCGGGCCGGCCGGCCGTGCGTCCCGCGGGTTTGTAAACATGCCTGCCGAGGAGGGCGGCGAGGCACGCCGACGACGCGTCCCGAACGGCCACTTTGTCTAATGGATTTCTCGTGGGCCAGTCGCGGCGCGATCCCGTGACTCTCCGTGAGCGCGGCCGCATTGAATGTGGGAAATGGAGGGGTATTTCTAGTGGCGGCTAAAGTGTCCCGAGGAATGCCTTCCCGGCCGGTCGGTCCCCGTCGGTCCGTCGGTCCCCGTCTCCGGGCGCGTGTTTTTGGCTGGCCGCCAGCCCCCCTCTCGGAGCGCGTGCGCCGCCCTAGCCGCCCCGTCCCCCGCCGCCGTCTGAATTCACGATAAATTGCGCGAGCAGACGGTGTTGGGTCTATCGTGATCCTGGCCGGCTTATCGTGGGCGCGGCCGGGTCGGAGGGCAGACGACGGACGCCGTCCGCCGCGCCGCCGTCTAGCGGCTCTTGTCGTTGCCGGCGTGGACCACCTCCTCCGCTGCTGCTGCTGCTCGTGGACGCGGAAGGCAGCGGCACGGACTGGGGGCTCTGCGAGGGGCCCGGGTAATGACAAAGTGGAGAAAGGCGAAAGCTTTTTGCGCGAGAGCCGGCTAAACAGCGACCCCTCGCTCGCACCCCGTCCCCGTCGGCGGGGCGGGGCGGCCTCCGGTTCGGATCGCGAACCCTACCGGACCGGGAAACAATGCACGCGAAAACAGTGTCGGGGAGTGAAAAGAAAAGAGTCGGCAAGGGCCGTAATCTGCCCCCGGGGGGTTTGGAGGCCGGCGGCCCGGCCGGCCCAGGGCGAGGACGCCGCCGTCGTCCGCCGGAGGTAGGCCACCCCGCCGTTCGGCCGCCAGTGGGACTGCCTACCCGGCGAGCCGCAGGCGGCAGCACCACCACACTGGCGCGAAGTTGGAATTCGCAGACGCAACTCGATCCGGAGACTCGGCGAGGAGCACCGCAAGGGCCCGGCCCTGTGCCCCGCTGAGACGCCGAGACGCCGAGACGAGGGACGCCCCGTCCCGCGAGGCGATAAATTAACCTGAAATTAATTACGCCGCCGCGACGCTATTTACGACGCCAGCGTATTTGTTTGGCTGTGACTGCGTGTTGTGTTTTTTGGGGCGCGTCGTCGCCTCGAGAGCGAGCGAGCGAGAGAGCGAGAGAGAGAGAGAGAGAGAGACAGATAAACAGACAGACAGACAGACGCAGCGCGTCGTCACCTTTATGACGAGTCGGTGGTGGTTCTCGTTCTTGTGCCGGGTCGCCGTGGCGGTGCCGCAGCCTCGCGCAGCCTCGCGTGGATCGACGCATTAACAGTGAAATGATGAAGTGGTCCTCGACAGCCCCGGCTTGTCGGCGTGGCTTGGACGCGTGCGTGCGTGCGCCCAGCTCGCGTGTCCGCGGCGCACTACATGCGTCCGGCGTGACCCCTGCCGGTGCAGCCGAGCAGTGCGGCAGCGCGGCCCCGTCGAGGCGAACGAGGCCGTCCTCCTGGACGATCAAGTTGTAGCGCGGCGTCCCCCCGGCCCGGCGGCCCCCTAGGCGGCCGAGCCCCGCCCCGCGGCGGTGAAGGATGGCCTCATGAAGACCGACCAACTTTCTTGGAAACTAGTTCGGCTCGATACAACTGACCCCGTCAACGTCCTCGTTGGCCGGCGGCACGTCGAGCAGCCCCTGTTCCCGGCCGCGGCTCGGCGACGGCGACATGTGCGCGGCAGCGCGGCAGGCCGGCCACTCGAGCCGCCGAAAGCCGAAAGCCGAGGCGGTTGCGTAATAACAGTAACAGGCCTGGTGGAGAGCGCGGTGCGGTGCGCGGCAGTTGGCCCGAGAGGGACGGCGCGCCACGGCGAGGGGAGCAGCAGTGAAGGGCCTCTCGGGCCTCTCGGCCCGGCCGCCTCGCTATTTTCAATTAATACCCCGCGGCAGTCCGGCCTGGCCTGGAGGGGCCTGGCGGGGCCGGGCCGTTCGGGCCACGCCACTGGAATATGCATGCGCGTTGTCGTAGCGCCGCGGCGTCGCATCGCGTCGCGTCGCGGCCTCACGGCGCGCCACACACGCCCTGAAAAAGCGGCATCAAACTTGCAGTGCAGGCCGCCGCGGCCGGTGCCGCTATCGGCAGTCGATGCGGGACGCGTGTATTGATCTTTAGCACGCCGATGTTACGCCGCGTGCGTGCAGTGGCGTGCATGCAGTCGGCCGCGGTGACGTACTTGTCGTGGATGGCCGCGCCTGGCCTGGCCGTCGTGCGGGCTGCTCGTTGGCGTAGATGAAGCGGTCTTTCATTAGCAGTGTGTCGCTGCTCTCGGACACGCGTTTTCTCGCCCGCTCTTTCGGGGTTCTTTTTAATGCCCCGGATTAGCATCTTTCCGGGCCGGTGCGTCTCGCGGTCCCGCGGCCGCCAATGGACTATCTCGCGCCGTTTTGAATTATGGCGGGAAACTTGGTCCGTCCTTCGTCGCGGCGCGATTTCCAGTGGTGTGGCTGTTGCGGGGTGCGCTGGGGGTGTTCTTGCGAGAGAAGGGGGTCGCCGAACAGCGGCAGCCGTGTCTTGAGGGAGGGGGGAGGGGGAGGGAAGGCTGGTCAAAAGAACGGGGCGGGCAGGGCGTCATCCTGTGTGCGGGGTTTTTCTTTCGATTCACACCCTACTTGTAGTACTACTACTGTACCACGTGTGTGTGAGTGTGTGTGAGCGCAGCGCGTGTTGCCCAACCCCCGTGCCGTGTCCACCCAGTCGTGTCCTCTCTCTCCCTCTCCCTCCCTCTCTCTCGCCATTGACAATGCAAAGCGAAAGGGGGAAGGGTTATTCACTGAGCGTTTGGCAGCGCCGCCGACATTTGGTCGGCGAATGGTAGGCCGTGGTAGGCCCTGTAATCTCTGTGTGGTAATCTCTGGCAGTGCCGCCCGTGCCGCCGCGCTGCTCCGGGCGAGGCGGGGCGAGGCGGGGCGAGGCGGGGGCGGGGGTGGATGGCAGTGGCGGGGCGACTCCTGGCTACTTCGGCACGTGCTGCGTGTCACGCGAATACCGCATGGCCGTCTGCGCTGGAGTCTGGAGTGGCCGAGGGAGAGCCAGCCAGCCGAAGCACCGCGAGGCACCTCCGGACCCCGGGGCTTTTGTTGACTGCCTGCCTGGCTGGCTGGCGGGCTGCCTTGCTGGCGGGCACTCGGCAGTGATGGAGAGGCAGCTGCTCAGGGTGGTGGCGTAGTGGCGTAGGTGCGCGAGGGGCTTTTCAAGTTCAAAGGCGGCTGTCTGCGCGCGCTTCCCCTCGGCCACCCTGGCCACCCCGTCACCCTCACCACGACCTTCTCCTCCTCCTGGTGCTGGCGGAGTGCCTGGCCGTCTAATTCTTTTCCTTCCTCTCGAGTTTATACCAGGCAAGGCAGTGCTCGAGGTCCGGCATGCCCGTCCGGCCGCTCCTTTCAGGGGGTGTATGAGGGTGGCGGCCGCCCCGCCCCGCCCCGCCCCGCCCCGCCCCGCCCCGCCCCGCCCGCCCCGCCCCGCCCCGCCCCGCCCCGCCTTTGTGGGCCGCACTTATCAGTACAGTCTCGCATCCCATCTCGACGGATGAGGGCGGAGGCCGCGAAGTCCGCGACTGCCGTGAGGGCCGCGGAGGCCGTTGGGGTGCACCGGTTTGGCGGTTCCCACCGCGCCGCGCCGCGCACCCCTTGCAGCAAGGTGGACCCCCCGGCGTCGTTTCGCTGGAGGCTTGCTGGAGCTGGAGGCGCGCCGACTCCATTGTGCGCAAAAAGCTGGAAAAGTGTAAAGTGTATCGTTCCGTATCGGACTGCCACGATGGCGGCGGGGTGGCCACCGCCCCCTCGGAATGAGCGCCTTGCTTTTTATGGAGCCAGCACACTGCCTGAGAAGCTGCCGCCGCTGCTTTCTGGGTGACTGGACCTGACGCCTCTCCCCGTCAAGTTGTCGTGTTTTTTGCTCTCCGCGCCGCGAGCGCCTCTCCTCGCGAGTGAGCCTAATCCGGGTGAAAAAGTGAACGAGGGGTCGGCGGCGCGGCGCGGTGCTTTTTCCGTTATCGGCAGCGAGTATCGGCATCTCGCTCTCCTTCTCCTCCTCCTTGTTGTCCTGGCGGTGCAGCGCGGCGTGTCCGAAAGCGGGGCCTGCTCGGCCTGCTCGGCCACGCGGCGCTGATGCGAAGGACCCGTCTGCCCACGTCGCGCCTGGAACACCGCTGGAACACCGCTGGAACGCCTGGACTGACAGGTGTTGTGTCGTGTCCGAGCTAACCTTTGGGCATTAGCCCTCTCGCCTCTCTGTCCCTCTCTGTCTCTCTCGCTCCTGCGGCCGGCCGGCGACTCCAGGGACGCTGCGGAGGCGGACCCTAATGAACACATTACAAGTGGAACGACGGCGCGACGGAGTGTGCAGTGAGCACTCGCCTGCTCATTTGAATACACACATTAATAAGAGGAGTTCGTCTCGCGGGCGCCACCGCGCCGCCGCCATGGAGGGCCGCCGCGCTCCGGGACTCACCACTCCGCTCGCCCCGCTCCACAAACAGCGGCGTCATGGCCATTCGATGAGCCGTCGGCCCGGAGGCCCGGAGGCGGGAGGGCAAAGTTTGAACACTGGCGGAAAAAAGCGCGTGCTGTTTAAACAAATGGCTACAACTGGTGGGGCGGGCCAGCGGGCCGATGGAGCCTTTAGGGCCGCGGCCGCGCTCGCGCTCGCGCCCCGTGGGGGATATGGACCTGGCCACGCCGGCCACGCCGGCCAGGTCGTAATTTGAGGTCGGCGTGGGACTCTGTGTGCACACCGCACTGGTTGGACTCATTATCGGCAGGGATTCGCCCCGGGCCGGGCCGGGCAGCCCTGACTGGCTCTGGACCACGCACTACGCGGCCAGCCGCGGCCAAGCCTAGGCCTGCTTTATAGGTGGGCCCGCGTGGACCGCGCTGGCTGCAGGCCCTGCAGGGCGTAGGGCCCAAAGGGCTCGCCTAGGATGTTGTTGTAGCCCGCGGGGGTCGTCACCAGGCCGGGCTTGGAGGCCAGCGCGGCCAGCACCGCCAGCAGGCTGCTTCCGAACGGTATCGTCGTCTCTCTCGCACCTCCACGGGTACGCCACACGGGTGCGAGAGAGACAGACAGAGTCTGACAGCACCGCCCTTTGATTGTCGTAACGAGCGGGGCCGTTCGCTCAGCCGGCTCATTTTTCAAGCTCACACAACAACGCCCGGTGTACACGTACCGTGTATGTGTGTGTGTAAAGCGTTCGTTACGGGACCTCCGCGCAGCATCGCGTTTTTGTTTTTGTTTTATCCCCGTCCTTTCTTTATCGTGGCGATGATGCTGTTGTTGCTGCCGCCCTGATTGGATGCAGTGTGGATTGTTTATCCTGCGTCGGTATTGATCGATTCCGACACGTCTTGCGGCGACGGGCAGACGGACAGGACAGACGGACGGACAGACAGACAGACAGACAGACAGACAGACAGACAGACAGACAGACAGGCGGGACGACGAGGACGTCTCTCTCGGCCGCGAGGATCGACGCGTCGTGAATTTGTCCGCGCGGGCCGCCGCGGCCGCCGCGGCCGTCGAGAGGGAGAGGAAGGAGGGAGAGGTTTATTTATATACGATCGTTCTTTTCTTATGAAAGTGGTCCGCGCGGTCCGCGCCAAACTAAACTGCCATTTTTCTCGCGTTATGGCCATTACCCCTTTCCTTTCCCCCAGCAGGACTCCGGGCAGGGCCCCGGCAGGGCCCTGGGCCTGGTGGCGTTGATTGTGGAGGTAACGGCTGCGGTTGTGACGCCGTGATGGCAGTCGGCGTCTCGGGTGTGTGTGTGTGTGAGAGAGAGAGAGAGAGAGGCCGAGGGGGAGGAGGGGGGAGTAGGGTGGTCCACTTTTTTTAAAAGTTTCAAAAATAGAGGAGCGCCGTCCAGATTCTGAAAGTAGGTGTAAAATCATGAATTTTGATACAAATATGATAAGATTTGGACCATTCTTAGGGGTCCATCAACGCGCCTGAACTTTAAAGAAAAGTTGAAAATGTAGCGGTATACTAAAATCGATGCTGTTACGAGAGTCTTTGTCCGATTTTCGATTGCAAAACGGCGATCTTTTCAGAAAAGTGCGCTCTACTTGATGATGTACATAAAATGACGATCCGACGCATTGCCTATTTTCCAGGGGCGTACAATCCCGTTTTTAGCCTCTAAATCCAACATGTTCTTGCGTTTTGAAGGTGTTTGAGTCGTCCGATCGGATTTTTTGGGTCACCATTCGACGCGCCTGATCAAAACCTTTCGAAAAATGTCTCAGGCGTCAAAATTGGTTGGTTTGCCTACTGTACAGGAGCAAAAAACCACTGAAATTCGCTTAAAAATTGCTTTTTCGGGATACGAAATATCCTGTTTGGCATTGGGTCGGATTTCTTGTGGTGCCATTTGACGTACCTGGTGAAAAACTTTCGATTACCGTTTCGAGCGCCTGAATCCAGAGGGTCGCGTATCCTACAGACGAATTTTTCGACATTCGACATTTTTTGCTTGTAGGGTCGGCAATCCACCGGATTTGTACACCCACGACGGTAATTGGAAGTTTTTGACCAGGCGCGACAAATGGCACCACAAGAAATCCGACCCAATGCCAAACAGGATATTTCGTATCCCGAAAAAGCAATTTTTAAGCGAATTTCAGTGGTTTTTTGCTCCTGTACAGTAGGCAAACCAACCAATTTTGACGCCTGAGACATTTTCCGAAAGGTTTTGATCAGGCGCGTCGCATAGTGACCCAAAAAATCCGATCGGACGACTCAAACACCTTCAAAACGCAAGAACATGTTGGATTTAGAGGCTAAAAACGGGATTGTACGCCTCTGGAAAATAGGCAATGCGTCGGATCGTCATTTTATGTACATCATCAAGTAGAGCGCACTTTTCTGAAAAGATCGCCGTTTTGCAATCGAAAATCGGACAAAGACTCTCGTAACAGCATCGATTTTAGTATACCGCTACATTTTCAACTTTTCTTTAAAGTTCAGGCGCGTTGATGGACCCCTAAGAATGGTCCAAATCTTATCATATTTGTATCAAAATTCATGATTTTACACCTACTTTCAGAATCTGGACGGCGCTCCTCTATTTTTGAAACTTTTAAAAAAAGTGGACCACCCTAGTATACGCCCTCGCTCATTTCGGTAGGTTTAGGGCTGCAGAGCCGGGTAGGGTGGCGCTGGGGTGGAGAGGCGTCATATTGCACATCACTCTTTGCGCCCTTTGGCTGTGGCTGCGGCTGGGGGACGGACGACGGGCCGCCAGGGTCGACGTCAACGTCGACAATTAGAAACTTGTGGCACGCAGCGCGTCGCAGCGCGTCGCGTAGCGCCGCAGCGAGGCCCAGCCAGCCCAGTGTCCAAAGTGCTAAGCCGGTGAGCGATGGCGAGTCATCTGTCGCGACCCGCGCGTCCTTCGGCGCGTCGCGGGGCACGTCGCGGAGGAGGCGACGCAGAGGGGAGGCTGTCGCCGTGCTGTATCGGCTGGCCGTCTGACCGTCCGTCCGTCCGCCCGGGCGTCCCTCCATCGGAATGGAGGCTGGCACTGCGATACGGCCATTGGAGATGGAAGTGGAAATACGTTTGGCGGGGCGGGGCGGGGGGGGCGGGGCGGGGCGGGGCGGGCGGCAAGCGGATTACAATCGGCGGCGCGGCGCCCCCGCCACCTGACGCCGCCTGCTGGTGACGCCGGGCTGGCTGCCTGCCTGGCTGGCTGCCTGGCTGCCCGGCTGGCTGCAGCGCGGTGCATAGTGTCGCATGAGGAGGCTTTAGGCTTTGGTGTCGATGAAGCGTTTTAAGTGTGCAGCAGTGTGCAGCTGCTCTTTCCCCGCCGCCCCCTTGCCGCCGCCCCCTTGCCGCCGCCCCCGGCCGCCCCCTTGCCGCCCCCCGCCGCCCCCGGCCGCCCCCGCCCGGCTCCGCACCCCTGGTCTTGGTATGCAGATCAGTCCGGTAATCCTTTGGCGCTTACACTGCAGCCTGAGTGCCGGCCAGCGCGATCCAACCCTCTCCCTGGCAACGCGCCCCCGATGCACTTCCGGCTGGCGAGGCGCGGGTTCGATTCCCGGCACCCTCTCATCATCGTGCTTTATTTTTCTCCCGGCCCCGCTTTTGTACCGCTGCGGGTTACGTAGGCGGGCCAGCAGCTCGGCCAGCAGTGCACCGCGCGGCCACGGCTCGCTCTGAAACAATGTGTCCTCGCCAAGGGGGGCTGACTCTCCCGAACCGTGTACGAAGTATTATATATTATAGGTATTATAGAGTATTATAGGTATTATTCCGAACATTTTATTTAGATAATTGTGTCGTTTTAAGTGGTTTTCCGTGTACCAAAGGTTTCCGAAATACGCAAGTTAGTTGAAAACAAGGATTCCGGCTTGCGCTCCTGAGCCTCAAAATACTACCGCGCATCTTTAAGAGCCTCAGCACCTTGTCATCAGCCTTAGCGCCATTTCCTTACTCTAACGATCCGTCTAAAAATCGCTGAACGCCTGTTCACCACAATTTTACAAAACTTTCTCATTTTGAACCCGAAACTGCACTAAATGTGCGGCATTTTTTGGTATTATGGATTATAGTATTATAGGTATTATACAAGTATTATAGGTCTGTGTACGAAGTATTATAGGAGTCAGCCCCCCTTGGTCCTCGCTGCTGGCGGCTTATTGAGCCCATGATTAAGCGGTCGCTATGAAAGAGTTGGGGGGGGGGGGGGGTCCCGCACCGCGCGGCACTGCCAGGCACTGCGCGGCGGGGCAGCGGATCGCTCGGCCGGAGACGATGATGAAGTGAAGGTCCTCCTCCAGAGAAGAGAGTCTAATTAGGGAGGGGAAAGTGCGCCGGGGCCGACGGCGCTGACCTGGAGTCGTCGCCGACCTGGAGTCGTCGCTGACCTGGAGACGCGACCGTCGAGCCTGGCGCACTCGGCGGCGTTTAGCGCGTTGTGCGTCTAGCCGTCTAGGGCAACGCTGTGTCAACCGGGTGCGCTCAACTCGGCGGCCTGTTTATCCAGCGACAAACACTCCAGACGCGCCAAGGCTGCGCGGCCGGAAAGCACCGCGACGGCGGTCCCAACGTGCAAAGCTCATTCGCACCACCTCCGCGTCAAACTCTGTGTGCCTGGGGCTAAAAAAAAGGCGCCAGGAATCACACCGGGGAATAAAGAGATTGTCGTGAAAAAACGGAGGAGAAGGGCGCGTGCCTTTGACACGGCCGTGACGCGCTGCCGAACCGGCCGAACCGGGGCATCGTCGCGGAGGGTCCTCGCCTTTCCGGCGCCATTGTGCTCCGCTCCTCCCTCCTGCTGCTGGTCTTGACGCTCGTCTTGACGGTCTCCAGCGTCTCGACGGTCTGAGGAAGCGGGGCGGAACGGAGCGGGCCGAAGCGTCGCGCCGCCAATCACGCAAATTGGCAAACACCTTAAGCGCCCGCACGCCGCCAGCGCCGCCAGCCCTGCCTGGCCGCCTGGCGGAGGGGCGCCAGGCAGCCAGCCAGCAGCCAGCCAGCCAAAAGTTGTCGCGCCGCGGCGCCGGCGAGGGCGTTTGTTGTTTGGGGGCAAGAAACAAGCGGCGCAAATGAGGCGGCGCTGCCGCGCTGCCGCGCAGACCGAGCAGGCAGCCGGGCGGGCGGGGCGCAGCCCGAGCTGGCAGCCAGCCCCTCAGCAATCATCTTCTTAGCGCCGACAAACTAGAGTCCCCGGCAGTCGGCAGTAATTGGGGCGAACGGCGGAAGGCGAAAGGCCGATGACAATGGCCGCCAAACTCGGCGAACGGAGCGCCACGCCACTGCAAATGGACGAGGTGCGAAGCGCGTTGCCACGCCCACTGTAGTGTGTGTGTGTGTGTGTGTCCAAGCTAATGAGTGCGTCCCCGTGGGGCCCCCGGCTGCCGAAAGGCCCCCCGAGGACGTCGCGGTCGCGGGTCGACCAGGTGACGTGACGAAACATTTTCGAGTAGCGGGCTGGAAGCGCGCGCACCTGTGGCGGGGCGGGGCGGGGCGGGGCGGGGTGACGGCTCTTGACGGGCCGCTGACGCTGCTGACGCGGAGAAAACTGGTGGTCGCGGCGGGGGGCTCGCAACAGTGGATCTGGACCGGTCTGCGGGGCGGCGCGGCGCGGCGGGCCATGTGGGCGCTGTAGCCGCGCTAGCGCTAGAGCAAGGAGGCAGGGAGCAGCCAGCCGGCTACACAATGAGACTGCGCGATGGGCAGGGCGGGGCCGGGCGGGGCCGGGCGGGGCAGACTTACGCCCTTCGCCGTGTTGTTGCCTGCACTGCAAAAGTCCGCGCCTCGTCTCGGCGTCGGCTGGTTCGGCTCGGAGTGCCGCTTAGCGGGTGAACAGCGAAAGGAGATCGGTGTGCAGCGGGTCGCTACTCTCGCTCTTGCTCGTCTTCCGGGAACCGACTTCCCTTCGCCGGTCCGCCGCCACGGGGCCCACGGGCTGGCTGGCGAGCTAGCGCGTCTCCCCGCGGCTATTCCTGCCGCCACCGCCGCGCTGTCTCTCTGTCGGCTCTCTTCATTTGTCGGTGCTGCCCTTCCGTGCCACTCCGTGCCACTCCGTGCCACTCCGTGCCGCTGCCGGTGCAATTTCCATGCCTTGCCAAAGTGTTGCTTGCGCCGCGCGCACCGCGTGGTGCCGCCGCGCGCATAAACGTCGCCGGGGACCGCGTCTCATCAGGATGACGCCCTTTTTCTCAAAGGGCCGCTCGCGGGGCCGCGGGGCCGCGCGGTACCGCAGGGCCGCCGCCGCCGTGCGTGGACCGCAACAGCTGCGCCGCGTTGTCCCCCCCCCCTCTGCGCCCTTTCGGTGTAGGGACGGCGACGGTGCGCGCGCAATCCCGGTTGGAAATAGCGTCGTGGTCGTCGCGACGCCGACGTCGTCCGTCCCTTCATCGACGGGAAGACGTGTCACTCGGCGGCACGCCCGTCTTGTCCGTCCGTCCGTTTGTCTGTCTGTCTGTCTGTCTGTCTGTCTGTCTGTCTGTCTGTCTGTCTGTCTGTCTGTCCGTCCGTCCGCTCAGGTTCACGGCCAGACGGACGGACGACGCTTTATCGGCTTGCAGGGAAAGACACATCATGCCCCTCCGTGTCGCGGCGACGCGCTCTTTCAAGTTTCGCGCGCTGTTTGTCTGTTTGTTTTGGCCGCGGCAACAGGTCTATGTGTGTTTGTCTATGTTTGTCTGTGTCTGTGTGTGTGTGTGCGTGGTATCGCGGCGCGCTTTTCCGTCGGATTTGAGGTCTTGATCGTGTTGCGTGCCGTGTCGCCGTGTCGGACACGTGACAATGGTCCGCCGGGCGTGACGGCGAGACGCGTTCAACATCTGGCGGCGTGGCGGCCATAAGGCTCGCCGTGTGTGCAGTGTAGTGGGCATCATCCCCGCATTGGCGGTGCCGCGTAGATTTATGTTCGCCCGCGGCTACCTATAATTTGGTTGTTTCTCTTTTTGTTGCAGGTAAGGAAGGGGGACGGAAGGATTCGCCGGCCTGGCCGGGACCCTCGCTTCGACGGCCAGCTCGTGAGTGTGGCGGTCACTAAATCACGCGTAAATTCGACGGCCCGGCCTATTGCGCCGCACTGTTAACGCTTTTTTAAGGTCTGGGTGTTAGCGGCGCGGCGGAGAGTGGGTTTCGAACGACAACCGTAGGAAAGCCCGTGCACTGTAAACCCGGCGCCGAGGTGCTTCTCGAGGGAGTCTTTGTTTGACGTTCCGGGCGTGGCCTCGGCACAGCCTCGGCGCCGGTGTGCTATCACTGGGGCTGATTCCGGTGTCTGCCTCTCTCGCACTCGTGGGGCGTGCCGGCGTGCCGCTGGGGTGCGAGAGAGACAGAGCCGCAGCAGGCGTTGCGGTGCCGGCGGGTGCGTTACCGGGGAACCCTTTTACCCTCATCTGTCAGGGGCGTCCTGTCCAAAATTAGAGTCGCCGGTGTCGTGGTCTATCTTATCGGCCTTCCAGCCAGACTGCTGGAGTTTGTCCTTGCCTGAGAGGCTCTCCTTGTTGCGCTCGCTGCGATCGCGGCGGCCTTCTAATTGAATTGATAAAGACCCGGGCCTGGCTGGGCTGGGCCGGCTGGGCTGGGAAAACTGAAGGGAAAAATGGTGTTCGGCAGGTTTTTACGCCACCACGGGTTACTTAACGGGAGGCGTTGCCGCTCGTCTTTTTTCCATTTCGTTTCTCGAACCCTTTTCCCCGTCGACACTGGGGCCCTAGCCCGGCCAGGCGCAGCCAGGCGTCCAGGCCCATCATGGTTTATGGTGACCAACCGGCTGCTAGACAGCTGTCTGGTTGTCTGGAGGGCCCGGCAGCCGTCTCACCTCTGGCCGCCTCTGGCCGGCCGGACAACGCGCTCGCCAATTATAAATTAAAAGTGTGAAGTGAAGGGGCCGCCGCCGGTCGGGAGCGCATCGCACAAACTGGTGTGGGAGGCGGCTGTCGAAAAAATGGTGTAGGAGCGCGTGTGTGATTCGAACAACGGGCAGTAAAAGACGGAAACAACAACGAACAACGTCGTTCTGAGAAAGTCCGCGCCGTGTCCCCGCTGCTGCACTACAAGTCGTGTGTGCCTCCACTGCCTCCGCCCGCCGAGCCGCCGAGTCGCCGGCCCGGCGTGTTTAATTACCCGTGGCTTCCTTTTTAGGCACGAAGTAGCCGCATGTTTATGCCTCTTGTAACTTTTTATTATTTTCCCATTGCGTGTCATTTGAAAGTCCATGCCGGGAGTATTTCCATATCGGCGGGGGAGCGCGGAGCGAGGGCGCGCGCGGCGCGCGGGACGCGGGATAACAGGAATATCTGCGAGATGCTGATGAGATCCGTCCTCTGCATAAATAATGTGGCGCAAGTTGCTGCCGCGGTGACGTCTCCCCGTCGAGAGACGACGACGACGTGCGGGAGGTGGCTTCATTTTGCTTCGGTGATTCCGTTTTATTTATTTATCTTTATTATTTTGCCGGGCGCGCGGGCGCGCGCGCGGCGTATAGAAATATATTTATATTAAAAAGTAACAAGGTTTTTGCGGTTTGCTTTTGCTTCTTTTTCTGGCGTGCGACGGAGCCAACATGTTGCGCACAATGTCGCAAAGAGAGGCGCCATAAAAGAGAGAGAGGGGGGGGGCCTCGGTGACACCGCGTTTGATGTGGCCGTCAATGCTTTGATAAGAGAGAGGCAAATCGGTTTTCAACTTTTTTTTGAGAAAGGCACTTTCCGTCTTCTCGCCTGCTTTGTTTGTGAGTCCGGCACGCTGTAAAAGTACTCGAAAAGGGCGCAGGCTGCCCAGGCCAGGTGGGCGGGGTCGGCTCGCGCCAGCCCGTGAATTTTCGAGGTCCGTTCCCATCGGTTCACACTGGCTGCGCGCGGGCTGCACGCGGGCACGAAGCACGAACGAGCTCGAACGGTCGGTCCGTCGGTCGGCCGGGCCGAGAGGTTGTCAGTTTCCCACGAGGACGACGTCGAGTACGTCTCGTACATGTGCACCTTGTTAGCCAGGGTTTGGGTCGCCGCGTCGCTGTCGGGCCCGGCGCCACGGCGTGCGTGTGGGAACGATCGACGGCACATCACAGTGGAGCGGGCCGGTTCCGTTTAGTCTGGCATTGTGTGGGGCACAGTGCAGCAGCAGGGCACTGACAGTGCACCAGCGCGGGCACGCACTCCGCGCCCTTGAGGAGGAGCGAGAGGCGCCACTTTTTCCCAATAATCACCCAAACAGTCTGGGCGCCCGAGGGGGCCGGCCGTCGGGTCAGCCGCAGGGCCCTGCCGTGGGGCCCCGGCCAGGGCCCCGCCAGGGCTGTGCCAGGGCTCCTCCACCACAAACACCGAGTGCCAGCATAAACAATTAGAACAAACAGCTTGAAGGGCCCTGGCTGCCCTGGCGGCCCCGCTGCCCTGGCGGCCCCGCCGCCCCGCAGCGCCTTGTATGCGCGCACTCGAACACCGGACCTCTCTATCCGTCTCCCTCCCTCTCTCTGTCCCCCTCTCTCTCTCGCCACTCGACGACGAGGAAACAGGGCTTTCTTTTGAAATGCAAGAAATGGAACGTTTGTTTGGGGAACACGCGCAGCGAGGCCCTGTCGCCGTCGTCGAGGTCGGGCCGCCCCGCGCCGCGGAGGACGCCCCTCCAGATTTATCGAGCAGTATTTACGGTCCGATCCGTATCGGCCTCATTTGCCTATTTGCTCGGCCAGTTAATGAGACGGCGCGCCGCGAGATTGATGGGGAATATTGGGGACTAATGGGCGCGCCGCGCTGGACCGCCACTGGCCGCCACCGGCCGCCCAATCAGCGGAAGTGCGCCTCGCTCCCCGCCACACAGTGTAGGCACGGCTCGCATCGGTGTCATCGGCCGATATCTCGACAACGGCGAGCTTTACCGGTGTCGTGGATGAAACGCTCGGAAATTGAATTTCGAGAAAGGAAGTCACCTCCCAGCACGACGACGATCTTCACTCGCATGCTGAGGGATAAACAAATTCACCTTGCTGTGTATAATCCCGGGCAGGCGACGATGGCTGGCCGGTCGGCCGGTTTTGTTTATTGGATCGACTCGTGTCCGATTCGGGGCGGGGTGGGGCGGGGCGGGGCGGGGCGGCCAGCTGGAAGCGAAAATGATTGCCGTTCGAAGACTCGAAGCGAGGCTGTGCTGGCGCGCCATGGCGGGGCTGGCGGCGTTCCTTTGTTTCCCACTGGACCCTGCTCTAGCAGTGCTCTAGCGCTGGCAGAGTGCTGGCACCCTAATGAAGGCCCAGGCCCGGCCGAGGGGCTGTCACTCGGGGTCAGAGGTCCGCTGGAGGCTGCGAGCAGGGAATGCACGCGCAGTGCCCGGTCGGACAGGATCAAACGAGAACGAAGAAAACACGAAGAAAAGGCCCCAAATTCGTCTGGGTGGTCCTCGAGCTTATTTTTTTGGGCATGGCTTTATCGGGTGATAGGGGGCAATTGCTCATAGATTACGTGTGGTGGCGATGGGGGCGCTCGGGGCGAGGCGGCAAGGCTCGAGGGCCGGCAGACGACGTGCTAATAGTTTGTCAATGACACCGCCATGGGCGTGCCATGATACGGACGCGGGCTTTGTGGAAAGCGTAGAGTGGACACTTTTTTTATCTCTCTTCTCCGCTTTTTTTTTCGTCCTTTTTGTGGGGAAATGTGGAGCGCAGTCGCGGGCGGCCGCGTGTCATTCACGAATACTTCCCGAAACGTCGTTTTGACTCCATAAATATTCATTCATTCGGGGCGAGAAAGGAAGCGGCGCATGTCCAGCGGAGTGCGCCCTCGGCATAATTAGGCTCAAAAAAAGGGAAAGACGTTTCCTGTGTGTTTTTAAACGCGGCGATGATGCCCGCATGGGCTTACAGTGGTGCGACGTAGGGAGATGGTCCTGCCTGATAGTGTAGTGGGTGCCGTACCGGTTAGGTGCCCCGTCCACCTGTCCCGCTTCCTTCCTGCATTTCCAGGGGCATCCATCTTTCTTATACCGTCCCCGGGTCTGTCGCTGTGTCTCTCTCTCTCGCACCAGCCCGGCCTTGGCCCACCGCGGCGACCCGCGGAATACGTAAATCGAGATCGGAAAGGGAGGGAGGGTCCGTTTGCCCGCCTGCCGAGGGACGCAGGGAAACGAGTGGTGCCTTTTTGACGGGACAACAGCGGGGGAAAAAGGTGCGGCCAACTTTTGGCTCTATCTCTCTCTATCTCCCTCGCATCGCCCCTTTGTCTCGGCCTGGCCGTGTCACCGTGTCCTTATCGCGTCGGTCCAGGTCCTGGACTCCAGGAGCGTCCAGGAAGGCCCGGGAAGGCGCGCACCTGGCGGGGGTCTCGGCCTCGGTCTGACCTCACGATTTGGAAGGCGCTGGCTCTGGTTCCCCGAAACCTGCAACCTCCCAGCCCTGCTTGTGGCTGCCGTGGCTGCCCGGGCCACTCACTGCCTGGGGCACTGCCGCTTTGCCAGCAGAACTTGAAATAAGATATTCGAAGGCAAGGACTGTCGAAGTAATGCGGGTGCATTCATCACTCGTCACCCGAGCCAGGGCCGCTGGGGCACTGCAGGCCGCCCCGCCGCCGTCACTGGAGGCTGATGAGGCTGCCCGAGGATGCAGGCTGCCGGGGGCCGAGCGGGCAGGGGCGGTGCAGGGAAATTAGACAAGAGGGAGACGGACGGGGTGAAAAAAATCCCTGACCTGTCACAAATTTGGGGGCAGGCAACCCGAGCCGGATCTCCTGCGGCCTTCGGGGCGGACGGGTACATTGGAATGCCCCCGCGTACGTACGCATTTCTCTCCGAAAAAAAAAAACGAAACCGAAACCAAAACGAAACTGACTAAACTCCCCTGGGGGGGCGTGTGCGCGTGTGTACCCCGGCTGCCTTGTTCAACGCATACCGGTATTTTTATCGGACCGCCGCTGTGATTGGAAAATACCTCCGGCAGCGCAACGCAGCAACGCAACGCCCAAGTTTGTGTGCTTCCATTCGACGCGCATTCTCCCGTGCCGGAATTCGCTTTCCACGTGTGTGTTTGTGTGTGTGTCCGTGTGTGCGCGTTTGCGTTTGCGTGAAAGGGGATCTTGAACTGCGGGCCGCGCTGCGCCCTGTAATAATGCTTATAATGATAACTCCATTTGATGTAACTCGAGGACGGCTCGCAATGGCACGGCGCGGCACGGCGCGGCACGGCGCGGCCACCGCGATGTAGTAATTGTCGGCCTGTGGGAGTCGTTGGCGTGCCTGGCGCCGCCGCGCCGGTATTACAGTGTACTGAACGAGCAGCCACGCGGTGGTGCGCGCTTTGATAGGGGTGCGCATGCGCGCTCTCTTCATTCGTTTTAATTTTTTCTCTGTTCTCCTTGTTTAATTAAATGAAGGGCAGCACGAGTGTAATGATCATGAAGCGAGTGTCCTTGTTGTCGTGCTCGCGCGTCGCGCGTCGCGCTGCTACCCTCTACTCCACCTGTTATGCAGCTGTGTGTGTGTGTGTGTGCAGGCCACTTGTTGAAATGCATGACATGCATTCCCGGGGCTGACAGCTCCCATGCAACGTACGACAGAGCCCCGTCCCGTCCCCCTCCCCTCGCTGCGGCGTTGCGCGCTGCGCTCTGCGCCCCCCGACGTCGCTACCATCCGTCAAGTGATAAGACGTAGCAGGTGGAGACACCGAAGTCGCCCCGGCGTGCCGGTGGCGTGCCCCCCTCCCCCGCGGCGTGTCCCTGGGGGGGTCGATTCTATCAATCAGGACGCGGCCCCCGCCTCGCCGGCCTCGCCGGCACACTGATTCCGACCGTCGCTCTGTCTCTCTCGCACTCGCGGGGCGGTCCCTAGGGGTGCGAGAGAGACGGAGCGGGGTGAAATTCAAGGGGATTGACACGACCTGAACCTCATGTCGTCAGAACTTGATGAAAGTTGGCTCAAATGTTACCCCCATAGGGGTAAGTAAGCCCACAAAATTTGAACCCTCTAGCTCAACTAACATGGGCGCAGTGAGCAATCTAATTTTCGCCTGAAATTCATTTTCACCGTTTTCAGCAAAATGCACATTTTTGGAAAAGTCGTCGCGCTGGCCGCCCCGACGGCCTTTCTTCCGCCTGATCGACGTTCCTAGACTCAAAATTGTCTGGGGAATCCGAATCTGGCGTCGGTTTTCCGCTAGCGTTCCGATAAAATTCCAAAAATGGCACTTTTTTACGGAAATTTAGTTATTTCAGGGGTTTACGCGATAGGCCGTATCCACTAGCCCCCAATCCAAACATGCCCGTTTCAACTTTTTTTCAGTTAGGGGACACCATAAGCTTAATTTTAAGTTGGGCCCCGATATTGTGTATGGGTCTCGTTTAGGAGCTAGCCCTATGCCCAACTTTTGACTTTTTCCCTAAAATTTGTTTTTCTGTGAAACCTTTAAAAAGGCATGCCATCCTCAAAAATCGTCCTAGGCGGCCAATAAAGTAGTCTAACGGACGCAGAATTTCCCGAGGATCACGATGCTGCACGTGCATTTGAGTTTTGGGGCCTCAAACACAGTCAAAACTCCAAAAAACAACAAATTTATGTCAAATGCCACAAAATGTTGAACGGCAATTTCGACCCTTTTCCCCGTCGCAAGGCCGCTTTGCCGTTGCCTAATCGGACTCCTTGGAGTTTCCACTTTGAGAATAAGCAGAAAAGGGTCAGCAGCCCAGCGGCGGCCAACGTGTGGCCGCCGCCACACTGGAAACTGCGGACTTCCCCGTAAGGACGAGGCACCGCGCCGCCCAGGTAGGCAACCAGTTTGACGCAGCCCTCGGCCACGGGCGGTGGAGGTCGTACGCGCCGCCCGGGTAGGCAACCAGTCTGACGCGCTAGGCCCGAGATTAAGTGGGGGTGGGGAGGGGGAGGGGAAGGGACGGTAGCGGGGGGTGTGAGACAACCGTCGACTGTTAGTGTTGTTAGTGTGTTGTTGTTGTTGTTGGTGGTGTATTGTGTTTTTGTGGCTGCTGCTATGTAGGTTATCACTTTTCGGCTTGAGGCCATAAGAAAGGAGCTCTCTCTGTGTGCGTTCGGGCTCGCCTGAAAAGAAACATATGAGGATTTAACTTCAGTTGAGGTTAAAAGAACTAGTACATTTATCAAGGTGGAACAACATACCCCCTACCGGCTTCCGCATCCTGAACCGATATGTAGATAAAACCTTCAACGGGATTAACAGGCGAGCCCGAACGCACACAGAGAGAGTTCCTTTCTTATGGCCTCAAGCCGAAAAGCGATCAACTACAAAGCAGCAGCCACAAAAACACAATACACCACCACCAACAACAACACTAACAGTCCACGGTTGTCTCACCCTCCACCCCCACTACCGTCCCTTCCCCTCCCCCACCCCACCCCCACAAAATCTCGGGCCTAGCGCGTCAGACTGGTTGCCTACCCGGGCGGCGCGTACGACCTCCACCGCCCGTGGCCGAGGGCTGCGTCAAACTGGTTGCCTACCTGGGCGGCGCGGTGCCTCGTCCTTACGGGGAAGTCCGCAGTTTCCAGTGTGGCGGCGGCCACACGTTGGCCGCCGCTGGGCTGCTGACCCTTTTCTGCTTATTCTCAAAGTGGAAACTCCAAGGAGTCCGATTAGGCAACGGCAAAGCGGCCTTGCGACGGGGAAAAGGGTCGAAATTGCCGTTCAACATTTTGTGGCATTTGACATAAATTTGTTGTTTTTTGGAGTTTTGACTGTGTTTGAGGCCCCAAAACTCAAATGCACGTGCAGCATCGTGATCCTCGGGAAATTCTGCGTCCGTTAGACTACTTTATTGGCCGCCTAGGACGATTTTTGAGGATGGCATGCCTTTTTAAAGGTTTCACAGAAAAACAAATTTTAGGGAAAAAGTCAAAAGTTGGGCATAGGGCTAGCTCCTAAACGAGACCCATACACAATATCGGGGCCCAACTTAAAATTAAGCTTATGGTGTCCCCTAACTGAAAAAAAGTTGAAACGGGCATGTTTGGATTGGGGGCTAGTGGATACGGCCTATCGCGTAAACCCCTGAAATAACTAAATTTCCGTAAAAAAGTGCCATTTTCGGAATTTTATCGGAACGCTAGCGGAAAACCGACGCCAGATTCGGATTCCCCAGACAATTTTGAGTCTAGGAACGTCGATCAGGCGGAGGAAAGGCCGTCGGGGCGGCCAGCGCGACGACTTTTCCAAAAATGTGCAGTTTGCTGAAAAAGGTGAAAATGAATTTCAGGCGAAAATTAGATTGCTCACTGCGCCCATGTTAGTTGAGCTAGAGGGTTCAAATTTTGTGGGCTTACTTACCCCTATGGGGGTAACATTTGAGCCAACTTTCATCAAGTTCTGACGACATGAGGTTCAGGTCGTGTCAATCCCCTTGAATTTTACCCAGCGACGGATTCGGAACCGCTCGCGGCAGCCTCGCCTCATTCACTGGAACCGTATCTCTGGAGGAGAAAGGAAAGGACCGTTCGGGGAAATAGGAGCTGCTGGCGGATTGAGTCCGCAGAGGTCCTTGAGGTCCTGCAGGCCCTTGAGGAACGCGAGCCCGCCCGGGGAAGAATCCGACGAAGCCACGTTCAAACTATTCTCATGGTTTTCGATTTTTGGATGTCGTTTTGTCGCTCATGCTTTCGAACGTGGGCTTCGGAAAGTAAAGGGGGTTCGTTCCCTTTGGGGCGGCCAGGTGGAACACATGTCATCAATGGCTTTACGTCCAGTCGTACCACTTCCTGTTATGTAAATCGGGCCATCAAAGGGACCAGACTAAGGGCCAGAAGGGCTGTTCGTGTGTGTGTGTGTGTGTGTGTGTATTGCCTTTCTTTTAAATGCCCGCCCGCCCTGACGCGAGAGCGCGCAGACGCGACAGGCCCTGTACCGCCGTCGTCTATTGTTCAATATTTGACACAGTGTATTTAAATTCAAAAGGGTTATTGAACGCGTGCGTCATACGTGAGCTCGGATAAAGGGAGTGCAACCCCCTCTGCATCCTCGTGAAGTGGCTCCGGGAAGGATGAGCAGGAAGAAGAGGGGGGGGGGTGCAGGTGTGGAGCCGAGGGGGGGGGGGGTCCGCGTAAGCCCTGTTGGGTCCCTGTTGGCATCGGTGTAAATCAAAACGATACAGCGCGCGGCGGGCTTGGCGGGTACCTGCACCTGCACTGCGATAAAGTAAGTGGAAAGGAAAGGGGGGGGGGGGGGAATCGTGTCGAGCGGGGCGTAAAGGGGCTCCGTAATCAAGGCTACAGTAAACCCGAAAGGCGAACGCCGTCGTCGTGTGCCTTTTATTCCAAGACGCCGGGCGCGTCGGTTTGATTTCGTTGGTGGCGCGTTTGAATGGAGCGTGTGGAGTGTGTGAGTTCCGGGGAAGCGGCAGTGTGAGTACAGTGTGAGTGGCGGAGGTCGAATGCAAACGGGCTTCTCGAAAACGGAACGGCCATTGTCGCTGCAGGGCCGCCTGCAGTGCGTGCACGTGGCCGTCGTCGCCGTGAATGAGGCAATGATTTCGCGAGGGCCCCGCCCCGCCCCGCCCCGCCCCACCCCGCCCCGCCCCGCCCCGCCCCGCCCCGGCTCGGCCCTTGTATCGCACGTCCCGGCTGACGAGTGTGACGAGTGGAGCCCCCGCCACTCCGCCCCGCCCCGCCACACCGGTGGGGGCTGTGAATGGCTGGACCATCTGTCGCCTTGGCCGACTCTTGCATCGCCGCGTGGCGCGCTTTTCTTGTCTTGCGAGTCTTGTGGGGATGTTGTCGAGTCGTCCGGGGCGGGGCGTGGCGGCGTGGCTCGGCGCAGGGCCTGCTGCTGGTGAGCACCAAAAACTTTGCCTCATATGAGGGCCGCGCTGCGACGATGCCGGGGGGTGTCGTGTGATTTTTGTTGTCTTTGTTTTTGGCCGCGGTCGTTGGCCCTGCTGATGTTGTTGTTGGTGTCGTCCTCGTCGTCGTCGTCGTCGCATTGCCGAGCATGCGCGGCGTCCAAATTAGCGTCTCGGTTATCTTTCGGTTTCCGGTTCACTGGCTTCTGAGGTGTTCGAACACACGTGGCTGATGGGCGGCCGCAAAAAATAAAAATACCCTTCACCCTTCCCCCCCTCCCCCCCAAAAAAAAATATAATAAGTGGAGTGTTTTGGTGTAGTGAAAATGCGACACGTCATTCGTGTGTGTATGTGTGTGTGTGTGTGTGTGTGTGTGTGTTGTGCGACGTCACGCTGCCGAAGGGCCGAAGGGCTGCTGCTGGGCCCTTGGCTGGGCCCCACAATGGCGTAGCGCCGCAAATTAAGGGGCCGTCCATCATGCAGGAGGGAGAGAGAGAGAGAGGGGGGGAGAGAGAGAGGGAGAGAGAGAGAGGGAAACTATAACGAGCACTTCGCGGGGCTGACGGTGCGCTTCGTACCTGTCCAGCTGTCTCGCTCTCCGCGACGGCCAATTTGCTCTCTGGGCGTGTGTGTGTGAGTGTGAGTGTGAGCGAATCGATTCGGAGGGGCGGAACCGCTTTTCCGGACCGAACTGGAGCCCTGGAGCCGCGCGAGCAACAAGTACGCGTACTACAGTGTATAAGTGCGTGCCTGCGCGGCGCGTGCGGCTTGGAGCTTCGAATTCGGTTGGGTGACTTTTCGGGCTTTTCAGCAGGACACTTCATCCCAGCGCGTGTGTGTGTGTGTGTGTGCGCGCCCCGGCGTTAGTGTTTGTGTGTTTGTGAAGTGAAACTGTATCGGGCGTCTCGTCTGAGGCAGTGCACCTGCGCGCTGCGCGTCGCTGGGCGGCGGAAGCTCACCCACCGGCCTGGGGCCCGAGCGCCCCGAGCGGCCCGAGGCCTTGGGGCGAAGGGCAGCCAGCCAAGCCCTGCTCGTCGAGCTGCTCGGCGGAGAAACGGAGAATGGGATTGGCTGATGTTTCAATCGGGGCAAGGCGAGGCAAGGCGCTGCAGGCTGCCCGTCGTCGGTCACTCCACTCGAGCGAATGAAAGGCTGGAAAATGTTTACTTTCCTGCGCCACTTGTCCCACAGCACTAGTCTGGCCGCCTCGCGCTGCTCGCGCACAACAGATGCTCTCTTTCAGGCAGCCTCCTTTTTCTGCCGAGCGAACTTGTAGTGATTCCGTCACTGTGAAAAGACTGGAGAGGCGAGCCGCCCTTGCCTTTTCTCTGGGAACAAACTGCACACAAATCGGCAGGCGACCGCAGAGAGGAGGCGGGGCGCCGCCGGCCCGAGCTGGCAGCCAGGGGTGCCTGCGCCTCGTCCTTCGAGTCCTTCGTCTGGAGGTCAGGATAATAGCCTCTTCATTGAGTCCCGCTCTGGTCCGCTACACTGCCGGAATCGGGGGTCCAGTTTCTGCCAGGGAGGCTGGGGGCGCTAGCCGTGCTTCAAGCGGATTACAACCTGGCCGTCTCTCCGCCCGTCCTCAGAGTCTCCAGAGCCCCGCAGCTCGTCAGGGCCTTTCAGTGTGTTGGATCACTGGATCGGCACGGCCCCGCTGCGGGACGAGCCGAGGGACGAGCACTCCCTGTCGCGCTGGAACGAGGTATGGTGCATTCAGTGAACCCTGTCCTCGCCGCGCTCAAAGGGAAGTTAAACAGCCACAGCCCCACTGGGGGCCTCATTGTCCGAGTGCTGTTCCGGTGCGTTATAAGGGTTCGATCTTTTGTTTTGCTCGTTGTTTCGAGGCTGTTTGCCACACTCATGATGGCACCAAGAAAAGGCCTGCATAGCAAAGGGTCGCCGCGAGGACAGGATTCACTGAATGGACCATAATGGCCAGCGCTGGGAGACGAGGCAAGGCGCGGCAAGGCGGGGAGGCGTGGGTGCAGCAGCATTTGAATAGAAGTCACCGGGGAATCGGGGAATCGACCTGCAGCAGCCGCCGCCTCGCCTCGCCGTCCAAGACGGCTGGCCGAGGAAGACCCGGGGGTGGGGGGCGGGGCCCTGTGGGAGGGGGAGGGGGAGGGGGGCGTGATGCAGGATGACGTTTCGACCCTCGTCCGGGAACGGGGCCCTCCTGCCTGGATGCTGCGCTCCACCGGCTGGAACCCCCGCCGCTAGTGCTGTCGAGGAGCGGGGACGATTCTGCCCGATGTTCGCCCGAGTTTCGTGTTTTTACCGAGCGTTCGGATTCGGATTGCTATATTTCCGTCGTTTCGGCCGATTTTATTCAACCTTTTTTGTGTGTCGGTGGCCGCGGTGTCGCGATGTCTTTATTGGAAAACAATCGGGCGGGCGGGGCGCGCTTCGCGCTTTGTAATTATCTCTCTCGCACCTCCGTCGCGTCGGCCGCGTCGGCCCGTCCAGGCGCCCAGGCTATTACAGGCCTAGCCGCCCCATTGTCTCCGCCGTGCCTAACGGTAGCGCTGCGAAGCTGCGAAGCCAAGCCGGCGATCGTTCCGTCGCTCTGTCTCCGTCGCACTCACGGGGCGTGCCGTACCGGCGCGAGCGAGACAGGGCGACGGAATCGGGCGGCCGGCGATGCCGTGGAGGAGGTGCAGGCTGTGCAGGCGCTGTGCAGGCCGCGCGGATTTATGCCCGATGCCCGGGCGACATGCTCGCTGGAGGCGCGCCAGCCCCGCCAGCGTGGCCAACAAGAACACGGAGACCGTTCCAGCAGTGTTCCAGCGGCGTCCCTCTAGCGGCGTCCCTCCAGTGGCGTCCCTCCAGCGCTAGTGGCGTCTCTCCAGCGGCGTCCCTCCACCGGCGTCTTTCCAGCGGCGTCTCTCCAGCGGCGTCTCTCCAGCGGCGTCTCTCAAGCCACGCCGCGGGCGGGGACTACTTTGCAGTCGATTTGCAGGCGGTTCTGCACTCTCGACGACGAGTAACGCCGCGGCGGTGGAAAGCGTCACGTATCATTACCGCGTGCTTTCGCGTCCCCCCGCGTGTCTGCACGCGCCGAGCCGCCAGGCGCGCGGATTGCTGGGCAAACAATGCGTGGCGTCTGCAGGGTGTGTAATCTTGCGGCCGGGCTGGGACTGCTAGGCCCGCCTGATGCCTGTGTTCACCGCACTTCTCCAGTCCATCTCCATCGAGACGCTGAAACCACACGGGCGCTAACGTGTCGTTGCTCTGTGGGGCCCCAGGGCGGCCCCAGGGCCTCCCCCAGGGCCGTGGGGCCCCCAGCAGTGGGTGGCCCCTGTGTGTGGCATTTGTAATTGCCTCAATCAATTCCTCTGCTCCCGCCCCGTGCGCCGTATCGCTGCACCGAGTATTGGAATCCAGGAGTGATGGTTATTGGAAGACGCGCGCGAGGGACAGCGTGCGCCGCCGGGAAAAATGACAAGTGAGGTTCTTCGGGGGGAGGGGGAGTCGAACCCGCGGCCCGCCCGTCCCGTCCGCGGAATCCCATTGTGACGCAAATAATTTGTCCTGGATGCCGCGCTGCTGCTGGCGGTGGTGATGGGCCGGCCGACAAGACCTGGGCCTTTCGGGGTCGAGTTTCGGCCTTCGGGGCCACAATCGTAAGGCCCGCCTAATGGGGCCGAGATCCCATCTTAGCTGCCGTCTTTTGAGCGTAATTCGAGTCCCATGCGACCCGGCGGACCCGGCGGACCCGGCACACACGGGCACACATGCTCCTGTCCTGCAGTGCGGACGGCAGGCTGCACCGGGCCGTTTGTTTCTTCACGGGAAAAAAGGTAAAGAGTCCCCTCCCTCCTCCCTCACCTGCGTGCCGCGTCATCTTTTCAATTTATATAGGACGTAAACGTGAGCAAGTTTGGGCGCTCACAACGGGGCAGTCGTTGAGTTTTTTTCCTGGTTCGTTCCTTGTCTCACTCGGAGAGGGGCACTTCTGTCCGTGTCTCGTTCTAACCCAATCCAAACACTCGGGGGGCATAACTTGTTTCCCTTGCGGACCTGCCGGCCGGCCGGCCACTCCCCGTCACGTTGTGTTCGTTTTTCGTCCTCGAGTCGTCCGGGTCCTCCGGGGTGGCGAATGTTTGTTTGGCGGGTAATAATGGTCCCGATTTGGTCCGAGTGTTTGAAAGGAGGACGTATTTGCCTGCCAGATGGCTTTCCAACAAAGCAGAGTGACGCAAGTGCAGCTGGTGCCCGCCAAGGCGGTGCCAAGGCGGTGCCAAGGCGGTGCCAAGGCCCTGATGGTGGTGCTGGTGCGAGAAATTGAATCCTGGTGCCTCGCCGGCCTAGTTTTTAGCCCCGCTTTTTGTGCCCCCCAAAGCAGCCTGAGACGCAACAGCCGGCGGGCCGCGGCGTGGCGAAGCAGCTTGACCGAAATTTCGAAACCATTTTTGGTTGGGGGAAAGGGCGACGCTGAGCGGGCACTCCGGTGGGACCCCTGGAAGTCCTGGAACGTCCTGGAAGTCCTGGAACGTCCTGGAACGTCTTTTACAGGCTAGGCTGGCTGGCGTTGCACTCATCGGTTATCGGACTGTATCACGGCGACTCCTTTTACGAGGCCGAACCTTTCAGGCCTCTCAGCGGGCTGACTTCGCCCCCCCCCCCTTTTCTCTCTCTTTGTCTGTCTCTGTCGCACTCGCGGGGCGGACCGGCGTACCGCGCGGGTGCGAGAGAGACGGAGTCAGTCCACTCGCTGAGTGGTGGATTATGTTATTAGGATAAAGCGAAGCGGTGCGTCCTGATTTATATAAAAGCGACTCGTTGTTTGGCGAAAGGAAAGGAAGAGAAAAGGACGGGGCTATCGGCGAGGTGCGACTTATTTTTGCCCTTTTCGGGACGAGCGGAAAAAAAGAGCCACCGGTGCGCTGCGCTCGGGGTGGGCGGGCGGCTCCCTTTGCCGTCCAGTCGGTCCAGTCGCTGCGCGGCCAAGTCGGAACGGCGAACAGTAATATGCTAATCTGCTTCCCCGCGCAGCGGCACAGCGCAGCGGCACAGCGCAGCGGCGCTCCTTGGCGGGTGAGTCTGGTTGCGCCGCTGTGCGCCGCTGTGCGCCGCCAAGCCACCCTCTCGCACGGATTGCCGCCTTCTCTCTCTCTCTCTCTCTCTCTCTCTCTCTCTCTCTCTCTCTCTCTCTCTCTCTCTCTCTCTCTCTCTCTCTCTCTCTCTCTCTCTCTCTCTCTCTCTCTCTCTTTTCAACGCGGACCGCACCGCCGCTACCTTTTCGCAGCTCTTCTTTTGTTTCCGGCAATATTTTTACGTCTTCATAAAAAAAAATGATCACAAAAAAATAAAATTGGCGGGGCGCGTTGCCTCTCTCGCGCGTTTGAGTCTCCGAATGTTTTTCTTTCTTTTTTTTCGCGTCTTTGCTTTTCTGCGCGCGGTGAGGCGCGCGGTGCCGTTTTGCGGAGTTTGCCTTCTTTTTACTGCTCATGACGGGGCGGGGCGGTGCCGGCAGTCTGTCGGCAGTGCTGATCGTGACTGGGAAATTACCCCGGGTCGCGCGGTGCCTCGGCGGTGTCCCGGCTTGCCTCGCTGATGGCGTTGTGATGCACCTGCAGGTGCTGCAGCGCGACTCCGGGGCCGGGAAGGGCATTATGACGGCCTTAGCACCTCGGCGTCATCGCCTCACTCCTCCCCGCCGTCATCAACGCCGCCGTCGTCGTCGCATTACAACAACAGCCTTGCGTCTTGCTTGATTTTGTACGGCGGCTTCGCCTCTTCGTCCTTTTTCCGACCAACATCATCATTTTTGAACATTTGCTCGGCCGTGCCGTTCCGACCGCCACTTGCGTGTGCCGGCCGCCGACGAGTCTTGCTCGGTGCAGCGCCGTGCGGCGACTGGAAGGCCGAGACTTGGTTCCGATTGGTCGGCCCTGGCCCTGTCATTAGGCCAGCACGCCCATTGGCAGACAGCCCTTCATTACGGCCCTTGCAGTGTGCCTTCGTGGCGTCCTTTGGGACCTTTAGGCCCTTCAGGCCCTTCAGGCCCTGGACGTCTCTGTCTGGGATTCGGATGGCATGGCAGCGGTGTCGCACTCTGTGTGTGTAGTGTCGGTGCCGCTTGCGTCTTGATCGGGCACCACATGCACACTAAGTCACACACACACACACGCACACACGTTGGTGCGCTTTGCGTCCGCGCTTGCAGGTTGCGCTGCTTTTGATTAATGCTGATGAACGGCATGAAGGCTAATTAGCCCGGTGATGGACTGCGGACTGCATGCAGTCGTCTCAAGCAAGCAGCCCGCACGGCCTGCACGGCCTGCCCGGCCTCGGGGCGCATCCATCATGCGCAGCCAGCGAGCGCGCGCGCTTTTCCGCGCATGTTTGTTTTTCTTTTGTTTATTTTGCTGCTGCTTTTCGTGTTTTCGCTCGGTGACCGATAGGTCGCGCATGGTTTGGCGCCGCGAGCTAGCTTCCGCCTTGTGTCCTGGAAGTGCGTTGTCGATCGCACTGTCGGGCGGCGCGTCCGCACACACACACGCACACACACACACACACACACAGCAGGGTGCTTTCTGACCGCGAAAGGTCGAGGAGACGTTGCGTGTGTGCGTGTGTCTGTGCGTGCGTGTTGCCATAATCGTCGTGTGCGTGCAGGTACTCGTGGGTACCGAGTGCCACACGCGAGGCAACACGCGGCCGTTGGCTGGTGCGTGTACTGCTCGGTGCACTCGATGATGATGATGATGATGATGATGATGATGACGAGCCGTTGGAGCGGCAAACTGACATATACGCACGCCAAAAATAATAATTGTTGTTTCGCAGCGTAGGGGCGCTGGGATGGCGGCGCGCTCTGCGCCCTGCCCGTCTCAACGGGGCCTGTCATTGTATTAGTGGCGCCAGCCCGCCCCGCCCGCGCGCGCATCCCACTAACCTCGTTTCGCTAATTCAATGTATATTCAACGATACGTGCTGTGTAGTCTAGCACTAGGGAGGGTTATCTAATATGTGATGAGATGTTAGATATTCCGCAGCGGTTAGCTCTCCGCCTCGGCCACCTGTTTAGTATTGTAGTCTGAGGGGAGGGGGAAGGTCTGAAGGGCCGAACGCAGCACAGTGGGCCAGAAGATCGGCGGAGGCGGCCAAAACTCCAGACGCGTTTTGAGCTCCAGAGTCGCTAAATGGGACTCAAACCGAACGTGTGACCCCGCCAATGGATTCCTTGTTCGGAGAGCAATCCATTGATAGGGTCACACGTGCGGTTTGAGTCCCATTTAGCGACTCTGGAGCCCAAAACCCTTCCGGGATTTTGACCGCCTCCACCGGTCTTCTGGCCCACTGTGAGTCTGCGCTGTGGCGGTAACGGAGGGTCCCCACTTCCAGTGCAGGGCCTTACAAGGGCCCCGCGGATTAGCGAAGGGCCGACATATGCTGGAAATAAAATGCGGCGCGTGGGGTGCGTCGCGACCCACACTGTTTCCTCAGGCTGTGGTGGGCCTCCACTGGGGCGCTGTGCGCGTGCGAGGGATTACAGTGGGGTGGTGGAGGGAGTCTCTCTCTCAGACACCACAGTGGTTTCCATTTATTTACCAACACGGAAAAATATCAATTTTTCAAAATGTTTTTTTTTTCTGGCGACTTTTCTTTTTGCGTGAATGTGTGGTGGTGTAATAACCGCGAGTCCAGCGAGCGCTGGCCGCACCCCGCCGCGCTGCCCGGAGTAACACGCTTGATGTGTCATCGCCCGGGTCATAACTAAACCGCTCCTCCTGACCGTTGTCTTTCTTTTGTGTTCCAGGTGAGTCCCGTGTAGTCCGCGCGGCTACTGCTGCGGCCGCTCGTGTGGTTCGGGCCAGAACTGCAGCCGACAACACCGCACACACACACACACACACACACACACACACACACACACACACACACACACACACACACACACACACACACACACATGCACACACGGCCAGGAAGCGGGTGAGTCTAATGTTTGCCCATCTGTCTTTGCGCACTCGTGTCGGCTCGCCGCGTAATCTCTTGGGGACGGCGAAGCGCGATGCTTCGTATGCAAACACGCTACTTTCGGGACTCGGCCGTGTTTTCGGTTTCGCACGTGGGCCGCCTATCAGGACTTCCCTGCCCCCTCCACATGCTGTTGTACGGCGGCGTGTTGTAGTCGAGTGTTTGCTTCCTGCGGCCTGGCGGGGCTGGCAGGGCCCCGCACCCTCCCCGAAACGCAGGCCTACGCCAACGCTGCAGCGTGCACCGGGTTTGACGTGTGTGCTCTGGTTTCCATCGCCCCCGACCTGCACTCTGGGGCATCATGGCTGGGGCATGGCCCTGCAGCTGCCGTGAGAGAGTGCCTTTCTGTGTGCAGCCGGCTGACCTAATTGTGTTGCTGTGTCTCCACTTTTTGTTTCTGTTCTTTTGGGGTTCCCATCTCGCGGCGAACGGCGCCGTGAATGATTCACGCCCGTGCCGCAAAAGGGGTACTACGGCGCCCCCCTGGTTTCTAATTGATCGACGCAATCTCTCCGGATGGGGCGTTAAATTTTAACGCCGTCGTGGAAAATTGGGCCCGAAAGAGCTGCCGGGCCGCGCCGCGCGCTGCGCCGTTCCGCCTGCTAAATGTTTCTCTCACGGGGTGAAATTTTAACACGCTTTGGAGCCGGCACGATAGTTAGCCAAGGAAATGGCTTCAATTACTTGCTCATTCTAGGCGCGCTGCTGTCCGGCAGCTGGGGTGCTGGAAGGGAAAAAATATCTCCGCGCGAGATAAACCCAAACCCCCCGGCAGATCCTCTTTTTTCACGTTTTCGCGCGCGAGCAGGCTGCTCCTGCTTTTTGAGGAGGAAATCCCCTTCTAATGCTCCGTCTGACCTTTGATCTATTGAGTTCTGTCTTCGCTGGCTCGCCTTCCCCGCCCTGCCGGCCATTTCGATGAGATTCTTCTTCGCACCGCCTATCAAGCCTCGCTAAACAAAAACAACGAAAAAAAAGAAGGTTTAATTTTGTTGTTGTGTCTAATGAGCACCAAGGGCCAGGGGTGCAAATTTTCTGCTCTGGTTTGCGTTGCGTAATGCGTCGGATGTTGGCTCATGTTAAACGGTGTTTTTGCTTCCTTCTTTTGTTGTAGTTTCATTTTGTAATTTCATTTCTTCTGTTTTTTTTTTTCACCTCTGAACTTGAGTAATGACTTTTGCGACGGCTTAGCCCGGCCCTCTCTCCCTCTCGCCTCCCGGTTGCATGGTGGCTGCCTCCATAATGGCTTCGACGGACGGCACAACTGTGTAACACTACGAAGTTACATGTGAGTGTTATTTATCAAAAAGTCCCGTGTTGTCCCCCTCCATTCAATTGCGTGTTCGTTGGAGGTAATCACAAGGGTAATAATAAAGCACCGACACGTTATGCACCCCCCGCGACCTAGCGGTGACCCGGCGCGGCCCCGCCCGCCACGCCGCGGCCCGCGGCCCTGGACCGTTCTGGACCGTCCTGGACCCCTTCGGAAGTCAGGCGCTCTTTTGCGATCCCGAGATTTATCACCACGATGATGGCTGTGTGTGTGTGTGTGTGAGCGGAATGCCTTGACCTGCTGGGCCGCAGCAACAACAACAAGAGGTCGCGGCGAGGGCAAGGCCAGTGCCCGAGGGTGCAGCAACAACAACAAGGGGTGGGACGAGGGCAAGGGGTGCAGCAACAACAACAAAGGGCAAGGTCAGTGCCGAAGGGTCGCGGCAGCAACAACAACATGGGAAAGGGTTGCAGCAGCACACAAAAGGGGCGGGCCGGTAAGGGGTGCAGCAACAACAACAAAAACAAGCGGGCCGCCGGGCCAGACAGGCAAGGCAGCCAGTCGAGAAAATCGTCGAGTCGATGAATTGAAAAGCTCATCACCTCTGCTGGCTGCGTCCCGTTCGTTCCGCCGGCCGCTCCCGCGGGACCCCCGGCTTCTTGCAAAGTTTGCCGACGGGGCACTTAGCAGACCTGGCGGGGCCTGGCGGTGTGCAAGTCCTCGACCAGCCGTGGCACAGCCTGCGCAGCCGGGCGGAAGCGAGAGCTCTCGACTGCTCTCTCTCTCTCTCTCTCTCTCTCTCTCTCTCTCTCTCTCTCTCTCTCTCTCTCCCTCTCTCTCTCTCCCTCTCTCTCTCTCCCACGGCTCCCTGCCGGTCTTTATCGGCGGCGTTTGAATCCGAGGACCAATTAGCGAGCTCGTTCTAATGCAGTGTTGCTGTCCGTTATCAAAAAGTTGAAAGTTATTCCATCCCGGCTCTCGTGTATTTCTTTTCCTTCTCGCCGCTCTCCTTGGTGGAGATGGCCCTGCTGCTTTCATCTCGCTGGGCTGCTGCTTTCCAGCGCAGGGAGGAGGGCTGTCCACCTCTTAGCGCAGCCTCGCACGGTTATAAATGACTTCTCTGCGGGAGCAGGGGACTGCGCGTACCCTCCACCATAAGTAGAAATGAGGGGGGGGGGGGTGAATTGGCGCAGGGGCGTACACACGGGAAGTGCTTCCTTTAGACGCACGCACACACAGACACGCACACGCTCTCGTGGCGGTTGAAATATCTTCGCGAAGAAAAACTTATGGCCATGCCAGAAAGGAAGGCGCACCCTCTCGAGCAGAGTATCGCGCGAGAACACTGGGTGTGCGTCAGTGTGTGTGCGCGTACCTTTTTTGCATCCCCACGCCACTGTATGCTGGCTGCTCTTCCTCAGCCTATCGCAACATCTCCCTGCCCATCCTGCTGGCGTCGTGCCACTCCGCGCCGTATAGTGTCTGTTTCATTTTACCCAAACGGCCCCATTTTTGTGCTGCCGCTGCTCCCGGTGCTGGAGGCTGTGCTGGAGCTGTGCTGGAGGCACCGGAGGCAGGGATAGGCCGCCGTCGGCTCCTTTTGTCGCGCGCTCTCTCACACACTGCATGTGCGCCGAGATAAGGTCATTCTAATTTTCCCTCTCTTCCTCCGGTTTGCAGTGTACTCGAAATCACAGAAACGAAGACGCTTGCCTTTTACCGCGCGCCTTCCGTCCGCGAGGCTCCGCGTCCACCAATTATGTAAGGGCGAGAGAGAAAGAAAGAGAGGGACGCTAACCAAGAAGAGAACATGGCGGCGCGGCGCTGCCCGCCGTCTCGCGCGCCATTTCCTCTTGTATTACCGCGCATACTTGAGTTTCTTTACATAATTTCAAATTACGATTGTCAGGGAGATTGTTCCGGGATGAATGGGGCGGAAAGCTGGCAAGCACGGCGAAGCGATGCGCGGAGGGAGGGGAGGGGAGGGGAGGGGGCGTCGGTATGAAAAGTCTCAGTGCACCAGTTTTTGTTTGAGGGGCCGCGCGCCGCGCCGCGGACTGCCGGCCTCGGCTTGCCTCAGCTTGCTTCAGCCAAACGCTCCGCAAATAAAAGGACAGCCAGTTGTAATCCCCGGCCGATCCGTCCCCCTCCGCACCTCGCCGCCCCTCTCCGCCGCTGTGCAGAGAGTAGCCTCCGTTTGTTATTCTAAGAAAGTGTTTCTGCCGTCCTCCGCGGCCGCTTGGCCGCCGACGCCGCGCTGCTGCCTCCCCTTCCCGCCCTCGCGGTCGTAATTCGTGCGCGACGTCCGCGGGTTCGAGTCCCGCCACCGGCTGCCTTTTTCGCCGCGCCGTCGGCATTCGAGGCCAACACTGGCGCGACCATCGCCGGCACGACGCGTTTCCCTGTAATTGCCCCCGGCTGCTCATTCGGTTGTTCGCAAATGAATTTCCGCCGCCCCGCCCCGCGCCGCCACGACACTGTTCGGCCCTCGGCGCCTTGTCGCGAGCGAGGCAAGGCGGCGGGGCAAGGCGTCGTTGCCGTAATGGAGTTGTAGACGGTTTCAGGCTCTAGGCGCCAATTGACTTCCATTCATTGCCCCCAAGTGCCGCGGGCCACCCTCCCCCCTCCCCCCTGCCCGGGGCGCCGTCGTCGCCCCCTCCCTCTTCCCTCCGCCGTGGACTGATATGCCGGGCAAACACTGTCGATTTCCATTTCCGGGGCCGTCATTACACAGGCAGGGCGCACCGCCCAAGCAGCGACACTGGAAAGGGGGAGGGGGGAGTCCTTTGTCTTGGCGGTCCAGCCTGCCAGCGTCGACGGCGTCCTGGCCGCACCGCCGCCTTGATTCGCAGCTGCCCCACCGGCCACCTGTTGTGCGCCTCGACTGTGAGGCTGACCGGCTGTCTTTTCGCCTCCGGACGCATGGCCGCGCGGAACGATTCCGGCAGGTAACTTACCGGTCGGACTCTCGGCGTGGTTTGCTCGAGCCTCGCAAAGTTTGAGGGGCTGCCTTGCCTGCCTGCCCGCCCGCCCGGCGTGCTGCGGTGAGGCCAGCCGTGATGCCAGCCTGCCAAGCCCCGCGGACGCCAAGTAGGGCACTGGCCTGCTCACGCGATATGCAGCGGAATGCGCCCCGTGCCGCTGCACTGTAACTGCATGCACTGCCGAGGATGCGCTGCTCCACATTTCGCGCGAAAGCGACTGTGTGTGTGTGTGGGGGGGGGGGGGGGGGTGGTGTTCGAACGGGCTGCTGGCTGCGGGTTACGACGACGGCCGCGGTGGGTCCGCGGAACGCCCCGCGGAACGCCCCGCGGAACGCCCCGCGGAACACCCCGCGGGACGCCCCTGGCCGTAAAGGCGTTTAATCCCGGCGCTTTGCGACGGTACATGTGACGGCCAGGGCGGGGCGGGGCGGGGCGGCGTGCTCGCGGGTGGCGGCGCAGTAAACACGCGGACTAGACCGCCACTGACGGCCCGACGGCCTGACGCGCGCTCCGCCAGGACGTCATGACCGGCGTCCCTTTGGCCGGCCGCCGCGGTGGCCCCGTTCCTCGTTTCGCGGTGTAGGGGCGGGGCGGGGCGGGGTGCTCCCTTTGCGCGCATCTGCCGTCGGGGCAGTGTGGGGTGGGGCGCGGTGGGCGGAAGGAAGGAAGGACAGCAGGCGGCGAGTCCCTGCTCCCCCTCCCCGGTCCGGCCGGTCATCGTCCGTAATTGGAGGTGAGCAAGCACTTAGTACGTAGTGGCCGACGTAGTCGGCGTAGTGGATGGGATGGGGGACGCCGCATTCTCCAGCAGCAAGACTCCCGGCTGCAGCTTCCAGGCTCCGCAGCGCAGCGCGACCAGCGCGTCGAACTTGAACTTGGCGCGCGGGGCGGCGGGGCGTAGCGGCAGCGAGGCTCGCGGGAAACAAAACGGAGGGCGTCTTGTTGTTGGGGAGCCTCGACTGCCTTCGCTGCGCGCTGCGCTCTTTATCTTGACTGATGACGCTTTTATCGGCAGCCCCTTCCAAGCCCTGCCCCGCGGCCCGCGCTATTCTAGCCTCACATCTGTCTCGGCGTCTCGGTCGTCTCGAGCCACTCGGGGGTCAAGAAGAAGAAGAGGCAGCCGACGACGACGCGGCGGCATAGCACACTGCATAGCACCGCGACGGCCGCGCCACAGCAGCTCATTTACGGAGCAAAGCTGCACGGCTTTTCTTGCTCTGCGGGGGGGGGGGGGGGCTCGGAATGCAGTGCAGTGCAGCCGGCAGCCAGAGAGTCAGTCGTGCCCGTGGATGTTTATTCTTTTAATTATGCCCCTTGAAACGCAACAAAAGCAGCTGCAGCTCTTTTTCTCCTCGCCCCCTTCTCCTCCTCCTCGTTGGCCGCGGCGCGTTGACACGTGAGTGAGCGGCGTGCTGGCGTGCCGTCGCTGCCTCCACTAGAAGTGCGGCAAGTGCGCGGCGAGTTGGCGTGAAGGCCTTCGGCTGCCTTTGGCTCCTTCGGCGCGACGACGCGTACCGCGGGAGTCCGGCCGGGACGGCAGTCTCTGGCCGCGGGGCTCGCGTCGAGACGCCGCCGAGCTAAGTGGCTCCTAGGAACCGGGAAAGAAAAAGGCCCGCCTGTCTGCCTGACTGTCTGTCTGTCTGCCTGACTGTCTGTCTGCCTGACTGTCTGTCGGAGCGCCCCGTCGTCGTATCGGGGGGGCCGTCACTGCTTGCGCCCCACGGACACCACAATGACCTTCGCAAATGTGATCTCACTGACAGACAGACAGACAGACAGACAGACATGCAGACAGACAGTTTGCAGCAGGAGCTAGTGCACCCACCGGCCGCGGCAGCCGAGCCGATACAACGCCCCATCTCCAATTAGTGCTGCATGCCGGTGAGGCCCGCGGCCGCGGCCAGCCCGCAGAGTCGTTTTCGTCGCTCTGTCTCCCTCGCACATGTAGGGCTGGCCCCGTGAGTGCGACAGAGACAGAGCTCGGAATCAGTGTGCTGGCGTTGCTTCAGGGGGCGGGGCGCGCCACCCGTTGTTGCGCGACTGCTTCAAATAGCTTGCAATTACCGCGCTATTTTTCCGGGGAAGACGGCGCGGGCTGCGCTGCCGGTGACGGTGTGGTTGGCCCCGGCGGCGCGGTGGACGGACGGCCACTATAGTCCGTGACAACGTTTCTGTGCAGAGACCTGGCTTGGGGCGTACAGTCACTACGCAAATGCATCTTGGTTCAGCGTGCAGGGCCCGTGCTGTGGGGAAGGAGGGTCGGCCTACCTGCCATCCCCAAAGGAGGCGGGGCGCCTAGTACCGATTTCGATTTTCGCTAGGGTTAATTGTTTAATGATTTGGAGGTCATATTCTTCATCCTCGCGCAAAGAGAAGAAAATAGATACCAATCACTTGTTTCTACGACGATTTTGAAGGACGTAGTTGCCCGTTAAACAAGGTGTTCAAACGAAGCATCTGCCGGCTAAAATTCGAACGGAGCGTCGTAGAAACATGATTCAAACATGCTCTTACTCTCCATTCTGTAAGGAATCCAAAAATGTTTTGCGTTTTACTCTCAAGTTGTTGGAAACTAATTTTCCTAGATTTATGCTAATTAGTCTCGGCTCGTCTTCCGAGAAGGTCCAGGACCAGACAGCGCGACCGTCACCAGGCGGCCCCGCCCCCACCCTGCGTGTCGCCGAGGCAAAAATGCTGTGGACTGTACCGACTGTACAAAAGTAGAGCAGACCATGTGTCCCTTCCCTTCAGGACACATGTGTATGCCCAAGGTGCCGATTTTTGACTGTAAGTGTACGGCCCGAGCCAGGTCTCTGCACAGAAACGTTGTCACGGACTATAGAAGTGCGGCGCTGGTGCACTGATGGTCGCGCGGTCCACTGGCTTTCGGCATCATTATGCCGGGGACAACTAACTAGCCGGCGATCGCGGCCCGGACAGACTCACTCTGGACGGAGGCGCGCCGGACGGCCGGACGGAGCCACCGAACCGCAGGGAGTGCGCTGTCTCTCTCGCACTCGCGGGGCGCCCCGTAGGGCCGCAGGCGTGCGAGAGAGACAGACCAGCCCGGGCGAGTGGAGTGACTCTGGCGGCCGCAAGGCGGTAAGGCGAGCCGGGCGGCTGGAGCGACTGGAGCGACTGGAGCGTGCGCGCTTGCTGACCGCAGGGCCGCAGGGGCAGGGGCACTAGTCCAGCTACCTGTCGGCCCGTCGCCGCGTCCCCGAGTCCCCGCGTCGCCGGACAGATATAATATTCGCAACGCAACCCGGCCGCTGCATCCAACGGACCAGCCTCCAGTGGCGTAGCGGGCGTCTGCTGGAGCCTCCAGTTCTCCAGTGGCGTAGCTGGCGAAGCTGCTGCTGGAGACTCCAGTTCTCCAGTGGCGTAGCTGGCGAAGCTGCTGCTGGAGCCTCCAGTTCTCCAGTGGCGTAGCTGCGGCGAAGCTGCTGCTGGAGCCTCCAGTTCTCTAGTGGCGAGGCTGGGCCGGCCGATGACAGGCTAGTTAGGCAGCCCGGCGAGATATCGATCTGCGGGTCGGCCGGTTAGTTGACGCATGAGGCCTAATAACAGAGTGCGCCTCGTCGAAGTGACCCTTGGTACGCCGCGGCCACGCCGCCACGCCACTGTACGCCCACGACGCGCCGGCCGCGCCGCGCCACCAGAAGAGCGTTGAACCAATTAGCGTAATCAGTTTGGGCAGCAATGCCGTCCGTCACGTCACGGCGCTAGATTGGGACGGCATCGCCGTTTTGTTTGCATTTGCATTGGCGTCGCTGCTCGCTCCTCTGCGCGGCTTGCTGCGGTCGGCTCTTGAACCCGCCCCGCCCCGCCCCGCCCCGCCCCGCCCCGCCCCGCCCCGCCCCGCCCCGCCCCGCCTTGGCCCTACGGCCCTGCACCTGACCCGGCCCGGGCCCGCAACTTGTCCCTTGGTGCGGTGCCGAGCGGGGTACCTCGCGGTTTGGCTGGGCTGCGGTCTGGTCTCCGAGTGCCGCGACGACGACGACGACGACCCCGGAGAGGAGTCCCTCGGAAGCCGCGAAGCCGCACACCGCTAGGACCATCGAGCTTGGAGCGCCGACAGTGTCGTGACTGGCGTTCCCATGAGCAGGCGCTGCTTGCTTGACCGCAGCATCCATTTCGAAAAGTGCCGCTCCTGTCTCTCTCGCACTCATTGGCCGTGCCGCTCGGGCGCGAGAGAAAGAGAGAGAGAGAGTCCGCTGTGCATCACTAACGAGTGTGAAGCGATATGACAGTCCATGATTACGAAGGGTGTGTCCGCTGTCCGCCGGGTGGGTGGTCGCGTCCCCGAGGGCGGCGCGGCTCGGCGCGGCGCAGGACCGCCAGGACGGCGTCAACGGGAGGTTCTCACGGTTGGCGCCTCCCCGCCGCGCCCTTTTTGGACTGACGAGAAGGGCTGGCTGCTGTCAAGGGCGAAGGGCCTCGAAGGACCCCGGGGCAGGCAGGCAATGGAGGGTCCTGGAGGGTCCTGGGAAGGGAAAGGGAATCTGCCTCCTGTTCCACAAGATTAGCGCGTGCCGGCTTCGCTTTTCGCTTTTCGAACCCACGACGCCTTCTTGCTTCTCTTCCCGCTGTCGATCTGGGAGGCGCGCTGGTGTGAGCGCAACCAACTCGTCCAGTTTAGAGCTATGGACGCCTTTTCGGGGACTTACCACCGTGCGGGGGCGGGGGTGCAGTTCGTGTGAGCGGAGTGCGCCGCGGCGCTTTTGTCGCCTTTTGACAGGCCTATCCGGCGTGGTGGCCGTAACTCTCACACGCTCTCTCTCTCTCTCTCGCTCTCTCTCGCACGCACAGACACACAGGGCGTTTTGTTGTCGAGTGCATGGCCATCGTCGTATCGCTTCGGGCGCGGCTGTCTGTGTGTGTGTGGTAGTGTATGTCTGTGTGCAATGGTCCCGCACTTCTAATGCGCATTCGCGGGACAGTGGTGCGGGGGTGGGGTTGTGAAACAGTGTCGCCGTGTGAACTTTGCACACACACGCACACACAGACACACAGACACACTCGCAGTGCCAGTGCCGCGGTCGTCTCGGCCGCACCGCGCGGGTTAAGTATTTCCGGTGCGCGCTTTGACCGCGCCACCGTAAAGCGGGAACGCGCTTTCGGCTCTCAGAAAGCTGGTGCACTTGTCCCTTGCTTTGCCCCGCTCTGCCGCCGCCGCCGCGCCGCCGGGTCGCTCTAATTTATTCATAGATCGCCATGACAAAACTATCTCAAATAAGAGGCAGATAACCCTCAACGGCCGGGTCGGCTTTATGCTTTATCCTGGTGCCTTATCGTGTCACTCATTCACAAGCGCGCGCGCGCACACACACACACACACACACACACACACACACACGCGCACCTGGCGTCGCATCCCTTATTCGGCGGCTCGTGTGCTGCGTCAACTAACTCTGTAATCTGAAAATCCGTTTTTTTTCTCTTCTTGTTTTTGTTTTTCTCGCTCCCCGTTTCGTTTCGTGGGTCCCTCTGCTCTCGTCAGTCAGGGCCTCGGCAGTCCTTGATGGAGTGTCGGCGTGTCGCTGATCCACATCCCCCCCCCCCCCTCCGCGTCGCGGCCTCCCCCGTGCAGTGCCCTGCCCGTGCTGGACGCGGCGACGCAGCGGGCGGGGTGAAAACCGGTACAGCCGGTCCAACCCCTTCCTCCTCCTCGTCCTCCTCTTCGTCCTCCGCGGCCCCGAGCCTGGCGGTGCGGTGTGGCGTGGCTGGCGGGGGTGAGAGAGACGCGACGTCCCGGCGTCCCGGTGATGATGATTCAATTGCGTCACGGGCCGAGTGTGTGTGTGTGTGTGCGTTGGAGAGGGAAAGAGAGAGGAGGGGGTTGAGGTATCTGCTTATTGGCGGTGCTGTCGAGTTGCAGGGAAGCCCAGGACGCCGCCGGCCATCCTGCTGCGCCACGCGGCGGCGGCGAAATATCAAAAGCATTTACGTACCGCTTTTTCTCCCCAGCTGCTGCTTCTTGTTTTCTCGTTGTTCTTGCTTTCCTTGTCGTCGTTGCCGTGCCGCGTGCCGCCACCGCGTGCAGCTCGTGCAGCAGCAGCAGGGCTTTTGGGAAAAGTTGTTTTCTGCGCCGGTGGCTTACAGTGTGGCGCCCCTTCGGGAGCACGGCGAGGAGGACGCCGGCTGGGCGGTGGCACACTGCGTGGCACCCGGTGGCGGCGGTCCCACGGCGCGGGCGGCACCCAGCGTCGCAGCATCCGGGGGCAGCCACGGCAGGGTGTTTGACGGCGACCTCATCCCAGCGGCCCAGCCACTACTCGCTGCGCCCCGCCACCGCGGTCTTAGATGTGACCTCGAGATAGAGGACGCCGTCCCTCCGATATGCAAAGCGGGGAAGGGTAGGGCTGCACCAGCCGGCCAGTCGGCGAAAGGCGGGGCGGGGCGGGGCGGGGCGGGGCGGGGCGGGGCGGGGCGGGGCCGAAGGGGTTCGTTATCTGATTGTGTAGCGGCGGTGAGAACTGTCTCACCTCCCGGACAAAGTGCGGGGCGTCTTGCGGTGAGGGCGAAGCAAGGGGAGGGGTGGCGGGGAGGCCCGGCGTCGCGACGCTGTACTCCGTTTGCTGTGTTTACCTTGGCCTCCGGGCACTGACGACGCCGACGCCTCCGCGCCGCCGCGGCGGCAGTTCGTTCCGTTCGCCTCGTTGGCGCCCTGTCGCCCCCCTCAGTGGTTCGCGAACCGCGAGGCACCGCCAAAAAACAGCAACACGCGGTGGCGGTTGCAACGAAATGTCGCACTTACTACCTGCAGCGAGGGCGTGGTCGGATTTCACAGTGCTGTTGTTATTAGCGCTCTGGTTCGCGTCCCCGCGGCCCAGCCGCCCGGGGGGTGTCACAGTGCGCGTCACACACGTCACACACCACTGTCGCTGTGAGCGTGTGAGTGCGCGTGTGTGAGGGGGTCGCCTTTTGACAAGTCCCCGAACACAATGGGGGCGAGCGCGCGAGACAGCTTATTATAATCACGTCGACTATTCTTATTTCTCGGCCGACTGGAGTCAGCAGCGGTGCTGGCGGTGGCTGTAGCAGATTCGAGTGGAGGGTCTTGTTCTGCTGCAGCGCGCGGCGCGGCGGCCTCTTGCATTGCCGTTTGATGAAGTAGAGATGCTATGCGCAACTGCCGGACAATCCTTGCCTCCCCCTCCCCCCACTCCTTTCCGGTACTCGAGTGCACGAGGGGCGGTATTTCGAGAGGCGCCCCCCACCCTTCCCCCACCCCCACGGACTATACAGTCGGGGGCGCGCCGCCGAGGGTCATTGGCGCCCGCGCGGACAACGCGGACAAGTGTTGCGAGAGAGTTTTGGAGTTCCAGCGGTCCGCCCCGGAACAGTGCTGCCGTCGCTCTGCATGAGTCATTAGCGACACTGGAAGTGGAGTGCGCGCGCTCCAGCCGCGACAGCGGGCCGAGACGCTGGAGAGGCCTCGGACAACGACAAGGTGCACGAGAGGCCCTCTGCGGGTTAATTCCGATGTTTCGTCATTGTCCTGCCGCTGGAGAAGAAGAAAGGGAGAGGAAGGACTCTGGAGGCGCCCCGCCCCGCCCCGCCCCGCCCCGCCACCACGCCCAGCTGCTCTTGTTTTCCGGGCGCCTCCTCGCGCCGCTTTGTCACGTCAAGCCTTTTGTGGGCCTCGTCATCAGCGCCCTCTTACGGCAGCCTCTCTCTCTCTCTCTCTGCGCGCGTGTGTGTGTGTGCGTGTGCGTGTCTCGGCGCGGCCCTCTAGAACCGCCCTGGTGCTTCCGGCCCCGCAGGAAGGAGCGAGCGAGGGCCTCGACGAGTCGACGACGACGCCCTGGGCCTGGGCCCGTTTTAGGCGCCGCCTAAATTCAACATTTTCTCTTCTGAACAAGGAAAAACTTGGCTGACTTTGTTGTTTTTGTTGTTGTTGTTGCAGGCGTGTGGCCGCTATGTGGACGCCGCGGCGGTGCCGGCCGTCGCGCGCATGACATGACCCCCACGGCCATGGCCAAGGCCGTCGTCGTCGCGGTGCTGGCGGCCGCGGTCCTGTGCCAGGCGGTGCAGGCCGTGGAGGGCCCCGACCTCGACTTTGATGGTGAGTACGCTGCAAGCGCAAGGAAGGTGGCGGGAAAATTTGAAAAAGTCCGCGCGGCGCGGCCGGTATTCGAAGCCGGGGTCATGACGTCGTCGTGACCCCGCAGTGTGTGGGAATGATGGATGCGCGCGCTTTCTGCTTTGTGAAATTGAAAAGCCACGTGTCTCTCCCCCGACGGAAATCATTTTTCTATTTTATTTTTCCCTTTCTTTTCATTTAATGACTCTGGAGGAACAGCGGGCGGTGTGTGCGGGACAGCGCGCGCAGCACGCAGGTTATTGGTTCCAGCCCACACGTACAGCGGCACGGCGGCACGGCGGCACGGCGCCCCCGGTGCGCCCCGCGAGCCGCGAGACGGGCCCACACTGTAACTGCTTGTCCATTCAGTGCCTGGACGAGGCGAAGCGAGGCGCAGGCCCCCGGACTGGATCACACACAATGGTCGCTCCGATAGGCCGATAGCTTGTCTATCCTTTTCCCATAAAGCCCTGAATTATCGAGAGACACGTGTGTCACTGCGTGTCACTGGCGCTGCAACGGGTTCGTCGACGCGGACGTGAGAGTCGCGGCCCCCCGCGGGGTCGCCGCGGTGGCCGTCGGGGTCCCCAAGAATGCCGCCGAGCCCCCGTGGCCCCGGCCGGCCTGCGCGGTGTGACTCGTCGTCCGGAATCGAACGGGTGCCTCGGAACGGCCGTCGTCGCCCTGTTTTCCCTCGCCGAAAAACGACGGCCGACGTGGACGTGAAAGCTGCACAAATGCGAGATATTTATGCCCCGTGCCCCGCGACGGCGCGGCACGGACGGCGCGGCCCCGCGGGCGCTTTTTGGCAGTTTTATGCCCCGCCTCCGTTATCTATGTTTGGCTATAATTTAGGCGGTACAGTATTCTCCCGCATTAGGTCGGTTCGCAATAAGTCGTTTTCATGTGACGGCCCCCGCTTACGCACGGGGGTTTATGGCCCGGCGAGCTCGACCCTCGGGGATGATTGACAGGGGTCCTCCGTGCCGCCAGGTCAAAAACGCGCGAACCCGGGCGCTGACGGGACCCCGAACCGCAGTGCCGACCTGGCCAGGTAGCGTACACCCGTAAGGCGCCGGTCGGCACTGCGTTTCGGGCCACTCCAGTGTAGGACCCAAGGGCCGGCTAATTGTTTTATGGCCTCCCCGAGCTCGGAGCACTGCCGGAGCCCGGCCTTCGCACCATGTGCTGTTCGGTTTTCGTGTTCGTTATAGTCCGAGATCCGGTCCCGAGCCGTCGACCTATTGCGGGAGAATACTGTAATAGATTTCTGAGCTTTCGGTACACGATTCCCTTCTCCTGCTCCTTCCTCGGGACGCGCAACTTACGGGCCGCGCGTATCGGGAGCGCGGCGCCGCAGCCGCCGTCGCTCTGTCTCTCTCGCTCTGATGGCGCGCCCCGTAGTGGTGCGAGAGAGACGAAGCGACGAAACACGGAATCGGACCGTTGAATACTTCAGCGCGACGCTCCGCTGGCAAAAGAAGAACGCGGCAAGGGTTCTGGATCCTGGATGCGGGATCGAGAGGCCTCCGTCTTATCGGCAGCCAAGCCGCGCCGGCGCCGACGTGCTTTTGCGCGGGAGGTGTCAACGGCGACGCGCTCGAGGAGCTCAAGGACTCCGTGTGGGCGCACGGGGCGTCGTCGTCTGCATGACAGATCGCGGGCGACTGACTGACTGGCATCGAGGTGGCGGGGCGGGGCGCTGAAAAGTACGGCAGCACCTGTGTGTCGTCGTCAAGAGCGTCAAGCAGGAGCGTCGCCGGGCGTTATGAGTGGTGCTGGCAGGCGGCGAGGCGGCCGATGCCGGATTTAGCCGGGCCGGGGGTGTCCAGGTGGAAAAGTCGTGTCGTCCAAGTGGAGCACGACGCCATCATCGTGGAGAGTAAATACACCCCGGGCGCGGCGCGGCGCGGCGCGCTCTCGTGCGAGAGGGAGAGTGAGACAGAGTCTTGCCCGCAAAGTCCCTCTTGCCGAGCTAATTGAAAGGCTGATCTCCGCCACGCCCACGGCCTGCGGGGCGTGCACGCGGGGCGCGGCGCGCGGCCCCGGGGCGCTAATCCCACCACCACCACCCGGGCCGTGCCGATCGCTGGGGCCGTCAGGCACGCCGTCAGTGTCGGCGTGGCGGCCAAACCGCTAAAACCGACGGCTGGCTGTCTCGGCCCTGCCCTGCCCTGGCCTGGCCGCCCCGCCCCGCCGGACGTAAGTAAAGGCACTTGATCGATCTCCTGGCTGTCGGCCTGCGCGGCCTGCGCGGCCAGCGCGGCGTGGTGTGGCGCTTTTGCCGGGGGATTATCGGATCTGGCCGGAACTCAATACAAGCTGCCCTCTTTATTTCGATTGAGAGGGGGACTCCGAAAAGGCGGAGGCGGAGAAGTCGCGCCGTGACGACTGCGGTTCCCGTTTTTTGCGGCGTATTCTTTGCCCGGGGAAGTGCTTTGGCGTGTGCGGCGGGGGATGCGGGACACGGATGCGTATCACAGGCAGAGATAACCACTTTAGAGCAATCAGCTCTTTCTGGCCGAGGCGGGCCGAGGGTGGCGGCGGGAAGCCAGGGAAGCGAGGCAGCCCGGTGAGTGGCGCTGTTCGCACCGCTGGTGGCGCCGCTGCCGGTCCGGTAGCCGAGCCAGCCGAGCCGCGGACTGATTCCGAGGGTCGCTCTGTCTCTCTCGCACCTATACGGGACGCGCCGTGAGTGCGAGGGAGACCGAGGGACGAAAACGGCTCTCGGGATCAGTCTGCTGGTGGGTGAACACGTCGCCCGGGGGCACGCCGCCACACGCCGCCCCCGCCGCACCCTCGCCATCGCGGTGGTGCCCCGCGGCGGCCTCCGCGGCCGGGCCCGCCCGGGTCTGGCGCCGTGTCGGCCACGCGCGCCAACCGAGCCAGCCGAGCCTGCTGACTGACTAAAAGGGGGATCGTCCCGGCGCGGCAGTAAGGCAGCCTGAGCCGATGCTGCAGAATGAAGCTAATGGCCGCCCCAGTGCCGCCGTGCCCACGCCGTGCCGCCACCCCACACGTTTTCAGCCCTGCAAATTGCCAATTAAGTGTGCGTAGCCGGGCAGGCCGGGCAGGCCGGCCGGCAGACCGTCAGGCTGACGGGGAGGGTGTGGCTGAGGGGTTGACGCCCCGCCGGCCGCGCCAGCCGCGCCGTCAACGTTAAGCCCGTCGTCCGCCCGCTCTTTTGTCGTTTATCGGGGTGAAGCGAGACGACAGCGTTCCGCGCGGACCTCCCCCTCCCCCTCCCCACCCCCCGCCACTGCAGTGCCGACCCCGCGAGCTGGACGGCAGCGAAGAGTCAGAAAGCGTGTCGTGTTGACGCGGGGGGCCTCCTCGGGGTGGGGCCCCGTGTCGGGGCAGGGGGCTCCGTGGCGACCGGGCGGCCCGAGCCTTTTCATGTTCGCGATGACGACCTCCTGGGTGGCCGGCGGCCGGCGCGGGGCCTCGACAACAAGGCCCCCAGCGCCCCGCCCCGCCACGCCTCGCCACGAAACGTGTGCCCTGCCTGGTCCGGTCCTCTCCATAGAGTTCCCGCTCGAGCCTTGCCCGTCCGTCCCGGCCGTGAGCCTGTCCCCATAACTCGGCGAATTAGTTACATTTCAACAATTTAAATAGCCCGCCGCGGCCCGGGCTCGGCTCCGCGCCTTTTGTGGTCCGCCGCCGGCTGCTCGGCTCGGCGCGGCGGCGCGGCGCAGCGGGGCTCAAGTGCCTCGTCGAGCTGGGAGGCCCGGGGCTCGGCCCGGGGCCGCTGATGAACTCGACAATATTCGGCACACCGTTGCGCCCCGGACGGCCGGACGGCCCCGGAGCCAGCAGCCTGTCGGTGATTTATGGGTGGAGGCTGCTGATGGGACGTCCGGGACGTCCTTGCTGGCAGGCCGTGCCGGGCCGAGCAGACGACGACACCGTTTGCTCAGCTCAGCGGGCAGTCCCGGGCAGCGCGCCGTTATATGTTTTACGTGGATTAATCTCGTTCGTTTAGCGACTCATCGGCCGGCAGGGCGGCGGGGCGGGGCGGCGCCGGGTCAAGAGTCACGCGGACGTTTCCCGTCCCGGCTAACTCGATGACCGGCCTCGTCTTTATGGGGGGCGTGCTGCTGGCCGGGGCGGGGACGGGTTGGAGGCAGAGGCAGACTCGTCGAAAAGTTTTAATTTCATCCCGGCCGGGTAGTTGGTATTACTGGGCTGGGGCTGCGCGTAATGACAGACCCGGGGTAACGAGGGCTTATCTGCCCCGCCCGGTCAATCGCCCGGCCGTTCCTCCGCTCCATGAAGGCCTGGTAGGTACACTGGTAGCGAGTACTCTGCCCCTTTTTACGGCCTGACCTTTCGCGGTCCGCCCCTCGCACGCAGCGCGCTGCAGCAGGCGGTGCAGGCCGCGAGGCGGGACGCGGCGTCGTGCTAAAGCTGTCAGGCGTCCCAACCGCACGCAAGCATGCCGAGCGCGCGATGCAAAAATCCCAGCGGGAGGGGGGGGGGGGACTGTTCGGTCCGCATCGCTGGCTGCTGCTGCTGTGTCTGGTGGTCCGGATATTAAAAATATCGCCGGCGCGCGGGGCTGCGGCCAGGCTGGACGCTGGAGCTGCATTCCGGGAGGGAATCGCGGGGCGTCTCGGGGCGTCTCGGGGCATCGCGGGGCATCGCGGGGCATCGCGGGGCATCGCGGGGCATCGCGGGGCATCGCGGGGCATCGCGGGGCATCGCGGGGCATCGCGGGGCATCGCGGGGCATCGCGGGGCATCGCGGGGCATCGCGGGGCGTCTCGGGGCATCGCGGGGCATCGCGGGGCATCGCGGGGCATCGCGGGGCATCGCGGGGCATCGCGGGGCATCGCGGGGCATCGCGGGGCATCGCGGGGCATCGCGGGGCATCGCGGGGCATCGCGGGGCATCGCGGGGCATCGCGGGGCATCGCGGGGCATCGCGGGGCATCGCGGGGCATCGCGGGGCATCGCGGGGCATCGCGGGGCATCGCGGGGCATCGCGGGGCATCGCGGACGAGCTGGAAGTTGGGCCGAAACGCGAAGCCCAGCAGCGGCAGCGCGGCAGCCCGCGGGGCAGGGAAGAGGGAACGCCGCTCGGACAAGGCTGGCGGCCGCGACGCCCCCGTCGGCGTGTTTTGTGTCCTGGCGGTCCTGGCGGTCGTCCCGGTCGGCGGCTACGGCGGCGGCCTGCTGCGACATCTGGAGGTGCAATCAAACGGCCAGTAAAGCCCCATGTTGCGAACACACTCACCAACACACAGAGCCGCGGCTCGGCTCTCCCCGCGGTTGCGCAATCACCAATTATACGGCCGTCCAGAAATAAAATATCTGTCGACCTAGGCCGCCGGGGCCTCGGCCTGGCCTCGCCGCGGACGGCGTGTAGGTCGTGGCTTTGGTGCACGCCCTGCGCGGCCTGCACGGCCTGCACGGCGTCGGGGAGGCTAATTGTTTCCCGTATCGATTCAGCGGATAAGCGCTCCGGGCGTGGCCGCGTGGCGGCTTCGCGCTTATCGGCACGCCGCCGTCGTCGTCGACGGGGACGTGCCTTCGTCGACGGCGACCTGGTCGCGGGCCGCGGCGCGTGTCGCTGCATTTCCCCGTTCGGTGCGCCAATTACGGCCGCCAACCCGCGGCGCTATTGACCCCGCGAGCCGGACGTGAGCGGACTAGCGGACTGGGGGAGCGGAGCCAGCTGGCGGCGCCTCGCCCCGCCCCGCCCCGCCCCGCCCCGCCGCGCCACGCCGCGGTGAAGGGTTGCAGCGCGGACACCTGCACGGCGCGGCCGGCCACGCCGACGGCTTGGTTATTGTGCGCACCAGCAGGCATAATTGTGCTGACGACGACGTCGTCGTCGACGTCCTGGTCAGTGATTATGGACCAGCCGCCACCCCCTCGGGGTGCGTGCGTCGCACATGTGAGGGCTGATGGGCGGGCCGTCGGCACGTGTGTGTGCGAGAGAAAGAGAGAGAGAGAGAGAGAGAGAGAGAGAGAGAGAGAGAGAGAGAGAGAGAGAGAGAGAGAGAGAGAGAGAGAGAGAGAGAGAGAATGTGCGTGTTCGCTCATTTGCGTGCACATGCGGGGAGTGAGACGGAGAGGCGGGCCGCGCTTAATTTTTGCCTTCGTGGAAAGTGTCATCGGCCCTTTTGACGAACGTGTCGTTTCGTGTGGCCGTCAAAGGGCCCTGTGCCGCCACACTGGGCCGCGCCGCCAGAGCGCCATTTGGCGCAATTCGGGGCCGTTCGCGCAGCTGGCCTCGACGGCCTCGACGGCGACGTGCCGCCGGATGCGGCGGTACACTGTGAGCTGGCCCTCGGCAAGCGAAGCAGGGCAGCACCGAGTCCGCACCGGGACAATGCCGCGCCCGGTCTGCGTGGCGCTGGCAGCACACTGGCAGCGCTCTCCTTTCACTCTCGATACGTACATCATCGGCGGGCGTAAATCTGCCAATCACAGCCGCGGGCCGCGCGAGCCGCGCAAGGCGTCGCCGTGGCGTCGCCGCCGGACGAGGCGAGGACAGAGAGGGAGAAAGCACACTGCTGGACCAGAGGATGAATAATGAGCCGCGCTCCGACACGTCCATCTCGCGGCATACAGGACATGAGCCCCGTCCCGTTTGAGCCCCGATGGTCTGAGCCCCGACCTGAGCCCCAACCTGAGCCCGGGTTGAGCCCCGACTTGAGCCCCGACCCAAGCCCCAATTTCCAGAGCCCGGATTGAGCCCCGACCTGAGCCCCGTTTGAGCCCCATTTGAGCCCCATTTGAGCCCCACTTGAGCCCCATAGCAATAAATTATGCAAAAATGCGTGATTTCAGGTCGCGGGGCTCAAATGGGGCTCAAGTGGGGCTCAAATGGGGCTCAAACGGGGCTCAGGTCGGGGCTCAATCCGGGCTCTGGAAATTGGGGCTTGGGTCGGGGCTCAAGTCGGGGCTCAACCCGGGCTCAGGTTGGGGCTCAGGTCGGGGCTCAGACCATCGGGGCTCAAACGGGACGGGGCTCATGTCCTGTATGCCCATCTCGCACCGGGCGTGTGTGTGTGTGTGTGTGTGTGTGTGTCAGCGCGGTAAATCAGCGTTCGCTGCTTGGCGATTTGTGAGCTGCCGTGAGTGTGGTTTCGACATGGGTGCCACTGCGGTGGCTCGTGCTGGCCGTGCTGCTGGCCGTCGCTGGCATGGCGTGGGTGGTGGGACCTGCTGCGCGGCGCTGCGCGCTTCGCGGTTCGACTGCTCTGCTCGCGCGCGCCGCGCTGGCTGGGCGGCCTGGCCCCGCATGTCCCGCATGTCCCGCACTGCCGCTGCTGGTGCCACTGGTGCGCTGATTTGTTATGTCTATATTTGCCGAGCCGCGCCGTGTGGCCGCCACCGCACTGCCTGCTGCCGACCGCGCGGGTGCTGGACCGTGTGCGTGCGTGTGTGTGCGTGTGTGTGTGTGTGTGTGTGTGTGTGTGTGTGTGTGTGTGTGTGTGTGTGTGTGTGTGTGTGTGTGTGTGTGTGTGTGTGTGTGTGTGTGTGTGTGTGTGTGAGCCGCGAGAACCCATTTCGCGCTGATTCCCCGTCATTTGTTTCGGCCGCGTCTGGTTTCGAGTGCAGCCGCGTGGCGCCTTGTGTGTGTGTGTGAGTGTGCGTCGGTGTGCGTGCGTCTCGAAAGCAGGGCGTTACGGATATTGGTGCCTCTCGAGTAAAAATAGGTGGCGGTTGCGGAGCGCGCCGCAGGCTGCCGCGTCGTTTTGCGTGCGTCGGTGGAGTACAACGCGCACACTGTAAGCTGTACACGCCGTACACGCCGCAATAATTATTCGCGGTCGGTGCGTGCGTGTCGTCGGGCACGGCACGGCACGGCGCGCGCTGCCCGAGGCGTGCTCCAGCCAGCCCAGCCACCCCCTGGCGCCGCGGTGGCGGCGTGCGGCGTGCTCGCGGGGTGCTGCCTGCCTGCCGGGCTGGCGGTGGTGCAGGATAATGATTGCCGCCCCGCTCGTTTGACTCCGCGCCGTCAGTCGGCGCGTGCCGCCCTGGAGGACGTGTCCGGGACGTCGGCGTCCAGGGGCGTGTCCGCGCCATTGGGCTCGATCGACGCGCCACGCGGCCGTCATGTCCGCGAGGCGCGGCGGGGCGGGGCGGGGTGCCGGGGGAGTGGGAGGTGACAAGCACGTACCGAGAGGTCTGCAGCGGCAGGAGCAGGACGCCAGGACTATCCGCGGCGAGGCGATGGCCGTTGTGATTGTGGTGGTGGACGACGTTCGCGGTTCACTCCGCGGTCCGCGGCCCTGCCTGCCTCGGCCTGCCTCCTCCCGGTGGACGGCACGGTGCTCCATATTCCGCCCGCTTTAGCCTCGCCAAACGGCCACTCATTGTGTGCTGTACTACCCGCCGCGGTTTATGGCATCTCTCTCTCTCTCTCTCTCTCTCTCTCTCTCTCTCTCTCTCTCTCTCTCTCTCTCTCTCTCTCTCTCTCTCTCTCTCTCTCTCTCTCTCTCTCGCTCTCTCTCGCTCTCTCTCGCTCTCTCGCTTTCGTCGCCGTCCGTCCGCACCACCAGCAGCAGCGCGGGGTTGGCGGGGACACCGCTCGGCCCACGCGGCCCCCGTGTGTGCCTCTGTGTGCGTGCGAGCGAGTGTTGTTATAATGCAGGTGCAGCGCGGCACTGCGCGTGGGTCGCCTCGCGGAGGGGGGCGTAACGGCGAATATAAAGGGCGGAGCGTCGCTCTCGTTCGCTAAATACACTGTTACCCAGAGACAGCGCGGCGGCGCGGCGGGTCAGGAGGATGTATAAATTGGCGCCGCGCCTCGGCCGCGTCGGCCGCCCTGTCGCGAATTACCCGCCAGTGTGTCCGACCGAATCGCAACGGAGACTCGGCCTGCTCATCGCGCGCTGCGGTGCGCGGTCGTCGTTTTGGCCGCCCCGCTGGACACGCCGACACGCCGCCCGCTAATGGCCCGGTAATGAGGCGGTAATTGGTCTCCGCAAATCGCAATTGGGAGCAGCGGCGTGTGCATGTGTGTGTGTGTGTGTGTGTGTGTGTCGCGCTCACCTTGCTGCTTATTGATATCCCACACGCGTGCCGGGCTGGGCGGCGGCGGTGCCCCGTGCCCCTGGTGGCGTGGGGCGGCGGGGGGGTCTTTGAGGCGGCGCGGCGCGGCACGGCGCGCACTCGCTCGCGCGCACATCGCGGTGCTGCGACAATTAATTAGCCACTTGAAGTTGTCAGGCGACATCAGTGTAGTGGGGAGTGTACGGAGCCTTACAGTGTAGCGCGCGCGGAGGGCGCGCGGCTGATTGGCTCCGCTGTTTGACGTCTTACTGGGCGCGTCGTGCAAGTAGTGCACACACACACACGCACACAGTGCACTGGGATGCGGGCGCCGCTCACATTATTTTTACCCCCTCGGCCGAAAGGGCTGGCTGGCTGGCGTGGTGGATCACTTACTCTGCTGGTATTGGCCTGGGCGGGGCGCAGGCTGGCTGGCTGGCTGGCCCCTGGGTAGCTCCACGGAAATTGGGAGTAACGCAACACGGTTGTGTCGTCCCTGTGTGTGTGAGAGAGAGAGTGAGGAAGGACAGGGGACACGGCGGCCTGGGGTAAAGCAAGAGGGATGCCGGGTTGGTCGGACAGCGAGTCCCGGACACCGCGTGGCCCTCGGGGACGCCTGGCCGCCGCTGGCCGGCTTGGTGGCGAAATACTGCCCCGCGCTGCACTGCAATGGACGGCCCCGCCGGCTCTCGGGGTGGCCGTCGACGCGGCGCCGTCGCGGCCGCCGACGTCTGGCGCTAACCGGAGTTGATATCTCGGCGTGCAGGCCCTGCAGGCCCTGCAGGCGTTGTGCGTTGTAGTGTAGACCGGCCCGGCCGGCGTGTTACGACGTCCCCGATCAGATCGGATGACTCGGGGAGGAAGCGGCAAGGGCCAGGCGTGGCCAGGCAGGGCGCGCCCTCCGCCCTCTAGCCCTCCACGACGTCCTACTGGCTTATTCACAAGGCCCAGATGTTCTCGCCCGCGCCGCCCTCGCCGCCCGCGCCCCTTTCCCTCTGGCCGTTCACATTCTTGGCAGTTGTGCCCTTACTCCGTCTGCATTGCCACCACGCTTTGGGTCCACGCGGGGGGGGGGGGGGGCTATAGAACTTTGTGGGCGCAGCCGGGCCGCGCAGCCGGGGCCCCGACGGCCTCTCCTCTCTCAATTGTGTCTCGGTCAATTTATTTTGCCTACTCTTCATTACGTGCCAGACGAAACGGACCGACGAGTCCGTTCTTTTGGCAGTGGCGCGGCGAGGGCCGTGCGGCCGCGCGGCGTCGGGCGGGAAATTCAAATTCCCGCGCGGCCTTGCGCGAGTGTGTGCGTTTGAGTATGACTTTTCTTCCTCCTTGTGAATAAACAAAAGCTCTCGCGGCCGGAAAAGTGCAGAGCTGGGGGCGGAAGGGAGGGGAAAAGAAAGATATGGTGAAGGGCCGAGGAGGGCAGAGGCTTTTGCTCACACACACATGCACACACACGCACACGCGTGCACACGTGCACACACACCCGCATCATAAACGCATGTCATACGGTCGCCTCTTGTTTTTGCCGGGCGCCCCGCCGCGTCCCGCCTGCCCCGCGATTCCGAAGGATTGTCCCGCCGCTCTGTCTCTCTCGCACCCCGGCGGGGACGCGCCATGAGTGCGACGGAGACGGAGCGACGACTCTCCGGAATCCGTCGGCCGCAGCAAGCAGCCCCGGTGCTGCTTTACGAGTCGCAGCCTCTTTTCGTTTTGTTTTCATTTTCTTTCCCTTCCCTTCCCTGCCTTTCTCGAGCGGACGATTTCCTGGTGTTTGAAATCGAAACCAGCCGGCCGGCCGCGGGCTGTTCTGGCCTCACGCTCTGGCTTGACGATCTGCCCGTGTCGCAGCGTGCAATCCATAACCTCACACACACGCTCACACACACTAACACACACACATACACACACACGCGCTCGCTCGCGTTGTTCCCCATTCTGGCGGGCGTGTCCGGGGCGGTAACGCACGGTAACGCACGTCGGCGCTCCTGCTGACTGCAGAAATACAGTCAGTGCATCGTATTGTGTGGCGAAGTGTTCGCATTATGCGTTATTACCGCCTGTTTGTGTGTGTTGGTGCGAGTGTGTGCGTGATTGTCTAGCCGGCGCGAATCTAACATGCCGCTGTCCTTGTTTGTTTCAGGTGGGTTGGTAGGCCTCGCGACCAACTCCGCGACGCACAGGAAGTTAGAGAATGGTGAGCTAGACGCCTCTCTTCGGCATGGTGTGGCTGCACTGTAGCTCTTGGTTGGTAGAGGTGCCAACCACTCGGCACCGCAAGTTTTTGGTCATTTTTTGGACGGTAGAGTATTTGAGGGAATTTTGGTTTGTGGATTTTTTTTTTTTGTGGCCCTGAGTGAGATCGGGGAACGGCTTGTCCAGGAGTAGTGGGTCCTGAGATGGCCTCGGTGGGAGGGGCGGCGCGGGGCGGAGAGGGTTTAGGGGTGGTAACGGCTCTCGGACGTGACCTGCGTAAGTTCGAGGGGGTAAAATACCCCGCCGGGGAGCGCCGCCGCGCCGCCGCCCAGTCTGGCCGCGCTCTGTTCCAGCGTTCCGGCGTGCCAGTGGACCATTGTAGGACAGGGCCGGGCTGTGCCGAGCAGCAGAGACTTGCCGACTTTGGAGAGTTGCAGTACATTCCGCAGTCTGCTTGCTAAACTTGGGATCAGGGATGTCCTGCGCCAATGTCGCAGTGCCTGGAGCCCACTCGCGGAGCCCACTCGCTGCTGGAGCACTGCGCTCGCCGTGGCGAGCTCCCCTGGAGGACTCGCGGCAAATTCGTCGCGACACAATTGTTTATCAACTCGAAGCTAGCCGGGCCGCGGGGCCCGCGGGGGGTAGAGCTGCGCGCGAGAAGTTTACCTGGCTGGGGCGTGACAAGTTTAAGCCGATTTCTTCTCATTAGAATCCTGCCGTTAGGTTGCCCGCGGGAGCCCTTAGCCTGCAGGGCCTCACCGGGGCCTGGCGGGGGCCTCGCAGGGCTCCATTTCGCAACTGTGTTTAATATGGGGCGCGGTGTCTCGCAGCCTCCCTAAGTGGCACTTCCTGACTGCTTTATACCGTCATTAAGCCCGTCTTGAAGGTGGAGGGAAGCCGCCGGCGCCGCCGCCGCCACGACGGCGACCCCACCTCGCCGCCGATCGCGGTGCCGCCGCCGCGACCTCGCGCAACCGCGGCCGCGTTGGGGCGCGGGTTCGACTCGCGGCGGGGGCGTTTCTTGGAAGGGTGCACCGGTCGGAATGGGGTCGGGCCGAGCCGATAGGCCGAGCGCGAATACCACCCGGGCGCAGTTAACGTGCTGCCCGTAGTCGTCGGCGTGCTCGCCGAGCCGGGGCGCCACCGGCGGCCTATCATCGCCCTGGAAACGGCTGCCGGCGTGCGTGTGTGTGAGTGTGTGTGTGTGAGAGTGAGAGAACAGTGGCGTAGAGTGGCTATCCACTGCTAACTCGGCCGTTGTGCGGCTGGCCGGGCTGCGGGGGTCCTGCAGCAGTCCTGAGTGGCGGCAATGGCACAGGCCGTCTGTCCGGCTGGCCGGCCGGCCGGCAGCCCGCAGTAGTTAGTGTTCCAAACTATTCACAAGTACTCAGCAGGAACGCGCTCGCGCCCTCCACAAGCAGACCGCTTTAATGGCCGTTGGGTAAATAGAGTCCTCGCCGATCCGCGCATGCGCCGCACAGTGGGCCAGAAGACCGGTGGAGGCGGCCGAAACTCTAGACGCGTTTTGAGCTCCAGAGTCGCTAGACAGGACGAGAAACGAACGTGTGACCCCACCAACGGATTCCTCGTTCGGAGAGCAGCCCACTGGTGGGATCACACGTTCGGTTCGAGTCCCATTCGGCGACTCTGGAGCTCAAAACGCGTCTAGAGTTTCGGCCGCCTCCACCGGTCTTCTGGCCCACTGTGCGCTGCAGCGGGGCCGAGAGAGTGTCGTGATTGGCGGCTTCGGCCCCGCGGCCCTTCGGCCGGCGCGCCGGGCTAAATCGGGCCGAAGGGCCGCGCGGCCGAAAAATGGCCAGGCGGAGAAGGGCGGCCAGATAAAATAAACGAATGCAATTTACAGTGGCCAGGTGTTGATTGCGAAAGGGGCGCGCTGCTGGCGCTGCCGGCGCTCTGGGCGGTGAGGGGCTGAAACAACAACGGGGGGCGCGTGGTCGCGGACGAGCAACGGCCGCTGAAAAGTGCACAGATTCCACCGTGTGTGTGTGTGTGTGTGTGTGTGTGTGTGTGTGTGTGTGCGTGTCCGTGTGATGCAGCCCAGGTGTCGGCGGCCATGTGCGCTCACTCACACACACACACTCACGCGCGTACAAGTTGTCGCGGTTTGGCGCGAACCAGGTGACATTGTGCGCGGCTTTACGGGCCGTTTGCGCGATGCAGCGCGCCGTGCACGCAGCACGCCGCGACCCACCGACCGCCACGGCGCGCCATGACACGTAAACGTTTTTATGTCGTCGATGTGGCCGTCGTCCCGGCGGGCCGGGCCCGTTCTGCAGGCTCGTAATAAGTGAGTTATTCTGTTTGTGGCGGGGACTTTGACGGGGTAAGTGTCGTGCCGGTGACGATGGCCGACGCGGCGGACGGACGGACAGGCGGACACCGAGGGAGTTTATTTTCCAATCACGCGCGCGACGCGAGGACCGCCCAGGCTCATCGACGCGCGTCCGAACAGTCCGAACCGCGCGGCCTCTCGCTCGCACTCCGCCCCGGGGCCGCGACTGGAGAGAGACGGAGAGAGGGACGGGCGGAGGTCGCCGCCGTGGCGCGCCGCGCCGCAGAGGGCCCGGACAGCCCCAACGCGGAACGAATCTCATTTGCTGGTGTAACCGTGTGGGCATGTGACATACTGTAGCCCCGCGGGGCGTGGCAGGGTGAAAGAGAGAGGGGGAATCGTCTCTCCGCGTCCAGGCCATGAGGCCCGACAGGCTGGTCGGCGGGCGGGTCGTCCCGGTCCTCGCGCAGGCCGCGGACAGGCCGCGCAGGCCGCCACCTTGGTGCTCGTCCATCGCCCCGCGCTCTCTGTTTCTGCCTTGTCTCATTACTCGCGCGGTCATAACGAAGGACGCACCCACGCGGAGCCGCCTTGAGGCTCGCCGCCACGCCACGCCTCGCCACGCCGCCGCGGCTGCTTTATGCATAGGAACGAAAAACTACGGCCTTTTCCCGTTTTGGAATCCATGCCTGTTAATGAGCGCGTTGGTTATTGATGCCGTCGTTCGTGCTTCGCGTTGTTGGCCCGCCGATTTTGGCGCGAAATCTAAGCCGCGTGTGAAACAGCAGTGCGCGGGGTGGGGCAGTGGCGGCGGCGGCAGCAGCGCGCTCCGCAAAGCAAATAAATGGAACGTGGCGTATCGCCGGCTGCCGGTTATTACCCCTCGACGCGATCCTTATGGCTGCCGATGGCGTCCGCGAGGATGTTATTGGTTCCGCGATGCGCCGTTCGCCTCGAGGGGGGCCTCCGTGGCCTCGACGGCCTCGACCGCCTCCACGGCGAGGCAGCAGCGGCCTGACTGGCCTGACCGCAGGGCCCCGGGGCCCCGAGGGGACCAGCCCCCCCCAGCCGGCTGGCCCACTGTGCCCCGACGCCCTGACGTCACCGCAAGCTCACTCGCAGGGGCTGCCCCGGGGTAATGATGTGGCGTATGAACAGCGGGGATGGTGTGTCCTGCTCGGCGGCCTTGTTGTCGGGGACCGCCACGGAGCGCCGAGATTGGCTGCGGCCCCAATCCGTCACGGGGTTTGTGACCGCCCCCCGGCAGCCCCGGCATGTAGACCGGGCCGGCTATTTCCGGCGCCCTCGGCTCTCGGTGCGCGCCGAGCGGCCGAGTTGTTGTGTCGTTGACGGCGTGGTGCCGGCCATGTCGTCGACGGCGTGGTGCCGGCCATGTCGTCGACGGCGTGGTGCAGACCATGTCGTCGACGGCGTGGTGCAGGCCATGTCGTCGACGGCGTGGTGCCGACCATGTCGTCGACGGCGTGGTGCAGGCCATGTCGTCGACGGCGTGGTGCCGACCATGTCGTCGACGGCGTGGTGCCGGCCATGTCGTCGACGGCGTGGTGCAGGCCATGTCGTCGACGGCGTGGTGCCGGCCATGTCGTCGACGGCGTGGTGCAGGCCATGTCGTCGACGGCGTGGTGCAGGCCATGTCGTCGACGGCGTGGTGCAGACCATGTCGTCGACGGCGTGGTGCAGGCCGCGCCGCTCGCTTTGACGCGCCGAAAAAGGGGGCGGCGTCGCTTCCCTCAATGCGTGTGATTATCTCAATGGGCTAATGGTGTGCCGCCGCTCTTCTGCGGGGGCCACTTGGTCCGTAAACTCGCGAAGTGGCGACGACGACGACGACGGCGTGCTGCTGCTGATGGAAGACGTCCTGTGCCCGCACCGCGCAGCGCGCCGCCGTGGCCCCCTTTCGGGCGTTTGCATAGTAGGGCCGCGCGCGAGAATGCCGCTCGCTTATCATTTCATCAGCAGCGAAATTTTGCTCGTTTTCGACAATTCCACCCTCGTCGGTTGGCGGGGCAGAGTGACCCATTTTTCGTGGCGTATGATGTGCGTGGGCCGCCGTGCCCGCGGTGACGCAGCGGGTATAAATCGAGCCGCGGACGCTAAGTGCCGCCGCGCCGCGGTACGCGGAAAGGAAAGAGAAATCACAGTCCAAAGTTCGTCTCAAGAAACCATCGAGTTTTCGGTGGACTTTCAATGTTGTTCTCCGGAGGCGGCGAGGGCGTTGACGTGTGAGGGCCCGGCGTGCATTCAATTAGGCGCGACAAATCCACAAATCCACATCGGCGAGACTTGATTGCCAGCGCCATCAAGTGCGCGTCCGCGACGTTTATCGCCGTGTTTCTCGTTGTTGTTGTTATTTGTTGCCGCGGAATACGTTCCGCGTCAGCGAGAGAAATGGAAATGCGGACAAAATATGGCGCCATTTTCTTGTTGTTAGTCTTTTTTGTTGTCGTTTCTTTTCGCATGATTGATGAGTAAAAGGTTTGAGAGAATCATTTTCTCGTGTTGCGTGCACCCTTACGTTGTCTTTTCCTGTATCGGCTGCCAAGTCGGCCTGTAACGTGTGCAGTAGTTTTGCCGCCTTGTAGTTTGCCTTGGAGTTTTATGTTCGTGGAGTGGGTTCGCGGGTATCTCCATGCGAGTAGTTACCAACTGGGAAAAAGTGTCGTTTGAATTATCACACCGTCCTTGGGGCTTACGACGTTGACCTCTTTGCGCGGGTTTTTGTTGTTGTTGTTGTTGTTTTTTTTCCAGTGGAGTGACGTCCCTTGCTTGCGCTTTTTCCAGACGACCTGACCGACGAGGAGGACTCCGTGGAGCGCGGTCGCGTCCAGGGCGGCGTCGGCGGCGCGCCGGGGGCGGTGCCGGGGGCGGCGGACGGCGAGCTGCTGCCGCCAATGCACGCCTCCTCGCACGACCCCCTGTTCCTGGAGGAGCCCCAGGACACCTTCGTCATCAAGAACGCCCACGCCACGCTGCGCTGCTCCGCCATCAACGCGCTCACGGTGAGAACATGCACTGCAAGCGGGCCGCGGGGTAGGGGTGGACGGCCAAAAGGCTGTCCCCGCTACAAACCCAGATTCGTGGGCGTATGAACCCGGTCTACCGAGAAAACCACTCCTCTCAGTAGGGACGCCCCGTCACGTGCTGGTGAATCACCGACATGACCGGGCGGGCCCGAAAGGCAGACGATCACTTGTGGTCCAGCCGTTAATCGCAATCGCAATCGCCTGCAGGGTAGGCTGGCCCGGGCGCGGCGCTGTCGACGGGACGGCCTGGCTCGGTGCCGCACGGCGCCGTGCTTCGCAGCGTGCTTCCGGACCCAGAGGGAAAGGGGGGGGGGACTTCGGGCAGGTCAACCTCCTTAGTACGCGGAAGCAGGGCGGGGCGGGCGGCCACTGTAATGGTTTTCCGCTGAAACTGGGCCGTAGCCCCCTGTGTGTGCGTGTGTGTGTGCGTGTATGTGTGCGCGCGCCGGGCCCGCCCCCTCATCCGTGCCCGACATCTCAGAACAGGACAAGGACAGCGCCGCCGCCTGTCTCTCGGAAGGGCCTGCGACACGTGAGTCGCCGTCATGTCACCGTTTCTGAGCGGCACTGCGGCTGTCTGAGACTGTTCGCGTCGGAAAAAAAAATTGCTATCAAACTCGAATTTTCAGCAAATTTTTGTTGTTGTTTTTTCGCCGTGTCTTTTGGGTGGACACGATGGCCTCTCTTCGGCCGGACTGCCTGAACGGGGTGGCGCGGGAGGAATGGGTTAGGGGTTGTTGCAGCGGCCCGGGAATTCGGCTAATTAAGCCGTGTTGATTGGCGCTCTCTCTCTCTCTCTCTCTCTCTCTCTCTCTCTCTCTCTCTCTCTCTCTCTCTCTCTCTCTCTCTCTCTCTCTCTCTCTCCCTTTCCCCACCCCTCTCCCTCTCGCTCTCTCGCGCCCCGACAATCGCGAGCGGCGGCAGCAGGTACATGACGGCCTGCTCCGCCTGCTCCCTGGCTTTTGCAATGCAATCAATTGCACCGCTGCCTTCCTCCCCTCCGCCGTTCCCGGAACGACCCTTGGCTGCACTTGGCGGGGCGGGGCTGGCACACTGGTCGAGAGGGCCGCCTATCTCTAATTATCCGGCACTATTACCCGCGCTATCGGCCGATGTGAGTCGGTTACTGCGCCTCGCGAGGCGCGCTGTGTGTGGTTTTGTTTTGGCTAGCGAAGCGCCCCAAGAAAATGAGTTCCGGAAGAAGCGCGGAATGGCCCGGGGAACTGTCGTGTTATCGCAGCGGGGTCGTCCGACGGGCACTCCTTCTCCTTCTGGCGGCTATCTCGGCGCCGCGCAGTGCGCCAAGACCGGTGGAGGCGGTCAAAATCCCGGGCGGGTTTTCAGCTCCAGAGTCGCTAAATGGGGCTGGAGCCGAACGTGTGACCCCACCAATGGATTGCTCTCCGAACGAGGAATCCGTTGGTGGGGTCACACGTTCGGTTCGAGTCCTGTTTAGCGACTCTACAGCTCAAAACGCGTCCGGGATTTTGACCGCTCCCACCGGTCTCCTGGACCACTGTGCGCCGCCGCCACGCTGGCCCAGCCACTGACCCTCCGGCCCTCCCTGCTTGCAGGTGTACTTCAAGTGCTCCAACGCGGCCAAGGCGACGTCCCACCAGCAGGAGTTCGTGGACCCGCATGACGGCGTCCGCCACGTGGAGGCCTCCGTCAACGTGACCCGGCAGGACGTGGAGGAGTTCTTCGGCGACAAGTACACGTGCACGTGCCTGGCCTGGTCGTCGCGTGGCAAGATCCGCTCCCGGCCCGCCACCGTCCAGTACGCCTGTGAGTACCCCTTTCTCTTTGTTTATGCCTTTCGAACCAACCGCGCCCTCGGACTGTTATTGGCGGCTTAGTGCTCGCGTGCACTGTAAGCGGATGACACCGAGGAGCCACGCTAAGACGCGCCGTCATTGTTGCTGGCTGCCACACGTGTTATCCCCGGGTTCGAATCCCGTTACCGTACGTAAGGCCCTGCCTGATGAATCGCCCCGGACTTCTAATGTGCCCGGGGGTTTATCGTGGGCCTGTAAGCTGGGAGGGTACCTCACGAACCATCAAGGAGTTCGAATTTTTTTTTTGTTGGTGGTGGTGGGGATTTGTTTTGTTGGTCCACGGAGCTCTCGATACCCGTCGGAGCGAATCGGGCGAGGCGTGGCGCGGCGCGTCGAGGAGGGCGTCGTCGCGAAGGGCGTCGTCGCGAAGGGCGTCGTCGGGGTCGTCGAGGCGCCAAGGCCGCGCCAAACACAGGGAGCTGCGTGTCGGGATTACTCGCCCGTACAATGGCCGTCCGATCGGCGCTGCCGAGCCGCTGAGCCCTCGGCGCGCTCGTGAACGGTAGTCGCGGAAGCGGAGCGGAGGGGAGGGGAGGGGAGTCGTTGACATAATGACGCGTCGGCCGAGCCTCGCTGGCAAATCGCTGAGCGACAGGAAAATAGCCCAGCACGGCACGGCGTGGAGCGACCATCGGATTTATTGTTTACAGACGGCTTCCTCCTTGAGTCCTTGGCGCGACCTGCCCGAGGCTAGGTCCTGCCTGTCCTGCCGCCTCGGGCGATCTGGCTGGACGCGCCGCGTGGCAGGCTGGGTGGGGTGCTTGTCGCTGCGAGTGGGGTGGGGCCCCACACCACCACCACCCCGGACCGAGGACCAGCCACCAGCCCCCGGCAGCAGACCGCAAAGATATCAATGCGCATAAATACGGTTTACGACGAGAGTCTGGCCGAAACTTTGGAATTGAAAGAGGAACGGATTGCCGTGGCGTGGCGTGGCCGCCTTGGTGGAGAACGAGAGCCTCCCCCTTGCCTGCTGCTGCTGGTCCTCGGCCTCCCTTCACTCGCTAACGGCCGCTTTGGCTCGCTTTAGCTCGCCGCGGCTCGAGTGGCGTCCCTCCCTCCTTCTTGTCGAGCAGCAGCGGTAATGCCGCGCGAGGGATGGACGTCGAGGTCCTCGCCCTTCCGCCCCATTGGCGCCGTGCTCCTGGTCTGGGCAGCGAGGCGGTGCAGCAGCGCCCCGGTGCCCCGAAGCAGAGCGGCAGCAAGATAATGAAATGCAATCCGGCCGGGGCCCCACGGCCCCTCGGCCCCACGGCCCCTCGGCCCCACGGCCCCTCGGCCCCACGGCCCCACGGGTACGACTTCCTGGCTGCGCGCTGCTGCCGCTGCAGCGCCCCTCGGCCGGGGCGCGGGCCCCAAGGCAGGCCCGGCCACCCCAATCCCCATTCGGCGCCCCAGCTGCCTCCTCCGCCCCGTCCGCCCCGTCCGCGGGACTGAGGCCGTCGAAGTCGAAGGGGAGGGGGAGGCCGGCGGCGTGCCGACGGCGTGCCGCCCTGGACAAGAAGTTCCAGAGTCACGTTAGCGACGCGGACGTCCCTCTCCTCGGCCAGAAAGTAACTTGAAATGAGAATCGGGGCTGCTGCTGCACTGTTTCACTGCTTCACTGTTTCGCGCCGAAGGAGGCGGCCTCCCTATCACCGCCTCCAAGTTATCGGGCAGCTGGCTCGGCGTCGAGCTGGCGGAGCAGGGCGTTAGTTCCATCGGACACCCCCGCTGGGATGCTGGTACGGAGTGCGCCTTGGGGTACGCCGGGCGACGACCCTGGCTGGTGCAGGCTGGAGGCGAGGGTTGGCGCGGGTACCTCTGGAGCGGCGTGGCGCGGAGCACCTCTTCAATATCCCATCAATCTTTGTCTCCGCGGCGCGCCGGCGCCGTTTTAGGCGCTTTTTGTTATTTTCTCGCTGCGACGTGTTTGTTTGCTGATGACGAAGGTTTTACCGGAAAGGGTTTTCGCCTCCACCCCCATCCCTCCCCTCCCCGCGCGGCGGATGTTACACCTAGCGGGCCCGGGGGGCGGAAATAATAAACAGGAAGGAGATAAAAACAATTGGGATTTCAGGAGCACGCGCGCATACGCGATTCGGCGCGGAAAAGAGAGAGAACAGGCCGCGGCGTGGTCGCAAGGATTACGTCGGTAAAGCCTTCGCCGCCCCCGCGCCGCCCCCGCGCCGCCCCCGCGGTGGCACTTTTGTTTTATTTTCTATTATCATTATTTTCGCCGCCGTTTCCTCGTCTTTTTTCCGTTTTCTTTTTGTTTTTTCGCGGCCCTGCACCCTGCTGTCGGCCTGCCCCCTTGCATCCCCCGGAACTCCGTGGCCATTCCGCTTCGCTCGGTTCGCTAAAGAGCGCTCGGCCGGCAGCGGCCGGCATCCCCACCGGATTTGCCGAGTGTTGTGTTTATTACGATTCCCCAGTGCGCGTGCATGCGCGTATGTGGGCGTATGTGTGCGAGTGTGTGCGTACGGTGAAAATTACGAGCGCACACCTGTAATGCTCTCTCTGCTTGCTTACCCAGGCCGGCGGCAAAACCAGCGATGACGACGCGTCCTCTCGCCAAGTTCCAGTGCCATTACCGTATTGCATAATCGGATCGTCGCGGACGTTTTGTTATTCCAACACAAACTCTTCCCCCTTCCCCGCCCCTACAACTCTCTAACTTTCTATGCGTTGCTGGTGGCATATTTTTTCCACCGCCAGCCTTCTTCGTCGTCTTCTGTCCTCCTCGGTGTGCTCAACCGTGCGAGCGTGGCGTCGGCGCCGTCAGAATCCGATTTAAATATTTTGTCACGAGAGATGCTCTAGCAGTGGCGCGGCGGCAGCGGCGGTGGCTCGCCTCCCTCCGCCGGGCCTTCTGCACAGCCGTGGCACGGCCATGGTAACAGCCACACCCCCGGCCCCGCACCCCGCGCACGAGTTTTACGATCGCTTTCGCGCTGTAGTATGGATGTGTATACAGGACGCTGCATAAACTCGAGCTCATCACCGAATGTGCCAAGGCCATCGCTTTACGGCGTGGGTGTGCGTTTGTGGGGCGAGATACGCCCCCGCGGAGGGGGGGGGGGGGTGTCAGTGCGGCCTGTAGTATGCACGCGGCCCGGCGGACGCAAAGAGCGATTTGTGTGGCACCTGAGGGGTGGTGGCCGCGCCGGGCCGCGCGGCACTTAGGCCCTTACATTCTGCACCAGCTGCAGCCCGAAACAAATGGCACCTCTGCGGGTGACTGCGGGGCTGGAGCCTGCTGGAGCCAGCCTGGCACACTGTTGGCGCGGCCCGGACGGCTTTGCGGCCCACGGTCTTACACACTGCCGCAGCGCCGCTGCTTCGCGGCTTCCCCCCGGAGACGCGCCATCTTTCGCACAGAGGGAGTCTTGGCCCCCCGACGTGTACAAAGCACCGCGGGGAACCGGGCGAGCGGCCTCGGGGGCCCTGCCGAGGCCCCGCGGGGCCGGGGGGCCTCGCCGCCTGTTTGTCAAATCTGGGGGGAATGGGGAATTTACGGCTTGTTTCGTATTTGGGTCGGCACGCTGCGCACGACGCTGATAAGGCGGTGTTCTCCGAATCAATCGCGGCGCGGCGGAGACACGCGTGCGATAAGCGTGCGCCTTAATCCCGGACACGGCGCGCCGGGCACGCCACGCCGGGCACGCGTGCCTACACCGCGCGGCGCCCCGCTCGAGTGCTGACTGGCTCGGCTCGGCGGCTCGGCCAGGTGCCGGGCGGCCCGAACGCACGCCGTGTTTGCTGTACCAACAAACCCTTATCGAATCTCCTCGCGTCCCCCTCCCCTCCCACAACGCCCAGCCTCCTCCCCTGCAGCCCGCCAGCCCCGCCACCGCGGCACGCAGGGCATGTACGTGTAATAAAGTCTCAAAATATGAGAAGTCATTTTTGCGTTTTTTATTTCTCGAGTGGAGGGCGTACGTGCGGCGGGCGAGGCGGGCGGTGCTCCGGCAGCATGGCATTCATGAAGGGGGCGGTGCACGGTTCATCCATTCTCCAGCGGGGGGCGCGATGGGATGGGCTCCTGGCCTGGCAGCCTGGCCTCCCCGACGGGGTCCTGGCCCTCGCCAAGGTCACGGATCGGTCGCCGGCTGCGGACGCTTTTACGCGGCAGTGCGTTTTGCTGCGCGGACGTGCCGGCCGCCCTGGGAGTGCCGAGACTCCGAGACGGCGCACCGCTTGCCTCGCCTTTACTGCCTCCCACAGCCTTAGCCGGCCACTGCCGCGTAGACCTTTGCCTTTTCCAAAGATTTGCATGTTGTGCGCGCGGATCCTGGAAACGCCAAGCCCCGTCCAGCGTCCAGCCCCGCGACGTGGCCGTTGTTGATGGAGCCGACGGACAACTCTTTCCCCCGCCGCTGCTGCTGGCCAAACAGCCGGCGAGTCGCGCCATGTGGCTAGGCCAACACGGCCGCTTTGTAAACACAAATACGAGACTGTCAGGCCACCGGGCCGTCAGGTGGTGGTGCGCGGGGTCGCGGCCCGCCCCTGCTCCGCGGCTCCGCGGCTCACAGTGGGCCAGCGAAGCAGGCCGCCCTGCAGCACCCTCTCGGCCGCGGCTCCAGCGCGCGCCGCTCGACCCGGTGACCCACATGGCGTGCATGCTCACGTGTGCAAGGGTCGCTCTCGACCTCCTCGACGCGGTGGCGGCGCGGTGGCGGCGCCCCTCGTATTTTTCCGCCCTGTTGGGCCGAGACGAATAGGGCTGCTGGAGCCGCGGCAGCCGCGCTGGAGCGGGCCTGGAGAGGCTGGAGAGGGCGAAGGGTGGGGGCGTTTGGCGCACGCGTCGCCCCGCGTTCGCACCGCCTTGCGTGGCGGCCGATTCCTTCTGCCGATTCGGTCCTGGTGACGTCATCGGCACAGTCACGGCCTCGGTGACGATGATGACCAAGACGGAGGAACGCGACGTTTCGTTTCACGCCCCTGGCAGGCGACAGTGTATGATGACGAGACGCTGCGTGAGTGTGTGGAGTGCCCCCTCCCTCCCTCTCCTCCCCGCCGAGCCGGCCGGCCGGCCGCACCCCTTTCCCTTCCCTTCCTCCCAGATTTATACCCCACCGCAGGCGTGCCCCGCGTTTTATATCACTCTCACCCGTTGTTATAAACGGCGGCAAAATTATGGCGCGCATTATGGAAATTGGTGCACAGAGAAAAGGCGAGCGGAGAGAGGGGGGGGGGCAGCAGTGTCGTGTGTCGTGCAGCAACGTCCGCGCGCGGCGTCGCCCCGCCCCGCCCCGCCCCGGTCTCTTCATTTCCGGCGCGGCGATTACGTCCGCGTGGCACCAGGGGCGTACCGTGGGGCGTTCCGTGGGGCGTTCCGTGGGGCGTTCCGTGGGGCGTTCCCTCTCGGCGTTGCTCACGGCCAGGTGAGATTAATTCATTCCGCGCGGCTCGCTGTGGCGAGGCGGCGAAGCGGCCGGGCGGTTTGCGACCCGAGAGTGGCGCTGTTATTGCCCGGCCGAGTCACCCCGCCCGGCCCGGCGAGATGAGGGGTTTTCGGCCGGAAAAGCGGCAGCAGGCGGCGGGGTATCTCCCCTGTGTGTGTGAATAAATCGGGCGCGCTGCGTCTGTGTGCGCGGCGTTCGCGCTAAAGCGTGAGAAAAGCAATAATATCGCGCGATAGCTCCCGCTTCCCCCTTCCCCCTTGCCGCTGTTGTGGTGATATGGTCTCTCATATGCGTTATGCGTACCGTACCCCGTTTGTCGACCGCGTCAGCCCCCTGGCTTTCATCCCCCCCGGTGTGCTGAGCTGCCGCCCACACATTGGCACACACACACACGCACGCACAGCCACTCACACACACAGACAGGCGACGCGCACCGACCGATAAACACGCAGCCGCCTAATCCGCCAAACTGCATTCACGCCGTCCCGGCCGTCCCGCTGCTCGGCTGCTCGCTGTCTGCTGTGCTGCCCGGGGCTGTGTGTCGACGTGGACGTCCATCCGTTTGACGGCGGCAGGGCACTCATCTCTCGCCGGGGTGGGTGTGGCGGCTGGTGGCGAAAAGCCGCCCGCTGCCTCTGGAGCTGGAAGCGGTTTCTGTGCCTGCCCTCCAGGCCGGGGTGCTCCGCGGCCACCACCAGCACCACCTCGGGGCGAAGCAGGAGCAGGCCGGCGAGAGTTCGCACTCGCCTGCCCTTGTGAACACGCGCCCCGCGGCCGTGTCCTGCAAGTCCTGGCGGTCGAACAGGCCGTGGTGGGAGCGGCGCCCGGTCGTAGCTTGTGCGTAGCCGCGACGGGGACAACGATGTTGCGTTAGGCGGACACGGTGCGCGCGAGGCACTCACACAAACACACGCCCTCTCTCTCACACACACACACGGCGTGGATGTATGTTTGACGCGCGAGTGACGCCTGGCTGCCAGATGGGTCCGCCTGACTGACTGGCTGGCTTCTAGGTTCGTCGTCCCTCGGGGCATCCCTGGAGACTCCCTTCCTCACCGGGCGACGCTCCGCGACGTCGCCTGCGTCGTCTGCGTCGCCTCCCCTCCCCCGAGTGCCCCGGTGCGAAATGCCAGCGTTTTATGCGAACCTGGCCGCACGACGCGCGGCGACGCAACAGGCAAGCGATGCGACTCGGGTCGTACGGCCTGGCATTTCAGTCATGACGTGCGAACGGCCGGGCCGTCCCTTCGCCGCGCCCTGCCTTTCACTTTCGAGAGGAGAAGTGACACGTATTACCCCGGCAGTGACGCGGCGCGAGGCGACCGTCACGTGCTTGTCCGGCTGCACCTTGACCTCGGCGACGACGTGGACGCGGACGTGCCGCCCCCCGCCAGGCGATTCACGGCGGCCGGATTCAATGACGGCGTCCTGGCGCTGCTCCGGGACAAGGCGGGCAAGGACGTCGCCCGCGGCCCGCGGCGCCCGAATTCGTTCCGCGGCGGTGGTCGGAAGAACGCGCGGCGTCGCGGCGAGGGGGGCCTTGGTGGGGCGGGGCGCGGCGCGCGGTACTTTAGGGTCATCAAGGGTTTTTGCCCCTGCATGGCGGCGGCCCTGGCGGGGCTGGCGGGGCTGGCAGCCCCCACGCACCCTAATGGCATCGTTGCTGCCAGCCCCGCCAGCCCCGCCGCACCGCGAGCACCGCGATCTGCAGCAACAAGCGAAGCAGTGACTGGCGGCGTCCCTTGACGACGTGCTCCGCGCGCCGGGTGATGAGACCGCCTCCCCCGAGGCGGCCAAGGCCAGCGCCAGCACGGCCAGCGCGGAGTCAGGTGCGCGGCGCTGTGATTTAATCACGTTTGCCTTGGACATCCCGTCCGGGCCACCCCTACCCCGGCTGCGGCAGCTGCGGCTCCGGTTCATCAGTGCCGGTGGCGGCAGGCGGGTGGAGCCCGAGACCGTACCCTCGGCCTAGCACCGGAGGTGCGCGTCGGGCACCTTTCGCGTACCGCGTGGCGGCCTGGCGGTCTCGGTGAGGGGTGAGAGGCGGGGCTGGGGCTCGGCCCGGAATATGAATCCGGTGTTTACACTCCCCCGCGGCCCGCCGGCCCGCCCGGCCCGGTGAGCGGGGCTGCCGGCATGGCACGGAGGCGCCTCCAGGGACTCATAACAACACGAGGAGCCCTGTCAGTCGTAACATTAGCAGACTGCGCGCCATGTGCTGCCGGTGCTGCCGGTTCAGCCCCTGACGCGCTCCTCTCTCCGGCACTGTGTGACCTTGGCGCCGTGTTCCCGCTGCAATTCATACTCTTTTTCTGTTTGGGCCGCGACGCCGCCCCCGCGCCCCCACTGGCATTTTTCCTGCGCCTGCGTTATTTACACCACGTTTATACTTTCGCCTTGTCTTCTGTGTGTATCATTTCCTCCTCGGTGCTCCGTGCCTGTCTGTCTGTCTGTCTGTCTGCCTGTCCGCTCGCCCCGCGCTGCACTGCCGCTGCGCGCACTTACCGGAATAGCTCCAGGGGCATTACAGAGCCGCCCTAAACGCACAATTCGCGGTCGAGCTCCTAACTGGAAGGACCTTGTTGCTCCGAGCCCGTCCGCGTTATCTGTAATGGTACCTCCCCCCTCCCCTCTCCAGCCGTACGGATGTCGCTGGAGTCTCATTTCGGGCGCGTTATCTGCCACTCAGCCTCTGCACCGCCCGCCTCGGCCCGCCCCCGCGCCTGGAAATCCTCTCTCCCTCTCTCTCTTTCTCCAGTGGCTCGCCTTCCCGGCGAATGGCCTCGCGGAATTGGGTCGACGTGATGCTCTCTTCCTGCCCGTCGTGCCGCAGTACCGCCGACGCCGACCTGCCCCTGACTCTATCAGGGACTCTGTCGGCCGGCCGAGCCGACCCGAACTGACCCGAACCGACCCGACCCGAACCGACCCGAACCGGCCTCAAGAGGCAGGCGAGGCGAGTGGCGCGGCGAAAAAACGCGTCTCCTTTTCTTGCGACGGCTCGCTGTGGCGGCTACATGCGCGTGCAGGTGCGCCCGACACGCCGAGGACGACGCCGTGCACTCGACGTCGTCGACGCCGTCCTCGCCGGCGCCGGCGGCATTTATCAAAATGTTTTGACGGCCGCCTCGGAGTCCCGTCCCAGCCGGGGCCCGCTGCGCGCCGCGCGACACACTCAGCCAGATATGTAGTATGTTGGTTTTGGTTTCGACTCGCGATGGCGCGGTGGGGGCGGAGGGGGAGCGGGCCCCGCTGCGCGAGACCACAACACACTTAGCGCCCCTCCCTCGCGCGCGGGGCTGGGGCCGGGGGCACGCAGGGAAGCTCTTTGGACGTTTTCGGTCGACGACGTGAGCTTTAGTGCGCCCGGTGGTTTTCTGGTTCTGGCCGGGTCGCGCTGGAGGCAGCCAACGAGGTCGAGAGGCAGGCGAGAGGGCAGCGCACCGCACAGTGGCGTGGCGGTCCGCAAATGCGCGCGGCCGCGGTTTGAATTTTGCAGGAAGCCCCGCGCTTGCAAGCCAAGCCATGGCTCTGAGCGCCGCGGTCGCGCTTCCGGTCTTTTGTCCGCGTACGTGCTCCCGTGTTCCGCCCGCCCTTCGCCCGCCCTGCAGCCCCCGTCGCACAGTGTGCCAGAGAGCGAGCGACGCGCAGCCTGCGGTCGGGCCGGGGCCCCGGGCCGCGGAATAAGGGAGTGGCGCGTATATCTCTGCCGGCCCTGCCGCCCCCATGGCCCTCATTGCGTATGCAGCCGCTCCTCTTAGGCCGTTGTCTCCATGCACGCCCGCGACACGCGACTCACACACACGCGCGCAGGGAGAGACGCGCGTCGTGTCTGGGTCATTTCCTCCGCCCGGCTTCGTCCTTAACCCTTGGGCCCCGCGCTCTGCGGAAGTGCTAGTAGGTAGGGCCCCAGGGCGGCGGGGCCGAGGGCAGGGCGGCCCCGAAATAGACGAGCACGTAAAGCAGGCGGGGATACTTCACGGGAATAGACGCGGCGGGAATGCGTTACCGACTCGGTGGCCGTGCTGCCGTGCGCCGCGCGCCCCGCTCGTCATCGCGCTAAGGAGGCTGTCTGTCTGCCCGCGCCGCGCGCCGCGTCGCCGTGCTTTTGTTTTGCTCCAGCCAGCTGCTTCCGCCGCGGCGTCCCCCCGACGACGGCGTCCCCCCTCGCGGCGCGTGCCGCGTGGTGCGGGGGCGTTCGGAGCGTCGCGCGCGGGGCCGCCGACGAGGCACGCATGCTAAGTCCCCGCGCAGGGCGTGGCTCGCCTGCGGCGCCGCTGCTGCCGTTTTAATCGGGGTTTGGTTTGGGGCCGCGCCATGCGAGGCAGGCGCTGCAGGTGGGGAGTAGCCCGGAGTACCCGGGAGTACCGGACGGCCGACGCCAGGGGAAGTCTGGCGAGTGCGTGCGGTGAATTCGGTGGCCGATCCCAAGCCAACCCTCTGCTGCTTCTGCTGCCAGCGCGCCCTGCCGCTCGCCCGAGCCTCTCCTCTCCCTCCACGCCGTGTGTTTGAACGCGTGCGCCCCCGCCTCCGTGCAGGCCCTCTGAGACAAGGAAAGCCACTCGGGCTGTCTGCTGTAGCGTCTCTAGTCTCCGGAGGTGGCGGCAGTGAAGGTGTGCGCTGGAGCCGAGCTGGAGCAGCGGCGGCGGGGCGTTCCAGACGCGCTGCAGAGCGAGGGCCGAGGCGGGGCGGGGCGGGGCGGGCGCGGCGCGGCGCGGCGCGGCGGGGCGCATCTGGCAGGTTTCACTCAGCAGCGCGACGCAGCGTCGCACACACTACAGCACGACGATTCCCCCCAATCAGGCGACGCGTCACCTCTCTCTCCCTCGCTCTGCCCCTCGCTCGCCGCCGTCTCGCTTGCCAGCCAATTGAAATTGCGTCTCGCGTTCTTCGGGGCAAAATATTGGCCGTCCCCTCCCCCTTGGCGTGCGTCTCGGCCGGCCTCAGCCGCTGCAGCGACGCGGCGAGGAAGAGGAACACCGAGAGGAACACGCGATTCTCCGCTTTGGCGCGGCCGTGGTGGCGGGCGCCTTTCTCGAGAGAAAGGTGCGAAAAATTGCAGCTCGCAACCTCCTCTCCTCTCCTCGCTCCCGGGGCGGAGCGGGGCGGAGAAGAGGAGATTCCTTGAGCACCGCGTTAATTACCAGGCAGCCGGCGGGGCGCGCGGTCCGAGCGGGAGGGGAGGGGCAGGGGCAAAGAGGGATTGTTTGGCATTTCAGCGAGAGAGGCGAGCCCGCCGGATGGAGTGCTTAGGGTCACCTGAGAGGGGGAGTGGGAGGGGGCCTGATTGATTGATCGGGGCGCCTGATGGTGTCGTGCGGTCGGCCCGAGTGTCGTGACGCCAGCCTGCATTGTGGCCGTGTGTGTGAGTGTGTGTGTGTGTGTGTGTGAGTGTGTGTGTGTGGAAAGGGTTGATGGACCCCGGCCTCGGCCCCGCCTCCTCCTCATACTGCTTGTTTGAATCGGGTTGCGGTGCAGAGCTCCGTTTCGGTTCGACTCCTCTCCTGTCGGCGGCCCTGTTGCAGCGGGCCGGGCTGGTGCACTGTGTCTAGGGGAGGAGAACAAATGCCTGTTTGTCGGGCGTGTCCCGTCGGATTTGGCCGCGCAAACAAACCGCACCGCGCGTCGCCGCACTGTCCGTCATTGTCGCGGGGCGGCCAGGTTGCCAGTGTGCGCGCGCTGCTACACCCGCTGTACCCCGCGAAGACGGCGAAGACGCACGGTGCTCGTGGGCGCCGTTAGTCACGCGGCGCCCTTTGCAAAGGTGAAGGTGTCCGTGTTCCTCTACGGCCGGCCTGCCGGAGAGGAGGCGGATGGCCGACGGGCTGCCGACGGCCCCTTTCGCTGGCCGGCCGACCGGGCCGTGGCGATGGTCGTTACCGCCCTGGTCCAAATGGACGCGGGCCCGCCATCGATCAGAGGTGGGGGGGGGGGGGGGGCTCCTCTCCTTTCTGCATTCCTTGACGTGGCCCGCCGCCAAGTCCACTCAATTCCAGCGGTGGCGCGGTCATCCCCGCCGCCACGCCGTCGTCGCCGTGGTCCTCGTGGCCGTCCATTGTTTCGCGGTGCCGGGGCTCTAAATCGTCGTCGTGGCGGTGAATAGCGCCGCGACGCTTGGACGCGCTCGCCGGCCTTTTTATTCGACGCCCGCCTAATTTAAATGGCCGCGGTGCGAATGGACGGATGGGGCGCCGCCGTCGGGGTCCTTTGGCGCCGCCGAGGCCGTCATCGGGGCCGTGGCGTAGCGACAGCGTAGCTACAGTGGCGTGGCGTCGACGAGCCGGCCCGGGCGGCACCCGAGGCGGCAGCTGCACAGCTGCGGCTGAAGTGGCAAGTGCGAAGCGCGACGCGTGAGCTGTCGCTGCCAGCAGGGCGTACAGCACGGCGGCACGGCGGCACGGCGCGGATGTCTGCCCGAGCTGCAACACTGACGTCCCGTCCACGCCCCCCGCCCCTCTCTCTTTCATCTGACTACTTGCTCGCGTCGCCCCCTGCCCCCTCCCCCAACCTATATCTCGCCGTCTTGTCATCTTGCCGCCGCCGCTGCCACTGCTGTTCTGGCGGCGGCGATGCAGTAATTTGGCGGAGCGCACGTCGAGTTGGACAACAAGTTTGGCAAGTGGCGCTCCGCCGCTCCGCCCCGGAGAGGAGTGAGGGAGGGGGCCGTCCTGGGGCACCGTCTTCTTGTCCACCGCTGGCGCTGCTGGCGCTGCCGGCGCCGATGCCGTGATAAATGAGCTTCTGAACACGCGCGGGATGCGATTGGAAAGAGGTGGGGGCGAAAGGCTCGTCTATCAATTACCTTGCGAGGTCCGGGAAAGGAAAGGGAAGGGAACTGAGCTGCCTTGCTGAGCGTTGCGCGTGCGGCCCGTCGCACAGTGGTGGAGGCGGCCAAAATCCTGGACGCGTTTTGAGCTCCAGAGTCGCTAAATGTGCCTCGAACAGAACGTGTGTCGCCACCAATGGATTGCTCTCCGAACGAGGAATCCGTTGGTGGGGTCACACGTTCGGTTCGAGGCACATTTGGCAACTCTGGAGCTCAAAACGCGTCGAGAGTTTCGGCGACCAGTTTGCGTCGGGAACGCCACTGGAAGAGGTACCGTTGAGTCCAAAAGCACGATACCCGCGGCAGTCGTCGCGACACTGATTTCTCGCTCCCCGGGGGATGGCTGGCTGCCGCCCCGCCCCGCCCGATACCTGCATTCGAGATTTCGGATCCACTGCTCCGCTGCTTTGTTGGCCGATGGAGGGCGTCGGCGTCTAGGAGGCGGGGGAGGCCGGCGCGCGCGCTCGCTCCGAATGTTTTATGCACCGAGGGAGAATACGGAAATGGCGCGGTGCTGCGCTGTGCTGCGCTGTGCGGCGCGGGGGCGAGTCGTACTGTAGTAGTTCCTCTCTCCTCCTTGGATGCGTTCCTCGCTGCGTCCATCCCTTTTTCGGAGCGAGCGGCGCTGCTTCGGCCGACGTCCATCCGTCCGGCCGGCCGGCCAGGCCCCGCTCCACTGCACTGCACCCGGAGGCTGGCCGCCCAGAGGCCCCGGGCCTGTCTGGCGCTCTGTCTCTCTCGCACGCATGGGACGTCCCATAGTGTGCGAGGGAGACGGAGCGAGGTTCGGTTCCAGCCTCCAGCGCCGTAGCGCCGTCCCAAGACGCACGAGACGAGGCAGGCGGGGCGTAGCACGGCGTGGCACTGCGGGCTTCGGGGAGGCAAACATTTATTCGGTTGGTAACGAAGAGGAACCCTTCCCTCCGTCCGTCCGTCCGTCCGTCTGTCTGTCTGTCTGTCTGTCTGTCCGTCCGTCCGCCGTCGACTTCTTGTTTCTTGCAGGAGAGGGAGGCGGTCTCGGACACGCGGGTCACCCGCACGGACTCGGAATTTGCCTAATTATCCAGATAGGCGTGGGTGGTCGGGGGAGTCGCTCTGTCTCTCTCGCTCTCGGCCTGGGAGGGGGAGACAGAGCGGCCCCAGCCGAAAGCGAATGAATGGAAAGGAAACATTGAGGGGAGCTGCTGCCTTGGTGCTTCTGCTGCTGCTTGCGCATCGGTCTGAAGGTCTGAGCAGCGGGCGGGCCGGGCGGGCCGGGCGCACTCGATGCAGGCCGACAAGGCAGCAAAGAGACGCCGAGTAATTGTTTTCTGTTCAAACAGTCAAGTGGCGCCCCGCTGCCCCGCCTGCCCCGCCCGGCCTGTAGCCGCGCACCGCGCGCCGTTTAATTGCGAGCAAACAGCCGGTAATTGCGCAAATTATTCCTCGCGCTTGCAGTGTCGTGCCGGTCGGCTGCCGTCTTTGCTCGCGGCCAAAACAGTGTAGGCGCACGGGCGCGCCGCGGCGGATACGCGTTTTCTGTCTGCCACGCCGCCGCCGGTCACTCATCGAGCGCGTTGTCGTGTTTCCGGCCGGCAAGTCCCTCTGGCTTCGTCGGCCGCGTCGCGCCACTAGTAATGAGTGTCGGGGCAAATCAGTGCGGTGGGGATGTTGTCCACCAAAAACCGGAAAAGGGGCGTATTCTTATTTTCCACAGTGTGCTCCCGTTGTTTCTTCCTCTTTCTTTCTCACCGGCTGAATGTCTCCCCCGCCCCTTCTTTATTCCTTTCCGTGAAAATTAACGTAATTTGTCGCGGCGGATGGCCCAGGATGGCGTCGGACAAATCTCGTCCACGTCCGTCGGGAGAGAGGGAGGGGAGGGGAGGGGGAGGGGGCACCTCGCCCTGGATCCCGTCTTATTGGATCGCTGCTCGCGGGACGCGGGGAGGGCGCGGGGAGGGGCCGCCAAAAATGTGGGGCGTACGTCGCGCCCCACCGTTAATTGTCATCAGGGGCGTGGCGGCCACCGAAAAAACGTTAGACTTGAATCAACACTTTTACAATTGATTCTAGTATAAAATATCCTTACAATAGCGCCAAGAATATTATACTCAAAGCTAGTATAAAATATCCTTATTTTATACTATTCTTGTTTTGAGTATTTCTATACTTGTTTCCACGAGATATTTAAAAATTTTTGCAGCTTACACTCACGTGCGTCTCCTAGCCTACAATGCCTTTCCCCACTCCCTATTTCGACCCCTCATGGTAGTCGAACTGTGTGCCTTGTCACATGGCTACATCCCCGACCGAAATTCGTCGGGCTTGACCGGGACTTGAACCCGGGCCACCCGCACAGGGTGCCGTCGCCTTGCCAGTTGCGCTACCTGCGCGCGATGACGAACGATCGTCGGGGACGAAACATGTGCTGATGCGGGTGTGCGTCGCTGCGTCTGTCCTGCCGCCTCCCCCACCACCCATCTCTTAGGGGTGGGGGGAGGCGGTCACTCGGTGCAGCACTCAAGCATACCTTTATGCTAGTTTCAAGTATAGTAGACTTCACGCGAGCATAACTTGCTTGTTTCAGGCATAGCAAGTCTAAGTATAATTTATACTATATTGGAGTATGGGCAGAATCGCTATGCTTCCGTCAAGCATACATATTTTTGGGATAACCATAATTTATTTTTAGTCTTACCGTATCATACTTCAAACAAGTAAAGATGTGATATTTTAGGGTTTAGCATAACTTAAACTTAAATTCAAGTATAACGTTTTTCCGGTGCGGGGCTCCAGGGCCAGCGTCACACGGAAACGCCGTCGTCATCGAAGGCTTCCCTCTCGCGCTGCCCGCGCCGCTCCCCAACAAGAGCCCCTTGTCCCTCCACTAGCGCCGACGGTGCGCCGCTCCCGCCGTTCCTCTTAAAGATTTTTTCTCTAAATCATTTCCCCCTTCCCTCTGGGGGCGGCTCTTTGCCGCGCCATCGCGAGAGCCGGCCCGGCGCCGGCCCGTGGAAGTGCCTTATTTCGGACTTTGTCACGTCCCCGACGAGAGTCCCTGCGCTTTATTTGTGCGGGCAGGCACGTTCGACGCGCACCTCCCTGATGAGGACAGCGCCTAGTATTTTTGTCGCGCCGCGCGCCGCCGAGCCGCCACCGGCAGCACCGCGTCAACCTGCCAGTCGGCCCGCTGGTCGTCGACGGCGACGTGAGGACGGCGACGACGGCGTCGAGGGCGGCAGCCTTGCGCGCAGCACGGCCGCCGCCGTCGACCGGGACCGCCGCTCCGCTCCGCTGGCAGTGGGCCGCTGCGCTCCGCTGCGCTCCGCTGCCGCCCGCGGATCCGAGGGTAGGCCACACTGCGGGACGGGCGCGTCTTGCGGAGCGGCGGGGCGGCACCCTCCAGGCGCTCGGCCTCGGCCACCGCCAGCCACGCCGTGCTCGGCGTCCCCGATCTCGACCTCGATCTATTTACCGCGCAAACTTGGGCCATATTGGCGGCGGGTGTTTTTGTTTAATTTATATCCGTTCCGGGGCAAGCAAGGCCTGGCGGGGATTGGGGATCGCTGGCAGAGCGGCGCAGAGCGGGGGCCCCGGGGCCATCTGATTCAGACGGGGGCCCCGACGCGGCCCCCTCGTGGCTCCGTGCTCACACCTGCAGCTTCCAAGCCCACAGCACAATAATTCACCGGAATGGCTAGTAATGGGTGTTGTCTCTCTCTCTCTCTCTCTCCCTCCCCCTGGCTGGCTGTACGTGGAGAGCATCGTCAAGCTGCCCGCCCCCGCGCCGCGCGCCCGCTCCAGTCGACGCGCCTTCTTTCTCTCTCCGAAACTGTTCACTCGTTCCCTGCGGCGGTTTGAAAAACCCCTATCTGTGTCGGTGGGGCGCCGGGCCGCGCACGTGACCGCGCTGCTCGCTTAGGGCGCGCCCCCGCGGGCACGGCGCGGCACGGCGCGGCACGGCACGGCACGGCACGGCCAGGCTCCGCCAATCCGCTCGCCTCACCTTACCTCTCTTCTCTTTTTGCTGTTATCGCCCTTTTCCGCCTCGCGCGCGCGCGTCTTTTTTCGGACCAGTTTTGCGCGCGCGATAGCAGTTAGTCGTTTGGAAACGCTTCCAAATTGATCGGGAGACAGCTTTACTGCCGCGTCATCGTTTTTATTACGAGTGGTATTAATCCGCGGTGCGTGTGTGTGTATTTCTGTGTGTATGTGTGTGTGTGTGTGTGTGTGTGTGTGTGTGTGTGTGCTCGTTTGTGTGTGTGTTTGCGGGGGCCGCCTCGGCCCGGGCCGTCCGTCCAACAGGTGGACTAATGCCGAGGTGCGATGGGACATCTAGACGCTGCATCTGCAGATGGCTGCAGGCAGATTCCGAGGGTCGTTCTCGTCGCTCTGTCTCTCTCGCGCTCACGGGGCGTCCCGTACAGGTGCGAGAGAGACAGACAGCCTGCCGTGGGGTGCCATGCGTCGTGCCGAGACGTTATCGGCCGCTATAGTTGTGCAGTGCGCTAGTGTGGCGCTGGAAGCGGCTGGAGCGGCTGCTGGAAGCCAGGCTTATTCACAGAGGCAGAAGGGATTACCCTGGCGGAGTCTCGCCGTGCTGTTACTCTGTGAAGTCGTCTCGTCGGCGCCAACAATGCCCCCGGGAGAGGGATGGTGCGGCGGGCTGCTGCTGCAACTCTCGGAGGAGGTCATGATCCTCCTCGGTCCGATCCTGGAGACCGGCGGAGAGGAAGGCGAGCGGGAAGGACCTCGGTCTCTGGAGCGCGAGCCAAGTCGCGTCGTCCGGGGGCCGTGCCGTGGGTGCAACAGAAGTACAGTACCACGCAGCGAAAGTCTCCCTCGCTGGCTTTGGAAAGCAGATTAGCCGACTTATCCCGAAACGCGGCTAATTTACTGCAGATTGGCGAAGCGTCCGCCAGGGTTGCACACAGTCGCACACACACACACGACGCCGAACATTTTACCGTATTCTTCTCGGCTCATTAGGCCGTGTCCCACATAGCGTACATGGTAAGCACCTGGGAGGCGATAGGAGTCGATAAAAACGTCGGGCCGCGCGACGGTGCTGCCGCCCGGTGCCGCCTGGCGCAACCACCGCGCGGCGCAAACTGCTTGCTCAGGGAGAGTCGTTAAGATGGCAGTACCCTCTCACGCCAGGGCAGCCAGGGCAGCCAGGGCAGCCAGGGCCCCGAGCAGCTCAAGCGGGCGAGTCAAGGTGCAGTCATGCTAGACGCTCCAGGGGGGCCACCATCCGCCCCGCAACGAAAACAACTTTTTCTCCTGTGCGCGTTACTGCCTCCTCGCGGACGTTGGCCGCCCTGTTTGTAACACTGTTGGCGCTCGCTGCGTGCCCGGCCTTTCACCGTTCGCGATATCTTCGGCGGGGAAAGTGAGTGCGAGAGAGAGGGAGCGCGTCGTCGCTGTCGGCGAGTGAGTGAGTGAAGGATGCAATCGGCGAGGTGAATTTATGCTGGCGAGGTCCTCATCATGCGATCGGGGCGGTGTACAGGCGGTGCAGCGGACTCATTCCGAGCGTCGTCTTCGTCGCTCTGTCTCTCTCGCACTCACGGGGCGCCCCGTGCAGGTGCGAGAGAGACAGAGCGACGAAAACGCCTCTCGGAATGAGTCTGCAGGCGGCGCGGCCGAAGCCTACAAATCAACAAACCGCGCTGGCCCGGCCATGTGCTGCACGCTGCGCTCTATGACCCACAAACGTGTTGAGACACTGCCGCCTCTATTCCTCTATTTCGCGTGGCGGTGCGCCGGGACGGGAACCGCCAAGACAGAGACAAATGTGGCGAGAGGAGAAGCCTGCCCAGGGCGGCCACGCCGGCCACGGCGACGACGCGAAGCCCTTCTAGGCCGTGCCGGGCCGTGCCGGCCGGTGGGGTTCGGGCTGGCCGGGCACGGCGATGTACGGGGTAATTGCAACCCCGGGGTGCCGTAACACTGTAACGCTGTACGAAGGGCTGTTAAGCCCGGGCTGGAAGGGCCTAGTGGCGGCAATAAGAAAAGGGAGGCTTTTTTTATTCGAGGGACAATGGCTCCAGGGCAGCGTCGTCGCCGCCGTCGCCGCGTCGCTCCTGCTCGTCGTCCTGGAGTGCCTCACTGTCTCAATCTGCAATTTCCCTGGCTGCGCTTGCGCCGCTCGGCGGTTCAAGGTTCGAGGTTCGAGGGGCGTAAATCATCCGTCAAGGACGCGTGACGTCCCGCCCCGCCCTCGGAAAAGCAACGCGTTAGCCTGACGCTCTAGCCGCGGAGCGAGCGAGACTCCTGCCGTCTCTCTCGCACTCTAGCGGAACGTCCCGCGCGTGTGAGAGAGACGGGAGCAACCTGGTCGCCGCATGGCGGGAAAGCATCGTAAAGGCTTTGGTGGAAATTTGTCGCGGCACTGGGGCAGCTGGGCCGAGCCCTCGGCCGGGGCCTGGCGGGGCCTGGCTCGCATGTGTGTCCACGCCGCGCGGCCCTAAAAGTCGTACGCGTTATTAATGATGGCTTCGAGTTATTCGAAACAAGCAGCCAGCCCGGAGCACCGCAGAGCAACGCGGAGCAAGCTGTAAAAAAGGAGGGCTGCGCTTTTTATGGAGCGTGACCGATTCGGGGCGGAGCAGGGCGACGCTGCTGGACTCGCGGGGGGGACGGGAAGGGGGTCCTTGTTAGAGGCATGCAACGCCACCAACGCGGCGGCGGCAAATTGAAAAAGCTTGCTTCTTGGTGAAGCCAGCGGAGGACGCGTTTTGGCGACCAGCCGTGGTTCTTGGTTTGGCGGCGTGCGCTCGACGCGGTGCGTGTGGTTCTACAGTGCGGTGCGCCGGAGTCCCCGGTTGTCAGCCCCTTCCCCTCTTCCCCCACCCCCTGGCGCCCCCGGGCGTCGTCACGGAATAAACAATTAGTTAATACGGGCTGGCGCCGGAGTTAGTCGAGTTGGCGTGTGCCTTTCTGACTCGACTTGGCGCCCCGGGAGGCGGGGCGGGCGGGGTGGGGGGAGCACCAGCGGGGGTACGAATCCGAAATCCGCGGCGTTGACGTTGGCGGCCCCTCGGAGACAAAGCAGGCCGTCGTCGCGGTGGAGGCAACGGCGGCGCTGTCGAGGACGAGGCTGCCCTTTTCGCCGTCCTCGCGTCCCTCCAGCCGCAGTGTAGTGCCTCGCTCACGACGCCGTCGACGGACAGGGCCTCGGACACGGCGACGCGGCGACGCGGCGTCCAGCTGGTGACGGAAGCAAGCGGGGCTATCGGCAGCATCTCGGCGGAGTCCCCGCTGGACGTGGCCGTCGTGGTCGTCCCGCTAATGAAGGTCCTCGCGGTGCTTATCGCGGCCGCAGCTGCGGTGGATGCACTGCCGGCAAGTCCTGGCGGTTTTATTCTCGCCGAGCCGAGGAAGGCCGTGAGGGTGGCCGTCAGTCACCCCCGCTGCCCCGGCCGGGCCGTCGGGATCAGCGGATCCTGTTAGCGCCCTGCCTGCGTCGGCCGGCCCGCAGGCCTGCGGCAGGGCCTGGGGCTTCCCTGCGAGCTGACCCAGCGCGGCGGCCTCGTCGGCCTGCCTGGCGGGGATTAGCACCCGGCCGCCCCCGAGCATGGCGTCGAACTTACCCACTGCCTTTTCTCGCTGTTGCAGACCTCAAGAAGCAGTTCACGGCCGCGCCCTACGGCACGCGCATCGCGCTGGGCGAGCAGGCCGAGCTGCGGTGCCTGCCGCCGGCCGGGGTGCCGCCGCCGACGGTGACGTGGCTGCGCAACGGGCAGCCCCTGGCGACGGGCGGCGCGGGCGGCGGCGACGCGCCCGCGGCCTCGTCCGTCTTCGTGTCCGGCGAGGGGCACCTCCTGGTGAGCCGCGCGCGCCTGGCCGACCAGGCCAACTACACGTGCGTGGCGGAGAACATCGCGGCCCGGCGGACGTCCGACCCGGCGCAGCTCACGGTGTACGGTGAGTACCGGGGATTTGGCGTGTGCGTGTGTGTGTGCGTGCGAGGGGGGGCGCACGGGAATTCATTCCGTGATCGTTCGGAAGTTTGTTGTGGCGCGTAATTGGATTCCGGACACATAAACCTGGACGCGCTCGCTCCGTCTCCCTCGCTCTGTCGGGGCATCCCGTGGGGTGCGAGGGAGACGGCGGCGGGCCAGCGCGCGCCGGCGTGCAAGGGCCGACCGGTGTGAGGGCCCGGGGCGGTGCGTGGGGCCCTGAGTCCGAGAGCCGTTTTCGTCGCTCTGTCTCTCTCGCACCTTCACGGGCAACCCCATGAGTGCGAAAGAGACAGAGCGACGAAAACGACGCGGGCCCTGCAGGCCGTGGGGCGCAAGGCCCAAGGGGTGCTCGGGGCGGCAGCTGCTGAGCCGGGCTGTAATCCAACAAGTGTTGTTAACCCTAAAACCGATCGCGCACCGGCCCGGGAGGGGGGGGGGGAGGCCCATAAATCGCGCCAGGTGTTGCAAAGTGAGAGGCCGGCCTAATCTGAGATATATCGGCCGCGCCGGGAATGTAGGGGAAGCGCGACGGAGAGTGTTCCGACATGGGAGAGGAGGAAAAACAAGCGGGGAATTTTGTAATAAAGTCTGGTTTGTTTTTTATTTCTTTATTCCGCGCGGCCTCTCATTAGGCAGCGAGACGAGTGTGCGAAGTTGCAGCAGCCATTACTTCGCGGCACTCGGAGGCCTCGGCGGGGACGTGCACTGCCACCTCCTTTATCTGTTCGAGTGGCCGCCGAAGTCAAAGCCCCGAGTAGCGCTAGCAACGCTAGCAGCGCCCCTCGCGATGCGAGGCAGCCGGAATACTCTCGTCGCGCTGTCGCTCCGTCTCTCTCCCTCTCGCACGCGTGCCGCGTAAGCGCGCGTGGGTGCGAGAGAGACGGAGCGACGCGGTCGCGATTGTCAATCGATGCGCCGTGCGGCCATTAGCTGGGCGCGTTCATTAAATGCGAAGGCACGCGCGGCCGAAAACAACAGCGGCCTGTCAATGTTTGATGCCGATGCCCCGAAGGTCCCCGAAGCCGCTCCCGCTCTGTACAAATATGCGCGGTATCTATCATCAGCGCTCCCAGTGTGCCCGTTGGGCGTCCGCCTCGGTCCGTCCGGGCTGCCGTCAACTAGACCGTCAACCAGCGGGCAGTCACTCCGCTCGCCCGACCGGTCCAAGTGCTCCAATGTCGCAGCGGAACGAAAAATAAAATCGAGGAAATTAAACGCGGGACAGCCATTTGCAAAAAATTAAATAAAAAGTAGCGGAGCACTTTGCGGCGCCAGGAAGCTGGAGGCGTGGGCGCGGTGACATACGGGCGGGCCGACGGAATGCGTGCAAATCACCGGCAGTGCCGGGGACGGCCGCGAAGAACGCCGAGCAGGCCAAGCAGCGCCAGCACCGCCAGCCCGGCAGGACTTTGAAGGACACGGGGGGCTTATGCATAATACGTTGGGCCGGTCCGACTGGTATGGGTGCTGACAGCTCACGCACGCACACACCTACACTCTCACACACTCACACACACACACACACACACACACACGCTCGCGGAACGTCTCGGGCCCATTCATTTTTCACCGGGGATTAGTGAATATCGCGGTCGCTTCCAAATTGGACCACTGAGCCCCCCCTGCTCCGCCCCCAACTTCCTGTTTCTCAATCAATTTTTGATTTGTAGTGTAGCAAGGTTGATGCATATACATATATATGGATGCCACGCCGAATAGGTCGTGATTTACGCATTCCGGATCGAATCGGGTAGAATGATGTGGATTTCCAGTGTGGTTCGCACGCGTGTGTCGTGACCTGCTGGCTGGCTGGCTGGCCGGGCAGGTCTTTGAGCCTGGAACGGGGCCGAACAGCGCAGCGAGTCGAGTCAGTGCTTTCGGTATCCCGAAGGTCCGTAGTCCGTGTATCGCCGGCGACAGATCTACCCACATGCATCACATGGGCCGTAACAATAGGTCCCCCCTTTCCCCCGGCGTCCTCCTGGACTCTACCAAGAAGCGCGCCCCCCCCCCCCCCCCGGTCGCGGGGTCGTGCCGCCGCCTCCGCGATGGCCGCTCTTGAGAACTTCATCTCGCCGCTCATAAGAATGTGCGGCATTATTGGAAGCTGGGCGGAAGGCTGGCTGGCCGCCGCTCTGCTTTTCGCTTTGCTGGCTGGAAAATTCGAAACTCCAGGGGGCTCTACAAACGGCCTGCGCCTGGAACGGGGCAGGGAAATGAAACTCCGCGGACTGGAATGGACTGGAGCTCTGGAAGTGCAACTGGAGTCCCACCCGCTCTACGGCTTCTCATTATGCCGGCCGGCAGTGCACTGTAGCTTTCGCCGCGGCGTGCAAGCGCTCTCGCTCTCTTCGGAGGACTCTCTCGGGCCCAAATTAATAAGGACATCTAATCCGGAATCAAATCTCTCTCTCCCCTTATTGCTTTGCCGGTGGAACTCTCGTTTTCTCCGGCGCTCGTTAAACGCTCTCCGGTTTGTGGATTCCCCAGCGCGTTGACTACCGAAACGACATGTCCGAGCCGGAGATTTGAACCCATGCCAGGGCCGTTCGACGACCACCTCCGGTGCGGTGGCTGCTGTTGGTGGAGGGGGTATTCCGACTTGCTGAGAGGCCAGAGACACGTCGACGCCACACACACACACAGACACGCACGCATCCAGCGGGCCGCCACACCCACACCGGGCGTACACTGATCACATATTCCAGATTTGGATCGGCCGTGTAATGTGGGCCCGGCTAGATAGATGGCGGCAGATGGGGCTGGCGATACAGTGTGGCAACTCGCTGCTGCTGGATCGCAGTGTGTAGGGCCGCGGCGGGTGGCGTGGCGTGGACTGCAACCTGCAGAGCCGGGCCGGCCCGCGTGAGAGAGAGAGAGAGAGGGAGAGAGAGAGAGAGAGAGAGAGAGAGAGAGAGAGAGAGAGAGAGAGAGAGAGAGAGAGAGACGAAGAGGGCGAAGGACAACCGGATAACGAGAAAGTATCATCGGAGAGGCGCGCCGCCGTAATGGGCATCACCTCATTTCGTATTCAATATCGGCTTATCTCCATCCGCCACACACACACACACACACACACACACGCACACACACACACACACACACGCGCACGCAGAGCCGGCCACGAAATGACAATGTCACAATTGGACGTTGTTCCACGCGGATGTGCGTGGGACTACGTCGTCGTTGTCCCTCTCCCTGTATCGCCGCATCGCCGCCTTGACGTGTGTGTCTCTGTTGCAGTGGACGGCGCCTGGTCCGAGTGGGGCTCGTGGAGCGACTGCAGTGCCACGTGCGGCCCGGGCGTGCAGCGGCGCACGCGCACCTGCACCAACCCCGCGCCCGCCAACGGCGGCAAGGACTGCCCCGGCGCGCCCGCGCAGAAGGCGGACTGCGTGTCCGAGTGCCCAGGTGAGTCTTCTCTCTCCCTCTCTGGAGGCTGGGAATCTGGGTCCGTTCGCCTTCGAGTCTCGGCCTGCATTCAAGTCGGCGTCGCTCTGCGGCTTTGAGGGTGGAGTGTCCGGGTGGGCCAGGTCCAGACCCGAATTCGGTGATAGCGCGGTGTAGCGGTGTAGGTTATCTCGCGCGCGGTCAGGCCATTAAGCTAATGGGTGTCGGTCTTCGCCGCGCCCGCCTTCGGCTTGGCGGCGCTCGGATCGCCTCCCCGGCCCGCCAACAACAACCTGAAGAACCAGCAACAACAACAACTAAAAAAAAGTTCCGCCAAGGCAAGCTTAGCAAAGCGGTCTTGCCGTGGCCCGGCAGGCCGGGCAGAGAGGGGGCAAGGAGGGAGGGGGTGGCTGTGAGGAGTGGGGACTGGCGCGGCGGCGCGGCGGCGCAGGACGACGACGGACGACGGACGACGGAACCAACACGACCATGCAGTCCCCTCCGAGCGCGCTGAATAGATGGATGGATGGGATGGGATGGGATGAGTGGGATCGGATGCAGAGCTAGAAGCGGTAGCAAGACCGCTTAAAAAGTTCCACCAAGGCAAGCTTAGCAAAGCGGTCTTGCCGTGGACCGGCCGGGGAAGCCGGGCAGAGAGGGGGCAAGGAGGGAGGGGGTGGCTGTGAGGAGTGGGGACTGGCGCGGCGAGGCGGCGGCAGGCGACGACGAACGACGAACGACGAACGACGAACCACGACCATGCAGTCCCCTCCGAGCGCGCTGAATGGATGGATGGGTGGATGGATGGGATGGGATGAGTGGGATCGTATGCAGAGCTAGAAGCGGTAGCAAGACCGCTTAAAAACGGAGGGTGCTCGAAAAACGTGTCACCCTTTTGCGCCGCTGCGCCACTGAAAGGAACAGCGGGAGGTCCTGGGGCGCAATGCAAATGGCGAGGCGGGCACACTGGGCACGGCGCGCGCAAGGAGGGCGGAAGCGTGAGGGAAGTCGGTGTAATTGTCGGAGACTTGTCGGAGAGAGGGCTGAAGCCGCTAAAGCATTCCTTGTCTGTTCCAGTGCGCCCCAACACGGTGCCCCAGGCCAAGTACGACGGAGTGCAGCTCACGGAGGAAGGTAAGTCGCTTTGAGTGGTGTGCTTCAATTGCAGCGGACGCGACAAAACGCGCAAAGATCCGCCGCCGGCGGTTTTTCCTCGTGTTTTTTGTCGCGCTGCCCGCGGTGCTGTTCCACTGGTCGTGCTCGCAGTGCCGCGCGCCGCGTCCCCGCGGGCCTGGCCCGTCCCCGTGCCGCTGCGTCGCGGTTGCATTTCAATGTATCACATTTTAAGCGCGATGAACAATGGGACCGCGGCCGCACGTTGGCACACTGGTGTGGCAGCGGCGCCGGGTCGGGAGGGCGACATTTCGTAAGGCATGATGGCGGGCAGGGTCCCCAGGGACTCGACGGGCAGGGCCCGGACGCGGGCAGGCCTCGCGGGGGACCCAAGTCGACCCAAGCCAACCCTCGGCCAGCCAATTGGACACGGCCTGACGGACAGTTGACTGAGCGGCCGTGACGAAGACCAAGAGACCGAGGAAGAGGGTGTGCGCGAGGCTAGGTTGCGCCCCGCGGACGATAAGGGGTCTCGGAACGAAACGCGGCACCGGAAGACTCACTGGCTGCGGGGAAACTCGACGAAAATCGTCGACTCTTCGAATGAGGGCAGTCCCCCCCGTTTCGGTCTTCTTGGCGACCTGCTTCGCGGAGATCCGCGCGTCGCGATAGCCGCCGTCGTCGTCGACGCCGTGAGCCACTACCACTCCGGCACCGGGGAGCGCGACGTGCACTCCACGGAGGAGGCTGGCGCGGCCGCGAAGCGGGGCGTGGCTGGGCGCTGCGCCGTCCTGTCCGGGCGTAGTAAATGGCAGTGCGGGCCCACTGCAAAGCCCTGCAAAAGCACACTGCACCGCGTCCGCGTCCGTGTGTGTGTGTTTGTGTCTGTGTGCGCGAGTGTGTCGCCCCGCTTGCTAGGATCTGATAGTATTTGTGTGAGACTCCTATTTTCCCCCCGTCCTGGACGTCGCCGTCGTCCCCGCGCACCGTCTCTCTCGCTCTCGCCGCGCGCATTTCTCAGCCCGAAGGGCCCGACGCAAGGCGCAGAGCCGCAGGCAGGAAATTAGTCCGCTGCATCTTTTGTCGCTCGTCCGCCGCGCCGCCACGCCACGCCCCCCGCGCGACACTTTTGTGACAGGTCGCGTCTTTTTATTTTCCGTCTTGTTTCGTTTAGGCGTTGCCGCGTGTGTGAGTGTGTGTGTGTCCCCTCCCGGTGAACAACTAATAATGTCGGGGCGCGGCCTGCAGGAAGGGGCGTCCCCTTTGAGCGCTCGGAGAATCGTTTCTGTCTCTCTCGCACCCCTACGGGGCGCCCCGTGAGTGCGACAGAGACAGAACGACGTCGCTCCGGAGTCAACCTGCTGTATGTGTGTGCAGCATCGGGACACACACACACAGACACGCGCGTGAAGGGGGTTTGTCCTAAAGGCCCGGTTATTCTGACGCGTTTAGTGGGGCCCACAAAGGACGTACGCGCCTTTTTATTCTTACTTCAATCCGAGACTAAGAAACGTAAGAAAGGTGACCTGTGCGCTGACTGTGTCTTGCTCTGTTGCAGCCGAGGGCGAGCTGCATGCCGCCCTGTACGTGGGCCTGGGCGTGGCCTTCTCCGTCTTCTCCGTGGTGGCCGTGCTGCTTGTGCGCCTGCTGCGGCGCCGCGGACGTCGCGGACGTCGCGCCTACACCGAGGCGTCCACCGGTAAGTCACCGCGCCGCTCATCGACGCATTGAGCTGTGTGTGTGTGTGTGTGTGTGTGTGTGTTTTGCTCCCCGATTGATCGAGCGGTTAGTTATGCCTCCCACGCTTCGGTGGCTACATCGCTCATTGCCCCTGTAGATCCACGAGCCTCTCTCTCTCCCTCTCTCCCTGTCTCCGTCTTTCTCTTTCTCCCCCTCGCTCGCTGCCTCTGGGAAAGGAAACTCATTTTCGGGTGTGACACTCACGACACGTCGTCGTCGTATAGGCCCCCGTTGTTGGAGAGAGGGAGGGGCGTGCCGGGCCGAAACAATGGGTGCTGGCAAAGGGAGCCCGGCCCGGCCCGGCCCGGCCCAGGGCTCGCTCGCAGCCAAAGGCACAACGCCTGGAAACTCAAGTGCGCTGACGGCGTCCCCGTTGTCGTGTTCGGGGTCCCCGACGGCCCCCGACGGCCCCCGACGGGGACGCGGAAGCCCCGGATGGGTCATGTCCATCAATAGGGCCCGGCGCCGCCGCGCCGCCACGCACTGTTGCTGCGGCGGCCGGCTCCGCGCCCCCGGGCCGTAGGCCGCAGGGCCACGGGGCCGCCTCGTCCATAAAGATGAGGTTTGATGAGGGCTGTCCTGTCGCGGGAATAGAGTTTTTCTGGACGTGCCGGACCGGGCGGCGGGGCGGCCACGGGGCGGCCCAGCACCCAGGACGGCCCGCGGCGGTGCCTCTCCGGGCCGCGGCCCGTGTGGCCCGCCAGCGTGCCGGCCCCACACTGGCCTCCGGGCTAAAGCTGGAACTAACTGCAAGTTAAACACCGAGCCCAGCCCCCTTCCCGAGTCAGTCAGCCCAGTCTGGAGCTTTGTAGCTGTAGCCTTCCGGCCGTAGGATTCGATTCCCGAATTTCCCGATCTTTCTCCCCGAGCTGTCTGCCCGCCCCGCCGCGCCGCCGCCGGCCAAACTCTTTTAATTAGCCCAACTACTTTGCGAAGGCCGCCGCTTCCGACCGGGTAAGATTTCCGCGCTAATTACCGCCATCTCGGCCGTCTTGTTGTCGCCGACGTCTCCGACGTCCTCGAAGTGCGCCGAGTGCGCGGCGCGCAGTGGCCGGAGTATGGCTGCCCGTTCGTGCCCGGCTCGTCGTCAAAGGGGGACTGGCGGTCCGTGAACGGGAACGGTCCGCGCCGCGGCAGCAGCCTCGCAGTGGAGTCGATGTGCCACGCGGGGCGGGAGCGCATGAAACACAACGCGGATAACTGAATTACGCTCTGCAATGCGCCGCCAATGTGTGTGTGTATGCGTGTGTACAAAGCAGGTGTCTGTGTTGGTGGGGAGGGCGGGCGAACTTGTCCAACTGTCTGTCTGGCGGCAGGGCGTGCCGGCGTATACGACTAAACAATAGAGGACAGGCCGCATTGCCGCATTTCACAGGCGCCCCCGGGCAACCCCTCTCGCGGGCTGCAGGGGGTGGGGGTGGTTCAAAGGAGCCGTTCGCTCCCCTCCCCTCCCCTCCCCTCCCCTCCCTCCGCGAGCTGCTGCCAATGCCCCGACACCTGTTGTCGCCTCGAGGGCCTCGCGGCGGGCGCTGCCTGCCTTGCCTTGCCTGCCAGTCGACCGGGCCTTCCCCGCCGCCTTCGCTACTTTCGGCATTTCGGCCTGTAGGCCCGCGCCCCCTTCGGCCGTTCGCGTCTTTGGCAAGAAGTCCTCCCTGCCAAGTCGCAGCCGTCACGTGCTTTGTTCCTGGAACTCGGCGAGGCGCGGCGCTCGGCGCGCAGAAGCCACCGCCAGGGCGGAGCGCACCGAGCCGACGGGGTAGTCCGTGTTCTTTCCCGGGCGGTCTGTCTAGTTGGCGGCGCTGGCGAGTTTTGATGTAAGACGCTGCCGCCTGGCGGCCTGGCGGGATTAAAGGGCCCAACTTGGCGGCCCGGAGTGTATTGTCTGGCGGGTTTGGCCTGTTTTGCGGTCGCAGTGACACAACTTCCGACAGCCACGGCCTCGGCCTCCGCCGCCGAGGGTCGTGGGGGAGGCCGAGCCGAGATCGGTGGCCCCACGGTGGCCCCACGGTGGCCCCACCGCGAGCACAATGCCGAGTCGATAATTGTTGGTGATTGAATCAGGGGCAGGGGGCGGGGCGGGGCCGCGTGGCGCCAGTCGCTGTGTAAACTTGGGGTCCAAGAATTCCCAAGTGCTTGCGGATATGTTGACACGGCTGGTCCCGGAACTAGGGCCATTAATAATTTAGCCGGCCAGCCCTGCAGCCCTGCAGCCAGCCGAGCCTCGGAGCTGAATAGTGGCATTGTTTCTGCCCGGAATGAGTTTATGCAGCCAGAATAGTAGCCGCCATGTCGCGCTGGGCCCCGCAGGCCTCGCCGTCGCCGAGGGGCTGCCGTGGGGCGCGCCTCCCCGCCGTCGTCGTCGCCAACTTGGCTTCTTGTTAATGAGCGTCTTGGCCTGCTCTTTGTTTCAGAGTACCCCGCTGACTTCATCCCGGACACGGACAAGAAGGGCCCCGACCTGACGTCCTCCGTGCCCGTCGGCCTGGGGCTGGGCACGGTGGGGCCCCCGCTGGGGTCGCTGGCCGGTTCGCTGGGCGGCCGCCCCCTCAACGGCGCCCTCAACGGCCTGGCCGGCCTCAACGGGCTGGGCAGCCTGGGCCCCGGCATGGGGCTGGGCCCGCCGCTGTCCGCACCCCTCAGCTGCTACCACTACCCGCTGCCGCTGCCGCGATCCGACTCGGAGCACCACTACGACGAGCCGCACCTGGCCACGCCGTCGGCCTCGGCCACCTCCTCGTCGTCGTCGTCCTGCTCCACGGCCTCGGCGTCCACGTCGCCGTCCGCCACGTCGACGCGCACCATGGGCTCCTCGCGGGCCGACTCTGTCAACGGAGGTGAGTAACGCCCCGTGTTTTTATTTTTATTTGTTCGTCCGCGCGACACCCGCGACACCCTCGACGTCGCGCTGACAAATCATCCCGAATGTGTTGGCGCTGCGCGGCGCTGCGACTCTTGTCGGCCGCCACGCCCCTCGGCGTCGTCCTCGTCGGCGGCGACGTGTTGCTGTTGCTGGCGCTTTGATGCGCCGGCCGCCCGGCCGCGGTACTAAGAGGGGCTCGGAAGGGGTGAAATGCCATGCCGGCGCGCCGCCGCGCCGCCACCCTTTCCCAACTTTCGGCCTTTCGGCCCGACGCGCGGCTTGCACGGAATGCAGCGCTGGCGGCAGCGCGGCAGCGTGCCAAGCGGGGAGGGGAGCGCCGTGCCGTGCGGTGTGCGGTGCTGGCCGTGCTGGCCGACGTCAAGTCGTCCGCGCTCCGCGCCTCTCGACGGCCGCACCTGAGCGCGCTGGATTGTGGACGTCGTCCAAAAGGGCCGTCGCCCCGGTCCCCGTTGTCGGCCGGCCCGCCGCACCCCACCCCGCCCCGCCCCGCCCCCATTCAGTCATGTTTGCCATTCATCTAGAGCGTGGCCGAGCGTGCGGGACACTACGGGGACGCGGCCCGGTCGGCTTGCTTCGCAAATTGGCCCCGTCCGCGACGACGCCCCCTCGGCACCCCGCCCCGCCCCGCCCCGCCCCGCCCACCGAGCGCACGGCCCAACTCACACAGTGCGCTGCGCTCGCATTCAAAGTTGCTGCCCCCCCCCCCCCTCCCGTCCGGCCTATGCCTGGCTGCCTGCTCGGGCTGCCCGGCTGATATGGAGATGAGTCACTTGGCGGTGCCATGGAGCGGTTTGTTGTCCGCGTGACTCGCGTGACCGCGCCGTGACGCGTGACTAGTGTGCCGGCCGGTCCAGCAAAATAATATTCATCATCATCGAGTCGACTTATTCGCCAGTGTGCGCGCGCGCGCGCGCGCGTGTGTGTGTGTGTGTGTGTGCATACTCGGCCGCGCGGGCGGACTGCGCGGACTCCGTGGGGACTATACGCGGGCGGCGCGGTGGCTGGTGTGCGGTCGGTCGCATGAATTTTGATGGCGCATCCAGATGATGTGTTGTTTGGGCAGATCGGTGCGCGGTCACTGGAGCCCCACCGCAGCGCGCACTACATCGCTCATGCCCGCCGCCCCGTCCGCCCTCCGCCCCCAGCTGACGCCCTGACGTGGCGCGCCACCACCGCGTCGCCTGCACTGTGCAGTGGCGGGGCTTCTCGGAGGAAGCGTGACGGAGTGACGGGGCTGAGTCACACCGTCAGACCGTCACCCAGCGGCCGCGCAGCCCTTGACTAATCCCCCTGAGCTGGCCGCCATAGGCCGCCCGTCCGCCAGGCCTGTGTCTAGTGCGGCGCGCGTCGCATTGGCCTTCCCTGCGTGACTCGGCGAGCCAGAGGAACGGAAACGAGGAAAAAAGAAAAGTTTATTGATTGAGCGGGTGTTCGAACCCAACCAACCCGGTGCACCGGGACTGCTCGCTCCGTTGGGCGGCTCCATCCCGTTCCCCGTTACGCGACGTGTATAATTGCGCATGTGGGAACGCCTCGGCGCCTCTCGGCCGGAAGCTCGCCGGGACGGGACGGCCGGGTCGGGCCGCCAGGACGGCGATGACGGCACGGACGGGCCGCCGGGGGGACTTGTTCAGCTCGGCGGTGTAATCGAGGAGGCCTGATCGTGACGCGCGTTTTGCTCCCCGACTCGCGTTTAGCGCTCCGTTGCGTGTTGACACGCCTCGCCCCGCCGAGCCGAGCCGCCGAGTGCTACAACCCCGCGGCCGTGGCGCGGCGCGGCGTGGCGTGGCGTGGCGGCAACAAGGTGGCCGATACATATCTAGCATGGAGATTGGCGCACCTTCCTGTCCATGCAGATGCGTGCGCGCCGTGTGTGTGAGTGTGCCAGTGTGTGTGCGTGTGCGTTCTTCCCTGGACGGCCTGGACGGCCTGGACGGCGCGGCGGCAGCAAGAGTCGAACGGAAACAAACGGTCGCGATGGATTTATGGCCGCGCAGGATGTGCTCTACTTATGCGAGTCTTACGCGCGGGCCGCGCCGAGCCGCGGACGTCGAGGAGGAGAAGAAGGCCGCGCACCTGCTGCTGCTGGCCGGGGGTTGTCGTCCTGCTGTCCCGGCCTGCCTCCGGCCGCGTCCCTGTAACATACGGCCGGCTCTTTATTTCCCTGGAGGAAGTCGAGCCTGGGTCCACGCGAGGCGCGACGACGACCGGCGGCGTCGTGGAGTCACCTGGAGCGTGTCCCCTGCGATACGCTTCATCTCTCGTCAAGGCGGGGCGGGGCGGGGCGCGGCAGGCAACGGGTAATGAGCCCTCGTCACCCCAGCGCCCCGCCCCGCCCCGCCCGAATGCCTCTCGTTCCGCGCGTACCGCAGTATCGGCCGAATGCCGCGCCACGCTACGCCGCGGCTCTCCGTCAAGGCCCCTTTCGTGGCCCTTCGCGGCTTCACAGTGGCGCGGCGGCGTAAGCGTGCCCAATCGCGGCGCCGTATCTCGGCAACCCTTTGGGGGCCCTTCGCCGTCGCGGCGCGTCTCCACCGCGTCTCGCCGCGTCTCGCCGCGTCTCGCCGAGTGGAGCGGAGAAAAATGTGGCGGGGAAGCAGCACTGCAAGGCTGCGGGGCTGCAGGGTCGTCGAACGCAACTGATTTGTGACTGCCTCTCTTCCCTGCCCAGTCCCAAAAACCCATTGAGCATCCCATGAGTCATGGGACGCCATGGGACACCATGGGCCGATTTTTCCCATGGGGAAGATATCCCATTGATTTTTTGCACCATTTCCCATGGTGTTGAGCAACCCATGGGGAGATGCCCCATGGTGTGTCCCATGGGAGCACTTCCTTGCCATGACAGAGTGTCTAGAAAGATCATTCTATGAAGTGCCTCCGTCTGCGAGGGTCATCACCCACATTAATGTCCGCTTAAGGTGAACTTTTCACGATACAACCGATTTTGCAACTAGATTTTGTCTACAAGTCACCGTTGACATGATATTACCTCAACGTAAAAATTAGACGGAGACTTCAACGCACGGGCAGAAATTCCATCCCATGGGAATAGCGACGCCATGAGAAAGTTCACACCATGGAGAGGCCCTCCCATGGTGTTCATCCCGCGCAATGGGAAATCACCTCAATTTTCAATGGGAGGCCACTTACCCATGGTGCTGACCCGCGTTCTCATGGGATTTCAGTTAGGTCCCATGGAATATGACTCATGGGATCCCATGCGACCCATGGTTTTTTGGGACTGGGTGTTGCAGGCGACTCCCTGTCCGACGTGGGCGTCACCATGACGACGTGCTCCGCCACGTCCGCGGGCGCGCGCCTGTCCCTGCCCGAGTGCGGCGTGTCGCTGACGGTGCCGGAGGGCGCGCTGGCCCGCGGCCAGGAGGCGCTCATCTCGCTGGCCGTGCTGACGGAGGACCGCGCGCGGCCGCGCCTGGCCGAGGGGCAGACCCTGCTGTCCGGCGTGGTCCAGGTCGGCCCGCCCGGCCTCGTGCTCAACAAGTCCGCCGTGCTGAGCGTGCGCCACTGCGCCGCGCTGTCGCCCGACTGGCGGCTGTCCGTGTGGGGCAGCCACGACCTCTCCGCCGACGGCGAGCAGGCGTCGTGGCGCGAGCTGCTGGCCGTGGGCGCCGAGACCATCAACACGCCCGCCTTCGTGCAGCTGGACGCCACGCAGATGTACCTCATGTGGGACCAGCTGTCGGCCGTGGTGCTGGTCGGCGAGTCTGCGGGCGGCCCCATCGTGGGGCCGCTCAGCCCGCTGTCCCCCACCCAGGGCGCCGCCAAGAGGATCCAGGTCGCCGTCTTCGCCGAGGCCCGCGGCGCCGGCGTGCGCGTGTACGCCTTGGAGGACACCAGCGCCGCGCTGCAGGTAGGCCGCGCCGCCGCGCAGAAACTCGAGCCCCTCGCGGGAGTCGAACCCGAGACGGTAACTCATCCCTGTGCTTTTCGCTCTGTTCGCTCCAGAGCGTGATCCAGGCGGAGCGGCGGCTGGGCTCGCGCATGGCGGCGTCCCCGCAGACCATCGCCTTCCGTGACGGCGGCGGCCCCCTGCTGCTGGACCTAGAGCAGGGCGGCCTCCACGGCGTGCACGAGCACCAGGAGATCCCCTTCCGGCACGTGTGGGGCAGCGGCACGTCGCAGCTGCACTGCGCCTTCTCGCTGCAGCAGCACAACCTGGCCAACCCCAACGGCACCCTGTTCCGGGTGCGCGCGTGCCAGCAGCACGACCCTGCCGGTGGCGTCACCATCGCCGCGCTGCCCGGCGGCAGAGTGTCCCCCGCGCCACCGGTAAGTCTGTTCCCCGGTTTCCCAGGTGACCGCGAGGCGCGAACTGCAGTAGCGCCCGGTGCAACGGCCCGCGGACAATGCTGCCGCACGACGTCCACGACGTCCGGCGCGATGATGCGCCGATTCGTTCCGTCTTGATGCGATCTCACCGACGGGGATTTGCTCCGCTCGGTGTTCCCAGTGTACGCGCACCTCGGCGTGACCGATCGGCTCATGACGTTGCCCCCGTCTGTTGCAGGTGCAGTGCCGGACCCTCACCGTCACGTCCACCAGCGCGCGGCAGACGGCCTGCAGCGTCGACGCGGAGCCCTTCCGGTGAGTGTCCGTTCCTTTTATCGTTTTACAGATGCGATCCGCCCCGACCTGCTGAGGAGCTTGACGTTAACTGGACGCGGGGACACCGTTCGACTTCCGGCCCCGCCGTGCGCCGTGCGCGCCGTGTCGAAGCAGGTCGTCATTATCATAGTCTTGGTGCAATGGAAATGCATGCAAATGCGTGCGACCGCCGCGGAGTCCCTCGAGTCCTTCCCTCTGCGACTCCGGATTAACTGCCGCGTTCGATGCGGCCGGACAGTTATCGCTGGCGGATCTTGCGACAGCGTCGCCATCGTCGCCACTGTCTTGTAGTGGCGGGGCCGGCGGGGCCGGCGGGGCGTGGAACCGAACCAAACTGGCCAGAGTCCTGCCGCTGTCCCGGCCCGCAACGCTCCGCCTTGTTTACGACTGTGATTGGCATTGGATGCTGCGGACTCTGTAAACTGTTTGCGCGGGGCGGGGCGGGTGTTCCCGGCGGGGCTGTAGCGCTGTACGGTAGCGCGTCGTTTACGATGCTCCGAGCACAGAGTTTTCAGTTTACAGTTTTACGGCGCGCCCGTCCGCGTCGCGCCAGTCGCGAGTGCAGTGGCGGTGCTGCGGTGCGCGACGCGGCGTGGCGCCCGTTTCATGTAAAGCAGGCCAGGGCGCGTAATCCCGCCAGTTCCCAGAGTTTCGATCAGCGTATTTCATATCCGGCGTGATGGTGGGGCCGGCGTGACGTTTACGCCCCCACTGCGGCCAGCGCGGCCAGCGCGGCACACCCGGACTTGTGTCCCGCACTGGAAGTGATTTCGCGGCCGGCCGGCAGGGGGCGGGGCGTTGACTCATTGATGGTCTTAAACTCTTCTTCTCACCGACGCGCTGTCTTGTTTGCCCTCCAGGTTGTCGAGGTCGCTGAGGCAGCAGCTGGCGCAGTGTCTGGACCCGCCGAACGCGAGAGGCAACGACTGGCGGATGCTCGCGCAGCGGCTACACGTAGACAGGTAAGACCAGCGGTTCAAATACACCCCTATTCTGTACTTTTTCTCCCTTTGATGAATTGGGTGTTGACGTGTTTGGCCCCATCTTGTGCCGCAGGTACATCAACTACTTCGCCACCAAGTCCAGCCCAACCGACGTGATCCTGACGCTGTGGGAGTCGCGGTCGCGAGAGCCCACCGCCATGGCCGACCTGCTGTCCACGCTGAGGCTCATGGGCCGCTCGGACGCGGCGCAGATCCTGGAGAAGGAGGGCGGGCCGTCGTGGGTGTGAGTCAAGACAGCCAAGGCCTGCTGGGCGTCCTCCGCTCGGCGCGGCCATGGCGCGGCCCCGCGCTACTCTGCCCCGGCCATCCGTCGGTCGTCGACGTCGATGGCCGGGGCACGAAGTAGCGGCCCATCTCGTGCTGTGCTGTGTGTGGCCGGACCACTCTAGTGCCAGAACCCTCTAGTGCAACGCGGCGCTCGGCCCGGAGCGAAGTCAGCAACTGCATGTTATTTATATTTCAATATAGATGCCAAACTGTGGACTTTGCCGCCTCTTGTGTAAAAGTGACGCGCATCGTTCAGCTGTACACCGTAATTCAGAGCTTTATTTTCAATTGTGTTAGGAAAGAACAAATTGTAATGGAGTGTATAAAACGTGGATGATAGTATCTTTTAAATTTATGTGTATTATGACTTGAGTGAAACAGAGTTATTTTATGTAAGACTGTGATACCTTCTTTTCTGTTTATCTTTTTAACTGTGAGTATTGTGTATAGCTTTCTATTCTGTTAAGTGTGAGGATCTGAACAGTTCATCTGGTGTGGGTCTGCCTTCTTTCCAACCAATTTGGGAAAGATGCAGGAGGCCATTCCTCAGCATAGTATACATTCAACACAAAAATATTTGTTACACATGATTTTATTATTTTAATAGACTGTTATCAATAACATGTATGTTACCGCACATTTTAAAATTTGTCATATTACAAGTTAAAGACACTTGTAACATGCTTTAAATGTTGTTTTTATAGCTTTATTAAAAAATGATTTGTTTCAGTTTGAAACTATCCGATAAGACTAATGCGGAAATATTTATTAGTGTGACAATAAATCGGAACCATTTTCTCATGATGATGAAGACCTGGAGGAAACCTATGCTTGGAAATAGATGCGTTCAGTTAGATTTGTAGAAGGAGCATGACTAGGAGAATGATGCCTCCACAATTCAGCTGTAAATACACCGCTGTTATATTTTTATTTGGAACTTTATAACTGACCAATAGAAATAGCCCTCAAGCCTAGTTGAAAAAATGACTTTGAAGTCGATTATTTGTCGTAGAGCATCCATTCTAGATGTGGCCTACTTTTATACGTCGTGCTTGGCATTAACTACACAACATTTGTCCTGTACTGAGGTGCTGATCTGTGAAGCCATAAGTCTGTGTGCTGTAGTTAACTGTCTGTCACAAATAGAAGCAGTGCAACAATGTATGTGTTCTACAACTGGTTCTGTTCCACTTATTTTTCACCAATGAATACCAATTGACTGCTGAATAATGTGTTCAATATGTACTGTTTATGTCGTTTTATTTCACAAATATGTGTATGTACTGTATGTATTTAAATTTCACCAAACCGTAGGGTAGTCTTCCTTCCCTAGAGCCACTTTGCTCAAATAAGGCCAAATTTTCCAATGCATAGAGTGAAACGGAGAGTTTTAAAAAACAAGTCTCTTCTCAACTATTAAATATTATTGAAATTCTCTTTGTTATCTGTTACGTTGGTAAAATTAAAAATTTTGTGTTACCGTATACTGAAAGGAGGATATTTTTGGTTGGCTTCAAAAATTGCCTCAGGTACTCTATCAACGCTCCTTGACCAACATTGTTTAAATGCAATGTCGAACATAAACAGGAGAGCTGTGCCTTTTAAGATATACGAAATGCCTATAATATTATGTGCAGAATTTTATGCGGTTTGAAATCGATGTTAAATTCTACAAACTACGAACAACTGTCAATCCTTCATAATTTGTTATTTTTATATAAAAGTTTGTATAAAAATGTTTGTAGATGAGACGAATAAAGATTGCAGTGTTACTTGATTGAATTAAAGCTCTAGTCTCATTCAACATTCCCTTACCAAATACTTACGCTTAAAATGAAGCAGTCGACAAGTTCATTGGAAAGAGCAATCCGGAGCGAGGAAAAGAAAGGCAAGGATGCGACGGGAAGGGGGCCGTGAGGGAATAACAGGGCGTCCCGTGTTGACATGTTTTGGAGAGTTTCGCCCTGGAGAAGCGAGGCGGTACAAGTGGATCCCACTTTCCCAAATTGATGCCGGGGCTGGGGTGGGGGAGGGGGCACAACTGCGCGCGAACTCGCATCGAAGCATCAAGATGATTGACGAGAGAAGACGTAGCTTCCATTTGATACTTGGGCCTGGCTGCAAGCCTAGCTGCCCCCCAGTCACTTCCACACTTAATCCATGCCAGCACTGTGGGCTGCCCATCAGCTAGCTTCCGCAGAAAGCCGCCTTCGTACGACTTTTGGCGCCAAAAATAGACACGCTGATCATAGAGCGCCGAAATACGGCGGAAGGAATACTATCTTTGCGCGGAGGGGCCTATTTTGGGGGCTGGGTGAGGTTAGGTAAGGTTAGGTATGCTTTTAGGCTCGCGGCAGTCGGCCCGCCGTCTGCCGGTCCGTCGGCAGGCCCGCGTGGCATGCGGCTGCGAGTGCCACACGCTCGGTCCTGATGGGCTGGGCCGTCCCTGCGCCCTTCGCGGGGACCTCCGCGTGGCCGCAAGATCAGAGGGCCGCCCCGCCACGCCCCGCCCCGCCCTTCCCTACCGCGTCCAGGGGATGCCATGCCAAAGGGGCTGTTCAATTCATTGGTTGGGATGCTCTGCATTGTCAAGTCGTCCCCGCCGCCCCTCGCATACCCCTCGCCACGTCCGGACGCCCCGAAGTAGCCTCGACAAGCCTGCAAGTGGAATGGGGTGCGACGCACCGCAACGCCAGGCAACGAACTCCCAGCGACGCAGCCTTACGCAGCCGTGCAACGATACTCAACAAAAACGTGTGCACCGAGTCTGAAGTGGCAATATAGACCAATATCTTTCAGACTCTCCTAGCCAAGGCTGATAATCACAAACAGAAGCAAAATACTTTTTAATTCGTTATCATTCAAACGCAGGAATGAGGACACAACCCACATAACCTGAATTTAGATGGGAAAAAAGAAAAATGAGATATATTTTTATTAGTTGTCGACGGCCATCTCGACGGGCGTCACCGCGCCGCCCCTCCACTCGAAGGCGTTCCTGCCGGCAGTCGATGGTGCCGACGGTGCCGGCGACACTTGGAAAAGGTTACGAGGGGCGCAAAGGGAATCAAATTTGATTAGAAAGCGCGCGAGGCGGGGCGGGGCGCGGCGGGGTTGGGGGTGGCCAGGCCCTCACATCGCGTCGCCAAGACAATAATGGCTGATCCACTACGTCTCTGGGCGCCAAATGTCACGTCGCCAACGGAAAGGGAAAGGGAGGGGGGGGGGGGTGAAGCAGTCTCGAGAAGGTGCGTGAATCACGGAAAAAAATGGATTTGCTAGCCCAGCTCAAAATTAGCTGAGGCAGCTAATGTATTGGCTGGTATGGCGCCACCGGAGAATTTAGGTGGCACAGCCAAACTACAGCTGCACTAGCTATTTTGTTAGGTGTTACAACTTTTGAATATTGGCATACGCAGCATGCATATTAGTTGAGGCAGCTAATATTTTTGCCTTCCTACTGTGAAAATTTGCTACACCAATAAATGGGTCAGCTGTTTGGACTAACATGGGCCAAAAAGTCGCACAAAAAAACGTTCAGGAAAAGGGGATGCGAACTCCAGTCTCGCGGTTCAAGAGACGGGGACGGTACCACCGCGCCACCACGTCACTAGGAAAATAGCGGCACCAGCCACGCATTTAGCACTTTGCGACGGGCAACGTTCGTTCCCTCGCGCTGTTGAGACTATGAGGAAAATGCCCCTGGTCACATTGCTAGATGTCATCGCAGCGCCGTGGTACCGTCCTCATCTCGTAAATCAAGGGACAAGGGTTCGCGTCCTCTTTGCCTGAACTTTTTTTTGTGCGACATTTTGGTCCATGTTAGTCCAAACAGCTGACCCATTTAATGGTGTAGCAAATTTTCACCGAAGGAAGGCAAAAATATTAGCTGCCTCAACTAATATGCATGCTGCGTATGCCAATATTCAAAAGTTGTAACACCTAACAAAATATCTAGTGCAGCAGTAGTTTGGCTGTGCCACCTAAAATCTCCGGTGGCGCCATACCAGCCAATACATTAGCTGCCTCAGCTAATTTTGAGCTGGGCTAGCAAATCCATTTTTTTCCGTGAAGGGCTACCGCCACCGGGCCCTCCACGACGGCAAGACTCGAAGCTCGAAGCCTCGGAGGGGAAGGAACTTTGGAGTGGATGGGGACAGCAGTCGGAGGATTGAAGAAACGGAAAGCGGGAGTCCCCAGAAGGCCGCGCGTCTCTCTCACTCTCTCTCTCTCTCGGCCCGTTGTTCCATCTTCATCCAGAGCATTAATTATTTCCACAGAGTTACCGGCAATTCCTGTCACCATTCCCACTCCAAGACGAGAGAGATGAAACCAAAACGTGTCACTGCGGGGTGCCGCGTCACAGGCCCGGGCTCTCTCCTTCTTCACGAGCAGCGTAAACCGCCTTTGGCTAAGCCTGGCGTGATAGCTTAATTCGTTTAGACGGCCGGCCGAGTCGGGCCGAGTGGATGCATAATGCATTATGCATGCGCGTAGGTGAAAAGACGAGGTGTTGGAGTGCGGCGCCGGCAGTGCTCCGTTTTCGAAAAAGCACCGAGGCCTGCCGCCTGCGAACCGGCGGGTAGGCATCACCACCGCACCGGGGTAACCGGTTGCCTACCCGCCGGGCGGCCCGCCAGAGCCACCGCCGCCGTTCCCCCACCCGGAGTCCTTCCCCGGAAGGGGGTCGGGCCGGGCCTTGTTGGTCGCCCCGTCTCCTTCGCACCCCTACGGGCCCAACGGGTCTGCGGGACGCGGCGGGACGCCCCGCGAGTGCGAGAGGGACGCCAGCCGCCTCGCCAACTTTAATTAAAGCAAGTTTGAATGCGCATCAGGTTGGCCTAATTAGCATCAGGTGCAAATTCTGGCGGCGTGGGGTACTTCTTCTTCCCGGGGCGCACCGCCACGCACCGCCCTCCGGGAACCGAACGCCGCGAACGGCGACAGTAAGAGCACAAGGCGGCGGCGCCACGTCACCGCCTTGCAGTGGCGTGGGTTATGCCAGCAATCGGGAAGGACACAGGTCATTAATTTGACGACAGTCCCGGAAGAGAGTCACACGCGTCGCCCACGCCCTGCAAGTGTCGCCGATCAATGTTCGCTGTCATAACCCAAGCCAACCCAACCCCCTCCTGGAGACGCCGCGTCCCGGCATACGGATAGGCCGCGCGCCCGTCCTTTCAATGGGGTTAAATTTCACCATTTTGAGGGGGCGATGAAATATTCATGGTGAGAATATGAGCTCCGTAATGACTCGCTGCCCCCGCGCCTCTCGCTCTAGCCTCGCTCGAGGAGGCGGCCGGAGCAAAGTTTCCAGTTTCGGCGGCGCGGCGCCGTGGCGGTGCCACAGCAGACGCATTCCGAGAGTCGCCCCCGTCGCTCCGTCTCTCTCGCACTCATGGCGCGCCCCGTGCAGGCGCAAGAGAGACAGCGCAACTCTCGGAATGAGTCTGCAGCCCAGGCAGGGCAGTGGCGCAGCCACTTTGTCGCAAATGTGGCTGAGAGCGTAGGGTAGGTTAGGTCAGTGAAATACGAAAATCGCTTTGCGCACGGTTCCGCATCTGTTTTTGTCCGTCAGAGCCAGCGGCACCCGCTCCAAGAAAAGCCCCTCTTGAAAGGGGATGAAAAGGAAGGCCTTCTCGGTGTTCCGGGGGCCGGACCGAGGAGGTCAACACAGGCCGTCTCGTCTGGCCAGCGCGACAATATCAGCAACTGCCCAGCCCGGGACATGAAAAATAAACAGCAACAAAAATGATAACCAAAATAAAAATGCATAAACATGAGCGGGCGGCTTAAAGCAAAAGCACGCAGGAAGAAGGAAAAACATCAAGACGCCCCTGCATAAAAAGAAGGCTTCGCAAAACGACAGGAGAGCGTGGGAAGGAGAAGGGTTGCCTGCCTGCAGCTTACTGGTGGTGCACACACACACACACACACTTGCTCTCTCTCTCCCACACACACACAGTCCTGATGAGGAGAGCCGCTCTGCTCGCCAGCTTCTTTAGTTGTTTGTCTTTCCCGAAGCTACAATAACGTTGGCCCGCCCTTCTAGTAGAACTAACAGGGGCTTTGCTCGGCCCTTCTAGCGTCCTGCCCCGGACCGGTGCGACATCACCAAACCCTTCCACGCCACTGCAAGGCGCAGCCCCTCAGCGGACTACGGTTCCGAATTTCGTCACCCTGTCTCTGTCGCACGAATGGGTCGTCCCGTGGGGGAGCGAGAGAGACAGCACGAGGCTAGGAATGGGCGCTGCCAGCCAATACGGTGAGGTCTCGTCGGCATCGTCGTCGCCCCTCCACGATGATGACAATCTGCGCCAAATGAGGGGACGGGAGGCGAATTATCATATTTCCTCGTTCTTAAAAATGTTATGCAAAAAGGTGTCCCTGACGCCGCATAGCTTGTGCTTGTCTGCGCGCCGTTTGCCTCGGTTTCCCTCCCGCGCGGCCGCGGCGACGGGGCTCGGAAGGAATCCCCGCGCACCCTGTTCGAGACACTGAATGGAAATTGATGAAGCGTAATCCCCTGCAGGCTGATTCCGAGAGTCGTCTTCATCGCTCTGTCCCTCTTGCACCCATAAGAAGGCCCCGTGAGTGCGAGAGACACAGAGCGACGAAAAGGACTCTGGCCGCTGCTGACGAGCACCTCGACGAGCACCTCCACCCTGGCGGGGGTTCGCACCGGCAGCAGGCGGCAGGGCCAGTCAGCCGGCGGCAGAATGAGCAGAATGCAGTGCGGGCGACGAGGCGGCGTGTGTCATGTCGGCCACTGTTTATGGCCACACATAAGTTTACAGCTTCCGGAAGTTGGGCGCGCTGTATCGCGCCGCTGGCCGCCGCGTTGCGGTGCCGCGCGGTGCCACCGTCGCGCCGCTGGGGTAGTTATCCCGGCAGCAACAAGAACAAGACCACCGCCACCAACAACAAGAACAACAAGCGGCGGCCGAGATCAGCCTCAGACGCCACAACACGTTGCCCCCGCAGCTGCCGCCCTAGACCGGCCCTGCAGGTGCAGCGGTGCGCCACCAGGCCCTGCACTAGAAACACTTTGCAGTGTCACGAGCTCGCGCGCGACAGAGGCCCATTCCGATGCTCTCTCTCGCACCCCCACGGGGCGCCCCGCGAGTGCGAGGGAGACAGCCACTGTTCGGAATGGCAGGGACTTCCCCAATTACCGAGAGACGGCTGACCACCGCCGCACCCCACCCGCCAGGCCGCCGGGCCAGCAGCACCGTCTGCAGATAAATAATCCGCTTTCGCTCTGTCTTCATATTTCTCAGCGCAGATAAGCGCGAAATGAAATACGTTTCCGTTCCATCGGCCATGGCTGCTGAATCGCCCGTTTTCGCGTGTGTCGGCAAACAGCGCGCAAAGGGAGGCGGCGCCGCGAGGTCGCCGTCGACGCGCGGCCGCAGTATGGGTTGCCACCCGCGAGGTCGCCGTCGACGCGCGGCCGCAGTATGGGTTGCCACCCGCGAGGTCGCCGTCGACGCGCGGCCGCAGTATGGGTTGCCACCCGCGAGGTCGCCGTCGACGCGCGGCCGCAGTATGGGTTGCCACCCGCGAGGTCGCCGTCGACGCGCGGCCGCAGTATGGGTTGCCACCCGCGAGGTCGCCGTCGACGCGCGGCTCACGCGCAAACCCTTTCCGCCCTTCTCTCCCCGGCGCCACGGTGGAGGCAGTCGAGCCCGTCCCGGCCGTTCGTCCCGAGACTCTCTTCCGCTGCCCGAGAATAACTCGTTAATCCCCGTTCGGATCCACTCGGCGTGCCTCGGCGTGCCTCGGACGTGCGGCGTGCGCGTGGGGCCTAGACCGGGGCCTAGACCGGGGCCTGACGGCCGCCATTGTGGGGGTGTCACGGCCTGCCGACGGCCTGCTTTACGGCACCAGCGCGCTGCCTCAAGAAAGGCCCGCTGACTTGTGTGACGGCGGCCTGGCCTGGCCTCGCGGGGGCGGCGTTTGTCCAGGACGCCGACGTCGCGCACGGCGGCGCATAGAATCCGATATGAGGCGCCATCGGCCGGGCTAGAAGGCTGGAAGGGGCGCCCTGCAAAATAATCGATGCCACCGTGAAGACCCGGGCCTCGCGTCACGCCAAGCACTAACTGGGGCGACAACAGCCACATGGAATTTATGAAGCCATGCGTTATTGACAGTGGGCAGGTTCGGTTCATTTTTCATCCGCAGCGGGCTACTGTGTTGTAACATATCGTTGCTGTGTTGTCCCTGTTCCCTTACCTGGTGCCCGAACCGTACCCGCCCGCAGGCCACGGGGCCGCGGGGCCGCAGGGTACGTCGCCCATGTCGCCCCAGCCAGCGCAGCACACAACGCTAAAGAGCCCGAGCCAATAAATTGTTTTGCCCAGTGAGCACGCACGTCGCGCCTGGACAGCCACGGCCGCCAGGGCGACCCATCCGCTCGGAGGGGCCTGCGTGCGTGGGAGCGCACCCCCCCCCCTTTCCCCGGTCCAGTGGACCTGATTACGCAACAAAGGCACACACGCCGCGCGACAATGGCAGCAGTCCGGAACTTCCGCATTAATTTGTTGACACTTTTTCCGCAGCGCACGCGGACCGCGCCCTGCACTGCTCTGCATGTCGCAGCAGACGATACACTGGGAGGCAACGCGGTTGGATTTGCCCGACTTTGCGGCACCATTCCGCGATGTATTCCATTTTCCGACCGCTGCCAGAGGGGCGCTGCGTGAGCTGCGTCCGGCGGCAGGAAATAGCTGCGCCACGACAGCGAGAGAGAGAGGGAGAGAGAGAGAGAGAGAGAGAGAGAGAGAGAGAGAGAGAGAGAGAGAGAGAGAGAGAGAGAGAGAGAGAGACGCGCAAATCCTTCAAACGGCTGGCCGCCGGCCGCCCCCATTCACTATGAAGCACTTCTTCTTCTCGGCCACCACCATGGTCACCACCAGCGCGACGCGGCGGTTCGGAGGGCGGCCACTGGCGAGGCCGCCCCTTGGAGGCACGCCGCGTCTAAAGGCTTATAAGCACGGTGGGCATGGCAGGTCCGTCAAGGGCCGGCACGCCTGTGGATGTGTGTGTGTGTGTGTGTGTGGCGGCTTTTGTGAGCTGGGCCTCGTCACACAGGGGCCCCCAACGCGGCCCCCTTTGGCCCTTCACTACCCCCGCCCCCTCCACGTGTGTGTGTGTGTGTGCGTGTGGCAGGGTCGCCACACCAGCGCGCCACCCATCGCTGTTTGTTCACTTCTCGACATTTACGACGTTTTTATTGGCTGGCGTGCATTGGACCAGCGCGGCCACAAGCTGCACCGACCTGCATCCCCCCGCACGCCTGTGTGTGTGTGTGTGTGAGTGCCTGTGTGTGTGTGCGGTGGCTAGTCGAGCAGGCAGGCCGTAATCAGTCACCGCGCGGCGCAAACGAGGCGGCGGAGACTGTTTTAGGGGTTCCCTGGAGAAACTCATCGGGCCGTAGTCCGCCGGACGCTTTGACGGCACACCTGTCCGGCCGGCCCGGCACACTGCGATAAGGCGAGTCGAAGCGCGCGCCGGGCTTGGGCTGCTTGGGCTGCTCCGGCCGCCGGCATCGGCCGGCATGCAATTATGTCCGGCATTAAGATTAGCGCGTGGGCAGTGGCCCGCTAATTATGCCGCGCTTTGACAGCACTAGCGTGAGTAATTAATTAATTTGCCGATCGTCCGTCCGTCCGTCACGCGAAGCCGCCGAGCGACACGACGAGCAATTATGAGCCGATGAAAAATTTAACAAGTACAAAAACACACTCACAAAAAAAAAAAAAGTTGGGGATTTTAAACTTTTGGTGACAGAGAAGACGCGGGATCGCCGCCTTTTCCAGGTCTCTGCGTCTTAATTAATTTTCCCAAGCGGCTGGCGGCCGCGGCACGAAAAAAATTGTGCCGGGAGGGGGGAGAGCGGGAATCGAACCCGCAGCGCCTTCGGCTCCGTGCAGAATTAATGCATTCAGCACGCGCGGCTACCGCGACATCGATGACAACAGTCTATTTCTGACGACAGCGACGTCACAAGCGTCTTGGCGCGCCCCCGGAGAGGCCAACGATTCGGAACACCGTGATGTGATGCGGGGCGGGCCCCACCAAGCAGGGCCACTGCAAGCAGGGCCCCACCAAGGCGACGCCTCGCTAACCCGCTAACTCGCTCACAATGGCCGCACTCATGCACTCGCGCCCCCGATCGGCGCCCCCCATGGCCCCCTTAGCCCCCTTTAGCCCCCCCCTCTCCTCCTCCTCGACAACGACAGTGCCACGCGGCGGGTCACTGCTTTTGATTTCCGATGGGCGTCGACCTGAAACTTCTTCGCCACTACTCGGCGCCGGCTGAGAAATAGAGCGTCGTTTGCGAGCGTCTCCTGTCGGCGCGATGCGGGCGGGGCGGGGCGGGGCGCGGTGGGCCGACCGGTGCCCCACCAATTGTGACAGTGCGCTCAATGGCCGGCCAGGACAGTTTGAGTCATGTCTCAATTTGTCACCTGGTGGTTATTTGCGGCGCAAGCAGACACGCACACACACACACACACACACACATGCGGATGAAAGCATGCGGCACCGAGGGCGTCGCCGCGACTCCGCGTTGGATTGAATGGATTTGAAATGATTTGAATGATTCGAATGGCGCCGTCACGCGACGACGGTTGGTCAAGCGAGTCGTTGAACCCGCGCGGCACCGCGGCCTCTCCTTCACGCCCTGGACATCCCTGGACCGCGGCATCCACGTATCGAGTTCACTCACGCACTTTGTCTCTGAAAGAAAGACCGCAAAAAAATGCGCTTTTTTTTGGGGGGGGGGGCAGGGTGCTGCTCAGCCGCCGCTCCATCTCAGAAATTATTGAGTCCACTTCCTCCAAGTGATTTCTTTTCCGGCGGGAACAGCTATTCCGACAGGAAGAATAACTTTGCGCGCCCTCACCGCGACGCGGCGACAGCGCGGCGACCACCAAGCCTTATTGTGGTCCCGTCTCCGGCGGCCGGCCGACTGCGGCACGCCGTCGCCACCTTCACCATTATATCGGTTCCAACACCTTTCCCTCCCCGTTCCGATTCCCCGCCCCTTTTTCCGGGCCGCCCCGCCCCGCCACCATTAAAACAGACGGAGAGATGCGTTTGCTTTCTATGATCATCTTCTTATATAATAAAACACTTTCGGAGCCAGCATGAAAAGGCTTTCATCGGCTTTCGTGAAATTTATGTGCCGCTGGCTGGCTGGCTGCGGGCCGCACGGTGCGGATGAGGAGCGCGTAAAACTGTTGCGAGAGAGAGAGAGAGAGAGAGAGAGAGAGAGAGAGAGAGAGAGAGAGAGAGAGAGAGAGAGAGAGAGAGAGAGAGAGACACGGGCGAACGGACTGGGTTATGATCTGTGAGAGGGAGGAGGAGTTTTAGGAGTTTTAGTGGCATGGGAATGGAAACTGATGAGGCCGGGGCAGGGCCGTGAACCCCACGCTAATAGTTTTGCCTTTTTCAGTGCCGCTAAGTCAAGTCGGATTCCCGTCACAGTTCCCTTACATAGGCTGCCCGGTGCAGAGTATGCGTTGTGGCCGAGGTCTTAGGAGCGTCACCCGATCCACGATAGGGATCGACTCCCAATGACTGTTTTCACTTTTGCCCGGCCCGGTTTGCCTGCAGAGGGCCGGTTCAGTGGGGTGGTGCCCTCCTCTTCTCCTCTTCCGCAGAAATTTTCGTCCCTTTTATTTTTGCCCAAATCGGCCCGAAGGGTGGCGCTGGCAATATGTGGCGCTGCGGTAGCTTCCCACGGCGACTGACATGGCGGCATCGCGGCACAGTGACATGGGTTGACTGCGGGTTGACGTACGCCTGGTGTGGCGCGGCGTGGCGCGTTCTGCGGACATGGACGCCGCGTCATAAGTCATGCATGCAACACCGAATCGAATGTTCCCGAGCTCTCGTGTGTGCGTGGGTGTGTGTGTGTGTGTGTGAGAGAGAGAGAGAGAGAGAGAGAGAGAGAGAGAGAGAAAGAGAGAGAGAGAGAGAGAGAGAGAGAGAGAGAGAAAGAGAGAGAGAGAGAAAGAGACAGAGCGCTTTGCCGCCAATCCTGCATTGCTTTGGTGCAAAATGAACCACCGCATCTCTCTGGGAACAAATGAAAACCCTACTGTTTTTGATTTAGTGTTTTTTCTTTTTTGCGGTGTGGTGGTTGACTCTAACCCGTCCTTGGTGGCGGCCCGGCCTGCCTGGCCGCCCCGTCGTGATGAAGCTGTCATCGGCATGCCGCCCCCACCGGCCTGGCCGCGCAGGACGCGCTCGCAGGACGCGCTGGACGCGCTGGACACCAAGTGCGTGTGATTTATGGTTGTCATGGCGACGGGCCGCCGCGGCACGCGACGCTTTATTTACGGGCAAAGGTCCGCCACCGGCAAGTTAGGCCGCCGATGCGAAAGGCGCTGCGCGGAGTCGCTCTGTCTCTCTCGCACCCGGAAGGCACGCACCGCGAGTGCGAGAGAGACAGCGACAGCGGAACGAGTCTGGCAGTGAATCACGGACATGCCCGCGTCGCGGCGTGGCGTGGCCGCCCGTCCTGGGTCGCGTCCTGGATCGCGTCCTCGATGACCTCGGCGAGCGCGCCGAGCCAAGCGCCGCCGAGCGCCGCCGGGCCAACTGGCACACCGGGAAAGGCCCTGCCAAAGGCAGCCAAAGGCCGCCGAAAGGACAGGGCGGAAAGAAGGGACAAGTTCGATGACTTTTTGGGCCCCCGCCAGCCGCCAGTCTTTGCGATCCCCGAGCACAGGAGGGCACCTCGACGGATTCCTGCAGGTGCAAAAGGCAATGCTTCGGAGTGCGTTCGATTCGAGGCCCGCTGAGGAAGCCGAGAGGCAGCAGCAACTCGTTCAAGAGCGACAAAGTGCCACTGTCCGTTCGAAATAAGCTCCTCCGTGCATGTCCTGCCTTCGAGCCCAGCCACTCTCGATTGATTTTTACGACAGATAGGCCCGTCGGGCTGCCAGCTTGTCTGGCGGCCTGGCTGCCGGGCGGGGCTGGCGAGGCTGGCGGCCTGGTTGAGGAGTGCGTGGGATGACGGGCCGTGCGGGTTGATTGCCGATAGGACACGCAGCCATCGGCAAGGCAGTGCAGGCACGGCCCGATGGAGATAATGCAGATTCATACATGTGCGTACGCAGCGCGATGTACGCAGCGGTGTACGCGCGGTACGCCTCCTTGTGCCGCCCCGCCCCACCCCGCCACTCTTAGGCTAGAAGTGGTTTGATATCAAGATTCGAACGGCAGCGAGCCCCTCCGCCTGCACTCGGACAGGGACTTGATTTTCGCGAGTGACTGACCGCCACAGTGCGTGCATAGTGTACGTAGTGTGTCTGTGCGCGTGCGTGTGTTTGTGTGTGTGCTGGCTAATAACAGTGGGGTGGCCGCGCTGGCAAGGGCGGTGCGGTGCGCCGCGTGCCTCGCGGTGCCGCCTCGCCCAGACAGTGTGTTCCAGCGGAGCTCCATTACCGGGGGGCAGGTTTCGACCACTCAATATCTACCATCGACGTCGTCCTTTACGAAAATTAATGAAATAGAGCAGGGCGGGGCCGCGCGGCGGCAGGCAGGGCGGCAGCGGCGCGCGCGGCGGGAGGGGGCCGGCGAACTCACGGACGGACGGGTGGACAGACGAACAGACAGACAGGCAGACAGACAGACTGGCGCAAACGAGCGAGAGGTAACAAGGAGGATATCTTCTGGCCATTGATTAGCGAGGCGCATCGGAGTGTGGCATCGGCGAAAGCATGAAGACGGGGGCGGGGCGGGGCGGGGCGGGGCAGGGCGCAGATTGCAAATCCAGAGTATAAGCGAATGGCGGGCGTGGCCCGGCGGGGCCTGGATAAAATGCCGCGCGCGAGGGTCTGGTCGGCAGTGCGTTCCGAGGATCGGATCCGCCGCTAGCCCGCCGAGCCAGTGCCTTGGCGGCTTGGCGGTGCCTTGGCCCTGGAAGCGTGGCTCAAAGCGCACTGGGGCAGTGGGCAGCGTGACGGGCGGACGCAGGACGAGACGAGACGAGACCCGGTGCCGTGCGGGAGACAGGGGGCGGGGTGCGGGCATCTGGATTTCACTTTCCGGGTCACAGGAAACCCGACAGGACTGCAACGCGAGCCCACCTCAAGAGGCCCGGCCGGCCGAGCCGCGGCGCAGTGCGGCCCCGCCAGGAAAGGGGGCAGCGGGGCGGCGCGGGGCGCGGGCACGAGCGCGGGGCAAGGCCCTCCCGAGCTTTGAAACTGACCCCCTCACTTAGTCGTGTTATGTGGCCGCGCGGCCCGCCGCCGTCAGCCAGAGACACCTCAGTGTCTCACAGCGGCTCACCAGGTGACAATGTAAAATGTAAAAAATTGCTGGGATTTGAACCCTAGCCCCGAAGGTGCGGGTCCACGCCTCTGCGCGCTCAGCCACCGCTAATTCTAGAACGGATGTCGCAGGTCCCTCTCCTGGCTCCACACAGTGGCATCCCGAGGAAAACATGATCACGCGCAGGGGCTAGGGTTCGACTCCCAGCCATTCTTTACATTTTAAGAGCGGCTTTCCCGATGCGGTTTGGACCCGTTGCGCCACTCGGCTCACCCGGTGAGCCGCTGTGGCCGAATGTGTTGAGATGTCTGAATTCTATACTCGGATCGAGCGATCGAATACCAGCATCCCGCTCTTTTTGTCTGACTATGGGGTTCGGACCAGCGGCTTCAAAGGCTCCCCTTCGCACAGCGTCACTCATGGGCCATGGAGGCCGAGAGCGCAGAGGCGTCGGTTCCTGAATGCGGGGTCCGGGGTTCGAGACCCAGTGCGGTACCGAATATTTTGACCAAGCTTGCATCGCAAGAGGGTGGTTTAAGTATACAAAATCGGCCAGCGTGCAGTGTGCCTCTCATAGCCCAGTGGTTCCGCTGCTGGGCAGGATGACGCAGACTCCTGAGTACCAGAAGCATGGCCCCTGAGTGGGAAGGGGGCCGGGAACGAAACCCGACTACTGGGAAAGGTGGCAGCCTGGCCTACTATGAGAGGACTCCTCCACATCACAGATGACGTGACCAATGACGGGGCCACTGCGGTTTAAGTCTGAGGTTGCTCCTGTGATGAGATGGGGGAACCACTGGCTCACCAAGCCAGCGGGGAAGAGGGCCGGTTCGCCGGGGTGCCCTCTTTCGCTGAAATTTTCTTTAAAGAGTTGATTTTACTTCTGTTATACTCTGAAAACATTTTGTGTTAAGATGTCTTTGGATTGTCCTGCATCCAGTCTTGATTGACATAGAGAGTGAGCCGCGCTCGGCCGCCTACGCACAAAGCCCGCACACTCCCACACACACAAACCGCTCGCAAAGTGTTTCGGAAACGCAGACGAAAAAGGACGCTGGCCTTCCGGAGTGCATCGCGTCGCCGTTCCTCTCGCTCCGTTCGTCCCGATGTTCGCGATGTTCCGTTTGCGGAGTTTGGCAGGCGAGTAATTGGCGCGGCGCACAATGGTCGCCCGGTCAGACTTTGGAGGACGACTCCGAACACCGCTCCATCTCTCTCGCACACTGATGGAACGCCCCCGCGAGTGCGAGAGAGACGGGGCGGCGGTTCGGACTGGCCGGCGAGCGGGACGTGACCGGACGCAGGAAGGAGGGCCGTGGGCCGTGGGGCTGAGGGGCGCACTCGGACCAAGACAAGACTATCGCGCTCAGCTAAAAGGTTTCGTCAGGCCTTTCCTGCCTGCCGCGGACAGGTGTCTCGGAGTCGGTGAGCCACCCAGGCCTCCCTGGGGAGGCGGGGCGGGGCAGGACGGAGGGAGGACCCTGAAGTGACGGCCTGGCGGGGCGCGCGCGTCGCACCGGGCTTAGGGGACTGACACCAGCGGACCGCAAGACAAAAGCATCGGGCCGAAATAGCGAAATAGCGACGACATCCGAAAGCGCGAGGCAAACGAAACGGAACAAACGAAGCTAGCTGCTGCCGCTGTGTTGTTTGCATTGGCACTAAGTCCCGGCCGGTCCACGGGGCGCCAGGATGAGGAGGGCCGAGGCGGGGCGGCAGGGGGAGTGCTCTGCATTTCATTTGGGTGCGCGTCGTCGTCGTCGCCGACGTCGCCGTCATGCTCCTGCAGGCCGGCGCGCCACGCGGCGCCACGCGGCATGCAAACTGCCGCCCGGTAGCGCCCCGCGCCTACAAGCAGGCCGTCTCCATACGTGCCGCGGCGGCCAAATGTCGTCGTCGCCCCTCCCCGCCGGTGCAGCAGCAGCTACCCTGCGCCGGGATCAGCGAGTCGGGGCGGAGAAGCAAATTTCCGGCCGACGCCAATGAAAAGCTTTAGAACTGCGCGTCCCGCGCGGCGCAGCGCGGCGTCAAGTTCATCACGGCCCAGGCGCCCGCTGCAGCGGCACGGCGGTGTTGATGGCCACGGCCACGGCGATGGCGAGGGGGAGCACGCCCAGAGAAATGGCCTGGGGGATTGAAAGCGAATGACAAGCAGGGAGGCGACTAGCGAGGAATCAGAGGCGGCAACTACACTGCACCCGTGTCGCTCGCCGCGACCTGCCACCGTCTTCGCGGCGATGCTACTCGACGGCAAGCAGGCCATTATTTCGGTCGGTGCGGCACTGCAGCACTGCAGCGCGGAGCAATTAGAGGCGGTGGCTGTCGGGGAAGACGCGGAGGAAAGCCAGAAGCCGGCCGCGACACAGCATCGCGCGCCTCACAACGCCCCTCGTTTGATCAAGATAGACTCGCCTTCGTTATTTCCCGCCGGCCGGTAACTGTCCTCCTTCTGTCGGGGCGGCGGGGCGGCGGGGCGGCGGGGCTGTTGGGGCTGAGAGCCGCGATGCCGCGATGCACGGCGCCGGCCGTTGGCCCCGCCAGCCCCGCCACCACCGCGTCGAACGCCACCGAAACAACCGGTCGTCGAATTATTTTAATTCGGGGGTGCGGAGAAAAAGTATCCAGACGGCCGCCCGTTGGATCGCCACTCGCTGGCGGCCGTTCCCCGAAAAGAATCGCACTTGGAAATTCCCGAACTCGTTGGGGAAAAAGTTGCCTCCAACTCGGAAAATTAGTGTTTCTGTTTTGTTCGAGTTTCCGTGCAGGTGTGGTACCACCTAAAATCCTCCGGTGAATCCGACGGAGCTTCGGAGCGCACTTTGCGGGATTTACTTCTGACAGTGCGACAAAGTTCACGGGGGCCGCGGCACTGCGTCCGAGTCTGGGGACGGGGGGCGGTGGCGCTTCGCACTGCTTCGAACTCGGCCCAAGCCTCGGCGTTGGCCCCCCAGTTGGCATCCCGCCCGCAGCGAACAGTTAATTAGAGCAAATAGTCCGATCCGCTCAGTCGCCCCCTCCCCCTCCCCTCTTTAACCTTTTCACCGGTCAGCCCCCGCGCTCAGGCCGAGAGTTTCAACAAAAACAAACATTCAAAAAGGACAACGGCCGCTGGGTGCCGATGCGGCCGGGCGGTTCGAAAGGGCCGTTCCGTCGCTCTGTCTCTGTCGCTCTCACCGGTCGGCCCGTCAGGGTGCGAGAGAGACACAGCGATGAATCGATCCTTTAGCGGGTCAGCGCCTGCAGCGTAGGCAAGGCGGCGGTGTCCGGGACGGCGCCGCGCGGCGGGCTGCCTGCCTGCCGGGCGCCCGGACCCGGACGGCCAGACCGCCGCCACGCGCGCCGCGACTCAAAGAAGACCCCGGAGCTTTGATCGCGTCGCGACACTGCTTGATCCCCGCAAGCCCCACTCTCTTGCCGATTCCGCACCCCGCGCCGCGGCCCGCCCTGGTCTGCAGGCTGAGCCCGAACGATGCTGTCTCTCTCGCACCCCTACCGTGACTGCGAGAGAGACAGCGCGAGGCCCCTTTGACATGTGTGGCGGCGTGCGTGTGGTGCCCCGCGCCCGAACTAAATAAAACATGCCGCCTTGCGGCTCTCGCGATGCCCCCGATGCGATTCCGTTCCATCGTGCTGCCTTTTAATTGTGTGCCCATCGATTTCCGAAGTGACGTCATGACCGCGGTCAAAGGGGCATCGCGCGGGGAAATTGATGCGGCCCCGCCGAGGCGCGAACCCAGGCCTCCCCGTTCGCGAGATAGTATCAAGTACTGGCGGAATGACGTATTAATGCAGCGGCGCTGTTCAAACGAGAGCAGAGGCTTTGAGGTTTCACGGTTTCGCGCAGCGGGCCGCGCAGACCCCGAGCACACCTGTTTGGCCCGCGCGGCCCAGCCCGTCCCAGCCCTGCCAAATAAAACATGGACGCTACAAGTTCGTAACATGTTTCCCCCTACAATTTTCCCTTCCTCGCCTTTTTTTGCTTCCTCCCCTTCTCCCAAATCCGGGGCCTCCCTTGTCCGTCTTCGCCCCCGCACACCTTCCCTCTCTCTCTCCCTCCCTCCCGCTGGCCCGCGCGCCTTACTTTCACACTTTTTTCTGTCTCTCTTTCGTTCTTTTCCGTCCCGCCGGCCGACGCATGTTTAATGTTTAATCTGGAGGCACCAACCGACTCATGAATTTTAATTAGTGTCACTTGGTAGCGAGCAAGCGGGGATAGCGAGGCGGGGGTTAAGCGGGTGCCAAGGGGCGGTCCCCCCCCCCTCCTCCCCGGAGCGTCGCGAGGCCGGCGAGGCCCCACGGGGGTGACGAAGCAGAGCGGGCGTCTCGGCCGGCGGAGGCTCACCGCGGAAAAAAAATCCAGCCCGGCCTCTGGCGGTACTCGAACCCGGGCCGCAGGTGCGCTTGCCGGCGCGTGATGCATGTGGGCCAGATTATCGCGTTCAGGACAGTCCGATGAAAACGGCCGGCAGGCTAGGCCAGTCGAACATGACTTACGGCGGCGCGGCCGATGCGGGCGTAAGCACCGCCAGCCCCTCCCCTCCCCCTCCCCTCCCCTGGTGGATCGTCTCGAAAGGGTTTCGGCCTCGGCCGTAATTCCACAGTAAAGAATCGCTTCTATTAGGAGCCAATGAGGCGGCAACGAGCGAGCAGCAGGAAGGGCGGGCGGGGCGGGCGGGCGGGGCGGGCGGGGCGGGGCGGGCGGGGCGGGGCGGGGCGGGGCGGGGTGGGGCGGGGCACACGCGAGACAATCGAGCAATTACTTTTCGTCCGAGGTGAGAATGGCCACTTTTTGAAGCGGGGCGTCGCAGCGTAGCCGGGGGCCGTTTGTGGTTCAAATTTGAACCGCCGGGCGGGGCGAAGGGAAGCGGCTGTCGGTGGGGAGGCAAACGAAGAGAGAGGAGCGAGGGGGAAGAGGGAGAGAAAGTGCTCAGCTGGCCGCTCGCGGGGCCATCGCACCAACAGGTACCCACAGACAGCACGGAGAGGACAGTGGAAAGAGGAAAAGCAGACCTGGAACCTGGAAAGGAAACACGCGCGCCTGCTGAAGACTGATTCCGAGACTCGTCGTTCTGTCTCTCTCGCACTCAAGAGCCGTTAGGTGCGAGGGCGACAGAGCGACGACTCTCGGAATCAGTCTGCTGCCGTGTCGATTATCAGTGGAGGGGCTCGCGGGGCGCCTCGCGGAGCTGGAGAAGAAGGCCGCGTGTGTGTCCGGGGCAAACAGGGCGAAGGCTGCCGTGCCGCGCCAGCATCGGGTGACACAATCGTCCTGATGAGAGAGAAAGAGAGGGCGGGAGGGAGCGGGCAATAAGCAGCCGAGCTTGGAGCGGCCCGGAGCGCTCGGCAAACAGCGCGGCGCAGCGCGGCGAGGACGCGCGGCGCGATCAGCTCACCCGCCAGGCCGCCACGCAGTACGAGGCAAGCGCCGAGGCAGCAGAAAAAGATGAAAGCCACGGAGGCGGCACTCGAGCTAGTCCACAAGCACGCAGAATCAGGCACTCTGCGGCTAAGAAGACGCGCGTGAGCAGATCAGGGCGAGATTCTGTATGGGGGCTCTGATTTGAGCGGTCGGGGCTCCCCAGGGCCCCCCAGCGGCCGGTCGCGCCCGCGCGGCGTCCCGCACCGAGACGGCCAGGCCCTGGGCAGCCCGCCCCCCAGTAGTTTCCTCTTTAGCCAAATTGAGTTGCGCTTTGAATGAGCAATGATTGAATGGGAAGTGAATGGGAAATAATTGACCGACACAGTGTAGTGGCCCCCGCGTCCGTCGTGACCCGTCGTGCCTTCGACCTCCGTGCCGTTGCCCCCGCCGCCCCGCCGCGGACCGACCCGACGTCGGGCCTCGGACTTTAGTCGCCGCCTCGCCCCCGCGCAGACAATCAGACAATGCTCGCACGGACCTCGAAAAGCGGAGGACAAATTTGCGGGCCATGCTGTTTCACTATTTCCAGAGGTCTAGCCCGCAGTCCCGGAATCGCAGGCGTACTGCAGCGTCCTGCATAGAACAGTGCTACGAGCGGCGCGAGCGCGGTCGAACACCAAAAAGTTTCAGATTCCAGTATTTTCAAGTCACACCCTGTCACATGTCAAGGTGCCACAATGTCTGGGCATTTTCAATCTCGACCGTTGCACGCGGTTTACCACGATGGTCTGGGTTCACTGACATGGGTAACGAGGGACAGGTGAGGGCATTTTGGGAGGCAATGGAACTGCCAGGGAGTGTGCCTCTAGCACAGAGCACAGTCCGTCCAGACAAAGTTTTGCAGGGCGTGCCCGGCCGGAGGGGTCGGCCGATGTCAACCGCCCGTACCCCCTTCCCTCTCTCTGCTTGCTTCTTGGCACAGTTTCCTTCTCTTCGGTCCGAATAATGATTCTTATTTCCCGCCCCGAAGAAAAGAAGCACAAAGAAAGCAGTAATGATGACTGACTGGACGAACGCGCCCTCCCGAAATTCACACAGTTTCTCCGAAGGCGCCCCTAACGAGACGACGGGGTGCCGAAGCGCACGGCCTGCCTTATCTACATCTACTGCCCGTATGTCTATCTGTCTGTCTGTCCGCCTGCCCGTCCGCCCGTCCGCCCGCCCGCCTGGAGGTATAATTGCTGTACAAAACGAAATTACCTCGTTGACGCGCGCGCCGCCACAGAGGAAGCGACGTCAGGGCGCCGGGGCGAGTGCGGAAGGGGAAGGGGTTGGCGCGTCGCGGCGTGGCGGAGCCGCGGCACTGGAACTTGGCGGAAGAAGAAGAAGGAGAAGAAGAACGCGTCTCTTTACTGCGGCTCCACTTAAAGACGGGAAGACGGTGCTCCGCGGTCTAAATGCCTCACACACCAATTACACCGCGGTAGGCTCCAGCTCGCTCCAGCGGCTCCAGCGCGTCGTCAGCCCTCCAGGACGGCCTGCCCGGCCGTTCCAGTTCCGGGGGGGCAGTCGTAGTACTACTTCCAGGCCGCGGAAAACCGCCAACGCCACCGCGCAGCCCGCCGCGGAGACGTTCGTCTTGGTTTTTACGCGCGCGAGTTTGTAACGGGGACGGCCGCGTGATCAACTCGGCCGTTACAACGGCCCCTCCGCCTCCTGCTGCTCCTCCAGCTGTTCACTCTACTGCTCCTCCAGCTCCTCCTGCAGTTCCTCCAGCTGTTCACTCTACTGCTCCTCCAGCTCCTCCTGCAGTTCCTCCAGCTGTTCACTCTACAGCACCTCCAGCTCCTCCTGCAGTTCCTCCAGCTGTTCACTCTACTGCTCCTCCAGCTCCTCCTGCAGTTCCTCCAGCTGTTCACTCTACTGCTCCTCCAGCTCCTCCTGCAGTTCCTCCAGCTGTTCACTCTACTGCTCCTCTAGCTCCTCCTGCTATGCTCCTCCAGATTCTCCTCCAGCTCCTCCTGCAGTTCCTCCAGCTGTTCACTCTACTGCTCCTCTAGCTCCTCCTGCTATGCTCCTCCAGATTCTCCTCCAGATCCTCCTGCTGCTCCTCCAGCTCCTCCTGCTGCATCTCCAGCTCATCCTGCTGATCCTCCAGATCCTCCTGCTGCTCCTCCAGCTCCTCCTGCTGCATCTCCAGCTCATCCTGCTGATCCTCCAGATCCTCCTGCTGCTCCTCCAGCTCCTCCTGCTGCATCTCCAGCTCATCCTGCTGATCCTCCAGATACTCCTGCTGCTCCTCCAGCTCCTCCTGCTGCATCTCCAGCTCATCCTGCTGATCCTCCAGATACTCCTGCTGCTCCTCCAGCTCCTCCTGCTGCATCTCCAGCTCATCCTGCTGATCCTCCAGATACTCCTGCTTCTCCTCCAGATCCTCTTGCTGCTGATCCACCTGCCCCTCCTCTGCTTTCTTTATTTGGACTGATTTGGCCTGACGCAGGGGCGGCCTATTGCGAGTCCTAGGGGCCCCATGGCCCCACGGCCTTCCAGGACGGCTTGCTGCGATGGGCCCCGCGACTCTCCAGCTCTCCAGCGCGGCTCTCCATTGTGCGCTCCAGCGCCACGCGGAATGAGAAATTAAGAGCCAACTTCCATGCAACATTCGGGGGTGGCGGTGCACCCAGCCACACACGCGCGCACACATTCACCTCTCGCGGGACAAGTCCATAATGTAAAGTAGTGACGCGAGAGCGCGCGCAGCGTCCACGGCCGCCACGCCCCGGTGTGCAAAGCGCTTCAAATGAAACGTAAACAACAAGGACAAGGCGGTGGGAATGAAGACAGGCCCCGCCACGCCCAGCCCCGCCAACGGGGCGCACCAGGGCCCCGCGGCAGCCCCGCGGCCCGGCGCCGCTCGATCCCAAGGAGCTGCCGAGGCCATGTTTTATTCATGTGCAGCCAATACGGGACAACTGCAGGCGGAGAGGTGGGGCGGGGCGGAGCGGTAGACTGAACCTGAACAGCCTCACTTAACGCTGCACCGGCGTCGCAGGCGTCGCACCCCCTGCGGGCCCATCGCCGCCCTTCCCTGCACAGCCCTTTCCGTAGCATCAATTCCGCTCCTCTCTCTCTCTCTCTCTCTCTCTCTCTCTCTCTCTCTCTCTCTCTCTCTCTCTACACCGCGAAGGCAGCCCTGGAACACAACCCCATTTCCTGGAACGCATTTCCACCATCCCAGGCCTCACCTTGAAGGGTTCGACCGTCGATGCTAAGTGCCTGGGGCCGGATGTGCGGGAACCTGAAGTCACCGAAGGCCTCAACATTTCAGCTGGGCGTTCACTTTAATCCTAGAGCGTCACGGTACACATCCAGCACTCTCTCGGCCAAAACCACGTGGATCGCGTTCAAACAGCGCGCCGGCGAGGACTGTATATTCACCCTGCGGCCAATATTGTCTCGACGCAAAGCGCTTCGGAGCGTGCGGGCTGATTTCCGCTGACATCGCGGTTAACCACTTTGATGCCGACCTCCCGCCCGTGTGTGCGTGTGTGTGTGTGTAAATGTGAGAGGCCACACGAAGACGCGCAACCCCCTTGCCATATTACGAGGAAATAATAATCGCCGTCCTCCTTTGGGCCCCTTCCCTCCCCTCCCCCAGGCCTGGCCTGGAGCGCGGTCGGCCGGTCGGCCCCTCGGTAACAAAGGTGCGCCGTGCCGTCAACAGGGGGTGCCTCCCGCTCCATCCGCCCACCTCGCCGCGCCCAGCAGGTCCAGGAGGTCCGTGGGGGGAGGGCGTGGAGATTGAGTCATCATGTTTCCGTCCAGCCATCAGAGAGGTCCGCGGGTCCGCCGTGTCGCAAGTGGCTGGCGAGGCACGGCGCGAAACACGGGGACGTCGCCGGGGGCGGGGCGGGGTGGGGCGGGGTGGGGTGGGGCGGGGCGGGGCGGGGCGGGGCGGGGCGAGGCGGGGCGGGGCGGGGCGGGGGGATCGCGTGAGCACGCGGCACGACGATGCACGGTGCGGTAGAGCCCGCGCAGTGCGGTGGAGGTGGTGGCCGTGAGGGGTCCGGAGGGGCTGGAAGGGGGTTGAGGTGCGATGTGGGGGCTCGGGGGCGCGGCGGGCCGATCCAGCCAGACCTGCCTACACACCGCCCCCGCCGCACGCCACACGTCAGACGCGGCCACGGCACGCCACCGCGTCTTCACACACACGCACGCACACACAGAGGGAGAGGTGGGCTACCAGGTCGCACGGCTTAGGTGAGAAAAAGCATGTTCAGGCTGAGGGCGCTGCAGAGCGAAGCAGGGAAGGCCTTGTGAATATGCAGATCGGCATTGGAAGGCCGATCAGCGCGGAGAGGACGGCGAGGTTTCGGAGCGAACGCGGCGGCGAGGGGTGCGGCGAGTGCCGCCGACTCCGCCCACCCCCTGGCACCGCGCAAGCCGGGCAGCGAAGCCAGCCCAACGAACAAAATCACACAACGGCGCGAATTTGGTGACCTGTTGTCAAACGGCGAGGCGGCTTGGCTGTGGTTTAGGAAGCCAGAAGACTGTGCTGCATGCAGTGATGGCGGGGCCGACGGGGAGGTGCACGCCACGCCGTGTGCAGATAGAGGGAACATAACTGGACACGCGTGCCGCACGGCTAATTGGTGCGTATGCACTACAGTGGCCTCTGGATCGCGAGCGCGGCCCCGAGAGGGAGAGAGAGAGGGACGGGGTTGCGAAGATAAGGGCGACGTGATTCGTGGCGAGGGTTGGCGCGGCGTGGTCAGCGCGACACTCACGTGTACGGGCAGAAAGCATCCGCACTTGCAAAATGCCACAGTATGGACCAACTTTGCGGCGATACTGCCTCCAAACCACGGTGGCGCGGGCATGCCAAAGGAAGGTCCAAAAAGTTTCAATTTTCCCCTTCTTCCCTTTTTTTTTGGCGTGTTGACAGCAATTAGAGGAGTGCACCTCGCTTGTCGTGCGACGCGTGTCTGGCGATGCGGGTCCTATCACGCCCCGCCCCGCCCCCGCACCACCAGTCCCCTGCAGGTGTTCCCCGCGCACCTGCGAGGGGCGGGAGGAAACGAGGGCATGTATGGAAGCGGCGGCAGCGCGTCGCCATGAGGGTTCCACAGCCAGCGACGCCGCCGCACTGCCCGGGACGAGCGGGAGCGGCGAGTCACATCTATGTATCTGCGAGGCTGCCCCAGCCCCACGGCCTACAGTGGGTCAGAAGACCGGTGGAGGCGGCCCAAATTCTGGACGCGTTTTGAGCTCCAGAGCTCCAGAGCTCCAGAGAAGGACTCGAACCGAACGTGAGACCCCACCAACGGATTCCTCGCTTGGAGAGCAATCCATTGGTGGGGTCACACGTTCGTCGAGTCCTCCTTCGCGACTCTGGAGCTCAAAAAGCGTCCAGAATTTTGGCCGCCCCCACCGGTCTTCTGGCCCACTGTGCTGTCCCAACCCCGCCCCTCGCCCACACCCCGCCCCGCACGGACGTCGTTTTGACCGCGTTTCCCTTTCCCGAATTAATTGGCCTGGTGGGCTGGCGTGCCCGCTGGTGGGCCGGCCTGCCAGCCGGTGGGCTGCCGGTGGGCCTGCTGGCGTTTTGTCGTCCGTTTCGTGTAAAGATTACATCGCGGTGCTGCGCGCTGCGCTTTATCAGGTTAGCCAGGGGTGGACGCGGCCACGCCGCCGCGCCGCCACGCGGCTCCTTGCCTGCCGGGCCCTGCAGACCGATTCCGAGAGCCGTTTTCGTCGCTCCGTCTCTCTCGCACCTATAGGACGCCCCATAAGTGCGAGAGAGACAGAGCGACGAAAGCGACTCTCGGAATCACTCTGCGGCCCGCGATGCGCGGCGTGACCGGCACGAAACGGCTAAAAGGGCATCGGGACGATATTGAAATACACTGCACAAGTCTGTGTCCTCCACAAAAAAGCACACACTCTAAAAAATAATGGCATTTCTACTTCACCGTCGTATGGTAAAAGTACCAACTTCGGTATGGGAAATGACAATCCTATACATGATTTGGAAAATTCCTATGCTTTTCGTTCTTTTGCCAATGCGGTGTAGTAAAAATCCGAACCGAGTATAGGAATTTGATTTCCTGTACTCGTGATCGGTTTTTTGCCACACTTTTTAGTAGAAATCCTATTACTACAGGCCGTTGTATAGTGCTTTTCCTACAACGCATTAGTAAGAATCCCAAACATTTCTGAAAAATCTTTGGAGGAGAGAGGGGAACAAAACGGATATTCAATATTGGTAACAGGCTGCACAAGGACCAAGGCGGCAAAACTGCCCAGAGGAAAGTAAACAAAAGCTCATGTGTGTCAAACCGTTGTATAGAAATTGGCACTGTAGACGATTCGTTAACACTGGTTTAAAGTTATTTTGTATCTTGTTCTGCCCCATTATCTCATATGGTTTTGGATTATTTCGACTTCTTCAGTAAAACTTGAAATGGGTAAGTCTCTGAAAGTCGCGGAAACTCTGAGAACTATTTATGTAAATGAGCCATGGTTTTAAATCCTTGCGAAATTTTACGTGATATTATAATGAGACTGAAAATAAACGTAGCGCTCCAAAGCATTTTGACATCGTCTTTTGTTAAGTTACCTTGCAAAACGTAAACTGTGGGTTAGGGTATATGGTCCACTGTCAGCCGCCTGGCGCCAGGTTTCACAAACCTGCCGCTAGGTGGCGCTTGGAGCGCCGTGCCCGTTCACCAATAAGTATTTCCGATTTATGTTACTAAAGAAAATAATTTTCGACAACTATATCATCTGTTGCCTAAGTAAGTGTCAGCCCTAGCCGTTGGCTTTCAGTTTTAAACAAAATATGACACTATAGTCGAGAAAAACGCATCTCCATGTTGCCACTCGCTGGCGACTGCGGTCGGCCATTAGGTTGGGTGCACGCAAGATCTTCTTCATGTCTAGCTACGCGGTCCACCTCGTCTAAGGGTAACCTTGACAGGTCTGAACTGTCTTCCGAGTTTGAGATTACTTCTGCTGGAGTCCGCACTCTCACTACTTCATTTTTGGTAAAGCCTTCCTGTGAGATGTGCCGCCATGTTCTTCCGAATGATGATCCACTAAACAAGATTTCCTATGCTTGAATAGGAGTTTCACCACCTCACGTAACGAAAATATCCCACAATTCGTATGGGATTTTTACCATACACGGTGTAGTATTTTTCCCACACCCTAATATAGTAGAAACCTAACAACAGGTATAGGATTTTTGCCATATCGACATATGGTAAAATTACCATGTCCTGTGTGGGAAAAATCCTATACCGAATAGGTTAAATGCGTCCGATACTTTTATAGGATTTCTACCACAATTTTTTTTAGAGTGCAGAGAGAAGAAATTTCCCCTAACCAACCCATATTTCCCTCAAATTCCGTTTGGATAAGAAAAAGACTTGAGGTCTTTTATCAAAGTGTCAAACTGGGGCTCCGTTAACCCTCCACTTTGGCCATTCTTCTGACCTCCTGGAATCACAGTGGACAGTGGCCCCGGTGGAAAAACGGCAAAAACATGAAACACGCCGGCATTCCGTTTCCATCTCCATTTGTCTCGTTGGTTCGCGGGCGCCATCGTCGGGGCCATGGCACATGTGCGCGGTTCCCCGCGGTTCCCCGCGGTTCCCCGCGGTTCCCCGCGGTTCCCCGCGGTTCCCTGACCGACAGCGCTGCCGATAAGCATCGTGTTTGCCTTGTTTTATACATTTACTCTGGGCAAACAGCGGCCCGAATTAAGAGAGCCATAAAGTGTACACTTTAGGAGGCGGCCGCGGCCGGGCCACGGCGTGGCCACGGCGGGCAGGTGGTGGCCGAGCGCGGGCCGCCGCCGCTGCCTCGACTTTGCCGCGACTCTGGAAACTCCGGAACGCGTGTGCCGCTTCCGGTTTTCCGCCCGACCGAATATTTACGTCATGAATAGCGAAACACAACAACAAGTCGTCGGACATGCCGGGAGCACCCCGCCGACGCGGAGGTCGGGGAGGAGGCCGAGCAGGCCACGAGGACGACGACGACGCCCGCAGCACCAACTGCATCGCAGCCGAGGCTCAATTTGCATCGCCAAGTATTATCCCTGCACAATGGGGGATCAGGCCGCTGGAGTGCCCCGCCGTGTGCACTTGCGATTCCTAGCCTGGCTGCGGCACTGTGGGGCGAGGATTAGCCCGCACCCCATGACTTGATCACCCTTTGCCGTGCCGCGCCGTGCCGTGCCGCGCCACGCCCAGCAAGGCGGCGACGAGGACGCATGTGTCCGCGGAGCAGATCCAATTTGGGGTCCAAGAGACGGCTCGCGGTGCGCGGCGCGGCCCCGGCCGACCAGTGCAGCAGCAGTGCAGCACCGCGGCCTGCACGGGCACCCTGATGTATTTATGAGACAGGCAGAATCCGAACGGGCCAAACGGCGTCATGCACCGTTTGAGAGAGACGGGGCGAGGCGGGCCCTGCCCTGCGAGCGGAGAGAGAGTGAGAGGGAGGGTGCACAGTACCCAATTAACTTCGTCAAGCAGATGGTGGTCGGTCGGTTTGAGCTCCCTTAAGTGGCTGCCGATCTAGAGGGAGCGGCCTTCGCGAGATAATAGAGGGGAATTTAATCGAGAACGGTACGGCACGCCGTGTGAAAAAGGAGGAACGAAACTTCTCATACGCTGTTCACGTTACCCGCGAGCGCACCCACGGTGGCAAATCACAGTGGGCCAGGAGACCGGTGGAGGCGGACAAAACTCTAGACGCGTTTTGAGCCCCAGCGTCGCTAAATAGGACTCGAACTGAACGTGTGACCCCACCAACGGATTGCTCGTGCGAAGAGCAATCCATTGGTGGGGTCACACGCTCGACTCGAGTCCGATTCAGCGACTCTGGAGCTCAAAACGCGTCCGGGATATTGACCGCCTCCACCGGTCTCCTGGCCCACTGAACGTACTCGCATCGGATTGAACCGGCGCGCGGCGCGTCCCGCGTACGTGCTCGCAGTGCAGGGCGCCAGGCTGCCGGTGCGGGGAAGGAGGCAAATCAGGTAAAAGTCGGAAAGCCGGAGGGGCGGGGAGGGAAAAACGGGAAAATGAGAAAACTCGGTGCGAGCGCTCTTTTGCAGATTACAACCCTCAGCTCCGCGCCGTACCGCCGCACCGCCACCCCGGCCAGCGCCAGCGGACTGGGCTGGTGCGCCGATAAGAGAGCGCGCATAGAAACTGGTCTGTAATCCCGGGCCGTCGTATTCAAGTGGACCGTTCCGACGTTGCGGCCGTGCCGCGCCGGCATGAGCACTCATCGCAATGTGAGCCAAGGATCGCCATTTAGCCTCTCGCCTCTTGCTTTCGGCTTGCAGCTTTCAGCGCGCTGCCTCCAGCTTTCAACGCTTTCACGGCTTTCAGTGGCGCGGCGCAGCGCAGGGCTTTCTGCCTCGCTTTCTGCGCGTACAAAGCGTGGGCCGGTCCGCCGGGCGAATCTGAGGAGCGGCCGCTGCGTGCGTCACTCTGTCTCTCTCGCACCCTCGGGGAGAGCGCCGCGAGTGCGAGAGAGACAGAGCGAGGAATCGCTCGGTTGCAAGTCGGAGAGACATGGCGGTCCGTCCGTCGCGGTCCATCCCGCTGCAGCCGGTCGGAAAGGGACGGACGCTGAGCTGAGAGCGACCGCTGAAAAAGAATGAGCCAAAACGCCAGAGCCAGAATGGCGATGCCCGCGGAGTGCGCGCTTTCCCGTGGAAGTGTGCGGGCAGGCCGGGGGCAGGCATGTGCACTGCAGGACGGTCCTCCCACGGGGTCCTCTTACGCCGTCCGGGGGCTTTCATTGGCCGCCACAAAACACACAACGGGGACGTCTCCGCGCCCCGCCGCGCCTCGCCGCGCCGCGTGGCGGTCACGCGCGACTCCGCGGAGACACGCGAGATGTTTGCTTCGTTATGGTGATCGACAGACGGGACGCGGGACGCCCTTCCGATCCGATTTCAAAACCGCCGCCACAAACGGCACTGACACTTTCCATTACATCACCGTATGCGAGATTGATCGGCACGCATTATTCACGATGCGGGCAATAGTGTGCTTGCGCGCGCGTGTGTGTGTGTGCGTGTGTGTGTGTGTGTGCTATAGCTGCGGCTTGCGTTCCACCGCCGCGATGAAGATAAGGAGTTACTTTTTCACCCGTTGGTTTGTGTTCACTGGTCTGCCACCGGCAGAACCAAACCCCCTGCTCCCCTCTCGCCTGCTCCTTCCCGGATCCGGATATTTTTTCCCCCGTTGAGAAACGAGAAGGAGCCAAATATCGAACCCATCATTTCCACGCAGGGCGCGCTAAGCTCGCCGTCCCTAAATTCGCAGCTTTCCCAGCGGCGCGCGCTTTGAAAAACTTGGAGCAGGCTGTGCGTGCAGGGCGTCGCCCCGTGCATTCCAAGTGGCGTATTTGGCGGCGGCCCGCGGATGAAGCTCCGCGATGAACCTCGCCGAGATGAAGTCGGAGGGGAGAGACGTGCGCACCGCCAGTACCGCGTACGTCACGTCGGAAGCTTGCAAACTTTTCCACGGCGTCGCATGTCGCCATGTCGCGGGGGGCGTGAGGGGGGCCTTGTCATATTGGGCGCCACCTGCGCGGGATGGTACCGCCACAAGGGCGAGGCGGACTCGTCGGCCGAGAGACGCGTGACAACCACGCGCCGGGCGTGACAGCAGGCCGATGCCGAAAAACGTGTTCGTCGCTCCGTGTCTCTCTCGCACTCGTGCGGCGGCCCGTATGGGTGAGAGAGAGGAGACACAGCGATGCGACAACGCGACAGCGTGACAGCCGCTCGCCCGCATGCAGCGCGACCTACCACCACACGGCCCGCAGCGCCACTACTCCACTCCTCCGGTTTCAGGCGGCGGCTCCACGACGGTGTGCTCGACGGCCAAGTCGGCGTGCAGTTTGGTGCATGCGCCTAGCGCGCACGCACCGAGGCGCCGGCCGGGCATGTATTCCACGCGGCGCGCACACACACAATAACAGTGCGGCGGCGGGGGGAGGGGGAAGGGGGTCAGTGAGCTTGCATTTTCGTTTCTGTTTCTTTCGCGCCTGCTCGGATTTCGATGCACCTTTTCTCCAGCCAGCAGAGTGGCGCGCGAAAAAGTAAAAAACAAAAAAAGTAAATAGGACAAGAGGAAGGCGGGGAAAAGCGGCTTTTGAACGCGCTAAGCCCTCCGTGATTCCCTCGCCCCTTTTTCGCCCCGGCCAGCACCCGGATAAAAACTTAGTTTTGACGGCGTACGCGCTGTCTGCTGGGGGCTGGGGGGGAGGGGGCCTCGCCGGACCTGAGACCAGGATCCGCAATCAGTACGCCGGGAGCCCCCGGGACACCGGCCGGGATTTGACGTCGGCGAAATGCTGCCTCTTTCTCTCTTCTCTCCTTCCTTCTTCCTCACGCCTTTCCCCTTTCCCCGCCCTTTGTTCGCCCCCCCCCACCTTCCTCCTTTTCTTTCTTCCTAATTCAGTCCCCGCGGTGCACGCCTGGAGGCGGGGAGGGGGGGCAGCATCCCGCCTCATATATAAATCCTGCATGGAGCAATCGGTGGAGAGCATTGGGCTGACCAAAAGGGGGCCTACCCCCTCGACCAACTCACACCGACGCACGCACACACACCTGCGCGCGCAACCAAATCGCGCGCACGCTTCCACAGGCAGCGAAGCATCAATAAGCAAAGACACGCGAAAAACATTGTGCAAGGCAGAAGAATCCCAGAGCAAAAACTAGGCGTTCCTTACCCTCGCTGGAAGAAAAAAATGGAGGAACATGGCCGGATTTGCCTCATCAAATCTCGAATCCATCCCATCGCGTCCCAGCACGCGCGCGGGCAGGTGCGCAGTGCCGTGAGGTGGGGCAGGTTGGGGGGGGGGGGGGGGGAGGGCGGCCTGAGGGGGGGGCTGGCCAAGATGAGGGAGTCGGCAGCGACGTGCTCGCCATCTTCCATCTGTCATCTGCCAGATTCGTTCTGAGGATGTTTCGGCGTCCCGAACCGCAGCAGCACCGCAACCTTTCGCTTGGTCCCGTCCCTTCCTTTCACGCCCCCCCCCCCCTCCCCCTCCCTTACAGCGTCCTCCATTACGGTAATGAGCGTGCCGTGTATTATTGATAGTGGGACCGGCGCGGCGCGGCACGGCACGGCGGCGGGCTTTTCAAACAGATGTACCAATCTGGGAGGCTATAGAGGTTCTCTCTCCAGCTCTTGCACGGACAGGGTCGCGGGGGGAAGGGGGAGGGAGGGGGCGTGAATTGCGGTCGCATTATCTCGCGACGACGACCCCCCTCCCCCTCTCCCGGAGATTGCATCAATTCAGTGTCAGAACCGCGTCCATCATCCTCACCGCAACGACACCGCCGCAACCCTTGCGGCAAAACTTTCCGCCGAGCCGCGCCGCGCAAAAAAAATCAACAACAAACAACAAGCAGCAAAAGTGCGGGTCGCGCGCCGAGCAAAAAGTTGCGAGTTGAAAACGTCGTGGTCGCGATGAGGCCGTGCGGGGCCGTGGCTGTCAGCGCGGCGGGCGTCCACTGGAGGGCCGGCCGCTCGGCGGGACTTGGGCAGGACGACGACGAGGAGGTCAAGGGGCGCGAAGTGGCCGCGGACACCCACTTTAGGACGTCGGCCGCCGTCGGCCCGCCGTCGGGATGTCACCAGATGTCACGGCTCGACACGGCCCGGTCATTGGCAGTTGGCGCTGTCACAGCGCGGGCACCGCCAGCCACGCCGCCAGCGCGGCGACCGCCACTTTGGAGGACGCGAACGGCGTCAGGACGCTCAAGTGGTTCGCCGCCAACACGCCGACGCCCACCTCGGAGGCCGTTACGGCGGCTCGTGTTGCAGCGGGCCGTGATGAAGACAGGAATGGGGAGTTTGTCAAATCAAGCCCCGAATAAAACGGACTTTAAGCGTCTTCGCGGTGCTTGGCCCAGGCTTGGCCCCGGCGGCCAGGCCCTTGGGGGCTCATCAGTCTGACCTGGCTCCCCGGAGAGCCCTTCGTGAAGGCCGCGCCTTCATCAACCGCCATTGGCGCCGCTGCAGCGAGCCTCCTGCAGGCGTCGCCGTTGCTGCCGGGGCGCCCCCTCTGCACCATCATGGCCGCAAGGATCGCGTCGGCCTCCGGCGATAACCCCTTTGAGCCGGGCGGGGCGGGGCGGGGCGGGGAACCCCGAGGGGCTCAAACCGACACCTCCTAGGAACAAGCGGCTACCTTCCGGGAGCTTCCAGACACTCGGCTATCTCGCAGTAGCTTTCAGACACTCGGCTATCTTCCAATAGCGTCCAGACACTCGGCTATCTTCCTGAGCGCTTCGGAGACTCGGCTAACTGACTTCTGCGGAGAGGTTAGGGTTGTCCTTTCGATAGCGTTTTTCTTTGTTACACTTATCAGGACATGCTCACGCCATGATTTTAATCTACTCTGACAAACTTTTGACACATTTTGGTTAGGTCCCGGTGAGGGCATTTCAACTGGTTTAAAATATATACGCACCCAAACTCGGGAAGTGGGAAAAGCAGTTAGCCGAGTCTCCGAAGCGCTCAGGAAGATAGCCGAGTGTCTGGACGCTATTGAAAGATAGCCGAGTGTCTGGAAGCTACTGAGAGATAGCCGAGTGTCTGGAAGCTCCTGGAAGATAGCCGCTTGTTCCTAGGAGGTGTCGAAACGGCCGTCTTGCTGTAACTCATCCCTAATTGACAAGTGCTTTCCGTATTTCACTGCAGCGTTAACCGCAGACATGAACCGCGCTTTGCCTACAGATGCCGCGGCCCCACCGGCCGGTCCGCGACGCCGCACTGTGAGCAAAACTCATCCGTATAGGAAGCAGCCGCCCGCACCCGTTTATCCTGACCAGGGAACGCCCCACAGTGGTCTGGGAGACCGATTTAGGCGGACATAATTCAATACTCCGGTAATACTGAAACAAAAATAATGAAACTGCTAGAGGTCAAGTTTTACGGGTCGCTGAATCCGATTCTGTAAAAATTTCGAACCAGGGGCGGCTCAGTTTTACAGAAAAGGGGGGTATTTTTTTTATTTTCAAGATATGGCCTTCAAAAGTCCAGCTCCTTGGTTTTGAGGGCCGCTGAGTCTGATTCTGTAGAAAGTTTGGACCAGGGGCGGCTCAGTTTTCCAAAAAAGGGGGTATTTTTTTGTTTTTTAAGATATGGCCTTCAAAAGTACAGCTCCTGGGTTTTGAGGGCCGCTGAGTCTGATATTCTGTAAAAATTTTGGACCAGAGGCGGCTTGTTTTCCAGAATAGGGAAATAAAACTCCAAAATCCCCCCCTTTTTGGAAAACTAAGCCTCCTGTAATCCAAAATGTTTTCAGAATCAGACTCAGCGGCATTCAAAACCCAATTACTGTACTTTTTAAGGCCATATCTTGAAAAACAAAAGAAATACCCCCTTTTCTGAAAAACTGAGCCACCCCTGGTCCGAAATTTTTACAGAATCAGACTCAGCGGTCCTCAAAACCCTTCCACTTTTGAAGGCCAGATCTTGAAAACAAAAACTACCCCCCTTTTCTGGAAAACTGAGCCGCCCCTGGTTCGAAATTTTTACAGAATCGGATTCAGCGACCCGTAAAACCTGACGTTCCACAGTTTGATTATTTTTGTCTGAGTATTACCGGAGTATTGTATGATGTCCGTCTGTGCGCCGAGCGCGCGCGTGCCGGCCGGTGTCGCATATTGTGCGTTCCGTGGTTGCGTTGGACCGTGCAGAAATTAGAGTAGCAGATATTAGCAGATGGTTCTTTCTGCATCGATTTCCTTAATATATTGCTGACATTTTAGACCAGAAATGAAAATGAATGAAGCCGAATGAAACTTTCTCGAACTTAGAAATGTTTGAATTTCACCGTTTGCTCAACACTTTCTTCGCGAGTCGATAGCAAAACGAAAAATTGGTCGAATCCCAAAAGTGAGTAATCAAATTTATTCGCCAAAGAACGCTCTTTCACGCTATATCTTCAGAAATTAGCTGTGACCAAAACTCAATTTTACAGAACTTAATTTGTGGACAACTTTTTCAAGTGAAAATTAGCGTTGGCGCATTCATTAAGTTTGAGACCCCGTGTGTGAAAAATAAGGTGACCCCTTGATCCAAAAGAGTTGTTTTCAACTCTCCCAAACATTATGCTAACGGTTTGTGCCGATATATTTGATATTTAACAGATTATAGAAATGCCTATTTTGTCCGCCTAAATCGGTCACCCAGACCACTGTGCGCCCGGCCAATGGCCTTCGGTCGGTTCCCTTCGGCTGTGCGCCTTCGGGCCCTTCGGGCTTCGCACCGTCACCATGGCAACGGGGAACGAGGAACCCCCACGACACTAAATGGCAATAACCGAATCACTCTGCTCATTTTTTCCCGTCAACTTGGTTATTCCCCGACAAAGCCGTGGGCACGGCCAGGCGAGGCGGGCGGGGAGGGTGCGGCGCAACCCCTTCACCGCCCCCCCCCCTACCCACTTCCCCGTACACCCCCGAAACTCGCGGTCAATGGACACCGCATGCCGGCAGCCCCCCCCCCCCCCTCCCACACACACACACCGGCCCCGCTGCGCCAGTTTGATGTATGCGACCATCTCGCGTGTCTATGCCTGACTGATTGCCTTCTCCATGTTGTGCCCCCGATTGAGCCCCCTCCCCCTCTCTCTCCCCCTCACTTCATTAATGCACAACATCGATACTGTACAAGACGCACACAAGAACCACAAACTGCCTCTCGGGGGGGCTCACCGCCTTCTGGCTGCCTTGCTTCGTCACGGCCAGGCGCGGCGCCGCGCGGTGGGTCGTCATCGGTGTGATCGGACACACGACACGCCACTCATTGTGTGTTTTGTCATGAACGAAAAGAAGAACAAGACACACGTAATTACATACTGCGAGCAATCTGTCAAGGAAGAGAGGACACAGGCAGACTTACAGGCTCGGCTTTCCATCGCGGTCCTTCATCCAACCGAGGGGGTATGCGCTCTCTGAACCTGTGTACCGACTATTACGCTATTACGCTCTATTACGCCACAAATGAATCGCAATTTAGCTAAAAACGGCCTAAAACACACAAAAATTGATAAAATTTTGACAATTTCGGCTATTACGCGACTTTTACGCGTATTATTACGCAAGCTATTACAGATAGAGTGAACCGACTATTACGCGAGTGCATACCCCCTCGCATCCAACCCGAGCTGTCGAATTGAAAACACTCGGGGGGTCGCAAACACTTTTCCTAAAAGTTTTCGTAATCAAAAACTAAGACGATTTTTTTTTTGTGCGTGCGGCGCGGAGTCATCCACCTTCTGCCCAGCCACGACCCCAAAGTCCGGCCAGGCCGGCCAGGTTGCGAAACAGCAGGCGAGGTGGGCGCCAGGCGCGGCGGGGGGTGTGTCGCGAACCCTTTAAAACGATAAGGGACCCCGACACCTCAGCTCGCCGGCGCGCCCCACCGCACCCCACGCCTCGCCACGCCCCCGACACTTGTTCTTCTTCTTGTTATTGTCTTTGTTGCTTTAAAACTGGCGCTTCCGGCGACGCCGTCGTCACGGCCGCCTTGGGGCTGCGTCCGGGAGGTCGGCGTCGTCGCCGTCCCTCCAGCGCCGCCGCCACGGCCAGGCGGCGGGGAACTCCGGACGCGGCCCGCCGGCCACTGCTCCAGCAACACTGATTCCGAGAGTCGCTCCTCTGTCTCCCTCGCACCTGCACGGGGCGCCACATGAGTGCGAGAGAGACAGCGCGACGAAAAGGACTCTCAGTGTGCAGGCGATATTAGCCGCAAGCACGCGAGGCGAGGCTAGCGCCCCGGCGCCCTTAGGGAAGGGAAGGGCAGGGAAGGGTCGCCCTGGCGGCGGACGCGGCGGCCCACAGTGGGCCAGAAGACTGGCGGAGGCGGCCAAAACTCTAGACGCGTTTGGAGCTCCAGATTCGCTGAATGGGACAGGAACCGAGCGTGTGACCCCACCAATGGATTCCTCGTTCGAAGAGCAATCCATTGGTGGGGTCACACGTTCGGTTCGAGTCCCATTTAGCGACGCTGGGGCTCAAAACGCGTCTAGAGTTTTGGCCGCCTCCACCGTTCTTCTGGCCCACTGTGCGGCCGACGCGGTGCGGAGGGAGCCTCATGACTCACAGCCCCGCGGCCTGCCGGGCCTTCCGTCTGCAGACGCCCGGTCGACACCTGTCGCCACGCACGACTCGGCCGCCTTGGCCAAGCCACGCGCGCTGCAGACTGATTCCAAGGGTCCTTTTCGTCGCTCTGTCTACCTCCCACACTCACGGCGGGTCCCGTATGGGTGCGAGCGAGACAGAATATCAGTCTGCAGCACCGCCGCCAAGGAACGGGGAAGGCCCACCCCGGCCCACCCCGAACGCCGGATCAGGCCTCGGACGCCACCGACCTGTCACTCACGAGCTGGTGTGTCTGTCATCAGGGAGGGATGGGGTGGACGCACGATGGGGTGGCCCGAGCTCTCTCTCTCTCTCTCTCTCTCTCTCTCTCTCTCTCTCTCTCTCTCTCTCTCTCTCTCTCTCTCTCTCTCCCTTTTCTCTCCTCTCTCTCTCTCTCTCTCTCTCTCTCGACGAACCCCAGCACGGCAGACTTCATGGCGACGAGAAGCGGAGGGAATCGGCGGCTTGGACGCGGCCTCGTCTCCAGGGCGATGATAGCGACGTCAAGTCGTAAATCAGGGCCTATGGCACCATGGCGGCGCGGGCCGTCCAAAACCCTGTTAATTTACACCTCGTCACGGACCGACGCACACCCCAGTCAGTACTGCTCTACAGTGCCGCAGCCAAGGCCAGCCAAGGCCTCCATTTGTCTGAATGTGCAGCGCCTCTTCGGGAGGGACGCCAGCGGGGTGCCGTCAGCACGGCGATGGAGGCGACCAGCCAAGCAGCCCCGCGAACACGCCGCGGAGGACGAAACACCTTCCCGCCGTTCCGAAACACAACAAACAATGGGAAGGTTAACTTTTGGTGCGTTCCTCTGGGCGCCTCTAGCTCCTCGTAGCGGATCATTCCTCCCGTCGACGGCGGCCTCGGCGCCCGGCAACGGGTTGGCGGCGTGCCTTATCTGGCCGTGGGGGGCGTCGAGGACGTGGAGGACGTGGACGAGGGTTGTCGAACACGAGGACGCGCAGCCACGCCCCACCGCCAGATCCGCATCAGCGGGCTGGCGCCGCGGCGCACGGCGCGGCCGTCGTCGGCGTCGTCGGCCTCGTCTTTTCGGGTGTAGGGGCGGCCGGCGGGACGGCGCCGTGCTGACGCATCCTGCGCGCTTGTCAATCGCCTGTCAGAGGGCGAGCTGTGTGTCTGGGTCCCCTTTGTGCGGAGGGGCGCCTCACCGCCTCGCTGCAGCGGGCCGCCCTGCCTGCACGCCGCGACAACACCGAGACAAACAGAGCCATCTTCATCTGCTACTCGCACCCCTCTGTGCCGCTGCGCCGCTGCCCCTCTTGTTCGTCGTTTTCTTCGTGTCTGCTTGGCTGCGACGGGCAGAAAGAGAGGAAGCGCTCACGCTCACACACACACACACACACACACACACACACACACGACGATGAGGGGTTGGGGCGGGCAGAAAACCATTCCCTCCGATTCGGAGCACTTATCCTCCACGCGCCGCGCGCGCCCGGCCCGGGAAAAGTAGTGTGTATGTGTGTGCGCGCGCTGCTGCCAGCAGTGTAAGGCTTGTCCTTGGCAGAGAGTTCGCAGAAAAGCGCGGCACGCCGAAAAAAAATATGGTGGTGAAAATAAGAGACATTTTTTGGCGGTTGGCCGATAGTTCGGAAAAGCCGTCAGGGGCGGAAGGCTGCCAGACGCCCCGCGCTGCGAACGCCAGCGCGACGCCAGCGCCCGCGGCCAGTAACATTTTAAAGGGTTTCTTTACCGCCATCGGCCGGGACGCCGCGGAAAATAGTAATTAATAAATCTGGGGCTGGCTGCCTGGCTTCGGCAATTACTCTGGCGGGAAAAGGGAAAGGACAGGGTGGTTTGGGCGCGGGGCTCGGGGCGGTGTGTGCCAAGGCGGCCAAGGCAGCCGGCCGGGGCGCGCATACAAAGCACGCGGAAGCAGGCGCGGACCAGGCGCCGCCCTGTCTCTCTCGCACCCCGGCAGCGCGCCAGCACGCCCCGTGAGTGCGAGAGAGGCGGGGCGAGGTGCCGTTTCGGAACGCAGCCAGCGCGGCAGCCAGCGCGGCAGCACGCCCTGCCAAACGCCTGCAAAGAAGGGCCGTCGCGCGGCTACGCTCCGGGCGCCGCCACGCCGCCACCGCCCTCTCACACACCCCGTTCGTTCTGGGCGATAAAAATTAACGACAAGGCCGTGACTCACAGACAAAAGTATGACTCATCGCGGGCCGTGCCGGCCGTGCGCCGCGCGCGCGGGAGATTCGGGGTCTTTAAAAAATGTGCACGCGTGAAAACGGCCCCCGGCGGCCCCGCCCCCGAGAGCCCTTAAACGCACTGGCGTGCTCGCGGCCGCGTGCGTGCGCGGGGAGCGCGGGGCGTGCGTGCGCGCGGAAGGGTTGCAGGGGGCGTGTTTGTCGGCGAACCCTCTAGGTGTCCCATTTTGCGCGCCATATGGCCGCGGCGCCGCGGCGACTGCCTCGCGGGAGTGAAAGTAAAGACAAAGGGGAGTGCGCCTGGCAGCCATTTTCGTCAATAAGCTGAGTAATTAAGAAGGGAAAGGAGAGGGGGGATTTCCGGTGGAGGGCGCGCGCCGCCTTGCCTCTTGAAAGCGCCGCCAGCGAGCTTCAAAAGAGCCGTCCGCCGAGAAAAACTAGCAATCGGCGAGAGCGGCCTCGCATGCGCGGACGTGTACACAGACGCCCCGACCAAACAAACGTCAAAAGTCCGCCACACCGCCACTGCCGGGCAGGGGAGGCTCCATCAGGTGCGCACACACACACACACACACACACACACACACACACACACCACACACGCAGCCACGCACAAACTCATCTGCGACTTCATTCATAGTTTTCCCCGTTCAAACTTTCGCCGCTAGGCCCACCGGCAGCCCAACCACCACCGCCTCCTCCTCCTCATCCTCTTCCTCCCCACCCAGGGCGGGATCCAGGCCTCGCGCGGCGGGGTGGCGGCGCGGGACCCGGGCCAAAGTCGGAACAAAACACACACAACACGAATTGCATGTTTGTTGTTTCCATGGCAATCGAAACGTTTCCGTCTTCCCACACCGCGGCCCACACCGCGGCGCCCACACTGCGTGGGTCCAAGGGTGGTCGCGTAGGGCAGGGTCGCGGTGGCGGGTGCCGGGTGGGCCCAGCGCCCCCTTTGCGTTTTCACTGACTGATCCATCACTCCGTGTGACACGCATAGCTGCCGAGCGAATCCGACGAGACGCTCCGTCTCTCTCGCACCCCTGCGGGGCGGGCCACAGCGACAGCAGCAGCGAAGAAGCGTCTCCTCGGAATCAGTCTGCTGGCGAAAATTCGGGGTTGCCGCCCGCGGTGCCGCGCGAGAGAAAGAGAGAGAAAAAAACAGAGACAACAAAGAGATGGAGCAGCCATGCATGCATGTTGACGTGACGTCGTGACGTCACATACGGCGCCTTTCCGTTTCCTGGGGCAGGAAGGGGGGGGGGGGCTAAGCGGCGCTGGCGTGCAGACGACACACGCAGATTGAGACCTACCCCGCAGAGACTGCTGCACTGCCAAGAGGAAATGGCACGGGGGTGGGGAAAAAGGGGGCCGGCGGAGCATTGCGGGTATTCGAACTCGCGACCCGCGTCGCCGCGAAAAGGCACCCACGTACAGAAAGTACAGTACAGTACGAGGAGGCGGGGAGCGCCTGCCGGGTAGGCTGTGCCGAAGCACCGCGCGGCGCGGCAGGGCGGCGTGCGCAAGGCGTTTCCCGTCCGCACTCGCGATTTTACTCAAAATTGAAACTTGCCGCCCCCCTGTCTCGTGTGCCCGAGTGCGGGTGGCAGCTCAGGCACGCGCCGCGCCCAGCAAGACGATTAGACAGAGACAGAGAGAGAGAGAGAGAGAGAGAGAGAGAGAGAGAGAGAGAGAGAGAGAGAGAGAGAGAGAGAGAGAGAGAGACAGAGATGGGGCTAGAACAGTACCGACGGCACTTAATTCTGCCAGCAATGAATTAATTACCGAAGCCCCAGGACCAACTTTGCGGCTCAGCTGCGGAGAGCATACTGTAATACGCCCCCCTCCCCCTTTCTCTCTCTCCAGGACAAGGGGGTGGAGGCGTGTTCAGGTTGTGTACCAGTTGGCAATGGGACCCACAACCCTGGTAAACTACCACAAAAAAAACATTCAATTTTGTAACGAAAATAATAATGTGCATAAGGGCGAATGCAGCAACCCTCCCCCCTTCCCCCGAGTAATTTCCGGTCCGGATGTCGCGTCGCCCCGCACGTCGTCCGACACCATCTCGACGATAATCCGGCCATTCCCGGCGCACTATCTCGCTCTTGTTTACGTCTTCGGTGGCCTTCGGTGGCCTTTCGGTCCTCGTCCCTCCTGGCATTCCACTGCCGGAAACGGGGGACTCCGCACCGGGGATAGAGGGTGTAGAGTTCCATTTATCTCACCGTTTCCAAATTTTAAATTTAGAATTCCCAATTTTAAACTGACTGGAAATATGGAAACACTAAAGCCTGAGCAGTTTCTGCTTTGTATCGGCCGACTCAATTTCGGCGCCGCATTTTCGCGACCCATTAGCAAAGCGGGTATTACCTGACCCCCCCCCCCCGGGCGCATGATAAGCCCGTTATCCTTTTCGATTACATTTTTTATCTTCCTTAATCTGCGGTTCCCTCTGCCGGACACGATGTAGAGCAACACGCGCACGAGCGGGCGGGGCCTGATTGGCGTACCGCGCCATTTTCTTTCATGCGAAAATAAAATCATGCGTTCGCTTTATCGCCGGATTATTGGGTTTGCGGCCGCGGCGCTCGCGTGGCTCGCGTGCCCGTGGCGCCCGTGGCGGCGCTCGGGGCGCTCGGGGCGCTCGGGGCCTCGCGGGCAGGAGGTGTGCGCGGAGCGAGACCTCGAACCTCGAACCTCGAGGGAGACCTCGAGCGAGACTCGCCAGACCCAGCGACGCGTGACACGCACGCCCGTGCCGCACCCACGTGGCCACCGCGGCCCGAAAGGTAACCAAGGGGTGCCGTGAGGGTGTGTGTGTGCGAGGGTGTGTCGGTGTGAGTGCAAGCGAGCACCAAGGGCAATCCGTCACGGGCCCCTGTCCTTGCTTCCCTATGCAACACACCCCAACACACACGCTCACACACACACGTAATAGCGCACAGCAGGCAACACCCCGGCCGCCCCGGCTGCATGCCCCCCGTTACAAACTCCCACACTTTGTATGCATCCTAATGACTGGTGCCAGAGCTCTGCGCCGCGCTACGCCACTGCCAGACGACGCGACGCGACGAGGACGCCACTGGATATCGCTCCCCATTAGTTTGAATTAGAGACAAATTCCCGTCCCAGGTGGCAGTGTGGTGTTTAGTTTTGTCTCTGGTAATGATGGACCCGTGTCGTTCCAAATACCCTGGCAAAGAAAGTTGTTGGACAGCCAACCGTCTAGCGTGATGCTGGACAAATTTCAAGTTCGGCGCTATGTGGGTGGTGAGCGTGGCACACCGACATCGCAGTGGATAAGGGGCCGGCTTCGTAAGTGGCAGGTCTCGGGTTCAAAACTAGTACCATGTACAAATTTTTCGGCAATCGCGACTTCTTGACAATTCGTTAGGTTAGGTTAGGTAAGATTGGGGTAGGTTAGGTTAGGTTAGGTTAGGTTACGTCAGGCGGGGCCCGGCGAAACTCTCGCGGCTTGTCGCTGAGCTCAGCGAAAGTCTCGCGGCCACTCGCGGGCCCGGTGATAGTCTCGCGGCCACTCGCGGGGCCCGGCGAAAGTCTCGCGGGCCTTTGCCGGGCCCGGCGAAACTCTCGCAGGCAAACGTGGGGCCCGGCGAGACTCTCGCAGGCAACCGCGGGACCTGGCGATACTCTCGCGGCTTCTCGCGGAGCCCAGCGAAAGTCTCGCGGCCACTCGCGGGGCCCGGCGATAGTCTCGCGGCCACTCGCGGGGCCCGGCGAAAGTCTCGCGGGCCTTTGCCGGGCCCAGCGAAACTCTCGCAGGCAACCGTGGGGCCCGGCGAAACTCTCGCAGGCAACCGCAGGGCCCGGCGAAACTCTCGCAGGCAATCGCGGGGCCCGGGGAAACTCTCGCAGGCAATCGCGGGGCCCGGCGAAACTCTCGCAGGCATTTGCGGGCACTCGCAGGCACTCGCTCGGCCCGGCAAAACTTTCGCGGGTATCTCGCGGGCAGGGGAAGCGCGACAGTGTCGCGGCAGGGGAAGCGCGACAGTGTCGCGGCTGCCGAGGCGCGACAGTGTCGCGGCAGGGGAAGCGCGACAGCGTCGCGGCAGCCGAGGCGCGACAGTGTCGCGGCAGGGGAAGCGCGACAGCGTCGCGGCAGCCGAGGCGCGACAGTGTCGCGGCAGGGGAAGCGCGACAGTGTCGCGGCAGGGCAAGCGCGACAGCGTCGCGGCAGCCGAGGCGCGACAGTGTCGCGGCAAGGGAAGCGCGACAGTGTCGCGGCAGGGGAAGCGCGACAGTGTCGCGGCAGGGGAAGCGCGACAGCGTCGCGGCAGCCGAGGCGCGACAGTGTCGCGGCAGGGGAAGCGCGACAGTGTCGCGGCAGGGAAAGCGCGACAGGTCGCGGCAGGGGAAGCGCGACAGCGTCGCGGCAGCCGAGGCGCGACAGTGTCGCGGCAGGGGAAGCGCGACAGCGTCGCGGCAGCCGAGGCGCGACAGTGTCGCGGCAGGGGAAGCGCGACAGTGTCGCGGCAGGGGAAGCGCGACAGTGTCGCGGCTGCCGAGGCGCGACAGTGTCGCGGCAGGGGAAGCGCGACAGCGTCGCGGCAGCCGAGGCGCGACAGTGTCGCGGCAGGGGAAGCTCGACAGCGTCGCGGCAGCCGAGGCGCGACAGTGTCGCGGCAGGGGAAGCGCGACAGTGTCGCGTCAGGGAAAGCGCGACAGTGTCGCGGCAGGGGAAGCGCGACAGCGTCGCGGCAGCCGAGGCGCGACAGTGTCGCGGCAGGGGAAGCGCGACAGCGTCGCGGCAGCCGAGGCGCGACAGTGTCGCGGCAGGGGAAGCGCGACAGTGTCGCGGCAGGGAAAGCGCGACAGGGTCGCGGCACCTGAACGGCGTGACCCCGGAGGTCCTGGAGGGTGCTGCGCGGCGCTGCGGCAGTGTCGTCGGTCGAAAGCGGACTCGCGGAACACAACACACCTCCCGGCACGGCGAGGGTGGCCCTGTGGGGCCTGCACTGCGAACCCTTTAGTCACCCTATACAACAAACAACAACAACCCCATTCCGGGACGGCGCGTTTCCAGCGCCGCGGCCAAATCGCGCACCTAACAACAACAACAAATGCAGATCTTTTGTGGGGGCTTTATTGTTGTTGTTGGTTGTTTGGCGGGTGGCCCGTCGTCCGTCACAGCGGCCCAATGACTGCGGGCTTCTTCCTTATTTACGGCCGGCCCCGGACCGAAGGGCCTTCTCTTTTCGGCCACCTGGAGTCGCGGCGGTAGCGGCGCCGGTCCATTTCCTCCGCGCGTAAAAACGGCGACTTTATCACCTTTCGCAGTGTACATTAATAGCCACCAAGACCCAAGACCCCCACCCCGAACCCCGCCGCGCCGCGCTGTTCGCGAATGTTCTCCAATTTCCTCACGCAATTCGAAACGTATCAAACGTAAGTTATGAGGCTCCCCCACTACTGAGGTGAAATAGGCCACTCGGCCGGGCGCCCCTTGCAGTGCAACACCCCCGCATCTCGGCCCGGGCCGCGGCGCGCATACGTCCCCGCCGACCTGGCCGGGGCCGTGGCGGGGCCGTGGCGCCGTCCCGAATCAGTTTCAGATTTAATTCCCTTTCCGGCCTCATTTGGGGTCAAAGGCGGGGGTGGGGTGGGGGGTCGTCTAACTCACGCGTCCGCCCGTCCGCCCGGCCCGTCCGCCCGGCCCGTCCGATCCCCGAATCGAATCAGCGAATTAGCGGGCTGGGACTGACTCGACTCCGCGGCGCTCGGCTTAGGCAGCAGACGGATTCCGAGAGTCGTTTTCGTCGTTCCGTCTCTCTCGCACTCGTGGGGCGTCCCGTTGGCGTGCGAGAGAGACAGAGCGACGATAAGGACTCCCGGAATCAGTCTGCAGAGACGCCAGCAATGCGAGGAAGCCATCTCGGCGCGGATTCCGCCTCCGCCGGGGCCCTGCAGGGCGAGCTCGAGCTGCTCCAGCGAGAGGAGCGCGGCGGCGGCAGACTGATTCCGAGAGTCGTTTCCGTCGCCCTGTCTCTGTCGCCCTCACGAGGTTCTCCACAAAGGTGCGAGAGAGACAGACCCACAAACCGATCTCCTGAAGCTTGGCAGGTGCGGGCCACAAAGACGGTGCTCATGAGCACGCCGGCGAGGCGTGAGGCGAGGCCTGGGCGCGCTGCTATGGCGCTGCTGCTTGAACAATGGCCGTCCCCTTAATCAAATTATACATTCAAAAGCCCCGCCGATGCGGACCCACTCGAGTGGACCGTGAAAATGTCCCGGAAACGTGTCGCCGGCTAATTTACTGCGAGACACGACGGCCTGGACGCCTGCCGGAGTCCGGCTGGAGTCCGGCTGGAGTCCGGCTGGAGTCCGGCTGGAGTCCGGCTGGAGTCCGGCTGGAGTCCGGCTGGAGTCCGGCTGGAGTCCGGCTGGAGTCCGGCTGGAGTCCGGCTGGAGTCCGGCTGGAGTCCGGCTGGAGTCCGGCCGGACAGGGCGGCTTATCGCGCGGGGCCGTTCGCCCATTCATCCATCGTGCGATAACCAACCGCCTTTCTCCCGGAACAGGTGTGCCGAACGCCGCCACTCATTTACACCTTTTCACAAGGCGACTCGCGGGGAGCGAGCGGGAAAATGGGAAAGGTAGCCCCCCTCCACCGCGCCGCAGGCGCTGCATCAGGAGTCTGTCTTTTTTTCGTCATATCCACGGCTGCCTTGATCAGGGAAATCCCTCTGGATGATCCATCGGCATCGTCAGAGACCCCTCTCTCTCTCTCTCCCCCTCTCTCTCTCTCTCTCTCTCTCTCTCTCTCTCTCTCTCTCTCTCTCTCTCTCTCTCTCTCTCTCTCTCTCTCTCTCTCTCTCTCTCTCTCTCTCTCTCTCTCTCTCTCTCTCTCTCTCTCTCTCTCCTCGCCCACGCAGCGCGATCGCCTCCGGATCCGCACGCCTGGTCGCGCTCCACCGGGCTAACGCCGCTAACGCTGTCTAATGACCAGCCTGTCAGCCGAATCGAAGAATCGAACACACAGCCAGCCTAATTTATAGAGAAGAAGAAGACGAAGAAGAAGAAGAAGAAGAAGAAGAAGAAGAAGAAGAAGAAGAAGAAGAAGAAGAAGAAGAAGAAGAAGAAGAAGAAGAAGAAGAAGAAGAAGAAGAAGAAGAAGAAGAAGAAGAAGAAGAAGAAGAAGAAGAAGAAGAAGAAGAAGAAGAAGAAGAAGAAGAAGAAGAAGAAGAAGAGTAGGAGGAGAAGAAGAAGCAGAAGCGGGGGAATAAATTCGTCGGCAGGGTCCTCATTACGGGCTAATGAGAGCGACAGAGACGACCGACTGGCCGGGCTGTGTGTCCCTTCAGTGTGAGGAAGAAGGAACGTCAAATCAGCCAAGACGCCAAGCGGGGCCGGCTTCTTCTATTTCGGACATTTCCCTGCGAGTCGCTACTCTTTTTTGTTGTTGTGAAAGATTCCTTTCGATCGTCCCACTATTAAGCGTATTCGGCTCGCTAATGGCCTGGAGAACACGTGATCCGGGAAACGGCTCGGCGTTGCGTCGGGAAGAAGGCAGCAAAACAGAAGAGTGCACGGCCGTGGCCATTTGCACGCCCGGCTCACGCAGTGGGCCAGAAGGCCGGTGGAGGCGGCCAAAATTCTAGACGCGTCTTGAGCTCCAGAGTCGCTAAATAGGATTCAATTTTAAAGTGTGACCCCACCAATGGATTGCTCGTTCGGAGAGCAATCTAGTAGTGGGGTCACACGTTCGGTTCGAGTCCCATTTAGCGACTCTGGAACTCAAAACGCGTCCGGGATTTTGTCCGCCTCCGTCGGTCTTCTGGCCCACTGTGCGGCTCCTGCAAGCGACCACCCACGGGCAGCGAGTATGCGGGGACATTTACATGCGGATGGCCCCACGGTCCTACCGGCAGCCGATGCCGGCCCGAACCGCTTCAGTGGGAACAAAACAATCGGCCAGCCGAAAGCAAGATTCCGCCTTAAGAGTGCACAGTGGAGGGCGAGCGGGTTGCCTATGCTCGACTCCGCGGGCGCTGGTCGGCCAGGCTAGCCAGGCCGGCGACGAACCGCAGGCAGTGCGAAAACGGCTCAAAATAGAAAACGTCAAGTTTGAGAAGGCTTGAAAAAAATTAAATAAACGGCGTTTTGAACCAGGGTATTGAAAATAGGAAAACAACGCACTTGCGCACTCGACCACCTGTGGGCAGTGTGCGGTGAGGAGGAGTGGGGTCCTTGAACACACTGTAAGAGCAAGGACCAATAGCGGGAAGAATGCCGGCGAGTTTCGCAGCGCCGCGACGGTTTGTCCCGAAAGCCAAACAAAAGGGCTTCGGCATCCTCGCTCGAGGCATTTTAATTGTTTCTTTCTGGCGACCGGTTTCGAGTGGAGTGGCGACAAAGAGGCGGCCCTTGGTTTTTGTCCCGCAGCAGCGCGGCCGCTTTCGCTGTTATTTTTCGGATTCCTCGACGGACCCCGCACGGCCCCGCACACACGGCCCCGCATTCTCACGCACGATGGCGAAGAAAGGCTTCGCAAGAAGGAAGCTCTCAATTAAAATATACCGGGCTGTGGTGAGAACCGAACCACCGGACTTGCGCGTCGCGTCCACGCTCTGCGCCGCTCTGCGCTTCCCGCCACGAGGACAAGGCGGGACGTTTGCTGAAGGGACCGCCCTCGTCGCTCTGTCGCATACTCGCACCCACGGGCCATGCGGGTGCGAGAGAGACAGCTCCTCGGTAGAGTTACGCCGCGATTGCACATAGTAATTGGAGCGGCGCACTCACAGTGCCCCCGCCCCTCGAGCCGCCCCTCCGGGCCCCTCCCCTCCTAGAAGCCTCCAGTCCAGACGGCCGCATGTCTCACATGTCTTCATTCCAAAATGTAGCTGCGGCGGGCAGGCGACGCCGACGTCAACGTCCAGGCCCTCTCCTCTCCTCGCCGCTGTACCGCCGGCTGTTTTTATTCTTCTCATCCGGGGCTGCAGCGAGACGTAGGAGCGTCGGCCTGAAGGCTGTGGAGTACGAGAAGCCGGTGGAGGCGGTCAAAATCCCGTGCGGGTTTTGAGCTCCAGAGTCGCTAAATGGGACTCGAACCGAACGCGTGACCCCACCAAGGGATTGCTCTCCGAACGAAGAATCCATTGGTGGGGTCACACGTTTTGGTTCGAACCCTACTTAGCGACAGTGGAGCTCAAAACGCCGGCTGCGCCACTGTTCTGGCAAATCCACTGTGGAGGTGTGGCCGGCAGCGACACGGATTCAATCTGCGAGTGTGCCGCCATGGCTGCCGCGCTGCCGCATCCCCGGCGGTGCTGGCGGTGCTGGCGCCGCTGATGTACAGGGCGCGATAGGCCGCCCAATTTCCCGGCCCGTCCGAGTTCCGGATGAACGCCGCGATGCCGCTGGCGATACGCGCGGCCAGCACTGCCTGCAGGACCTCCAGGACCTCCAGGACCTCCAGGACCTCGCGGCCGCCACAGGGAGGGAAGGGAATGGTCACTAGGGTCGCCGGATGGATTACCCGGCGCTAATACATTGACCTGGCGGCGGCGCTGCAGTGGCGGCCCCGGTCGCCACGTGGGCGTCTCTCTCTCTCTCTCTCTCTCTCTCTCTCTCTCTCTCTCTCTCTCTCTCTCTCTCTCTCTCTCTCGCTCGCTTGCTCTCACTGCACGCCGAGGACAACCTGTTGATCCTCGACCGGCACGGGGTATGCACAACGCCCTGCGGCGATACACCTCGCGTACTGCTTACGGTGGAACAAAAAAAAAGACGCGGTGCGGGGAGTCGAACCCGCGCCGGTTGGCACGAGCGTCCTCGGTTTGAGGTTCGCGGAGAGGAAGGAACCCACGCCGAGCGCAGGACCAGTGAGGACCAGTCTGCGCGAAAGTTGCCGGCATTCGGAGGCTGATTGGAAATTCCAGCTGACGAGCGGCTTTGCGCGTTGCGGTCGCATCTCCAAGAAGAGGGACAGAGAGGGGGGAGGCGTCGACGCCGGCCGACGCAGTCGCGGTCACGAGGTGGTCCCAGTGCTGCTTCTGCTGCTGCTGGCCGGACGCCGCCGGCCCCGCCGGTTTACCATAGCTCACGCATCCCAAAAGTTGGAGGTCCCCGAAGTCCCGCTGCCCAGCAGGAAGTCCGCTCCCCCAGGACCCCATGAATGCCAAGAGAACAAGCACGGCGACGGCCCCGCGGCCCCCCACCGCAATGCATGCACGGGGCCGAGTTGACATTCCCGTTGATGTTGTCGGTTCCCCGGGGAACTACTTGGCCGGCGACAAAGGGAAATAACCGCGAAGCAGGTGCGCCGGACGCGACGACGAAACGCCTTCCTTCAAAGAAAATCACTCCGCCCATTGACAGACGGGAGTGGTCACCTTGGAGTGACTCCACAGCTTGGACAATTTGTCAGGCGAGGGTGTTTTCGTGTGTGTGTGTGCGTGCGTGCGTGCTTGTGTGTGTTTGGCCGAAGGGAAGGTCCTTTCACACGTCAGTAAGCACGCCCTTAGGCCCCCACACGATTGATTTCCTCTGACTTTTTTTTTCCGCCACCCTGTGTCGGCCGCCCGTCCGGACATTGGCCGGGCAGCCCCCCCGTCAGCCCGACGGCGCGCAACGGCGCGGCTCGGACGTCTACAAGGGTTGAGCCCAGCACAAATAGTTGTTAGACTCGGCGTTGCGGTGGTGGGGCTCGTGGAGTGAGGGGCATGTCACGTGGTCGAGGAGCGGCTGGGGGCGGCGAGGTAAGGCCGTAAGGGCGAGGGACAGCGTGTTCCGTTTAATTGGAGAGGGCTCTGATGAGGCCGTATGCGTTTAGGGACGAGTGGCGTGGAGGGGTGGTGGCGGTAGGGGGTGGACCTGCCCTGCCGCGCCAGGACCGCCGTGCGGGTAGGCAACGTGCTCGCCTCCCCGGCGCGCGGCCCGACCCATTAACATTACCATTAAGGGCTAGACCACACAGCCCCCTGATCTCGACCAGCCAGCTATGGGTTCGAATCCCGGTACTATAGTCCGTCATCGTCTCTCCCTCAGATTTTTTTTTCATATCCCACAGACCATTTTTGATATGCCACATACTATTTGTGACGTCGTCCCACATCTGGTTCCCCACAGATTATTTTTTGATGTCCCACAGACCATTATTTTTATATGCCTCACTATTGGCGATGTATCGCAGACATTTTTTTTGATGTCTCACGAATTATTTTTTCCGTCCAACATAGACCTTACTGGACAAAATATGAAACCCAAATCTGGGCGGAGTGGAACGAAAACGCGGCTGAGCACAGTGCCCCTCGGGCCCCTCGGGGGGGGGGGGGGGGGGGGGGGGCAGCACTGACTGGCTCTCCGTCGCGTGTATGACGATTATGCGTGAGTCGGAAAATTTATGGCTTCTCCGGACGGTTTTAATTAAATACGGTGGCGACGGAATTAATGATACGCACAGTCTCCGTCTCTCTCTTTAGAGCAGTCTCCCTCTCTAAATGGAATACGCATGAAATTACCTGTTACTTTACTTCCGCGCGTCGCACCGAAGTGACTGAGGGACGTACCCATGCCTTTGTGCGCCCGCAAGACCACATTTGGCACGGAAAAGTAGAATCATCGTAAAAATAGGAAACACTTTCATGGGTTTCGATCCCATGTCATTTACGTCCGCACTGTAAGGGGAAGTCGTATTTTTACAACTTTATTTTACATGAATACCATCGTAATTTTACAACATAAACTCGTAATTTTACGAACGTATTCGTTATTGGCTAAATATAAAGAGAAATTTCACAATTTTACACAGATTTTTACGGTTAACCTTGTAAAATTACGAACTTTAGCTGTAATTTTACGAAGAATGTCGTCATTTCACGAACAAAAGTTGTCATATTACAAGCATTATCGTAATTTTACAAGTTCAATTGTAAATTAACGAGTAATTCCCTGTTAATTCTATAGGACAAATTGTTCGTAAAATTACAAAAGTTTGTTAAATTACAAAGAAAAATCGTAATTTAACAAGGAAAAATCGTAAATTTACAAAGAAAGTCGTAAAATTTTCAAGGTACATTATTAGTACTATTTTCACATTTTTTCGTCGAGGCAAACCAAGACAAACCTGAAAATGATATGGTTGAAGATTTGAATTATCACGTCTGTACTCATTAACTTACGAACAATTTGTCCTACAGAATTAACAGGGAATTACTCGTTATTTTACAACAAAATCCCTAACAGTGCGAGCGCACAGGCTGCTTTGCTCGGGGCCTGGATATAAATTGCGGTTTTTCTTAAAAACTCTGGCGATGAAGTGGTGGTTCCTGGAGAGATTCGGGGTCCAAGAGAATGAGAGAGACGGAGAGAGAGAGGGGGCAGGCGGCTTGGGGGTGCTGCCCTGGCCGGGGGGGGGAGGTTTGGGGGAGGGGTGGGGGTACTTGGGCTTGATTATGAATGCACTGGAGACGGGCCGGGCTCGAGTCGACCGCAGCGCAGCAGCCTGCCTTATTCAAGAGACGTCCCGGGGAGACGTTTAAGGGGAGGGTACGCAGGCAGCCAACGGCAGCCAACGGCAGGCAGCAGCCAATAAGGGAGACGTATATAGCGCGCGCCTGTCGCCTTGCCTACCCACCCGGCGCAGCGCCTTCACACACACACACACACACACACACACACACACACACACACACACACACACACACACACACACACACACACCACCCGCGTATATCGCGCTGTAAGACGGCGCGCGTGGCGATTTAGAGTGTGAAATTCTCACGCCGACGTGCGGATCCGTTGTGACGAGACGACGGCGGCGGTGACGGCAGCCACGAGGCGGCGAGGATCCCGTCGTCATCCCCCCGAAGACGGTGTACGGGGATGAAGGAGGCGGTGGAGGCCCGGGAGGGGGGGGGGGCAGGGAATTCGCAATATAATGCCGCGAGGAATGATATGTCATCCGGCAAATTACGACGGGCGGACGTCTCTCTCTCTCTCTCTGGCGTGCCGACATGCAGATCCCCTGTCAGTCTATTGTCTCTTTGCTTTCGCAGGGGCGGCTACAAGTACCCCCCCCCCTCCTTCCCCCTTCCGAAAAGCCACCCCTTCCCACGGCTCACCGATGTGAGCCGCTGCTCGGAACCTGGTCCTGCGACGCCGCTTCCCCCGCCAACACGGTGTGTTGGTATATTTTTTGGAGTCTCTTGTCGCTTCGTAGTGCGGCTACGCCGGCTGGACCAAAGTGGGCTGTGGGCCGCGGCCGTCGGTGAGACGCGCCTGAATCGGACCATAACGCAGTGAATCCCCCCCCTCTCGTGATGCCATGTCGCCGGCTAATGAAACTGTTGGATGGCTCGTCGTATTCACATTCACGTTCACTTTGACGCAACGGCGCGCATAGAATTACCAGACTACATTGTACTGCAAGGCAGAGCGCCGCATTGTACGCACGACCACAGGGCCGACGCGTGTGTGTGTGTGTGTGTGTGTGTGTGTGTGTGTGTGTGTGTGTGTGTGTGTGTGTTGCGATGCGCCCGTGACGTGTGTGTGTGCGCGCGCCCTCGCGGGGACATGTCACAGTCCCTTGGCAGGCGATACTAACTTCGTCCAGTTTATTACGGACTGCGGTCTCAATAAATACGGGGGACAATCGGCCGCTGGGCCGCTTGCTCTCATCCCGTGGAACAACATGCAGTGCGTCCCGCTGGCGCGTCCCGCAGTCGGTGGCGGAACGGAGTGCTTCGGACGATTCGTTTCAATTCCCGCAATGCTCGCCACCACCACCATGGTCACTGGCGTCATGCAGTGCGTTGCTACTGCGTGTAATCCTAATTGGCACTCTGGCCGCAACCGTTAAGGCGCCGATTTGAAACAGTGTGACCGTAAGTTCAATTCCCAACCCAAAACTAATTTTTTTCATATTTTTTTTTGCAGTGTATCGGCTAGGTTGTGGGGCAGCCTCCAAGCCAGGCCCTATTTTCCGGCGTTTCTGTCCGCCAGCCACACGTTGACCCGCGTCGACCCCCAAAATGTTGGCCTCGTCGCCTCGCCGCCTGGCCGCGCTCCTTTCCCCTGGTGGATCGGTCGGACGGGATCCGGACGCCAACCGTGGCGTCCAGGTGGCGTCCAAAATGTTTCAAATAGGACCGTTTGTGGACTGCGTCCCTGCGAGGTCCACCGGCGTCCAATTATCGTCCAGTACGTCCGCGCAAGGTCCATAAAGGGTCCACAAAGGGTCCATGTGGGTCCGTTGGGGTCCGTGGGGGTCCGTGGGGCGTCCGTGCTAGGTCCGTTGGGGTCAGTGTGGCGTCCATACTGCGTCCGTTGGGGTCAGTGTGGCGTCCATACTGCGTCCGTTGGGGTCAGTGTGGCGTCCATACTGCGTCCGTTGGGGTCAGTGTGGCGTCCATACTGCGTCCGTTGGGTCCCGTAGGGCGTCCGTACTGCGTCCGTACTGCATCCGTTGGGATCCGTGGGGCGTCCGTACTGCGTCCGTTGGGATCCCTGGGGCGTCCGTACTGCGTCCGTTGGGACCCGTGGGGCGTCCGCGATGCGTCCGTTAGGGTCCGCACGGCGTTATCTAACTGGGGCCCAAAGGGCTCTTATAGGCGCTTATGGACGCTAACGGACGCACTTCGGACTTTGGATGTGTGGACCCATAAGGACGCACTTAGGACCCTGGTTGCGACCACTCGTTGGAAAGGTCTCACCAAGACCTGTTCGAATCTGCAATAAAAAAAAATTGTTGGTCACCCCCCTTTTTTCAAGATACTGATTTTTTAACTCTATTTTGAAAAAAGGGGGGTGACCAACAATTTTTTTTTATTGCAGATTCGAACGGGTCTTGGTGAGACCTTTCCAACGAGTGGTCGCAACCAGGGTCCTAAGTGCGTCCTTATGGGTCCACGCATCCAAAGTCCGAAGTGCGTCCGTTAGCGTCCATAAGCGCCTATAAGAGCCCTTTGCGCCCCAGTTACATAACGCCGTGCGGACCATAACGGACGCATCACGGACGCCCCACGGGTCCCAACGGACGCAGTACGGACGCCCCAGTGATCCCAACGGACGCGGTACGGACGCCCCACGGATCCCAACAGACGCAGTACGGACGCAGTACGGACGCCCCACGGACCCAAACGGACGTAGTATGGACGCCACACTGACCCCAACGGACCTAGCACGGACGTACCAGGGACTCTAAGGCAAAACTCAAGCGGCGTCGCACTTCGGACCACTAGCGGACCTTTGGGGCGGACTGGACGGACGCACTGCGGACATATCCTGGACTTCCATTTTTGACCGGCTTCGGACCCAAACGGACTTACCAGGGACTCTCAGGCAAAACTCTCGCGGCGTCTCCCGCCGGACCACTGGCGGACCCTCTGGTGACCATTCACGGACTTCAAGGACGTATTGCGGACTTCGTAAAGTTTTCTATGAAGTTTGGCGGACGGCAGGTGACCCAATGCGGACGCTTGACAGACGCTGTTTTCTGTGCGTGGACCAAGCAGACGCAGAGTGGACCAACTTCGGACTCGAGTGGACTCCGAAAGGACGCTTGGGACCCTTATCGGACGACGTGAGACCGTGGACGCGCCGGGACGGCGAATGGACTGAAGGCTCCGGACGTCGCAGACTACAGCAGGACTGACTGTGGACCAGGAAGGACGCACTGGACTCAGTTCGGACTAGTTATGGACCCCCCAGGACCTCACGGACGGCAAGCAGACGCCATCTTTGCGTCCAGATCGGGTCCGAACGATCCACCAGGGTCAGCCCCCAGACGGGCTGTGTTTACCTTGCCGCGGGAGGACGGCCAAGTCCCGGACCGTCCCGGACCGTCCCCGACCGTCCGCAACCCCTGAGGAGAACCAGAGACAAGGCTGGCCAAAGCTGCAGGGGCGGGACGGCGGGACAGGGCGGCCGGGGCGGCCCCTCTTGTTTGCTCTCACCGACTCATTTCCAACTGGACGCTGCCGCGCTGCCGCCACCGCCAGTGTGGACGCGCGCACCGAGGCCGCACCCCGCCGACGGCGACCTCGAGGGCCACCCACCCCTGCACCCTCGAGACGGAGTGGAGCAGACGGCGGGGTCCGCGCGGAGCCGACCGGGATGCGCGCAGATAAGAGCTTATGCATGGGAATGGAGGGGAGGGGCGGATACACCGGACACTTTTTCTTTCAATTTATTTCGCGGAGAAAACCTAATCTAGCCGGGGGCTGGCTCGTTGCCAGTGGAGGTTCGCCGAACGCCGCGGTGGCTCGGCCCGACTCGGCCACCCTGTGTGACGGACGCGTCACCCGGTACGACGAGGATGCACTCGGTGGATACGACGGCCAGGCCAGCGGGCTTGCCAGTGTGTTTGAGTCGACTGGATCAGACCCCTGCACTGCAAACACACCGAGGAGAGTGAAAAGAGGAAAACTGCGCTCGGCTTCGGCGTCCGCCGTTCGATCCACGCGGTGGCGCTCTAACTCGCACACTCGTCTGCAAATCTCCAATCCAAACACGCGGCCGGGCTCGCAGCGCCTAGCACGCAGCGCCGGCCGCCCGATTCGGAACACCGCCTCGTCGCTCTGTCTCTCTCGCACTCACTGAGAGCCCCGTGAGTGCGACAGAGACAGAGCGACGAAAACGACTCGGCGGGCGGCGCAAAGCTGGCGGCAAGGAGGGGCTAATCCTTGACCCAGTGGAGCGAGCGGGCCCCGCCCCGGCGCCTCGGCCCACATGGAGAAGCGAAAGTCGATGGCTCGCATCGGCACCCCGCGCTCTACTGGGGGTAGTCACGCCAAACCATCATGCACGCACTCACACTCACTCACTCGCACACACACACACACACACACACACACACACACACACACACACACACACACACACACACACACACACACACACTCACTCACTCACACACACTCACACACACACACACACACACTCGTGGGGCGTCGGGAGCGCGACTCTTCCTCTTGGAGCGCGGTGCGCGGTGGCGGCGGGCCGTGGCGCGTTAACTTTTAAATGAGCTGAAACCACTTCATAGTGGCACCCCACGGACGGGCTGGGCAGGGCTGGGCAGGGCTGCCGGACCCAGGTCGCCCCGTGTGAGTCCCTCGCAGGCCATTAGCTCACGGCGGGCGACGCGGGGCGACGGCACAGCCGCCAAGCCGTCATTGTTTGCTCTCCCCTACACCGCTCTCTGGACCACCTCGACCACCTCGACCCCAGAAGCTCGGGATACGCCGTTCCGGGGCAAGAGCTAGCAACGACCGCACCTACACACGAGGGAAAATGCAAAGTCTGGGGCGTCGGAGGAAAATGAAAGACTGCACGGCGTTGCGCAGGCTGCAATGTTCTCGGCCTCACAGCATGACTGCCTCCACTGCATTTACCGAGCAGCGCCCCGAGTGCTCCGAGTGCTCCAGGGGCTGGAGCCGGCTGGAGCGATGGAGTGTTTGCGCCCCGGCCCTTCCTGTCCACCATTAGACCGCCGCCGGACCGTGCCTCTCTCCGCCTCTCCAGCGCGCTCCAGGACCGGCCAGCGCTCCCAGTGGCCCCGGGAAGCGGCGTGGGGTGCTGGGGGGAGGTGTGCACTGGAAGTATAAACTATCTCGTGGGAAGCATCGAGGGGCTGCTGTGCCACAACAAGACGGAGAGACAGCCGGCCGGTCAGACGGTCACTGGGGCACGGCGGCACGGCCAGGTGGAGGAAGGCAGGCAGCCCTGCTGGAGGAGGGGGAGCTTGGCCAACAAGGCGTGCAATGGGCTGGGCGCCGGCCTTGCTGCGGGCCTTGCGGGCCTTCAGGCCTTGCGGGCCCAATGGATTGGACTAGCCAGTGATGCTCATCGGGCTGGCCGAGGGCTGGCCGAGGGCTGGCCAGGGCTGGCGCACTGAGGCGTGGGCTGCCCGGGGGTGGCCATGAAGGGCCATGAAGTGCCTGATGGTTGATTTAGAGCGACGCCAAGACCGGCCCAGCCGCGCGGCAAGCGGGTACCCCAGGGATACTGCTACCCTCTCAGGACGCAACGACCGTCAGTAAGACTCCAGGCCTTTGCGCCAACATTTTGTTTTTCGGGGCGGGTTTTTGGGACGCCCCTATCAGGGCGTACTTGCCGAACGGCAAATGGCCGGGTGCTGATGCTGAAGTTGGCAGATTTATTGGGAAGCCCTCGACGGGGAGGACGGTGATGGTGGTGGCCGGTGGTGGCGGTGGTGATGGTGGTGGCGATGGTGGTTGTTTGAAAACCGCTTCCCCGATGCCTTTCGGAGTGCAGAGGTGAGTCCTGACAGGGACGGCCGTTTGTTCATCAGAGTGTCCACTCGGCGGCTGGAGCCTCCAGCAGAGACGTTTCGCCCAGTGTTTTCTCGCTCTGTCTCGCTCGCACCCACGCGGGACGCGCCACGAGTGCGAGAGAGACAGAGCGACCGCGCTGTGCGCGACGGGCCGGTATGGACGGCCCACATTCACCCACCGCGCCGATGGCCCGCGTGGACAAATAGCGAGGGTGGGGGTAAAATTGGCGCCCTGCGGCCCCGGCGCTGCCAGCGGCAGAAAAAGGCGCCGAAACGCTTCGATTTTTCATCTTTTTTCGGCGAAGACGTTCGCGCCACTTGATACAACCGGCCGTCGCTCGCCCCCGAGGGGCCCGGCCCGACGCCCCCGCTTGGCGCTGGCCCGCTGGCCCCGGCAGATTTAGGCCGGATTCTGCGGCCCGCGCCGCCCCACTCCGAGCCCTCCAGTCGGAATGGCCACAGCCTGCAGGCCCGGCCGGGATGGAGGGCCGACCGGAGGGCCAACCGGAGGGGCGCGCGAGTTGGCTAAGCTTTCCCATCGAAGAGCCCTTAAGGGTCAGCGAACCCTAAACCTCGGTAGTATCGGGTGCGGAGCGGAGTGTGTCATCAGCGACCCCGCAGCACCGCCCCTCCCGTCACCCGGACGCAACCCCCCAGCAGCAGGGCTCATCCCTCGAAGTTAAAGTTTCAACTAGAAAAACATTCCCCAGTGCGATTATCCGGACGACCGCGACATGATCGAATTTAAGGCGGGCGCTGCACTCCAGCAGGCTGAAGTTGTTCTGTCTCTCTCGCACCCCAGCGGAGCCCAGAGAACGCGGCGCCCGCATGCCGCCGTGTTTGCGTTTCTTCCGCGGCCGTGCAAATACGCCCAGCTTGTTGTCGCAGCGAAACCTCTGTTAGCAGCGAAGGGCGGCGAGGGTCTGCCCGGGCCGCCAAATGCGACCTGCGGGCCGTGCGGGCGCCTGGCCGCCATCGCGGAGGGCTCCAAAGGGCTGCGGGGCGCCGCGAGTCGTGTTTGTCTTGCGTGTTATTCCGCCGAATCAAGCAGCGCCCCGGCCAGCCCCGCCTGCCGCCACACTGTTGGCGCTGACCGCGCTGCCCGCCGCCGCTCCAAGTTCAAACGCAAAATTCCCCGGCGCCGCCGAAGTTGAAAAGTGGTCGACGCGTGCCACTGCGTCCGATCTAGTTGCGGCCAACGGCCTCCCTCGACGTCCTAGTATTCTTAGGACCCTACTCTTTCATGCCCTGTATCGGGAAGACGTTGACCGCAACGATTTTGGCTTTGACCGCAACGACTTTCCGACCAAGTTGGTCAAAAAGTGAGTCTAGAAACCAAGCGCGTATCCTGATGATATTTTCAAGCCAGTTGGGCCTGATTCGTTTGTTTTCCACGTTAGTTCCTTCACGCGTTTATAGGATGTAATTGACCGTCTCTCTCGCGCGGCGCAGACCTCCCAGAGCGATCCTCGTGCATTCCTTTGTTTAATCAAACGGCGTTGGCCTAGGTCCGCGGGCAGCGCCACGGCGCGCCTGTCTCTGCCTCTCCATACATTCGATGAATAACAATGAGCTGGATCTCTTAATCGCGGCGGAGAATGAGAATTGAATCAGCGGCACTACTGAACACACAAGTGGGATAGAAAGCGCAGAGAAATGCGAGGATCCTGCCAAAATCGGTGTATTTTTAAACAACGTTTTTCCAAACGCGTTTTTCCCGCCGTTTTCCTCTCCTTTTTCTCTCTGTCGGCATTCACGCTCCTCCGCGCGCGTGCCTCCGTCGTTCCGTTTCACTTTATGGAGCCTTTTGTGAGAAAGACGGTGTAGCGGCCGGCCGTCGTCGGCTGGACTGTGCAAATGGCCCGAGACTTACTCGCCGTGTCCATGCAGCCCGTCGCAGCAAGGCGAGCAAAAAAGGCGAAAACAAATTCCACCTGACGGATTCGTTTTCTTTATTATTTTATGAATGACGATGCATCTGACTCGTGGCGCGTGCTCACACTCACACACTCACACACACACACACACACACACACACACACACACACACTCGCACACACATTGACTGGGACGGAGTGGTACATTGTACGCGTTGCCGGTTGCATCGCGGAGCCGCCAGCCTCGCGCGCCAGGCTCCTGGTTTGAAAACACGTTTAAAACCGTTCGAGACGTCGGGAACACAAAAAACAAAAAAAAACAGGCGATGCAGATTGAGAGCGTTTTGGTGCCATCACCATAAAGATGCGGGGCTTTTAGCATGACGGCCGATCCGACGAAGAGCGCGTGCCTCGAAATGGACCTCGAGATAGTGCGGCAGAGAGAGGGAGAGAGAGAGTGAGAGTGACAGAAAGGAAAAGGGGGGGGGACATTCATCTCCGCTTTTTTAGAACGTTGTCTCGCGTTAAAAGACATGTCTAAGAGTATTTACCTTTTTTTAGAGGGCACGTGTTAAAAGGGTCATCAAACGCTTTCAGGCGCGCGGGCCTCCTAGAGGGCAGCGTTGTAGTGGGCCCGCGAGTGCAGCCATAAATCGTGGCAGGACTGTGGGGTCAAAGGAACACCACGCTTCACTCGGCCAAATTCAGTGCATTTTAATTCGGCTCTATTTTTAAAACTGAGGCGCTGGATTTCGGCAGGCCGGGACGCCGCGGCACGTCGTCTGCTGGGCCGGCAGCGCGGCCGGCAGGCTGGGCTATCACGATGCGAAGAGCTTTCCATTGTAGGAGAGGTTGGCCCGGCGACGCCTTGCCTTTGCGGGATGTAGAGAGGGCGGAGGGGGGAGTCCTGGTCGCGCGTGAGCCCCCTTTTTCCCCCACGTCACCTTTTGCTGTTGTTGTTTTTAAGCGGTCTTGCTACCGCTTCTAGCTCTGCATACGATCCCACTCATCCCATCCATCCACCCATCCATCCATTCAGCGCGCTGGGAGGGGACTGCATGGTCGTGTTGGTCGTCGTCGTCTGTCGTCGTCCTGCGCCGCCACGCCGCGCCGCGCCAGTCCCCACTCCTCACAGCCACCCCCTCCCTCCTTGCCCCCTCTCTGCCCGGCTTCCCCGGCCGGTCCACGGCAAGACCGCTTTGCTAAGCTTGCCTTGGCGGAACTTTTTTTTTTTTTTGCAGTGTCAAAGGGCGTCGCGGCGCCGCGTGCGGTTGCATGCGCCTGTCGAACCGGATAGCAGAGCGCAGGCCAAGCTTCGATGAATATTTAAACGGCACGCGCCGGGATGCCCTCCGCACTCTGCCAAAAACAAAAACAATAAAAAAAACATTAAAACATAACTCTCTGGCCCGCATTCGCATCGCTGTTTAGTTTCGGGCCATCATTCCCAATCTTCTTCGGAACGCGCTGCGGCTGCTCTCACGAAACCGTCGTCGTGGTCGTGGCCGAAACGCGAGTAGTAATCATAGGGGAGGGCGCGCTGCTGTCGACTCAATCCGAAAGTCACTATCATCGCTCTGTCTCTCTCGCACCTATGCGGGACGCCCCGTGAGTGCGACAGAGACAGCGATGAAAAAGGGCGCCCGGCCGCAGCCAGCACGAGGCCGGGCCGGTGCAAAGAGCATCCGGAAACTAATTAAATCGCCGTAGGTGGTCCCGCCGGGCCACGGCCGGGCCGCGCTGGGGCCGACCCCTGGGCCCTGGGGTCACGTCCCCGCCCTCGAGGGGGAGGGGGTCCCAAACTAGTCGTGGAGAATCGGGAAGCACGGCGGGTAATGAGGTAAAGTCTCTTTTTAGAGACCACGAAGCAAAAAACAAGATCCCGGTGTAATCGAACACACGTATGCCAGGGTTTCATTTTCGTTGAGTGTGTGTGTGTACACACTGTGCGCACGTGTGTGACTCAGTGAGTGCATGCATGCATGTGTGTGTGTGTGTTTTCCCCTGCGGGTTGCGCACGCAGCAAACGCAGGCCAATACAACGGTGCGGATGTCACCAGTGAGCAGGCCGCATGCCAAACGTGTTATGTGTGTTCTGGATTGCACTTGCTGGACCAATGCATGCGCACTACTGGACACGCACACACACACACACACACACACACACACCACACACACACACTTATTGGCATGTGTTCGTTGGCCGGCAGGGCACGGCAGGGCCCGAGTGAGGTCGCGTGGCGCGATGCCAAATTCGCGATGGTCACCTGTCCCGCGTTTGTCCGCCCAAAGTGTATGTGTGTGTGTGTGTGTGTATCACACACTGCAAGGGGTGTATTGAGCGCACCGTGCCGGAATGCTCTCTCCAACTCTCAAATGATTTAAAAAGAAAAACAGCAGAAAAAAAGCGATTTTTCCGTCGTCGGTGTTTGTTTTGGAGCGTGTTCGAGCGCGAGATACCAATACTAAGTACACACAGCAAGCAATCAATAATTCGTCCGTGTACGCACATGTCAGCGCCTCGATGTAACCAGGAGAAAAAAGGGGCCAATTTTTCGTTGGCTCCTGCTTGTTAGTATGTGCGCGCGCGTTTTTTGCTGTTGTTGATTTTTTGGAAGCAGCAAAAGAGAGAAAAGTCGCACACATACAGATTCGTGCAATCCTTGATTCGCGCCAATTTCACGGCGCGCGGACCAACAGGGGCGTAATGGATCGTGGGGGAGGGGGGGGGGAGCCGCGCGGGGAGCCTATTTCACGGGTGCAGGAGCCCAGACAGTCCCGCCTGCCACTTCCTTGACGGCGAGCTCGGCGGAGACGGTTTGCCATTCGCCTGCCCAGCCAGAGCCAGAACAGCCCGGCCGGTAGGCAACCCTCTCCGTCAGGCAGGGAGCCCCCCCCCCCCCCCCCGACGGGCCGCCGCGCCCCGCCAAAGTTAATCTCCGCCAGTAAGTGTGCCGCGCTGTGTGCGTCGCTGTGTCGTTCGGCTGCAGCTGCAGCAGGCAGACGGGCAGACGCCTCCACGCCCCCAAGAAGGCCCAGGCGGGCCCAGGCGGGCCCAGGCTAGGCGGGCCCAGGCGGGCCCAGCGCGGCGCACGGATGAGCGCCGGGATCCTGGATTGAGTTGAGATGAGCCGCCATTGTGAGGACGAGGACGCCTCTGTTCGTCCCCGTCTTGGTTCCCAGCTTTCCAGCTGCAGGTGAGCGGCTCGAGTTCCAGCAGCACTCCAGCCGCCCCAGCCGCTCCAGCGCTGCAGGCTCGGCAGCCACTCACCGGCAGTTTGTAGTTCTGCCTCCGCGGCCCGCGGCCCGGGGCCCCAGCGCCGCCGAAGTCATAAAATAGGAAGAGGCGCTTTCCTTTTGAATGGGCGCTAATGGTGGCGCTGGCGGGGCGGGGCGGGGCGGGGCGGGGCGGGGCGGGGCGGGGCGGGGTGGGGTGGGGCGGGGTGGGTGCGCCGACGGTGTCTGAATGGCGCGGCGGTGCGTGGCGCCCCGAGGCGGCGAGGCGGAGAGGCGGCGGCTTGCACGGCGGGTACTTGCAGCGACCTGGGGCGGCAAGGACGTCGACGTCGATAACCGGGACAAGGAGCACCTGAAGTGCGCCCCAACCCGCCAAGTCGGCAGAGAGGCCGAGGCCTCCCCCGTCAAATAAGTAGCATGACGATGTTCGATTGTTGCAACTTTATGTTTTAGCCTTACATTTACGGCAGATTCTTATTCTTTCGGTAAATTTTTGATGGTAAAAGTAGTATGGCGGACGTGGTTTTAGGAAAGCAGAGGGCTCAAGGAGAAAAAGAAGCGCCCGACCGGAACCCCTAAAGTGACCAAGGTCCCCGCCGGCGCGGCTCTTAGACCGGCACTCGGCTCGGCCTCCCCACGGGGCAAAGTTGGCACTGTTGGGCCCAGCTTGGAGGTAGGCAACCCGACGTGGCTGCCCTCTGGACTTGAACTCGCCGCATTGCAACGGGAGTGCCTACCCGGAGGAGGGCACGGCGTCTTCGGCGTCCCCGATGCTCCCCGAGGCGAAAACCACAAACGCTAGTTCGACCAAGTCCCCCCTCCCCCGGACACCTTTAGTCCGGCAAACACGGGGCTGAGGCTCTTCATCACTTGGCGGGGGGCTTGAGCCGCTCACCTCGCCAAGCAGCTGTTTCGGGACGTAACAACTAAACCAAACTAAACGCCCCCCCCCCACCCCCCCCCCCGGTGCCGTTGTCCCACCCCCTGCGAGGGGTAATAATGAAAGAGGTGGTAAATCAGCGGCCAGTCTCGGCCCGGCCGGCCTGACAGGTGGCCAGGCCGTCGGCCAGCCCGTCCTGCATAACTCTGCATGGTTATCGCGGGCGGGGCGGGGCGGGGCGGGGCGGGGCGGCCACAGGCACTGCTTCTAGGCGGCGGCCGCGCACCCCGCTAAACGGAGAAGGGGTAGATCGCGGATACAAACGGGGGCGGTGGGGGCGGCGCGGGGGTCGTTAGGTAAACGTTGACGTGCGAAGTCCCGGACCGCGGCACCGCGCCGGCCGAGTGTAGTAACGGAGGGGGAGTGGGCTGGGTAGGTCTAGCTGGCCTAGCCGGCCGGGCTGGCAGCGCGCGCACGGCCGCATCGCACGCAAAAAGAATGAATACGGAATTAGACGAAATAATAAACAAATACCGTTGGCCGGCGAGGCACGGCAAGGGTTGCGGCGCGGGGATCCCCCCTCCCCCCTCGCCTCGATTTACGACTTCATTCCTCGAGGAATAAACCGAGACGCGGCGCACGGCTCACGCGGCTCGCCTTATCCGGGGATCGTTTTTCCGTTTTTCCACTTTTCCGCGCGAGTTTCCCGAGAATGTCAAAGCGTGGCGCGCTCCGCGAGCAATGCCCCGGGCATCGCTCGGTGGGCGCAGAGGTTGACTCGGACACTCTTCGGGCTCGAGTGCCCAGCAAGCAGCCGGATGCAGCCCTGGCCTTGGCCAAGCGGGGCGCGACGTCCGTCTCTGGAACGCTTCAACCCCGCTGCCGCGTAGCCGCGCTGCCGCCACTCTCGGAGATCCAGGCAGTTCCGTTCCAGAGAGACCCGCGCCGCCCCGCCGCCTACTTTTGTCGTCGCACAACAACAACTGTTTCCATTTGCAATTCAATTGCTATTTCGACTTGGCGCCGGGCCGGCCGCCGTGCCGCGCTGTCATCGCGCGGGAGAGACAGAGACGGAGAGACACGCACTCGTCTGTTTTCTTTTCCCCTCGCGGGCTGCGGGCTGGCCCCGCCGCCTCCGCGAATTTCTTCGCCTCACTCCGCGGCATTATCATTCCCCGTGAGAAGCGCGGCAGGTGCAGGCCTCGGCGCAGGCCTGGCGGGCCGCGCAGCCTCACTCAGGGGTGTCGGGCTGCAGGCCTAATTGAGAAATGGAAATAACGCCCCGGAAGAGCGCGGCGGCGGGGCGGCGCGGAGCGCGGACTGCAGCACCCCGCCGATGCACGCGCCGCCGACGCCGCGCCGCCCTCCTCGCACAAGGCCTTGGCCGCGTTGTGGCGTGGCCTGGACCGCGGCGGCCACCTCCTCGCCGGCAAAAAGCTCCCCTTATTATGTTTCCGCGAGGGGCCTGGCTGCTCGGACACTGCTAAAAACGGGACAGGCCGCGTCCCCGCGGACCGGCTGCGCTGGATTTGATCCCCTCTGCAGGGCGGGGCAGGGCAGCGGGCTCCCGTGGGACGGTTTAGGCGACCCTCCGGGAGTATCAGTGAGTCCCATCAGGACGTTCAGGGCGTTCAGGACCGCGGAGGAGGCGCGTTCATTCCACCGGGCAATGCCCGCCAGTCGCGAGTCCGACTCGGTGCAACTCTTTTCGAAACCGATCCCCTAGTCCGCTGTGTGCGACGCCTACGCCTAAGTCGCCAAGGTCTGGAAAGCGAAACGCTAGTCCATGGGTTATGTTGGTAATGCGTACGGCAGACAAATAAAGACCCCGCAGGGGATGAAAAATTGGGAGGGCGGTGTTGAACCCGCGTCCCGTGGCGCAAAACGTTGATGCTTTATCTACTGGTCCAAACAGACCGTGCTTCGGTGAAGTTACTTCGACTACGGCAGCTAAATTTGACTCCAGCAGCGTCACGAGCGTAGATTGACTACCGAAACAAAAACTCTTTGTGTTATCTTGGTGGGGATCGGCTCGAAGACACATGGCCTCGTAATGAGGAGCCAAAGCACCCCGCCCCGCCCGCGCAGCGCCGCTGCCCCCGTGGGACCAATCCGATTGAATGACGCGACGCCCTGCCGCGGAACGGGCGAGGCGAGCCACCCGCGCGGCTTGCGGACTGGCTGGCCGACTGGCGGTGCCGCAGACGCGGGATTAATTTCACTTTTCAGCGGCACGGCGTGGCATGCCTTGCTTGCCTTGCTCGGCTTATGGCGGCGGACGCGCTCGGATCGCTCAGACCGCTCGGACGGACGGGGCGGGCGGAGCGCGGAGCGGTGGACGGCACAGGACGGATTACAATAATTGCAATAGGGGCTTGTTGGCGATCGCCTTAGCAGCCCTGTGGTGGCCCCGCCGGCGGCCCCGCCGGCCCCTGTCAAACTGGAAGACCTGAAGGACCGAGGCACAGTGGGCCAGAAGGCCGGTGGAGGCGGCCAAAATTCTACAAGCGTTTTGAGCTAAAGTCGCTAAATGGGACTCGAACGAAAATGTGACCCCACCAATCGATTGCTCTCGGAAAGAGGAATTTATCGGTGGGGTCACACGTTCGGTTCAAGTCCCATTTAGCGACTTTGGAGCTCAAAACGCGTTTAGAGTTTTGGCCGCCCCCACCGGTCTTCTGGCCCACTGTGCGGGGGGCTGCAATATCGAGTGGTTCCGTCCGGAGTCCAAAGGGCGGACCACGGCGCGGTCAAGGGCCTGCGTCACCCTGGACCGCATTTGGACGTGTGCCTCGAAGGCGTGGGGGGAGGCACGCGAGTACGTCAACCCGCTTCCCCGCCCGCAAAAACCGGCCCGTTGTTTTGGGCGCGCCCGGAAACAATTTTTTTCTCGAGGCGCGCGTCCTCCCCGGCTAAGGAGACGCCCCGGCCCAGCCCGCCCCGGCCCTCGGGGAGCCAAACGTTTAGTCGAGCGGGAATCCTCCGACGGCAGAATCTATGCCGGGGCAAAAAGCACTTGGAGTTGGAAATACTTGCGTGACAGGCCAGGCCACCCGGCTCGCATCGCCAGCATTGCGGTGCAAGAGCCTCCAAGCCCAAACAAGCAAACGCCATTATGAAATCCTATTAATGCGCGCAAGGAGTTGAGACGCTGCATCAAATTACGTAATTAATATTTCCGTGATTATGCGCCCCTGCCTGGTCCTGCCGCGCGCCCCGCTTCGCAGCGGCCCCGCCATCCCCCGCCATCCCCTGCCTGCCTCGGCCTGCCTCGGCCTGCCGCCGCCAAGTCTGGCGGTAACTTCGTGAAGCTCGTTCGTCTGTTATCCGAAGGGCGCGGGCCCGTCTTGACATCTCGGGCCCCCTCCCCCACCCCCTTCTCGGAGGGACTGTACCGCGGCCGCGCGTGTCGCCTGGACGTCTCGATATTTCACTCGTCGATGCTCCCCCCCCCCCTCCACGGCCCTTCCCGCGGCCCGACGAGGCATTCCGGGCGGAGGAATCTCGGAACCTCGGTCGGAGAGAAAGGGCTCGAAGCCAGACCCGGGTAGGAAGTGGTACGTCACTTGTTCACTTCCAGCGCGGCCTGGCCGAGGGCCTGGCAGAGCACGCCGAGAACTCCCTGTCCGTCCTCGTTCCGGATTTTTGGCCGCGCGTCCGCGCTGTGGTTGTCGCGCCCCATTTTTCAACGCCCCATTGCCTCCCCCCCCCCCCCCCGGTGCATTTTTTGGAGCGAGTGCGCCGCGCACCGGGCATACCAATGGGTCGGGTCAGAAGTGACAACTAACTGGAGTGGGCCGGGGGAAAGGGGGGGGGGGCACCCACGCCACTGCTAATTGCAGGCCCGCTATCTGGGTCGCATCGCGCCCCGCACTTTTTAAACGGACTTCCGAACCGCCGGCGCCTCTAAACTCTCCGGCGCCGCGTAGGATTGCGCGAGGCACGTCCGTCCGAGCGACAGCGGCTGCGGGGGCCGCGGGGGCTGCGGGGGCCGCGGGGGCATCGCCCCGCCCCGAGCCCCGCCCCCTCCTTTGCCACCGAGGCACGGCGAGGTGCCACGGCGGGGCCCAGGGCGCCAGCCAGCGCCCATGTGGACCCCTTCCAAACTGACAAATTTACAGCCCGAGATCCCAAACCTGACGGACAGAACACCCATCTTGCATTTTCCACCCCATATCTGAAATTTACGGGACTCTGAGTCAGCGGTCCGAGTCCTTCTCTCCTCCCCCTCCCCCCTCGGATGGCGGCTGAAAATGGCTCCCTAATGAGTGGGAGAGAGAGAGAGAGAGAGAGAGAGAGAGAGCGAGAGATGGAGATGAAGAGCAGCAGGCTGGTGGGTCGTTCCGTCACAGGTGTTAATATGACGCGACGCGGGCGCTACGACGTGATAAAGATCGCCGGCGTCGCCGCGCCCCGCCAGCCCCGCCAGCCCCGCCGGCGTCACACTGTGTCAAACCACGCAGAGCCACATATGACGGCTGCAAGAGTGCAGGCCTACAGGCCGCGCAGCCAGGACCGGCAGTTTGGAGACCGAAATACTCCCCAACGGCCGTGCCGGGCCCCGGCCCACCCCAGCCCGCGCACATGCACGCCGCACATCAAACGTCAAGAATAAGATTGTGACATCTATAGCACCACTACGCACTTCGTTATTCCTGCCGAGGCTGAGGGGGAGAGAGAGAGAGAGAGAGAGAGAGAGAGAGAGAGAGAGAGAGAGAGAGAGAGAGAGAGAGAGAGAGAGAGAGAGAGAGAGAGAGAGAGAGAGAGAGAGAGAGAGAGAGAGAGAGAAGAAAAAATTAAAAACTCTAGTCAAGGCGTATTGTCTGATGAAATAACAGGAATAGAATCAGCAGCGTCAAGATCCCGAGTTTGTTCTGCCCATGTAGCGAGTCTGCAGCACAAAACTGACAAAACCCGTCCAGGATTTGGATCACTTCCGCCGGTCTTCTGGCACTGTGCTCGCCTTCCGCGCCACCTGCACCGCGGGGGGCGGCTCCCTCGGGCTCCTACTCCAGCGGATGAAGTCCGGCGCAACATTTCGCCCGCTGTCGGAGACACGCAATCTTATTTACGATTCGATGCTCGTCATCCCCCTCCCCTTCTTTCCCCCGCGGTGCGTCTTGTCCAGGATGTCCAGGAGTGGCCGCTCGTTCCAGCGGACAGAATCAATCCCCCACCCCTTCCAGCCTCCAGATTGCCGGCCGGTTGTTGTGCTGAGTGACGAGGGGCCTAAGTGCGGCCCGGACGTCAGGTGTGTGATCCCCGGTCGGTGCAGGGCGGCGGGGCTGCGTGGCCTAACGGGCTGCCGTTTGGCCGTTGGGCCGTTGGGCGCCAAACGGTAACGGTTATGTTGCTCTCTGCCGTGGCAGCCCTGGCAGCCCTGGCAGGCCGGGGCGCACCTGCACACTCACTTCACTTCCAGCAAGTGCAGTGCGCTGCGCCGCACGCCGTGCCTCGGCCCGGGCAGTACGCAGCGACTGTTTCTAGGAGTGCGAAGGAGAAAGAGTGACGAAACCAGGCAGGTCCACCTAGGGATTTGTCACTCCCAGCCCTGTAGGCATTCTAGATGGTGGTAGAAGCCCCCTCTGCTGCTGGGGGTACACTGGACGGGAAATTAGACCGTCGAAGGTATCCGGGTTCTGGGAAACCTCTCTCGTGTTCTCTGGTCAAAAGCCTGACCAGCTGCTGTTCAAGGTTCTCGAACATTTGCCCCGCGACGTTGGCTAGCCCGGCTCGTAATGGACAGTGCAGCCGTATGGTTGGCATTGCTGGAACTCGCCCCCCGTCTCGCCGATGGCCGCATTAGCTCCGTGCCGCTCTTGCATTCTATTTGGAGTGACTTCCTTTTTGCTCTCTTTCGCGCTCTTTTTGTCCAATTTAGTGGCGTCAATGGTGCCCGCCTCCCCTCCCCGCCGCCATGCAGTCGAGGACACTTTGGCACCGGACCAGGGGCAGCGCAGTTCGATCTGCCGGCTGCGTCCGAGAGGCGCCCCGTCTCTCTCACACTCGTGAGGCGTCCCGTCCCGTCGCGACAGAGAGACGGACGGACCAACTTGCCTGCTGCTGTACTCTGGCGTGGCGTGCTGGCCCAAAAGCCTTTGGGCCAGGTCCCCACCCTCCATCAGAGCGCACCTGATTAACTTAAAGAATGGAGCCGGAGATACACTTCAAAAACGTTCGTCCGGTATTTTTCGAGCGCCATTTGGTATTTTTAAAAGCCCCGTAGAAGGCCCCGAAAAATATATGCAGTCCGTTACAAAATGAATATTTCCACGGACTGCTGCCCTTTCTTTCTTTTCCACTTCTTTCGGCAGCGAAGCCGCCATTTTGTTTGCAAAGATGAGAAACCACGCGCAGCATTTAGGCAGCTATGAGAAGCGCGCGCGTAGCGTTTTTTCCAATCGGCGTTCTCTCCCACCCGACTCTGCCCCAGGGTGGCCACAGGATCCCACACCGTCATTGGGATCTCCGGTGGCGGCGTCCATCATTTCCCTGCCAGAAAGCCAAGCCAAGGAGCGCCAAGGCAGCGCGTCGCAGCGCGGCAGACGGACGGGGACATCGAGGCTGCTAAAGACTAGACGGGACCCACGTGGGGGACCCACCGGGGAGAGAGAGAGAGGGGGGGATGCCGGATAGGGGGTTTAGTGTTGCAGTTGCAGGCGGGACGCGGATCAGATGAGTGCCTCCCAAAGGTTGGCTGGTGGGTTCAGGAAGAGATCGTGGAGGATCGGGCCATCATCGTGGGAGAAACGTTTGCCCCAGGACAAGCGGAGTGAACTTCGAACGTCGCCGTCGTCGCCACACTGGCTACCGCCGGCCCAGCGCACGCACTCGCGAGTGAATCTCCAGACGCCTCCGCTGCACTGCCCTGCCGCCCTTGCCTCACGGGGATTTGGGGGGGGGGGGACAGTGAGCGATGACCCAGTGACCTGTCCGGAGCGCATGGCCGCATGGCGCTTGGCGCAGCCCCTGCCCAGCGACCACCATATGCTGCCGGCGCTGCCGGTTGACTCCGACACTCCGGGGATCATCCGCGCCCCGCCATTGCGTGGGCCTACAGTGGCCACTGCGGGACGGCCCGCGCGACAAGGCCGAGGCAATTTCGAGGCCTACGCCGCAGCGGCGCGGCACGGCCCCCTTTTGCGCATTCTTCCCCTCGCCTGCCCGGTGGAATGAAGATGTCAGCAGCACAGCGCGAGCACAGCGCCACTCGGCTGCTTCCGCCGTGCTTCCTCCGCGTGGCGTCAGTCTTGGCTGGAGCCTTGGCTGGAGCCTCGGCTGGAGCCCTGGCCAGACTGCTACCGACTGGAGGCTGGAAAGCCGATCCGCATCGACGCTGCTGCCGCACGAGTGGCGCTGCAGGATGCGGCAGGACTTGACTCGCAGGGGAGAGGCGAGCCCAGCGCTCGCCTGGCGCTGACGGCAGCCTGCCGCTGTGCCTGCGCGTCCTGGACCAGCATCGTGCTGCGGCAGAGACAGGGGCGGACCCTGCTCCTGCTTGCGGCGACACGGCGCGGATGCGCGAAACCCCACACGGCAGCCAAGGCAGCCAAGCCCGGCCAAGCCCCTGCCACGCGCCGGGTAGGCAGTCCCGCCGCACTCGCCTGCTGGGCGGGAGGCCCAGGCTGCCGGGCGCCCCACCCCGCCCCGCCACGCCACGCCACGCCCCGCCCCGCCCCGCCCCGCCCCGCCCCGCCCCGCCCCGCCCCGCCCCGCCACGTTCCGGCCGCCTTGGCAAAGCGAAAGATTGGAGCCGTCTGGAACGGAGCAGAAAAGCTGTCGCTGATTCGTTCGCCGCGAGGCCGCGAGAAAGCAAACGCTTGAAAATGATGAAGATGGGAAGCAGGTGGGGGCAGATAAGAAAAAGGGGGCGGGGGCATTCACATTCAAGGGGACAAAGAAAGGCGAGAGAAAGGGTCGGGAAGGGGAGGGGGAGGCGTTGGGGAGGAAAGACTCATATATTCGTATTCCCGTATCGTTTCCAGCTTCCAGGCTATTGCGCTGCCTTTATCCGCTCGGGCGGTGTGACAATGGCCCGAGTGCCCAGCTGCAGCCCCCAGGACCCCAGGACCCCGGGACAGGACCCCGGGAAAGCAAAAGGAAGGAAACTGGGAAAACAGAGAGCGGTACGTGCGGGCCGAAAGCCCCCCCCCCCCCCCCCCCCCGGAAGACCCCTGTCTTTTTCCGCGCTTCTCGCCTGCGTCGAACACATAAACGCACTCCGACACACTCACATGTTTTACAGTTTGAAAATGGCCCACCTTTTTTAGACTGACGGCTGCCGCGTCTGCGTTCCACCGTTCCATGGGGGGCAGGTAGTACTTTCTTGGACTCACCCCCTCCCCGCCCCGCCCCGCCCGGCCCTGCCCCCACCCCCTTTCGTTTTCACACACCTGCGCCAGCATGTCAGGCTGATCTGCCGGTGTCCTGAGAGTGCGAGGGAGTCGGGGGCCGGAGTCACACTGTAAAAAATACCATTAAATTTATGTAGCCAATGGCTTCTTGAATTTTCTTAGCCAGACACGAAAGTGTGTTTAAAGCGCCACTGGCTATGGAAAGGTCACTTTCCAAACCGCGACAGTGAATTTATAGTGCCAGTGGCTTATGAAATTCCAAGTTCGAAACGTGAAATTTACCGCTTGGCTAACAAAACGATGCTTCCCTCAGCCACGACTTTAAATTTAACAGCCCCTTGGCGAAGAAAAATCATAGGTGTGGCACTGAAAAGGCATCCTACCCTGACGACAGTTATGAAATTTCAAGTCGTGGCTAAGGGAAGGATGCTTTGCTTCGCCGCACCTGGTGGTGGCCAGACTAGTCCTCGCGAGTCCATGATGAAGCTCCGTCGAGCGCTCTGCCAAGCAGCGGTGCGGTGGCCGAGGGGTCAGGGCACAAGACATCCAAGTTGAAGTTTCGGGTTCTATGCCGACCGCTCGTGCCGCTTTTTTCATCGGCCCGAAACGAATTTTCCTCGCCACAACTAGAAAGTTCACAATATTGGTTCCGAGTATCCTTGCCAGCGCCACGACTCAAAAATTGCCATTTGGCGTAGGAAGAAGCCTTCTGATCGCCAGTGGCCAACAAAATTTCGTGTGCCATGGCGAACGAGATTTCATTGCCACTGGCACACGAAATTCATTAGAAGTATAACTAAGAAGGGGCGTTTCACTAGCCACAACACGAAATTTCGTGTCAAAATTTTTTACAGTGCACTGAGTGCCGTGCTGGGCTGCCCTGCCATCACGGCCCTGCCTAGGGGACGCCTGCAGTCGCTGCAGCTGCGTGTTTTGAGTCGTCACAGGAACCTTACTCCCGTTTGATAGATATCCGTGCCCCCCTTTTTTCCTCGTCCGGAACACGGGAACGCTTCTAGCTCTCGGGCACTCCCTCCTCACTGCCCAAACGGGCGGATGTCATGTCATGACGGGGCAAGGACAAAACGCCAATTTAGTGACGGTTTTTTTTTTCGGACCGTCTTTAAACCTGCCTCTTTTCAAATGATTCCTATTGGAAGCCGTGGATGGGACTATGGGACTGCCCTTTATGTTAATCGAATTTCCCGCCTTCCGTATGTGCAGTCCAGTCTTCTGCAAATAACCATGCTGCTACTTGCACGCCAATGCTATGGGCGCGCTTCTCCAGGGCACGAAGTGTCAAAGAGAAATGGTAAACAATCCAGCTAGGATTAGGTAAAAGAGGTAAAATTAATGTGGAGGTGGAGGGATTAGACAATTGTTTGTCTTTTCCTGTCTTTGGAAGTGAATTTTAATCATTGACCTTTACAAATACCCACTTGTTTCCGTTTGTTTATTGTGCAGTTTGGTTAGGTGTTCTCCAAGCTGTCAAGACAATTGTCATTTATCTTTCATCATTCGCGGTGCACCCCAGTTAAAATGTCAAATACGGATGAAACGAGTGTCTACAAGCTTATTTCACGTTTGAGTGAAATATTGGTGAGAGAAAACAATTGTCCCTTGTCTGGTAACCAACAAACCCACTGTGTGAACAAGGCCCGGTCAGTCATTTATGGAACTATTTTGAAAAAACAGCATGTCCAAGGTAATGCCTCACTCCTTTTTGGCTCCACCTGTTTCTCGGAAATTCCACAGATTTTCCATTTATTTTGTTTCCTTTTGTTCTTTTCTCACAGAAGTGTCAAATTTATCAAAGAAATTTGAGCATATGAATCCTCTGTCATGTTTGATTGCGTGGAGGTTTCTTCTCAGTAATATAAATAAGACAAAGGAATCTTGTGAACTTGACGATGCCATCAGAGAGGTATGCCTTAGCTTGATGTAACTTTTACATGAAGGTTGTCAAGGTACGCTACTATCTTTTCTGTTCCAGGCCTTCGATACAGGATGGGAAGATGCTCCCAACCCAGTCTTAAGAACACTCATCTGCCTTGCTGAAGATTCCAGTTCAGCCTCTTTTAGTGAAGGAGATTCCAATGAGCCCTTTTCATTATCTGAAAAACTTGGCTTTACTTCTTTAAAACAGGGTGAGGAAACCTTCCCTTTTGAGATTATAACTGTGGTAAATGTGAAAAATTTAATTTGTGCTGAACCAGATACTCAATTTCTAGGTGCAAAGCAATCTAGGATTTATCCATCTTTGCATCCAGATGTTTTTAAGCCTCCTGCATGGATGAACCTTAGTCAGAGTGCATCTTCTTTTGGTGGCTATGCTACTTCTTTCCCATTCAACAAAGAGCCAGGGAAGGGTCTCCCCCTCTTTGAAAGATTTAGTGGGTTATGTCCAAAGGGGTGAGTACTTGTATTTTCTTACCATTTAAATAGGAAAGTGCCTTCTAGAGTGATTTGTTCAACCTTATTTTTCTACAGACATACTTCAGAGCGTTCTGTGTATCAAGTACGAACAATTCCACCCTTGACTGGCCCTAGCGAGTTAAATCTTTCATCAAATTTTACCCCACCGAATTTGGAAGATGAAGGGTACTTCACCCCAATAACTGAATCTGCAAACCCTAATCATGCATTTTCTAACAATGAATGTAAGCTGTGACATAATCGACTTTTTTATTATATATGAATACCTACTCTTGCTCTGTATTTTAAATGTACAGACTGCCAAATCATTTTTGTTGTTTTGCAGATAAAGACCCAACAGAAATTTGGTCAAAGGCGCTAAATGTTAATTTGCCTGAACGGAAAACATGGGAATCACTGGGTATCATTGATACCAAGCCTGAACCAAGTTTCCTATCTGCAGGTGGCCCAAAAGCTGTTGAAAATTTATCTGTTCTCGTCAGTATTTACCAGGATGTTCTTAAAACTCAACACATTCGCGACCCTAAACCAACATCCAGGGCTGATTTCACTCGTGATGTCTTTTTTCTTCTAAATGGCCTGGAGTCCAGCATATTTCCTTTTATTCAGGTACAGTAATATCTTAAACTAACTGTGCAATTAGTGAATTTTTAATGAAAGATATTTTTTTAAATGCTCATTTTTATTTTAGGAAAGTGACTGCTTTGTAGTACGGAATGGTATCTGGCTTGAGGGCTACAGCGTGCAGGGCACCAGGACCCTGTGTCAGGACTTTTTATACTGTGGAACTCACTTCCGAAGACTTGAGAAACTGTCACACTCTTCTGTGGCTCTGGTATGGAATCTATTAGGACTGCTTTAGTATTGCTATTATAACTATCTTAACACTTCTCTTATTATTTATTTTAAAGGAAAATGATGGATTAATCATATGTGCATTATTGGCTTGTGTGCAACGTTGGACTCAGTTCTATCGGGGAGCTGTTCTAATTCTTTCATCTCATGTCAAATCTCAAGGAAATTCTATCTTACTGTATGAATTATTGGAGCACATACAGTCTCTTAAAAACCAGGTACTTCATTTAATTGTGAAGCAATTTTAAAATTTTGGTCTTTGTCCTTTATCTTTGTTGATGTTGGTCTTGCAGGTACAGTGCCTATCAACCTTATGTCGTGTAGATGGCATGAAAGATGAGTCATCAACTCTACCAAGTGGTGTTGCTTTGTTGGCACACATATACAGGGAAGCTTGTAAATCAAACAACCAGCAAAGTAACCTTCTTTACTCAGCCTTAAAGTCATGCTGTGAGGTATGTTCATTTATTTAAAGAATGATAAATTTCCATGGTTTTTCATTCTATTGATCATGATATTTGATTTTGTATGATTTTAGGTCTATTTACATTGCCTTGGGCGATGGATATTCTTGGGAGACTGCACAGATAAGACAAATGAATTTTTTGTCCGCAAAGACATAAAATTTTCTGGTCATCGAGACCGATCTTTCTGGGTTCAAGGGTTTATTTTAGATAAAAAAGCAGTGCCTGGATTTCTTCAAGGATTAGAAACTGCAGTATTTGATTGTGGACGAGCAATGAATCTCCTACAGCTTTGCAGTCCACAACATCCTTTGTGTGTGTGGTTAGAGAAAGAGCACCCCACTATACATTGCTGCTTATACAAGTAAGTTTTCTCTAGGTACCATAAATTGACATTGAATCTACACAAATCACAACAATGAGAAAAAAACTTAAATAATCTTTTTTTTTTTCAATAGTCTTTCTGATATTTTGTTTGTTGTATTTCTCCCATCCCAGGTCAGATTTAGGGAAGGTTCAAAAAGAATGTGCTCATTTTGAGGAAGAGGCGCAAAGAGTGTGTGGTGAATTACTGACAGCATCAAAGCTCTTCCAAGAGGAAAGTGATCGAGAGGCCCATTTGCATGTTTTAGTAAGTTTCTACTCTGTTAACTTGGTTCATAAAATCAGTTTATTCTTCAATTTTTTAAAATTGCATTAAATTGCAGATGCAGAAAGCACAGAAACAGAGAGAAGCAATTCGAGCATCACTAAAAATGCAATTAGAAAGAGAAAAGGCTGAAATGAAAGAAAAACAGAATGCTGATCTGAAGGCCCAAATTCAAGAAGTGCAGCTGAGAAAAGCAGCTGAAAAAGAGAAAAATAGAATAGAAGATGAACTGTATCTCCTTCAATGCAAACGTCTAGATGAAGCTGCCAAGTTTATTGAAGAGGAAGAAAGGTAACAATGACAACATTAATGGTAGTATTTTTTGTAAAATAGTTGTAAAACCAAACTAACCAATGGATATTATTCTTATCTTTTTGTAATACTTTAAGGCTGAAAATGTTAGCCCACTATGAAGAGCTAGGAAAAATTGTTGACAAACAAAATCAGCATCGAGAGTGGCAATTGAAACGTCTCAAAATGGCGGACGTTAGACAGACATTTCTCTTTGAAGACAGCTTAAGCCTAGCCAAGGAAAACCTTAAAGCAGAGAAAAATGCCAGAGCAAGAATCGAGCTTGAAGATAATACATCTGAATCACAGATGATATTGCAAACTCCATGCCTTTCAAAGAGTGTTTCACCCTCACCTTCATCCAAGGAAAACACTACAAGTGAATCTCTGTGCCAAACAGAACATTCAGACTTCTTTCATGAAGTAGAAGGATTTGGTATAAGTTCTGGAGAGTTATTAAGGCCTCAATATTGTGAAAATGTGGAGAGTGCTGAAAATTGTGTCATTACTTCTGTTTTGGGTCATGCATCTGATGAGGAACTTCCAAAAGTAACAAATTTAGAAGAACCACTGATTAGTTTGTCAAGTCAGACCTCGGGAACTTCTGGAAGAGATGCAACATCTGAATCCAAAGATAAACCTATCAGTGATCTTGAAAGAAATCGTCAGAGAGTTCTTACACAAAATGTATGCTGGAATCCAGATAAGATTGATACATCTGAGACAGATGCAAAATGTGGAATGAAAGATGAAGCTTTGTCCGATCTTGCTAAGACCCGTCAAAGAGTTCTCTTTCAAGACTGGAGGTCAAAAGAAAATGTCAGTGCTGTAAAGAATCCTAGTGTGGATTCTGGAGTGACCATGGAATGGGAAAGGAATAGACAAAAAGTGCTTGGAGAAGAGTTCAACATTTTGACTGGAATAAAAAGCTCAGAGTTTTCGGGTGAAACAAGTCAGCTTAAGGGTATAGAAGAAACATCACACTTAAGTGACCTTCAGAAAAACAGGCGAAGAGTTTTAGGTGAAGAGTATAATATATTGACTGGAGAAAAGACATCAGCAAAAAATAGCAGTGCATCTATACCTGCAGTTATGACAACAACAGACTCGGGAGTTGGGACATTGACATTAGAATCAGAATGTGAAACCCAATCAAATGTAGTTTCTGAAACATTACAGAAAGAAACATCAGTTGCTAAAGTCAACCAGGAATGTGAAAGCACTAAATCTAAGCTGTCTGTTTGTTTAGATGAAGGACTGAGTGGTGCAGACAAAAACCGAAATGAAGCAAGTGACACACCCAGTTTTGAAAGACCCAAGATCTTGCCTGTTGTGTCAAATTCCTTTTCCTTTGTGTCACCTCTCACAACACCTTTAAGTCATAATGATATGCCGGTATTTACAAATCCGTTTAGAGGTACGAACAGTTTACCCAATGAGCTACCCTTGACTACCCCACTCACAGATTTCTGTGGTGAAAATCCAAAGTATTTTGAAGTTTGTGGTATGCCATTAACATATGACATTGCTGACAATTTTGCTCTAAAATTTGATACTCAAATCAACTATGATCTGGGTAAGTATGATAGACTGATTTCAAGAGATAGTTACATGTTTAAAATGAAATATATTTGCTCAATGAAGGCACATTTCTATTTTTTATACAGTTTCGAGAGACACAGTGGATCATAAAAAAAGTGATGATGAATTATCTAAAGCTTTACCCAACACATCATGGATAGAATCATCTTTGCAAACATGTTTACTTCTTCCTTTAAGAGTGCAGTATAAATTTGTTTCCGCTGCACTCCTTCACCATTTTTTGGTTGATCTACGTCTGCTTTCCCACTTTCGAAGTTTAAGATCCTATTATTTTATGCAAGATGGAGAATTTGGTCGTCACCTCACTGTGAAATTGTTCACCCAAATGTATCAGGTAATTTTGAGCTATCAGTTTGATTTAATCAATTAAATTTATTCCCAGGTACAGTTTTGCACAATTTTGAATTTAGGTTTCAGCTCCTCATCTCTTATTCAATCCATCCTCATTGGAGAGAATAATGAAAGAAGCGCTTGCTAGTTCGCAAGGCACATCTGATCCAAATCACCACCTCATTTCTCTAACTGCGGACAGAGCCTCTGTGCCTCATCACTTTTCACATTCTTCCCCAAATGTACTTGATTTTATTCAACTATCTTACAAAGTGAAATGGCCTCTTAACTTAATTCTGACACCAGATGTACTTCAAAAATACAATGTGGTGAGCCAAATGAAGTTCTCATTGAAATTTAAAGGTGAGATATGTTATAAATGAAAAATATGTTTCAGATATTTTTGTTTGTGATACGTTTAAAACGAGTTGCATGGCTCCTACAAGAAGACTTTGTTGCTTTGAAAAACACTGCTCGGGGATGCTTCAAAGAACAACACAGAGATCTGATCAACTCACCTCAATATCATCAGGTGGTTATGGAATTTTCTTTTGCTTTGTTACTACAACACCTTTTGCTCTGTGTTTAGTTTTACTTGTGCGTTCCTAAATGCTCATTTCATTAGTCACACTTTTTCTCACTTTTTTTATAGGTGCAAATGATTCGACAAAATATGAGCCAATTTTTACAAGCAACCCTAAATTATGTTAGTAGCTCAGTGCTTTATGCCAGCTGGGCAGACTTTGCATCATCATTGAAGCAGGCAACGACTCTTGATCACATATACAATGCTCATATAGAATATATAAAGCGTCTTTTAAAAAGGTGAGACTCAGTATTTAGTTAATTCCTGATAGGAGTCACTAAACAGTGTCTTTCTGTGCTTCATACCAAGTAATTTCTTTTTCTTGCTCAGATGTCTACTGAACACCAATTTCAAGAGAGTGGAGGGAGTTCTCTCAAAAATCCTAGTTTGCATTATCAAGTTTCATAGTATTATGAGAACACGTCCTTGGCAAATGCCAAGCAAAGTACAAGGCCAACGATCCATCTTCTTAGAGCATCCAAATTTCCAGCAGTTGATGGCTTGCTCTTCCCATTTTAAGGTATGTTTTTTTTCGAACAGTTTATCTATGTTAATATATATCAGAGCAGCAAGGATAGTGAGATTCTTTTTCATTAGATGCAGGTATGCAAGCTCATAAGTTACCTAGAAAGAAGCATTTCACCTCCGAATCATCATTATTTTCTCTCTGAATACCTTCTGCTCTTGAACATAAATGGCTTCTACAAATCATCTGATTACATTACACATGCAGAAAATGTCAATGAAATGGAAGGAAAATCATCTGTTAGCTCACAACCTACCAGCACGAGAACTTCTCATGTGTCCTAGGGAAATTTGATTTCTTTTTCAGATACATAAATGCCTTTTTGGTAAGCTAATTTTAAAAGATTTATTACTTGTTCTTTTTTTAACTTAGTTGATGGATTCTAAGCATAAATGGAAACATCTGGTCTCAATAAATGTGATATTAATTTTTATTATTAAAATTTTTGATTAGTGATTGAATATTTGATAATGGATTTCTGATAAATGTATTCCTTGTGCTTCATTCTCTTGGGAAACAGTTCAGTTCCAGCAGGCTCTTTTAATGTTGTTAGCATTATCTGTAAAAATAATTTCATGCAATGTTATTTTTTGAGTCACACTGGACAAATAGATAATGTCTAAAGCAGATTAATTGTGTACCTGTAATAATGCTTATACAGTTATCAATGTCATCTTCTGAATTGCAGTCAGGTCTGTTACCCTCTGCTATATCTAAGTCAAATCCAGGCCCATATCTTTCAAAAAACTGAAATGCACAGACATATACATGGTTGTTCATGGTACTACAAATCAAATCACTCCACTTTTTTTTAAGGTGGATTGTACTTTACATTGAAACTCACATGATTATCAGGAATGTCTGTAGCAATGTTGCAACCTAAAATCAATGATGTCAAGTAAGTCCAGCACCGAGCTGCATTAGTGATGTTATACCCTCCTGAGCAGAAAAACAAGTTATTAATTTCACATTGTAACTATATATTAAAAAGTTGAAATACTTGTTGATGATGTACCTCCTCCAAGAAACAATGTTGGTTTTTGCCATGATAGTATAGTTTTAACACAATTGCCGTAGCCTTTAAGTGTGAGGTTGAAGGTGCCCAAGGGATCTCCAGCTAGACTGTCACATCCACACTGGACAACTAAAGTGTCTGGATGAAAAGCCTGCATTAGGACTTCCAGTAATCTATGCAGAGAATGAAAAATTAATTTCAAACAACATAATATTAAGGGTAGTTAATCTGGGCCAATCAAGGTGCATAGACAACAACGACCCCTAAAGAAACATTTTTCTCACTGATGAGCAAAACCATTTCTTAACTGAGATATCCAACCCCTTCACTTGCCCAAATGAACTGAAACACCCTCCAGTTTTAAAAATCTTTCTTATAAAGACAGTAAATTTTGAACTATACCTGTTAAAAATTTTGGTGTATGCTTCATCCCGAATGCCATCTTTGAGAGGTACATTGACTGAATAAAATTTACCATTACCTCTACCTACATCTGTTATTGCTCCAGAGCCAGGATAGAATCCCACTTCATATTTGTGCAAAGAAAATGTGAGGACATTCTGTGAATATTCAAATGCATTTTCTACACCATCACCTGAAAACTTGAGCTGTGGTAAAGGAAATCATTCATAGACACAAACTCTAGAGAGACTTCGATAAAGAATAACTACCATGGTGGATATCCAGATCAATGTAGAGGACCCGTTGAAATTTTTGTCTTAAAAGATTAATTGCACAAACAATGTCATTTGCATAACAGAATCCTCTTGCCTCATCTCTGTAATAAAGATTGTGGTAATCTAAATATGAATTTTACTTCGTAAGAAATCATAAGTTTTCAATGTTAGTTAGCGCACCTTTGAGCATGATGCCATCCTCCATACCAGTTAATAGCAATGTTGGCAGATCCATCGATTAACGAACGAGCAGCTGTTAATGAACTTCCAACAACGGCACTAACATAATCAAAAATACCGTAGATGAGGGGACAGTCATAACCTGATAATCCAAAAATAATAATATTAAGTTAATGAGCTTATGTAAACAGCAATAATAGAAGAGAAGCCACTCTCCCTCGTAGCATACCAAGTCCATACTCTTCCTCATTATCTTCATGTTCGTCAATGTCCTTTACATCGTTTAGATCTTTCAAGTGATTAATGTAATCCGTTGAATGGAAAGATAACACTTCATCGTCTTTGGCTATAACATTTTTCAGGACAATTAACTTGGAGTTGAGACCATAGCCATGTACCAAGTGATTTACTAAGGAAGACTAAACAGACAGAAAATAAAAATGAGGAAGTTAAGCTGAGCTGTTCACAACAAAACTTATACCCACTCTGTCTGCAATTTGTTCAAGCTTGTTCAGTTGATTATCCAAAGACCTGTCACAAATAAAAGTAACTTTCTTCATTTTATAACATTTACAAGCTCCAACAAAGAGGAAAAAGCTTGGCAGAAAGATGAAAGAGAACAACAAATATTGTTTTGTTCTAGTTCAAATGGCGCGAGGAATTGAAAGGATGCTGTATGAAAATTATAGCGCTGTTTTCTTTCTTCGATGAGAAATTGCTGTAGTGTCATCGGACGCCGGCTGGCTAGGCAACCCAACTGACGCCGCTGTGTAGTGTCCGAGCCGCAAGAGTCCTACATCCCCTTCGGGGACCCCGAAGGAGTAATGTAGGGCTCTAGGGTGGTCTACCTTCACACGGCGCGATCCGGTACACGCTCAAAAGTTTCCAGTTTCTTGACAACAAGATGCCCGGTGCCCAATGGTCGTTGACGGTATCAAGACACAGCTGCACACTTCACCAATGTGTCCAAGGCTGCTGACATAGCTTGTCTATGTTTTTACTGACGATGGGCTTTGAACTAGTATTTTGAGATTTAGGAGTGTGTTGGGTTTAATGAGTAAATAACTGATAAAACAGAAATGTGGTCAGAGTTGTTATGCTGTAATTCACAGTTATAGAAAAGAGAGAAGAGGTGTTGACAAAAAAAGGCAGGATGTTAAGCATGTTTAAACCAAACAATTGGTGGCATTTCTAGAAAAAAATATTCAAAGACCAAGCATGCCATTCAAGACAATATCACAAATTTGGAAGACACTTTTAAAAATACTCATTCTAAAAATAACAAGTCTAGACTATAGATTTAAAAGGAAAATCTAAAGTCATTTTTTTCTGGCACAACCATAAACACTAGTAATACTAAGTTTCAGTAACAATCTTACAACTAGATAACAGCTACCCAACGTGACATGACCTGGACGTTCTCACCAACCCTCCCCTACAGTTGAATTTATTTGTGAACTCCATACGATTACCACCAAATTAAACCCTGCAGTATTTAGTTGTCCCAACAAAACAGCGCAAAACAGACTAATAAAATCACAGTGACAACGTGAGAAATGGTTTGACATAAAACCCTGACTGGTTTCAAAAGTCAACCAACAGACCACTCTAATCATACTCTAGTGGCACAGAATTATTGAATCATGTTCTTTCACAACAAATTTCCATTTAAAATGAATGACTAATTCAATCTCTTAGCATAAATACTTAACAACCATGTTAATTCATTGTTAATACAGCATTAAAACAGGAGTACTGGATGGCAATGTCATCAATGGACTTAACATTTCAAATCGCAATACATACAGAGGGCTAATGTATAAATTTGTAGCTATAAACAATGATTCATTTATCGGAATGCAATCTACCGTTTTGTTTTCGAAATCAAACTGCAATTTAAAATATACAAAGTGATGAAACAAAACTAACAAGTAAAAACAACAAAGACCCACATTCATTATCAAGATTTTCATACATGAGCAACACACAATACAAACAAATGAAATCAATCAATGAGAGAGCACAACAATGAATAAAATTCACCTACTGTTCAGAACCTAAAATAGTCATATAATATGTGGTTTCTGCCAAACGAAGAGTGTATTTGTACTTACAACACAGAGGGCAAAGGAAGGGAAAAACAATCTACAAACATAAAACATATGGAAGAAAGGTAAAAAAACACTTATAAAATAATTCATTGCATGATTTAAAAATAAAATGTCCTATCACTTTAAAAGTTGCATAATTAGCCACTTTCCTATAGAAAAAAATTAAGCTTTTCTGAAGAAATGATTAAAATAGAACTTTGAAATAAAAAAATGTCCTTAGCTATGTGTCACAGTAATTGAATAGCTGCTATGCATACAATGCGTAAGACATCCAAGATAATAAATAAAAGTTGGCACATACAGCAATTAAAATCATGAGGCATTACAGGTACGAGTCTATTCAATAGTTGCAAGGAGGTCATCCCCTTCAACCTTCATGCCAGGCTGGATGTCAATTGATTTTACAGTTCCTGCGATGGGCGCTTGCACCACCATCTCCATCTTCATTGCAGAAATGACGACAAGTGGGGCACCCTTTTCAACCTTTTGTCCAACTTGCACCTGAACTTCAATCACAGATCCAGGCATAGGAGAGCCAATTTGGCCCTTAACTCCCTTTTGTGCCTTTGGATGGATGTGGATCTCCTGCGGAAGCAAAACATCAGGTTAGAGCAAACAGGAAATTTGTTTGAACACAAACAATAGATATTTATCTATGTACTTGCCTTCCTTGCCTCCTTGTCTTGAATAAACACAGATCGCATCTGACCGTTAAGTTCAAAGAACACCTCCCTCTCACCATTAGGTGTCAGATCATCAGCCATTGCCAAAGTCTTGAAGCTCAGTGTTTTTCCCTTTTCAATAGATGCCTGAAAAAATATTTTTTTGCATTAAAATTCATTGTTTCTAATGAGTGCAATAAATGGATCATATCAGGAGGAAGAAGTACCTCAAAGTCCTCGCCAATCTTGGGTCCAGTTAAGAAAATCCTGGTATCCAGTTTATCCACTGGACCAAACTCTTCCCTGAAGTTCAAGTAATCCTCAGTGACAGCTGGGTAAAGTGCAGAGCTCATGACATCATATTCTGAGGCGGTGGGGTGTCTTTCTTTTAGTTCATCGCCAAGCTTCTTGAAGTCTAGAGGTGGCAAACTAGCACCAGGTCGGCCTTGCACACGCGGCATGTCTTTTAACACCTGGATACAAAATGTAAAGTCAACAGTTCAATCAATCAATCTTAACAATTTAAAAATGATAAACAAAAAATGAAACAAGAAACCAACCTTTGATCGGAGAGGCTCTGGGTATCCCTGGTAAGGTTCACCAATGGCACCTTGCAGGAATTCCACAACAGACTTGGGGAAACTGAGCTCCTCAGCCTTCTCAAGTACATCATCTGCTGTGAGTTTGTTTTGAACCATAAAGTTGGCGAGGTCACCAACCACCTTGGATGATGGTGTAACCTAGTAAAAGAAGCAAATTACAGATAACAAGTCAATGAAAGGGAAGAGAAAATAGACAGAGTGACGAGAGAAGTTCTAGTAGTACTGTACCTTGACAATATCACCGAGGAGCAGGTTTGCCTCTCTGTAGGCCTTCTTGATATCTTCAAAGAACTCCCCCAGGCCCAGGGAGTAGGCTTGGAACTGCAGGTTGGTGTACTGGCCACCAGGAATTTCGTTCAAGTAAACATCAGCATTACCGCTCTTCATTGTGAGGCAGCACTCGAATGGTGCGTACAGAGTACGCGTTTGCTCCCAGTAAGCAGAATACTTGCTGATGTCACTCAAATCATATCCTGAAAATCAGTTGAGAATTGGTGGAAATGATGCTTTCAGAACTTGAGAGAGGGGAAGAAAGCAATGATTACCTGTGTCCAACTTGGTGCCCTGCAAGGATGCAACAACTGCACCCATGCTGGGCTGGGATGTCATGCCAGACATTGAGTCCACAGCAACATCAACAACATCAGCACCAGCCTCGGCACACGCTAGCATTGACGCAACTCCAGCGCCAGCAGTGTCGTGAGTGTGGATATGGATAGGCAGGTCGGGGTATTTGTCACGAATAGCGGTGATCAGCAATTTTGCGGAAGCTGGTTTCAGCAAACCTGCCATATCCTGCAAATTAAGTTATTTTGATTATTTTTTTTTAATAAAAAAGTATTATGTACAAATACATACTAAATATAAAGGAACAACTAAGCAAGAGCTCACCTTGATAGCCAGAACATGAGTTCCAGCCTTCACAAGTTCATCAGTGAGGTTTAAATAGTACTTGAGATCATATTTCGTGCGCTTGGGATCAGAAACATCTCCCGTGTAAGAGATAGCAGCTTCCACAACACCCCCAGCTTTTCCTGCTGCTTCCATTCCAACCACCAGGTTAGGCAGGTAGTTAAGAGAATCAAAAACTCGGAAAATGTCCATACCAGCTTTAACAGACATTTCACAAAACCTGGAATATATTTTCAAAATTAAAAATTTAGATCCGGTAGAAAACTAATTGATTGATCTCCTCATTCAATTATTTTACTCAAAACTCACTTGAAAACAACATTATCTGGGTAGTTGGTGTAACCCACAGCATTTGCACCTCTCAGCAGCATTTGGAAGGGAATGTTTGGAATTTCCTTTCGCATGGCTTCTAAACGTTCCCAAGGGCATTCATGCAGGAAACGGAGTGACACATCAAATGTGGCACCACCCCAATTCTCCAGAGAATATAAGTTGCTGAAGTTGTGGGACACAAACGGAGAAATGCGAAGCAAATCATGAGTACGAACTCGGGTGGCCAAGAGAGATTGATGGGCATCTCGGAATGTTGTGTCCATCAGGAGAAGCCCCTTCTTAGAACGAACAGCTTTAGCAAAAGCTTCAGGACCATCCTTCAATAGAACCTGTCTGAGACCTTCAGGAGGCTTCATGTCTGGGGGAGAAACAGCAGAGGAAGGAGTTAACAAATAGAGTAAAAGAGAGTAGGTTTGGATTTGTATGTGACCACATGAAGGACCACAGTGAAACCCTCATGTAACAAATTTGAGAGGACAATGAGAAAAGTACATGATACCGGAATGTGTAAAACCCATAATCTGATAGCATGGGGTACAGAAAACTTTTTAAAAATTATACTAGTTTAAGTGAGACTAATAAGGGTTTCTCTGAACAAAAATCAAAATATTCCTTGACCAAATTCTAAGGAGAACCCACAAAAATCCTTATACCATACAAATAAAATAAGAAGCCATGCATACTCACATACTACTTCATCCCCCTCTCCATCAGATGCAGACGAAGCAGAAATGTCTGAAAAAGTGTGCATAATATGCAAAAGCAGCTCACAAAAACCAACAGGGTAGGAGGAGGATGAGGAAAGCATTGCTCAACAAAAAACTAAAGTATAGCATCTGCTCTAGTTAAACTATGATTTCAATATGATTTGAAACTCGATAATACAGTATTAGCTTTATAAATTAAAAATAGGCTAAAAACTTAAGACATTAAAATGCAACCAAACAGAAAACTACAAATATCCCGATAGACAACTAAACAAACACTAAAATAACTATAAAATTAAAAAAATTACAGTAAAGAAATTTTGTTGTTGAGCTTCAGCACTGCCATTTCAATCGAAGTTAAAGAGAGAATCAATATTTATGAAACAAACAGTTTTGTTTTATTGGATGAAGAGAACATTTAAAACTATTGGTTAAACACTAATTATTTAAAAAATTATATCAAAATAATGCAAGATTAATCCACATGTTCCACCACAAACTGTTGTAAGTAACATATAGAAAAACTCAAATAATTTTAATTGAAAAATATAAGCCCACTTTCCAATTTGCAAGAAAGCAGGACAACATCAAACTGCATGCATCAAAAACCAACACCAAGGGTAGATCATACGGCATCTGCTGAACTCAACCGGGTGAGGTAGGAGGAATTCACAATCAAACTGACAATGTCTTACCAATAGGAACTTCAGGTACATGAGGAGTAATGTTGGCTGGTTTCATCAGGGTGTTAGCAAGGGGTGTTGATGGCCCGTTCACTAGCACAGTACCCAAGTAGTTCAAAAGCTTTTGAGCTCTGTTTTGAGATGGCTTGAAGTTGAAAAGTGTGGGCTGCTCATCAATGAAATTTGTATCAACCGAGCCATTTAAGAAGGTTTGATTTTCAAGGACGTTAAGCAGGAATGGAATGTTGGTCTGCAAATTTAAAAAAGAAATGGAATAACATAATATAAAGATGGAAATGACAACATGCAAAGATCCAAATTTATGTGAAGATGAACTGACCTTCACACCTCGAACTCTGAACTCACGAAGAGCTCGTGACATTTTAGCAGCAGAGCTTTGTAGATCAGTGGAGTGAGAAATAACTTTAACCAACAAGGAGTCATAGAATGGGGAGATAACAGCACCAGGGTAAGCTGATGCCCCATCTAGACGAATACCCATACCCTCTCCTGTCCTAAATACCTGGACAAGAAAGATTTAAGTCAGATTGTGCCATTAAAGCCAAGTTACTGGTTGCCATTAAAGCTACTAAGTTACTGGTTGGTACAACAAATGAAAATGAAACAAGATGTCACCTCAATTCGGCCAGTGTCAGGCTGGAAGCCCTTGGCAGGGTCCTCAGTGGTTACTCGGCACTGCACGGCATAACCTTGAGCCTTAATTTTGTCTTGTGTCATCCCAAGCTCTGGAAGGGTCATTCCTTCAGCAACTCTGATCTGAGATTGTAAAAGGTCAATTCTGCAAATGAAATGCAAACATTTAATGACACTAATCCAAGAATGTGGGCATTATGTATTGAAATGACTTTCTTACCCTGTGACTTCTTCTGTAACAGTGTGTTCTACCTGAAGACGAGCATTCACTTCAATAAAATAAAAGTTTCCTTGATCGTCACAGAGGAACTCAACAGTGCCAGCATTTTCATATCCAACATGCTTAGCAAGTTTCACAGCATAATGAAACATAGCATCTCTAATCTAAAACGCAAGGAGAAAATGAACATTGAATTCAATTATTAAAATAACAACACAAATTAAAACAAATAAGAAAATATATTCACTTTGTCAGGTAGATTGGGTGCAGGGGCAATTTCCACAACTTTTTGGTGCCTTCTCTGCACGGAGCAATCACGCTCATGCAGGTGAACAACATTACCAGCTTTGTCACCAAGAAGCTGAACCTCAATGTGTCTCGGTCTTTCAATGAACTTCTCAATGAACATGGCACCATTTCCGAACGCTGCGTTAGCCTCAGAACTAGCACGAGAAAACGCATCCTTGACCTCCTGTAATGGACAGTCAAAGGGAAGATAATGTGTGGATCCCATTTAAATTTGGTCTTTGATGGATACACATAAAAACATTACTGTACCTCCATTTTTCTCACAACTCTCATACCACGACCACCACCTCCATAAGCCGCTTTAAAGATAACAGGCAGGCCATGTTTCAAACAGAATTCTTCGGCTTCCTCAGCCTTAGTGACAGGTCCATCAGTTCCAGGAACGATTGGGACTCCAGCCGCAATAGCTGCCTGCCGAGCTGCAACTTTGTCACCCATCTTCTGGACAACACTAGGAGCAGGGCCAATAAACCTTATCCCAGCATCAACAACAGCTTGAGCAAAGTCAGATCGCTCAGAAAGGAAACCATATCCAGGGTGAATAGCATCTACATTATTTTCCTGGGGTTCAACAGATCAAAACAAAAAATAAGAACATGATTTAGAAAAATACACAGTGGGTGTCAAATCTTAACGAAAATGGATAATTACCTTAGCAATACGGATGATGTCAGGGATGTTAAGGTAAGCTTGAACTGGTGGCAGCCCTTTACCCACAATATAGGACTCATCAGCCTTCTGTCTATGCATTTGCATCTTGTCTTGTTCAGAGTAAATGGCCACAGATTTTATCCCTAATTCAGTACATGCTCGAAAAACACGGATAGCAATTTCACCTGAAAATGAACACAACATACGTCAAAGAAAGCCAACAAATGAACTAGTAACAAGCAAAATTCAAAATTAAGACGACTTACCTCGGTTTGCTGCCAGGACACTGCGAATTGGACGATATTCTACTTTGGTTGATTGATTTCGAATGGAGTGAAGAGGGCTGCGCATCCTGCGCGCAAGCGCAGAACGAGCAAATTTGTTTCCCAGCATTTTGGCAGCCTAAAACAATTACAAATGAGCAGCCTTTCTCCTTTTGGGGGGCAATCAACTACAAACTTACAATCAATTACAACTCTTGAGGTAAAGAAAACCAGCATAGTCACCACTTGAACATTCTCATTTACAAGATCGGTTTTAAAAGAAAAATATTGAAATTAACTACCATTTAAGTTCAAAAAATAGAATAGAATAAAAGAAAAATAGAATTTAACATAATATTTTTGGGAACCTTTCTTAGAGGCAAATCACACACCACACATTTCAACACATACATACCCTTCAACACAACCACTGAGCTGAAGAGAGCTTGCTGTTGCTCCAACAGCCAGAGGCAGAATACGACCAAGTCACAAGCAAACAAACCAGCCCAGCCCAGCCCAGCCCAGCCCAACAAGTCAAAGGGGATCAGGCAGTCAGGCAGACCTGTATCAGTCTCTCTCTCTCTCTCTCCCTTTCTCTGCCAGCCCAGCCCGGCAGCTTGTTACATTATCACTCTGAGGTTACAGAGGTCAAGGCCACAAACTTTAGTTTCCTTGGTCTAAAGGGCATGCTTATCACAGATGGTGTGTGATTGTCAAGTGAACGACCAACCTACATAATCAATGGTCAAGAGGGAAGGGGAAGATGTTTATCTATTGATTACTGTCAAGCAAGTCTGTCGTCAATGCACATTTAATGCAATTTTCTTCAATCCTATGAAAGACAAACAGGTAAAAGCAAACATGGACACAATTACCTTCCAGGATGATTACTAGGGGAATTTTCAATAGAAAGGTGAAACAAATGTTGAAGTGCGATGTACTACCCTTCAACCTGGGAAAATGTATTGGACTGTACATGTGTTTAGTACATTTCATTTAATTGCAGCATGCCACAAGATAGACTGTCCTAAAAGATTTATGAAGGACTCATAGAAATGGGTTCAAGTCCATTCAACAGACACCAATGCCGAACGCACAGCTGAGGTTTTGGGGCAATTGACCCATAGAAACATCGGAGTGGAAATTCCATGACACAAATCCATGTCACGAAATAACAGAGGGGTAAAATCTAAAACACAAGACAAGGCTCTCCACTGTCGGTAGAAAACTAGGACAAGTCAATGTCACAATCACACATCGACGAGAGAAGCGAGATAGCAAGGCATTTGACAGAATAGAAAGCCATGCCTTGAAGATGACATGTTCTAAAACACCTGCTATTCACAAAAATCCCACAATAAATTCCAAGCAACATACCACTAGTTTCAAACGTTTTGAACAGACTTCGGCGAGAGAAGATGGAGGGAGTGCGAGCTGACAGAAGACCACGATAAAATACCAGCAAGATTGAAAATTTTCGGGTCCGCAGTCCGAAATTTGACTCAACCCTTTCAAATCGTGGTGCCTTCCGAGGAGCTCGCGACGTCCCGCACGCTCTACGGTCTAATGTTGTTTTCTGTGATTTTGCCTACTTTTCTTCTTCTTCTTGTAATGTAGTTCAAGGGCACAGGCGTGGGAAGTCGATACTCTCGAATGGTGCGGGCGTTCGAAAAACGGCAAACGCTCCTGCCTCAAAAGTTTCAGTCCAGAAACGAGAAAGCAATATCTCGGAACAGAAACTTTTTCAAACTGCCGCCATCTCGGAAGCTTTCCACGTTTGCTGACAGTAAGTCGCCGCTCGTCTCGCGCGACTGTACACTGTACGCAGGCATCAGCTGACGGAGCGCGGCGCGGAGCGGCGCGAAGGGAAAGGGAAGGCATGGGGGAAGGGGCAGGGCCGTGGTGGGGGAAGACCGCGAGGACCGGACCGCGGGACGGGGAAAGAGGGAAGGCACAGGGCGCGAGAGGGAAAAGAAGGGGGAGGGGAAGACCGCAGGCCGTGTAAAGCAACGTCGGACTGCATCGCAGCAGGCGAAGAAGACGAAGGCGAAGGCGACGGGCCGCTAGCGGCGCTAGCGCTGCGGTGGCTGGGGTAACACGCTGACGCCAGGATGACGCCAGGACGACGCCAGGACAGTCACGTAGACTTTGGCCGGGCCGTTTTAACCGTTTTGACGACTCCCCGAAGGCGGTGCGGCCGCTGCGACCCAATCGAGGGTCCGTTGAAATCTGGCATCTAGATCCGGCCGGCGGCGCCACGCCATGAGATGGATCCCGGAGTCGGTGCCCCGCCGGCCGGACCTCGAATGGTCGTGGTACTCGGTGGTACTCGTCCCACTCGTCGCGACGTTCTGGCCGATTGCAGCGCCGTCGTGTTACGTGCACGTCGTGTACGTGTCGCGGCCGTTACATCACAGGCCATCATTGAACTTATCGCTGCTGCCCCGTACCGCCCCGCGGTCGGGTTATTGGGGCCTCTGTCAGGCCCTCTCAAACGACGGATAAAAAGTGAGGTCCGACCTTTTTTGCTGCCGCCTCGAATCTAAACACTCGGTCTGCGTCGTTTCCGCGAGTCAACACTAACGACCTCTGACGGCGAATCCGTCCCCGAAGTCCTCTCGCTGCAGGGTCCGTCCCGATCCTCCGCCAAATTCGTCCTAGCCGCTTATCTTGACGTCCATTGGGCCATTGGGGTAGTCCCGGACACCGGACGGCTCGGACCGGACGGGTCGTAAGTCGGCCATTGTCATGCCGTCCCTCTTCATGTCGTCCCGGTAAATCCTTATCCCGTCGGCCAGCCGGGCCGGCCAAGCGAGCCGGGCCAGGCGGACGTAAATCGTTATCCGTCTTAATCGTTAGTAATGGCAGGCCGTGGCGGGCCGTGGCGGGCCGTGGCAGACGGCCGCGGTGGCGTCGCGCACTTCAGATTGGATGACACTCCGCGCACTCCGCGCCGGCCGGTCTTGTCGCCCTCGCGGTAATGAAAGCGGCGGGCGAGAGCGTCGAGCGTCGCGCGGGTCAAAGTACCGGCACATGCAAAAGTGGCTGGGGCCCGGCCGGCGGGGCGCGCTAGGCTGGCACACTGGCCGGCCGGCCGGCGGGTGGGCGTGTCTCTGAGGGCAAAGCTCGGCCCGGCCGCCCGGCCGCCCAGCCGCGACTCATTCAGATTAGGGCCGCCCAGGCCTGGCCGAGGCCGCCGTCGTCCACGCCGACGCCCCGCCGGACCAAGTCCCACCGCACGCCGCCATCAGGAGGGTGCAGGCCAGTACTGGAGTTGGTGCAGTGTACCCCTCTCCTCCAGGCGGCCACACCGAGCCACGCCACGCCGAGCCGGTTCAGGGGGTCGGTGTTGTTGACTGGGCGGTAACCACCGACTACTCTTTGCACGGCGTGCGTCACCAGACAGACCCCTTGCTTGCCTAAGGACGGCGTTGACGCGTTTCCTCGGACAGCGAACCGGGGGCATTAGAATCGGGGCCACACCCGCCGGTGTCGGCGTGGCGGTCAAAACAACGTGAGGGTTGCCCGGGGGTTGCCTGCCTGCACCCTGCGGCCCGCCCCGCTGACGTGTTGCCCGTGCTGCTCGCCCTGGAGGGAGGCCCTGGAGGGAGGCCCTGGCTGGAGGTCGCGGCGAACGGCCCGAAGTTGCCCGAGGGTAGTGTTCTGCATTGGGCGGTCCGTGTCGTTTCGCGCGGACCGATGGCGCTGCCGTCGCTCGGACCGGACCGCCCGGCCCGAGCTTGCCGTCGGTTCGGGCGGTCCGTGGACCGCCCGACCCCGTCGGTCGCTCGGGTACCCGGCAGACCGATAGCCGCCGGAGCCAATTTTTGCCGCCTAGAGGGCAGCACCTATCGGGACAGTTCGCGTTGTCCTAGGGCGAGGGGTGAGGAGGTGTATTCATGCCTGCTTCCGAAAACTTGGGAGTGCTTCCGGAGGCAGCCGGTGGCGAACCCAGGCGTTCACAGCTCTGCAGTCGCTCCGTGGGCAACGAAATTGGCCGGACCGGCCGGACCGCCCAATGCAGAACACTACCCGAGGGTGCCCGAAGGTGCCCGAAGGTGCCCGAACGTGACGTCCCTCCCTACGCAATCCGGAGAGCTCATTTGGTGCTGCACTGCTGCACTGCGCCCCGTCCGTCCGCCCGTCCGTCTGTCCGTCCGTCCGTCGCGAAGCAGTCCGGCCCCCGTCTGTCGGTCAGTCGGTGGTGACGGGGGCGCGGCAGCGCTCATTGTACACGTCACCTTTCCCACGACACTGTCCGAACACACACCGGCACACACCCACGCCGATGCACCTTCGCGTCACAGGGAAAGCCGCTCGTGGGCGCGGGTCACGGGGCCAAGAGTACAGTAGCGAGAGGCACGCAATTTGGCGAGTCTCGTATCGGCTGGGGCGAGCTGGGGCCGCGCTGCCTTGGCGCTGCCGTGCTGCCGCGCTGTTGCTCCGGTAATGCTCGGCTACAACTCAGCGAGGCAGGGCCAGGCAGGGCCAGGCAGGGCCAGCCAGCGCGGGCTGGTACCTCAGGTGGACGGGGGCGTGGCGTACCCATACATCCAGGGGGAGGCACTACTACACCAGCAGCAGCAGCACAGCAGCGGTGGTGGAGCAGCGCGCCTGCGGGGCAGGCAAGCCCGCAACGCACGCGTGCGTTTCCAACTGGCGATGTTGCCTACCTCGCAGGCGTCCTCTGGTAGGCAGGCCCGCGGCACAGGGGTGCGTTTCACCTCCCTGCAATGCCTACCTCCCATCATCATCATCATCATCAAGGGCTGGACCACATATGATCGTATGCCATTTCGGGCCCGACACATGCCCGCCTGCACTGCAAAACGGGACAAGGTCGTCCTTACTAAGGTGGTACTTTACCTCGGCGGAGGGAACCTCAGCGGCTGCACGCTCCGGCTCGCAGTGCCAGTCCTTGGGGTTGGGGGCCTAAGTGCCCCCGAAAGGGGTCGCATAGACCTCCGCCCCGGATCAGCCTCTTTGAGCACTACCGAGTCCGGTACCCCCCTGCTTCGTCCCATATGTCTTGGGAACCAGAAGGGTTTCTTCTTTGTCTTCTTTCTTGCGGCGTTGGTGATATGTTTTGATTTGGTTCTTCGCCCTTCCCCTTTCTTCATGCGACCATGCTGGCGATGACTTGTTCAGAGCGAAAGGCGCCGACAGACTCGCCAGCCGCACACCGACCAGTTGCACCCCAACGCTGGGCACGCCGAGCTACACTCCTGGCTGTACCTGCAATATTGGCGAGATGCCTTCGCTTTGACACCCCCTGCCGCCGTCCCCGCGGCAGAACTCGGCCGGGTCGCTGCCCGAGCAGGCCAACACCACGTGCTGGCCCGGCATGCCGGACTTGCCCGGACTTGTCGAAAACCTCGGCGGCGGCGGCACTCGCGTCTGAAAGGCGCCGCGGCCGAAACAGTGCGAGCCGGCGACGGCTGGAGAACACCTGCAGGCTGTAAAGTTATTGTCTCCTGTCGCCCGCCGCCGCCCGGCCGTGCCCGGCCCAGGCGGCTCGGCTGCACTTCCTTGGAACGGGATGGGCAGCGACCGCCCCCCCCCCCTCCCTCCCCGGTGATTGGCATGTTGTGCGCGGATCGTAGACAAAGGGCCAGGCGGCCAAAAGGGCCCGTCCCGCTGCTGACGTCCGCTGGAGGTCGGACCCCACTCGTGCGCGGCCCCGTCGCCGCATCGGAGGGGCGCAAGTCGCCGGTTTTGGTCTTCGGCCGCAAGGGGTCGGGCTGGGTTAGTCGCGCCGTTGGTCCCTCCCGCGTGGATACGGCGTGCGTGGTGCATGGCCAAAGCCCTCGGTCGCACTGCAGCCTGCGCCGCCAGCGTCTCGTGGATAAACCTGTGGAAAAACCCGCCACCAGGCTGTGGAAATTGTCAGGGGCTGCGTTCCGCGTGGTTAGTTGCTGCTGGACCCCTCGTTCGGTTCGCAGGGCCGCGGGGCGCGCCTACGGCCCCATCGCATGTCCTGGTACCCGCGGCCGTGACAGTGGGTGTACGGGTGCACCCGCGCAGGGCAAAACTGGCAAGGCTGGCTGAGAGTCGGCGCCCGGCCGCCGTTGCAACAAGAGGAAAACCCACGCGGCGCCGGGAAATCCTTGGTGACGTCGACCCGGTGCTCGGCGTGGTGAACGCGCGGGGGATTCTGGGAAACTGCGGCCTCTCTCCTCACGCAGCCGTCCGTCGCAGCTCACCTTGCCCTTGACCGAGACGCCACAATCTGACCTTCCGCATGCTCTCCGGCCGGCGACAGCTGATTCCTGTGGATTCGGGTACTCCAGCAACCGGCAGTCCCATTTCTTCAGGTGCCCGATCCTGCGGGGGACCCTGCGCCTCGCCAACGCTGAGGCCTGGAGCTGCGACTGCACCCTCACCCACAGCGGCGACCCCGTCACTACCGACCGTCACAGCGCCACGCACAAACCGGGAGCGACACACACACACGCACACACACACATCATCGCCATCGCTATCGTACACATCGCCGACCAATAGAACCGACGCGTCGCAGACGCGGTCAGGGAAGCTGGAGACGCCGGGCGGCGCCATTCTCCAGTCCGCAGCCTGTAAACACTCAGGGCGCCCTTGCCCGGGTGACCGGCGGTCACCCCAAACCTTGAGTTGCAGGGGGCGCGCGAAGCGGAGCCCCCCTTCCCTTTCACTCCCTCTCGCTCCGGCCCGCGTCCTGCGTCGGATGGCCTGGCTGGAGTCTCCTCGCGTCGCGTTGTCCTCTGCGTGTGGGGCTTGCGGCGCTGCAACGAAGTCTCTCGGCGCTGGGCTTGTAGTATCCTCAGGATGTGGGTGGTAGCACGGCACGATTTCTAACCCTATCGATAGACTCGCGGCACTACACTGGCTAGCCCGGCGGCGCCGCCTACCTCCCAGGCGGTTCCAATCCACGGTGCCCGTGGCGGCAAGGCCACCGACGGGCCACGCTCCGAAAGTTGTTTCATTTTTTTTTCGGTGGCGCTCCTCTGACGGCGTCATATTTTATTCAATACTGGCCGCTTTTAGCGAGTCGGCCTGTCGCGCGCCGACAGTGTGGCGACAGTGTGGCACGGCGCAAAGAGGCGGTGGGGCTGAGCTTTGTCGGCCGAAAGCTCAAAGTAGTGCTCGCTTGTCATCGCGCTCCGTCTCTCTCTCTCTCTCTCTCTCTCTCTCTCTCTCTCTCTCTCTCTCTCTCTCTCTCTCTCTCTCTCTCTATCCCCCTCCCGAAAATCTCTGCTGCTCGCATCGACCACCAAAAGAAGAGAGTCATACATGTCACAGTCTGGGAAAAAAGTAGTGCCTGGTGGGTCGAGCTGGGTTGTCAACTCGGACCAGCGCGTTCGCGGCGTTCGCGGTTAGCGTGACAGGATAGCCTCGACGGCAGGAATAACGAAATCGGCAGCCAGGTGGTTTTTCTTGTTTGCCTCCGAGGCTTGCGCGGTGCACTGTTTGGCGTTTCCAGTGCGAGTGCGGGTCGATGCAGTGACGTCGGCTGGCGCGGCGCGCACGTCCCGTGATTGGCACTTGACACGTCCCGCCGCCATGCCGCCACCGCCCCGCGAGTGCGAGCGAGAGGGTAAAACAAGTCCATTTTCCGCGAGAGGCCCCATAGGCTCTGCGCCATGGGCTGCCATAGGCTCGGCACGCCCGGCACGCGGTCGCTGTGTCATGCTAATGAGACCACAGTCGCGCATTATGCCACTCGCTGCTTCGGTGCTCCACCGGCGGCAGCCCCATCTCTCTCCGTCCCGTGGGGCGCGCCGTCGGGGTGCGAGAGAGACAGAGTCCGGAATCAGACGACTGGGTACAGGTCGAGCGCCCCACGGATCCTGCTGTCCTGCCGCGCTGCGTGCGTCAGTCGTCGGTCCTCGGCCGCCTGGACGGGCCAGCGAGGCGACTCCTCCATCTTGCTCCAAGCAAGTCGAGTGGAGAGCGACCACAGTGTAGGGTCACGCCGAGGTCGCCCCGTCGGTCCGTCGCCCCGTCGCCGCGGCCCAGTAATAATCCCTGGGTCATTGGTGATCCGGCACGCAACTCGGTCGCCGCCGCAGCCGCCCGGTCCGAGGCCGGTGTCCGAGGCGTCCGAGTCCCGGCCAGCTGTCCGGCCGGCCACCCTCGACCCCGGCCAGCCTAAGAGCCCCTCGCTGCTGGCGGAGTGGCGGCGGGTGGACGGCCGCCCATCTCTCGCTGCGCCGCTGCGACTTTTGTTGATCTTGGCGGTCCGTCCGCGCCGCCACCGAGGCCGCCAGCGAGTAGCACTCCTCCAGGGTCCCAGGCCGGCCCTGGGATTACGTCCCCCGGCCCGGCGGGCCTTGCGGGCCGGGTTCCGCGGAGTGAAATGATTTTCATTGAGGCCGGCGGGGACGGCGGGGACGGCGGGGACGGCGGGGAGCAGAGCGGCGAGGCGGCTGCTGGCTGAGCGCTCTCCCGCCTCCCGAGTCGCCGTTTAGAACTATAGATTAGGACCGCCTTCAGTCACCCCCACCCCTCCCCCACTTTTGTCTTGTTTACCATGCAAAACTTTGTTTCTGCTTTTCAGGTAAATGTTGTGAAAGGGCGGTTCTGCGCGGAAGTGGCGGGGGGAGGGGGGGGGGAGTGGTGGGCCTCCGGATGAGGTTACAGGGGTGTAATGTACTATCAATCTCGAGGCGCCCGGGACCGGCGCGGCCCGTAGGCTGGAGCCGAACAGTCACTGTCTCTCTCGCACCCCCACGCGACGCCGCACGAGTGCGAGAGAGACAGAGCGGCGGTCCCGTCCTCGGCATACTTCGCAGCGTGCGTGTGCGGTCTGCGCGGGTCTGCGGCCTTCCACTCCACTTCGCCGCCACACCTATCCAACAGGGGGCGCTGCCGACCGAGCTGGCGTGCCCGTGCCCGGCGGCTGCCAGCGCCCTCCCCATCAAAACAATGAACCAAAAACAACTTCAACACGAATTCCTACTTTTGAATCTGAAACTCTTGGTCGACGTAATATTCGTCCCCGGAGGAACGCGGGCGCGGCGTGTCGACGTGTCGTGGCGTGATGTGCGAGTGTGCAGTGTGTGTGCTCTCTCTGTCTCTCTCGCTCTCTGGGATAAGGGGGATAACGCTTTCTTCGTGGTAATCTCCCAACCTCCAATCATCAGGCTTTGAGCGGCCCGGCGCGACGCGGCGCCCTGGCGGTGCCCACAGGCACCATGCAGCCACGCCCTGGCTCGCCCACGCCGCCACTCTGCAAAAAGAAGGCGCCTACCCTTCCTTCCTAATCCGCCATCATCCGACATCATCAATCATTCGCAACGCGCGGGGGCTGATCGCCAGAATAATCCTTTTGTGCAAAAACCGTCTGTCACGCCGGGCTGTACGATTAATCAATGGATGGGGAAATTAATTAATTGTTAATGAGCCTTCAGCGCCCCAAAGACTACTCGTGCACGCGCTCGATGACAACGCTCGCCGGACAACGGACAGCACACTGGAGGGCTGCAACACGGCCATTCACCCAGACACAAAAGGGCGGAAAAGGGCGAGAAAAGGGAAGAAAGACTTCATTCGGCGAGGAATCGTCGCACCGGCCGAGACAAAAAGGCACTCTGGCCCTGAATGCGGAATCCAGGCCGTTTGTCGCACACTGGAGGACAAAGTCATTTCAAAAAGTGCTCGAATGCTCCACAAATCGAAAAGTCTAAAACTGGAGCATGCCTGCAAGCGCGTTCTAGCCAGCGCATGCCTGCCAAGCATGCAGTAACTAGTGCATACATGCCATGTACACGCTAAACTGAAACATACATTTAGTGCATAAGGGATAGGGAGTTGCCTGCATCAGGAAGCGTGTACATGGCATGTATGCACTAGTTTGTGCATGCTTGCAGCTAGAGCATACTATGTAAAGTCTTTGATTTGTAGAGTGCTGTAAGGCCTGCGTTCTCGTCGATGGCCACTCTTTCACCACGACTCGGGGCCCAACGCGGCACCACCGCCCCTATCGGTGTGGTCATCAAGGGCGCCGCTATCACCACGGCCTGCCCTCGCCACCATGGCCTGACGCACGGCTGGGCCGGGCCTGGCCGGGCCGGGCCCGCCACCAAGGTACTGAGTGCGCACGGGCAGCCGGGCCAGCGGGGCAGCCAGCGGGGCAGCCAGCGGGGCAGCCAGGGGGCGACCGCCGAGGGGGAAACGACTGAGAAATTTTGTGTACATCGGATAGGGATAACCCCGGATAACCCGCGGATTACCTCCGGATAACATCGAAAAATTTCCAGGATTACCATTGGATTGCGCTGGATTACCCCGGATTACCTCAGAATTTCCCCGGATTACCCCGGATTACCCCGGATTACCTCAGAATTTCCCCGGATTACTTCGAAATTTCTGGTTATCCGGATAGCGGATAACCAATTTGCCGTACATCGGATAACCGAAGTCGTTTCCCCCTCGGCGACCGCAGACTCATGCCGAGAGCAGGGCTCCGTAACGTACCGTAACGCGGGTACGTTACAAAATTTGGCTGGTACCGTATCGTTTGATACACGGTTCGTTACGTTTTTGTACCATGGACCAATTCATCCTCAGTAACGGTTCGGTTACAAACTGTACCGTTACGCTTAAACGTTACCTCAGTAGCGTTACAAATTTTGTCACGATCCGTTACATTTTTGACGCCGCGTTACGTTACAGTACCCGTTCCACCTGTGTACCATAGAGGGATACCGTAAGATGTTCAGTTACCTTTTGGAACGTTACGTATACCGTAACGGGAACTGCTTATGCTTGGGTACGTTACAAACCCCAGCCCCTCAACCGCCCCCCCCCCCTCCAAAAAAATTTCACAAAGACACACAAATGTTGAGATTGAATGAGTTATTGAGTGCGTTTTTTAGCAGTTCGAAGATGGAAGAGATGGTTGGCCAATGACCAACCGAAGGACCACTGCAGCCGCGGTGACTTGGGCCTGACCTGAGATCAGGATGCAACAACCTACTGTGTTCCCCCGCCCTCCCGTCTGGTGGTCATGGGGCGTCGTATAGAAAGGGACTCCCGCGCCCGCAGCGAAAACCCGCCCGGACCTAGTCAAAATGACAAAGAACTTACAAACGCGAGGCAAGCCCCGCGTCATGGCGCGCACGCCATCTAGCGGCTGGCTCGGGCGGCGGCAATTCACCAAGTTAGCTTCTCGATGGCGCCCGGTACGGAAGGAGTTGGCTGAAAATCGTCGGCACTCGGTCAGAAGGTCTTCGAGCGAAGTCAAGTCTGAGACGGCGCAAAGAGCATAACAAGACGGCTGCTCGACGGTTTTGAGACGACTTTGAGACGGGAGCCAAACAGAAACAGCGTGAACGGCGGGCGCGTCCGTGTCTTTTTCTCGTCGCAAAGTGGTCTGCGACTTTATTTATTCGAAATAAAGACGAGAAGCAGACATGCGGTTGAGAAGTTGAGACGGCAATGGGTCCACAGCGAGGAAAACGACGCGGCGGACGAAAACAAACCGCTCGAGAATCGATCCCCAGACCTTTCGCCTGAGATACCGGTGCTCGAAGCCGCAGGGCCAGAGCGACGTCTAAGAGAGGTGTGGTCTAGTAGAGTGTCATTCTGCCGGCGCGCTCCGAACTCAGCCCTGCTGCGGCCTGCTTGCTGGCTGAACGGGCCAGAGTCAGAGTCCAGCGGGAGGGCCCGTCGCCGTCGCAAATCCGTCGCGAACAGCAGACGAGGCGCAGCGTTGCGATGTCGCCCTCATGGGAGACGGCAACACTGCTGGCCGAGCCAAATATCTTCTCCACTGTCGTAACAAAATAGCGAGAGCTTTTCTCTCCACCGAGGAAATGTTGTCGCTACTTCGGTAGCGGCTCGCGCCCACATTCGTCTGGTTCGTGGTTCGGGCCCGTGGCGGGGTAAGATTTTGACCACGTCACTATGGTGGAAGGGGAAATTTATGGGAGAAGTGGGCAAGGGTAACAGTGGCGAGGACGGGGGATCGGAGGTGCAGCAGTCTCATTTTCACAATTTTGGGCATTGCTGGAGTAACGTTACATTTCCGTTCCAAACGTGACCGTTCAATGAGTTCCAGCTGGAACGGTTCCGCGTAACGTACCGCAGGGTTAAACCAATCGTTGATAACGTTACTTCTGGGAGATAAGGGTATTGTACCGGTACCACGGCGTCCCGAGAGCTTTGATACTTTTCCCGTAACGTTACAGAACTACCTTTTTCACCGGGTACGTTATGCGTAACGTAACGATGGTTGCTTTGGAACTTGGTCTAAAACTTGTAACGTACCGGGTAACTGATGAAAAGTAACGACAGTTTTGTGACGTTACGGTGCCCTGGCCGAGAGTCGTTCTCTGTAGTCTCTCTCACAGTCGCAGGGAGGCCAGTGTAGGTGCGAGAGGGACAGAGCGACGAAAACGACTCTCGGAATCAGTCTGCTGGCTGCGGAGTGTCGGCGGCCACACTCCGCACACTCAGGACCGGCGTGTGCCCTTGGCTGAACCTTCACGTAACTCCCTTGGGAAGGCACTCGGCCCGAACCGAGGAGTGTACATGGTACACTGCCGGAAGCACAGGGCCTAACCCGGCGGGCGGAGATTGTACGCCGTTTTCGACATCCCAGCGTCATCACGCAAGAGGGAGGGAGTGGGCGGGAGGAACCGGTGTGACAATACGCACACACCAGAAGAAAATAGGCGCCAGCGAGTCGGAGCGAGGCACACAATGCGGGCAACTTACCTGGCGCGGCAAAGAGTTGGTGACGCTGTGGCTCCAATCCACACCGCCTTGTCTGCCGCCCCGCCCCGCCCCGCCACGCCCCGCCCCGCCCCGCCACGCCCCGCCCCGCCCCACCCCGCCCCGCCCCGCCCCGCCCCGCCACGCCCCGCTCAAAGCGCCGCATTTCTCGGCGTAATCGTCCGTTGGCCCGCAGCAAAGCAGGAAAAAGTGTAAAACGTTTCGATCAAGTCCTTGATGTGTGATGCCCTCCCCCTCGCCTTTTATACGCCCCAGTGTCTCCCTCTCCGCCCTCGGCCCTTCGAAAGGACGTCCCAAAGGATATCGCCCTTGCGTCCCTCCCCATCTGGGTGCAAAACCGTCTTTGTCCGGGCGGGGCGTGGCGGGGCGGGGTGTGGGGTGGCGGGGTGCGCTCATAAACCAGACGCCACTCCGGAGCCGCCAATACAACACCGGAAAAAGAAGCCTGGAAGAGGAGAGTGCCGGGATAAGTAGGCCAACGTGAAGGACAGCGACCCTGTCCTGAAAATGAACGCCGCCCGTTGGGATAAGGACTTGCACCGCCCGAAATAAAGCACACTGTTTGTTAAATAGTATTTTATTGACATCACTGAAAAACAAGCGAATCCACCGCACGTATCACAGAGTCTAATCGCAGACAAAGAAGCGTCTACTTAGCGCCTTCGCGGTGATAACAGCGCTGTAGACGGGGCATGATACGAGCGACTGGGTTCACCACCTCACAGTGGGAAAACAGCATCCCGCCCCCACAGTGTAAAAACAAAATAGTTTCTAGTGTTTATTGTCCACTGAAATGGGGCTCGCTTCCACCGAAAGAAACTTGCCAGAATCATTAGAAGCTTGCAACACTCAGAGGTACGAGATGACAAAAAAAAATTTAACAGAAGGAAGAAAAGAAAGATGCCAAAAATGAATTTTTTTATGAAACCAGTCTGCAAAATACAGACAGAAGTAGTGCGTCCACACAGATATACTATGCGGGTATAGTACATCTACTGGGATACAAAACCAGAGTGACTGACGACGGTGCCCTTCTAGAAAACAGTTGAAGCTTGGATTGAAAATAGCTAGGGGAAACACTTACCAAAGAATTACATCTACATATTACACCGTAGACGAAAATATATGACAAAATAAGAATTTTTGTGTGAAATAAAGGAAGTTGTTACAATAACATTTGTACACTTTCTTTTTTTTTTTAAATGCAAATGTCTAATCGAGTAAACGCAGTAAAATGTCACTACTTTTGAAGGTTTCCAGTTGCAGGTAAATAAAGATTCTGAAAGATCAATTCTGACACAACTAGTGTTAAGATCCAGGTAGCTAGCTACAGAACACCTTAAAAAAAGAAAACAAGGACATTTTTTTTTAAATTTTTCAAAATTGTAACGTACAAAATATTAAAGCGGGCACATGAAATGCTATGCCTAGATCTTAACATATTCCATAAGACGAACCATCGTAGTCATTGCAGCCATTTCTTAGCGCTCAGTCAATAGATATGTCATATTTAAGATCGTGTTTTGTGTTAAGACCGACCTAATTCACCTGTTCCTATCTCTGGGATTGACGACAAATCTTCGATAGGCCCACTACGAATACGATATTCTTAGACAATAATACCTGAACGACTTATCCAACAAGAACTTATCTGACGACATTTATTTACAGAGTAATCCTATGACGACTGGTGCGGCCAAGTTTTATGTAGAGCGGGGAAAACCTACGCCCAGGTTCGCCTAACCATATCTTAAATTATTTCACAGATCGCACACCTCTCATTCACTCAAACACACACCTTACACACGTTGACACCGTGGGCTCTCCAAGCAGACAAACAATACATCAGTACACTAATCGACATCACGCTCGGCCCACAAAGGCTAGAACATTAAAAAACCAAAAACCGCCACAACAACGAAACAGAGTGGAAACGGTCCACACTTGTCCAGGATCACTGTTCGCAGTGGCGGCCCCGCCGTGTCCTCATTGGCAGGTCGCGGAGGACCGCGGCGGTCCCGGGAGCCCCGGGCCACGGCGACGACACTGCTGCCGGGGTGGCGGAGCGAGGCTTGGTCGACTTCCGGCGACTGGACGCGCGGGCCGCTCAAGCCTCCTCCTCGGAGCTGGCGAGGAGGTCCTGGGTGGTGCCGACGTCCCCGTCGAGCACCGCGTCTCCCTGCAACACGCAAAAACCAGAGGATGAGGAATCCGGCGACGCGCTCTGATGGCTTGGCGGCTTGGCGCGCCGGTCCAGGCGTCGCGGTGGGGGGCGTAGGGGGGCGTAGGGGGGCGTGGGGGGGCGTGGGGGCCCTGCAGCTGTCCAGGCGCGCCGACTAACCTCGCTAGCTTTGGCGCGCTAGCCGCCGCGCCGCCACTGGTTCGCTAGGCCGGCGGCGCGTCGCGGAGCGTCTCGCGTTGCCGCGGCAACGGCAGGCTGCCTCGCTGCCTCTGGCGGCCTGGAGGGGGTATGGGGGGAGGGCGCTGGCAGCTGCAAGAACCTAGGAGAGCAGAAGAGCGCAGGAGGTCGCCGGGACGCGAGCCCCCTCCCTCGGCGCCGGCACCCCCCGGCACCCCCGCGCCGCGGCCGCCGCGGGGCCCTGGTGGGGCCCTGGTGGGGCGGAGGGGCGTGGCGGCGGGGCGCGGCGCGGCGTTGCGGGGGGTCACGTTAAAGGTGTGGCGGGGGTTCGCTAGTCACGCCGCTGCACTACGCGCCGCCACGCCGCGCACCTGCACACGCTGCCCGACGCTGCCCCACGCTGCCCCACGGTGCCACACGGTGCCCTGGACATTCCCTCGCAGTCTTCCTGACAGTGCTCCGGCCCGGCAGCCTGGTCGGGGTCCAGCCAGGGCGACACCTGCGGAAGGAGATGCCTGCCTGCCTCTGCCTGCCGATGACGGCGGTGGCTCGGGCGGCGGCCTGCAGATGACGTAGACATGGACTAAAGCCCCGCAGTCCCACCCGAATAAAAGCGCCTGTTTCGCTCCGGAATGAGCGCTTTGTGTGAAGCCACTGCCCACAGCGCTCCTGCACTGCCGTGCCTGGCGCGGACTTCCAGTGTGGTGTGTATTCCGAGAGGAGACGCTGTGTTGACGGTCGTCCACGGCAACCGGTTCGGACCGGATCGCGGGCCTCACCGCCTCGCTCATACTTCCAGTGTAGTCGTTGCGGGAAAGGGGTTCCTTCGTCAACATGCCTCACAGTGTGCAATGCAAGCCACTCCCAGAAAAAACGCTTCGTGGAATTTTTGAAAACAAAGTTGACGTGTGAAAAGCTCTTCAGAATAAATGTAGAAAATTGTCAGTGGTACTGTTTTATCAATGATTTTCCACGATTTACAAGAAAGCGTTTTCCGTGTGCAGTGCTCACGGGTTCAACTCCCTCATTTGACAGTGGACTCGTGGACTTCCATGCCATTAAATCGGTTAAGACCGGTCGTGCGGGTGTGTAAGAACGAGGGGGTCCCCCGAGCTCCCCTCCTCTCTTCTCTTTTTACTGTCGTTCGTTTCGAAGCGGACGCCCACCAGTGTGGGGGGAGGAGGCTGCGGCTGGAACCGGATTCGATCCTCCGGAACCGGAATGCCGCCTACCGGGCGACTGTCACTGCGTGGGGAGAGGTGACCGACGCGAGCGAGAAGGGCCACGGGCGGCCGGGGCAGGCAAGTCCAGGTACCGAGGCCGCGGCCAGGACACCGCCAGGACGCCGCCAGGACACTGGCAGGACACGGCGCCGCGCCGCGAATCTGCTTTCCGATCACGTCTGCGCTCCAGGACCCTCAATGCCCCTCCAGGCCTCTCCGCAGGCTCCAGCTGCACCCGTGGGCTGACGAGTGTTTCGGGAGGAGTTTGTTCTCTGGACATCCTGGCGGCGTCCTCGCGGCGTCCTCGTCCCCGCATCGTCCTTGCACGACGCTCCGCCCCGCCCCGCCCCGCCCCGCCCGCACACCGCCTTATCTGCCAAAGTCCATTCCTTCGTGCTCCCACTGCCACACCGCCTCGCTGGAGAACCCGGAGAACCCCCCAGATGGGGTTGCTAACCCTTGTGTGTGCTGCCGGGGCTTACCCGTGGCCCCCCGTCCCGACACACACACACATACACACACAGAGCGGCCTCATTAGGAGGGTTGCCTCTGTTGCAGGGACCAACAGCTTCCCCCTCGAAGCAGTGCCGTGGCGAGCAACTACTTGTCTCCCCCCCCCCCCCCCTCTCTCTCTCTCTCCCACTTCCCGCCGCGGGCCATCCGTAAGTCATTCCCCGTATGGCGGGCACGGCGGGCACCCCGCAGCTCGCCCCGCAGTGCAGGCACAAGCGTAGCGCAGTGGCAAAACTTGGCGCGCACGCCGCGTCGGAACAGCACGGCGACCAGCGCGGCACAGCGCGGCACAGCGCGGCACAGCGCGGCACAGCGCGGCACAGCGCGGCACAGCGCGGCACAGCGCGGCACAGCGCGGCACAGCGCGGCACAGCGCGGCACAGCGCGGCACAGCGCAGCGGCGATCGAAGATCAAAGCCTCCGTCTGACTAGAAAAGCGAAAAGGCAGGCGCGCTTTCCCGCTCGCACTGCCACGCTATCTCTCTCGCACCGCCACGCCACGGCGCAGCGGCCCAGAAGAGGGCTCGAGAGGTGCGACCCGACGCGCTCTAGGCCGCCAGGCTGCCGCCGCCGGCAGAAACTTTTTCAAGGAGCTGTAAAAGGTGCGCGCGGAAAGGAGCGTGATTTAAATTTCCCGCGCCGGGATTTAGAGCGCCTCAACTCATTAAGCCGCTGCGGCCGTGCGCCCCGCCGTACGCACTGCGGCGCTAAGGGCAGCGGGCTAGGCCGCCCTAGGCCCTGGGCCCTGGGCCCAAGGGCCGTCCGAGTCCAAGGCCGGGCCGGTAGTTAAACTGGTTTAAAATAAATGAATGAAACCGCGTCCAAAGCGCGCACCTGTCGTACGCGCGGGGGAAAACAGCAACAAAGATAAACGTTAATCACGTTAATCACGCCAGCGTTAGCAATGTTGTTGTTGTTGTTCGCTCGACGGTACGCCGCGAGGTTTTCCATTTTTATTTTATTTTTTTTTCGAAGCGCGCACCCGCGGACCGGATGCGGAGCGCGGGCGAGCACTCCGGCTATAAAGCTCAGCGGATGGCAAATAATTTCTGGCTCCGGCCAATTCATACATGAGCACTTGCTGTGTGTGTGCGTGTGTGTGTTCAATCCCAAACTGCCTGTCGGAATCATTCCCCTCGCAGAAGTGAGACCGACCGCCGCAGCACTGCGTAGCACTGCGCACCACGCGTGTGAACGGACAACGGGAAACTTTATCTGGCCGTTCGAGTGCGCTTCAGTTTCCACGACGACGACGGACGGACCCGCCGCCCTGCTCCCGATGTGGGCCGAAAGCCCGGGCGCGCGCCTCACTCGATGGCCTTGTTGAACCTGGCAAATACATGCTCTGCTCGCTTGCTGCGGAAGTGCCCCGGTCGGTCCCCGGTGGACCGCCGCCCCCCAGATCGGCATCGGCACGGGACACGACCACGGCCACGGTGCGCGCCGTGCGTACACACACAACGCACACACACACACGAGCAAGCGCGCAGTAAAAATACTCTGCCCTTTCTGCCGGTACACACAATCGTTCCCACACTTTCAAAGTTAATCGGCGGCCGGGCCGTAGAAGCTAATCGTTGCGCGCGGAGCGGGGATTTGAACCAGCGCCAACACGGCCCGCTACAGCTGTCAGTGCTCGGGCTGCACGGCGAGCCGGCCGGCGCGACCACCAAGTCCGCGAGGCGGTGGCGGTAGGCCCGCCGGCCGGCAGGCAGTGTCGCGGGTTCAAATCCAGCTTTGCCTAATGAATAGTCAAACCGCGCCGCGCCGCGAGTTGCATACTGCTGCTGTTCTGAAATGCAGATTGTGTCCGTGTGTGTGCGTGTGTGTACAGACGGGGTGCGGGTGTGTGGGTGGCGTAAAGGTGACTGCCCGTCGAATGCCATTTATTTCCGCGGCAGGTGTCTGGCACGGTCGGCCGCCACGGCGTGACCACGGCAGCGGTCGCGGGTCGCGCGGCCGCGCCTCCCAGACGGCGGCGAGCCCGCCGCCCGGCCCGGCCCGACTCGGCCCGGCCCACTGGCAGCAGGGCTCGGCTCGGCCCGCCCGCAGGACGCGCTCGACTCGTCACAATGCATCCTCATCTCGCCTGTGTGTTTGTGTGTCTGTGTGCCCCGACCACGTGACGCCGCTTTAAATAGACAGACAGGTCACACTGTGTCGGCTGCCCCGCCCCGCCAGCCTAGTGATCGAGATTGGGCGGGCGGTCACCGCCCGACGGAAAGCAGACTGCAGCGCCGCACCCCGGCGAGCTTCGGACACTCTAAAACCGAACAGCCGAAGTTGTCTCCGGTTCGACTCCGGTTCGCGCCTAAACGGCCTCCTCCACCCGCACCTCACCCCCTCGCCTTGTGCTAGACCCGAGAGGTGCTGCCATCTAGGTGGCTAAACGCCGGTCGGGCGCACGGGTAACCGGCCGCCCGGACTGAAATCTCGGGCCGGGCGGCCGCCCCGCCCGACGAGCGTTTGGGCGGGCTGGGCGGCCGCCCGGCCGGCAAAGACGTCGGGCGCGCCATGGCGTCGCCGCCCGCCCAATCACGAACACTACGCCAGCCTCTCCCCAGCGCGACCGGCCCGGCCCGGCGCCGCGACCGGGAGACCCCCTTACTTCAGTGGGACCAGCACTTGCAGCAATGCATCGCCAACCTGCCGGGAGTTGGAGCACCAGGCCACCCGACCGACCTGGCGGCCTGGCGCTGGCGCTGCTGGCACGCAGTGCCACGCACGTCGCGGCGGTGCCCCCCCCCCCCCCCCCCAAACCGCCACTCCGCCCCGCCGATACGCCGCGCAAACTTTCCGTGCGCAAAGTTATTGGTACAAGACGGAGTCCGATACAGTGTGTCACTCGGCCTGCCAGAAAACCACACACTCCAACAACCGCCCCCAGGCCGCCCAGGCCGCCCCGGCCGCCCGGGCCCCAGGAATGTGTCGTGGTAGTCGCGAGGCGAGAGCACAGCGACAGCGGGGCGGAGTGGAGCCTTTGTGCTCTGCGCCGCTCTGCGCCGCTCTGCGCGCTGCGTACACATCGGTTCAAACATGCCACGGGGTTTCGGGGGTCCCTATCATTTGCGGGAGGAGGGTCGGGCCCGTTGTATGTCTGCCCGTGCCGCTGGCGGCGCTACCCCGGCGGCAAGGCGCGCAAATATTGCCCGCGGAGCCTCCAGCCACTCCACTGCAGTCACCCGATTCGCTCCAGCGGCCCGTGCCTGCACTGCAAGCTGCTGCCTCGGGCAGGTGTCGCCGCCTGTCGCCGGCCGTGAGGCGCCACGCGGCAAGGGGCACAGGCAGGCCGGAGGTCACCACGTCAGCGCGCCGCCGTACAGTGTGGCACAGTGAACGTCTCAAAGGAGAACCGCACAGTCGGCTCGCCAGAGGAGTCTCGGGAACGATTCTGCCGCAGCGATTGGCTTCGGACCCTCTATCGCACCAGCAGACTCTCCGTCTCTCTCGCACCCACACGGAGCGCCCCATGCGCACCAGAGTCAGGCTGCAGGAGGCGACCGCATGGACCGCGTGGTGCGAGGGCGTGCACGCCGCGTGTGCTGTGCGTCGTGGCTGCCCACCTCGCGGGTAGGCCGGCCAGCCAGTCAGGCAGACTACAGTGGGCCAGAGGACCGGTGGAGTCGCTAAATGAGACTCGAACAGAACGTGTGACCCCACCAATGGATTCCTCGTTCGGAGAGCAATGCATTGGTGGGGTCAAACGTTCGGTTCGAGGCCTGTTTAGCGACTCTGGAGCTCAAAACGCGTCTGGAGTTTTGTCCGCCTCCACCGGCCTTCTGACCACTGAGCGGAGGGGATTACTTCTCCAGGCACTCGGCTTGGCCGGAACCGCCTCAACACCTCAACACAGGCACGGCATTTCCATGCCAACACTTTACTTGTTTTCTTTTTCCCTCCGCATGGCACGCTCGCGCCGCCACGCCACGCCACGCCCCACTCGCAGCACGCAGACAGGCCGCGGAGGGACAACGCACTGAAACGGCATTACCGCGACAACCTGCGCGGCGGACCACATGCCGACGCGGAGAGCGTTTTAGAACGGCGCGTCCTGTCTCTCTCGCACCCCGACGGGGCGCCGCGTGAGTGGGAGAGAGACAGAGAATCGGCGGCGCAGCTGCTGCTGCAGTTAAACAGCCGCGACGCAGTGACGCAGTCGGTGTTGTGCGTGGCAGCGCGTGGCAGCGCGTAGCACGGCGGCAGTGAGGTCAGAGCGACGACGGCGTCGGCCGGGGAACGGGTCTGCCGCCGCCCTGTCTCTCTCGCACTCATGGGGCGTCCCGTATGGGTGCGAGAGAGACAGAGCGAATCTGTCTGCTGCCCCGCCCGCCGAGCACACCTGACTGCTGCTTTCATGCACCGCCACCGCACTGCGCAAGCCTCGGGATCAGTTCCGAACGGCGACCAAAAACAACAGCACTGCCACCGAATCGCCGCCATGCATGATTGAAGTCACGCACGACGGCAGCGGCGTGCGGTCGTCCAAAGCGGGAAGCGGGAAGCGAAACAGAAAAGAAATCCAAAGTCGACGAAAGAGGGGGAGAAAGAGAGTGAAAGGGAAGATTCAATAAAATCAGCCGCGAAGTTAACGTCTTTTGAGGTCGCACGCCTCCGCGCGGGACGAGACGCCGCTGCCGTCGCTGCCGCCGCTTCCTCCACTCTCTCGCGCTGTCGGAACGCGGAACGAGTGCGGGCGAGACGGAGACAGCGACAAAGGCGGTGTTCGGAAGCTCCGGCGCGGCTACAGCCTCCAGCAGAGGGGCGGAGACAGCGAGAGTCAAGCCTCGCACACTGGAAGACGCGCAGCCTGGAGGAGCGTGGCTCTGGCAGTGTAGGCGTCGTCGGCGTGCTTTCAAAGGCCGCGCTCCGCCATTCTCGTCACACGCAGGGCGTCGCAGGGCGTCGCAGGGCGGCCGAATTATCGACGGCCCCGTCGCACAGTGGGCCAGAAGACCGGTGGAGGCGGCCAAAACTCGAGACGCGTTTTGAGCTCCAGAGTCGCTAAGCAGGACTCGAACCGAACGCGTGACCCCACCAATGGATTCCACGTTCCGAGAGCAATCCATTGGTGGGGTCACACGGTCGGTTCGAGTCCCATTTAGCGACTCTGGAGCTCAAAACGCGTCCGGGGGCTTTGGCCGCCTCCGCCGCTCTTCTGGCCCACTGTGCGTCGCTCTGTCTCTCTCGCACTCCCGCGGCACGCCGGCACGCCCCGCGAGTGCGAGAGAGACAGAGCAGCCTGTCTCCTCGACGCGCGTTTTCGGGAGGCGCGAATATTAGCGCTCTTATCAGCGGCGACGCTCAGCACGGCGCGGCGCGACGCACTGCACTGCCATGGCACTGCCCAGCAAGATCAAAGGTCCGCTAAATTTAAGCGAGTCCGCGGCCGGCGGGCCTCGCACCGCGGTATGAATATTAGATGGCACCAAGTGGATCTTGCAATCCAGAGTCCCGGCCGGCCCGCCGCGGCCAAGCCACGCCACCTTCTTCCCTTCTCCGTTCTATTTGTTCCTTAGGGCTGCGAATCTCCCGCTGGCGTGGAGACGGCCCCCCCCCCCCCCGCCTCCCGGTAGTAATTAATTTAAAACGCGGGAAATAATTAAATAGACGACTCGGAGCGTCTCGGCGGATGATTTACGTCTAGGTTCTCGCGGAAGAAACGCCGAGGAAATCATTTTTACACCACGGGCAAGGTGGGACTGGAGAACATAGAGCCTAAAGAGAAAGAAAGATCACCAGTAAAAAATTTGGGAAACCAATACAAAATAAAGCAGGTTTCGTAGAAAACCAGGGCGAACGCTCGCCGCGCGTTCGGTTGATCGGTCGCGGGGAAGTTAGTCGCAGTTGGTCACAGTTGTTGTTGCTCCACGCCTCGCTAACTCCCTGCTAGGCATAACACGCCCCCGCCGCCCCCGCCGCCCCCTCCACCCGGGGGCAATGTCACCGAGTGTGAATCGGGAGCGTGCCGCCGGGCGGGGCAGCCAGGCAGGCAGGCAAACAGGCAGGCAAGCAGGCGGGCCTGTCCGAAACTAAACTCTTCCACGACACACCCAGACCTAGACAGCCGTTCTGACTCGAGTAGTAGTCCTGTTGCCCGCCCCCCTCCCCTCCCCTCCCCCGCAATTGTCGGCAAGTTGGTAGGGCGCGCAGAGCGGCGCAGAGCGTCAACTGGTGCCCCCGACCTCCACAACGCCTATGTAAATTACGGGACTACCGCCGCAACTACTTCGCCTCCTCCAAAGTACGGGCCGAGCGCGCGCGGCGCGGCGGACGCACGCAGTGTCAGTGAATGTGCGCGTACTTGGCGCGCCCCTGCGTGTGTGTGTGTGTGTGTGTGTGTGTGTGTGTGTGTGTGTGTGTGTGTGTTCGCTTCGCTTTGTCAAGTTACACTGCGTCCGTCACCCCATTATAAGACGTTTCCGCAAATTTAGCGCGCAGTGACTTTGGCCCGAACTCCGCCATGGCGACCGTTATTACTATGCATGACACTCGCTCGCCGACACACTGGCAATGTCTTTGACACGGCGACCGCCCTGGCGACGACAGGCAACAGGCGAGAGGCGTGGCACGGCGCCGGCCCGCGCGCCTTGCTGGCGGCAGTCCGCGCCACGGCCGCGGCGGATGGGTTGCCTACCGCGCGGCGCACACACTGCACAGTCGAGCGAGACCGCCGCCGCGTAGTGATCGAGATTGGGCGGGCGGTCACCGCCCGACGGAAAGCAGACTGCAGCGCCGCACCCCGGCGAGCTTCGGACACTCTAAAACCGAACAGCCGAAGTTGTCTCCGGTTCGACTCCGGTTCGCGCCTAAACGGCCTCCTCCACCCGCACCTCACCCCCTCGCCTTGTGCTAGACCCGAGAGGTGCTGCCATCTAGGTGGCTAAACGCCGGTCGGGCGCACGGGTAACCGGCCGCCCGGACTGAAATCTCGGGCCGGGCGGCCGCCCCGCCCGACGAGCGTTTGGGCGGGCTGGGCGGCCGCCCGGCCGGCAAAGACGTCGGGCGCGCCATGGCGTCGCCGCCCGCCCAATCACGAACACTACCGCCGCGCCGCCGCGCCGCGGCGCGCACAAGCAGGCAAACATCCCCCTCGGCGTGCCAGGGTCGAAACGATTGCCGACCTCGGCATTTGCTTCCGACAAGTTTGGCGTGTAACGCACATAATAGGCAAGCTCAGTCACTTTTCCCATATCCAAACCTCCGGCACGCGTTTACAGTTTCCGTTTGACTTGTCGAGAGGAATCCATTTCCAGCAGACGATGCCAGTTTGGGTTATTTTGAAAAATCAAACAGGAAGTGGAAACCACGGCGTGGATTCCGGGGTGGCACGTTTACCGAAGCTCGAACAGGCCTCCGTCCTGGCCACTACACTGCGCGGCGTAGGAGTTCGGCGCGGAGGCGAGTCCCGGGGGACCGTTCCCGCCAACCGCAGTGCATTTACACTGCGTCGCGTCCCGGCGTGCCGGCGCTGTAGTGCTCGCGCGCGGGGGAGCGGGGCGAGCGGAGCGTCTCAGGGATTCCACTTTCAGGTTTTCGTTAGAATTCACCAAATTGTTTGCGGCGGATTGCTGCACGTGACTAGATTACCGGAGCGGGCGAAAGGATGACCTCTTGAGAGTCGAGGGGAGAATTGAGGGGGGCTGCGCGGGGGGCGGGGTGTATATATATACGCTGCCAGCGCGCGCCGCTGCTCCCGGGGCCCCCGGGGCGTGCGGGCCGAGGCCAGGCCCGGCCCGGCCGGCGGCCAGCGCGGAGCAGCGCGGAGCGCAGACACCGGGGGAGCGGGCACGGCCGGGCAGGGCACGCCCCTTCCCGGACCGCCCCTCCCGACCCCGGAAAGTTTATGCTTTCAAAGGTATTTAATTTGGAAGGGCCGACCAAAAAACGCCCCGAGGATGGCGAGGGGCGCGCCGAGTGCCGCGCCACTACGCTATTAAATGGCCATCGCCCGCCATCGCCACGCACGAATCGCCATCCACCCCCGCGAGGCACGGCGCGGCACGGCGAGGCACGGCGCGGCAGCCGCCATTTCAGGAGGCGGTTTTACTGTTTTCTCTTGATGTTACTCTTGTACTGTTTCTATGTACTCTAGCTGCCAGCCGCGTCTGCGCCGCCAGCGAAAGGCGGCGCGCCCCTCTCGACAAAGAGAGATCCCCGCAGCCAGCCAGCCAGCCAGCCAGCCAGCCCCCCAACCCTTTCCCCACACTCGCCACGCTCGCAGCCAGCCAGCTTTTACTTGCGTTATGAGCAAAGTTTTGCGCGCCCTAATAAATGCAGAGTTACCGTGACGTATCGTTGCCCCGCTGACGGACTAGACTGCCTCCAGCGCGCCGCGCGCTCCAGCTCCAGCGCCGAGATCCTGCTCCAGCAGCATTACAAAGTGGAGGGCCGGGCGCGGGGCACGGGGCGAGGGCTGCAGCTAAGCGCTGGAGCGACGCGAGACAGAGAGGGAGAGAGGTCTGGAGAGCGAGCGAGCCGAGGCTGCTAAGTGACTGCGCCGACTCCAGTTTGGGAGTGAGTGAGTGAGAGAGAGAGAGAGAGAGAGAGAGAGAGAGAGAGAGAGAGAGAGAGAGAGAGAGAGAGAGAGAGAGAGAGAGGACAGCGGCGGGGGAGGGGGAGGAAAGGGGGGGGGGCGCCTGTGAACACGGGTTCCCCGTGCACTGCTAGCACTTCGCGAAACCTCTCTAAACGCCGCCCGCTCGCATGTTGCGCGTGTGATCCGTGACGCTCAGTCTCTCTCTCTCTCTCTCTCTCTCTCTCTCTCTCTCTCTCTCTCTCTCTCTCTCTCTCTCTCTCGTACCACCTTTCTGCTGGCGGTAAAATGGGTCTGGTCACCGCCGACCCCAAATTGCGTACTACCACCAGTAGTAGAGGGCGTGAGTTTTCCCGCCTTCCAGTGTGGGAGCAGGGCGGCATGGCGCGGCGGAAAACGCGGGAAAAGACAAAGGCGGTGCGGGCGAATTACCCGATTACGCCAATCTGTCTGTGGCGCTAATTCGCTAAGCCCGGCCGGGATGGGTGGCGAGGCAGAGCGCGGACGACTGGGCCATCAATAAGCCGATGCGGGCACCGCGGCCACCGCCGCCATGGCGACGGCCTTCGCGACCTCCACTGTCTCAGCGTGGCAGTGCTGCGCAGTGCTGCGCAGTGCCGCCGGGCCGCCGGGCCGACGGGGTGGTGAGGGTTCGGCCGTCTGACGGAGACAGGGTGACAAATAAAAGGACTGCAGTCCGGCCCGGCAGGCCTCGGGGACCACGCCGGCGACCGAGAGGCCCTGCAGAGCTTGTAGTGTCTGCAGTGAATATTGAAATTCTTTCCTCGCGTGGCCGCGTTAGAGGCGGCCAGCCCTGCGGCGAACGGCACCGCCGGGGCCGCCAGGGCGGAACGAGCCGGACCGGTGCGCTCCGGTGCGCTTCCGGTGCGGGCCGCGCGGGTCACACGAGGGAATGCGGGCCGACATACCTACCCTCGCCGCGCCGGCCGCGCGTCGGGACGCGGAATGCGAATGCGGTGCGGGCCACTGCCTGGCCCTCCACCGCGGCGTGGCTACCCCGCGCGCCGCGGCCAGGGCGCGGAGTAGCGCCGCAGCGCCGCGCCAAACAGGCTCCCCATCCAATCCCTGATCAGCCGCGGACGGCGTGCCGGCGCAGAGCACTGGCGAGAGCAGCGATGCGCGTCGTGCAGGCGGCGCCTCACGGCACGGCACGCAGTGGAGTGGTGCTGGGGCTGGGGCGGCTGCGGGGGCCCCAGCAGCTCCACTCCGGCCTGCAGTGCTCTCGGGCCACTGCGCCGCGCCCCTTGCCAAGGCCAGTCGGCATCCTCCCTTGGCCGCCTCCGCCCTCGCGGGGCTCGCGGGGCTGGCAGGAAGATGGGTCCCTTTACTGCCGTCCGTAACACTCATCTACACGGCCACGGCAAGGGCCACGGCCAGCCCCGTCCTCCAGCAAGGCCAGTGAGGCTCTGTGTGCAGGTCCCCGGCATACATACCGCGCGGCTACATCTGCATAACGGGCCATGATGAGGCGAGACGCAAGCGACGTCCAGAGAACGGCTTTCCCCTCCCCTTCCCCCGCCAACTCCAGAGGAGGCGACGCCGCCCCGAATGCATCTCGACCCGGGGACGCCGACGTCGCCGTCACAACTTGGAGACATTCGGAGAGCCCTGGCGAGGCTGCCTGCGTCTCGGCCGTCTCGACCGTCTCCCCGGTGGCGGCGGCGGCGAGCTTAGCGCGCAGCGCCGGGAACACGGCTGGGAATGACAGGAAGGACGCCGACGCGACAGAAGGGCCGACAGACGGACGGGCAGACACACGGACGGACAGAGCGGCGTGTTCCGGCATGCGGGTGGCTGCCAAAGTTCATTTTGGAGCAATTAAAGCGTGGAGCAGTATTAGCGTAATTGTAATCGTCGCACGGCGGGGATGGCGGCACGGCGAGGCACGGCGAGGCACGGCGACAACGCGGCGGTGGAGATGTAAGCACGCCAGCCCGCCAGCACGCCGCCTCGCTCATCCGGTCTTGGCAGCGCGAATCTCTTCCCCCTCCTCCACCCTTTCACTTGATAGCAGCGAAGGCGACTGAGCCGCGTGCTAATCGTGCCTGCCGTCATCCCCTGGAGCGCCATCGCCCTCGCGCAGTGGAGGCGGTCAAAATCCCGGACGCGTTTGGAGCTCCAGAGTCGCTGAACAGGACTCGAACCGAACGTGCGACCCCACCGATGGATTCCTCGTTCGGAGAGCAATCCGTTGGTGGGGTCACACGTTCGGTTCGAGTGCCATTTAACGCGTCCGGGATTTCGACCGCCCCCGCCGGTCCTCTGGCCACTCACTGTGCCTCGTCGACGGGGAGAAGAACAAAAAGAAGGACCTCGATTCCCAGCTTGTGCTCCGGCGGCGTTGGCGTTACGGAGCGAGCAAGGCGTTTGCTTTTTATGTCACCTTTCCGCCCCGCCCCCCATCCCCCAAAGCAGCCTTGAGTGTACACTGTACACACTCCGGCAGTCTTTTAACGCAGCGGCCGGAATGACCGGGCGGGCGCTTCATCTCGCCCCTCGCCTGGAAAGGCAACGCAAAATAAAAAAAATTCCAATGCTAATCGCATTGCACGGTGTTCCCGTTTCCATAACTGGTTGAAAATCGAGGAAAACATGACAAGACAACCGCAGCCTTTGAGAGCATGCCAAACAATCCAACCTCAGCAACAATAGAGGGGCAGTTTTAATGGGCGCCTGTTCGTTCTTTCAGCCTCGCGATTTTCGAAAGGGCGCAGACGGCAAGCATATTGGTGCCAACCCACGAAAATTAATTTGATGCGTCGTTTCTGCTACGAACTTTTTAGTAGTGACAGACTTTAAAGATGTTCCAACGTTGAGACACCGTGCAATGTGTTAGCATTAGCATTTTCGAATTTCACGGCGTTTAGATTTTTTTTAAATGGGCGACTTTAAATTTTGACGGGTGGTACGATGGGACCATGCCGTTGCCATGGAGATTTTTTTTCATGTTTTGACCATTTGCTCAGAACATATACGATTTCTTGTTACTTTGATGAGCCAGGAGGTTTAGTTTTGAGGAGTGGCACATTTTTTATTTGAACCATTTTTTCATATCATTAACGGTTCTCGTTTTCGATTGTTGCAAATTTATGTTTTTCGCGTTTACGGAAAATTTGCACGATGAATTTTCGAAAAAAAATTGGAATTTTCGTTTTTTTCATGGTTGAAATAGTTTAGAGTTGTTTATTTGAAAATCGGAGAGGGGGGGGGGGAAGAATCCACGGACCTCGGACAATAGGGGTTCTTGGGAACCCCTAATAAAAGAGGGGTGCAAGGATCGCTGAGCCAATCCGAGCAGATAATGACGAAATAGCGCAGTGTATCAGGCAGGCCGGTTCGAGCGCGGCGCGGCGTACCTACACCGGTAGCGCCAAGTCGGGGCGGGCGTGTTCACGGCCAGACAGCTTTACAAATGAGCAGAGAGAGATAGACGGTGTTAGCAAACGAAAGGGGGAAAAAAAGAGGAGGAAACCCTTTGCGATATTGCGTACCCTGTTGCTGCTACCCCTCCACCTTGGCAGCCAGGCAGGCATGGCCCGAGTGAAATACGGTCTTCAATTTTCCGGGCCCTTCCCTGCGGGACACACCAGGCGCACTATTGCAAATAGGAGCGCCGCGCCGCCTGCCGCGCTGCCGTCTAGTTGTCTTTGGGAAAGAATGACAGCAAAGGGCGGCCCGGAGTCGCGCAGGCCGCGCAGGCCGCGCAGGCCGAGGAGTGATTGGACTGCTTCGCATCGGAATTCAATTACAGTAATGGCAGTTCAATGACGACGCGACGCGTGCACAGACAGACAGGGATGAGACTCATCCGATAGTCCGTGTGTGCGTGCTTGCGCCTCTGTGTGTGTGTGAGAGAGAGAGAGAGAGAGAGAGAGAGAGAGAGAGAGAGAGAGAGAGAGAGAGGGGGGGAGACGGGGGAGGATAGGACGCTCGGCGAAGGATCTAGCTACAACGGAAACAGTCGTAAGATGGAATGGAAAAACGATGAGCTAAGCAGACAAAGTTGCAAGCTGTCAAGGGTAAAAAAAATAATACAACAGCAAAAATGGAAGAGAAAAAAATTGTTTGAAAAGAATAGTCTACTACTTTTTTTTGCTAGCACGTACTGAGAGACGCCCGAAAAATCCTCGCCCGCTCAGGTTTTAAATTTCCATTTTCACACGCTGGTCCGCCTACTGTCTCCATTTTCGCCCGAAAGTCTGGACCAACCACGGACCCTCAAGTAGTTGCGTTTCTGCCTCTGTGTGTGTGTGTGTGTGCTGGGCTTTTAAGGGCACACTCGCATTTGAGGATGGGAGTGTGAGTGCGTGCGTGCGCGGGTGTGCGTGTGACAGCCGCCGGCACTGCCGGCACTGAACACCCACCCTCCCACAGACAGCGTTTTGCCTGCGTACCTCTCCTGCAACACTAACCCGCTCTCCGGCCCGCCACTGCTAAAGTGTGTGAGAGAGAGGAGTGGTTCGGGTTGCCTACCTCTCAAGGCATCGCTTCCCTCGGCATTTTATGACAAGAAAGAGAGGTCGCAGCAGAGAAGACCTCCACATACATGCACGCACTCTGGGGACCTTCAGAAAAGCGCAAAAAACGAAAGAAAAAAAATCAGCGCAGGTTGACCAGTCAAAACCAAACACCAAGTCAATCGCACCGCAAAGCCTTCTGCGAGCCAACATTTTTAACTTTTGGAATCTGCTTGGTGATGCGGTGCAGCATCATGCCGAGTGGAGTGCGTCTTGCACACATTTGCCCCCCTCCCCCTCCCCTCCCCCTCCTCCTCCCCTCCCCCTCCCCCAGGGCGCGACGCCCCCACCGTAAGTGCATTGAGACTGGAGAAACAATGCCGCCCCAGACGCGGCGGCGCCACACAGCGGCGAAAGCTCTCTATTTTCACTCCGCACCTGCTCGTGCTTTTTATCGCAACTTTCTTCCCTAGCTTTCTTATTTTTTATTTTATTTTTTTGTCGCGTCTTCCTGCGGCTCGGTCCCCGAAGGGGCCCGCCAGACTCTCACCATCACTGCTGTCTTTTTCTCCCACACGTCTCTCTCTCTGTCTCTCTCTGTCTCTCTCTCTCTCTCTCTCTCTTCTCTCTCTCTCTCTCTCTCTCTCTCTCTCTCTCTCTCTCTCTCTCTCTCGGGCGGCGCGCGGCGGCTCCGGCCCGGCTCCAACCCGACCACTCTCGTAGAACATCGTCTCGTACTTTGTCCCAGTTGTTAATTGCGTTTCCCGCTCTGCACCGTCATATCTCGGGAGAGAGAGAGAGAGAGGGGGGGGGGGGGGGGGGGGGTCGGAGAAAAAGAGGAGGGAAAATTGCGATGGCAGTTTTTGCAGGCGGCAAGGGGTTGCGTCGCCGGGCTGGTAGGCTGGCAGGCAAGGCGGCGTTTTGATCGGTGAATAGGCATAGGCAGGCCGGGCCGGCGAGGCACCCCTTTCGGCCGGCAGCCCCAGCAGCCAGCGCGACGCCGTCCACTGCAAAGGCTTCCTCCCTGCCTTGTGCTGTGATCCCCGCGGCGTGGCGGGGCGGCCCCTCTCTATAGTCTCCTTTCACATGAAGAAAGCAAGGCACTGCGGGGGAGGGGGAGGGGGGCCGGACTGGAGGATCAACTTTGGCTTAAACCAGCGACCGTATTTGATCTGACCGTGGCCCACGCGCTCATCCGCGTGGGGGGAGGGGGGGAGTAGGGGAGGAAAGACAGAGGGGGGTGATTTCGCCGGTCCGATCGGAAGGCCCCTTCCTGTGTGGGGCAGGGCCGGGGCAGGGCCGGGGCAGGGCCGGGGCCCACCAGGCCGGCCGGAGCGCAGGATATAAGTGTCGAGGAGGCTGGGGGGCGGTGGGGGGGGGGGGGGTTCCGGTGGGGTGGACGGCGGAACAAGCGGCCAGGCAGGCCTGGCAGGCCGGGCAGGTGGGCGCCAGGGCAGACAGGACACGCGCATGAATAATGAAATCCACACTACGGCGAGCCGGGCGGGGCGGAGCCGAGCGGGCCGGTGCAGCGGGGAGGTGATTTGGCCATTCGAAAAGCCCCGCGGCAGCGGCGCAAAAAGAGTCGCGAATCGCACCGCGCGTCACTCTGCGTGCCATCAATAACCCAGGGCCGGAGCAGGCGGCGGGACTCGAACCTACGCCGCAAAAACGGGCCGCGGCGCCTGCGACTTTGTGGCGAACGCCAATCAAGCAATATGGCTGCCCTCGCGTAAACCGCGCGGCTGATCCGCCGCGCCGCCCCGCCCGAGCTGGCGGACTGGGCTGAGCTGGCCGCCTAGGCCGAGCTGGCAGAGCTGGCGAAGCGGGCCGTGATGGCCTATAAAGACCGCCGTCTGAGTATCGTCAACTCGGCTAAACCGTCGTCATGACCAATAAGTGCTTCATCGACGTTTTTCAAGGGGGTTGCCGCTGCCACCGCGCTGCCGTCACAGTGGCGGACCAAGAGGAAAAGAGGGGGGAGAGGGTGTAGGCGAGCCGCTCTGGCACGCGCAGATTTCTGCGAGAAGACGAAGAGGGGTAACCAAGTTTCGTTTTTTTACGGTCGAACTGGTATTCGCTTCCTGGAACACCCCACAAGGGGGGAGAGGCACTCGCAGAAAATTGTAATACCTTGGCGCGGCCAGGGCCAGGCCAGGGCCAGCCAAGGGCCGGGCAGGCAGGGATTGGGTAGAGGCCGTGGCTCAGCCTCGCAGTGTAGCGAACGTAGCGAGGCGCGCTGGCGGACGAAGGCACGAGGCAGCGAGTGTCCTTCCAAATGACGGCGACGCCCGGCCTGCCAGCCTGCCAGCCCTGCCAGGGAGGCCGGGTTTATGTCCGGCCACGAGACACGCGTGCGCGGCACGGCGCGGCACGGCACGGCGACGATGGGCTGGGGGGCTCGGCGGCGAGGGTACGGGACGTGCACCGCCACAAACCCGGCCGGCCTCAAGGACGGCCTCGGCCAGGACGACGAGGACGACGACGCGAGGAAATCCCCCATCCCGTGTCCTTGCCCTTGTCCCGAGTGTCACCGCGACGGCCGCGCGCAATCATTCGAAGAGAAAGGGGGGGGGGGGGGTGCCCTGCCTTGCACGGGGCGGTGATTGGCGCCGTGTCAGCAGCAGGGGGCCGAGGGTGGAAAAAAAGGGGGCGCTCCTCCGAGGCGGCGGTCTGGAACACGACGTCGCGCCGCTCCGACGTGCAGGTGCCCCAGGTGCCCGCTGCGCCCCGCCGTCACCCGCAGCGACTCCACGAACGCCAACTGTTCACGTCAAACGCGTCAAAACACTGTCTTCTTCCCGGGGGACGTCTAGACTGAACAGCATTTCTCTACACCTTGCTTGCGGGTGCGAACCGCGCTCGTAGCGACCATTCGGCCATCTACAATCTACTCAACCCTCATCCGCGGAGGGCGCCGCCCCCTCCACCCCAAAGAACGTGTGCGCGCCCCGCCCCGCCCCACCGCGCTCAACTCGTGCAAAAGAAATTTACTTGCGGTGTGGGATGTACGACCGCGACCACCCACGAGCAATCCGACCGAGCGGAAGGGGTGGGGGCAGTTTAAGGAAAGGGGAGAGGAGGGGGGGGGGGGGGCTGCGGAAGGGGGGGGGAGGGGGAGGGTCCGCTGTTTTGTAAGTAGCCCGGCAACTCTTTCAATTTATGCACACATGTAAATATAAAAGCTGGGGGCGGGGGGCGGCCCTGTGGTGGTGGGCCGTGACCCCCGCGCCCCCTGCGCCCTGCACTGCGCTGCGTAGACTGCGGACACGGCCGTGCGTATGTGCGCCAAACCCCGCCACGCCCCGCCACGCCTGCCACCACGCCCAGCCATAACAAACAATCTGAAACCGGAGAAAGGGGGGGGGGCACTACCCCACCGGCCGGGCGAGGCTTTCCCGACCGACCGCGGAAAAACACGGCCCAGTTAATCAGACTATGCGCTCCGAAACAAAGTCTGCGGCGGCGGGGAGGCTTCCCGGATTCCCCAGAGCTCGCGGTGCGGCGGTGCGGCCCCGGCGGTGCGGCGGCCCCGATGCCCCGATGGCTCGCATCATAATGGGCATAATGAGTTGCCTGCATGCGTCGACGTGGCCCGGCATTCGCACGCAGCAACGCTCGGCAACACTCTTCTTGTTTCGCATTGAATAGCGCGGCCCCTGGTGGCGCTGCGGACTCATTCGAGAGTCGTCTCTCTCTCTCTCTCTCTCTCTCTCTCTCTCTCTCTCTCTCTCTCTCTCTCTCTCTCTCTCTCTCTCTTTCTCTTTCTCTCTCTCTCTCTCTCTCTCGCACTCATGGGACCCCCCATGAGTGCGAGAGAGGCAGAGCGACAAAAACGACTCTCGGAAGCAGTGGGACGCAAACCCGGATGCAGTCCGGATGCAAGCCTGCATAACGATGTCATCGGCCTGGGCGGGCCTTGGGGAGGGGGTGGGGGGCACATGTTATGAGACATATACAAAACGCGGTGCGGTACGCGTGTATGACTCCGTGTGATTCCCCCTAACAACGCAAACGCGTGCACTGGCTCTCTTTCTGGAGACTGATTCCGAGAGTCACCGCTCGGCCTCCCTCGCACTCATGGGGTGTCCACTGCAGGTGCGAGAGAGACAGAGCGGCAAGAGCGGTTTTCGGAATGAGGCTGCTCTGGACCGGAAACCGGCGAGGGTGGAGGCTGCGGCGGCGACGCGGAGTCGATACTGTGCCGCTAATGGGCCTCTGCACCGCGTTCAGTCTCCCGTGGCCCTGCAGCGAAAATCAGCGGAAAGCAGCGTTTTTGGAGCAGCACCCAGGCGGCCGCTCCCAACCTGCCGACGAGGAACCTTGTTTAATTTGCCGCTGCTCGCGGCGCTCGGCGCGGCTCGGCGGCGCTTAGCTGCGCGCGCGGCGCTGCTTCGGGCGATATTGCCATACCCTGCAGCAACTGTCCGCATTTACCACGTCAGCGGCGGCAGCGGCCAAAAACAGGCGAAAAAACGAGAAAAGCGCGCCACACACAAACAACGACACAAGAATAAAAAAGCAAGCGAAAGGGCGCCACCGCCTCCAGAGCGCTGCGAGCAGTGTCCGCTGGAAACGCAATTAAACCCATGGAACGGACCCGTAGATTTAACACAGGAATTAATTGTTCGGCAGTGGCATTTCAGCGCTGCGCAGCGCACAGCGCGCCCTGGCGGCACCGGGCGGCCAGGCAGCCCAGCCAACCTATGCCACCGGCAGCGAGGCAGCCAGGCAGCCAGGCACGCCCACCCACCGGCAGTGTTTCCACGGTGCACTTTCCGAGTCATTTAGCCGGCCGGGCCGCGGCAGCGCACCGCACCGCGCAGCCACACCGGTAAGCTCAGGGTGTGCGGTGGCGGCCGCGGCCGTGCTGCGACAGGGCTTTTTGCGACGCGGCCAGGCAGCAACCGCCCCGCCGCGCTCCGCCCCGCCCAGCGCGCGCAGGCACAGCTTCGCGTTCCAGCGCGCGAGTCGCCGCACCCGCTAATGCCTCTTTCGCAACGGCAACAAACGAAAAAAAGGGAGGGAAAATGACGGAATTAGCAAAAAGCCGCGGTGAAAAGTAGCAACCCTGCCCTGCCGCACTCCACTGGCTCCTGCTTCGTTCGGCGGGCCGGGCCGGGCCGGGCCGCTGGATGGGCAGGGCATGCCCCGCGGGGTTATTGTGCGGCGGGAATGATTTGTGAAGGTGACGGGCGGGGAGGGCGGGGGAGGAAGGGGTTGCTGTCAGAGATTGACGACGCGGGGCTTACGACGGTGAAAGTGGACGAGGAGATCACGCCCGGGCCCCCCGCCCCGCCCCATCAAGATGCACCGCCTCTCGGCCCAAAATGGCGCCCGGTACACCTCGGCCACGGCCTCGGCCTTGGCGTCAATGACGACCTCCGCGACGAGGACGACGCGGAGCGGAGCCAGTTAGACGCGGCGGCGAAATTGGGCGTGCACACGTGAAAAAAAACAACAAAGAAACAAAAGGTCCGGCAGAAAGAAAAAGAACTGTCCCGTGAAAAAAGAGGGGGGGCGTGACGAGAAAGGGGTTCATGGTTTCACCAGATAGGTGAGAAGGGGGTGGGGCGCGCCGCGAGTCGCCACCTTTAAATTATGGCGCGCATTTTTCGGGCTTCCCGTCCCCGCCGCGGCCGCCGCACCATCACTCATAGCTCAGGCCGCGGCCCGCAGCCCCGCAGCCCCGCAGCCCCGCCCAGGGCACAGCCTCGCGCCGGGCCTCACGACGACGCCTCACGTAGGTACTCCGGCGATACTCCACGCGACGGAAGCTGCGCGCAAGCAGGCGGCAGGGAATGACCGCGTCTCCAGAAGAAGCCCCAGGTACGTGTGTGGCCGGCGATACTCCGCGCGCCACCAATCCCTGTGATCCCCGTGCACGGTAGGGAATCGCACCACACCAGTCGTGGGGGTGGAAAATATGTTTTCCCCGCGTGGGGGTTGAAAATGCGCGTGGGGGTTGAAAATGCGCGGGGGCAGCGTTTTCCCCGCGTGGGGGTGGAAAATGCGCGCGGGGGCGGGGGCGCAAAACTTTGCGACGGCAAAGCAAATCGGGTTAAGCGCGTGCGGGGCCGCGCGGGGCCCGCCACGCCACCGCCAGCTGGAATGGCCTGACTGGCTGGCTGGGCTGGCCCCTTCGCGGCCAAGTTCTGTTTGCTTGTCTTCGAACAGCTCGCGTGTTAAGCCGTCACCATTCCCCACGAGTCATTGGACACGCGGCTCGTTACGCGTGCCCTCCTCGTTCGCTTCGCAGGGCACAGTCCTGGAGGGAGGGGGGAGGAAAGGCTTCTGATTCGCGCGGGCATTTGGGCTATGAAGCCCAGTGGACCTCTACAATACACGCTTATTATTGAAAGCTCTCAGAATCGCCCTGAGGAAGCAGTACGACGGCGTCTATCTTCAGGTACGTTTCCTTTGGGGGCGGCGTGGGCAGCGCGAGCGGCGCGCACTTTGACACACGCCCTGTCGACCGACTGCTTCCCTGTTTGCGCACGAGAACCACTCGACATCCACCCACATGCCCTGCTTCGCCTGCTTCGCCTTCTCCGGCGAGCAGGGATGCCTCTGGAGACTCCTCCAACGACGACTCCAGAAGCAGACGGGTTTGAATGGAGGGAGAGGGAACGGGGTGGCGGGGAAATCGTCGGAAATGATGCGTAACACAAAGAGGATCCCTGCTGGGACATCAGCGTTGGCGGCGACAGCCTCGGAGAGCTCCGAGAGCTCGGAGAGGCATCCGACGCACTTACGCGGATTGCGCCCAAACAACATTCGATACCTTTTCTCGGGCGGGGCGGGGCGGGGTGGGTTGGCGGTGTACCTTACGCGCTGACACAAGGACCGGCCTGACAGCCGCCCCCTGTGATCCTTCGTACATCAAAAAAGAAACATTTAAAGACTCACAGCAAATTTTCGGCCAACATAAAAAATAATCAGGAAAACAGGGGTCCTTGTCGTGATAGTAGGGCGTGCGTCGGAGTGAACCAGAAAGGGGCACAGGAAGAGAGACAGAAACAGAGAGAGGGAGAGAGAGAGAGAGCGCGAGAGCGAGAAAGGCAGAGAGAATACGACAGAGGGAAGACTTTCTTTGTGAATGTGGCTTCCGTACAGCGTGGACACCGGATGACACACACACACAGAGGACTGGACATATCCGCTAGGCAGCAGTCCCTCTCGCTGGCTCCCTCGCTCTCCTTTAAAATGCACGCTCTCTCTGTCCGCCTCATACCGTAGAGTGGTGGCAATCCTTACGGCTGTCTTTGTGGCGGGCCGCAGCGCCGCGCCCTTCGGTGGTATCGCAGACTTCTATTCATCCTTTTCCAGGCCTCTCCTTCTCCTTCTTCTTCTCCCTTTTCGCCGTCGTCATCCTATCTGTCCTTCACCACTCCACCTGCCTCGGTCCTATCTGGCGTTCGCAGTGCTCTGCACACGTCGGAGGGGCTGGGCTGGGCCGGGCTAGGCCGCCAAGCCGCGACCGCGTGAAGGAGCCAGCCTTAGCCTTGTAGGGGCGCTCCTGCATGCCTCGCGTTGTCGACAGACACACACTGGTGGACAGACAGACGGACAGACAGACGGACAGACAGACAGACAGACAGGCAGACAGACAGACAGACAGACAGACAGGCACTGCTGCCCCGGAGATATCGGCAGCATCACACCTCTTCGGCCTGCCGGCCTGCCGGCCCTGGATCCGACAGCGAGACGCAGTGGGCCACGCTCGCTCCTGCTTGTCCTGCCATGCTCGTCCTTGGACGGCGCTCCGGCTTTGTCAGAGGGAAATGGGACTCTGATTAAATAGAGGCCGTTGGCGACGCACGGCGTACCGCGCACGGTGGGCTGGGCCTCCGCGTCCTGAGTCCGGAGCGCACCCCGTCGGTCCTTCAGCCCTGCGGCCCCGCGTCGCCCACAGGGGCAGATAGGGAGCCAGATTAGGGACTCTCTTCTGTTGGCCTGTATCGATACGTTAGCCGGAAGCCAAAATTCGATTTCGCCTTGGACCAGTTTTCCGCTCCCCCTCCCCCTCCCTCCGCGGCGGCGCGCGGCCGATACAACTCAACTGTCGCTGTTGTTATTAATTGGTCGGATTGTTGTGGATTATAATGCATGTTCCGCCCTGAATTGCGGCATCTGTTATTGTGCCAAAGTCCACAGCGTGGCTAGCGCGGCTAGCTCCGCCTCGGGGGGCCTATGCCCCTGGCCCTGCCCCCGCCGTGGCCCCGGGGGGACGCCCCCGAGAGGGAGGGGGGGGGAGGGTGGCAATTCCACAACAGGCTCGTCACGCAGCGCTACCCCGCCAGAAACGAAGCGGATTCCGCGAGTTCGGCGAGTGTAAAAGCACGAGACAATGCGGCCCAGCCTCAAGAGAGCGTTCCATTACATCGCACACGGACACACTCACTCACACAAACACACAATCAAAACACGCACACGCCGAAATCGTTTTCATCAGCCCGCGTTGAACGCACCGGATGAGTCCGTCCGGGCCGCGCCTGCCGTGCCAGTCCTGGACAAACACGCGCACGCGCGCGCGCACACACACACACGCACACACACACACGCTAGAACGACACACGCACGCCAACACACTCCCCGCGCGAAATGCTGTTTGGCATGGCATTGGTCCCGATGGGAGCGCGGGGCGCTGGGGGCTGCGAGTTGGGAATGGCGATTGGCGCTGATAAACGAGGTCGCATTTTCAACGGGGCCGGCCGGCCGGGCGATGCTGGCGATGCTGATGATGATGTTCGCAAACAAGCCGGCCGGCGCGCCGCGCGCGCTCCGGATGCAGGCCGTGCAGGCAGCCCGGCCGGCGCGCCGCGGCACGCGCCAGTTTGTTCACCGCGCCGGTCGAAGTAGCAACAACCAAAAAAGGGACGAAAAGTCCTCTAATGCGCCAAACCGCGGGACAAAGGGAAAACCGGCGGACAGATTAATTTCCCGGCTGCAGCGGCAACAGCAACAACAACAACAACAAGGGCCGGAAGAGCAATAACCGCGCACGCTGCGGCGCGGCTGCCTCCCCGGGCGTCCCCTGTCGAGCTCCCCGCCGAGCGAAAGACATGGTCTAATTCAATTGGCACACGGGGCTCAGCGAGGCGTGGCGGGGCGTGGTGGGGCGTGGCGGGGCGTGGCGGGGCGTGGCAGGGCGGGGCGTGGCGGGGCGTGGCGGGGCGTGGCGGGGCGTGGCGGGGCGTGGCGGGGCGTGGCGGGGCGTGGCGGGGCGTGGCGGGGCGTGGCGCGGCGTGGCGGGGCGTGGCGGGGCGTGGCGGTGCGTGGCGGGGCGTGGCGGGGCGTTCGGGGGCGCGTGTGGGGGGCGTGGGCCGGCCGACAAGCAAACATCGGGATCCTCTCTCTCCTCCGCGTGGGGTCGTCGCCGACTCGTCGGGGGAGACAGCTGGGCCACTCAGTGGCGAGGCTCCTCAGAATACGCAAATGCGTGTCGACTGGCTGCTTGTTTTTCCCCTCTCTTTCTGTCTTTTTCGTTGACCGTGGCATTGTCTCACGGGGGGCGCGTCCCTGACCTTGACCCGGCGGGACGGGGCGGGCCGGGCAGGGACGCGGGTCTGCAGGTAAATTGCCGGAGAAGCGATTTCGCCTCGGCAATCATCATCTGGCGAGACGAGCGCGACTTTTGCGACCTTTCCACTCGCCTGCAGGTCGGTTCGGAACAGTGGTTCGCCGCTTCTGCCTTTCTCGCACACGGCGGCGAGGCAGGGAGAGAGAGACAGCCAGACCGCTGCTTCGCCCCGGCGCGCTCCGGCCGCATTAGCCGCTGCAACTTCTTTATTGTTCGAGAAAAAGGAGAAGAAGGCTCCGCACCATCAGTCTGTCTAAAAATTTTATAGCACTCTTATCAAGGCTGAAAAATCAAAGACACCGCCAGAGGATCCTAATTTAAACACCGCTAAGTCAGCTAAAATTCGGTCAACTTTACTGTACTTCCAAAGAATTCCCCCAACGGGCAAATCTAACCTAATTTACTTTACCTCTGAGACCATATTTTCCCCACATTTCTGAAAAGAAGTTAGCAGGTTAGTCGGAACAATTCGATATAACTTTTTAGAAACAGGACACTGAATCTTCCCTCCCCACTTTTTTTTTGAGCAGTAGAAATTGCCGCAGAAATGAACCCAGTTGGGCCGAACGAACCCCGTGCCGACCTGCCCGCATTATTGTACGAACAAAACCCCATCGCGGCCGTGCCCGGCGTGCCCCGCCGCGCCCTGCCCAAACCTTGCCCGGACAATGCGGCCGCGATGAAAGGCACACTCCGCGGACAACTTTGGCGGCAGGCAAGCCAACTACGCCACTGATCCGGCGGGAAAAGTCGAGCGGATCGGCCGGTGCTCTCCGCCTTCCCTTTCACCCTTGGGGGCGGCCGGGGGGCGGCAGGGGGCGGCAGGGGGCGGTGCCGCGGCGGCACGGCGCTCACGCCCACCATTTTTCACCGCGGGGCCGCCGAGCGTACTCTATCGGGGGGCGGGGGGTTTGAAATTACCTGCATTGCCAGCAGGACCAACTGTAATTGTGGAAGCAGTTTGGAATAAGAAATAATGTGGGGGGTACCCCCCGTCCGCTCTCCGCTCCGAAGCGAGGAGAAAGTTGTTTGAGTTGGCGGAGGCGGCCTTGTGGCTCGCTGCCTGGCCGGGCTGGCCGGGCTTCCAGCCCACTGCCAGAGCCTCGGCCAGGGCCGTCAAACTCGCGCAGTCCCTACAGCGTACGCGCCCCGCACACCAGTGGTTGGAGCCGCGACTTGCCGAGAGTGACAGCCGAGAGTTCGACTTCCGCGGCCGGCCCATTTATTTTCGCCAAGTCGGGTTGGCCCGGGTTCAGGCAACTTCGCGGCCAGGTGTTGTTGTTGCCGGGCGGCCTGGCGGCCGGCTGCGGGGTCCTGCTCCACTATTAACGCGATAGGGATACGCGGGGCCTGGCGGGGCCTTCGGGAGGGCGAGGGGGAGCAGTCTCAGCTTAGTATGCATTAGAGGCCGCTTGGCCGTCGAGGCTGCCAGGCGGGGCAGGGCGGGCTCTGCACTTCCTTCAGGTCACATTATCTGGCCTCGCACCGCCTCGCGGCGCCTCGCAGGCCGACACAGCGCGGCGCAACCCGCCCCGGGGGAACTCTTTTGCGATTATTCTCGCAGAGCCGCACGATCGCCGCCGAAAACGTAACATTAATTTAATTTCAGAGCACGCCACGGTGCAGGAGCGCGCCCCGCCCCAGCCCGGCCGGCACATTCCACGCGCGCCGTGTCGCACTTAGGGCCGCGCGAGATTTAATTAACCCTCTTTCCTGAGGAGATTAAAACTGACGAAGTTCCTCTTGCATGCTGCGCGCTGCGCTGCCGGCAGAAAGAAGTTTGCAGAGAAAGGCGAAGGCCCGCCGGAGAGGCGCCTCCAGTCATCGACACCTGCGGGAATGCGGAAGCCTCGGACCAGTATTAAACCCCGCAGCGATTACGTTCCGCAGTCCCCGTGTCCCCCGCCGCCCCGCCCGTGGCCCGTGGGGCCTTGTCCGAGTCCACGCGACATTTCCTCGTCCTGCCGGACGGGTCGTCGTGTCCTGCAGGACCCGCCAGGACCAGCGACGCCGGCAACGCCCCAGCGAGCCTTTTGTTTACTTGTTGTCACGTTTGCTGCGCGTCAGCCGGCGCGGACCGCGCGGCCCCCGGGGACTGGTCCACTGGAGTGGCCGGAAGGAGGTGGAAATTTAAAACACTGGTCCGAGCGTGTGGGGTGAGTCACAATAACCACGGAGGTGAGCGCTGTTCTGGAAAAACGGAACTGAGCCCCGTCCAGTTTGAGCCCTGAAAGCTTTGGGACCGACAGGGAGCCCAACCAAGCCCAAACCGGAATCGGTTTGACCAAAGTTTAACTCCAGTCGAGGTTCAGCTGGGCTCTGGTTGGGCCTCAAACCAGACCATCGGCGGGGCCCAAACGGGACGCGGCTCGCATCCTGGGCGTCGTCATTCTGAATCATTCAATATGCGCCAATCTGGGCCGCCGGAGTTAAGGGCACAATGCTACGGGCCGTGCAGCCCTCGCCAGTCGGACAGCGCAACAAGCTTGTCGTCCAGGCGATGAATTAATCAGCAGGCCTGTGTAGTGTAGGGCTGCGAAACATGCCAGCTGTCCTTCAGGCCCTTCTGGGAGGCGAGTGGAAAGGGGGGGTGAGAGAATCGGGGCGTAGTCCTCGCAGTCAGCCCGTCCAGTCGAATGCAGGGCATGCATTCGCCCTCCCGGCCCGTAACACCACAGAACACGAGGGGGAGGCAGTTGTTCGAGCAGAGGACAGGCAGGCAGAGTGGAAACGGCCTTGCGATTGGGTTCTTGCGCACTGCTGTATGCCCTTCCCATGAGCCCGGGGCAGCTCCAGCCCACTCCAGCCAGGCTCCAGGGACGCCACACGGCCGAATGAGGTCCGGCAGGTCCACTGGGACCGGACTGGGATGCGCCAGGCCAAGACGGACAAGGGCATCATCATCGCAGTTCGTCGACCCGCTCGTACACAAAATGGGGAAAGCTTCCAAGGTCACCGATGATGCCCCCTCCCCCGAGCACCTGCTGCGCCACCGCGGCGAGCCCACCCACCCCCGCACGGCCCGGCCGGCGTCGCAGCTGAGTCCGCCGGGCCACCACTCCCAACTTCATGAATCATGCAGGACTTTAGCGATGGACTCTTGTCGGTCGGATCCTGACCCAAACAGCTTACAGTTGGTGGCGACTGGTGGTGCTCAGGCTGAGGGCCTTCTCGCCCTTCTCGCCCCGCCGAGCCGAGCGACTCGCGCAAGTTGGCACTCGATAATCGCACCGCCCGGCCACGTCAGCCAGGCTGCCGTTCGCGCCCCCTCCCCCCTCCCTTCGGCTCAGCGCCGCTCAGCCGCTCAGCGCGTCGGCCGCCCGGCCGACGGCGGGTAGGCAGTCCCGTAACGCAGCGCTGTGTCCGGACGGCCTACCCTCACGGCGCTCCCCGGCAGCAGCCCGCTCTCCAAGGAGCATCTGCGTCCAATCTGGCATTTAACCTCCACCAATTCACTCACCCTGGATTCCCGCCGCGCCGTGGTCCTGGTCCCCGAGTGCAGGGCGTGCAGGGCGTGCACCTCGTGCTGCAGGCCGGGCGGGTCTTCACACGGCCGGCGCGACCGCAGCGACCGCCGCCTCCGCACGAGCACCGCCAGCGCCACGCACAGGCACAGCCCCGTCACCACGCCCACGGCCAGCGCAAGCTTCTTCACCGGCGGCTGCTGCCAGTCCTGCAACACCAGAAGGCCTCCGTTCCAACAAACACTGCGTGCAAATGGCTTACGGCGACAGGCTGCTCCGGTGGTGGAGATTGTCTCCAAGGAAATTCAACAAGACATCTTCAAGGTACTGTAGAATCAATTTTCAAAGGGAAGATACAAAGTGAGCTGTTACTCCATGATACAGACAGCTTTCAACGCGATGCGGAGAATCTTCAAGGCTCGACTTTGAGAGTGTGTCCGGATAACATTTTGCGATCGAAGGGGCCGGGCTGATCCGCCATCACTGTTTGTCGCGAGTCCGCATCGAGCCCCTCGGGCAGGCTGGGGGAGGCCGTGGCCCCGCACAGCCCCGCTCAGCGTCGCTCAGCGTCGCTCAGCGTCGCTCAGCCGACCAATTAGCGACCGGCTTCAAAGGCCACCCGGCAAAAGGGGTCTCAAAAAAGTGTCCGTCGAGAAAACAACAACAAAATGAGGATAAAAAGGGGCACGAAATAAAGCTCGTCAGGAAGGTGAGCGTGCGTCTTCCTCTTCCTCCCCGACGCGTCGCGGCGCCTTTTTGGCCTTCGCCGTCAAATAGTCGCCGCGTGGATAGAATGTGGAGCAGCGTCGGATTGAAAGGGCCGCCCGGGGTTATTGTGAAGGAGAGTCGTTGGGATATAACGACGCCTTGTTACGCGCCGCGCCTCCCTCCCTGTCCTCATTGCAGGAGGGCTGACACCTCACGGTGCGGAGAGAGGGGGAGGGGGCGCCATAGAAAAACGAATCGTCAAGTCGGCCGAAGGCGCGGCGCAGCTGCCGCGACGGCGACGGGGCCTCCTGGCTTTGAGCGGTCCCCTGGTCGGCCGTTACGGATCCACGCCGCATTGTTTTTGTTCTCTGTCCCTCCTGCTCTAACAACGCGCGCCATTCGATGTGTCGTCCGACTCCTTTGAGAGCGCTTCCGTCGCGTACGGCGGCCAGCTGTCCGTGTCCGCATAGACGCGCCAGTGAACACGGCGAGACGGGAGTTTCCACAGAGGTGTGTGTGTGTGCGTGTGTGTGTTGGGCACTGCCCCGGCAAATTGATACGTAAATGTGGCCGAAGGACAGACACGGCCATTCTTCTCTGCGCTGCCCTGACGCTGCCTCCCGCCATCCGGAGGGCGCAGTCACACTCTCGTCTACCCCATTTGCAGTCAAATCGCTCGCCCTCTCCCAACGTGAAACATCAATCTGGCTGTCGGCTGGCGGGGCTGGCGGGGCTGGCAGCCCCTCCCCGCCTCACTCATAGCGCGGCGGCCGTCCTAGGCCTAGGCGGGGACCAACCTTGGAATGGGGTATTTGACTTTGGCGGGATGCGGGGACTGCCGCCCCCGCGCGGCCCCGCCCCTCCCGGCCCGCCGGAGACAAAGGATTGGGATGGATCTTTTGTCGCAACTTCTTCATCTGCATGTTCATTACGGACCGCAGTGCTAATTAGGCCTGGGACTTAATGCCGCGGCTAAAGTATTTCGGATGAGTCAGACCCTGCCAAAAAATTGTAACGTATTTTAGCGGGAAACCCGCCGTGCTTGTCGGGCATGGCTTTCTAGACGGTTCGCTATTCAACGCGGGACAAACAGCTCGACGGTAGTTTGCTGGTGGACGGGTCGGACGTAAAGGTCGGCGGGGCGGGTCGGACGGGTCGGACAGCATTCTGGGAGGCAAAACAGAGACAATGGCGCCTGATTCATCCTCGAGCTCGCAACTTTCGCTCGCATGAGCGCGCCACTCTCCACCTGCATTGTGGAGCTGCCTGTCCGGGCCGGGCGTCCAGACTGGCCGACCCGCCAAGCGGCAGCCACACTGTGGCCAACTAAAAGCCCGCATTCTGTGCAAAGCGTGGCTGATTGCGTCATCGGGACGGAAAACAAAAGTGCGTGCGGTGAGGTATGGGAACGCGAGGAGGACTGTAGTTTGGCAAGGACGGGGCAGTGCTCATCTCCAAGCGCGCGTGCGCACGTGTCTGTGTGTGTTCGTGTGTGTGTGTGTGTGTGTGTGTGTGTGTGTGTGTGTATGTGTGCGCTGGGCCTCGAGGGGCGGAGTGAGAGTTCCGCTAAACACATCGCAGTGCGATATAACATGCGCAAATTGGCGGGCAAACATGCAAGCCAGGCCACGGGCAGGCAGTGCCTGGCCGTGCCGTCGCCTTGATGGAGCGGCCGCGGCGAAACTCGGCGCCAAACTGGATCACAAAGCTATTTAGAAATAATTTCTGCGCAGCGCGCCGAGCACACCCACACTCGTCGGTCGGAGCGGTCTGGTCTGCCCGGCAAAGTTTGGCAGCACACTGCTGGGCGTGTTGCCATCGGCCCTCCGAGGACGGCCGGAGCCTCAGGGCGACGGGCCCCGGGACGGAGTGCCCCAGGGGGAGGGGCCCCAGGGCGCAGGGCCCCAGGGCGGAGTGGCCCAGGGCCCGAGGTGGCGACAAAGGGACTGACAGCTGATTTCTGCAGCCAACATGCACGTTGATGAGGCCCCGACTGGATTCAGACTAGCGGCGCAAAAAGAGCCCCCCCTGTCGAAACTGCGAGGCACGCGTGGTGACGCGGTGAAGCGCGCCCAGGGACCACTGTGCCCTTGTCCAGCATGCCCCCCACCCCACCCCTCTCTGCTTGCAAATAAACGAGCAGAAAAAGTGACAGGTCTGTAGGCGCCGCCGCCACCCCAGCCGCAAACCTTTTCCATAACGCACGCGCTCAGAATACAGTGTCATAATTACTTTCCACGTTTCCTGCCCCCGCTGTACCAGCCCCGAATAAGAGCAGCACACAACAATATCTCGTCACTGTACTTGCAAAATTCATTCCGTGACATTGCAAAGAAAAACAAAAGCCAACAACACGGGCAGAAAAGACGACCGCAATTTACAACGTTGACGATGATAAAACAGTGGCCATGGCAACGCGGCTCGCTCCATTACCGGATGATTTCTCACCTGATGTAAATCAAGGCAGTGTACTCGGCGCGCAGTAACGCGGTGCTACGCTGTAACCCCGCCCAGATAACATTGCGACGGCGGTCCCGCTCTTAGGAAGCTGGCTGGCTTTATCTGCACAGCGCCGACAGCTGGACCGCCAGTCCGACCGCCAGTCGGTATTTCAGCGACATGGCGCCGCTTTTATGCAGGAAGAGACGAGATAGTGGCGGGGGCGGGGCGGGCGGGGCAGCGCGACCGCCGCCGTGCAAACAAAGCAGAGGCAGAGAAAGAAGCTCGCGGGAAAAACATTGAGCGCGGCGGACAGACAGTCGGACTGTGGGCCAGAAGGCAGGTGGAGGCGGCCGAAACACTGGACGTGTTTCGAGCTCCAGAGTCGCTAAATGTGACTCTTTCGGAGAGCAATCCATTAGTGGGGTCACACGTTTGGTTCGAGTCCTATTTAGCGACTCTGGAGCTCAAAACGCGTCTCGAGTTTTGGCCGCCTGCGGCGGTCCTCTGGCCCACTGTGCGAGCCGCCATGTTGGTCCTGCTGACTGACACGCACGCGAGGCGAGGCCGTCGGGGCCGTGGAGGCCGCCGAGGTTGGGGAGCAGACCAGGCAGGCCCCGCTGGCGGAGGCGAGGTGAGACGGCAGCGTGATGAACATCGCCCTCCCGACCGCCAACTTCCCGCAAGCCCGCGCAAGCGACGTGCTCCCCTCTCCCTCCCTCCGCCGGGGCGGCAACTCCACTCCGGAATCGCTACCAAGTGCCGCTACTTACAGCAATCATGGCCGCCTCTCTTACGCCCCTGTCTCGTACTTCATCTGCTTCTCATCGAGGCCTGTCGGGAGGCGCCCGAAAATATTTCTCCCGCATATTGAGCGGAATATTTCACGCAGCCACGTCACCGCCCGTTATTTATACACTCACTGCTGCGGCTTCTTTTGTTTGTTTCCTCTCTCAGCCTCGAATCGACTTGTTCTCTCTCGCTTGGAAAGTTTTTGGAGTAGACAAAGTGCTTCTTTCTTTAAACGCAATTTTGTGCAGTATGTCGATTTGTGAACTTGTTGACGTCAAAATTATTCTGACAAAAAGTCAAGATTAAGGGTATCGTCTTTCTCATTGTCGATGATCGGAAGGCAAATGAGAGGGTGGCTGGCGGGTCAGAGGGAGCGGAACCTCGACTTGAGTGTCGCGGAAGCAGAATGTCGAACGGAGTGGGAGAGAGAGAGAGAGAGAGAGAGAGAGAGAGAGAGAGAGAGAGAGAGAGAGAGAGAGAGAGAGAGAGAGAGAGAGAGAGAGAGAGAGAGAGTTGCCACCGTTTCAGGAATGCGCGATTGCATTAATCATGGCGTAACAAACACGCATACCAGCGGGCAGGGGCCTATCGAGTAGAATGTCGGAATGCCATCGACGCGAAGCAGCCTCGCCTCGCCAAGTAGTTGCCGTTAGTTGGGGCGCACGCGCCAAGCGAGCAGCGCGTAGCGCCACACCCAATCTCAATCTGAATGCGGTCGGACGCGCCGCGCGCAGATTGGCGCTGAGCCGGCCCGGCGGTGAGTGAGTGATAGGCGCCGAGTGACAGTGAGCCGCAGGCAAGGGCCGGTCGACCGATTCCGCGGCGGGCACACTGTCTCTCCCGCACCCTTACGGCACGCTCCATGAGTGCGAGAGAGACAGACCGCGGAAACGCAGAATCACTCGACTTCCGCGGCCGCCTACTGTCAGTCGGCCGCGCCGCATCGGCAGGATGACTGCACTGCCCGCGAGATGCCCTCCGTGAGTCCAGGCGGACTTAGCCTAGGTCACTTCTGGAGGCGCTGACATACACAATGCAAAGTTCGTCTCGATCCTCAGCACGATACCTCCTAGCAACAGACACGTACTTTGGGCACGCTTCTCAAAACTCACGTACTTTCGGCAGCTTGTGCAACAAACACGCAGTTTCGCCATTTCTAGTCAAAAAGCACGCAGTTTCCGCATTTTCGTCCTGGCGGGCACGGAAATGCATTTTGGGTATTTTTCATGGTTGGGCTAGTGAGGTACAGTCACTAAGTCACCATTAATAACCTCAAAACGGTTTCAGGAGTGATCTGCATTGAAATATTACAGGAAGTTTGGAGGTTAAAGGTGGGCCTATATTTAACGACAGATCGTTCCTGAAACCGTTTTGAGGTTATTAATGGTGACTTAGTGACTGTACCTCACTAGCCCAACCATGAAAAATACCCAAAATGCATTTCCGTGCCCGCCAGGACGAAAATGCGGAAACTGCGTGCTTTTTGACTACAAATGGCGAAACTGCGTGTTTGTTGCACAAGCTGCCGAAAGTACGTGAGTTTTGAGAAGCGTGCCCGAAGTACGTGTCTGTTGCTAGGAGGTATCGAGCAGCAGAGACTGGCCCGCGTCGCTATCGGGCTGCCAGACAGGAGCTAATTCCAAACCGAGAACCCCCCGAAGTGTCAATGCTGCCCCACAGAACGTGTCTGTTGCCTGCACACCGCCGGCCGGCCGGCCTCCGAGTCACTCACTCCCCCCGAGCTGCAGCCTATCAGGCACCTCACTTTCCTCGCTTTTCTTCCCGTCGGTTCCCTTTTCTTATTCTACTTTACAATCGCACGCGGAGAAACAAATCGCGGCTCTCTCTGCATTTCCAATTTGCAACTCATTTCCTTTCCGAGTATTTCGCAGCGGCCTGCCCCGCCGCGGCGCGCCGGCCCGGCCCTGCGTCGCGCGCTGACTAGGTCCTTTTAATATTCTGGCATCGCGGCGTGGCGGGGGCGTGGCGGGGCGTACAGTCCAGCCAAAGGGAAACCCCTCGTGCGTCCGGGCCTTCTCGTCCGTTTCCTTTGCTGCAGCAAGCCTCGTAGGGATAATAACCTAAAAAGACATGAACAAAAATAAGACAGGCTCAAGCCGGCTCAAGCACAATAACAAAATTCTATCGAGGGTACCGAAGGCGCGGCTACACTCTAAATATGGGGTGCCCAGCAATTGGGCGCCTTTGTCGCCCGCCCCACTTTTTAGGGTGCCAAATGTCGCCCAGTTTCTGGGCACCTTTGTCGCCCAGTCTCGGGGTGGACAAATCATACAATAACCGGCCCTCTCCCATGGTAGAGCATGCTCAGGTGTCTAGATCCTGAGCGACCAAGGTGCCTAGATTCTGGGCACCTTCGGCACCTCAGTCGCTGCTGAGCCATGGGTGAAGGCAGGTTCCTTAATGGTTTGTCCACCCCGAGACTGACTGTCAAAGGTGCCCAGGAACTGGGCGACATTTGGCACCCTAAAAAGTGGGGCGGGCGACAAAGGCGCCCAATTGCTGGGCACCCCATATTTTGAGTGTAGAGACGGGCGCGACACATCGAGAGAACCTTCGAGAAAATCAAGGTGAGCTGAATGAACAGCACGACGGTGTGCAATCGCGTTGATTATAATTAAACAGGCGTGGGGCTGCGGGGGCCCCTGTGGTCAGAAACACCACCCGGCCGAGCGGGGCCTCGGCGGGGCCGCCGCAATTCAAAGTTGGCGTTGGCGACGCCCGGGCGCGCACCCAACGTCAAGCCAACGCCATTTCCTTGGCAAACGGATGGACCAAATTGCGGCAGAACATGTGGTCCAGGACACAGAGGTGGGTGCACACAGCCACTGGGTCCCGGTTTCGGTACCCATCAAGGACCACCTTTTTTTTCGGATGCTGGCAGCCCTGCATTAAACCGCGCGCGGCTTACAGTGCTGCCATTTGTTTTTACGCGGCCGGTGTGCTTTTTGGTGCGGTCGTCGCTGTCGCGAACACTGCCAATCCGGTCCGTCATTCTGGGCTCCGCATTCACGTTCAGATTCGCGGCACCTGCATACATAGCGCGGCGGTGTGCCGCCCATTCAGACGCATTACAAAAATGGAATAAGCGCGCACGGTCGAACGGACTCGGATCCAATCCGCGTGCAGCCATTGGGCGGTGTGGTCCGAGGGGCCGGGGCGGCCGGGGCGGCGCAGAGATAGCCGCAGAGATACGTTGTCGTCCTGCGGGGTCAACGAACAGCCGAAACCACGCGACACTGCGAGGCAGAGGAGGCCGATTCTTTCCGATGCTTCATCCTACCTTCCGCCGCCTTTGAAGACCGCCCGCATACCGTCCCCAAAGCAGTGGCCGATACAGTACGCCTCCGCGTGTCCTGAGCGCTGGATCCCGCAGCGGAGTAGTGGGCTCCGAGCTCGAGAGCGGAGCGGAAAGACCCAGGTTCGGATACACGCTGCCGACTTTCTGTTTGTGTGATTGCGGACTAGCGCCGACGAGCTGCACTGCATCGCACCCGCTGGCCCCTGATCATCGCAACGCGTCGCAACGCCTCCCCGTTATGAGCGGCGCCGTGTTGCGTAATTGCTGGTCGGCTTTGCGCGAACACACACACACACACACACACACACACACACACACACACACACACACACACACACACACACACACACACACACACACACACACACAGACGGGCTGACTGCGCCCCGCCCGCCGCTAATCGGATCAGGCCTGTGTGCCCGTCCAGCCCATGCCATCCTCCCCGGCGGTGGTGGTCTTTTCCACGTCTTGCAGCGCAGCCAATCAGATTGCGCCAATCAGGCATGCCCGACGGGCGGCATGCGGCAGACCGACCCGCTGCACACACTGATTGTGTTTCTGCAGTGCACCCCTTTGTCGTCACGCACCGGACACGCACGCACACACACAGCACACGCCTCGGACAGTAATAATGCAGGCTACCATTCCGCGGCCCGGCTAGCTCGTATAAGCCAGGCAGCCAGGCACCAGGCAGGCAGCCAGGCAGCCAGGCAAGCAGGCAGCCAGCAGCAGGGTGGTGCGAAATAATAATTCCGGGCGGGTCCGCGTCGGAACTTTTGGCTCCGGTGATCTGGCGCGCGAAGGGTTTCCGGGCCGGGGGTAGCCTGCAGCAGCAGCGCGCGGCGCAATGAGGGAGACCAACCGACACACCAGCGTACTTCATTTTATTTAACGACCGCGGCCAGGAACTGGCGGGGCAGGCCCCGGGTCGGCCGCGGGTGGCGGCACGGTGATGCACTCGCTGGCGCGCTGCTGGCGCGCTGGCACCACAGATTGGAGTGGGCTAATCCGGCCCTATCCAGCCGCTCGCCGTCCTCGTCCTCAAGTGTCGATATTTCAATGATCCGCGCGCGGCGCCGCTTTGCCGCCTTTAGACAGTTATAGACAGTAATTCCAATTTTACTGGTGCGGCGCGGCCCGCGGCCTGCCAACTGTCGCGCCGAACTTTCCTCTTTCTCCCTCCGAGCCCTTCTATCGGATCGGCAGCCGTCGGCAAAGGGCGGACGGACCCCGGAAGGGCCTCGCAGCACAACAAGACGGCGTGCACCTGCTCGCGCTTTACGGGCCGAGGTGACGTTGCGGCGCGTTGCGGGCGGAACGACGCACTTGACGTGGGCCTGCATGACCCAGTGTAGGCCACAGGGCCGCACTGCGTGTGCGCGTCGGACCGTTTACAGCCCACTGCGACAGGTGGCTTCATTTACAACCGTGTGCAGCAGCAGGCTTCCGGCGGGTACGGTCTCCTGGACCAGCCCCTTGCGGCCGCCTTACTGCCCGGCCAGCGGGCACCCCCGCTTTTACGCCCCCTTCCTCCGGGCCGCGCCCGTCCAGTGCGACCGTCACTCCAGCCATGCCGGCAAACTCCCTGGGAAGCTAACGCCCGCAGCAACTGCTGCCGGACGGGGCCGGCGCAGGTCTGGCCGGCGCCTCCACCGAGCGGCGGCGGTGAAACTTGCCCTGCTACGCGCTGCCCGAGCTGCTCGGCGCTGCCCGGCGCTGCGGGTGCCAAACACCTGCTGTAGCGTTTTATCACCTGGCACTCGACACCCTAAAGCACCGCCAAAGATCCGCCGCGGCGCTTGGCTCTTATGCTCGGCAGCTTATTTTTTACGCGCGCCGCGCCAGATTTGTAAAACTTGGCGCGTAGCGGAGGCGAATGCACGAGTGAAAATGAAAAGCGCAGCGGTACTGCAGCCAGCACCACCGCCTTCTTGCCAATTTATCTGGTTATCCTCAAAATTCTCGTCCGCCAATATTTGACACACTGCGGCGATAGAAGCTAAAAGCCATGTCTGGAGCACCTCATGCGACACGGTTTTCGGCGTACAGAGAACGGTTTTTCTTATCATGGGTTCAAACAACAGCTTTAAGTGCGAATTTTCTCCATGATTTTTAACAGTGCAGTCTGTTCCACCACATGCAAAAAGCAACAACACAGTCGGCACAGAACTCAGGCGAGATGCAGCATGGAAGGTGAATAACGACTCGCCAATTTCTCTCGGCGTGACGGCCCGACCTGACGGCCCGACCTGACGGCCCGACCTGGCACCAGGCGGCATCCCTCACGTGGAGGCGGCCTGCCGCAAATGCCCGCCAGCGGCGTTCCGGTGCCGCCAGTGTGCCAGTCCAACTCGACATTCATTTTTTGCGGGGCGGGTAATTCGAGAGGGGCCCGCTACCTCCACCTTGCGGCACAATTACAGGCCGGCCAGTTCATCACCCCCCCTCCCCCTCTTCCCCACTCCCCGCGGCCAAGCTGTCGGCGCGCCAAATCCCTCACCTCACCTCACAAAACTTCTTTCATTCGAGTTGCGCAAACAATTTTAATTGTAAAGCCGGGATTACAATTCCGCGCCCCGCCGCCCCGCCGGCACCCGTCCGTCCGCCGGTCAAAGGCGGCCAGGGCGGCCAGCCAGGGCCGCGGCGCTTAGGCAAATCGCCGGCGCCACGTCGCTCTCGGAACCAACTCGGCGGAGAAAAAACAAAAAGACAAGAAAAACGGCCGCGCTGCCGGTATTCGAAGACGGGGCCGTTTCAATTACAGCCACATGCGCCCCGCCTCGGCCCCGCCGCGCGTCAGCGAAGGCGTTCCCGGGCGAGGGGGCTGCGGGAGGAGGGGGGGGGGAGCCTTCGCGGCTGGGACAAGGTGCGTGACACCACCTAAGTAATTCCTCTCCGTGGCGCGAGCGGGCTTGTGGCTGGGGGAGGGGGGGGGGGCGGTTGAAGGGGTCCCATGTGTGCGCATCAGGTGAGCCCGCCGCAACGCCCCCGCGCCCCGCGCAGGTAGTCAGCACAGGTGCGCCCTGACCTACATCCGGCCATTGATTGGCACTCCGCGCCTTCTTCGGGCTGACGGCTCTGTCAGCGACACGCACACAAACACACGCACGCACACACCCACACGCACCCACACACGGACCGCAGTCATTCTTTCAGATTTATCAGATGCGGGTCAAGGAATAAATTCTGCCCGACGGGGCTTCATTACTTTTTAATTACGCGAACAAACCTGCAAACGAGGTCCACGGCGCCGCCGTTAAGAGCGCCGTGATACCATTTTGTTTTTTCGTTATTGGCTGAGCGTTAGCGAAGCCCTTGCCGTGTTTGGGGGCGCCGAAAGGCGGCTGGTCGTGCGTCTGTCCTCCGGGCGGCCGGGGGGAAGGGGCTGGGGGTGGGGGGAGGGGGGTCGTCATGAGGCTAACATTTTAGGTTTCACTGCGCCGAAACCGCTGGACCGATTGAGTTCAAATTTTGTGGGTAGTTACCTGTTAGGTAGGACTTAACTTTGCAGGTGTTAAATTTGACCCCCACCCCCTTAAACGCCCCCACCCCCCTAAAAACTATGTTGACCATTTTTTGCTTCTGTACGAGCCACATGAGGTGCTGTGCGAAAATCAATCGTTTCGGTGGGTGGAGGCAGCCTCCAAGAACGACCCCTCCAAATTTCAGCCCGATACTACTAATAGTTTTTGTCTGAGAGACTTAAATGTGATAGGACGTGGTGCCAGCATTTTGGCGTTTTGTCTGTCTGTCTGTCTGTAGCGTACACGCTCACGTTTCTCAGCAACTACAACACAAATAGTTACCAAATTTCGCATCGAACATCTCCTTAATCTCCTACAGGGGGAGTTTATCTCTGATTAACGATAAGTATCGTTTGAAATATTCAAAACATCGTTTTGACCTGTAGGTTATTCGCGTCGTTGAGTTGGCAGCAGTGAGTGGCTGACCAATTTCTCATACCTGCTGCCGCGCTTGCTAGCCGTCTGCAAGACGAGACGGCACTTCTGTAAATAAAACAAACTGAAGAGCAAAGGGGCTCAAATAGGTTCTGAGTTAGTTTTTATAACGTTCAAGAATGATTGAAACCCTTCCGGAGTGTCAACATAGGAAAATACGAAAATTGAAAGTGAGATTGGTTTGCGTGTTTCGTTCCCCTCTCCCCCTTCCCCCGTCGCAGGGGAATCTGCCTTCAGGTCAGTGCACTGTGAGTGTAGTTGTGGATTGTAAATAGAATGTTTTCTTTGCATTCCACTTTGTGCGCATCTACTGATTTTATTTGATCTGATACTATCCTTATTTTTTAAATTTCATAGTAAATCAAATCAGGTAAATTCATGAATAACTTCTGTTGAAATTGGAAGACATGTGAAATGTCTTGGTTTGACTCGGGAAATGACATTCTATTGCAATGCTGCAAGCTAACATAAATATTCTAGTTCTAACATCTATTGACTAAAAGAATCCATATATAGATGTATTTAGTGCAATAAATAATCCATCTATTTAGAGCTAACAAATTTTGAATTGATATTGGGCGCAATGAGACGATTCAGGTTTTGAGCGTTAGGTGACTTGGTAATCTGATTTAATGAGACGATTCCTCCCACTTCACCAAAATGTGTGTCCGATAACTGGAACTAAGTATTGGTAATGGTTTAAAGCTGGCTCTTTGAGCGTAAGCCCAATGCCCAATGTTAATACCATACTGTCATCTTTTACTCCAAAGATAAAATATCACGAGACATGAACAAGATAAATTATGTTGGAGTATTGAGCAACAAGTGGGCCTCTGCATTACACTTCATGAGACGATTCACTGAATTTGACAAAACTTGGTCTCCGTCGAATGCTTCAGATCAGCCTGCCCTAAACTGAGTCACTTCATATAAACTATGATCACATATTCCAGTCTATATTATTTAATTCACTTGTTTGAAATGAAAGAATGACAAAAGGCTTCTCAAATATAACTAATAAACTTGTGAATTCATTAGTTTGAAGAAAAAGCTATATCGAATAGTGACTCAAGCAGACAAGAAGTCAATTAAGCGATTCAATGCTGGCAATGGAATGTTACTCGACTGAAGGAATCGCATTGGTGTGGCATTAGGGAATTGGTGACGACTGTTGTAATAATTTAATCCTACCACATAACATAGTGTTCCCTTGTTCATACTCTCCCGCTGTATATATTTCTCATACCATGTAAATAGAGTAAGTAGTTAATTATCATAGTCACCGCCTGTAATACTTGTACATGCATCACTGCACTCTAACAGTGCACCCGGAAACTGGACTCCAGCCATCTTGATAAAAATAAAAAGACTCTTCACTTCCTCTCCAGTATTCGCTGTGTGTAGATGTGTTACTCTTGCCCTGATCCTTATCGCTCATCATCCATCAAACCGAAAGTAGAGAACTATCAAATAACTACAACAACGACAAAGGGTGATCCATGAAGACCAACCCAGACCCGTACATTACCCATAATTAACCAATTTTATATCAATACGTTTCAATTGAATCTAATATTGATTCTTGCAGTTTTTAGGGGTGCTGATCATGAAAACCACTTCCATTTCTCTACTCCAGACTTGTATTTTCATCCCAAATTAGGTCATTTTGGACCAAACTTTTCAAATCGAGTTTTATATTGTTTCCTGCAGTTTTTGGTGTGCTAAACTCAAAAATGACCTCCAAATTTTTCCCAGACTCACGCTTTACCTAATTTTGACCAATTTTGGACCAAAATTTTTGAATTGAGTTTGATGTTGATTCCAACAGTTTTTTGTGTTCTGATAACGAAAATCACCCCCATTTCGACTCCAGACTTATATTTTCATCCCAAATTAGGTCATTTTGGACCAAAATTTTCAAATCGAGTTTTATATTGTTTCCTGCAGTTTTTGGCGTGCTGAACTCAAAAATGACCTCCAAATTTTTCCCAGACTCACGCATTACCGAATTTTGATCAATTTTGGACCAAAATTTCGGAATCGAGTTTGACGTTGATCTCAACATTTTTTTGTGTGCTGATAACGAAAATCACTTCCAGTTATACCCCAGACCTACATTTCACTCAATATGAGCCCACAAACTGCGCATTTCGTCTACTTAAGCAAAGTCCGAAGTGCACAAACTCGCATCGCTCAGCCACACTACGCGCCCACTCTAAACGGCGCGTACCCCTAGTTTATATTCGGGAGGAAAAACGGCGCGGGGTGGTGCGGCGGAGAGGACTTTGGGGTGCCGCGACGCCGACGAGGACGGCATTTAAAAGCACAGTGTGCCAAGCCAATCGCGGTGCTCGGAATGAAGATCTCTCTCGAGTCGCACTGCGGACGTCGTCGTGGTGGTCGTCTCGGTGGCCGTGATGCCGGACGGACGGCCGTTTTATGCGTGTTGGGCCAACCTTTTACACCGCGACGCCGAGACGCCGCGACGCCGAGGCGTCCAAAGCGGAGACACACAAACTTCCCCGCGGGGAGTGATCCAGGGCGGCGGTTAGGTCCGCAAGGTTGGCTGCCGCCGCGGCCGCCTCCGCCGAATCCGATCCTAATTTGGCGCGGAACTCGGCATTCCGTTCCGGTCGCAAGTGCGCAGTAAAGTGGCGCCGTAAAGGAGTAATTACTCGGCAGATGGGCTGCGTTACGTCAGGCTTACGTCAGGATGACGTCACGCGGCGTTACGTCATGGAGTCGCGTCGCGGGGTCACGCCGCCGTCGAGTCAGTGAAGTGGCCCGCTGCACGGGACAACCCGCTCCGGTTAATGATACCCTGCTGGGAGGACGGAAGCAGTGGCGTCTTCTCCGGTAGCAAAGCGACTTCTTCACAGTCCACGCGATCCACTGAGAATCAAACTGTTCCACGTAAATCAAAATTACAAGTTTTGAGATCTTTTGGTGTCCTCGGTGGCACACTGTACACGCGGAGCGGTGACCACCTCCATGCAACCATCCTCTTTCCAGTGGTGCCCCCGCCGTGACGGGGCTGTCACAGTGGCGTGACGAATCGGGCCGCAGCACCATGCGGTGTGTTACGGAGCCGGTCCAGGATGTTCCCCGGAAGCGGGGCGCGGCGGGCCGGATGTACAAGCGAGGGGCGGGGCGGCGAGCAGGGTGGCCGACGGAGGCAGCCGGGCAGTCTCGGTGAGGGGGGCGGCAACTCGCGGCGCTTCGTCTTAAACGGTCGGGGTGATGAGTAGGCCAGCGACAGGGCGGTTCGCGCGGCGTTGACGTGCACCATGATCGAGCGGCGCGGCCTGCCGGGCCTGGAAGGCCTGCCAGGGCCACGCCACCCAAGGCCTTGGCCGCACCGTGACCACGCGCCTGCCGTGGCTATCAAGTAACTCGACACATGATGCATGGTCCCGGTGTGCTTTGAGGGCCACGGCCACACGGCACCGCGCACCGCGTGCTGCCGACTCTCTCGCACGCACGGGCTGCCGGTGCCGCCGCTAGCTAGCTGCCGCGGCCCCGGGGGAAGGCCCACCCAACATCATGCGTAAATCTCCAGGCCCCGCGGAGCAATAGCTCAGTCAACAGGAGGGGCGCTGCGCGCAGCGCGCACGTCGACTGGTGCGTGGAGCGGAGCGCGCCGAGTTCGACTGGCACTTTGTTGTTGTTGCTGCTGCTGCTTCATCCCAGGGCGGGATCCTCGGGGCGGCGATGAGCAGGCGGAGAAGGACACGACGCAGGCCGCGTAATGCCCTTTCGATATTGGCTCCCCCTCCCGCCCCCCTCGATACCAAAAGCACCATTCTCATTTCCTTGGCGCTGTTTCACGCGGCGGGGTGGGGTGCGGAGGGGTGCGGTGGGGTGCGGAGGGGTGCGGTGGGGTGCGGCGGGGCGGGGTGGGGTGCGGAGGGGTGCGGTGGGGTGCGGCGGCCCCACCAAAGGAGATTTATACGCCTACCCGTGCCGCTGCATGGCGAGGGCGGCTGATAGGAAAAGTTGTGCCGGTATGATGGATGTGGCGATGTGTGCGCGGTGTGCGCGGTGTGCCCGGCCCCACGGCCCTGGGCCCCAGCCCGCCGAGTGCTTGTTGAGGCAGCCACTCTGCGCGGCTCTGCCGCTCGAGTGCTGGACACACACCGGGCCGCGTTCCTATTTTCGCACCGCGCTGCACGTGTTGCTGCGAGGCATGATCAGCAACTCCACCGCCGCCCCATTGTAGCGCGCCGACTTCATTCCAACTTGGCGTCCGCTGCCGTGTTGTAGTGTTGATTGCTAATCTGCCTCCCTTTGCCAGTTTTACTTTCGTCGCGGAACGCCCCCGAAACTTGGCCGAGGTGGCAAGAATGTCTTGAGTTATGTCGCGGCGCTGCGCCGTGGGCCCCGCCGCGGGCCCCGCCCCGCCACCGCCTTGTCGCAGTACAAACTCCCTGGCGACAGTTCCGATTTCCACCGCGGGGCGGCGGCGCGCTGTCGCCGGTAATTGCCCCATGATTTATCCCGTTCTTTCCTCGGTTCTTTCCCGAGACTCGAGAGGAGGCCAATCCCGGAGACTCCGGCGGCGATATTGTTCGGCCGCCACGGGGAACGGCGCGGCCGACGGCGCGGCCAAATTTGGACGCGTGCGAGAGAGCGCGGCGCGCGCCGCCTCGGACGCGGGGCCGCCTGACCCGAAGCACGCGAAGCACATGAACGGAGCGTCGGACGACGGGGAAGATCGCTCACCGCCGAAATTGAATAGCCCGTGTGGGGATGTGAGTTCGAGCGCAGGCTCTCGTGTGTGTGTGTGCGCGCGCGTGTGTGTGAGGGTTTCCCCGAGGGACTCCAGACCACCCCACCCCTGCCCCCTGCGTTTCCCTTTCCCATCACCGACGCTTCAACGGGCGGCTAACGTTCTTATAAAATCTCGGGGACGAGGCTGCCTGGCCTTTTCGATGTTATTTCCAGAACGCTGACGACGGCGAGATTAGGAAAACCTCGGGGCCGTGCCGGCCGTGCGCGTGCGCGGTGAGGGCGAGGAAGGAGACGCAGAGGGGGGCGGGGCGGTCGCGCTGGGCTGCGGACCCTCTCGCCTTCGGGTTGGGGACCCTGGACCCTCGGGTTGTAGCGGTCGAATTTACGAGGGCATGATGCACGCTGCAGTGGCCGGAGCGTGGCGGGGCGAGGCGGGGCGTGGCGGGGCGTGGCGGGGCGGGGCGGGGCGGGGTGGGGCGGGGCGAGGCGTGGCTCAAGGCAAGCCTCCTCCCCGACCGCTATCAGGCCAGAGACATAGGGGCGCCACCATCGAAAGGGATGCTAAAGATGTCGAGGCCTTCGTGCGATTACGGCCGGCCGGAAAGAAAAAAAAATATTCATAAGAAATAAAACGGGCGAAAAAAATAAAATAATAATAAAAGGGCGCGGCAGAACGCACAGCGTCCGCCCACTTGTGTTTTTCTTTTTGTTTGCGGTGCTTGATTCCGCCCGGCTTAATGGGCTGAACAGCACACCTGGCCCGACCCGGCCGGCCTGCCCCCAAAGCCGCCCCGCCGCCCACCGTGCGCCCCCATCCGGCAGCACCGAGGCGCCCCCTTCCGGCCTCCTCTCCAAAATCCCAAATCACATCTCCTTCTCCGGACCATTAAAGGCGGGAGCAAGTTGTCCCAGCAGACCACTAGGGGTGCCCGGCCGAGCCCCGGGCATGGCTCGACTCCAGCCGGCCCGCCCACCAACCCCGCAGCGGACGGCGTGCGGACGGCTGCCCCGCGCCACCTGGTCGGCTGAGCCTCTCAATATAATTCGAGGGCGGCAGGGCGGCGGCACTGAAGACTGATTCCAACAGTCGCTTTCGTCGCTCTGTCTGTCTCGCACCCACACGGGACGACCCGTGAGTGCGAGAGAGACAGAGTGACTCTAGGAATCAGTCGGTGCTCATGGCTGAGCACGGCGTGTCGCAGAAACAGCCCTCGGCTCCCGCGTGACCGATCGGACCAACGGGCTGGCATAGCGCGTGCTCACTCGCGGCGAAGCGGGCGAAGCGGGCGAAGCGGGCGAAGCGGGCGAAGCGGGCGAAGCGGGCGAAGCGGGCGAAGCGGGCGAAGCGGGCGAAGCGGGCGAAGCGGGCGAAGCGGGCGAAGCGGGCGAAGCGGGCGAAGCGGGCGAAGCGGGCGAAGCGGGCGAAGCGGGCGAAGCGGGCGAAGCGGGCGAAGCGGGCGAAGCGGGCGAAGCGGGCGAAGCGGGCGAAGCGGGCGAAGCGGGCGAAGCGGGCGAAGCGGGCGAAGAGGGCGAAGCGCACGCCTCGCCGACGACACAGGCCAGTCGGTTAATCGCGGACCGATTGGGACTCCGCGGCTTAAATGGGCTACACTGCGTGAATCAACAACACAAAAGGGATTGAAAAGAAAATGAATAAATACCAATATGGTGCGGCTTGCTTTCGGCCGGGCCACGCCAAGGCAGAGGGAGGACACTCGGCGCACAAAAGGCGCTCTTCTCTCCGCCTCCGTTCCGCGCGCGAGTTTTATGTATATTTATTGCGCACATTCGGGCGGCATGCATGAATGTGGTTCGGCAAGTTTACCGCCTGAGCGGCCATAACCACGAGCTTTTTCCGTCCGTCACGGCGGCTGGTTTGGGGGGGGGGGGAGTCAAGTGGGGGCCTTGTTGGGCCGCGAGGGGCAATATGCCTTGGCTGCCCGGCCGAGGGGGCCGGCCGCCCAGCAGGCAGCCCCACGGCAGGCGACCGCGCAGGGGGTCAACCACACGAAATCATTGCAGTCTTTGGGAGCGGGGTGGGGCCTTCCTCCGTAAAGCCTAGCTCGGTTCCGGTGGGGGGGAGGGGGGGGGGGACGCACGGGGTACAAGTTTGCTCTCGGAAGCCGCGCGCGGCGCGCAGAGCGTCCCCACTGCGGCACCGGCCGGATGCTGCGATGGGGAGGGGGATCTGCTACACACCACTGCGGAGAAAAAGCGGCGCGGCTAGACAAGGAATCTGGCGTGCTTCTAGGTCCCATGGTTAATTACAAGGGATAATGAACAGCCGGAGCGTGGTTGGGGAGGGGGAGGGGGGCGGAGCGCGCAAAATGGCAAAAGAATACAGATGAATTCCGTGCCGGAACGCGGGCCAGCGCGCCAGCCAGAGCCCTTGGGGCTGCACGTGCGGGGCCAGCCCGGGCCGGGCAGTTAAATAGGTCGCGAATCAAACACGCGCCAATGGGTTCCTCGGAGGGCAGTCCGACCATCATCGGGTATCATCGGGTACCATCGCGTTTTCCATTGAGTCCCGTTCCGGGGATTTGGCGCCTGAAACATCCTGATGGCAGCGCAACCAGAGAGACTGACCCTCTGGCCCACTTTGAAGGACGGCGGCAGCATGCTGGTCCTGGACATTCTCTCACCCGCACCCCCGTGCGACGCCGCGGTGGGAGAGACAGAGCGACGACAGCACTGTAGGGAATCCGTCCGCCGGTAACGGCGACAGGTAACGACCCCACGAAGGCGATCCGGCCCAATTAGTCCGCGGGGACGACGCGGGCCTCGCCGCCCTTCCCGCACGTGCTGCGGCGCGCTGAGCAAGGCGTCCAAGAGGGCGGCCAGCGCGGCCAAGATGCCCTGGAAGCCCGCCAAATCTGACGCCCAATTGGCCGGCGATTGCCCCGGCGACAGGACATCAGAGACCGGCTGGGGGCTCGTTTCGAGCAGCGCCTTCGTCGCGCTGTCTCCGTCGCACTCACGGCGTGGTCCACGGGGGCGCGAGAGAGACAGCGGGCTCTTCGGAACCAGCCCACGGGCCGGCCTCGCCCGGCTTGACCTGGGGGAGGGGGCATTACCGCCCCCCCTCCCCCCCCCCCCCCCCCGGCTTCAAGCTTCATTTGGAGATCACGGGTGGGCGTCCGGCTGCGCGTTCGGTAGCCTCGCACAAAGCCGCCGGGCTTTGGACCTTCAGCTTTTTGCTTCCGCCCTTATTTTGTTTTTATTTCCCGACCGCGCTGCCGCCGCGCTGCCGGCCGACCCGCCCTCTTCCATAATGGAGCGACTGGCGAGTATTTAGCCACAGGTGCGCCGTGAAAAGGGTAGTTCGCACTCTCGCCGGCCACGGCAGCCTGCCCTGCCACGTCCTTTGTTCGTACTCACCAGGAAGATTCTTCCAGATTCTTCGTTCCGAAAATGCGCCCCAACACCTGCCGCGGTTTCCTCGCCGTGACGCGTCGCTCCGAAAGAGACTTCGGGAGGAAGGAAAACGGCTTTTGACTATAATAAATCGGCGGGAGTGCTCTCCGCCGCTTCGGCCTTCGGCCTGGCTCGGCGCGCTCCTTCGGCACGCACAGCAACAACTCGTCGAGGACCTCGGCGCCCTCGGCGGGCGAGTCGACTTGGCCGCGCCGCCTCCGACTTTCGAGTGCAGAAGGAAGAAGTCAGGCGGCGGCGCCACGGCGGCGCAGGTCCACAAGGGCGTGACGAGCGATAACGCACACCGCACAGCACAGCGCCTCCCAAAGCCGCCTCTGGACAGTGTTTCGACCTAGGCTGAAATATCTAACCGATGGTCGCAAGGGTTGCCAACCCCAAACATCCTATCAGGCGGTATCTGTCCTTCTCCATGGAAGCAGCCTTTCGGTGCGGCGAGGTTGGCAACCCGTCCGACTCACCCATCGTTGGGAATGTCGGCCTCGGCGACGCTGCGTCCACACCCTTGCAGCGCGGCCCAGCGCAGACACGGGAGTGCACTTAGACAATTGCGGCGCCGTGTCATCGCGGGCGGCTCCTTTGCGCGTGCCACCGCACGCCACCGCACGCACGCCGACATGTCCTGCACGCGCGGCGGGGCGGCGGCGGCAGGGCCGGGGCGTCAAAGGAGAGGCAACTCCAGAATCGAATCAGGCTGCCGTGCCGTGTCCGCGCAGTGCCGCCACAGTGTGCCACAGCGCACCCTCCGGCCCCCGGGCGCTGTCTTTGTGCACATCGCTGTGCTTGCCCTCGCGTGCGTGTGTGCGTGCGAGAGTGAGAGGCGGACCGAAGCCACCGGCTTGAGGTGCGGCTAATGCTGCGCCGTGCCACGCCGTGCCACGACGTACGCTGTGCCACGCCGTGCTACGCCGTGCTACGCCAACCCCAACGACCCGCGACGCCACAGCGCCGCTGCAGGGGTGCCGGCCCGGGGCCTCGTTACTCCACAAGGAGAAAAAGAGAAAAAGCCTTGGCGCCTTCGAACCGAGGACTGCAACGTGGCAAGGCAACGTCGCCGAATTTTCAGAGTGGGTCACCGCCGCGCCGTTCCGCGCGCCGCCACACGTGAGTGCGAGTGCGACAGACGCCCTAAAAATTACAACGAACGGCGGTGCGCTCGCGGCCGGCGCAGTGAGTTCACGGGAAATCGCGCTTACTCGGCTCCACGCCCCGCCCCGCCCCGTCAGCGACGAGGGAGGGCGGAGGGCCGCATTATCGAGTCTCCTCCCCTCGTGCATACCACCCCATCCATCACTCTTTATCTCTCTGTTTTCACCTTTTATAATCTCGTATCATTTCTCGCTCCTCTTGTGGCCCTCTCCGGTGCCGATTCAGACACACACACACACACACACACACACACACACACACACACACACACACACACACACACACACACACACACACTCGAAGGCGCGTGCGACGAATTTCTCCCTTCCTCGGTCCTCGATCTTCCCTGCCCCCTGTTCCACCACGGTTCGGCCTCCGACCTCCATTCAGAACATATACTGCCGCAGCTCCTCGAGTCCCCGTCGCCGCCGTCCCCGTTCTACCTATTCACGTCCACGACGCGGCGACGCGCGGCGACGTCCCGCCCTTCCCCCTGCTGAGCCTTAAAAACAACAGACGAGGCCAGGGAATAAAACAAGTTTGTAGGGCCCTAAATCCTGGAATGAACATAACATGTCGACCCTCCGCCACCTCGGCTGGGCTCGGCCGCCCTATGGCCTTCTTCCTCTGGCACGCCTGCAGGGAGGAGACGGCGTGCTGCGTGTCCCCGCGCGTCACGACGCGTCACGGCGCGTCACGCGGCCCGGGAAGTGCCGCGCGGAGCTCCACAAAGTACCTCACAAAGAAGCACTGCCGACGCGTCGCCGCCGCGCGCACATACCTGCGAACAAACGGAGAGGGCAACGCTTAGAGAGGGGCGGTAAAATCAGCGACTGTGTGTGTGCGTCCTGTGGAACACTCGCACACATACAGACGGAGACAAAGGGCGCTGGCACGGCACTGCTTGGCGGCGGCAAGTACCATCCGAGAGGGTGGTGGCGAGCCAAGGCGCTGACTGACGCTGCGGCCCGCCGTGCGGTTTAGGCCACCAGCGTGCCTGCGGGCACCCGCGTGCTGCGGGCTGCCTACCCCGCCCTCCGCAGGCGGCGTCCCTGCTGCGCGCCGTGCAGGCCGACGTCACCCTGGTATTGGTTCGGGCCGCCGGCAGGGCGGCAGCCACGCCGATGTGCGGTATAAATCAAGGGTGCCAGGCTGGGCGGCGCGGTGAGCGCGCAGTGGGACTCGTTTCATTCGGCGTGTCAAACTTGGGAGCGCGCGGCGTGATTGGAAAACGTATCCCGCAAGGCGTGCCCCGCAAAAGTTGAATACTGGAGTTGTGTGTTACTGGCTGAGCGCTCCCCTGGCGGCCTCGCTGGCGGCGGGCCCGAGCCCGGCGGCCACGGCCACCCCACCGGACATGCATTTCCATTCCGCGTTCGATGTTTCACTTAATGCACCGCGCAACCGCCGGCCACCTGACATCCATTAGAATGATGGCACGGAAGGACGAACGGACGGACAGACGGGCAGGCAGCCAGGCAGCGTCCAGGCAGCGATACCCGAGTGTCCGCCGCACACTTGCCGGACAGACGGGCTTCCAAATTGAAACGGCCGCCCCGTGTAACCGAGGCTTCGGCCTCACAGCTGCTCCAGGCGACGCCGTGCCCGACGCCGTGCCCGACGCCGTGCCCGACGCCGTGCCCGACGCCGTGCCCGACGCCGTGCCCGACGCCCTGCCCGAGGCGCCCAAGGCCGCTCGCCTCGCCTCCTCGATGGATGGCAGCAAGTTGTTGTCGCGGCGGTCCACTCGTACCTCCCTTATCGGAGAGCTGCCGCATTTGTCCCCGCTACGCTTCGACGGCGGGGCCTGGGCCTGCCCGTCCGGACCCCTTGACCCCCGCCGGGCAGGCCGGCACGCCGCGGCACGCCGCCCAGGGCGTGTCACGGGCTTGTGTCTTTCCACGCAGAGAGCGAGGCACACAATCTACCAACTAATTACAGCAACTCTGGGCTCGGGCAAGCGCGCGCGCGCACGTGTGTGTGTGTGTGTGTGTGTGGTGTGTGTGTGTGTGTGTGTGTGTGTGTGGCTGTCGCCATGGCAACTACTGCACGGCTCGCATAGCAGCAAGGGTAGAGGCAGGCTTCCGTCAAGGCCGTCAACTTTTTCTCCTCTTTTCTCTTCCCGCGCTTTTTTGTCTCCTGTTGAGGTGTGTACTGCTGCCAGCCGGGAGTCCATTCAGAGACAAAAAGACGACAACAAAGCGGGGTGAAGCGGGGTGAAGCGGCGGGGCCTTGTGGAGCAGGAGTAGGTCACGAGGTAACGCAAATAGAGGCAAGAAACGCGGATCGGGGAGGCAATCGTAAAACAATCACGTCTCCCTGCGCCTTGGCCGCCTCCCTAGGCACACACACGCACACACACACACACACACACACACACGTGGACGGCATGGAAAGCGCGACAGTGTATGGCAGCCTCCTCTTTTTGGGGTTCGTGCGCAGCCCAGACACAATAAGGTACTGTACCTCTGCACGGCCCGTCCGTCCTGCAGCACGCTGCGAGCGACCTCGTGAAATATTCATCCCCGTGGCGCCGGGCGGGCCGCGCCGGTCGTGGGCAGCCGCCGACTACGGGACTACGGGGTCATCCAAAAGGATTCGCGTCGCGGTCTGGCCTCCACTTCCGCTGCTGCGCCGCCACGCCGCTACCGGTCACCGAGGACCAACTTTCCGTCCCAGTTCTTGTTCCCCCAACGAGATGAGGCGGAGCGCTGCTTTACGTACCGTAACCGCACACGCGAGGGTGGGCGGGCGGGTAGCTCGAGGGGCACGGCCAAAAAGTCCTCGGGACACAACGAAACACAGCAAAAGACGGGCTGTGCGGCTTCATTCGGTTCGCGAGGCGAGGGGTTTTCTGCGTCCGTTCTTTCAGAAATAACCTGGGTCAGTCCGACAGGCGGACGTTCAGATGGACGGAGCCAGTCGCGCGTGAGCTGATACCACCTGCATAAATTAAATCGCCGTGAGTCTCGTGATGTGCCACGACGTTAGGCAGCACGCCAGCATCACGCGCTGGAGGCTGGACTGGAGCCGCCTGGAGGGCGAGGGGCTCTAATTCCAATCTAAACTTGCATGGAGGGGCCCCGGCCTGGCCTCGGCCTCGCCTCGCCCGGAGTGGGACGGACCCCACAAAGCCTGGGACCACCGGGACCAGGGTGGCCGTCTTCAGGAACGCTATCCGGCCTCGGCGCCGCTGACGCGGTCGCTGGTGGTCGCTGGCGGTCGCCACACGCAGGGCTGGCTCCTGTCCCAAACGCACCCCGCCAGGAACGTCCTCGAGATTGAAATTCACATCGAGTTGTGGCAGTTCGGTTATGGTGACAGAGGAATTAAGTTTAGGCGACCTCTGCGGCTGTAGCGAGAATGGGGGCCACCGCTTCGTCACACGCGGCAGAACTCGTGCCAAACTGAGGCCCACTGCAAAGTGCGTCACCCAGAAATCAGCATATCCAGCCCGCCGACGAAGGCGCCATCAAGGACGTCCGATTGAGTCGTTGAATGTGTCGGGCCTCCCACTGCCCTAAACACTTTACAGGATCATCTCCCCGAAGTCATAAACCGTGAAAAATAGTCGAGCGGATATCCGATATGATCGAAGCTCGGGAAGCGGCAAAGCGAAGAAATATGAGGAGGAAGGGATTGCTTGTCGATCGATTGGAAAAGAGAGGAGGGGGGGCGTCAAGGAGGAGGAGACAGTGGACCTCACAGTGTGCTGCAGGTGCAGTTAAATCTGCAACAGCCTTTTACGTGTATGATCTGAAAGTAAAGCATTGACACAAATTTCTTGGCACTTGCAGGCTCGCCGAGACAGCGCGGTATATTGGAAAACAGTGGGGGGCCGCAAGGGCAAACGGGGGGCCACGGGACCGGCTTATTTGGGAATGGCAGGATGGCTCCCCTCAAGCAGCGTCGTCATCGACCTGGCCAAATTTACGACCTTATAAAGGCGCTCCGAGGCGCCAGAAATGTTGCGCCGCAAATACGCGGCGAGGTGCTGATTTATTCCTGACTGGCTCTGCCACAGGCTCCGCCAAAGGCGCGACTCAATTTGCAGACACATCCACCGAAGCGGCATTTATGGACGCGGACTGCGCGCCAACCCACGCCGGTTTCGAATTTAACCTTCGCTGGGAAGCTGTGGTGCTTCGGGTTGTCTCAGCTACGAGGCAGTGCTTCGTGGGGATAAGATAACACTCCTATACGAGTAAAATCTTAAGAAGTATTTCAAGCATTTTTGGGAGGTACAAATTATCAAGTTCATGAGACGAAGAAATAGAAGTTCCGTAAATCATACACAGTATTTTCGTAGTAAACAAATGCATTGGAAAAACAATCAGTTAAACCAAGCTACTGTAGGGCCTGAAATGGAAGGAAGGGTAGTACACGATCGACACGCTTTCCAGTGCGACTGCTCGATTGGCCGAGTGGCGGAGGCCGCGGCCACGCATTACCCCGCGCGCCTCCAGCGAGGGCGCCTTCAATGAGGACTCTTACCTTCTTGCCTTCGCCGTGACTGGCTGCGTCGTTTGCCGATGCCGTTTTTGTACCGTCGCTATTGCGTCGACAGGCGCCACTCCGCGCCACTCCCTGGCCCGGCCTGAATGGAAACTCAGAAAGGTCCTCCACCTTTCCTCCCCACCGCGCCCCGCCGCGCCGCCCTGCGCCCCGAGCCTCTCCCGCCTCTTTACAGGACGGCTCATAATGGTCGGGGCGACGAGAGTCGCTGGGCGCTGGGGCGCGCTGGGGCGGAGTGAAAGGCACCACTGCTTTTAGCGCCATGGCGTGCCAGCACTCCACTGTGTAATGCATTCCGCGATACAAATCCGGTGCAGGCGAGACGGGCGAGACGCGGGATGGCTTTCCAATAGGACTCGGCGATACTCCTTGCCCGTGACCCAGCGGTAATGGCCGACATTTGATACCGCGCGACATGCGAGACGCGGCGGCTGATGGCTGCACGCCAAGGGGAATCCATACCGCGCGAGGCCGGCCCGAACAAAGCACACTCGCGAAGCGACACCGCCGCTATCTTTTGCAGTGGCTTCGAGGAAAGGCGACGCAGGGTCTCCTGCCTTCTCGCCGTATAAAAAGAGTCGCGAGATTAAAGGGCATTCCTCACTGTCTGGGCGCACCTTGGTCCGCGCGTGCACCGCGTGCGGCCCGCCGCCCTCTGTTGACAAATCCTGCGCGATCACAACCCTGTTGTTTCCTCCGCCTGCCGTGCCCCTCCCCCTTCCCAGGCCCGCCTGCCGCACTTGGCAGGAAAGACGAGGGCGATCTGCGACGCACACGCCGCGGCGCGCCGCCCCCGTTCCCGGGGGAAACACATCGGGTGTCGCGCGGCCAGGGCCAGGACCAGGGTGCGACAAATGGATCCATATCCGGTACTCGCGTCAAAATTTGCAGGAATGAAGGCATGTGTGTAAGGTAATGTGAGCGCGACGAATAAAAACATTCCGGCACTCACACAAAATAACAACGTTTCCCAGGAGGTGGTGTGAGCTTGTTTGAAAGAAAAGGACGAAACGTGTATACGGACCAACAATAATGGACGGTACTTCCAAACATGTAATTTAGCACTGGCTGGTGTGTTTTTGTTTTTCAGCAGCGTATCACAGCAGGGTGCCCTCGTGACCCTCATTTAGCGCGCAAGCCCCGGGCCACACAGCCAGCGTTATTCCGAAACCTGCTTTAGGCCCGCACGTGCTCTGCGAAAGCGCGCGTGCGTAGGCACTGCGTAGGCACGCCACGCGGACATGTTTATGGTCCGTCCCATTTGGCCCTGTCCGTGGCCTCCAGTCAGCCTCCAGCTCCGTCTCGACGCACTGCCCGCCGAACAAGGGCTACCTGCTGCGAGCGAGGCCGTCTCGGCGATGAGAGCGTCGACAGTGGCGCCTCCTAACGTCCTTAAAGGGCCGCGTCAACGGGCACGGCGAAAGGGGGGCAAAGGGCGCTCGCGCCGTCCAGAGACGAGGCGTTTTGCCTAAAGCCCGTGGACGTCGGGAAGGGGAGGCACTAACTGGTTCAAGTGGAAACGGGCGCGCGAATGGCCGAAACTTTGTCGGCGGTTTCATTTTCGTTTTATTTTCCCCGGGCCATATTGAGAAAGTCCTTGCGACCGACTGTCCATCTGAGTACTTGCTAACGACGTTGCCGTCCGCGATGCAGATGCCCCGGCGGGCGGCGCAGAGAGGCGCGGGGGATTCTCGCGGTGGAATCGCTCAGTGGCAGGCCAACTTGCCCCAAGTGTTTTACATTGAATATCTCCGTTGAGTCCTCGCGGAGCGTCGCAGAGCGTCGCGGAGAGGCTAAACACAGCCGCGGCCATTTATTTCCAGACTGTCGCTTTACACTGCCGAAACAAAGTAAGGGCGCACGCTATGCGGTGCCTCGCTCCGAGCCGAGCGGCGAAGGTGTCGAGCCGAGGCGTGCGAACGCAGGGCCGAACCGAGTCGGAAGGAGCAGCGCGGTGGGCCGATCCATCACAGCGATACGTCCGGATAATCACTCCGGGAGGAGGACGGGGATCAGGGACGGCATCGAAGGGATGATGCCGGGGGAAGGGGGCAGCAGAAGACGCCGCGCAAGATGCCACAAGGGGCGCCACGGGACGGCGCCAGACACTGTGGGTGGGGAACCAACACGAGCAGGTAAACGTGACGCCTAGGCCAGCAACTCCCGAATCACCCCCACTAAACTACCGACACCGCAGCCCGGCCGGGCCCTCCGCCGCAAGAAGATACATGCAAGTTAACAGGCACGCCGCACACTCACACAAGAACGTCTGCAGACAAAAAGCGACGACCTCTTGAAGCAAACGTGCTTTTCAGCGAACTTGCTATTTTTCAAAATCTTGAGCTTATGCAAGAGGCAAGGGTGACAACGCTGGTTATGTCACAGCGGAGAGAGAAAAACGGACCTCTGGCAGAATGGTTATAATAACAAAGTAGCTGGCGTTGCCAAAACACCACCCCCTCGCGCTATCACGGCGAATGACCTTGCCTCATTATTCAAACACGGCGAGGCGCGGCGCGAAAGCGTTCCATTTTCTCGGTCTCCACGTCGAACAGCGTTCAGCGGACAGACAAAAGGCCTTGGAGGATAAGAATTCTGGGGAACACAACCCGCATCCGATTAAACGCGGTCACAGCGCGGTACTCGGCGGTACCACCAAACACCAATTCCCGGGAGAAAAACTCGGCAAAAAAACTAGTTTCAAACTCGACAACGCACGCCTCTCATGGCGGGCCCGTCCCGTGGAAGTTATTAACGGCTGGGAAATGGGTGTTGGGATGACGAGCCGAGCGGATGAGCCCCCGAGCGCAGCCGAGCCGCCTCGAGGATCATCCCACACCGCAAGGCGCGGCGAGGCGCGGCGAGGCCCGGCCCAGACACGCGCAAAAACGGCGCCACCGGAAAAGTTGCGCAGGCACTGCAGCCCCTTGACGCGCACCGCACCCGCCTTTCGTCGGTCTTGAAAATCACGGTACGGCTGGCGCTCCTCGCCGCGTCGAGCGCACACGCGTCAGTGGTTCCGGATTCAGTTTTGAAATTGCGCCGCCATGCCACCGACAACACCAACTCGGCAAAAATACCGAAATCCAGGGCGGTCTTCCTATTTCTCGCCGGCGGGCCTCCACGATTGGCGCCTTATACAAAACTTGGCCCGCTTTGGACGATGCAAGGAGCGGGCGCCCCGGGCCCGGCGAAGCGGCGGGGCCGGGCCGAGGCCGGGCCGAGACCGGGCTGTGAGGCCGTCAGACACTTTGGTCGCCGGGAGCAGTTCGCCGCACCCCCCGCGGATAGGTTCCGAATTGTGGCGATACGCGCCGCGGCTCAAAGGGAGCAAACAGTGCGAAGAACGTGGTGCTGAGCCGCGAGGGGCGGGGCCAGGCGAAGCGGGACAGAGCAAGGCCCCAAATTATAATCATCCGCCTCTCTTTGTTGCGAGTGCCATAGGCCGCGCCATAGGCCGCGCCATAGGCCGCCATGGGTCTGCCGCCATGGGCCTGGCCGGCTGCTGCTGAAATATTCGTCGGCCGTCCGGGTTGTCAGTCGGCGCGCCGAAACCCAGTTTGCCGCCGGCCGCACTGCGCGCTAAAGGCCAAGGAGGCCCCAGACTTGGTCAAATTGACGGATGCGAGCTCCTCCGGTCCCTTCCGCCGACAACCCGTAATAGAACCACGTCGCTCCAAAGCCAAACGCGCCGAAACCCGCTCTTTTGTGAGCACCATTCCTCCTCTTGTGACGAATTAAAAAGCCCGCCGCGACCACTTGAAAACATCCCTTTTCAGTTGGCCCGGCCGCGTCCACGGATACACAGCACGCCGTTTTCGCATCCACTTCCTTTGACATTGAAATCAACAGCCTTCTGAAAGATGTCCCCAGGCCCCCAAGGCTGCGTTCGGATGGCTCCTTGCCCCGTCCTGAACCCTCTCTGAGCGCGAGCCTTTCCCGCACGCAGCCTCTCGGGCTGCTTTTTCAAACGAAACTCGAGCGGCACAGCAGGCGTGAATACAAAACTGACAGCGAGCGGCCTGCTCTAGTGGGGCTCTGGCTGTCAAACTGGAAGTCGTGTCATGCGGTCCAACAGACAGACGGACAGACCAGAAGAAGGGCAAAACACATGGCGAAACACACGGGGCATTACGCCAGATGGCTGGGATTCGAAGAGTTGGGACAGAAGGAATCAGAGAAATTCCACTGTCATATGAGTAGGCGAGTGTGTGAAGTGTACAGCAGTGTTAAAACAAACCGTCGCCGCCGAGACTTAACAGGTGTTCATTACACACGAAAGGCGAGGTCACGCGTGCGTGTGTGTGTTTGGGTGGGCGTGTCAGTCTGTGAGTGGGTTTAGGGTGGCGATGGGGCGCGGTTTGCGGGGGAGTGTTTGGTGTCACCGGTTTGTTGTCGAACTGCGGATGGCACGAGTGAGGGTGGCGGCTGAGAATACTGCCTGTAGCACAAAGCGGCAGCCGTAGTATTCGTGCACGCACATTCCAAGAGAAAAACGCCGTAGCAAATATTATTTCGGACTGTAAATCAGTGCCGTCACACCGCCAATGCCCCTTCTATCCTGCTCTCGGATTGTTTCGGGCACAATTGCGCCCGAGGGATGTTCCAGGCGGCCCCGAAGCTCCCGCCTACACCGTTTGACTTTCATCACTCATCGACTTTGGGGCGTATTTCAACTTTACAAACGATGCGGCTTTGCGGCGGCGTGCCAGCCCCAGCGCCAGGCCCCCGGTCCCGGCCTGGGGAGGCCTCGGCAGCGCAGCATTAAGGACGTGAGTCATTTCTCACCCTCACGGGCACCCGTAAGCTGGAAGCGATGCCTGACGGCAGCCATACCTCCTGACGCCGAGGGCCTTACCTGCGAATAGCCAAACACTGCGCGTTATTCGCAGAGTCGTCATCATTATTCAGCGGTGAGCACGCACCAGTCACTGCCCGGATAACATGCGTTGGGCTTGGCGGCGGGCTGGCCCGGCATCGGCACGAGTGCTGAAACGGCGGAAAAGATCTGTACAAGAGCCGCCACGCAGCACCACACCACCGCCCTGTCTGCGGTCCGGTTCGGTTCCGCGTTCGCATAAATCCAATTATTCCTGCAAATGGGACGGAATGTTCCGCTCAATTGCCGTTGCGAAAAACAAAAGAGCGTTGGCTTTGGGAAAGTGGGGGGCTGGTCGGCTGAGAGGGAGGCTCGGTTTCGGACAGCGCTGCGAGACGAACCGGTCCCATTGTCAGGGACACGAGAGGCGGCTTAAGTGGAAAACAGGACCAGCTCCCTTGCCACCCGTTGAGACCGAAGACACGATGTTCACCGGAGTGAAGCAGAGCGCAGAGGTTTGTCGCAGATACCTCCAGCCCACTCAAGCCGCTCGAGGGGTACGTGAATCCGTCAGAAGGCAGCACGAGGAAAACGGCCAGCTCAGCAGGCAGAGCAGCCCTCGATAAAACGGAAGTCAATTACCGCACCGCCCGATTGACATTGGTTCGGCGGCTTCAGTTCGGTGAATCGGTTCCGTCTGCACCAATCAGGATGAATCCATGAATAAACTTAACATAAAATATACTTCCTTCTTGAATCTCGTTACCATAAAGATACTTCAGGTAGTGCTGCGCCAAAAGAATGGATAACTTTGGGGAGCGTGAAAGGCAGCGAGGGCAAGACTGAGGCCCCAATTTTCCGCGTGCCGCACAGTGTACTGGAGAGCGAGAACTAACATTGGGTCGAGCTGGCAACCACCCCGCCCCTGCCCCGTGCCCCCGCCCCCCGTGGCCCTCGCTGCGTGCGTCAAAAGTTTGGCGGCGGAAGCGGGCCAAATCTTCTTTGTACTCCCGGCTCCTTCCAACCCTCCCGACGTCGAGCTCCGCGGATCAGACCAAACTTATCGGGAGCTTATCTCTCAGCGTCGTGCGACAATTACAAAATTCAACCAACCTGTCGGAGCGGCAGCAAACAGGGGTCCGGATATGAAAGCACTTTATTCACGTATCCTTCCCCCTTATGCGAAAACAGGAAGGGGGCGATAAAACGGCATTAAAACGAAAGAGCAGGGCTCCTGCCTCTATCCTAATACCTCACCAGTTCCCATACACGCGCGCACACACACACGCACACACTTTCACGGCAACGATTGTCCCGCGCTTATATTCGAGAGGGTCTTTGTGGAGCACTGTGAGTATGGATTACTCGGAATGCATGAAGCTTCCGGTGTAATGCCGATCATATTGCTAGTGGAAGGGAGCGAGGCGGTTCGGCAAGAAATATGTAAGAAGATTGCTCAGGTGGAATGATCCGGGACTTAGCCTTCAGAGGATCCCCCGCCCTCCGGAGGCGGGGCCTGAGGCCAGAGATTTTCTGTGCACGCTGCCAAGGACGTGCACAGGAATCCGAGAGAAGGTAGGTACTAATGTGGCAAAAAGGTGCACGTGTTTCATACATTTGTAAAAGAAGTGAGGTTAAGCCAGGACCGCTAGCAAGAAAGTTGGTAAGGTTCTATAGCATGCAGATGTCCTTATTATCACCACCATCATAAGTGCACTGCTCGGGTTGGCATGGTGTTAGAATGACTCACTTTCGCCAGCGCAAGTTGGCTGTACGAGGTAATGGTGCGAGTGCGGCCCCCTGTGGCGCCCAGAAATAGAGAGAGGAAAGTAGTGGGGTGGTCTTAGGCACCACTAGACAGGCCAGGCAGGCCACTGCCATATCGGGCTGGCGGGGCTTGTCGAGCCACTGCAATCCAACAGGTCTTTCTATCCAAGCCAGACTTTCAGACTGAAAGTGAGAACGGTGGCGGCCATTATTTTCCTGATTCCGCCTCATTGGCCGAGGATAAGGGATTTTCATTGGGAAAAGCGTAGTTCCGTTCGTGTGAGAGGGCGCGTGCGTGGGTGCGTGTGCTTGTCTAAGAGGCTGTGTTTGGACGACAAATAGCAAATGAACCCCTTGTCTAAATTAGAGCACCTTCCTTACCCTTACCCCCTGAAAGAAATCTATTTTCAGCAGAGAGGCAACCGGCGGCAGAATAGGCAACCGTTGGCATCACGGGGTAGCCTGCGCTACGACGCAGCCCCGGTCGCTGTAACTGCCGGCCGTCACCGTAAATTTCAACTCCCCTCCCCTCTTTCTCTCTTCTGCTCCCTGCGATCCTCCTCTCCTTAACGAGCGCCATACCAGGCGCAGTGCATCCAGCGTAGCGTGGGTAGGGTGTTCACGCGAAATGACCACATCATTGGCATTCTCCTGTCGACGAGCAGACGGCCGGATTGTGGAAAGGCGTCCAGAAAGCAAATTTCTCGCACCGCCGAGACATGACTTATTGACAGGCTATGACGTATCAAGCGCTATTCATCAGCGTAAACGGCAAAATAATAAAACCGACAAAAAAGTTGGAGTGAAAAATAGAACAGCACAGCGGAGGATGGTTTGTTCTTCGCAGCCCCTGCGTGGAGTTCAGACCTGGAGGGGAAGATGATGGCATTGTGAGTGCAATTGAACAAAAATATGAGACGATAACTGGGCGTGGCTTGGCGTCAACGCCATCCATCACGGGGCTCGATACCGAAATGATTTACAGCGTAGTGGGCTTTGTTTTTCCGATGCGCTTCGTTTTGTGATTCATACTCCGTGGCCTGATGGGTGCTTAAAGCATACACCAGCTTTCCCCATTTTTTAGAAAATAAATATAAAAAGAATAATTTGTTGGTTTTAGGCACATGGTTCGTCTGAACTTTGTCCCTGCAATAGGTAGCCGTGGGCTGCATGGACCGCGTCGGAAAACGTTCCCAAAACGGAATGAGGTGGAATAGGCATTGCGGCGTTTAACCCGCACAAAACGCTTCCGCGCTGCGCCATGTGCGTGAGACAGGGGCCGCGGGGAGGGGAGCAGGGGGACAATTTGTGGCGTCACTAAAACAGAAATTCTTAACCGTCGCCGCACTCCATTTTAGCTTCCCTGGTAACAGCGCGGCGTGGCGGGGCGTCGCGGCGACAGCCGAGACAAAAGCTGTTGGCCCCGCCTCGGGATTTACAAGATCAACACGAGAAGGGCCTTGGCGGCGGCAGGCCCTGGAGGGCCAGCAGGGCACACGCTATCAGCCCAGCCAGGCGACACCGGGCACAGCGCCGCGGCCCGAACTGCATCCCCTTTCACGGACGATTTAAAACAGGAAGGTGGCCGCACAGCGTGCCGTCCAGGGCGGGATGGCCGTCTGGAGCGGGCCGTGGCGCCCCCGCTGGGAAACAACACCGTCACACACTGCCCGGCCGTGCCTTGCCTGGCAGCCCTCCAAGGTTCCGGAGAGGAGCCTGACACGCCTGACTCGTCCTTGCGGGGTCCCTTTATTTTCAGCCCCCTGCCAATTCCACCGCCATGGCGCGCTACCACGGCCTTAGCACCACCCCCTTTGCACGGAAGAATCAATTCCATTTGCTCCGGCCGTTCCGCGAGATTGGCGCCGTGCGGTGTCGCGACACTGTCGTCTGCCGCGCTGTCGGCTGGTCAACCCGTCCGACATGAGCCAGAGATCCGACTTCCATCAATGTTTCCCAGAATCGGACGGCGCTGCCGACTTACCTGGGGCGTGTGGATTCGGTCTAGCATGTCCCTCTTTTCCAGGTCGGCAAGCCCCCCTCGCTCCAAGGCTTTTCCGACCCGAATTTGACCGTCAGGGACCGACGCCTCACTAAGAGGGCCCCGGTGTTCCTGCTTTGCGCCAGGGACGCGGCACGGCCGGCAGCGCAGGCACGGTCTCCACTGGGGCTCGCCCGGTGCCCGCGGGGGGATCAGACCCACCAGGACCGCCAGGGCGGTCCGGCCGACCACCCTGCATGCCTCGCCCGTCCAGCCTTCCTCCCCTCAAACAGTTGTGTAATGAACACGGGCTGCCCATCACAAGAGCGGCGCTCTGATTGGTGGCCGGTAAATAAGAGGGCGCCCTCAACACATCTTCACGCGCACCCACACACACGGCCGCTCGCAGACACGACCTTGTAACAGGGCCGGCGTGCGTGGAATACAAGGGCTGATCGCCACCCCACCGGCCGGAGAAAGAGCTGACTGCACGGGACGGGGTGTATAGCCCGGGGAGAGAAAAGAGGGTTGGTTAGGGTTGAGCCGGGGTCAGGAGGAGAAAGTGAGGGAGGAATCCTCATCAGATCAGGCCCGGTCAGCATCGGGGAAGCACGCGGAGGCAAATAGCGTCCTTTTTAATAAAGTGCCTCTACCAAAACAAGCCGATGTCTGGCACCCTGTTGCTGCTTTGCTCGGGATGTGGCACAGACGCTTTGGCCAGGATTATTCTTTCTTTGCGGCTTTCTTTGTGTCCTTATATTGCCTGTGTAGCGTAGAGACCGATAACCAACTCGACGGATCAACAACCCTTGATTCTGGACAGCGTGCAGCGTGCTGGTGGCGCACGCCAGCCCCCGGTAACTATCCCGGCGCAACCAAACGGCGCATTGGGACTGGTTAGGACCGAGAATGGAGCGAAAAGGAAAGGGAGCGCTGGAGACGCGCGCGGCATCCACTCAGCGCCACCCCCGCCATTGTCGAAATGAAGTCGTGAAGCACCTCGCGCTCCCCTTGTTCTGCATCGAGGAAGCCGTACAGGATGCCCCTCCCCCGTCTCCTGTCCCTTTTTGTCACGGCGATAATGAGATCTGATGGAGCGGCAGGCCTGCTCCAGCGCACACGCTGTTTCTCCTCTTTTCATTCTAACTTCAAGGTCAGGCGGGCCGCGTTCTGCCGCTCGGGTGCCGCTCCAAATCAAATTCGAAGGTCGTGGCATTGTTGCCATTACGCAGGCAAGAATAACAAAGCAATAAGCACGTGTATACATACATGGATGCGGCCGAAATTGCATGCCGCGGGCAGTTCTGCCAACTTGCTTTTGTTTCGAGCGTTACGCCATTGGTTCAAGGTGACAGACCTGGGGGACACCTCTCGCCCTCTAGGAAGAGCGCGCTCGTTTTGTTGAGGGCCCTTGCTTGTCGGCAGGTAGGGCCACGGCCTCGCACGTGAGTTCCACGTGGAGGCGTCGCAGGCCCGCAAGCACCCGTGTACACGCGCACGTCCGCACGCCTGGCACGCCCTCGGCGTAAAGCCGCAACATTGTACGTCCGCGCACTCCACACCCCGAAGGCCCGCAGCCCCGCAGCCCCGAGGGCCGAAGGGCGGGAACAGGAGAGCCGGCGGGGCGTGCGGAGTCCCGCCGGCCGTGCCGGGCGCAGCGAGTTATAGAGGCCAATGGGGAAAGTTTTGTTTCGAACGAAGAGCGGGAAGGGAACCGCGGAGCCACGCGGCAAGCCCGGCAGCTGCTGCAGGACTGCAGCGCACCGCGTTCGAACCCCGCCGGCAGCAGACGCTGTGTTTCGCGTGAGTGCGGCGGCAAGCCACTAACCTCCAATTCGAAGAATTCAGAAACTGCGTTTGATCATCGAAATGGGTTCTGTTGTTTGTGACGCCTGCGGCGACCCCGCCGACACTTCGGCGATGACGGCTGCTGCCGCTGTCGCTCTCAAGGCAACGTTAATTTGGCGCGAACAAAGAATGAACGATGGGTGTGCGGCTGATTTGTCACGCGCGTGTCAGAGCACTGAAAAAAGCACATAAAAGGGCAAAAAGAGTGTCAGAGTCCAAGCCGCTGTCTCTCGCTCTGGCGCTGTGCCTTTTCTGGATAAATCACGCGACTGTACAAAATGAGTGCGTGCCAACTTTTGGTGGCCTGTCACTGCACGCTGTGAGAGTGTGTATGTTCGAGTGTCCGGAGGTTGCAAGAGACAAAGTAAGGTCAAGGTCACGGCCAAGGAAAAGCCCCATTAAGGCTTAAAAAAAGACTAGGTTAAACGTATTGGCGAGAACCAACGCAACATTTATGCAGCATATGTGTATTTTCCAAATTTTCTCTGCTCCAACACATGGTCAGATATTGATGCAATACTTATAAGTCAATAAACCTTAATGTTTGCGGGCTCTTTTGGTAAAAATTGCGCAAAGAATGCAAGCACGGTGGCCAGGGCCCATGTTGCCATTGCGCTCCAAGGGCTCAAAGTGACACCCTTGCTGCTGGACCTCTTCCGCACGGAAGGGACTCCACAGGGCGCAGTTCAGCCGTATTACCTTATTCGGAAGTGCCTTGGGAAGCCGGGCGCCGTCGGGGGGAAACAAACCGGGGGGTGAGCAGAGTAGGCAGGCTGCCCGAGGGCCCCAACCATTCCAAGACATTGTACACAGGTGCCACCTTGCAGGGCCCTTGCAGCCCGACCCGACACGACCTGAAATCGGTCCAGCCTGACGGCGCCAACGTGCATGGCCCCGCCGCTGCCACGTATCGCCAGCACAGCCAGCACAGCCAGCACAGCCGGGGCGCGGATACGGCTCTGCGGGTCTGCAGGTGTGCCCACCGGCCGGCCGCCTGCATATCGGCAAGCCGGTCTGTAACGGCCGCAGGAGTCGGCGGCGCTCGAGTCCCCCTTTTACTTCACAAAAAATATTCGGAAACGAAACCAGTACTTTATTAGTAAGGTCGGGTATGTTGACTGCGAGTGAGAGAAAATATACGTGCGGTTCACGGCATGGCAACGCCAATCAAACCACAGCGAGAAATTAATCGCCGGAGCCACAAGGTGGGCGAAACCGCCGGCGTGCTTTCGACCGCAGGGCCCGGTAAACACGCCCGCAAACACACGTTACTCACGCGTCGCAGGCCTCCAGCCGCGCAGGGTGGGTCCTCAAATCAACTTTAATTAATAAAAGGTCAAGATAAACCGGGGAAAAATAAAATGTCCTCCGCGGCCGCAGGGAGCAAAGTAGCTCGGACGAAAACAAAAATGGCCATTTGCACGCGGAGCGTTCTTGTTCATTAATAAACAAATTTCAATTACCGCGCGGAAAGGAGCGGCGCTCGGCCTCCTGAGCCGTGGCATGACCGAGGTGCCCCGGGGGCCCGGCAGGCGGGCGGCAGGCGGACGGTAGGCGGACAGCACCGCCATGTTGCTGGTTGCCTCGTTGTCCAGAAGCAGGTTCCGCGGAGAGTGACCACGCCGCGCGGTGCCGCCCTCTGTTGAGGACATCACCCACGAGTCGAGGTCACATTTAAAATTCTCTCAGACCAGAGGCGACGTGAAATTACGAGCCGAGAGCGCGGCTGGCGGACTTGGCGGCAAACTGCTAATTTCGTGAAACGTGTGTGTGTGTGTGTGTGTTTGTGTGTGTGTGTGTGTGTGTGTGTGAGAGAGAGAGAGAGAGAGAGAGAGAGAGAGAGAGAGAGAGAGAGAGAGAGAGAGAGAGCAGAGTGAGAGAGACAGAGTGAGAGAGAGAGAGAGAGAGAGAGAGAGAGAGAGAGAGAGAGAGAGAGAGAGAGAGAGAGAGAGAGAGAGAGAGAGAGAGAGAGTGTGTTTTTGTGGGTGGTGTGGGGGTTGGGAGTCAGTGCGACAAATTCGTCCAGCCCAAGGCTGAGCAACCACACCAATTCCACCTGCTTACCCCCGGCACACCATCCTTCACGCCGTTCCGGCCTTGTAGCTGGGCACTCGAAAAAAAAAAACAGAACAAGAAGAGAGACTGACGCGGGCTTCGAGTGCGTCCGCGGGGACAAAGCACGTACACACAGGTGGAAGCGTGCGCAAGCCGAGTGCCGCGAGCCCAGCGCGTGTCTATGCCCGGACATCATGCATTCTTGAAAAGGAGAAAAAACAGCCGCGCGGGGGAGGAGGAAGAGAAAGCGTGAGTTCAGGCAGAATGCCCACGGAAATGAGGTAGCACGGCCGCCCGAGAGTGAGCGCGTGTGTGAGTCTGTGTGTGTGTGTTGTCCCCTCAGTCCAGTGTAACGAGGCGGTCCCCGGTAAAAGAATCTCGAGCGAGGCCCACCCCGGGCCCAGCGGCCGGGAACGCGAAGGCGAAAACTCGCATCAAAATTAAGCTGCCTTATTAAATGGCAACACGCGTAAAGCGAGTGACGCGCTTTGCTTTTCCGCCTCTTGACTTTATTCGAAAGGGGCCGGGGCGCAGCGATGTTGCGTGGAGCAATGCGGGCGGCGAGGGCTTTCCCTCCGATACCCGCTGCCGCGCCGCTGCCCCGCTGCTCGTGTCAACGCGGACAGTGAAAGCCACTCCGCGACGCCCACCTTGCAAGGCCGAAGGGTCGTTGCTAGCGCGACGTCCTGATCGGTTCTCAATACCGGCACGGATAACAGAGCCGCAGCAGTCAGCGGCTCCCATTTCGCCACTGCCGAATTGAGATCGATACCTCCTAGCGACAGGCACGTACTTTGGGCACGCTTCTCAAAACTCACGTACTTTCGGCGTGTGCAAGAACACGCAGTTTCGCCATTGCTAGTCAAAAGCACGCAGTTTCCGCATTTTCGTCTGGCGGGCACGGAAAGCATTGGGTATTTTCATGGTTTGGCTAGTGAGACAGTCAAAGTCACCTAATAACCTCAAAACGGTTTCGAGTGATCTGCATTGAAATATTACAGGAAGTTGGAGGTTAAAGGTGGGCAATATTAGACAGATCGTTCCCGAACCGTTTTGAGGTTATTAATGGGACTAGTGACTGTACCTCACTAGCCCAACCATGAAAAATACCAAAATGCATTTCCGTGCCGCCAGGACGAAATGCGGAAACTGCGTGCTTTGACACAAATGGCGAAACTGCGTGTTGTTGCAAGCTGCCGAAAGTACGTGAGTTTTGAGAAGCGTGCCCGAAGTACGTGTCTGTTGCTAGGAGGTATCGAGATATTGACAGCGGGACGCCGATACTCGGATTTTCTAATACGAAATTATTTTTGGCGTTGCAGGAAGGCCATCTCCCGGCAGTCAGTCTTAGCGTCCGATTCGCTGTGCGGCGTAGGAACGGCAAACCAAGAGCTGTCACAAAGAGACAAATTCAAACGTAGTTGAGGCACTCTCCTCGGTCTCCTGCTGCAGACTTTCCCGCTCAATTTTAAACGAATGCGGTTCAAATATCTAAAGGGCTGTTCAATTGTTTGTTGAATTTTAGGGCTGGACTATCGTCTGAACACAGTTACCACTGCACTGCCCAGAAAGGTCGCGGCGAACTGACGGCGGGCTTAAGGGCCGTCGACGTCCCTGTGTGTGTGTGTTTGGTGTGTGTGGTGAGTGGGGGGAGGATAGAACGCGTGTTGGTATGTGTATGTGGGGCACCGTGTCTGTCTCCATATGCCTGCCCCGCCGAGCATGATTCCCTAATGACCAGGGACACGCCGGCTACTCCGTCATCCCACTCCATCAGGGCGAGTCGCGTAGCGGCAGTCCCGCCAGAGATCACAGTCCTGTGATAGAGCCGGGCCGGCGGGCCGGCACACAGAGAATCGGAAAATGACTCCGGCAACAACTCTAGCGTGGCCGGAGGGACCAGAAAAAAAATCGCACGGCGGCAGCTCGTCCGTGCCGCCTCAATGAGGACGCACCTGTCAGCCAGAGGCAGCCAGCGGCAGCCAATGGTGGCACAACGCGCGCTGCCCCAGCCAATCAGGGCACACTCTGGCTAATGAGCGCAGACACGCACACACACACACACACACAAGCTCACCTGGCGCCGTAATTACTGATGAGCGAATGCAAATAATGACGTCAGCGTCTTGCTTTTTCGCGTCGTCCAAATTAGCGCGCAAGACCGAGACCGTGTTCACCAGCAGGGTTCGTTGGCGTTTTTCTATTCTTATTTATCACCCGTTGTCGCCTCATTGAATCTCTTGCCACTACTTAGCCGCCAAAGGTCGCCCAGACCGAGCTGTCACACGCAGCCTCGCGGCAACGCAGCTTCACAGAGGGCCGCTCCCGGCCGCACCCCATCTGGCCTGTTAACTCGCAAACCTTGCCAAGTGCTTTACCCGCACGCTGAACCTGAACAAAACAAATTTACCTTCCTTGGGAAAACACATTGGGTTACTTATCCTTGAACTTCAATTGCAAAACACAGGTTCCAAAAATTGATACCGTGAAAGCCTTAAACCGGCGGATTACGCTTGCACGAGTCCACTCTACCCAACCGGGCCGCTGGGTCCCTGGACCTTCTGGCCGGCCAGTAACACTGGCCACGCCGTCAGCACCGCCACCGCCTATCGGCCCATTTAATCTCGAAACACGAGCCAAAACGAGCCATTGCCACTGACCGGCCGTGCGATAGCGACACGCGTGCTGACCGCACGAGACAAATGGCGGCGTCTAGAGGCGGCTAGGGCCTGGCGGGCCTGCCGACACCCAATCCTAACCCTATTTTCCACTTGGCGAGATTTTCTCGCGTTATCTAGACCCTCCTCATCCATCCAGCGAGTGGTGGTGGCGCGGCGTGGCACGGCGTGGCGTCAGCCCGATGAAGATATGCATCGAAAGTCCCGGCCGGGGCAGGCAGGCGCTGCTAGGCGGGCTGCCCGGCCCAGCGGGACCCAGTTTGCCCCGCACTCCGGGGGCCAGCCAGGTCTGGCGCTGCCCAGCCCAGCCCGGGGTGTCCGAACAGATAGCTTGTGGCGCGGCCAGGCGGCCAAGGGCCTGAATTATGAGCGAGTCCGGGTGTTCCTGCTTTATGAATTCCAGAGATATAAATCAGCGGTACCGGCAAGACTCAGGTAATTGCAGCTTGCGGCCCAATCTGCCTCGCTTCCTCCAGGCCTGGGCATGCCGGCCGGCCCCCCCCCCCCCCCAGCCGCTGAAACGGGGCGGCCAGACCAGCGGGGCTGTCACCGGGGTCCGAACGACGTCCTGCATTATGCCGGACAAAGGGGAAACCTTTCGGAGTGCACTGAAAGCAGTGGCAGGTTTTCCTCCTCCTGTCCCGAAACCACCACTCCGCCACAGTAGTCCAGACGCCAGAGAACGTCCTCAAGTGGCAACGCCTGGACTGAGCTAAAGACTATATTAGGTGCTATTACGGTCGCTGCCGCCGGGGATCGTCTCCGCTTCGAAATGGGTCAAGGCTGAAAATACCTCACGAGCAATGTGGGCCAGCCGCTAGCAGCGGCAAGGTGGGCGCTGATTCAGGGCGAGCATTACTTCCTCTCAGCGCAGAATGGAGCGCCGTCACTTTCCCGGCCGCTATCAAATGGCAGCGCAGCGCTCCAAGTTTGCAGGAAACGTCGAAACGGAACACGTCGCAGCTCGGCTTACGAAAGCCGGACGAGTGCATGCAAGTGGTTTGTAGAAACGAAGAACTGGGGACAGAAGGTTTCCCCTTCCGACCGATCTGGCCGAAGACGGAAAAGAGGGCACAGAACAGACCCGCCGATGCCGCACTGTATTCATTCTTTTTCCGTGTGCCGGCTCCAGCGTCGGAATAACGCCCCACAAACGGCGCGTTCACTGCCACTCCCACGGCGTGCAATTAAAGGGATTCAAGCAGGAGGGCCCGGTGAAAGGGGCGGCAGCTCCCCCAGCGAGCGAAGCCAGGGAGTGCCACCAGGGGCCGCCACCGGCCTTATCTGGCGCACAGCCTCAGCATCCCGCGGGACGCGTTTTCAAAGTTGCAAGTCCCGCCGAACAGACCGTTATCAAGGCGCTGGCAACAACAAAAAAAGGCGCGGCGTCAATTTCAGCGTAAAACGACGGCGTTCCCGCTAAAAGCCCTACTCCCTGGGAATAGACCTGGGCACGCATGCACGCGCACAGCCCCTAACGACCGCGGCCAAACTTCATCGGGACATAATGGGTCTTGCGGCCGTGTGTTGTGAAGCGAGCGCATGCCCGCGCCAGGCCCACGCCAGGCCCTAGCCAGGCAAAAACCACGGCGTCGCAACGCCGGGCCGGGTGAGGTGGAGGCGTCTTCGTCGTCAAGCGGGCAATAACGCATTACTAATTCGATTGCCGAGATCTCATTTGGCCGGGAGATGGGATGCACGGCGGGCCGGCGAGGCTCCTGCACCCGCGCGAAACACCTCCAGCACCTCCAACACCGCGCCTCGACCCATTACGGTGCGAAACCGCATTACTTGCGTCGTTTTTCACTTTAAGTGAGTGCTGCGCCGCGCCGTTCGACCCCAAAGTGCTCACCTTGCCGTTTTATTTCGGGGGCGGTCCGCAAATTGCCTGACCGGCAGCGTGATTCGGGAGTCAGGGGTGCGGGGGGTCCGGCGCGGGCTGGAAGGCTCCACGGACCTAGCTTCTGGGCGGCCCCCTGAACGACAGGCCGTCCGCGCTGCACACGAAGACAGCGACGGCGCAACTTTCCGAATGAGATTAGCCTCTTGGCCCGCCTGGGCCAAGGCCTGGGCTCGGGGGCAGCGCGGCAGCGTGTAATGGATAATATTAGAATATTGGCAGCACAAAGCCAAAGGAGCGACGCGACGCCCATAACCACCGCCATCTCCCGGAGACAAAGGAGCAGGCCAAGGCGAGACTGCAATTTCGCCTGTCGCCAAACACCGAAATCTGCTAAAGGCTAGGGGCGTTATCATATTAAAAAGACCATTTCGGCGATATCGCTAAAAGAGGGGAGAGGGGGACACTGGACACCGCACTGCGGGCACCAGCTGTGTCCGCCGGCTCCGATCGCAGGGACAGCGCCGCGCTGCCCGGACCCCCGACGCTACATTTGTCTGGAGAGAAATGAGTCTCCAGAGTTGGGGCCGTCCCGTCCACTGCCATCCCATTTCCAGGGATGACCCTCTGCCAGCCTTCCAGCGGCAGGACCTCCCCATACAAGACCGCCCTGTCACGAAAGATTTGGCGGCAAGTTTCTGAAGACGGCGGCACCGGACGACGCCACCGCGCTACCTCCGCCCGCCCCGCCCGCCCCGCGCCGTCGAGGGTCGTTTGCATCACCCGAGAGGTGGTACAGTGCGGCCCTGCGCGGGGAACGGCACGAGGTAACTGGAGGCGAGTCGTGACGTGGTCTGCTGCACCCACACTGTTAAAACCTCTCCCAGAATTACCTTCGGTACCAATGTACATACCATTAACTTCTCAGTGCAAAGGACTCTTCCACTAATTTCAAAGTGTTTTAATTGTAAACGTGCATTTCCTCACAATTCTTTGAGAATGCGTAAAGTTCTCTTCGGCAAGGGCAACGCGGTCGCCGCCGTGTCACTATAACCAAAACGAACGGTCGGCGGGTAACCACGAGGAGAGTGGATCAGGGTTCATCTAGTCGCCGCGAGGTTTACGCGCGGTCCCCAGCGACCCACCGGCCCGGGGTGAGGATGACAAACAGGCTGCCGGCGCGTTCGCACGACCGCGCACCTCGCGCAGGATCAACGGCAGTGATCCTCTCGGAGGAGGATCGGGCGCATCAGCGCGGTCCCGGACGCGGTCCCGGACGTCCCCGGCGGACTGCAGCGCCCTCCACTGCAGCGCACCTGCTGCTCGTCCGGGTGGCGCAGGCGGCGCAGGCAGCCCGCCACGCAGAGCACTTGATACTTGGCGATGCCGCGGCCATGCCGTCTTCGAATCAAGCAGAGTGCTGGCAGACACCACCTTGCCTCCCCCACTCGGCTCTAACTCCTTCCCTGCGAGTAATTAGTGCTGGCAAGTTGGGACGACAAGTTATACCAGATTACAGGGAGGCTCTACCTGCTGGAGACTCCAGCCAGCCGCCCCGCCTGCTTGCTCCAGATGCACCGCAGTCCCCACTCCTCGTGTCTCAAATATATCCAGAATCAAAGCAAATCTACTCCCTTTCTGAGTGGATGAGTGCGCGGGACGCTGGGCAAGATCATCACCAAGAACAATGCTGCTTTGTAAAGCTCCAGCCGCCCACCTCTACGAAGCCTTTATTGTATAAGCGTATGCTAGTAATTGGAACAAAGCCAAGTCCAGACGGTCCGCATTTTATTCGTGTTTGTTATTGTCTGCTGGCACGCGGCCCCTCGCGGCCGCCGTGGAGCACGGTGTGCTGGCAGTGCTGGCACAGCCTACTGCACTGCCTGGATTACGACTGCAGCGCCACGGCGACCAGTGCGAGGAAACAGTGGGATTTAGCAGCGGCCCGTCGCGGGCTCCCAGGCACGCGGCCAGCAGTACTTACTGTAATCAGGGCGAGGTGCGACCCTGCGGCGGCCTGGAGCGGCTGGAGCGGCCTGGAGCCAGGGGCGAGGCACGCCGCGGACTTACCTGGAAACAGAAACAAAACCAAAGTTATGGCTTGGCGACGAGGCAACTTTCCAACGCACAGCAACGAGCCAAACAATGTTGTTGCTTTCCGCGCGCGGCTTCCCCGGAGGTACGCAGCCCTGTACGCAGCGCAGAGTGTTATCATTATTGGCTGGCAGCGTGCTTCGGAATGTTCGAAGATGCAGCCGACTTAGCGCGCGGGGAGCAGGGGCACTGCGGTGGGCATCACGGGAAATCGGCGAGGCCTTTGAGTGCCTCGCAAGTCGGAGAGAAGGGGAAAAAATTCTACAAAAACACAAAATAGTGCTTGACACGGCTGGAGAAGCCCCCGGCCCCCCTCCTCATGGTGGATGGAGTCTTTGTCCTCTCGCCAAGAGGTGGTGGCGGCTTTGTATGCCGCCAGGCCACGCCAGGCCGCCCGGCTGGCAAGAATGGCTGCCTGCAAAAATCCCATTTCGAACGAGGCGCTCGGGGCCGCGAGCCTGGATGGCGTCGAACGCCTGCCTGTCACATATCGCGATAAAATAGCGACCAGCGTAAAAACGGATCTCAGTAAAGCGGCGCTTGAACCCGTACTGCCATCGTAAGGACGGAGGCTGACCAAGTTCAACGTTGTAGTAAAGAAGGTCTGTAAAAACAACACAAAAATCCGTGTTGATTTTAAACCTGGAGTATAGAATAACACGAATGCTCATGGTGGTCGTGTGCGTTTTATAGTCGCACAACCTTTGGGCCTTCTTGTGACAAAGCAGGCGGGGAGAACAGACAGGGCGAAACTTTGAGCTGTCAGCCTGCCTGCAGAGAGCCTTCCCACCAGTGACCAGACTGGGGGTACTAGTGGGGGCACAGTGCGCATAGTCCCGGGTACCCAGCAGCAACGACCACAAGGACGGAGGGACGGGCCGACAGCGCGGAAGAAGGAGAGGCACTGTGTCAGTGTCCATTGTTCACGTCGTAGGGGCTGCCGGGCTGCTGCAATGCCCGGCCTGGTGTGGCCTGGCTGGGCCTGGCCGTGGCCTGCCCGCAACAATGACGCCAATGGTTCCGTCGGGCGCCACCACTGCCACCGGGAGGCGCTGCAGATAAGAACGACGGAGACGTCATCCCCGGACGGAGTCGCCGGAGTCAGGGTAATGGAGGACTGGCTGGAGGGTCGTGGCGAGGCTGACTCCGAGGATGGAGCTGCCGGTGGAGTCCGGCAAAAATAAACCGAAAAGAGGAGAAAATACCTTTTTAACCTCGGTGAGGCCAGAGAGACCGACTCAGCGCAGCTCTATTCGTACTCTGTGGAACGACTGGTGCTCCGTCGACGCCACGCACAGTCCATGATAGGTGCGTTACTACACGGATCGGGCCACTTTCCGTTCGTTTCGCCCCGTGATGGAGAGCCGGCACGGTGGCCCGCTGGCCCCTCCAGTGGGTTGGCCTTAGTAGGTGATAAATGAGTCCCTGGTCGCGATGACAGCTACACGTTGCGCCGCGTAGCGCACTGGGCGAAAGCCAGTTGCACCATTCCCCCTGATTCACAAAGGGACATACAACAGGGTGCCGCGTCACGATTTAGGTTTCGCTTCCAGTTTACAAGCCCAGTTGCGTTGTTGAGTTTAACTTGATGAGACGGCTCTGGCAGAGCAAAAACGGTTCAAGGTCAACGAGCAGGGGGAGGCAGACCCGCGCTGAGGCGCTGTAATCTTTCCCACGGCCGTGACTCGTCTATTACTCATCTCATCATCTTTTCCCCGCCACCCTGGTCCCCGCAATTTCCCCCGATTGCCCCGGATGAATGCGGGCGTCACCGCAGGCGGCACATCTATCCATAATTTCGGAGCGACTCCGAAGATTTATACACAATTTCGTTGTAGAAAACGTTGTTACACAAGGAGCGCAGTGACGTCTTGCGGTGTTTCGGGAATCAAAGACCGCAGCAGCCCAAACCGTTTCCGGGAAAAGGGCCTCACTGCTAATTGGATGCGCTGACGTGTCGCTGTGCAAAGTGGACGAGCAATGGCCGACTGTTTTGCATAATCTCCTTATTAGCTCTTGTCACAGCTTGGGCAGCGCGACACAGCGCGACACAGCCACCCCGTCCGTGGTTCCATGTCAGTCCATCAGTGTGGGGGCGTTGGCGCGCGACAAGCAAACAAAAAAGCCAGAAGCGTCGTGTTTAAATGTCCAGTTGACTGCTCATGCGTTTATTATGCAAAGCAGCATTTTTATTATCCAGCTTTCTTCTTTTCCAATTTGACCGCTGCAGTGTCGTCTCCGTTTCAGTGACTCCTTTGACAGAAGAAAGAGCCCCGGAAGAACGTGGGTTATTGTTTTTCACGGAGTACCCTTACCCTCGCCACAATCTGGGCCCTCTCGTCATAAAATACCTTGCAAGAAGAGCGAGGCGATGCACCCAGAGAGGGTCGCCGCGGCGGAACAGGGCGGGACAGGCCGGGCGTGCCGGCGGTGGCCGCAATGCGACGACGCTGCCCTCTCAAGTCCGTCTTACGAGACCGCGAAGCGGCAGCAGTGGCTGGGGCAGGGGAAGGGGGCCGCAGCGGCGCACCACCAAGAGATTTGAGCAGCATCAGGGCTTCTTGGGCTTATCCCCTTTGAAGAAATCTCCCCGCCCCCCTCTTTTCTCTCTCTCTCTCTCTCTCTCTCTCTCTCTCTCTCTCTCTCTCTCGCTCCCCTGTGTTCAAGGCGGCGGTCATGTGGCCGTCTTATTAACTGACCCGCAGTGAAAAGCTGCCAGAGGAGCCGTCCCTGTCTGCTGGAGGAGGCAGACGCACATTCGCCCCCCACACATGCCTTCTCCCCTCTCTGCCACACACGCACACACACACACACACACACACACTAGGCTTATTGATCCCTTCCCTATCTCAGGGCGGATCAAATAAGCGTACACGGTTGGCCTTGCGCGGTTCAGACGCGAGTAGGTTTGGCCCACTACAATACCCTTAGGCAAAGGGCCACCCCAAAGACCATCCCATTCCATATCTAGCGCAGCCACCGCAGTTACATGCTCCACCAAACACGCGGCAAACATTAGGTTGTTTGGGAGGGCCCCTTGTTTTTAAGGGATGTTACTTTAAAAAACAGAAACAATGTTTAAGGTAGCTGGGACGGAAGCGTTATTCCGCGAAAAAGTGTCCTTGTTATGAGAGAAAACCGTTTGACGAGCGAACCGACCGATGTGTTGGCAGAGAAAGCTTTCGAGAGCTCCGCGGCAGCATGCGGCGGCACCAGTTCCAGAGCAACTTTTGTGCCTTCTTCGTTTTGCCGAGTATCCCGGCCTCAAAACCCGGGCGTCGCTCCACGGCCAGGGCGCAGTCTACTGGCCCCTCCATTGCTTAATCGCAAATTGTGTGTCTAAGGGAATGAAGGTGCGGGAAATATGCCAATCGGGGGCGAGGCACCGGGACGAGTCAGGTCCTGGCGAGCAGGGGGCGCAGAGCCAAGCGAAATAAAAGTAAAGCGGGGCCTAATAACAAGGGGTGGGGTGGGGGCTGCGGGGGCTGCGGGGGCCGCGCGGCGCAGCCAGATTGGAGTTGGAAATTCACAACTCACTACACGCGGAGAGAGATCTGGACGTCTGGCGCGGCACTGCGCCCCCGTTCTCAGCGCCTTCGCCTACATTTCTCAATCAAGCAAGAACTCCAAAGCTAAAGCCGTGCTCCGTCAACTGGAAGCTAGCTGCACGGCCCGGGCCGAGTACGTATGATTAGAATGACGAAAACTTTCCCTTATTTTAACTTTTTTTTCCTCGTTCTGCTCGGTCTGGCGGGACGTACCCGGCGATCAGGAGAAGCGCGTCCCCTCCACCGCCCCGACTACTACACCGGCCAAGTTTCCCCTTGACGTGCAGTAAGCCGCTGCAGATAAAGACCGGGCCGCGCTCGCGGCGCGTAGTGCTCGCGGGAGTTTCCGCATCTATTTAAACACGATACACGCCCAGCAGCCGCTCCATGAATGAAATATGACGCGGGTTAAAAAGTAAAGTGGCGGCATAAGACGGCGATACAAAGTTCCGGCCATTAGGACGGCACGCCGGCCGGATGGACCGATCGCACGCCACGCGCGGCGCACGTGCAAAGTGGGTCGCGTTGCTCCGGCCAATCGGAAGTGCTTCGGGTGCGCTTTTAGAGCACCGTTCGCAACACTGTGCGGTACAGGACCGCGCTCCAGATTTAGGGTCGGCCCTTCGTGGCCACGCTAGGGCGTCCACAGTCCGCACCTGCATCGCGGTGGGCAGCGCGTTTACGGCTGGCCCCTCTGGACGCCGCGCCCGGCAGACGGCCCGAACCATTACTTTCACTTTTTGCGCGGCCCGCAGCTTGTAATAACGATAGCATAAATAAAACGCGAAAAAGGAAGAATCCGGCCGGGAGAAAGAGAGGCGTAGAGGCGCATCACTAATGCAGGCCGTGCACTGGTTGTTAGTCGCGCGCCACCCGCAGGGAACACAACGAATTAAACGAGACGACCGTGTTCGTGGCGTGCTCGAGACATGACTTATGCAGACGCGCACTGTCGAGCGTTGCAGCACATTGTGGCCCGGCCTGGGCTGGGCCGCCGCAGTGGAGCCGAGCCAGTCAGTGGGAAATCGAACGAGGTATATATGAGAAGGCTGAGGTCCCATTCCGCGGCCTTACCGCTTCCAAAGCCCCATCCCCATCGGCAGCGGGGCGGCGCGGGGCGCGGCGGCTAGAAACGGCGCATATAACCGTTATGTATGCAAGGGATCTGAATTACATTCGCATTCACAGCCAGAGCCAGCGGGCCAACGCAGTGGCGACTGCCTCTCCAAGGGCTTCGAAAAGGGGGCAGGGGGAGCTGGAGGGCGGGCCGTGGAGACTCAATAGAACTGCGCAACCCGTGGTTATGAACTGGTCATCGATTCACTTTTAACGCTGCAAAAAGGGCAGGTGAGCTCTTGCTGCCGAGCGCCGTCCGCAAAATGCCACCCACACGGATATGAAATGCGGCTAAACTTATTGCGCCAGGGTCATCCTTCACCGACCGGGGCCCGCCCCGTCTGCAATCTAAAGTTGATCTCGGCGCCATCGGCATGCCTCTGGCAGGGAGGGAAAAACAGCAGAGCCCCTGGCGGGGCGGAGCAGCCTGCAGTCCGAGCAGGATCAACCATTTCATTCATTTCCTTTTTGCTGCTGATTTCCGCATCGGATTGCCGCTTATCCGGGGGAACATCCACCTGCCGGCTCGAGACGCCAGCGCGAGGGGCACTCCGTGCCGGCCAGCGCTCCAACGGCTAACGGAGCGCCTGTGGAGTCGAGGGTAGGCCACGCGCTGCACTGCCGTGCCGGCCGGGGGCCTATCCGCCGCCACGCGGGGGCTCGGCCCCAGCCGATCACGCTCCCCCGAACAATTCAATTTTTGGAATGGAGCGCGTGGACGTGCGAGCGACGCGCGGCCGTCTGCGGCGGCAAGCCCGGCGCTAAGCTCACCGCCACGCCACCCCTTGCCGTCGGAAAGGCAGGGCGTGACGAACTGGGCGGTATCACGCGGCCATCATCCATCAAGCAATCCACTTAAAAAGGGATTACAGTAAATCCCACTTCTGAACACGCCGGGCCGCGCCGGGCTGTCCGTATGGCCGTGTGGCGGGTGGCTCTCGCTGATCAATCGGGACTCGCCCGTCCGGTCACCAGCGCGCATGCACACATGTTTTTTCCACTTTCGCTTCCCCCACCGAAAGCCAGTGGCTGCGCGTACCAATCGGTGGGGCTCGTGAGGTCGCAGCGCGCTGCCAGTTGGCGAAACGACTCACCTCTCCGTCAAAAGTGTCGCTAGCTAATCGCCGTGCACGCGGCCAAACTCCGGCAGCGCTAGCAGTGCTGCCGGGCGTGATAGGGCAGAGCCACGCAGTTGGGTCCGGCTCCGCCTGAGAGCGGAAAAAAGCGCAGTTTGGGCGAAAAATCGCGCATTTCTCGTGCTTGTTCCGCGGGCCGCACACGCAACGCGATGCGGAGAAATATTTGTTTTGCGTTCCGAGGCCCGCGCGCAAAGCAGCGGAGCCGAGCGGAGCGGTATGGCACGACGGAAGGATGCAGCGGGCCAGAAAGGGCAGCGCCAATTCGAGTTAAAGCAAGCGAGTAAAAGAGGCAGCCAGGCCGGCCGGGCCCCAGCGAGACCCGCGGCTGCTGGCCGAGGGGGCCTGGCCGGGCCGGTCCACTTCAGGGTGTCCCCGCCGCCCGGCCGCCCCGACCCAACTCAACCATTTTATTTTCATTCCGCAGTACCTTGCCGGCCGGCCAGCCCCGCCTGCCCCCCTGCGGCAGGGCCACTGCCCGCCCCTGCCGCTGCAGCGCCGATTGGGGCCGCGTTGGTCGGCGCCCCAAATTTACGAGCGCGCCTGGAAACGAGTCGTCACTTTGGAAATATTTTACTCCGGCCGGCGCGCGCTGCCTTGCACCGCCCCGAGGCCGTGCCGCAGCTTGTTTTGGCAAGAAATCAGCAGCGGCGCAGTTTAAACAGACAAATTGGGCCACTGCTGGCAGTAAACTTTAATGGAGCCAGTTTGTTAAGCAGGTAGCCTACACGGAGCGACCCCCGCGGGGGCCCCGCCCCGCCTCGGATACAATATCGTTGCGGCGCTTGCCAAGTGGCGACGTCGCCTGCCCATGAATCCAGCCAATCCAGCCCCGATGACTCGACCAAAGTAAATTCAAAATAGAAACAAAGTTGGCGGCAAAGCCTCTCGCCGTCCCGAGGGCGATAAATAACCCGAATAAAGGAAAAGCAAAGCCGAACAACAACACGCCGACCATTGTCCCGATCGCACACTTTGGGCCGCACCCTTCGGGGCCCTCGCGACGCGACGCGAGCCCCTCGACGGGTCGGCCCGAGGGGCCCTCGTCCGCCGGCCGCGGGATGGACGGACAAGTGGCGGACGGAGCGGGGCACACGCCGTGACAGTGACACATGCGCCTTTCCCAAGAAACTTGGCAAGTCGAAGTGCGAGGCCGAGGTACGCACCGGGAGGGAGAGAGACGGAGCGACCCACAGTCACGGCGACACGCGGACAACGCGCAAAGTAGGGGTGGGGGGGGGGGAGGGGAGGGTACGGCACAACTCTTCCGAGATGATAAAACAAACTACAACTACAAACCCGCTCACAATAAACACGCAATGCCCGTAAACACACACACACACACACACACACACACACACACACACACACACACACACACACACAACGCACGGCGGCTCACGCACACAGCGCAGCCTTAGAGACAGCGTGTCCCGGGATGGCCGCAACAATTAATCAGTGTGCCCGTGAATGCGGGGCATCGGGCTTCAGGCTTCTGGCCCTTGCAGCCCTTCTTGTTCGCACAAACGAATGTCAGCCCGGCGTCCGTCCGCACAAAACGTGTCGGAGTCCGAATAAAAAGCCAAACTAATTGCCCGCAAAGTGTCCTTATTTTCTGTTCTTCATCGTTCGCTTTCCGGCGCCTTGACAGTGTACAGTGCAGTGGCGCCCCACGGGTTGTGCGGTCCACAGAGGCGCACCGCACAGGGCCGGACAGTAACGCTAGTTATGATCTCGTAAACCAAAACGCGGCGTGGAATTGGAGGGGGGGTTGAAAAAAGGCCCGGCCCACTGCGTCAATTGCTCCGATTTGAACCCAGCCACACTGCCTCTGTTTTGCCGCCGATTCAGTCAACAGTCCATTAGCGCCGTGTGGCCCTCATTGCGCCTACAGTGTCACAGCGCTACAGCGTTACAGTAATCGGCGCTGCAGAAAAGCGCAGGGAAGTCTCCCAGCTCGGGCCGTTTTCCTTTACGGTGTGTGTAAGCCGAGGCGGCAGCTGTCGTCGCGAGGCGTCGCGGGGCGTCGCGGGGCGTTGAGGGGAGGGGGAAGGGCCATGCACGGAGAAGTTCCAATAGCACGGTGGCGCGGAGCAGCGCCGAGTGGCGGCCCCAGCAGATAGTCGCATTAACACAAACGCACAACTACCCGCAGCTGCTTTTGCCGGCTGTTGCTGCCGCCGTCGCTGCTTCTCTCGATAACGCTCTTGTTGGCCCTGACGAGATCCCGCTTGGAGACATGAACCCCGCCGGGGGGTTAAAAAGCGGCGGCGCTGCTAAACGCTCCGTGCCGCCGTGTGCGGAGTTTCGCACGGTGGTGCTGCGCAGTGCCGGGCAGTGCCGGGCAGCGCAACCCTCTCCTCTCTCCCCGACGCGAGGCTCCGGACACCGGCAGGCCCGGGCCAGCCAGGCACAGTGGGCCAGAAGACCGGTGGAGGCGACCAAAACTCTAGGCGTGTTTTGAGCTCCAGAGTCGCTGAACAGGACTCGAACCGAGCGTGTGACCCCACCAATGGATTCCTCGTTCGGAGAGCAATGCATTGGTGGGGTCATACGTTCGGTTCGAGTCCTGTTCAGCGACTCTGGAGCTCAAAACGCGTTCAGAGCTTTGGCCGCCTCCACTGGTCGTCTGGCCCACTGTGCCAGGCCCAGGCCAGGCCGGCGCGCCGGTACACCTGTAAGCTGATCAGCCGCTCGTCCGGCATCATTGTGCAGTCCGTCCTCTTTGTGGCCCGGATGCATAAATGGATGAGGCGCAGCGCCGCGAGCAGCTTCTGACTTTATCGGCGCGCCGAGTATTATGCGTCGTCACTGTCTGCTAGCCCGTCTGTGTGTGTGTGTGTGTGTGTGTGTGTGTGTGTGGGCGTGTGTGTGTGTGTGTGTGTGTGTGTGTGAATACAAACGGGCGTGCCGCGATGAGCGTATACGGGGCCATTTCTCAGCATAAAACTGTCTTGGACGTCTTGGTCGTGACAAAGAGATTATTTTTGACGGCGGAGGGCCGCGGTGTGACGTGATCTGTCTCATAATACCGGGCGAATCGACACTGCAAACGAAAGGTGGCACTATGACCACTCATCATGGTGATGACAATGGAAACAATAATTGACTTTTTATATGGAAGCTGCACACATTGAGGCCGAAAGAATGGCACCGAAATTGGTTGCCAGGCGAGGAATGTGCCCTGCAGTGTACAGGGCTGCTCTGCCGTCCCTGCCGTAGTCTAATTGGCAACAATGACAGAGACGGGACATCCTTTTTTAACGTATTGGCTGGCGTGGCGGAGCGTGGCGAGGCGTGGCGAGGCGTGGCGACAGCTGCTCTGCTATTCATGGAACGCAGCAACCCGCCGCAACCCCACGGCCCCATGGCCCGGGCCCATGGCCCATGGCAGGCGGTCGGGGCGTGGCGCAGCGTGGCGCAGGGTAGCGCAGCGTGGCGCGCAGCACAAGGAGCAGGGACTTGCGGGACCCGGGCCGGCGGTGCGGGGCAGGGTCAGTAGCGCAGGGAAATCCTACTGGCGGAAAAAAAGCAGTGCCCGCTAGATCCGTGCCGTTGCCGCCCATCGCCACACGGCACAGCGTGATAGCGACGAAACAGGAGACAGCAGAGCGGTCCCCAGAGACGCGAAGCGGCGCGAAAATTCACTTTGTTTGTCGTGAGCAAGGACGGCTTGGGTCTCGCACCCGGCCCACACTTCGCGGAGACACCGCACGGCCCGGCCACGACACATCTAGCGCTTCCAAACGCGATCACACCGCCCAAATATTTGCGCCAGTCACAAAACAAAGAAGCGTGGCAAATCCTGCGAGCGGATCGCTGGACACGGTGCAACCTGCGTGAGCGCGAGGACGAGCGCTGTGGGCAGTGGACTTAATTCGAAATTGGGAAAAAAAGGGTTTCGCTCTTCAAGCGGGGAAAATGCGATTCATGGTAAAAAATGCAGGGCAAAAACATGTAGCTCTTTCCCAGGGCTTCCGAGGGAACCCACAGGGATTTGCCTGGTACGAGACAAAACCGGTTTCAGACTTTGTGTTGATTAAAAGCGATTGCGGACACCCGTGTCGTCAGCAACGGAAGGCGACCAGCCGAGGAGGTGCGGGAGATCAGGATGGATGGCACGGCGGAGAGACAAGGCAAGCAAAGCAACAATGTTGACCAAGTTGCAGGCAGGACGCAGAGCGCAGGGCGGCGCAGGGCGCAGGCAGGGCCCTCCGCGCCGAGTAAGTTATGAATGACGCGGTGATGATCTCCGCTCCAGAGATTGTTGGACGTTGAGGGATGGTGGCCCACCAGCCCAGCCCGGCCATCCCCGCACCTGCTGCCTGCGCGCCGCCACACCGCCGGCAACACTCCAATCGTCCTCGGCATTTACATGGCGAGGCGCGGCGGGGCCTGCAGGGCGGGCCGTTGCCCCGAGCTCGGCCCTCTGCCTCGGCCCTGTCCGGACCGACGCGGACCGAAGCAGAGGACGGCCCCAACGACCCCTGCAGCCCCCGTTATTGCTTCGTGATAGTTTCCGTCCGGCGGTCAAAGTTTGAGTAAAATGGTCCGATCTGGCGCTGCGCTGAGCGGCGCCGTGATGATCGGTCCAGTCGCCAGGCCAGCCTCGCCGGCCTCGCCGGGAAGGCCTCCCGATACTACACCGGACGGCGGCAACTTAAGTCGTTAAGTAAGCGGAACACTTTGGCGAGGGTCGACGCGCGTTACCAGAAATAGCGGCCGCGGCCGGTCGTAAGGTGCGAGAGAAACGCCGCTCTTCCTGTTTGCCCCGAGCGGCCCGGCGAGGCAGCGATCGAAGGGAAAGCCAGAGACACGGCGACAGCCGGCGGGGCTGACTGACGTGCAGACTTTACCGATTGCGGCACGACCGGCCGCCTCCGATCGGGCCAGTTTATAACGCTGTCTTCTTCGCCCGGGCTCACTTTTTAATTTATTTTTCTCTTCGGATTTTTCTCTGGCGAGAGGGAATGTGGGCCTTCCCCGGGGACCCGCAGAGGGAACAGGAAGAGCCGCGCCAAAGGCAGTCAGCGGCCCACGGTCCCACGGGGACCGCGGAGGGGGAGGGGGTGGGGGAGGGGGAGGGGGGATGCGTAAAACATGGCGTCCGTCCTGCGCTGGCACTAATAAATCGCGGACCAACCACACAGCCATGCAGTACAGTCAGTCCCGTTGATGATGGTTTATGTGCAGGGCTGCGAGCACTGCGCCTACGCGGCCGTGTGTGTGTGTGTGTGTGTGTGCGTGGGTGTGTGGGACGCGTTGCATTCATTTCAGTGGCTTTCCCCACGTGACTTGGCTCGCGCGGTCGCCGCGCGCCATTCCACACGGGCTGGCCGGCGGAGACCAGCATAGGTACTTGGCGGCAGCACAGAACTCACACACCAACACAAGCTCCCTCTCTCTCACACACACACACACACACACACACACACACACACACACACACACACACACACACACACTACACACACACACACACACACACACACCTCGCGCTTTTCGCCGTTGCGCCGCGTCAACCGTTCGGTGATGTGTAGGAGGGCTATTGGCTCATTTTATAGGCTGCCTGCCCCGCCCACCACGAATTGAGAGGACCAAGCGTGTTTGTGTGTGTCTGTGTGTGCTGTGTCTGTGTGTGTGCGACGGGGAGAGTGCGGAGTCCCGGTGGGTGGTCCGCCCGTTAATGTGCGAGGCTGCCGCGCGCTGCCGGCCGGAAATCCACTTCACTCCGATTTTTCTTTCCTTTCAGTATAAATAAACGAAAGGGCGAAAAACGACGATGACAGCGAGAGGGTCACGCGGCAGCGGCTCACCTGCGCGCCGCGCTTGCGCTCGCGGCACACTGCGCGGGCCGTCTCTAGCCGCCGCGCGTTTGTCAAAGTCTAATTCCAACTAGTGGCTGCGGCCTGGGCCCGGCTCTGCCTGGTGGAGCCCCTCCAGGGCCCTGGAGGCTGGGACTGGAAGGCAGGAAGGGTAGACTGCCAAACCCCCCGCGAGCCGCGCGGGCGCGGTGGCGTGGCGCTCCAGGGCCCTGGAGGCTGGGACTGGAAGGCAGGAAGGGTAGACTGCCAAACCCCCCGCGAGCCGCGCGGGCGCGGTGGCGTGGCGCTCCAGGGCCCTGGAGGCTGGGACTGGAGGCAGGAAGGGTAGACTGCCAAACCCCCCGCGAGCCGTGCGGGCGCGGTGGCGTGGCGCTCCAGGGCCCTGGAGGCTGGGACTGGAGGCAGGAAGGGTAGACTGCCAAACCCCCCGCGAGCCGCGCGGGCGCGGTGGCGTGGCGCTCCAGGGCCCTGGAGGCTGGGACTGGAGGCAGGAAGGGTAGACTGCCAAACCCCCCGCGAGCCGCGCGGGCGTGGTGGCGTGGCGCTCCAGGGCCTGGCCAGGGCCGCGGAGAGGCGACGAAGTGAAAATTGCCTACCTGGACAGCGCGTGCAATAATTCACACCGTCTGCGCCGCGCCACGCCCCGGCCGCTCCAAAAAGAGGAACACGGGACGGCACCAGGTGGGGGCAGGGAAAGTTGGGGCCAAATCCAGGCGGCGTGTCACGGCAGTCACAGGACAAAAATGTCGGCGCCAGCCGAGGCAGCAGCGCGCCGACGCCACTGCCAAAACTATTACGGCGCGGACAGGCGGGGCTCGGCAGGCTGCACGCGGCCGTCGCTCAAATGAAAAACGATTCATCCGGACGGAACCTCGCGTCGTCCCTTTTTCTCTTGCCAAACTCCCTCACTCCCTCTCTCTCCCGCCGACGCTGCAATTGCATTCCACACAAACGGCACAATCCCAGCGCGCCAAATGGAATTGCAGCGGCCGGAACAAGCGGCCGTGTTAATCCGTGTAAAAGGCCCAGCAAACAACAAGTCTCGCCGCAGCATCGCCGCCGCCGCGCCGCCGCGGCCTCTTCGGGTGCCGGTGACAGCTCTTATCACTCGGCCAGACCGAACCGAACGGCAGGCGGCGAACAAAGCACCGCGGGGGCCCCACCTGGGGGCGGAGAGGGGGGAGGTACACAAAGGACGTGATACTTTGACTTTTTTTCTGGCGAGCTGCTGCGCCGCTCCTGGATCTTCCCGCTGCCCGCTACGCGGCGCTACGCGGCGCTACGACGATCCGTAGGCCCGGCCAGGCCCGGCGGCGCGAGATATGAGGCGCAGGGCGGAGGGGAGGGCGGCGATTCACACACAGGCGCACTTGTGATACATTGCCGGCTCCCTCTCGCCTCCATCTGGTACCCAGAACATCGCCGAGCCGCTCCACCGCCAGCGAGGCGTGACGCCTCGGCGCCACGGCGCGGCGCGCGACACCAAGACGGAGGCGCGACACCAAGACACCGACGGCGCCACGGCGTTTCCGGCAGGATGGCTCGCTGCCTTTGCTAGCGTGCCGCCGCGCAGGGGCACTATAAAACGCAGCGCTGCCAACACCGGAAGCCGAAGCGGACGCCGGTGCAGCCAGCACTGCGGCAGGCGGCCCGCAGCCCTTATGACGCCACCAGCAAACTAACTACCTCGTCCTCGTCCCAGACCGCTGGCCGTGAGACATGGCCGACCCGTCCGGCCGGACTGCCGGGACTCCCGGAGCAGGCAGGTGCCTGGAAGTGGTCGCCGCCTACCGGACCCCTCCGTGAGCTGGGCTGCATCTGTGCGCCACGACGGTGTTCGACGGCTCCAATGCGACCGTCAATGGCCACTTCCAGCAACTGCCTCCCCCTCCCCTCGCTCCGCATTCAAGTTTCCCGCACTGACCCTCGACTATGAGAAATACTGCCCGGGCGGGGATACAACCCCCCTCCCAAAACCGCCCGGCGACCGCAACGAAGAAAATTACGACGCAGTGTGCTGCTTGAGGATCGCCCCACATATCATCTTGACGTATACCGCCTCCATTCGGACTGACCCGCCACGCCCATGGATGTCCCCACGGCCTGGACATGCTCCCTTACCCCACCAGCCGCCACCAGCCCCCCCCCCCCCCCCAAAGCGCGGGTCAATGTCGGGCTACCCGGCCGGGCGGGGTACGGGGGTACGGGCGGGGTAGCAGCAAGTGCCCCCGAGGGGCCCACACTAAACTTGCCCACTTCTACGACGCGGCCCCTCCTTTCGTCTGTTTCCGTACCAGCCTTACCGGGTCCTTGCAGGGTCCTTGCCAGTCCTCGCCCGGGGCTGCCGGCCGGGCTGCCAGGCCATTGTCGTCCCCTTGACCCCTGCACTGCCCCCCGCAGTATGTAGAAAAGTCCGGCGATACAGCCCCCAAACGGCCTGCCGGCCTGGCCGGCCTAACGCACACCATCACAGACCGACATCGATCTCCTGGCTGAAAAAAACAAGGGGCGTGCATGCACTTTTCTGAGAGGACTGCGATTTATTTTTCCTCCCCGCCCAGATGACACCGAAGCAGTACGTGCCCCGGGGCCGGAGGGCTAGTTCCAGTGGGGCTGGCGATGGCGCGATCGGCCTGGCCGTGGCTGGGGCCTGGCTGCTTCGGCCAGCACGTACGCGACCTAATCGGCCGAGTGGACGCAGCCAAGGTAACGGCACCGCGCAAGACGACCGCGCAAATTCAAATTCAACTTTTTATCGCCAATCGAACCGGAGTGACCCAAGTGCACAGCTGAATCACACCCCAAGTCATCCTGTGCGGAGCAAAGGGAAGAAAAATATTCCAAACTATCAGGTGGTGAAGACGCCTGTAGGCATAGTGTAAGGTAGAAATCTTGCACATCCCAGCACATTCCCATGATCATTGTTCAGTGGGTTCACCGAATTGTTCAGTGGGTCGTCCCTCGCGCAGGAGGAAATTCCATGTGGTAGTTTTCGGGCGGCAGGTAATTCGGTGGTAGTGCACCAAGCCCAGCCTGAGAATGATGCCACCGTTCTGCCGCGCTGCCGCTCCGCCGTCAGCCCGCGCTGCATAATACCCTGAGAGGGGTTCGCGTCAAGACCGCCCGCCCACTCCACTCCAAGACACAGCGGGCCGGGCCGGGCCGGCGGACTAACATCGCACCACGCAAATAAAACACGCCAGCATGCGAACACACTCTCGGAGCAAGTGGGGAAAGAAGGCTCGCAACACACATATTCCGGGCAAGGCCCCCACCACATGGGGAGGGGGGCAGGGCCCGGCAGGGCCCGGCAGGGCCTGCAAGGGAAACATGGTACGTGTACCTTTTTAATTAATCTTGTCCAGGAGATCACAACCCTCGTGGGTAATCGAGGCCGCTATGCGCTGGCGGGGGCGGGGCAGGCTGGAGGGGGAGGCAGACAAGCTAGGGAACAAAAGGAGTGCTCACGTGTTTCGAAAAGACTGGCACCGGCGACGGGCTGGGCTAGGGCCGGGCCAAGGGCAGCCACAGTGCGGTCATGGCGGGTCCGAGGCAGATGTAGGCGGGGGCAGGGCCAGGCAGGGCCAGGGCTCCGGGCGACTCCGGCACAACTTGGGAGTAGTCCGGGCATCCGCCAAGCATCCCTATTCTATTCCTCTGCATCCGCGGATCCACCAAGTAAATTAGAGCACAGGAGGGGGAGGCAGCGCCGAGGCACCCGCTGGCATTAGGGGCGTGTGCGGGGGCGCGGGTGGGGCGGACTGCCGGGTGCGGCCGTCGGGCGGAGCGCGGAACTTGGAGGCAGGGCGGCCAGACTTAAGCAGTTGGGGAAGCGACCTCAAGGCCAATGCGTCAGCGGCCAACATCCTATTGACAGCTGCGGGCCGCGCCGGGGCGGCCGAGGCCGTGGCTGAGGCCGTGCCCAGCCGAACGCCGACCCCCTTACAGGCCCCTCCGCCAACAAAACACAACAATCCACGTCAGAAGAGCGTCAACAAGCTGCCGGAAAGTGCCCCGCCGCTGCCGCCCTGCCGCCCTGCCGCCGCCCCAGGCGCAGATTCCGCATGGAGGGACAATGTGCGGCCTCCCCGCCCCGCCCCTCTCCTTGTACGAGATTCCCTTTGAACAACAGCGAGGGCGGATGGCTGGTTATTGCCCGCTGAGCAAAAAAGGGTCGCAGGACGACAAGGTGAAAGAGGTGGCGGCACGACACAAACACACACACACTCACACACGCGAGGGAGAGAGAAGCCTGCTCCAATTTTCCAGTTGAAACGTCGCAGTGCTCACTGCTGCCTGCGCCTCCCCGTCACGGTCCGCACTGCCCCCTCACCCCTCACCCCGTGTGGCCGCGTCTCTGTGGCGCTGCAGGGGTGTACTGACCCCCACCCCAGTCGTCTCAAGAGGCACGAGAAGTTTCCCTTGTTTTGCTCAGGCCAAACACGTTCTCCGAGTATCAAACTTCACTGCACTTTCCATATTTGCTTGTCAGATACATTTTCGCTCCGCGCCTGGCCGCCCGCCCCGCACTGCTCCGCGCTGCCGGGGGCCCGGAAGGCTGCTCCCCTCCGCGGACCGCGCGACCGGACGTGTCGGGGTAAGCGGGACTAAAATAAACTGCGTTTGTAGAAAGGGAAAACAAGTTTACCCCACGGCACGCCGCGGCGCCGCGGCCAAGGCAGAGAAAAAAGAGACTCTACAATATCATCAACAAAGATTTCTCCAAATTGGTTTTTATTTTTTCAGGTCGACGCGCGGCGGGCAACCTGTTACTGGCCGCGCCGGCCAGAGAGGGCTCACGGTTGAGAATATTACGGCTGAAATTCGCAGCTGGAAAGACGCATCCCCGCGAAACGACGCGCCCCAAGGTCGGCACAGTCGGCTTCCTGCCCGAGGACCTCCTCGAGGACCTTGTCAAGGACCTCGTCAAGGACCTCGTCAGAGATACGCACGACGGCGACAATTCGCACCGCCTTATTTTTTCTGCTTTAGCGCCGCGTCTTGCAAAGCCCCACACCCCTAATGTTGCACTGTGGGGAAAAGTCGCTGGAGTCGTTATGTCGGAAGAAAGCACGTCGTTGTGACCTAAAAATATCCGGACGACTCACATGAAAGAAATGTTAATACGTGAAGCCCTGTCTCGTTACGTTGCACTCTGTTAATCCAAAATCAAGCTTAAGGGAAACCTGGAAACCAGTGGAAGTCAGGCCACTCAACTGCGATAAGTTATTTCATCTCTCGATTTGTTGGTACTCTGATAGAGTACTCAATGTTTATATATATTTTTTAAATAAAAGCTGACTTTTCTTGACTCGGAAGGCCCGGCCCCCACCCCTCTCCATCAGGCCGATGCACCAAGTGCCCCATGTGTGTGGAGCCAGTGTGTCGTACGGGCGGAAAAAGGCCTGCCCCGCCAAAAGTTTGACGGTGGGCCGAGTTTGAGGGGTGGAAGGGGGCAGCGGCATGGGGGGCGGGCAGTTACAACCGCAGCCCCGGGGCGCGGCGGCGGCCCGCTGCCTCACTTTCAATTAGTCCTTAACTGGGAGGGAGAAAAAGAGGCTGGAGAGGATGTAGGAAGGGGTAGGGCCCGTAAGGGGGTCGAGATGTACAGCACACCTCGCCGCGGCCAGCCTGGGCTCGCCTTGGCCCGCCGGGAAGGGGCAGCGGTTCGCCACGTGAGGCGTTCCACGCGTCGCTCGTTCCTCGAGGGCTAGAGGGCCGCGCCGTGTAAAAGTCGCTCCGCCTCTCTCGAGTGCCGCGCGCGGCGGCGGGGTCCAATGTAGCAGAAGGCAGCCGACTCCACATCGCTATCGTCTAGACACTAAATGTGGCGGAAGCGTTCATCACGTTTTATGTGTGATAAGAAAGTTATGGGACACCGACGTCGCGTGGCTCGGGGTGGCCTTTAAAAGTGGCGGTGCGGTCGTGCGGGGTGCCGAGTCGCCGCGCCAATCGAACGCGAGTGGCGCGCCAAGCGGCCGGGTGCGGCGGAGTATGAATACGAGTTTAAACTTTTACTCGTTTCGCGCTGAGAAAGAGAGGAGCGCTGGTTTCCAGAGGGGATTGTTCATGACTGTTGGCCTTGGATTCTTTCTTCTGTTCCTCCAGTGGCGTTTATGAGAACGAGTGGCTCTCGCCTCGCAGGCCGGCTATAGGGCCTGGGCCAGGCCGCCCAATCGGACCCAGGCAAGCAGGGGGGCCTGCTTCGGCAATCCGTCCGGATTGACCCCATGTGGCGGGTTTAATGTGCTGCAAAATCAACAAGGCGCCCTCCGCCGCTCCGCCGCTCCGCCGCGCCCCCGCCTCGACGAGCACCAGGACTTGTCCGTTCTTCTCGACTCGAGACGATTAGCCCCTTGGCACGTACCGGCCAGCCGACGGGGAAATGGAGCCTCGGCGGGCTGACGGCCACGCCCAAAAATGGTTGAAAAGAAAAAAAGAGAAAAGAATTATATTGGTGAAACAGCGCTCCAAAGCTAGCAGGTGAGTGGGTTTCTGTGAAGTCCGAGACTTGCTCGGATTTATAACGGGGCCACTCGGCTTGTGTGCTGCAGTACGTCCGTTTGACGAGAGCGCCCTCCCCCACTTTCCCCAAAATCGTTCCAGCGCCAAACTTCAGAAATAGTCATAATGAAATACCGGGCGGTGGCGAGGCGAGGGGGGAGGGGGGCTGTTGGTGGGGAGGGGAGGGCCAGACGAACAGCACTCTGGGGACGTGACGCGGGGTAGGCCTGCCTACAGCGTGCCTGCAGCCTGCCTAGGCCTGAGATGCCTGCACCCTTAGAGCCTTTCGGCCGCCCGATTCCCCCCACCCCCGCCAGGTCCCCAGACGCACTCGTTACGACGGCGCCGCGGTGCAGGTGTGAAAAGGGGGAGTGAGAGAGAGAAAAACAAAGGGAGCAAAAAGCGCTGGGAGCTGCAGGGGAGGGGGAAATAGAAGGTGCAAATGATGGAGAAAAGGAGCGGGCGCTCGATACGACGCATGGCGGGCACGGCGCCCACGGCGTGGCGGTGCAGCGCCGCGCCGAAAACGCAAAAGCGATGGCCATCATTCTTCGAGCCGCAAATATCGAAAACGCGTTCCGGGAAAGTGTAAAGCGGCCAAAGCGAGCCGGTCCGGGCTTTTGAGCCGTCAAGCGGGAAAGCAATGACAGGCCGCGCGGCGCTGGGCGGCCTGGGCGGCCCGGGCCACCGCAGCGGCCGCCGCGAACCCCGTTCCCGTTGCGCGGGTAATTACGGGGAACAAACGGACGGGGTGCTGTGCAGCACGCCCAGCAGGCCCCGCAGGCCCACCAGGCCCACCAGGTCGGAAGGTACGTGCAACAATTCTCAAAAAAAAAAAGGCTTTGACATCGCGCGCCGCGCCGACGGCAAGGGAGAGACGCCTCGATGACGCCGTGCCGGTGCTCGATGCCGTTTTCTCGTCGGGGCGCCCGCAAAGGCCGCGACGGCCTCCATCCCGTCGTCAGTCTGAGGCGTAACTTGAATGTAGAGAAGCGTAAATGTGGCTTTCTTTCGCCAGCTTCTTTCGCGCCGCGGCTAGTGAGTGAGGCTTGACCGGCCCAGGTGCAACCGCTCTTCAAGGCGAGGGTGCCAACCCGCGTAAAACCGGGACGGTCTTTCCAGTTCGAACGCGGGGTCCGACACGGCCGTCGCGCCCTGGGGTAGGCAGGTTGGGCGTGCGAGGGCGCGGTGCCGGGGCGGCAGGACACCCGAGCCACGCCCGCCGCCGTAAACTTTTATACGACGTCTCCCACCCCTTACCAGGGCGGCAAGCTCAAGCTCCCAGGATGCATCCCGAAGGGGCTTCGTGGCCGAGGCCCGAAGGCACCCGAAGGGCCGCGAAAAGCTTTCGCACAAAGGGTTTTGACACCGTCTCGGCGCCGAGGCGAGGCGCGAGGCGAGGCGCGGGGCGCCCAAGGCCGGGTTGGGTTCAGGCACCAGCAACGCCCCCGTCTGGAGGGCGCCGCGCTCAGCCCCGCCAGAGAGGCACTGCATTCAGCCGTACACAGCAGCGTCCTCGCCCCGTACTTTTTGCCGCTGTCTTTCTCTCTAAAATTTGTAAGTAAAACATCCAATTTGGCGGGCAACTTTCGCCGGGTCTTTCCTTAGCCGGCGGCAGAGAGACGCGCAGCGCCGGGTCCCTTTCATTATTTCTGCCCCGAATCGAGCCGCCCGGACGTCGATCCTGTTTGTGGCAAAGCAGGCACGGCGGGCAAAGCCACGCCGCGGCTGCAAGCGGCTCAGTGGCGTAACGAAACCAGCCTGCACTCTGTGTTGCCGTTTCACTGTTCCATGGAAACGGTTGCCGCTTTGACGCGCTGCCTCCACGCTCCTCTCGGCCGAGTACATCCATTCTCCGAACGCGTGTGTGCGAGTGTGGCGGCATAGGCTGCAGCGCGGACAAAGCACTCCGGCGTCAACGTCGCAAACTCGTCCTTGTTTTCGCTTCCAAGGGCGGCCGATGATGCCCTCCGGTCTCTTCTCCAGGCGGTTCCAGGCCCCCGGGCCTCCAGGCGGCTCGGCACAAGGGCAGCGGTGCACACAAGCGTGAACATCGCAACAGCAGCGGCTTCGCAGAATGCGGGGCGAGTCCTCGGTGAGTCGAAGGCGCGCCGCCGCGTGGCGTGGCGCGGCGTCCGGGACCTCGCCCGGGACACGAGGCGGGACAGTACACCCTGGGGCATGCTTTGACTGAGCCTAGCCGAGTTGAGCCTGTTGTCGGCTGGCTATACAGCAGGTGGCAATGTCGGCGCCGTCTGCCTTTTTATTTTCGGCGACAACGACTTTTTCGCTCCACTGCAGAAATTGAATTTGTGCCATCTACACGTCCCGCTGTACCGCCACCACGGTGTTATTCTCCGCGACTCACCCCAATAAGACAAGTTTGCCGCAAGTTTTAGTCCGTTTTAATTGAAATTACCGGCATATTGTCGTCAGCCGGCGGCGCGCCGGGCCAGCTCCGTGACGACGACTACCATCATGATGGCCATGATTATGGTGATGATGAGAAAGTTTTCCAGCCAGGAATGGGGTGATGATGAGGCAGACGCCGCCATGCGCCCCGACGTGCCGCACGTCGACGGGGCCCACTAGGCCGCCAGGCTGGCAGCCAGTGTGGCCCCGCTGCAGCCGAGACAGACACGGCACGGCCTCGGCGAGGCCTCGGCGAGGCCGGCCAGGATTATCTGGCCAGAGATGGAGGCTCGGCGTGAGTGCAGCCGCAGGGCCTGCCAAGGCCATTATGCGTGTGGGGAAAAAAAAAGTTGATGGCTACAAAACGGGTCTTTACCGTTTCTGCGACCTCTTTCGTCTTCAACCTTGACAAATTTAAACTCGATCCTGGATATTTTTCGGACATTGTCCTGCTTGACCTTGATGCAAGGTCAGACGAAAACTCTCTAATTGTTCGGGAGGCAGGAAAACTGCTGGAAGAACAACAGGTCAAATAAACGAAATAAACAAAATGGACACGGAGTCAAAGAAAACAAACAGATTCCTGGTGGCAATGCCGTCGCTGGGAACGGAGTGCTTTACTTACCCTTCCGGTCATCCGGCTTCGACCACCACCAGCCGGGCCACATGTTTTTCTTCCGCCATCAGCAGCGCGTGAAAAATAACCCGAGACGATGCGGCGGGCGTACCGAAGGGCGAACCCGAGGGCGAACCAAAGGGCGTACCAAAGGGCGTACCGCAGGGCGTATACCGAAGAGCGTGCCGCAGGGCGTAACGAAACCACCACCAGCGGGTAAAAACTTGCTGCACCGACCTGATCTGCGTCCAGCGTCGTGACGGGCAGGTCGACGCAGTGGGCAACACCACGGCAACACACTGGTCACGGCCGCGTCGCCCTATCGACAGATTCTCTCTCGCACTCGTGGGGCTTCCCGTCAGTGCGAGAGAGACGGAGGCACTGTTCGGACGACAGCGCAGCAGCGCCCCTAGCGAGGCGCCGCCCGCAGGTCGGCAGCGGCGCGATAGCTTGACTTTGGGAAAGCTTCGACCACCACGGGGTGTCGGATCTGCGGGCGTGCAGGGGAGGAGAGGGAGGAGTCATCCCTAGAGAGGTTGAACAGCTCAGCGAGCCGGGGATGATGAAGTCCTACCCCAACCCCTCCACGCGGCCCTCCCGCAGTACATCAGCAGGAGTGGCTGCTAACACACTTGATGACCCCCCCCCCCTCTCCGCGCCACTTTTTGTTCGTCGAGTGCCTCGTGTCCACGTGTTCGCCATACATGTCGCGTCACGCCTCGCGTCACGCCTCGCGTCACGCCTCGCGTCACGCCTCGCGTCACGCCTCGCGTCACGCCTCGCGTCACGCCTCGCGTCACGCCTCGCGTCACGCTCGCGTCACGCCTCGCGTCACGCCTCGCGTCACGCCTCGCGTCACGCCTCGCGTCACGCCTCGCGTCACGCCTCGCGTCACGCCTCGCGTCACGCCTCGCGTCACGCCTCGCGTCACGCCTCGCGTCACGCCTCGCGTCACGCCTCGCGTCACGCCTCGCGTCACGCCTCGCGTCACGCCTCGCGTCACGCCTCGCGTCACGCCTCGCGTCACGCCTCGCGTCACGCCTCGCGTCACGCCTCGCGTCACGCCTCGCGTCACGCCTCGCGTCACGCCTCGCGTCACGCCTCGCGTCACGCCTCGCGTCACGCCTCGCGTCCACGCCTCGCGTCACGCCTCGCGTCACGCCTCGCGTCACGCCTCGCGTCACGCCTCGCGTCACGCCTCGCGTCACGCCTCGCGTCACGCCTCGCGTCACGCCTCGCGTCACGCCTCGCGTCACGCCTCGCGTCACGCCTCGCGTCACGCCTCGCGTCACGCCTCGCGTCACGCCTCGCGTCACGCCTCGCGTCACGCCTCGCGTCACGCCTCGCGTCACGCCTCGCGTCACGCCTCGCGTCATGCCTCGCGTCACGCCTCGCGTCACGCCTCGCGTCATGCCTCGCGTCACGCCTCGCGTCACGCCTCGCGTCACGCCTCGCGTCCTTTCCGGCTTCTGGCCCTTTTGGCCGTTTTGGCGCCGCTTGTCGGCGCGGCCCTGCCCGGCCCTGTCCTCCACACTCGGCCCGCGGCCAGTCCCGGTTCGCGAGGGCTTGGCGAGGCTTGGCGAGGCTTGGCAAAGGCCGTCCTTTTGGTGTAGCGGTAGCCATCCCCCTTGGCGCCGCGGGCCGTGGGCGGGCCGGCCAGGCAGCCCGGGGCACGGCGTACTTTCCAACAGTGGCCCCGACGGCCCGTCAAGTTGATGTTGCGATCGAAGGCCCGCGCTTCACTTGACTGTAGTAGTGCCCTTACTTTTTGTTCTGCAATCGATCAGTCAGGAGCTGCGCCACTGTCGCACACCGCCCAGGGGAAAAAGCAAGGCGAGAGGCCGGAGCCGAGAATCGTACGCACGGCCCTCCAATCAGCGATCACGTTTACTTTGTCTCGTGTGCATCCCCAAGTGGAGTTGCTCCCTGACTTTGGCAGAGTTGGCGCTGGCCACGCCACTGCCACGCCACGGCCACGGCCATGCGACGCGGGTACCGACTCGTCATCCGCGCTGCCGCGCCCCGCTCCTCCTGTGGGAGTGCCAGGGCCGCCAGAGCACGAAAAGGTTTCGGACGGATGTTTTTCTTCCCCCTTTTTTCGCTCCCTTTCATCCTTTTCTTTCTCTTCTCCGCTGCTCCGCGCTGCTCCCCCACTGCTGCCGCGGTGCGCGGCGGACCAGGAAACGGAAAACAGGTTAGAGCTCCCTGCGCCCTCACCTAGACACCGGCCTCGGCCCCGACCTCGCCCAGGGCGGCCCAGGGCCAACCGGCACCCCGCGGGGCCCGGGCCCGCAGGGTCAAGCAGGGACTCCCGGCCGAGCCGCACTGGGCGCTAATGCTCACGCAGCGAGGAGCGTCGCGGTCACGGCCGCGGACCCGCACCAGATTAGAACAGGATTAATTGGGCAAACTGCAAAATATTCGTTATCTCAAAAAAATAGCTGCAAAAAGGGTTGGCAAAGTTGGTCGGTGCCACGGCCGGACTTTTCCAGCACCAACTTTCCACTAGCATTACTCGACAATGGTGTCCCCCACCCACTATCTGACCGGCGCACAGAGCAGAGCGAAGCAGAGGCTTCCCACATGGGAGTTCGCCAAGCCCGGTGGCTGGCTCGAGGCACGGTGGCTGGCTCGGGGCATTTTCTTTAACGGGTACTAACGGAGATAATCCGGAGAAAAAAAACAACACGCAACTTTTTTGCGTCCATCCCCTTTCTCCTGAACGAAGTCATAGTTTCGAGCCGGCCGAAGTAATTACCATCCTTGTTTCGGGGCAAGGACAGCGGACGCGACGAACAAATAGAGCAACGAAGCCAAATCAATATTTGCGACAACAACATAACGCGAGTCGGCCGGCACAACACATGTGCCTTTTGTTTGGGAGGCCAGGCCGGCCAGGCCAGCCGCGCCGGGATGTGGCCGAGGCCATTAACACGCGAAAAACTGCGTATTAGCTGCGCGCCAAACAAGCGATTATGGCGCCTGTAACGTCCAGCTGCTCTCTTTCCATGACCCACATCCAAGTGGCCGGCTGGCCGTGGCGATGGCGCCAAACTACGCGCCCCGCGGCCCGGCGGGGCCCCGCGAGGCCCCGCGAGGCCCCGCGAGGGGCCACATCAACGCAGTAATACCCAGAGCCGTCACTCAACACACGCGGCGTGACAATGATGTGACTACAGGCGGGGGAGAGGGGAGCGAAAAGTAACAAAAAATCACAGTAATGCCCATAACTGCCACTCCAAACCGCACGGGGTGACAGTGATGTGACTACAGCCGAGAGGTGCCAATGTAGTAACACGATGATACAGGGCCGTCACTCCGCACGGTGTGACAATGATGTGACTACAGGCCGCGGGGAAGGGGGGGGGGGCTACAATAATACAGTAATACCCCGTGCCGTCACTCACGCCGGCCGGTGTGACAGTGGTGTGACCGCAGGCGTCCCGCCAGCACGCGGCCAGGCAGCCACGCCGCCACGCGGCGCGCTAACTCAAACATGAGGCTGTGCCGCGCGCCGCGCAGCGGTGTATAATCCCACCATTAGCCTGCCCGGCCTAGGCCTCGAGAACATGATCGAAAAGCAAACAAAACTGAATCCGGATTCGTTCCGCGCCCCGCCACTGGCGCGCTGGATTTCGTTTTGTTTCCAGGCGGTGCGGGGCGCTGTGCAGTGTAGCGGAGCGAGGGGGAGGGGGGGGGGATGAAGTGATAATGCACGGCGAGGGACATGACGAGGCAGGGCGACATCGGCTGCAATGTCGCCGGTCGTTGCGGCGCATTCAGTGCCGCCATCACGCGAGCAGAAAACACGTCGTGCACATAACACGTGACACGGCTACTCACAGCGCGCGGGAAAAGGGGGTCGAATCGAACAAACGACGGCCGTGTACCAGCGCAGCGCTCTGCCCCGAACAAAGAAACAATAAGTCCGCCATGCGCTCCATGCGAGTCCTGCTGGAGAGAGATCAAGACGAGCCACGAGTCACGGTGCGCCCGCCTGGCTCCGCGGCGGCACAGTGGCAAGTTAGCGCGGCCGAGTTGGACCACTCAAAGTTGCGGGCGGCGGCGGGCTGGTTCAACCTGTAATGTGGAGTGGATATGCACGCCCCACACACTCAGCGCTCCCACGCCAAGATGACGGCAAATACGGGGTACTCCGAGTGCACTCCGGGGCGGGGCGGGGCGGCGCATCGCCGAGCCGCTCACCGTAAATCGTAAAGTCAGCCTGCAGTGCTGCTGCCAACGTGTGCGGAAGCGCTGCTGCGGAGCGTACTGGACCGCAGCGCCGCCGACGTAAAAGTAAAGTAAACCCCCCGAAAAAAACACATGAAAAAATAATTGAAAATCACCCTTGCGCGCAGAAATTGTGTGCACGCACGCACGAGGTTTCCGGCCTGCTGCCGACGTGCGAGAGTGAGTGAGCGAGCGGGCCGAAATTGGCGGTGGCGTGCAACAGATGTATGCATGGAATGCAAGAGTAATGCCCTTGACGGGCTGGGCGCAGCGCGGCGCGCAGGGCGGCCGGCCCAGGAACTTCATCCCGCCTGATGGGTACTCCAGATGCTGCACGCGTGCCGGCCCCGCGCCGGCCCCGCAAACAAACCCGCCTCTTGCTTCTGCGGCAGGCTGATTCAGGACTTGGTCGCCCCGTCTCGCTCGCACCCATACGGGATACCGCGCGAGAGCGAGGGAGACGGTCGCCGCTCGCCTCGGGCAGAGCGATTCACAAAGACGGTCGTCGTCGTCGTCACTGTCAATCAGCCGCTTAAATACTGCAGGCTCGCCGGGGGAGCGGGGCCGTGCATAAACCACGTCGCGTCGTCGCGGCCCTTTCCCTACCCACCCCAAGGGCCGCAGGGCCGGGCCTGGGGCCGGGGGACGTCCATGGACAATGCGACACATCTCCGGACACGTGTGCAGCCTCGCTGGGGCGATGATTGGCGTCTGCACCAGGAAAAGAGGGACAAAGGTGTTGCGCTTAGTTGTCCGGGCCGCCGCAAAGAGCGCGCCACTGCCGCTGACGTCCGTGGGCGTCCGGCGCGTCCACGGCCACATGTCACGGGGGAGCGCTCCGTGATTGGCTCCCCGGCCCCGGCCCTCGACGCGCGGAGGGGCGGAGGGGCGCAGTGGCCGAAACGCGCGGACCGAATTTATATTTAAATTGGCTTCTGCCGCCAATCTGCTGGCCGGGGTCAAGCTCGGCGGCGCGGCACGGCCAGGCACGGCCAGGCCAATCGGTACATCGCTGGCTAGGAGGGTTGTCTCGATTACTTGGACGCACCGAGCGATACCGAACAAAGCCTCGTCGCACCCACACGAGAAGTCTCATGAGTGCGAGAAGGACAGACCTGGTATGGGATACGTCTGGGCGCATCGGATTCATCAGCCGTGTGGGTGAGTGGCGGGGTCCCGAACGTGTGCGCCTCAGATCCATCGCATTCCGTCTGTGCACGCCCCGCCCCGCCCCGCCCCGCCCCGCCCCGCCCCGCCCCGCCCCGCCCCGCCCCGCCCCGCCCCGCCACGCAAAGCCATTGTAGCGCTCCCCTAGTGAAACGAGTAAATATATATTAAATATATGTATATTTATTACAATATAATTTTTATTTACTTTGAATATAATTGAGCTTTAGTATGTTGAGTTAAATTTATTGTAAACATAACTTAAATTTGTTCCAAATGTAATTCCAAGCACTAAATAGGACTAAATTGCATCAAATATGCAGCTGAATTTGGTGCAAATATAATGTATATCCAATTTCTGGATATATTTTGGACTAAATTTGTTTCTAAATTTAACGTATATTTAGACTTTGCAGCTAAATAAAGGATTAAATTTATCACACATAAAAGTAACATACATAGCACTTCTTAAGATTAACTAAATTTAGGTTAAATTTATTCCTGCGCCTCCGCTAGATGGCGCCACAGTCGATCTCTATCCCTTAGCTCGCGGTGTTGGCTAGCATTCCCGACTGAACTAGGCTGCCGCACCCTGCCGGCAGCATTTTGCTAAGTGCAGGGGAACTGACTCTCCCAGTCGATGCCAATGCGCCTTCGATGCATGAATTTTTGGATTACTACAGACATGTCACGTGACTGTGGTGTCTGATAATGTCCACGAAAGTGAATTACTTATCCAAAGTTGGTTAAATTTAGGCCGCTTGTTTAGATTAAATGTAATACTTAATTTAATTTAAATATAACACTAAATTTAAACCTAAATTTCCACAAAGAAATTAAATAAGGAGAAATTTTAGTATATTTACCAGTAATTTACTGGAAATTTATTTCATCTTTGGAAGGAATATAAAGTGGAATAAAAGGTTGCCTCACATGGCTAAGTCCTGTGCTAAATGCACTCTATATTCACTTTAAATAAGTTTAAATTTAATTAAGTAAATAAAGGATTTATTTAATTTTAAATGTGAAATAAATAAAAGATAAATATAGAATATATTTACTCGTTTCACTAGGGTCGCTGAACACCTCTCATTGTGCCGTGCGTGCAGCGCACCGCGTACCGTCCAAGTTGGTTGCCGACGTGCTCTGTCTCTCTCTGTCGGCTCGCGTTAGGCGGCGTTAGGCCAGCCGGGGCCCCTGCGGACGCGAGGGTAGGCAGCGCGCCGCGCAGCCGTGCGTGGCGACCCGACGGGCTGCCTACTCGCCGTACCATTACCATTAAGGGCTAGACCACACATGCTCGCCTGCACTGCAAAACGAGACAAGGTCGTACTTACTAGGGTGACACGTTATGCCGGCGGAGAAGAACCTACATTGGGCGGCAAACTTCCTCCGACCGCAACTAGCGAGGAAAAAAAAGTGCGCGGCGACGGGAATCGAACCCGCGTCCTCCGACCAGAACAAACGCGCGCTAAACGCCTGAGCTACCGGAACAGTCCCTCGGCCCCATTATCGCCATCCAGGCCATCCCGCTGCGGCTGATGCACCGTGTTAATTAAAGCGTCCCCCGCGGCACGGTGCGCCAGGCCGTGCCACGGCACCGGGAATTCCAGGGTATTTACGCGGCGCAGCGATTGCTCCAGTTTGCATTTCGCTCCGCCCGGCTTCTGAGGGAGCGACGCGACGCGCTTTCGGAATGAAAACCATTTATCAATTTGACGCGTCGAGCGAGCGGGCTGCAAAAAAAAATGTTGAGGCGGAACCCCGCCGCGGTGCGGATAGTCGTTGAATCCAGCGAGGCCGTGGTGTGGCAAGCCCGGCTCGGCAGTACCATCCCGACCAAAATTACGGCACGACATCTTGATGGCTCCATAGTGCCGCGGCCTGGACGAGACGGGGCGGGGCGGGGCGGGGCGGGGCGGGGCGGGGCGGGGCGGGGCGGGGCGGGGCGGGGCGGGGTGGGGCGGGGCGGGGTGGGGCGGGGCGGGGCGGCCGCTGCCAGCTCTGTGCACCAGCAGGCCTGCTGCACTATTATACTCTTTTTGCCGAGCTCTGCCATCCATTGCAAGTGCTGCTTCGCCCCGCGCCGCCCCGCCACGCCGGCTCCGTCCGCCACGTGTGGGGAATCACCACATGGGCCGGAACGACAGCCCCGCGCACCATCCCGCGACCCAAATGGAGCCAAGAGCTCAGACAAAAGGCCGGCCGTGCCGGCAGGCCGCCCACTTCATCTCTCTGTCTCTTTCTCTCTCTCTCTCTGCCTAGAAGCATGCCGTCATTGTACGCGGCCGCGCTGGACTTCCCCGCCGCGCAGCGCGTGGAGGTCCGTGACGATGACGTCATGTCCTGATATTGTATCCTCGGTCCGTCACATAAACGGGCCTTCCATAAAGCCGGTGATAAAGGCCCGTGGGTAAAGCCCCTGCCCCCCCCCTTTTCCCCCGCCAAACTCCCGGAACGCCAAAGTCTGTTTGAACTCGACTTGACCGGCCGCGGCCACGGCGCCTCTTCTGGTGCTTTTGAAATGGAGGTGAACGACTTTGGCCGAGGGGCCCACGGCGCGCTGCTGACGTCAGGAATGTGTTTACCGCGGCAGCGCGCCCACCAATGAGTGCTGCCTCCTTCCGGACCGATGACCATACGGCCGCGGGGCGGAGGGGGAGGGGGCGCCTCGGGCACAACAAAGCTAGCGAGCCCATTAGGATACATTTCCGATTCACATCTCTGGCCAGGATTCCCTTTGATGCCAATCGGCGGGCCGAACACCGACGGCCGCCCCGCCCCGCCCCGCCGCCGGGCAAGACGCGCCCCGCCCAGCCTGTAAGCGGGATATCCTACTCCCCGGATTGAGTTACTCCCCAGTACACCATCCCTAGGGACAATGTACTCCCCCCTTAGGGAGAGTACACCATCCCTGGGGATAGTGTACTCCCCTACCTCGAGAGGGGGGGAGTACATTGACCCTAGGGATAGTGTACTCCCCCGGGAGTACACTATCCCTAGAGTGAAGGTACTCCCCCTCTCTTGAGGGGGGAGTACATTGGCCCTAGGGATGGTGTACTCCCCCACCAGCAGGGGAGTACTTGGTCCCTAGGGATACTCCCCCAAATGGCAGACGTCATAGGGCAGATGCCGTTGTCGGGTTGGTTGGGTTGGGTTTTCCTTGCATCGACGGAAGGCTACTTAATATTCTAAATCTAAACTGTCCAACCAATCCTAACCAAACCTAACGGGCTCGGGATAGATCTTACTCTACTCGCGACGGATGTTACCCTACTCTCGACAGATATTATAATCAAACATAATGGTCCAACCAGTCCTAACCTAACGGGCTCCTCACAGATCTCAAGGGCGCCGGCAGTGGGGTGCGGGGAAGGGGGCGACTTGCCCCCCCTCAAAATCTGGTGAGGGGGGCATCGCCCCCCCCCCACTTTCAGACACTAAAGTGCCATTTGAGCTCGAAATAGAGAAAAAAATAGTAGCAAAGTCGCAAATTCTTTGATTTTTGGCTTCTTGCTCGCTTCGCTCGCAGGTTTTCTTAATTTTCCTCCATTATTTTGCCGTTTGGCTCGCTTCGCCCACCAATAAAGCGTGTGATTAAGCTCTAAAAATGCAAAAGTTGTGTTAAAGTCGAGATTGTGTGAATTTTCGCTTTAAGCTCGCTTCGCTCGCTGGATTTGGAACACTATTAGAGAAGTCTAAACCGTATTGGGTGTTGCCCTTAACGGTAGGCAACCCAACAATTTTTCATAAAAATTTCACCCCCACCAGAAAGTACTCCGGCGGCCCAGGACGTGGCACAGCCTCGCTGTTTGGACTCTGGCACAGCCTCGCTGTTTGACGCTGGCACAGCTCGCTGTTGACGCTGGCACAGCCCGCTGTGTTGACGCTGGCACAGCCTCGCTGTTTGACGCTGGCACAGCCTCGCTGTTGACGCTGGCACAGCCTCGCTGTTTGACGCTGGCACAGCCTCGCTGTGTGAAGCTGGCACAGCCTCGCTGTTTGACGCTGGCACAGCCTCGCTGTTTGACGCTGGCACAGCCCGCTGTTTGAGGTGGGGGCGCAGGGGGCTGTTTGACAGGGGGGCAGGCCTCGCTGTTTGAGCTGGCACAGCCTCGCTGTTTGACGCTGGCACAGCTCGCTGTGTGAGGCTGGCACAGCCTCGCTGTTTGACGCTGGCACAGCCTCGCTGTGTGACGCTGGCACAGCCTCGCTGTTGAGCTGGCACAGCCTCGCTGTTTGACGCTGCACAGCCTCGCTGTTTGAGGCTGGCACAGCCTCGCTGTTTGACGCTGGCACAGCCTCGCTGTTTGACCTGGCACAGCCTCGCTGTTTGACGCTGGCACAGCCTCGCTGTTTGACGCTGGCACAGCCTCGCTGTTGACGCTGGCACAGCCTCGCTGTTTGACGCTGGCACAGCCTCGCTGTTTGAGCTGGCACAGCCTCGCTGTTGACGCTGGCACAGCCTCGCTGTTGACGCTGGCACAGCCTCGCTGTTTGACGCTGGCACAGCCTCGCTGTTTGACGCTGGCACAGCCTCGCTGTGTGAGGCTGGCACAGCCTCGCTGTTTGACGCTGGCACAGCCTCGCTGTTTGACGCTGGCACAGCCTCGCTGTTTGAGGCTGGCACAGCCTCGCTGTGTGAGGCTGGCACAGCCTCGCTGTGTGAGGCTGGCACAGCCTCGCTGTTTGACGCTGGCACAGCCTCGCTGTTTGAGGCTGGCACAGCCTCGCTGTGTGAGGCTGGCACAGCCTCGCTGTTTGACGCTGGCACAGCCTCGCTGTTTGACGCTGGCACAGCCTCGCTGTTTGACGCTGGCACAGCCTCGCTGTTTGACGCTGGCACAGCCTCGCTGTTTGACGCTGGCACAGCCTCGCTGTTTGACGCTGGCACAGCCTCGCTGTTTGACGCTGGCACAGCCTCGCTGTTTGAGGCGGGCACAGCCTCGCTGTTGACGCTGGCACAGCCTCGCTGTTGACGCTGGCACAGCCTCGCTGTGTGAGGCTGGCACAGCCTCGCTGTTTGACGCTGGCACAGCCTCGCTGTTTGACGCTGGCACAGCCTCGCTGTTGACGCTGGCACAGCCTCGCTGTGTGACGCGGCACAGCCTCGCTGTTTGACGCTGGCACAGCCTCGCTGTTTGACGCTGGCACAGCCTCGCTGTGTGAGGCTGGCACAGCCTCGCTGTTTGACGCTGGCACAGCCTCGCTGTTGACGCTGGCACAGCCTCGCTGTGTGACGCTGGCACAGCCTCGCTGTTGACGCTGGCACAGCCTCGCTGTTGTTTGCTGGCACAGCCTCGCTGTGTGAGGCTGGCACAGCCTCGCTGTTTGACGCTGGCACAGCCTCGCTGTTTGACTGGCACAGCCTCGCTGTTTGACGCTGGCACAGCCTCGCTGTTTGACGCTGGCACAGCCTCGCTGTTTGACGCTGGCACAGCCTCGCTTGGACGCTGGCACAGCCTCGCTGTTTGACGCTGGCACAGCCTCGCTGTTTGACGCTGGCACAGCCTCGCTGTTTGAGCTGGCACAGCCTCGCTGTTTACGCTGGCACAGCCTCGCTGTTGAGGCTGGCACAGCCTCGCTGTGTGAGGCGGGCACAGCCTCGCTGTTTGACGCTGGCACATCCTCGCTGTTTGACGCTGGCACAGCCTCGCTGTTTGAGGCTGGCACAGCCTCGCTGTGTGAGGCTGGCACAGCCTCGCTGTGGAGGCTGGCACAGCCTCGCTGTTTGACGCTGGCACAGCCTCGCTGTTTGACGCTGGCACAGCCTCGCTGTGTGAGGCTGGCACAGCCTCGCTGTTTGACGCTGGCACAGCCTCGCTGTTGACGCTGGCACAGCTCGCTGTTGACGCTGGCACAGCCTCGCTGTTTGACGCTGGCACAGCCTCGCTGTGTGAGGCTGGCACAGCCTCGCTGTTTGACGCTGGCACAGCCTCGCTGTTTGACGCTGGCACAGCCTCGCTGTGTGAGGCGGGCACAGCCTCGCTGTTTGACGCTGGCACAGCCTCGCTGTTTGACGCTGGCACAGCCTCGCTGTGTGAGGCTGGCAAAGCCTCGCTGTTTGACGCTGGCACCGCCTCGCTGTTTGACGCTGGCACAGCCTCGCTGTTTGACGCTGGCACAGCCTCGCTGTGTGAGCTGGCACAGCCTCGCTGTTTGACGCTGGCACAGCCTCGCTGTTTGACGCTGGCACAGCCTCGCTGTGTGAGGCTGGCACAGCCTCGCTGTTGACGCTGGCACAGCCTCGCTGTGTGAGGCTGGCACAGCCTCGCTGTGTTACGTGGCACAGCCTCGCTGTTTGACGCTGGCACAGCCTCGCTGTTTGACGCTGGCACAGCCTCGCTGTGGACGCTGGCACAGCCTCGCTGTTTGACGCTGGCAGCCTCGCTGTGTGAGGCTGGCACAGCCTCGCTGTGGAGCTGGCACAGCCTCGCTGTTTGACGCTGGCACAGCCTCGCTTTGACGCTGGCACAGCCTCGCTGTGTGAGGCTGGCACATGCTCGCTGTTTGACGCTGGCACAGCCTCGCTGTTTGACGCTGGCACAGCCTCGCTGTTGACGCTGGCACAGCCTCGCTGTGTGAGCTGGCACAGCCTCGCTGTGTGACGCTGGCACAGCCTCGCTGTTTGACGCTGGCACAGCCTCGCTGTTTGACGCTGGCACAGCCTCGCTGTTTGACGCTGGCACAGCCTCGCTGTTGACGCTGGCACAGCCTCGCTGTGTGAGGCTGGCACAGCCTCGCTGTTTGACGCTGGCACAGCCTCGCTGTTTGACGCTGGCACAGCCTCGCTGTTTGACGCTGGCACAGCCTCGCTGTGTGAGGCTGGCACATGCTCGCTGTTTGACGCTGGCACAGCCTCGCTGTTTGACGCTGGCACAGCCTCGCTGTTTGACGCTGGCACAGCCTCGCTGTTGACGCTGGCACAGCCTCGCTGTTGACGCTGGCACAGCCTCGCTGTTTGAGGCTGGCACAGCCTCGCTGTTTGAGCTGGCACAGCCTCGCTGTTTGACGCTGGCACAGCCTCGCTGTGTGAGGCTGGCACAGCCTCGCTGTGTGACGCTGGCACAGCCTCGCTGTTTGACGCTGGCACAGCCTCGCTGTTTGACGCTGGCACAGCCTCGCTGGTGAGGCTGGCACAGCCTCGCTGTTTGACGCTGGCACAGCCTCGCTGTGTGTGAGGCTGGCACAGCCTCGCTGTTTGACGCTGGCACAGCCTCGCTGTGTGAGGCTGGCACAGCCTCGCTGTTGACGCTGGCACAGCCTCGCTGTGTGAGGCGGCACAGCCTCGCTGTTGACGCTGGCACAGACTCGCTGTTTGACGCTGGCACAGCCTCGCTGTGTGAGGCTGGCACAGCCTCGCTGTTTGACGCTGGCACAGCCTCGCTGTTGACGCGGCACAGCCTCGGTTTGACGCTGGCACAGCCTCGCTGTTTGAGGCTGGCACAGCCTCGCTGTGTGACGCTGGCACAGCCTCGCTGTTTGACGCTGGCACAGCCTCGCTGTTTGACGCTGGCACAGCCTCGCTGTGTGAGGCTGGCACAGCCTCGCTGTTTGACGCTGGCACAGCCTCGCTGTGTGACGCTGGCACAGCCTCGCTGTTTGACGCTGGCACAGCCTCGCTGTTGACGCTGGCACAGCCTCGCTGTTTGACGCTGGCACAGCCTCGCTGTGTGAGCTGGCACAGCCTCGCTGTGTGACGCTGGCACAGCCTCGCTGTTTGACGCTGGCACAGCCTCGCTGTTTGACGCTGGCACAGCCTCGCTGTTTGACGCTGCCACAGCCTCGCTGTTTGACGCTGGCACAGCCTCGCTGTTTGACGCTGGCACAGCCTCGCTGTTTGACGCTGGCACAGCCTCGCTGTTTGACGCTGGCACAGCCTCGCTGTGTGAGGCTGGCACAGCCTCGCTGTTTGACGCTGGCACAGCCTCGCTGTTTGACGCTGGCACAGCCTCGCTGTGTGGGCTGGCACAGCCTCGCTGTTGACGCTGGCACAGCCTCGCTGTTTGACGCTGGCACAGCCTCGCTGTGTGACGCTGGCACAGCCTCGCTGTTTGACGCTGGCACAGCCTCGCTGTTTGACGCTGGCACAGCCTCGCTGTTTGACGCTGGCACAGCCTCGCTGTGTGAGGCTGGCACAGCCTCGCTGTTTGACGCTGGCACAGCCTCGCTGTTTGACGCTGGCACAGCCTCGCTGTGTGAGGCTGGCACAGCCTCGCTGTTGACGCTGGCACAGCCTCGCTGTTTGACGCTGGCACAGCCTCGCTGTGTGACGCTGGCACAGCCTCGCTGTTGACGCTGGCACAGCCTCGCTGTTTGACGCTGGCACAGCCTCGCTGTGTGACGCTGGCACAGCCTCGCTGTTGACGCTGGCACAGCCTCGCTGTTGACGCTGGCACAGCCTCGCTGTGTGACGCTGGCACAGCCTCGCTGTTGACGCTGGCACAGCCTCGCTGTTTGACGCTGGCACAGCCTCGCTGTTTGACGCTGGCACAGCCTCGCTGTTTGACGCTGGCACAGCCTCGCTGTTGACGCTGGCACAGCCTCGCTGTTGACGCTGGCACAGCCTCGCTGTTTGACGCTGGCACAGCCTCGCTGTTTGACGCTGGCACAGCCTCGCTGTTTGAGGCTGGCACAGCCTCGCTGGTTGACGCTGGCACAGCCTCGCTGTTGACGCTGGCACAGCCTCGCTGTTTGAGGCTGGCACAGCCTCGCTGTGTGAGGCTGGCACAGCCTCGCTGTGTGAGGCTGGCACAGCCTCGCTGTTTGACGCTGGCACAGCCTCGCTGTTTGACGCTGGCACAGCCTCGCTGTGTGAGGCTGGCACAGCCTCGCTGTTTGACGCTGGCACAGCCTCGCTGTGTGACGCTGGCACAGCCTCGCTGTTTGACGCTGGCACAGCCTCGCTGTTTGACGCTGGCACAGCCTCGCTGTGTGAGGCTGGCACAGCCTCGCTGTTTGACGCTGGCACAGCCTCGCTGTTTGACGCTGGCACAGCCTCGCTGTGTGAGGCTGGCACAGCCTCGCTGTTTGACGCTGGCACAGCCTCGCTGTTTGACGCTGGCACAGCCTCGCTGTGTGAGGCTGGCACAGCCTCGCTGTTTGACGCTGGCACAGCCTCGCTGTTTGACGCTGGCACAGCCTCGCTGTTGACGCTGGCACAGCCTCGCTGTGTGAGGCTGGCACAGCCTCGCTGTTTGACGCTGGCACAGCCTCGCTGTTTGACGCTGGCACAGCCTCGCTGTTTGACGCTGGCACAGCCTCGCTGTTTGACGCTGGCACAGCCTCGCTGTGTGAGCTGGCACAGCCTCGCTGTGTTGACGCTGGCACAGCCTCGCTGTTTGACGCTGGCACAGCCTCGCTGTTTGACGCTGGCACAGCCTCGCTGTTTGACGCTGGCACAGCCTCGCTGTTTGACGCTGGCACAGCCTCGCTGTGTGACGCTGGCACAGCCTCGCTGTGTGACGCTGGCACAGCCTCGCTGTTTGACGCTGGCACAGCCTCGCTGTTTGACGCTGGCACAGCCTCGCGGTGTGAGGCTGGCACAGCCTCGCTGTTTGACGCTGGCACAGCCTCGCTGTTGACGCTGGCACAGCCTCGCTGTTGACGCTGGCACAGCCTCGCTGTGTGAGGCTGGCACAGCCTCGCTGTGTGAGGCTGGCACAGCCTCGCTGTTTGACGTGGCACAGCCTCGCTGTTTGACGCTGGCACAGCCTCGCTGTTTGACGCTGCACAGCCTCGCTGTTGAGGCTGGCACAGCCTCGCTGTGTGAGGCTGGCACAGCCTCGCTGGTGAGGCTGGCACAGCCTCGCTGTTGACGCTGGCACAGCCTCGCTGTTTGACGCTGGCACAGCCTCGCTGTTTGACGCTGGCACAGCCTCGCTGTTGACGCTGGCACAGCTCGCTGTTTGACGCTGGCACAGCCTCGCTGTTTGACGCTGGCACAGCCTCGCTGTTTGGACGCTGGCACAGCCTCGCTGTTTGACGCTGCACAGCCTCGCTGTTTGACGCTGGCACAGCCTCGCTGTGTGAGGCTGGCACAGCCTCGCTGTGTGAGGCTGGCACAGCCTCGCTGTTTGAGGCTGGCACAGCCTCGCTGTGTGAGGCTGGCACAGCCTCGCTGTTTGACGCGGCACAGCCTCGCTGTTGCGCTGGCACAAGCCTCGCGGTTTGAGCTGGCACAGCCTCGCTGTTTGACGCTGGCACAGCCTCGCTGGTGAGGCTGGCACCGCCTCGCTGTTTGACGCTGCACAGCTCGCTGTGTGAGGCTGGCACAGCCTCGCTGTTTGACGCGGCACAGCCTCGTGTGTGAGGAGGGCACAGCCTCGCTGTTTGACGCTGGCAAAGCCTCGCTGTTGACGTGGCAAGCTCGCTGTGCGAGGCGTGCCAGCGTCAAACCGCGAGGCTGTGCCAGAGTCAAACAGCGAGGCTGTGCAGCTCACAACAGCGAGGCTGTGCCAGCGTCAAACAGCCGAGGCTGTGCCAGCGTCAAACAGCGAGGCTGTGCCAGCCAAACAGCGAGGCTGTGCCAGTCACAAAGCGAGGCTGTGCCAGCGTCAAACAGCGAGGCTGTGCAGCTCACACAGCGAGGCTGTGCCAGCGTCAAACAGCGAGGCTGTGCCAGCGTCACACAGCGAGGCTGTGCCAGCCTCACACAGCGAGGCTGTGCCAGCCTCACACAGCGAGGCTGTGCCAGCTCACACAGCGAGGCTGTGCCAGCTCACACAGCCGGGCTGTGCCAGCGTCAAACAGCGAGGCTGTGCCAGCGTCAAACAGCGAGGCTGTGCCAGCTCAAACAGCGAGGCTGTGCCAGCCTCACACAGCGAGGCTGTGCCAGCGTCCAAACAGCGAGGCTGTGCCAGCGTCAAACAGCGAGGCTGTGCCAGCCTCACACAGCGAGGCTGTGCCAGCGTCAAACAGCGAGGCTGTGCCAGCGTCAAACAGCGAGGCTGTGCCAGCCTCACACAGCGAGGCTGTGCCAGCCTCACACAGCGAGGCTGTGCCAGGTCAAACAGCGAGGCTGTGCCAGCGTCAAACAGCGAGGCTGTGCCAGCGTCAAACAGCGAGGCTGTGCCAGCGTCAAACAGCGAGGCTGTGCCCGGTCACACAGCGAGGCTGTGCCAGCCTCACACAGCGAGGCTGTGCCAGCGTCAAACAGCGAGGCTGTGCCAGCGTCAAACAGCGAGGCTGTGCCAGCCTCAACAGCGAGCTGTGCCAGCCTCAAACAGCGAGGGCTGTGCCAGCGTCAAACAGCGAGGCTGTGCCAGCGTCAAACAGCGAGGCTGTGCCAGCCTCAAACAGCGAGGCTGTGCCAGCCTCACACAGCGAGGCTGTGCCAGCGTCAAACAGCGAGGCTGTGCCAGCGTCAAACAGCGAGGCTGTGCCAGCGTCAAACAGCGAGGCTGTGCCAGCGTCAAACAGCGAGCTGTGCCAGCGAAACAGCGAGGCTGTGCCAGCCGCACACAGCGAGGCTGTGCCAGCGTCAAACAGCGAGGCTGTGCCAGCCTCACACAGCGAGGCTGTGCCAGCCTCAACAGCGAGGCTGTGCCAGCGTCAAACAGCGAGGCTGTGCCAGCCTCACACAGCGAGGCTGTGCCAGCGTCAACAGCGAGGCTGTGCCAGCGTCAAACAGCGAGGCTGTGCCAGCGTCAAACAGCGAGGCTGTGCCAGCCTCACACAGCGAGGCTGTGCCAGCGTCAAACAGCGAGGCTGTGCCAGCGTCAAACAGCGAGGCTGTGCCAGCCTCACACAGCGAGGCTGTGCCAGCGTCAAACAGCGAGGCTGTGCCAGCGTCACACAGCGAGGCTGTGCCAGCTCACACCAGCGAGGCTGTGCCAGCGTCAAACGCAGCGAGGCTGTGCCAGCGTCAAACAGCGAGGCTGTGCCAGCGTCAAACGCGAGGCTGTGCCAGCGTCAAACAGCGAGGCTGTGCCAGCCTCAAACAGCGAGGCTGTGCCAGCGTCAAACAGCGAGGCTGTGCCAGCGTCAAACAGCGAGGCTGTGCCAGCGTCAAACAGCGAGGCTGTGCCAGCGTCAAACAGCGAGGCTGTGCCAGCCGTAAAAGCGAGCTGTGCCGCGTCAAACAGCGAGGCTGTGCCAGCGTCAAACAGCGAGGCTGTGCCAGCGTCAAACAGCGAGGCTGTGCCAGCCTCAAACAGCGAGGCTGTGCCAGCGTCAAACAGCGAGGCTGTGCCAGCGTCAAACAGCGAGGCTGTGCCAGCGTCAAAACAGCGAGGCTGTGCCAGCGTCAAACAGCGAGGCTGTGCCAGCGTCAAACAGCGAGGCTGTGCCAGCGTCAACAGCGAGGCTGTGCCAGCGTCAAACAGCGAGGCTGTGCCAGCGTCAAACAGCGAGGCTGTGCCAGCGTCAAACAGCGAGGCTGTGCCAGCGTCAAACAGCGAGGCTGTGCCAGCCTCACACAGCGAGGCTGTGCAGCAAAAACAGCGAGGCTGTGCCAGCGTCAAACAGCGAGGCTGTGCCAGCTCAAACAGCGAGGCTGTGCCAGCGTCAACAGCGAGGCTGTGCCAGCGTCAAACAGCGAGGCTGTGCCAGCCTCAACAGCGAGGCTGTGCCAGCGTCAAACAGCGAGGCTGTGCCAGCGTCAACAGCGAGGCTGTGCCAGCCTCACACAGCGAGGCTGTGCCAGCGTCAAACAGCGAGGCTGTGCCAGCGTCAAACAGCGAGGCTGTGCCAGCGTCAAACAGCGAGGCTGTGCCAGCCTCAAACAGCGAGGCTGTGCCAGCGTCAAACAGCGAGGCTGTGCCAGCGTCAAACAGCGAGGCTGTGCCAGCGTCAAACAGCGAGGCTGTGCCAGCGTCAAACAGCGAGGCTGTGCCAGCGTCAAACAGCGAGGCTGTGCCAGCCTCACACGCGAGGCTGTGCCAGCGTCAAACAGCGAGGCTGTGCCAGCGTCAAACAGCGAGGCTGGCCAGCGTCAAACAGCGAGGCTGTGCCAGCGTCAAACAGCGAGGCTGTGCCAGCCTCAACAGCGAGGCTGTGCCAGCCTCAACAGCGAGGCTGTGCCAGCGTCAAACAGCGAGGCTGTGCCAGCGTCACAGCGAGGCTGTGCCAGCGTCAAACAGCGAGGCTGTGCCAGCGTCAAACAGCGAGGCTGTGC